>NC_089847.1:111683979-113016479 GCF_035609145.1 Eleutherodactylus coqui
CTAAAGTAGTCATCTAGGCTAATTCCAGCAGAATCACAGGAGAGTTGACTATTGTGCTCATAATACTGATGATAACATGTAGGCACGTTATGGCCGTCTTAGGCTCCGTCCATATCTGTGCTCTCATAGGAGCTGAACAACGAAAATCATGAAAGTGACAGATTAAGTACATCACAGACACGAATGGCGCCCAATGGACCCCATCAACTGTAATGGAGTCCCTTGGGTTTCCATCATGTCGCCCAGGATTCTGAACTGACCCTCCAATGAAGATGTGAACAGGGGGTCATCATGACTATTCCCTACCGTAGTGATGAGCAAACTTTTAAAAAGATCAGTTCGGCTGGTGTTTAATTTGATCTGATTTGTTTCGAGCCGAACCAGAAGTTCACCAAAATGGCTAAAACTGGTGTATAACATTGTCTAAGGTCTACAAAAGTCTTGTATAACACTCTGAGAGAGTTGCGTACGGCTTTTATGGCCCTTAGACAGTATTATAAACTAGTGTTGAGCGAACCGAACCAGTAGAACCTGTTTTGGGTAGAACTTTGCCTAAAGCTCAGTTCTGGTTTGCGCTGAACCAAACTTTTGGCCAAGTTCGACCCAAATCATGGTTCTACTGGTTGGATTTCTTTCAACACTGCCCTACAGTCATAATGGGGACTACTGTTCAGGATGGTAAAGGATTCTATATTATTCCCACCATCGGTTCCCACTTCCTTCATCAATTGCTAAGGGTGAAGGGTTTACTTAGCAGTTTCATTATCCTTGCTTAGAATCACTGAGAGGCTTTCCATCTCATAAAGGAAGTCTCCATCTTAAGTGCTATCTTGATCCTCATTCATATTTTCTTTTAATAGATTTGCATAGATGCTATCACCAGGTTTTCTATTCACCCCAGCATAAGTGAAAATCTGTGTTTTAAGGTTAGATTAGTGCAACACTAATTTATAGCTGCAGTAACACAACCTTTTATCTGGCACCATATATCTCAGTGACAGCTGTGGCATTTCAATGAGAACAAGAAGGGGGAAAAAAACGGCAACTCAACTCGGTTAACAGGATTCTTCATAAGATCCCAATTGTTCGTTTATGGAGAGTGTTTGTTTTAATCAAGAAAATAGTTTGGCAAAGTGAAAAAGAAGCAATACTTTATTCTGTTCCCAGTTAAAGAAACACTCCATGCAAAACTTATACACTACAGTATCTTACACCCAGTACAGGAAGTGTTGGGGCAGGGCTTGACACAGAGATTTAAATAAGGAAGGGTATCCTTTCTCCTTAAGGAGAGCACGTAGAAGGTGAGTGAGGAGATTTATAAGGCCATCCATGCTCCTCTGGGAAATATGCAAATGGAAAGATGGAGCAATACCTCTACAGCGCCATCTATTGGAAGGCAGCATTCCTGCAAGTCAATATTAGACTTTTTAAACAAGTCTTGTAAGAATGACTGGGAATTTTAAGTCAAAGCCAGAATAACCATACACAGACAGCTGTTTTGGGGTGATTGCCTCTAATGCTTACAATTCCCAGTCTAACAGTGACTTGCAGGAATGCTGCCTCCCAATAGGTGGCGCTGCTGAGGTATTGTTCCATTTTCCCATTTACAGAGATTTAACCCTTTCCAATCCACTGTCTGACATCTACAGACATTGTAATTGAAGGCTGTACAGCTCCGATGTCGGAAGACGTCCAGCAGGGTATTCTTACTGTATATTACTGGCTGCTCTGTTGTTGGGGGTCTCTCCAGCATGTCCCATACTGCAGTACAGGCTCTAGCCAGCAGATGGTGCCGTTGTATAATGGCAGAAAGAGAAAACCCCCTAGGAAACCCTGAATCCAAAATTGGATTGCAAAGGGTTAAAGAACACCAAAGAGAACACCAAACAATACACTCCCTATACTACATACAGATGGTCAGCATCTCTGCCAGTCTAACATGTATATAATAAACTAACTGGTTTAACTATACAGATGCATAGGCTGATTAAGATGAGATCTAGGTATATTAGGAGCTCCAAGGGCCTTTGCGTCTTGACAACTCTACGGGGCCTCCATCACCAATCATCTTGCAGCTTCTTGCTTCTGAAAGCGGGCTGACACTGTGAGCACATATGTCTGGCTCACAGAGCTAAGAGACATTCGGAGCCTATTGTGAGTTGTAGTCATTGTGGTTTTGTGTGATTTCATTTTTAAAGGGGTTGTCCAAGGTTAGAAAAACTGGTTTCGGATCTTGTTTTGGCCATCCAAAATGGCCAACGCAATCTTTAGACTATCTAATCCCCCACAGTGCATTGGTACTGTTAGACTGCCAGTGCAGTATACCTACTCTCTGATTGACCAGAGTTGCTCATGTGGACAGCACTGGCCAATCAGGGAGCAGTGCACAGTGTTAATGTCTGCATGTAGCTGGGATATGCCTGTGAATGTAACCATTTCATGTCATGTGGTATGCTTGAGATGACAAATATGAGTGATGGTGCGGTAGTGAGTTGGGTTGATTCTAATCGAGTCTAGTCTTGAGTCTTGAGCAGAGAGCCACATGGAGGGACCTTCAACACTCATGTTGTGAAGAGAATGGAAGAAGAGGAGCGATTCCCTGAGATGTTTTATGTCAGGGAACATTGAAGAGTGGAGTGAATGAGAGAGTGAGTAACCTAAGACCCGGATCATCGTGCAGAGGTACTGTGTCCAGGGAATATATGTGAGTCTACCCCTTCCTTTTTTTCAGGAGCTGTCCCATACAGATAACTAGGACTGTCGGGCCAGTGTCATCCAGAGTATACCCCTTCCAGACGTGGTTCCATACAAGTCCTAAGGATTGTAGGACTAGCATCATCCTGAGTTCTTCCCAGATCTTCTTCCTCTGTGTTGCCTGCATTGGTATATCAATGTACTTTTGTAAAGTGTTCCAGTTATTACAGTAAAGTTCTCCCAGGCCCTTACTGTTCCCAGGGACTGAGATACTAAAAAGTTACCAGTGTGTGGACTCTACTTATTACCGCCGACATCTTATTCTGCTGGGAAAGGAACGGTGGCATCACCCCTGACAACCTGCAAATCCTGTTAAATGTTTATTGGCCATCCCTATCCTTGGGGTGTCCGGAAGAGGCCCCGTGTTACTTGGGCTGAGGTTGCATATAGCCCTCCAGGAAGGAGACTGGTGAGTGCTGCTGTGACCCGTGACAGCTTTACCCTCTCAGCTCCCCTACGTGGGCGTTGTGTCCTGTGTGGACCCTCCGGGTCACCACACCACATAATCAGGGCTGGATTGGCCATAGACTCCATCTGGAGAGATCCTGGTGGATCGGTCAGGTCCTGGGGCTAGTGATTAGGCTCTTGAAGAATATAACAAACTGTTTATACTCACCACCCGTGGCTGCAGTCTGCATGACTTCTGTCCCTCGCTGACTTCTGGATAGCACGATAATATCATGTGATCACTGTGGCCAATCACTGGCCTCAGTGATGGTGAGGTATGTTTTCTGTGCTGCATAGAAAATTTGCTGCTGTGAGCTATGCACGCTGCATAGGCCTCTCCCCTCCCATTGGCAGTTTGCTGACCCCTACTTACTTGTATTCGCCCTACTTGCTACCAGTTTTGGCCCGCCTGCAACATGAGGCCACTTTGTAATTTTTTTCAAGGCGACTTTGAATCCCACATCTGCCCGTATTTGTACCTGTCTGAAGATTTTCTCTTTTCAAGTTATATGCTAGCAATATACGGTCACTTGCAAAGATAACCTTACGTCATGTGGTTAGCGCGAGATCAGAAGAGATCCTGCGTCGTCCGTCAGCGGGAGTCGGTTGTTACCAATAGCTGGCCTCCCGCTGTTAACCCCTTACACGCCACAATCTATGTAGAGCGCAGCATGTAAAGGGCTCACAGAGGGAGCACGCTCCCTCTGTGACGCCATCGGACCCCCGCAATGTAATCGTGGAGGGCCGACGGGTTGCCATGGCAACAGGACGCCAGCTACAGGCATCCTACTTAGCCATTGCCTATCATTGCTATTACAAGCGATAAGGCATGTTTTACCATAGGATCAGGTCCCCTTCAGGGACATTAACAATGTAAAAAAAAAAAAACTGAAGAAATAGTGTAAAACAAACTAACATTTAAATAAAATAATAAAAAAAAACTTTTTTGCTCATTTTCCACTATTTCTATTAAAAAAAATAAAAATGTAAGAAAAAAAAGGGGGTTTTATTGTGCAAAAGTGGAAAAACCTAAAAAAATGATATTTTCAGTATTGTTGTAATCGTACCGACTCGCAGAAAAAATGTACTGTGTCATTTATGCTCTTTGATTGCTGCTGTTAAAAAAAATGTAAAAACAATGGCAGAATTGATGTGTTTTCTCTCCCTGCTATCAAAAAAGAGAAGTTTTACAATTAGAGATGAGCGAGCATACTCGCTAAGGCCAATTACTCGATCGAGCATTGCCCTTAGCGAGCACCTGCCCGCTCGGCAGCAAAGATTCAGCTGCCGGCGGCAGGCGGGGAGAGCGGGGAGGAACGGAGGGGAGATCTCTCTCTCCCTCTCCCCCCCCTGCTCCCCCCTGCTCATGGCCGCAACTCACGCGCCGGCAGCCGAACCTTTTCTTCCGAGCGGGGAGACACTCGCTAAGGACAATGCTCGTTCATCTCTATTCACAATACATTATATGCACCCAAAAATGGTACCAATAAAAAATATAGTTCGCCATGCAAAAAACAAGGACAACTCATTGATTTAAATGGCAAGCGCATTACACTTCTGCAGTGATTAGAAAGTTTGGGTGGTTGTTTTTTAATTTTGCTTTAGTGCCTATACACACTTTTCCAACCTGAGGACCTGTTAGTGATCAGCTGATGGCCATGGCAATCAGATGTTTTGAGCAGCGAAAGCTGCAGACAGCACTTTTTTCTACAGTGGCCACCGCAGGAGAAACGTGGTATTACATGGTGCTCATTAAAGGATTTTTCCGGGACTCTTAGGGCTCCTTCACAGGAGTGTATGCACATTTGCGCACACCTTTGTGTACTGAATGATGCTTTTTTGTGCTCGTATTGGCGCCTTTTACTTTACTTTTTCCGCCTACAAGGCATGTTCATTTACGCTTGGCAAACAAGATGCAACGCTTGAAATCCACGCCATAGGTACAGATTTTGACGCAGTGTTGGTTGCAGATCTGCAGCAGATTTCACAATTTTCTTTATCAAAATCCATGTATAAATCTGCACCAATAGTGCGGATTTTGATGCGCAATTTGACATGGATTTCGTTTCAGATTTTTCCACTTTGGAAAATCTGCGCCAAATCCACTAGATATAAACAGAATCTTAGGCATGCAATTTAAAGCAGTCGTCCAAGGCTCGCCTAGAAATAGGACATGCCGCAATTTATATACCGCGCGTGTTTTCACGCGGTCAAATCGCGGCTGTCTGCATAGGATTGCATTATCTAATGCAATCCTATGGCAGCGTGCATGGGTGGAAATTCTGCAGGGAAATCCCGCTGCAGAATTCCTGCCCGTGTACAGGAGGTCTAAGTTGAACACTACTGAATTTGGGACCGTGGCCCCATTATATGTCTATGAAGCTATGTGCCTTGATGTTTTATGCAAATAAGGGAGATGGAACAATATCTCTGCAGCGCCACCTATTGAAAGGCAGCATTCCTGCAAGTCAATGTTAGACTCTTTATACAAGTCTCATAACAATGACTGGGAAATGAAAGCCAAGCCAGAATCCATACACAGACAGCTGTTTTGGGGTGTTTTCTCCTCATCAATGTGCAAGTGGCATGCAGTATGAATGCTGCCTTCCAATAGGTGGCGCTGCAGTGGCATTGTTCCATCTCCCTTATTTGCATATTACCCAGAGGAGCATGAATGGCCTTATAAGTCTCCTCACACACCTTCTAGGTGCTCTCCCTAAGGAGAAAAGATAGCGTTTCTTAATGTTTTATCACATGGACTGATGGGACGTACGAAAAAAACACATGGCATGTCCTATGCCTGTCCATTTCCCGGCCAAGAAGTAGGACTTGCCAATGCATGTCAATGTGTGGTGGCAGCGTAAATCAGTCTTCTGCAAGCTGTGTCCAAGCCACTCGGACACAACCCACACTCTTAGCTAGTGTTACCTTCCCTCTGGATATTTTTGTTTTTTTGTTGTTTTTTTTTAAATTAAATCCCAGAAAACTTTTTTAATACAACTTGACGTAATAATATGGAACACTGAGGATCATTTATAAGGGACGCTGAACCAATCGCTGGAGAGGAGCTTGAAGGAACCCTAGTGAGGTCTTCTTCATAATGTAATACACGGGCAGAACATCTGAAAGACAAATCCGCCAAGTTCCTTCTCTCCGCAGATTCCTCTCTTCGGTTTTATTTATCCCCTTCTCTTCACAGGGGTTAAAGCTAATTTTAAAATCCAGGTTCACAGCTCTCCAGAATCACTGAGGTCCTTTGAAGCGCTGAGCTAAGTGAATCCCATAAGTTACAGCAAGAAGAAAGTTTATTATGATCAAATGAAATGTTTAATGGGAATTGATAGAATCTTTCATGAAAGGGACTTTCCGTGCAGCCAGCGCGTATCCGGATCCATTTAAGTGCAGTAACCTTCCTGTGGCCCTCATTACAGGCCTTCATATATAAATACCAGGCCCCTTGTTATGTTATGTTACATTTTTATAAGCAGTAATACATTTGTCTTCCTCAGATGAGTTGGACAGCTCCATATTACAGTCACTAAGCTGTCCGCGGAGCCGCTGGGAGCAACGGTGAACCGTCACAGATCAGATACAGCAGAAGACCAACATCGAAATCGCAAGACCAAAAAGGAAAAGTCCTAAGGTTATGAAAATCGAGAAAGTAGATGGTGTTGCCAAGATATGCAAATGATCACATTTTCGAGCAGCAAGCTCCAGTCTGTGGCATGTGGGAGGAGTTTCAATGATATAAAAAACAGATCGAAACAAGTTTTTTCAACCTCATGAAAGCTCAAAAATCGGATAAACTCTTGCGTTGCCTCCAGGTCATCGACGTGACGGTTATCACCACTTGTAGTAAACTGAGGGGGATAGAATTCTTGAACTGATTGACGTTGGTTTATGACTCCAGCAGATTGCCACATGTATAGGCCGGGATGTCGGCACTGTTCAACGTTGTGTGTCCCTGTGGTTGGGAGAACAACGACGACCTTAAGTGACAGCAAGAAGGGCACAGAGGCGAATCTCTGCACGGACGGGTCATCAGATTAATTAGAGATTTCTTGTGTACTGTGAGTAAAATTGGACGTCACATCCCGAGCCAAGGGCATCCAACAGTGTCTACACAAGCCGTTAGAAGGCACTAGCACGAGATTGGGCTATGAGCCAGACGTCCAACGACGGGTCTTCTGTTGATTTCACACCACCGCTCTCAAAGGCCAGCAGAGCAAGACAGCAGTGGAGGTTGGCATGGAGGTCTGTCCTCTTCAGCGATGAGTCCTGCTTTTGTCTGGGATGCAGTGATAACTGGAGATTGGTCTGGAGACCACGCCATGAAGAGGACTTTATGAGGGAACCTCATACCGGTCCTTCTTCCAGGATTTTGATGTGAGGTAGCATAATGTCCATAGCCAGACCCTTCTAGTCTTCATTCCAGGTACACTAACAGCTCAGAGTTATCTTGATTTGGTCATGGAACCAGTGGTTTGGCCATTTCTCCAAAATGTCCTAGGAGCCATTTTTAACACAACAACCCTTGTGCAACTGTGAGCAGCCTGTGGGGCCTAAACGTGCTACCATGCCCGGCAGCGTCTCCGGACTTGTCTCCAGTCACATCTGGGACATCATTGGTCGGCAACTGTAAAGGTTGCTGCCAGCAGTGCCTCTTGATGATTTGCATGCCCAAGTGCATTCAGCGTGGCAGAACATTCTTCAGACAACCATTAATAACCTCATTGATAGCATGCCAAGGCGAGTAAGTGCGTGTAATCCTGTACATGGCGCTCATACTCGATACTGAATAAATCAGGATATTTTGATTATTTTGTTTCCATTTTTCCAACATTTGCATATCATTAAGATGTCTATTGATCCTGCAATTTCCATCATTCCAAGACTTTTCTTTCTTGTTGTCGCAGTTTCATTGTTGAGGAGCGTATAAAGACTGGCTTAATTTGGTCCCACAGGCGGACAATGTGCCTAATGTATGAAGCGGTTGGCCATGCCTACTTTTTAAAAATGAACATATGTTAGTATAAATTCAAAAAGTTGCACAGTTTTTGCAGAAGCTGGCCTGGTGCTAAAATTTGCAACTTTATAATGCCAATTTGGCCTTCATAAATGTTGTCAAGTGCTTAATTGTACAGTGGGGTCATTTACATAGACGGGATGATGCTGCAGGGACAGTTTTAGGGGTGTGAAAAAAAAACGCAAGAATGGTAACCCAGGAGCTAACTAAAGCCACCCATTATTATTAGCGGTGTGTGGTGGCAATATTTGAGAATTGCATTGTAGTATTGTATAGGAACTATTTGGCAGTGTTATGTGGGCTCTTTGAAGGGATATTATTTGGAGACTGTAAGGTGACATGACTTGGGCGGTATTATATGCATTATCTCTAAGCATTATATGTCCGTATGGCACTACCCTGTTTCCCTGAAAATAAGACATACCCTGAAAATAAGACATAGCATGATTTTCCAGAATGTTTGAGGATGCAAAATGATTTTTCAGGCTTTTTGAGGATGCTTGAAATATAAGCCCTGCTAACAGTTAATTAAAAAAGTCAATTTAGATAGTGTCCAGGCAGCTATACATGTAAAAAAGTTAAACCTTTTAGAACAAAAATTAATATAAGACACTGTCTTATTTTCGGGGAAACACAGTATTATCTGGGATGGAAATGGGAAAAAAACAGTCTAACTATAGCATGCTGAATGTCAGAGCTCAGCTGTTTTTGGCACTCCCATTCATTTCTATGGGTAAAGGCTGCAACTTTTGTTCTGAAAGTTTTCCGTTTGCTTCCTGTTTTTTTGAAACCCCATTAAAATCAGTGGGAAAAAAATTAAAAACCTTTAATTTCACTTTAATTCAGTTTTTCTGCTCTGAAAACAGAACAGAAAGACGGAAAGCCATAATACAGGTGTGAACAAGCCCTTCCACCCAAACAATTTCTTTATAAAGGTATGTATCGCCTATATCTATTTTACAAATTGAACCAAGCACAGCCAGCCTTTCCTGGAGGTAAGAATTTTGATCCTCTAATCTAGGAAGGACTGGCAAAAGACTGAAGATGAGTGTCGGAGGTGACGGCGCTTCTTAGGTGATGTATTATTTATTTTTCGTTTTTTTTACTGCAGCTATGGCTTTTACAGTAGTATTTCCTACCGTAAAAGTTGCATCGCACCACATGAAAAGCGCTATTGTGCGATGCAACAGAAAGGAAGGCTCCATAGGGAAACACGGGCTGCAAAAAATCTGAAATCTCGGCTGTATAGAGCACATTGCCATTTTGTATTCTTGCAATGTTGCAGGCTACGAAACATCGCTCATGTAGAAGAACCCATAGAAAAGATGCGCGCGAAAAAAATCCCACGATAAAGTCGCCTGTGTGGAAGCAGCCTTATTCTTAGTAATGGTGGATGACCCAGAATTTAGTCCCCCATGTGTCATACTTTTACAACCTGTCCAAATGACCGGATTGTCGAGGAACCTCCCCTTTTTGGTTGGT
The DNA here is from genome assembly GCF_035609145.1 of Eleutherodactylus coqui. Lineage (NCBI taxonomy): Eukaryota > Metazoa > Chordata > Amphibia > Anura > Eleutherodactylidae > Eleutherodactylus > Eleutherodactylus coqui. The sequence goes on from NC_089847.1 coordinate 111,693,689, forward strand.
CACTGGCTGTCTGAAGGAGCCCCTTAGGGAATATTTACACTTGCGCTCACGGACCTGCTTGATTTTCGTTATTTGGCTCCGTCCTCTGAGCTGAACAATAAAATACTGGATCTGACACGAGCCAAGCCTAAATGGCGCTGGATAGATCGCATTGACTCGAATAGGGTCCATCTGCTTTCCGGCTCGCCAACCGGCATTATCCCAGATTTTAAAAAGTGCAACGTACTGCGCCATTTTTTTTATGTTGGATCCATGCAATATGCAGAGAACAGAACCGTTGATTTCAGTGGCATCGCTGAAATTTTTATGCACGCATGTCAGAGTTTGTGCAATTTCTCGGGCAGCCTGTTTATACAGGCAGATACATTGTTGGCTCGTTCAAACAAAAAATCGTTCGTATCGTCTGTACAAGTGAGTGAGAACAACTGAGCAATCGGTACTTAAACCGAACGATTAGTGAACGACCCAACGATGATGTTTATAAAATGAAAGATGAAAAAAAAGCGGACGATTTATCGTTGATTGTTGGCTGCGTTTACACTGAACGATTAGCGGCCATTTTGGCGCATTTGAATAATTTTTTGGAAGGATAATCCTTCCATGTAAAAGGTGTTTAATAGAGATGAGCGAACGTACTCGTTTAGGGCGATTTCGCAATCGAGCACCGCTTTTTTCGTGTAACTGACTACTCGGGCGAAAACATTCAGGGGGCGCCAGGGGGCGGCGTGGTGGTGCGGGGGGTAGCAGTGGGGAACAGGGGGGAGCTCTCTCTCCCCTCCCACTCCCCTCTGCAACCCCCTGCTGACCCCCGGCGCCCCCCGAATCTTTTCCTCCGAGTAGTCAGTTACTCGAAAAAAGCGATGCTCGATTGCGAAATCGCCCTAAACGAGTACGTTCGCTCATTTCTAGCGTTTAACTTCGAATGTATAATGAAAACAAAGATCTGGTACCGTGTTAGCCAGTAGAGCAAAATGTGATTGTTCTCAGCAAGAGAAACGACGTAATCTTGTAGATATGATACCTTTTAATGGCTAACAAAAATACATGATGTTATAGCGAGCTTTTGTACCCCTGCGTTGGTACGAAAGCTCGCTATTATTACATCATGTATTTTTGTTAGCCATTAAAAGGTATCATATCTACAAGATTACGTCGTTTCTCTTGCTGAGAACAATCACACTTCGAATGTAGAAATTACAATAAAGTCCAAGAAAGTTTAGGTTAAAAGTAAGGCGTTTCGTTTTTAGTTGAAGTCAGCAAAATTCCCAACTTTTTTCTATATGTGCTATAAATATTTTCAAGTAATTGTGCGCGAGTGTGATTCACGGTTGTGTAAACACGTCTGCGGATGGCTAGCAGTACCAGCCTCAGGGTGCCGGCCTTACTAAGTAATCAGCACAGCTGCTGCTCTCCTGGCAGGGAACTCGCACACATTCCAGCCGGTTACTTCAGAGCTTAGAACAGGCAGCGCCGGACACATGGCGGCGCAGCACAATGTTATCTCACCGCGCGGCGTTGTTTAGTGTAACATAGTAAAATCTACTATGAATGGCGTATTGGAATTCACTACTTACAATGTGTTTCCCAAGACTTATAAGTCTCCTCACACACTTTCTAGGTGCTCTACCTTAGGCCGGTCTCATATGACCGGATTTCTATCTGTGATTGTCACCTATGCGGACGATCCGCTGTATTTCGCACACATTGAAAGAATAGAATATTCGCATCTCCACTCAGGTGAGCAGATGGGGATTGCGATTTCTGAGAGCGGATTTAAAATCGCAGTATTTTCTATTTTTCTGCGAAATTCACAAGGACTGCTTCTATTGAGGTCAATGGAAGCCGTCTGACCCTCAGCCCATTCGCAAATGATCATAATCATCTTTATTTGTATAGCGGCATCTTATTCCGCAGCGCTACCTCTCTTGACATTGTGGACGGGCTGCAGGTACCCGCATCCCTGCCTAGCGATGGCACGGCAAAAACAACTAAAAAAAAAATCTGTACTGTGCATGACCAATGGCGAGCGTCTGCGGTCATCCACAGTACAGGAAAACAGGGTACGTGGGGTCGTTGGCCGTAGTCAGAGACGGATTCCGCTGCGAGCTCCTGCATGCAGAATTCGACCTGTCCGTGTACAAGGGCTTGAAGCTTAGTCCGATATCGCGCTCGTGAACGTGCAATGTACGCTATTGAACACGTTTACAAATGCTGTTCTAAAAGGCTGTGAAACGCCACATTTAAAAATGCGTCATTTCTACAAACGCCTATGTGAAACTGGCCTTAGAAAATCATTCAAATGAATGGGATTCATAATCGTGTGAGATTTGTAAGCCTCGCGATGCACAAATTTCACACTGTTTTCTTGGTCGTAGTTTCAATTTTTTTTCTATACACACGCGGATACAAATTGCGTATTCCGTGAATGGAAGAAAAATGGCAATATGCTCTATTTTGTGACAGAATCCGTGTGGACGGCCTCCATTGATGTCAATGAAGGCATCCGACCTGCAACCCGTATGCAATTAACATAACGTATGGGCTTCGGATATCCATGTCATCGCTAAGCGACGGTATCAGAAATGCAAACAAAAAAAAACTGTACTGTGCATGTCCGCCTGCGAGCCTCCACGGTCATCCGCAGTATAGTATTGTGCGGTACGCCGAGTCGCCGTTTGGGCTCACTGCCGGAATCGGCTGCGAGATGCCTGCATGTGGAATCAGACCCTTTTGCGTGAGCCCGGCCATAGGAGAAACAATACAAAGGCTGGGGCTTCGATTTCCCCCATGGCCTTGCACCTAAGGCTGTGTAACATGGGCGCACTGGCATACCTATAGGGGATGCAGTTGCACCCGGGCCCAGGAGCCTTAGGGGGGCCAAAAGGCCTATCTTCTCCATATAGGGAGCCCAGTACTATGAGTAAAGCATTATAGTTGCGGGCCCCGTTACAGGTTTTGCATTGGGACCCAGAAGCTTCAAGTTACGCCTCTGGAGTTAAGGGAAGTTGGGGTTCCCCAAGATAAACTTTTGCACCCGGGCCGATGAGCCTTTAGCTACGCCCCCGCATGGACGTATTTGTGCACAAACAATTCATGCAAGCAATACGCAGAAAACAGAACCCATTGATTTCAATGAATTTGTTCACAAGCGTGTATTTTGCGTGCCCATCTCAATCGCGCAAAAAAAAGCTTAGCGTGTTCTATTTCCCTGCGCATTTGCACCGGAAAAGAACACATCAGAACTCATCAAACAAATTGCGCCAAAATTTGAACATGCAAAAAATTCTGTAAAATCCGCCTGCAATTATGAGCTCCAGCCACTACAAAGGCATCGGAGCAGCGGCTTCCGCTCTGACCCGCTGTATCCCGGCATTGACAGCTGACGCTGCCTGGAGAATCCCAAACCAAACTAGGCTGCATGCCTACATGCCTTGGCAGCTGAATTAGCGGTGCAGTCTCTTTTACTTGGCACACAGTTTCAGAACTTTGCAACATGGATTCAACTCTTGGCTAGGTTGTCTCGGCCTTTCTGCTCTTGCTGGGATCAAGTAAGAGTCGCGATCTCTTTTGACACGCGGCTGACCTGGTGTGGCTCCAGAGATCCATTCAGTGGGATCATACTGGTGGGCACTCCCAGTCTCTATGGTGTGAAGGCTTCCATGCTGTCAGCAATACAAGGGGTGAATGACTGGAGCTCTGTTTTTTTACTTGCTTGCGCCGTCCACGACTGCCTTGTGTGCCACACTCCACCATCTATACCATACACCGACATTATCCCGTGGGTGCGAGGCATGCCCTGCCATCCAGACTCACATGCCCACTCAACAAAGTCACTGGTTATGCAAACCTAAGAATGTCAACCAATCTGGTATCAGGACCCACAGTGTCCACAAGGGCCACAAGGTCGGCTGCCGTAATCAATCAGTCGCATGACAACCATCATCAGTTATGGCGTTTACGCAATTACGCAAAGCGAACATCTTCACCCCCCTTCAGACTCATTCACAAGGGAATATTGCGTATTTCAGTCCCCAGTGTATTAGGCCGGAATCACACGGGTGGATTTGTATTGCGGATTCCAATATTGCGCTAAAACACTGGCATTGAAAGGCGTTTACTTTTGATTTTTTCCTTCACATTCACTTATACGAATTGCGTATTCCTCGAGCAGAAGAAAAATCGCAGCGTGCTCTATTTTGCAGTGGAATCAGCGTGGACGGCCTCCATTGAAGTCAATAGAGGCATCCGACCTGAAGCCTATACGCAATAAACATATGGGTTAAGCAATGGCGCAGGAAACACAAACAAAAGAAAAAAAACTTTACTGTGCATGACCGCCTGCGACCCTCAGCAGTCATCCGCAGCACAGTAATGGGGTACACAGGGTCAGCGGTCGGGCTCACAGCCAGGATCCGCCAGGGGTCTCCTGCACGTGGAATCCGACCGCTCATGAGCCTTAGGCCGGCTTCACGCGGCCTTCACGGCGCCACCCAGAGACACCAATACTTACCTGCGGATACGGCGTCCTACGTCACGCAGGACGCTTCGGCGCGCATGCGCAATAGAGTGCGTGACGCGCCGGCTGCATCATATGACACGCCCACAGCATCACATCACGCGCCGGACGCGTCATATGACGCAGCTGCAGTAGGCGGGGAAGCGGTTTCACGCTATCTTCCGCTGTGCTACAGCGGAAGATAGCGTGACGAATGCCTTCCATTGACTGCAATGGAAGCCGTCCGGGCGTACACCCGCGGCAAATAGAGCATGCCGCGGGTGAGGACGGGTGATTTTATGGTGCGGAATTCCGCACCGTAAGCATTGTGTTATTAGGTTCAATAGAACCAATAGCTGCGGGCAACGCGGCGGAAATCCATCCGTGGGAAGGAGCCCTTACACTGTGTACTCACAGACCAAAACATGCTGATTCCCACGCATTTCTGCCTATCTGTGTTCTTCCACATGTAAATATGCTACGTATTCGCGTGCATAAAAAAACCCAAAGAAATCCCCTTAAATTCTTGCGAAAATACACAGGTTTCCTGCCTATTTGCGCACGCCATTGATTTCAATGCGCCTAAGATTAGATTCACACGGACGTATTTACGCGTACGGCACGCAGAGACTAAAACCCATTGGGTTTGTACAAATGTGCATATTTTTCTCGGACATTTTGGGCGCACAAAAAAACCCGCAGCATGCTCTATTTTCCTGCGCATTTGTGCACCAAGAGTGCCCATAGAAGTCAATGCAGGAAGCGCAAATGCACACGCAAAACGCAAGGGATGCGTGAAACACTGCGTCATTCCACTGTAAGAAGAACACAACTGGAACTCCTTAATTAGCCATTTCAGTCTTTGTTCGCCATGCTCAAATGAACACGTAACAAGACCGCTCATCTAATCACGCCACAACTCTAATCCTTTACATATCCGCCTGAGATGTAACTGCATGCCGAGCTTTACAGCAAAACGATAACCCCTTCTAGGGGGCGCAATGATTTTTGACAATAAGTGTACTTTCTGAATGTAATCTCCCTTCAAGTTGTAACATTATTCCCTAATTATTCCCACCAGGGTTTCAGTTTCTTTCTGACCTCAAGTAATGCAAACCAACAAAATGGCGGCGTCTACCCTTGGCAGGCGACCTCGTCCTGCACCTACTCTACTGCGCATGCTCCGCAAACGCAGCCGCGCTCCTGACGTCATGCGTCTAACTCTAACCCGGAAGTGCTCGCCGGTTCCTCTCTCTTTTCCGGTACCTTGGCGGCGTGTGATAGAAGGCTGAGGAGCCATGAGTGTCCCGGCGTTCATTGATGTGTCCGAGGAGGATCAGGTGAGGGGGTCCCGCAGTGAGGAGATAGTACGCTGGGGGTGGGGAAGCCTGAAGGTGTGCTGGGACTTTTAGTGCTTCAGCATATGGAGAAGTAAAGTGTCAGTCTACTGCTATGTGATTCAGCTCGGCTTCCAGTCATCTTTAGCAGCAGATACACTGGGGGGAGGGGGGAAAAAATGGGTGCAGTAGTCCAGAGCAAGCGCTACGGGATTCGGTTAGTTACTATGGTAACGCTATGACTGGTCCGCTGTCACTTTCCTGTTTACACTGGCGGATGCGATATCGGTGCGAGAAAATCGGAGCGCTTGTTACCTGCGAGGCTTCTGCGACCGCCAAGCATTTAGGTTTGGAAAACGGATCATGGCGCCGTATACGAAAAAAAAATCGCATGTTCGAATACTTTAAAGTGAGAGAAATTGCATCGCGCTCTCACGCGGGTCACATGGTGTCCGATGCAACTTTTTTTCACGCACTCAAAGAAACTGAGCGATTCTTTAACAGTCACCCCCAAAACAGGACGTGCCGGTGTGCGCAAGCGCAGAGAAAATACTGAGTTGTGCGAGTTTTTCACGCGCGCCTCAATACGCCATAAATACAGCCCATTGGTTTCAGTGGGTTTGTTCACATTGCCGTGTTTTGCGCACGTTTCGGACATGCAAGAAAAATAGGGCATGTTCTAATTTTTTTTGGCATATTTGCGCCCCGTAGAAATCAATGATGGGGCGCAAAGGCGCGGAACGCAGCGTTTCACGTATCGCCTTGTGTAATTGCGCTGGAAAAAGAACTCAGCTGGAACTAATTAGCATTTTAATCAATACATTTGTTTGCCGCACACAAATACACGCTCTGCAGGGGCGGGACATGGTGCGTGCTGCAGAAATGCAGCGCTCATCCGCACGCAAATGCACTTACAGTCGTGTGAAGCCGGACTGAGGCCCGCGTCACACGGACATAAGCGGTATTTACATGGCGGGCATAAGCGGTATTTACATGGCGGGCATAAGCGGTATTTACATGGCGGGCATAAGCGGTATTTACATGGCGGGCATAAGCGGTATTTACATGGCGGACATAAGCGGTATTTACATGGCGGACATAAGCGGTATTTACATGGCGGACATAAGCGGTATTTACATGGCGGACATAAGCGGTATTTACATGGCGGGCATAAGCGGTATTTACATGGCGGGCATAAGCGGTATTTACATGGCGGACATTGCGTTTTATATGTGCGGATTTTACCGTGTTTTGTTTTCTTTGTCCTGCGTATTTGCATGCGCAAAACAATAACCCGCAGGCGCGCTCCCATGCATTTCAATGGACAATTACGTTTATATATATATTCGGGTGACCGAAGCCATTGAAAAAAGTGGGTTTTATTTTCTGTGTATTGTGCGCCCAAACGTCGCACGCGTAATACGCAGAGCAAATGCATTTGTGTGAATACGTCTGAGGAATATGAGAGCTGAGATCTGATTGGCTGTGGAAGAGGTAAACAAAGCAGCCAATCGGATCACAGCTTTCTTTTTTTGTAAAAGCATCGAAAAGCGACAGCCGGCTCCTGATGGTCCCAGTTACCTTGTCATCTTCACCCCCTCCTCCTCCACGACCACCACTCAGCTCCCGAACCACGAATTGGCGCCACTTTTGTCCGTGGGCTGTATGTGGTATTGCGGCTGAGCTTTAATACTGCCGGAGTACATGACTATTCTTCTACCTTCTTACAATCCATTTAGGTCTCTCTTATCACCGCCGTCCGTTCTATGAAGAGCAGCGACGGGGCGCCTAACGAGACCACCGCGGCCTCCGAGTACTTGTCTGCTGTGTCCGGCTGCTGATGAGGCTTTGTGTTCCTCTCTTTCAGGCTGCAGAGCTTCGCGCCTATCTGAAGTCTAAAGGCGCTGAGATCTCCGAGGAGAATTCGGAAGGGGGTCTTCACATCGACCTGGCCCAGATCATCGAGGCCTGTGACGTCTGCCTGAAGGAGGATGATAAGGGTATAGATGCCGATCGGCGTAGTGTCACATGGGGATGATGGATGCTGTGTGTGATGTCTTATGCTGATGCTTCTCGTTGGCAGATGTGGAGAGTATTATGAATAGTGTGGTGTCGCTCTTACTCATATTGGAGCCGGATAAGCAGGAAGCTCTCATCGAAAGCCTTTGTGAGAAACTTGTCAAATTTCGGGAAGGTGAACGCCCATCGTTAAGGCTGCAACTGTGAGTACCAACTAGGGTGGGCATAGACATAGTTATGTGATAACAAGCAAAAGTGCAAAGCAGATTACCTAAAATGATGATTTTTAGTACAAAAAGTGATGGCTTCTAGGGGTCTCGCTTCCTTCTGATTTGCTGTCCACTGCCTGTTGAATGAAATCCCTTTCGGGTAGTAGACACAGAGGAATTGCAGGAAGTGGTGGAGGGTGCTGCTTATGGGGAAGGGAGGCGACAAAGAAACTTGCACAGAGATGCATCTGCTAATGGTGGATTATTTAATGTACCACAGTTAGGCCGACTGCACACGGGCGGCTTCTTGCTGCGGAATCCGGAGCGGGCGTCCGCAGCAATAACCCTCTATAGCATGCTATGGAAAAATGATTCTTCGTGCGCATGAGCGGAAACCCAACTGCGGTTTCTGCTCCTGGATAAAAAAATCACAGCATGCTCCATTTTACTGCGGTTCCTGCACAGATGGCTTCCGTTGAAGTCAATGAAAGCCATCTGCAATTGTGAACTGCGGATGGGCTGTAGATGCCGTGGGGAAGCAGGAGTTTAAAAAAAAAATCTGCACTACACATGTCCAACGGTGAGCTGTGCGGACCATCCACAGTGCAGATAAAGAAACAGAATGGCAGGTACGTGCGGACGCCGCAGCCGCCAAGGTCGGAGTCCTCTCCGGGCTCCCGCGTTCGGAAGCCGACCTGCCCATGGATATGAGGCCTTAGGCCTCATGTCCACGGGGAAAATAATAATTAAAATCCGCAGCGGATCACCCGCGCGCGGATCCGCACCCCATAGGAATGCATTGACCACCCGCGGGTAGCTAAATACCCGCGGATGGTCAATAAATGTGAATTAGAAAAATCATGGAGCATGAAAAAAAATGGACATGCTCCATTTAGGTGCGGATCACGCTCCGGATGGCCCCATTGATCTCTATGGGGTGCGGGAAATCCGCTGCGGGTGTTAAATGCCATTTATTTGGGTGCGTGAAATCTGCATGCGGATTACAAGTTTGGCTTCTTTTTCAGTGGCCTTGCATTTTTTTTCACGCGCAGATGCAAAAATGCCATCCGCGTGCATACACGCGTGAAAAAAAACGCATCCGCGTGTCATCCGCATGCAATAAAATACTATTTTAAGCTCATCCGCACTGCATCCGCGGCCCAAATCCGCGTTACAAATCCGGAGCAGATTTGATTTTCCCCGTGGACATGAGGCCTTAGGCTTCTGGTACACTAGCATGTTTGTTTTTCATCTGTGTGTAGTCCGTTTAAAAAAACAGACAGACAGCATACAGACCTATATTCTATAGTTCATCACAGTTCATCACACACTACTAGAGATGAGCAAGCATACTCGCTAAGGGCAATTACTCGAGCGAGCATTGCCCCTAGCGAGTACCTGCCCGCTCGGAAGAAAAGACTCGGGTGCCAGCGGGGGGGAACGGAGGGGAGATCTCTCTCTTTCCCCCCCCCCCCCCCCCCTCCTGCTCACTCCCGCAACTCACCGCTCCCCCGCGCCAGCAGCCGAATCTTTTCTTCTGAGCGGGCAGGTACTCACTAAGGGCAATGCTCGCTGGAGTAATTGCCCTTAGCGAGTATACTCGCTCATCTCTACACACTACCAAGTTTTGTTTTTTTTGTTTTTCACACATATTGAGACTGCATGAGAACACTGATCGCATGCACTCTTATGATATTTTGATCCATTTTACTGACAAGACCTGTCCAAGTCAATGGGGAGCGGAAAAATGGACAGCACACAGATGCCCTGTGTGTGGTGGTGTGTCTTGTGTTTTTTTTTTGTTTCCTTTTTTTTAAAGAAAGGATACCGAATAAAAATAATTGCGCTTGTATGCACCTATCTTAACTGGAAGCGCTTCTCTAGTGTCCTCCATAGTGATCTTATTTGTGTGTATGTGCTGCTGAAAAGGAGCAGAATCTCCTGTTTTCTCCATGTGCATTATATAGACGATATGATAGCAGCTAGCCTACACCCTCCAGCTTAGGGAGGCCTGAGAATTAGAGATGGCTCCTACAGAAGGGAAAACTCCATACAAAAGTCATACGATGGTCAAACATGGTGTCAGTCCTCAAAAACACTTGCTTATTCTGAAGTTGGGTACGCCTTGAATTATTTTGTTGGCAGCATTGCTGCTGATGCATCATGGGCCTGTGCATGCTGCATGGTTGTATGTATTTGTCTTGTTACTAGTACTGTCTACGGTTCTTTACAGGCTGAGCAATCTCTTCCATGGCATGGATAAGAGCACCCCGGTCAGGTACACCGTCTACTGTGCCCTCACAAGGGTGGCTGCTACCTGTGGAGCTATAATCTACATCCCCACAGATCTTGACCAGGTCAGTGGCTTCATGATATGATTACACACATGTACGGATATTTCTGTGTTGCAGCATTTATCTCACTGGATTTTCTGTGCTTCAGGTTCGAAAATGGATCATTGACTGGGACCTCAACACAGAAAAGAAGCACATCATGCTCCGGCTGCTCTATGAGGCCCTGGTGGACTGCAAAAAGAGGTAACTGATTCATATGTGCATATTGTTGGATGGTGGCGAGGAGGTGGCAGGTGTATGACTGTATTTTATTTTTTTAACTCCTGTCTAATTGGAGGTTATTTGGGACTTAAATATTGATCTATCCTTAAGATAGGTCATTTAATATCGTATTGGTGGGGTCCGACTACTGACACCCCTATCAATTAGTATATTAAAGACACTGCAGCTCTCTGGCACGAAGATCCACACTGAGAGATCATACTGTTTAAAGAAGTAGTGAGACGATGGGGCACAGAGGCACCGCGACTAAAAGATCCACATAATGTTCCTGCGCTGCTTCTGTAATGGAATTGTATGCACAATACTTCCTTAACGTATGAGTTGTATTGGACAATACAAGCAATGCTCTGTACACACATCCCTTATGTAAAAAAATGGTATGAGCTTTAAAGCCCTTTTACACACAACGATTATCGCTCAAAATTCACTCAAAAGCCATCTGTTGAGCGATAATCACTGGGTGTAAATGTGCCCATCCTTCACTTTTCTGCTGAACGATGATTTTCAGTTCGGCATGAAATCCATTGTTCAGCAGAAGAGCTGATAAGACGGACCACGCTGTGTTCTGCCCAGGGAGCGCTGATTACATTCTCAGCTGTCAGCCTCATGGCAGAACAAAGGGAATGCAGACAACAGTGGGTGGTCTGTTCCCTGAACACAGCTCCTGGCGGCTCACACACTACTAATTGGTACTAATAGGCATTAGTACCAAGTAGTGGTTTATGCAAAATGATCTCTTAAAAGCCATCTTTTGAGCGATCATCTTTGCATGAAAAAGGGTCTCTAGTTATATACACGAAGGATGGGGTGGAACTGCATTGTCTTCAGCGACTAATACAAGTTTAGTTTGGGCACTGATGATGGACGTGTTCATGTCTGGAGACCTCGGGGTGAATGCTGCAATACTGCCTTTGCTGTGGAGCGGCACATTGACCCCATTGCTGGTGTGATGGTCTGGGGGGGGCCATCACATACGACAGTCAATCACACCCTATTGGTGGTACAATGACAGCTCAGCAAGATGTTCTGGACATCCTGCAGCCACATGTGTTCCTCTCACGGTGGCTTCCAAGAGGCAGCAGGGTAGTGCTCGGCCGCACAAACAAGGGGCTCACAGGAATGTCTCCACAATTTTGGCACACTTCTGTGGCCGCCCCATCGCCAGATTTATCACCAATAGAACATGTATAGGACCATCTAGAATGCCAACTTTGACAGCCTACAAGTTTGCATCATCTACGGACTGTTACAGAAAATGTGGACCAATATGCTGCAAGATACCATATGGAATATGTATACCTCTGTGCCCACCCGTATGACATTTTGTATCCAAGCTAGAGGTGGTACAACAGGGTACTAGAGGCTCCATGCCCACCTGTATCACATCTTGTATATAAGCTAGAGGCGGTACAACAGGGTACTAGAGCCTTCATGCCTGACTGTATCACATCTTGTATACAAGCTAGAGGCGGTACAACAGGGTACTAGAGCCTCCATGCCCACCTGTATCACATCTTGTATACAAGCTAGAGGCGGTACAACAGGGTACTAGAGCCTCCATGCCCACCTGTATCACATCTTGTATACAAGCTAGAGGCGGTACAACAGGGTACTAGAGCCTCCATGCCCACCTGTATCACATCTTGTATACAAGCTAGAGGCGGTACAACAGGGTACTAGAGCCTCCATGCCCACCTGTATCACATCTTGTATACAAGCTAGAGGCGGTACAACAGGGTACTAGAGCCTCCATGCCCACCTGTATCACATCTTGTATACAAGCTAGAGGCGGTACAACAGGGTACTAAAGCCTCCCTCCAAGGGGTCAGTTTTCCACAATAAATGATCCTTTTGCTCTGAAATTGTAATCAGTTCCTTATATCAGCGTTGGATGCATCCGCTCGGGCTACAAAATATCGATCATGTGAAAGAACCCCTTGGAAACCACAGGCTTCACATTGTAGCGATGATTTTGTAGCCCGTGTGGATGCAGCCTTACAATCACACAGAGAAAGTTTCTTTTGGTAACTCGGGGTTTTTTTTCTGACAATGAGTACATCAAGTTTAGCAAAAACTCCGTATTTACAGTGTTGATTCTTTCTTTCAAGACTTGTGCAACTGGTTATCAAAATCCTGACTGATGGCGGCCCTCTCTTGCTGAAGCAGTTCTTGGAGCTTGTCACAAATTGTGTATTTTTGTTTGTCCACCCGCTTTTTGAGGATTGACCACAGATTCTCAGTGGGATCTGGGGAGTTTCCAGGCCATGGACCTAAAATGTCAATGCTTGTTTATTAAGCTGCTTAGTTATCACTTTTGCCGTGTGACGTGTTACTCCATCACGGTGGAAGAAGCATTGTTCATCACCAAGTTGCTCCTGGATGGTTGGGAGAAGCTCTTGCAGGAGGTTTAGACTACCTTTCTTCATTGCAGTGTTTTTGGGCAAAACTGTGAGTGGGCTCACTCCCTGGGATGAAACGCAACCTGAATGTTCTCGGGATGCTTTACTGTTGGCATGTCACGGACTCAGGGTAGCGCTCAATAATTCCTCTAGATGTCCCGAACAGTCTGAAGGGGCTTCATCAGAGAAAGTAACTTTACCGCTGTCCTCGGCAGTCCAGTCCCTCTACTTCCTGCACGACGTCAGTCTGTCCTTGATGTTTTTCTTGGAGAGTAGTGGCTTCTTTGCTCTCGTCCTTGACACCAGGCCAGCCTCCAAAACCCTTCGCCTCACTGAGGGTACAGATGCACCGACACCCGCCTGCTGCCACTCCTGTCTATGCTCTGTACTGGTGTTGAACCAATACCATAGCCGAGTCCTCTTGTTGAACTTTGGGCGCTCTGAAGCCGCCTTCACTGCAATTAAAGTCTTTCCTTGATGATCTGATAAACGGTTGATTTAGGGGCAATCTTACAAGCAGCACTCGCATTACCTGTAAACCTCTCTTGATGCAAAGCAATGATGACTGAATGTGTTTCCTTGGAGGTAACCATGGTTAACAGAAGAAGACAATGATTTCAAGCACCATTCCCCCTTTTAAAGAGACTTGTCTGCTCCTGTAATTCAATCAGTATGCATCATTAGTCTAGACCACTGCTGCCCACGTGAGCAGTCCTGGCCAGTCAGATCAGCATGTGGTGTCTTAAGGTCCATTTACACGCACAGAATCTTTCAAGCAATTAAAAGTTTTAGCGATCTTTTTGCATAAACTGTTAATATCTAGTAATGCCCATGAACACTTTATCATCTCCATTTGCATGTAAAAGGGCCTCTATAAACCCTTTGCAAAGCTCAGTGTGTGACTAATCACACACCCTACTGTGTGCACAGCTGCATTGTTCTTCACGTGGCTCCCGGCAGAATACAATGTAATCTCCCAGCTCCCGTGGAGAACACAACATGCGGTCTGTTGAGAGATACTTATGTCTCTGCGGCTGAACAGTGTATTTTCAGTTCACCTTAAAATCATCGTTCAGATGAAAAGTGCACAATGGCAGCATTTACATGTAACAATTATCGCTCATTTTTGGTCATTTGAACGAATTTTGAGCGATTAAAGGGGTTGTCCCGCGCGGAAACGGGTTTTTTTTGGGGGGGATTGGAAAGGGTTAAATCAGTTGACCACGTTGTTTAATCATATGTCCCTTTAGGCACACTGTCGTGCCAGCAGAGGTTCCTTTTGGGCTGTTTCTACTGGTTTTACAGTCCCTATATACTGTGATGGGTTTTATTCCTTCACCTTGCTCTCTTTTTGAAGGACCTGTGTAGGCTAGTATTGTAAAAAGTAACCGATGTCTTTTCTTTACAGTGAAGAAGCAGCTAAAGTGATGGTGGAGCTACTGGGAAGTTACACGGATGATAACGCCTCTCAGGCTCGTGTTGATGCACACAGGTAATACATTAACCACATTGTCTCTCTTGTGTCCCCGGGTGGATACGTTACTCACACAGTAAAGGGATTGTCTGTCTACAAACTGACTTCGAAAATGTAGATCCAAATGAGTTAAAGCCGCAAGCCATAATTACTAGTCCTCAGTCCTGACGATCCAGCGCTGTAGCCTCACAATTCTTTTGGTCTGTGTTGAGAGCGGAAGTCAGGGGACCACTATCTGTCAATCGGAGGCTGCAACATCAATCTCCACCCCCTGGCATAATGGCGCCCAGGACGTGAGCGCTAATGCCACGAGAAAGGGCCGTGATGCTGCAACTTCTGGCAGGTAGCAGTCACCTGACTTCTGTCGTCAATACAGACCGCAGGGCTGCAACGCTGGATCGTCAGGCCACCGGACAAGTAAATATCATTTGTTTTAAAGGGGTTGTCTGCTTACTGGAGAACCCCTTTTCAGTAGGACCCCCTGTGTGGAAAATAATCGGAGATCTAATTGCCCCTCCACAAGCAAATAGGATCCAACATTGTAGCTCGCTGCGGTCTCCGGTGATGTCACAGGAAATCGCATGAATGCTGCCGCGATTGAGAGGCTGCAGAGTCGCACTCTTTAACTCCTGACAATCATGGAGCTCAGCATGTGAGCGCCAATGCTGGAAGATTTGGCAATAACCCCTCATTTGCTGCAGTAGTACTGAGCGCACCCAGCGTTCACCCGGAGCCGTGGTGTGCAAGCATGACCAGCACTCCATTAACTTCTATAGGACAGAGGGAAATCTTAAGAGACGGAGGAAAACTGCCAAGCGCATCAAAGTGATTGGAGCTGTGCTTATGCATAAGCAAAGCTGCTCTGTTCACATGGGGCTCAAGCTGGGCTGGGCAGCTCTGGAGATGGCTGGGGATCCCAGCAGTTAGATCGCTAGCGATAAGACACTTATCCCTGATTATGTCACTAGGGAATAAACGTCCGTATTGGGAAACCCCATTTATTATCAGCGCCAGTTCTGGAATAAGCTGGACACCAACCGCACCTGATGTATCCCACTGACTATGTAAATGGCCTGACGCTCCAAGTACTGAGTGCATTCTCGTATGCAGAAAAAATCGTGCCCAAAAAACTAGCAGCCACCCTGTGACCACTGGAGTGCACGGTGCGGGCGGACTGCTTGCTGTTACTTGAGCAGGGAAGGCCTTGGTATACTGCTGAAGTTCACGGAGTCAGGGAAGTGGTGCCAGCTAGGCAGTGATGCTGTCACCGGAGTACTGGGATCAGGCGGACCCCTGCTACATCCACTACTCTAAGGCCTCATGTCCACGGGCAAAAGAAGAATTAAAATCTCCTGCCCGCGGATCCGCATCCCATAGGGATGCATTGACCACCCGCGGGTAGATAAATACCCGCGGATGGTCAATAAAAGTGATTTAAAAAAAAAATGGAGCATGAAAAAAATCTGGACCATGCTCCCGCGGGACGGCTCCCGCAGGCTTCTGTTGAAGCCTATGGAAGCCGTCCGGATCTGCGGGAGACCAAAATCGAAATTTACTAACCTGCTCCGGATCTTCCCTTGGCCGCGGCTTCATCTTCTCTCCGTCGCGGTCGGATCTTTTTTCTTCGGGCCGGCGCATGCGCGGGGCACGCAACCGACATGCCCTGCACATCTGCCGGGTCGAAGAAAGAAGATCCAGCCGCGACAGAGAGAAGATGAAGCCCCGGCCAAGGGAAGATCCGGAGCGGGCGAGAGGCGAGTTAATTCTTATTTTTATGCCTCACGTCCGCGGGGCAGGAGGGACCCGCTATGGATTCTCCATGGAGAATCCGTAGCGTTCCTGATTTTCCCTGTGGACATGAGGCCTAAGACGCAGCTGTATGTTGCTACCTGCTGAAGGACCCTGCGCAGGTCCAAAAGCTCGATATAACATCATGTAGTTCTGTTAGCCATTAAAAGGTATCATCATTTTTATTTATTTATTTTCGCTGCCTGAGATGAGATTCCTATCTTGTCTCATAGCGGAAATGCGGCCCTTGGGGTCTGGACAGCTAGTGCTCCCAGCTTCGGACTGCAGTCCACCAGTTGAGGACCGCTGCCCCCGAAGTATTCTTCTAACTATGCAATTCTGAAAAATACTGAAGTGTAAATGGGTCATTTTTATAATATTAAAACAGGACTCTGTAGGTACCAGTAAACACTTCTAGGGGAGTGAGAGATAAGCCCACCATTAAATGATTTGCTTCCATTCCTTGTTTTTTTGTGACTGTTTTTGATGCAGTTTTTTGAACTAAAGCCATTAGTGGATCCAGCAGGAAGGAGCATCAGAAGCCTTTCCATTATACGAGGCTCATCCCTTTTCAATCCACTTCTGGATTTGGCTGAAAAAACTGCATCACAATCTTCCACAAACCAATGTGTGACACAACGCTCAGTCTTTATTTCGGTTTGCCTTAGATGCATCGTTCGAGCATTGAAAGACCCCAAGACATTCTTGCTTGATCACCTTCTTGCTTTGAAACCAGTGAAGTTTTTGGAAGGCGAGCTCATCCATGATGTGAGTAGAAGTCTCTATTCCAGATAATGTTTACAAATGTTAATTATCGATTCACTGTTGGTATTATACCCTCATGTCTACGGGCGGGTCGAATTCCGCATGCAGGAGCCTGCAGCCAAATCTGACCCTGCCCACGGCCGAGGACCGTGCTTACCAGTCCGGGTCTTCACTGACTTGTACGGAAGTGTCGGCTGGCGCACTTGCACAGTAGAGATTTTTATTTTTTTCTTAAATCTCCTTCTTTCCTGCAGAATCCGCGGCCCGTCCGCAATTCAATTGCTAACAGGCTGTAAACCGGATCACTTCCATTGACTTAATGGAAGCCGTCTGTGCGGGAACCACAGCAAAATGGAGCATGCTGCGATTTTGTTTTCTGGACTAAAAGGCCTGCAAAACAAAAATCTGCATGCTTTAATTCAGCTGCGGACGCCCATGTCTTCCTATGGGTAGCTTGAACTGCAGATTCAATTTAAATTTAGATTTTGGACATTGGGCCTAAGGGTGCTTTTACACAAGATGATCGTTCGGGCATCAGATGACGGACAGGCTTTTCCAGCAATGATCCTTCTTGTACTTTTACACAGTAACGAGCATCACTAGTAAATGGAGGTGTAGCAGATGGGGGGAGGGGGGGGGGATCGTGCCCACCCGCCCGCCTCCATTCACAGTAAACAGGCAGCCATTCATAAGTGAACGACTGCCTGTTTTCTTGGACCGATATGTGATCTGGTTTTCTGCATGCAGAAACTGAATGACAAATGAGAAGCAAACAACTTCTCATTCAGTCGCTGCATGCAGTCACTCTTAACAAGAATCATTCAGATTCTCGCTTGATAGCTGGAATCGGAGTGCTTTAATTCCGTGTAAAAGCCCTTTATTGGTCTTCAGAAGGCCTGGATGTGCCGTATTCACTATTGTGCCTGTTGGGGAAAAAACAGAGCAGACAGAACATAGTCTTTGTATATGGAAAGTATATATTTGGGCTGTGGAAGCTCCATATGATATGCATGTTGCCTTTAGGCTTCCTGAAAAGAGTTAAAAGAAACCTCCTCTTATGTTTTCAGCTCCTGACAATATTCGTGAGTGCCAAGCTTTCTTCATACGTCAAGTTTTACCAGAATAACAAAGACTTCATAGACTCACTTGGTAAGTGAATTCATGCTCATATATCAGTATAGCTAAATTTGAAAAACTATATTTGCATAGCTTTGTTTGTGGACTAAATCTCCTAAAAGAAAGGTTTCTCTTTATGGGGTATTCAGTATCTTACCAAACGTAATTTGACACCTGAGCAAGGATCAAAAGTAGTATTTATTTCCAGATATTAATACTTAGTGGGGCTCTTATGGTCCTAATGACATCGGATCCTCTCTGGGGTATACATTCTACTAAGGTCTGATACACTTCAGCTGGTATTTCCCTCCACTCATCCTGTAAACATCTGGCAAGTTCTTTCAAAAATGATACATTGTCTCTAAGGGTGCAGAGTGTTGTTATTGGATAGTTAAACAATGTAAGAACATTCTATGGAAGGGCGGATCGCGCTACTCCATCTTCAAATCAGACGGACATGTCTGGGGAACGCCTTTTGCCTGAATATGGTGTGCCAACAGTTAAGTACGGTTCTGTTATGATCTGGGGATGTTTAACGTGACATGGTCTAAGTTCTATGGTTGTAGTGGTGAGAACAATACTCTGGGAATGGTCAGATATACTTCCCAACAGCCTTACCACAAATCCAAGGCTGTTTGGCGTAGGTCTGGGGATACGGATGTTCCATGATTGCATCGGCTGCACAGAATCCCGACCTGAACCTACTGAACATCTTTGGGAGGAACTGGGACATCAGATCGAGAAATATGAACTGCATCCATCTTCTTTGAGAGAACTCGCTGGATGTTTGCAGGATGAATGGAGGGAAGTACACTTCAGCTAGTATCAGACGTTACTATCAGTGACCTACTTTATACTATCTGATGTCATTAGGGCCAGAGGAGCCCCACTAAGTATTAACTTATGGAAATAAATACAACTTTTGATTCTTGCTCAGGTGTCCAATTTCTTTCAGTAGGCTAGCATACAGTGACATGAATGGGGATTACAGCTGCGTCGGTTTGAGAATGATTAAACGAGTTGTCAGAGTACATAAATATCAGCAGATGATGTAATGCAGTTAATATATCACATTTTATAAGGATTACTGTTCACCTCCTCGGGCTCCAATGGCCCTGCAGGTCTCTGTATACATCTCTGCAGAAATCACGTTTGATGGCACGTGACCGCTGCTGCCAGTCAATGGTCACTATAGTGATGCCAGTAAGTGCTGCATGTGAGCGCTGTTATGTAGAGGGTCAAGTTTCCTCAATACTATCCATTGTCTGCCAAAATTCCACAGAGGTCAACATCAACCAGGATTTGTGGTCTCAGACTACTTAAAGGGGTGGTTAGAGGATTAGAAAACATGCCTGCTTTCTTCCAGAAACAGTGCCTCACTTGTCAAGATGGTTATGTGAGGTACTGCGGCTTGGCTCCATTTACTTCAATGGCACTGCAATACTACACACGACCTTTTGACAGGTGTGGTGCTGTTTCAGGATGAAAGCAGCCATGCTTTGCTAATCCCTTGTGGTTGAGGATATATCTGTAATCTTACCTCTAGACCAGGGGTCCCCAATTTCAGTCCTCATGGACCACCAACAGGTCATGTTTTCAGGATATCCTATGGTAAGAACATTTGTGGCAATGTCTGAGGCGCTGACCATAATTACATCACCTGTGCAAGACTGAGGAAATCCTGAAAACATGGCCTGTTGGAGGTCCCTGAGGACTGGAGTTTGGGAACACTGCTCTAGAGCATCTTGGCCTCCCAAAAAAGATAAAGATCAGAGTTACTGGTCCGCGGCGTTCCGATGGTCTCTGGCGGCGCTGTGGCAAACTGCACAGTCCTCCCCGTCTGGTAACTCAGCTTCTGCTGGTGACGGGCTTTGAATACCCTGTCACCAGCAGAAGTGCTGTGATTGCCTAATCGAGCGCCAGCAGCCAATCACAGCCATTTTTTGACCCCCCCCCCCCCCCCCCCTCCCCGAAAAATAAGACACTGCGCCCTTTTTGGGGCAAATATTAATATAAAATAGTGTCTTATTTTCGGGGAAACGCGTAATATATCAGCAAGTTGTTCAGTCTTTCACCAATTTTGTGATGGCTGATTCAGGCTAATTTCAAACAGATGCTCAGGATATGGGGCCGTGAAACTCGGCCCAATTTCGTGCTCTGGAACGTGCGATGTCCCTGCGGATGAGAGGCGTTTGTGTCAACTCCTTGCATCACCTTTCAGCTGCCCTGGAAGGTCAGCAAGTGTTTCCCACTGCTCTCAATGGAAAACCTCACACTCCCATGCACCTCTATATTTTTGCCGGCCCCATTAAAAAAAACAATGCGTGACGTGTTCCGAGCGCTTGTCCAAACATGGGACATGCCGCAATTTTTTTTTTTCCTGCGATGCAATGCGGGGAAAAATCAGTCATGTATATGACCTCATTCAAAAGAATGGAGTTTATATTCGTGCGTCTTCCAACGCACAAATATAGTACGGCTTTCTCAGCTGTGTGAAAGCGGCCTCATATGAACAACATGCAACTGTGAAATTTTGTTATTAAGTCGCATGGAGGGTGAGGCAAGGGGGTCATGTCGTTTTTTGTCAAATTGCTTCCCACTAAGCACTGTAGGGGCTAACCGGTGATTGGCTCTTCATCATGACAACGCACCTGCCCACGCTGCACCAAGTGGGGAGAAAAACTGCAGGACTCCCTTGCCTTGCCCTCCGTACTCACCTGATCTGTTCCGCTGCTCAAAAGCATGGAGCCAATGTTGGCTGGCATACCACCTTGGATATTCATAGTAACACCCTACCCACCAGAAGATTATTTCTGTTACTTTTGGGTACCCTCCCCCCATAAAGTAGAGCAATTCCTCATAGTGTTCAGTATCATTGCTTGCAGTCATTGGATGGGAATCTTCTTTGCTTTCTTCAATAAAATGAAAGCCTGTCAAGTGATGGAAACATAGGTGCCCAAGGAGTCATGACCTGGACAAGCTTTCTGGAAGTAAAGTAGTAGGTCTCCCATTTAATAACTTAGCCAAGATCTTGAAAACTCCTTACTTGCAAATTACATAGTTGTCCCTCTTTGATTCACCCGCATTTAACCCATTAAGGACCAGACGCGGTAAATATATGGCGCCTGGTTCTGGGCTTAAAGCACCGCCGATAGTAAAATTACAGCGGCGCTTTAAGCCTCCTGCCTCTGCAATAAGTCAGAGACAGGAAGGGGTTATCAGCTGTTAGTGACAGCTGATAACTTGGAGGAGAAGGTAGAAGGGGTTTTTAACCCTTTCTGCCTTCTGCTTCCCCGAGTACAAAGTGCTCAATGAGCACTTTGTACTGAAAGTGAAAGTACAATGTAACTTTCACAGCAGGTGCCTGGTGGGTCACATGACCGCTGGGGTCCCTGCTACAGCAGAGCTGGAGGGTCAAACTAGACCCTGGCAGCTCTGCCAGTGACTGTCACTACAGGGGTTGCTTTCCCCTGTAAGTGGGGCTCCTATGGATGCCCTAGCTACATTGGGAAAGTGTCAAAGAAAAAAAAAAATGCCCCCCAGAGGTCTTATATGACGTCATGGGGGACACATAGTAAAAAACACAATTGCATAAATAAGTAAAACAAAATTACGGAATAAAACAACAATATATACATAAGAAAGAGAATAACCCAAAGCAGACGCCAACAAAAACCGTTGCCGTATGCGCCCTGTAAACCAAAACCATACATACTATATGTTGATACGTTCGAAACAAATAAAGGAACCCGTTCCCATACTCTATTTTAGCATAAATATATTGAATAAAAAAAATAACTGTTAAAATCATTTTTCTAGCATTTTACCCCCAATAAAACTAAAAAATGGAAAAATAAATCAGTGAAAAAGATATTTAAAAAATAGTCCTATATGTCACGGGAAAAAAACACAGTAAAAATAATTTTGGTAGCTAACGGAAACTAGGGCAATAAAACCCCCACATGAGTAAAATCCCCTAAAGTGTCTGGTCCTTAAGGTACAAAACAGCTTGGTCCTTAAGGGGTTAAAGGGTTGTCCCACTTCTAGCGGCTTTGCTGCAGACATTGTGCATTGAGCAATGGCCCAGGATGGCACTGCACCCATTCATGTCGGTAGGACTTCAGTACCAAATCGGGCCACTGCGCAATGTATGGCGCTGTCTGCTTCCTGCTGCAAAACAGAAGTGGGGCAACTCCTTTAACATGCATCGTCTGAGCATACATGTTCATTTCAGCGCGTCGGCTCATTTTTTTAGGATATGAAGAATGGGGTGAATTTAATGCAACATGCACCATCTGTCTTCATCCTCAGGAGAATTCCATGAAGTTACCTTTTTGTAATTTAGGGTTTTGGATACTGATATTATTAACTGGCAAGGATGGCAGACTATTTGTATCCATTGCTGATGGTGGGACGAGGCAGGTGCCTCCTCATGCAGCGTGGGCGATTAGAGGCAAGCAGTAGACTGGGGTCCGGTAAACGTGGCGATCCGGTGCGGCAGACTTGTTTCCTAGCATGCATCTGTGTGATGGAATGTTAGTGTCAGCAGCTCTTTTATTTACAGGCCAGGGAAGAAGGGAGTAGTCATTAACACTGCGCCGCTCCCCCATTCATGTGTAATTGAGTGTTTCAAAAGAGCACAGGTCCATCAGCTATTGTGCGCATTACAATTACATTTTCCATATTGAATCCCCTCCTTCTCCCTCCGTCTGGTCTGCCACGCCACTAGCTTTCTGTGGAAAGGGGTCAGCGCCAATGCCAGACAAGGTAAATGGCGCATTTCAGAGATAAATACTCTACGGTTCTGACTGCCGCGTCTGACGTGAGACGGGAGGAAACGGCGCACCAGAGATGTCTGTGTACACTCTTCATATAACACAATGCAAAGGAGGACGCTTCCTTTACTGCTAAGATAGCATATGCCGTGTTTAACACCCTAATAGTCCCTTTAAAATCTGGCTCCCCCTCCCAACCCCAGAAATGTCACTTTTTTATTGTAGACTTTGCATGTAAATATATTTGGCGCAGAACTCCTTAACCCCTTAAAGTCCATTAAACCCTTAGTGACATGTCTAGATCTGGCCTTAACCCTTTCATGATGCGGCCTTCCTCCTTCTCAGAAGACCCGCAGCTGCCATGATGCCCCCATGGCTCCCTGCAATCTCCTTGCAGGTGGGCATTCAGGGCATTTGAATGTTTAATAGCTACGCACGGCTGAGTGGAGCTGTTGGTGTTGGCTGTAATAGCCGGCACCTGCGCTGTATGAAGAGAGGTCGCCCCACGATCTCCCTTTATACATACCCCGACCCTGCAGGATGTAACTGTACGCCCTATGGCGGGAAGGGCTTAAAGGGGTTTTATGGTAATCCTAATATTGATAATCTAGCTTTAAATTGTAGATCAGCTGTAACTAATAGAACATCTTGGTCCTGTTGGCTTGAATGGGATCGGGCTGCCCTCAGGCCATGAATGTGATGTCACACGCCTGAGATGAGGCTGTGGTGCTCTTGGGAGCGCTGCGTGACGGGCCCCAACTGATATCATATTATGGCCTATGCCAAGGATGGGTCATCGGTATTAGAGTCCCAGAAAACACCTATAAGAAACAGTATATCTTTTCTGTTCCAGTGGTTGTAGGGGTGTTTTTTGTTTTTTCTTTTCATCACTAAAACTGAATGAGATGTCGTATTTTCTAGTCTCTATGGAAACCAATTTGGGGTACATACTATGTATTGATAAACTCTTAAGGCTCTTTTACACGGGACAAATATTCTGGTCGTTAAAAACCCTGGGGTTTTGAACCATGATCGTCCTGTGTAAAAGTAGGCCGAAACTGAATGGCGTGGCGAAAAACGTCCAGCCGTTCGGTTTTTAGCAGCTTAAACTCCTGAATGTTCGTTCAGTGTAATCAGCAGCCGTTCAGTACTGAGCAGCTGCTGCCTACAGTGAATGAAGAGGGGTGGGGGGGAGAGCGAGGAGAGAACTCTCCTCCAGCCGCCCTGCTGACTGTGCTGTGATACTCGCTCATGTATAAAATTATTTTTTTTTCCAACCATTTCACTGTTGTATAAAATGTTGATAACTTAATTGTAGAGGCCGTTGCAACTTATGTTTTATGTTTAACTACTTTTGCACAATGCTTTCTGTGAATTAAAAAAAAAAAAAGTTCCAAAAGTCCAAGATTTTTCTGTCGTCAGAGCTGTATGAGGACTTGTTTTTTGCAGTACGACTTGTAGTTTTTATTGGTATCATTTTGATTTATGATGTTTTGATTACTTTTTATTCCTGTTTTGGGGAAGTGAGATGAAACAGAACTTTTTTGGCTTTTTTTTTTTTTTAAATATGTAATGTACGGACTGTTATGGATGTGGCTAGACCAATTATGTGTAGGCTTTTGTTTTTCTTAATATTTAAAGACTTGTGATTTGGGGGGGGGGGGGGGGGGGGGGCTTTTCTGTTCAGTAAAACGAAGTTGCCATGGTCAGCAATTACTGTGGCATCTGTAAGGTTAAAGTTCATAGAGGAGTGATTTGATGAGCAAGTGTTTATCTTTTCACTCCTTTTCTTTGGGGACCCCATATGTGACAGAGCAAATATGTTCTCTGATTGATGGGGAGGGGTAATAAAATGCAGGAGAATCGGAGATCGTTGTCTCAAACCTCCAACCTAACTACTGCCCCTTTGCTTTTGCGCACAAAGTGAAGTGACTGCTGTAAATTCAGTACTCCTGCTCTCACTTCAAACGGCTGTAGTTCTGGTTCTATGACTACAGGCAAACTTTTTTTTTTTGGTTTTTTAAATCCAAGATTATTGACTTTAAATGAGATCCATAGCGTGGCTGTAGCTGCACTAGAACTGAAGCCAGAGCAGTTTGAAGTGGAACCAAGCTCTGTTTTTCTGTTTGTTCAAAACTGTAATTTCTTTTTTCCTGTTGAACAGGGCTCGGGGTATAATGCTTATAATGGCTCAATAGAGCCAGTTAACATGGTTTAGAAGTGCTAGCCACTGTTAAACTCCTTCCCTTTACCGGCAGCTCCCATAGTAGTCTGCGGGAGCTGCCAGCGCTCTGCTGCTGTAGGTTAGGGCAAGACCTATCTTTTCCATCTGCTGGCTTATTTGGCCGCAGTGTCTTAATATTGCAGTCGTGATATTTTGATGCAACTGAAAAGCGGCCATCTGAATGACTGCATTGGAATCCAATGCCTCTGATGGTCGCAATGTTTGGCTAAGCCTCAGCCAATAAGAGAAAAAGTGCCGGGAGTGTGTGTGTGTGTGTGTGTGTGTGTGTGTGTGTGTGTGTGGTTTTTTCTTCAGCCACAACTTATTTTTGGGGTAGGGCTATTTCAAGACTCCCCCCGAAAAGTTGCGTCACATGCGCCATTGTATCCCTACAAAATTGCAGTATTGCCGCGAGAAGACGCAGCGAGATCACACTGACCAGCAATGCGATATCGTTGCGAGTTTCTCTCGTCGATGCCATTTTGCCCGTGCGAAGGAGGCCTTAAACACAGGAATCTCAAAAACATACGACACGCGGTGATTCTTCAATCGAAGCATCGCTGCGAGAGAAAATTGCTCTTGTGAATAAACACATTGAAATCAACAGGGTATTAACACGCACAAGTTTTGTCCACATCTCTATCAGACGGTAGTCACGTATGAAACCCGCCCGTGTGAACACACATGAGAACTGCATGCGGTACTTTTGATGCTCCTGTGTGACGTGTGGCAGCAGCTTTTGCTCCCATTGAAGAAGTGATGACGACGCAGCGTCTCTTACATTCCCCTGATGGCATTACCAGCAGCGGGCGAAGTTAATTGTACTGGGAAGTTTATTTTAGATGGCATCTAATTTGATTTGTGTTGGTTCTTCTGCAAGAATGTGCTGATTCCTTGATTACTAATTAGAATTCTCGCATCCCAATTTGTCATGCGGATCGCCCTCTCTTGTACACCTAATATTTCTCTGCAAGCACCCAGCCTGTTTATGCTGTAGAAAGTTAATCAGCCTTCATTTGTTAATTACGTTAATTTGTACTAATTGATTTTTATACTTTCGAGATGCTTGACCAAAGGCCTTTTTAGTCTCTTTACATTTTTTTTTTTTTTTTTTTAGCCTTCATAGATTGTCTGCTGTAATTACCCCTAATTAAGCAATTAATTAGTAACCTATCTTGTAACACTATAAACCCTACGTTTTTATGCATCCCAGCTCAGTAAATATTTCCTTTCACAAGCAAGTTGTTTGGGGAATGAGAAGTAATAGAAATGTACAAAACAAGAATGTCTTCGGGCTCCCTTCGTACGCAGGGAGTAGAGCCCATTCACTTCAATGGGTTTGTTTACATTTCCTTTTTTCTTCGTGGGCACAAAAGTAGGGCCCGCTTTAAGGATCCCATAGAGGTCAAAGTGCAATCTGCACTGAAAAATCTGACCGATTCAGCGTGTGAATATGGCCTGATGTATTTAGTGCCATCTTGTATATGAGATGGGTTTTCCTGTATATAAATATATACGTACCCTTCTGCTGCTCCTGCACCACATAGTCCAGCTGACACTACTGCCCATTGGGGATACAAAGCCAAACCAATGGGACTGAAGCCATCAGGCAGCCTAATCCAAGGATGTTCTCCACGATTGTTTGTAATGTGGTGCATATTATTGTCAAAGTACCCAAACCAGTAGTAAACTAATTATATTGCCAGCACAAGCATTGCAGTCCCGCCACTGATGTACAGCTCCGGAGGGCGGTGTAGCAGCCACATTCCCTTCAAATGACTTTTTTTAGCTACTTATTCCTAATTTTAGAGACGACTTCATTAAAGCTAATGACTACTTTATTTGTGCTGCGATAGCATTTTAAAGAGTCCCGAATAGTGGGACCCCACCGATCACAAAAATGGGGTCCCCTGAATGGAGCAGCAGTCATGTGTGCATGCTGCTGCTTCAGCCATTTAATGGGATTGCCTGAGTAGGTCCAGTGCTTGACTTGACCACCAATCCATTCTGGGCCCTTTGGGTCTCCCATTCTTGTGATTGATGGGTTTCAGATGTTGGAGCCCACAGATTAAAAAGTTATCCCCGGTCCTGTGAATAAGGGATAAGATGAAATCTTGACCTTTTTAAAGATATCTAAAGTTGTGCTACTGACTGCATTTTCCACCAAGAGTTCAAGGGTGCATTCACACACAGCAGATCTGCTGCAGATTTTGGTGAGGACTCATCAAAATCTGCACTGTTTGATGTGGATTCTGATGCAAATCCACAGAGGATTTCATCCTTTCTCATTGGTAGGGGTGATCTGCTGCAGAACCGCGTCAAAATCTGCATCAAAATAAAATCTAATGTGGGTTTTGCCCTGCAGAAAATTAGCCCCAAATCCGCTACATGTAAATGTACCCTAAAAGTAATAGCGTGTGACACAGCTAGAAGGCAGCAAGTCACGCAAATGATCAGTGCAGGAGAGGCTCCCGGTGTCGTATCGCCCGCCTGCCGTACGAGAAATACAGTTACCCTTTAAGCATTATACAGAAGTCATTGAGCTGATGGGCCGTCTGCAATGCATGGACAGGATCGGTCCTCAACCAATGGAATCAACGACTCTTACATCCATCTTAAGAGAGAGTCCTTTAAATGTCGGAGGCCTCAGTAGAAGAGTGATTTTGTTTCTGGAAAGGCGCGCGCACGCACGCACACGTATCTTGCAGCCCCTTTAACACTTTCCAATCCACTGTCTGACCTCTAAAGACATTATGATTTAAGGCTGTACAGCTCCGATGTTGGAAGACATCCGTCGGGGTTCTCTTACTGTATATTGCCAGCCTCTCTGCTGTCGGAGCCTATCCAACGTGTCACCTCATGCAGTACTGGCTTTAGCCAGCAGATAGCACCGTTATATAACGGCAGAAAAAGAGTAAGCCCCCTAGGAAAACCAGGATGCAAATTAGATTGGAAAGGATTAATATATACACACAACTCAGGAGAATCACACTATTGGGATATCTGGGAAAACAACCCTCCCAGTGATGGCTTAAATTCTACAAGTATGATGCATCCAAAGAGGTAGAACAGCATCTTGTGGGGGGTATGGGAGGGGTGCATCGCTCTTAGGATAAGCAAATTTTAAGTTTGTGCAATCATTTTTCCTTTTTAGGTCTTTCACATGAGCAAAACATGGAAAAAATGCGTCTTCTCACATTCATGGGAATGGCCGTAGAAAACAAGGAGATTTCATTCGATACAATGCAGCAGGAGCTACAACTTGGGGCGGATGACGTGGAAGCCTTTGTAATTGACGGTACGTCTCCCTCTGTGTTGGAGGACTAAGTATATGATGGGGCATTTCTTGTCTGATACCTTAATGATCTCATATCCATACAGCAAGATTTCATATTTTATTGGCGTGATTTTAGCATAAGACAGTTGGACATTGTTTTTTTTTTTTTTAGGGGGGGGGGGGGGGGTATTTTTATTGGGACCACCAGAGATGGCTGAGTTTAGGCACACCGCTATCTGTCAGTCCCACTGAAGTGAACTTGCTTTAAGTCATAGTAATTAGATTTACAAAGCTGTTGGCACATATATTTGTCCCAGCAGCACTCCACAACCAAGCCAACTGAAGAGACAGACTGATGTCCCTGGAGAGCTTTGTTCTACCTGAAGGCCCATTTACATGCAAAGACAATCTTTCGAAAGATTGACAGTTTTAGCGATCATTTTGCATAAAGTGTTAAGGGACACTGCTGTCCATTAACTCTTAGCTTCATTTGTGTGTAAAAGGGCACCCAGGAGCTGTTTGCAGAGCATGGCATGTGGGTTGGGCTCTGCACACAGCTGAATTGTTCTCGCACGGGCTGTCAGCAGAATACAATGTAATCTCCGACTCCCGTGGAGAACACAGGGTGCGGTCCCTGTTATCTCCGGCTGAATAATGGATTTTAAGCTCACCTTAAAATCCTTGTTCAGCTGAAAAGTAAATGATGGCAGTGTTTACACGTAACAATTATCGCTGATATGCCATCGTTTGAATGAATTTTGAGCAATAATCATTGAGTATACATGGGCCTTTAGGAAGATGGAACAATGCCTCTGCAGTGCCACACATTGGATTGCAGCATTCCTGCCAATCGATTTCCGACCCTTTGAAACAATGATTGGGAATTGCAGAGGTATCGTACCACTTCCTTATTTGCATGCATTTCCCAGAAGCGCATGCATGGCCTAATAAGTCTTCCTCACTCACCTAGGTGCTCTTCTTAAGGAGTAATGATACCCCTCCCGACTCAGATCAACACAGGGATGGTAGAAGTAAAGTCTGGTGCGCTCGGTACACTGCAGCCATGCGGTTTGCACAGTCTTGTATTATGGCATTATTCCTAGGAGGGAAGTAGCTTTGTAATACAACAATTTGTGGCGCTGGCCACGCTGCTTTTGTACGAAGGGCAGCATAGAAATCTGTTGCAGAGCTCTAGTGCCTCCATATACATGAGATCGTGCTGTAGGCGCAGTGGGCATTGTGGCCCTTGAAAAATTGGTCACGTCTTCGTGTTGGTTGGATGCCAACTATTAGTGGGGCGCCTTTTAAAGAAGAAAAAAAAAACTCTGCATCCTGTGACTTTGAGGTCCGGGTCTTGTAATATGGTCTTATATATAATTACCTATCTAATTATTTTGTAAGCGGCATGATGCTCATGTTTGTAATTGCAGCTGTGAAGACAAAGATGGTGTACTGCAAGATCGACCAGACACAGAAAAAAGTTGTTGTGAGGTAAGACAATCCTTTCCGTGCCGCAATGTGCAATCTAGACTTCTTTTTTAATTATTTCTGATAATATATCTGTTTAATGCTTTAGCCCGTTCCCATCGTGTGCCCGTACGTAAATGCTGCCTATTTATCATAATTTTATTAAAGCCCAGAGCTGAATGTGATTAGCTTATTTAATGAAAGTGTCCTATTTTCCAGCACATTTCACTTAATGACCGTGAAAGTGGCTTGAATGCTAATTAGCTCGCACGTCTTTCTATAGTCGGGCTTGTAAAACGGGAATTGTACTTTGGGAACGGTGGCACTGAATTAAATTATTAGTCTGCAGTTTGAAGAATTGTCCGCCGGTGTCGGCCGTGTTGTAGGATTGACGTTCTTCCTTCTTCTCCAGTCACAGCACGCACAGAACTTTTGGGAAGCAGCAGTGGCAACAGTTGTACGACATCCTCAACTCCTGGAAACTTAACTTAAACAAAGTGAAGAACAGTCTCCATAGTATTTCTGATGCTTGAGCACCACATCCACTCTGGACTTGGACCGTTTTTCAGCTCCGCCTCCAATGGATCTATCAAAAGGGGTTCTAAATATGTTTTAAATAAAGGTGTTAATAACAAAATTTGTCAGTTTGAGATCTATACCAATTTCTGTAGTATCTAAATGCAGATGAGGTTTTCATTGTGGTTACTATTGGGTTAAGGCAGCAGAAATGCAGTCAAAAGCTCTGGCTCATGACCTGAAGGTTGCAAGTTCAATCCCCGCTTGGTTCAGGTAGCCGGCTCAAGGTTGACTCATTTTTTTCATCCTTCTGAGGTCTGTAATGTGGCTATTGCTGTGTTCACACTGGCACCATGGATCCTGTTTATAGAGAAAGCTATGACATTGTGTCAGAACTGTTGCAATCCTGATTGGCTTTTGGGCTGTCCTGTGGTTTTATAACAAGAATATCATTGCATACTGTGCTGTTCTTGCTGTTAAAGCAGACGATAAATATATAGTATTTTCTAGTTAAATTCAGCCCGTAATTCAAAGCTTTTATGTAAAAAAATTATAAAATTCTATCCGCAAATATTCCAGGACTAAAGGCTGGTTTACACGGGCAGATGATCGCTCAAAGGACAGTTTGAGTCACAGCTTTAAACGATCATTTTGCATAAATCATTGGTATGGGATCATTGGTATTTAAGTAGCTACTCAGCTACTTAAATACCAATTAAGTGAGCAAATGAAGCCTTCCCTGAACGCAGTTAATAGCCAGAGGCTATTATCTGCGCTCAGATCTTTTGTTCTCCATGGGGAAACAATGCTATCAGCACTCCCAGTGGAGAACTACTGATAAAAGTGAAGGACGATTTTTAGGTAGGACTGAATTTACCGATCAGCCAGCAGTGCCCGAAAAGTGGATGATGGGCGCACATTCACACGCACCGATCGCTAAAACGATCGCCGATTTTAGCAATTTTTATTTTTTTAAAGCTTTCATTGGCTGGTGTAAATGGGCCTTAAAGGGGTTGTCCCGCGCCGAAACGGGGTTTTTTTTTTTTTTCAACCCCCCCCCCTCCCGGTCGGCGCGAGACAACCCCGATGCAGGGAGGTAAAGAAAGCTTACCGGAGCGCTTACCTTAATCCCCGCGCTCCGGTGACTTCAATACTTACCGCTGAAGATGGCCGCCGGGATCCTCTGTCTCCGTGGACCGCAGCTCTTCTGTGCGGTCCATTGCCGATTCCAGCCTCCTGATTGGCTGGAATCGGCACGTGACGGGGCGGAGCTACACGGAGCCTGCATTCTGCACAAGCGGCTCCATAGAAGACTGCAGAAGACCCGGACTGCGCAAGCGCGGCTAATTTGGCCATCGGAGGGCGAAAATTAGTCGGCTCCATGGGAACGAGGACGCTAGCAACGGAGCAGGTAAGTATAAAACTTTTTATAACTTCTGTATGGCTCATAATTAATGCACAATGTATATTACAAAGTACATTATTATGGCCATACAGAAGTGTATAGACCCACTTGCTGCCGCGGGATAACCCCTTTAATGTTAAAATAGCACCATCTGCTGTTTCAATTGAAGAGCTTTCTGGGTCCTGTGCACCTCAATAAATGTTCCAAGGTGGTCACATTACTCAGTTTTGCTTCTCTGCAGTAATGCTGCCTCACTCATCATTTGCTCAACATCTCTTCTAACATCACAGAAGACTGAACAACTTAAGCAGCCGCTTGCCACACCAGGGATCCCTCCACGTACCCAGAGAGGAGCAAGACTGAGCATGTGGAACAATTACTGAACTGGACACAGAATAGCGCCACCTGCTGTTTCTATCATTAGTCCTGGAATATCTGGAAATAGAAATACTTGTTTTACAAAAATAAATAAAGTACCTAGAAGGAGTTTTCGGAATTGAATGAAACATTCTCTGTGATTGTAACATTATAAATAATTGATTACAGTATGAGAGCAAAATGATCACTTATTGTGGAGAACTGACCCCTTGTAGAAAGGCCCTAGTATCCTGTTGTACCGCCTCTAGTTTGGATACAAGATGTGACATGGGTGGGCATGGAGGCTCTAGTACCCCATTGGGCAGCCTCAAGCATGGATACAAGATGTGATTCGGGCAGGCATGGAGGGTATACAAGTTACGTTTGGTATCATAGGGCATATTGGTCCACACTTGCTGTAACTAAGCCACTAGATCGTGCAAACTCCTAGGCTGTCGAAGTTGGCATACCAGATGGTCCTATACGTATTCTATGGGTGACCAGGCAGACCACAGAAGTGTTGGCAGTGTTGTGGAGGCATTCTTGGGATACCCTTGCTGTGTGTGACTGAGCATTATCCTGCTGGAAAGTCCCTCTTGGAAAACGCCATGAGAGGAACCTATGTGGCTGCAGGATGTCTTAAACATATCACTGAACTAGGGGTGACAGACTGTCGTGGGGGCAGTGTCGCTCTACAGCACAAAAGGCAGGATTAAGGCGCTCGCCCTGAGGTCTCAAGACATGAAGGCGGCCATCATCAGTGCCCAAACTGAACCTGGATTTGTCACTGAAGCCAACACAGTTCCACTCTATTGAAGTCCAATTTTGTTTCCAACACTTCTGCAAATGGAAGTGATGGTGGGTGTCAAAAGAAGCACATGTAGTGGGCGCCGTGACACCAAATGCCTTTCAGCAAAGCACCTGGAAATGGTTCCAACACAAGGGTGTAACAATGGTGCCACCTGTATCTGGATGGCAGGCAACAAAACAGTTGGAGCTGCTTGTGCCTGTTGAACGATCAATCGTCTCTGCTGGTGGTCTGTTGAAGGTGGCCAGAGACTGGTCGCCTTGTGTGCCCTCACTCTTCCCTGGTCCCAACACCTACTAACAGTTTGGTCAGAATGGCCCAGATGGCGGTAAATTCATTGATACCCATGGGGTAGTGTCCTGCCTGGGCCTGGACTCAAGTAAGGGTCTGCCAGATCACAGTGGCTATCATCCCAGCGGCAAGAGCCTTCCTCTTAAGGGGCTGAGCCTCAGCCGTAACCCGACGGATTTGGAACGCCTTCTGGAGAAGGCAGCGGATAAGTCAGAGGTTACTGGTGAATATACCCCCACCCACTCCCTCCCCCCCCCCCCCCACCTCCATAACCCCCACCCTACACATACTCCACCCCTCATCTAGGGGATACAAAGTCCCTCTAATTCTACCCCCCCCCCAACAAGTGGGTGGGAGATTGTTCTAATTCCATTGCGTATGGGAGAATATTACGCCTAATGAACCATAATAAATCTAAAGATCCTAAATGAGTTTAGCGTTTACAAAACTTAAAACAACCCATCTAATTAACGCAGACAGAGTTATGGCCACCATCAACTTAAAAGATGCCTATTATATACCCATCCATCCCAACTCTCAAAGATATTTGAGGTTCGCATTACGGATGTACGGTTCGATCCGCCATTTCCAGTTCGTTTGCCCTTTGGAATCTCCTTTGCCCCTCGAATATTTTCTAAAGTAATGTTACAGCTTCTCACTGAAAAATTGTTCAAAGCCGTCTTTTAAGCGAGAATTTTTGTGCCTAACTGCACTGACATTGTGCAGTTTTCGTTAATGATCATTCGATCAGCCTTATTAGGAGTTCACAGCGGGATACAGCTGATACTGTTGTTTCAGCTGGTATCCTGCGCCGTGAACACAACCGGGGTATGAAGAACACAGCGGTCCAGCTGTGTTCTGCATACTCCGCACGGAGCGCACAGCTGTATATGAGCTGAGCGCTCCGTGAACAGCTGGGGTATGTAGAACACAACAGTCCAGTTGTGTTCTGCATACCCCACTCGGAGCGCTCAGCTGTATAACAGCTGAATGTTCCGAGAAGAAAACAGCTGGATGCAAAAGACAAACAGCCCTGCTTGTCTTCTGCATACCCCGCTCGGAGTGCAAAGTGATAGCTCAAAACTGTCAAACTGTCGTTTGAGCGATCACCTTGCCTTGTAAATGCACATGATTATCACTCAAAAGACATCTTTTGAGTGTTAATCATTGCGTCTAAACCAGGCATTAGAGATGGTTGCATATTTACGCAGACTAGGTATAATCATTATCCCTTATCTGGACGACTTCCTCCTCGTGGCATAATCCCTGACAGGCCTAAGATCGCAGTTAGAAGTTACACTCTCTTTGCTGCAGGAACTGGGCTGCCTCATTAACACACAAAAATCCAGCCTAGAACCTGAACCTAGGAAAAACTTTTTAGGGCTCATACTGGACTCCCACCTCCAGTGCACTTCCCTACCACCCTCCAAAAGGCAACATATTCTAGAAACATGTAACCCTCTATTGGAGCATTTCCCCTCCTGAAGGACTGAAGGCCCACCCCACCAGGTCCATAGCGTGCTCCTGGGCAGAAAAGGCTCACGTCACCACTGACCAAATTTGCAAAGCCGCCAAGTGGTCTAGCAACTACACTTTCGTGAAACACTATAGACTAGATCTGGAGGCCGGTCAAGATAAGGCCTTTGGAAGGAAGGTGTAACAGGTTGTAGTTCTGCCCTAAGCTCTTCTTGTGATCTGGTATTCCTCCAAAATATGCTGTCATGATGACGAGGGGAACATATGAATTTAGTTTACCGTTAATTCCCCTTTTTGAAGTCATCATGACCATACGGGCTTCCCAAATCAGCCAATCACAGGCAGCGCTCAGCCATCCAATGAATGACAGCTGAGCACTGCCTGTGATTGGTCACAGCACTCAGCCAATCACAAGCAGTGCTCGGCCATTCTTTGAATTCAATGACCTTTAATATATTTACTGAGGGGTGTCATGAGTATTTTGACCCCACAGTTTCTTTTCAGGAGTCAATGCAATTGAGTGGAGAAAAAAAAAAATCATATTTTTGCAAATATGTCAAGACATTTTTTTTCTATAGTACACATAATAATGGATACCCCTGTTTGTTCTGTGTTCAGAAACATACCTATTGTGGCCCTAATCTTATGTCCGTATGCACAACAGGGCCCAAACAAAAAGGAGCAGCTGGTGGCTTTCAGAACAGACATTTTGCTTAAAGGTGTTTTAGGCCCCATTGCCCACTTGTAGAGCCCTTGAGCGGCCAAAATGACAGAGAACCCCCACAAATGACCACATTTTGAAAACTAGACTCTTTAACCAATTCATCTAGGGGTGTACTGCGTATTCTCACCCCACAGTTTTAGAATGAATCTAAGCAAAGCCGGAGGAAAAAAATATTTGATTTTCATTATTTTTGCAAATGTGTCATTTTAAAAAGATTTGTATAGCACACATATGAATGAAGATGAATACCCCTGTTTGTCCTGTGTTCAGAAACATACCCATTGTATCCCCAATCTCTTTACTGGACCCATGGCTAGGCCTATAATGGAGGGAACACAAATTGGATTTCAGGGCACAACTGAATAAATTACAGGCCCCATTGCACACTTGTGCAGAAAAAAAATGGAATCCCTAAAGTTAATTCCCACTCCCTCCCGCGCGCCCTTTTTGGCATTACCTAAATCTTAGATAAAAGTAATAATGTAAAACTGTGTGGTATGTCTGAAAACGGGCAATTATGGAGGTTGGCTGGGATGGGCACATGGGGCAGTAAAACTGGGTATCCCTCCTCTTACCATGCTTGCTGCAAACCCGACACTTTTTCGGAGGGTATTTCTTGACCTCAGTGGCAGGGATGGGGAGTAAAAAGTGGCGCTCTGTAAGGCTTCGTAATCTTGCTGAGGTGCGGCGGTCTCAAACAGAAGCCGCTCAACAAGCTGCTCCTGGAACTGCAGAAAGTGAGTGTTCCCGGGGACAACTTGTAAATTACATATAACAGGTAGCAATCTGAATAATGCCGGCTTACACGGCCGTATGTGGAAGGCCCACAGAAAATCCCAGCTGTGAGCTTGTCTGTAGCCCTGTGTATGGCGGCGTAATGTACTGCGCATAACTGCGTACTCAGGCAGCCATGTGCAGTACACTTTTTTTTGTGTGTTTTATATTTCCCATGCTGTCGCATAGTAATGACGCGGGTTCCTGGGAGCAAAGAGATTTTAAATTTCCCGGGCTCTTCTCGGATCCTGTGCATGTTTCTGTCATTTTGCTGGTGGGCGCTTGCACAGAAGCCGGTGTAGGTCCGTCGAGCACGATCGCATTGGGATTCAAACCTTTTCACGGTCGGCCGATATACGCTACCATCTGAGCAGTTCCCCCTTCCCTCGCCGGCTCTCCGTCTCTCTCCTTCCCTGCGGCTGTTTGCAAAGACAGAGAGCCGGGGAGAGAAAGCCGGCTCAGATGGTAGCGCATTTCAACCGACCGTGAAAATGGCGGCCGATATACGCTCGTGTAAATAAGTCCTTAAGGGGTTAATAAACTCCATTTACTCTACTAATGCCCAACACACAAAGAAAACTAAACCAATAGGAACTGCTCAAAACCATTTTTAAATTACTTTTTTTGCAAGTGCACAAAAAGGATGAATGTCAGTGTAATATTTTCTTTTACTCCTCTGCTGAGTCGGTATCCTCAAGCTTCCTCTTCCTTGCCCCATTTAATTTGTTATTAAACAAGAACCTCTCGATTGCACTTATCTGACGCTGTATACTAGAGACGTCTTTGTTGCTGCCAGTGATGACCGTCTGTGCAGAGCTTGGCAGGTTGATAAGATACGGTCTTGTAGATTCAGTGATGGAAGGGCAAAGGTTTGGTTTTTCATCCACCCCTGACTAGAAAAGAAAATAAACTTGATGAGAACGATACAAATGTTCGCTTGTGATACTAGTTAAACAGGAAAATTTGTGGCCGGTGCAAATTCTCCACTTTCACACATCAGTATTTTGGTCATTTTTTTGCATCAGTATTTGAAAGCCCAAACCAGGAACAAGAATATATGAAAAAGTTGGCGCTATACAAATAAAGATTATTATTTATTATATGAAGAACTGAAATTGGCATTGTCACACAGGGAATCTGAGGAGATGGTCTTCTTCACTGGAAGACATCACCAATGCATGTTGGACAGGGACTTGGTCCTTCGTCAGGTTTGTATCACACATATACACGTATGTACATATATGTCAGAAACCAGATTAAGTGCATTAATTTGAAATATTTTTCAGTCTTATTGAAAGGGAACATGTCATGTCAATTTACAGACACTATGTTTTAGAACAAACTGTGCTGAACACACACACACACACACACCTCATTTATTAATGTAAGCCCCTGCTTATTCTAGGCTTAGGAGTCCAGTGGGTGGTGCTATTGGTGATTGACAGTCTCCCTTGTATAAGTGTGCCTTCAGAGATATCTGTCAATCACTGACAGGACCGCCCACTGGACTCCTAAGCTCAGAATGAGCAGTGATTTAAATGACAAGTCTTTTCCCATATATACATATATCAATCAGCTCTTCTTGCTCTATAGTACCCTGCTTGCAGACCGGACTGTGCTTTTTAATGTGACATATTCCTTTTAAATCTTGATTGTTGGAATGATAACCATTTGTTGAAGTAAAAGCAATTATACCAATTAAAATACCAATGAGCTTTAAAATAGTGGATTTACCAGAAAACTAAAACATGGTAATAATCTTCTTTACTGTAAGCACTGGCAAGAACATAAATTCCCATTATTTAAATGAAGAGAATAATTTATTGGCTTCTCACAGCAACAGTTTAATTGTATGTAATGAACTCCAGCCAGTGAGGACATGAGGTGCAGCTTCTGCACATAAACTCCTCGACAACGTACAGTACAGATAGTGTGAATGTTTTTCCAATCTTTGTGCTGTCCATGTTTGCGATTGCCTGCACACGGACAACACATTGACCCATTACAGTCAATAGGCCTATGCAGACATGCATTTTTTTACATGGATGGATCTGGTCCAACATCTCTGCAGATAATCATCCATCCAAATTAATGGGTGCATAAAAAAACTGGAGTGCACACAGATGACATCTCTGTGTGTTCTGTTTTTCATGAGTTACCGACTGGGTTGATCAGACAAATGCGGTAGATATAGTATATCTTGACTTTAGTAAAGCATTTGACAAAGTATCTCATACCATACTTATTGAAAAAATGACCAAATATGGGATTGACAAGGCAACGGTTAGGTGGATTCACAACTGGCTGAGTGATCGTACTCAAAGAGTGGTCATAAATGGCTGCACATCCAAGTGGAAGAATGTATCAAGTGGGGTACCACAAGGCTCTCTCCAAGGCCCAGGGTTGTTCAACATTTATATAAATGATCTGGAGGAAGGAATTGATGGGAAACTGATCAAATTTGCTGATGACACAAAGCTAGGAGGGAAAGCTAACACTAGGGAAGAGAGAGAGAGTATTCAAAAAGATCTAGAAATGCTTGCACAGTGGGCAGCAACAAACAGAATGGTATTTAACAAGGAGAAATGCAAAGTCGTACATCTGGGCAAGAAAAATGAAAAAGCACATACATAATGGGAGGAATTGGGCTAAGCAGCAGCACATGTAAAAAAGACTTGGGTATACTAATAGATCATAGACTGAACATGAGTCAACAATGTGATGCAGCAGCCAAAAAGGCAAACACAATTCTGGGATGTATTAAGAGAAGCATAGAGTCTAAATCACGTGAGATAATTATCCCCCTCTACTCTTCCTTAGTCAGACCTCATCTGGAATACTGTGTCCAGTTCTGGGCACCCCACTTTAAAAAAGACATAGACAAAATGGAGCAAGTTCAGAGAAGAGCTACAAAGATGGTGAGAGGTCTGCAAATCATGTCCTATGAGGAACGGTTAAAGGATCTGGGAATGTTTAGCTTGCAAAAAAGAAGGCTGAGAGGAGACTTAATAGCTGTCTACAAATATCTGAAGGGCTGTCACAGTGCAGAGGGATCAGCCCTATTCTCATTTGCACAAGGAAAGACTAGAAGAAATGGGATGAAACTGAAAGGGAGGAGAAACAGATTAGATATTAGACAGTGAGGGTGATCAATGAGTGGAACAGGTTACCACAGGAGGTGGTGAGTTCTCCTTCAATAGAAGTGTTCAAACAAAGGCTGGACAGATATATGTCTGGGATGATTTAGTGATCCTGCACTGAGCAGGGGGTCAGACCCGATGACCCTGGAGGTCCCTTCCATCGCTACCATTCTATTAATTCTGTTTGTTGGGAAAAAACTAGGCCTCCTTCCTTTTTTTTTGTGCGTTATAAAAAGAAGGCCGACATATGGATGACACATGAAAAAAAAACTTTATTATGATGCATACAGATGCAAAATGGACATACAGATTAAAATTGATCCATTTTTCACAGAACAAAATTGGCTATCGCTCATCTGATTAAGATCTAAGATTGAAACTGTAGTTTCCTTTTCCTCCAAGATATAATGTATTATGTTTCCTCGTCATCATATTGTGAACATCTTGTAATTTGAAGCATCAGGCTGTTTGTGAAAATGTTTGTAGCTATTGAGTTAGATCAGTAGAGGGCAAGCTGTGATGATTTGTAAGGGACTTACGTTTTCTGAGGAGGCAGCCAGAATAGAGGAATTGTGAAAAGCGTGTTCTGAATTCCATTCTGCATTATGGTCGTTCCTGGGAACTGGAAGAACAGTGGTAGACAAAATGTCAAATATCTGCCTCTTTGTTATTGGCCATGATGAATAACGATTTAAAATGATATGTATCAATACATATTCCACAATAAATTCATGATTTTCGGCTGTCGTGCACCGCATCCGGAGAACTCACTAGTGGGAAGCTACATGGTCACCGTGTGCTGTCAAACACGATTCATTGGGTGGCATATAAATGTATGGAGCTATCCTCACCAAGAAGCAGAGATGAGCAAGCACGCTCAGATAAGGCAGGTACTCGAGCGAGCATCGCTCTTCTCGAGTAACTGCATTCTCGTCCGAGCAGGCCGGGGGGGGGGCGGTGGGTAGCAGGGGGGAGAGAGAGATCTTTCTCACTCTCCCCCCGCCGCCCCCTCCCCCTCCCCCGAGCCTGCTCGGATGACAGTGCAGTTACTCGAGAAGAGCGATGCTCGCTCGAGTAACTGCCTTATCTGAGCGTGCTCGCTCATCTCTACCTAGAAGCAATCCATGCACATTCTAGCACATGGTAAGATTTTTTTAGGCTGCTTCCACATCTGCAGCGGGGTTTCCTGCTTCGTTTGACTATAATGGGGTCTGTTCCGATCAACTGCCTGGCATTTTCCTGGAAAAATAAGCACTGCATACGTTGCTATTTCCTCCGGTATTCAGTGCTGGACCTTCAATGGAACCTACGAACAGAGGTTCCAATGCAGATGTGAACCCAGCCTTATTCATTCAAATGTGTTTTACCATGGCATGCTTTGGGCGGTATTGCTGCAGAATCCGGAGGCAGACGTGAGCTCCGTATTCCGCAATGCAAATCCACTCGTGTGCAGGAGGCCTTAGGTGATATCCAATTTATATAGTTATTATTACACTTCCCCAATGCGAAGCCAGAAGTAATAGGTCACTTGGCTCCCATTAGACTTCTTGCTCCAACCCCAATGACTACATCCAGCCCCGCTGCACAGATAGCAGTCTGGGCAATCAGCTGATCGCCAGGGATCCCGAGTAGCAGATCACCACCAGTCAATTAGTGATGACCTATTCTGAGGATAGGTCATCAATAGTATTTGCCCAGGAAACCCCTTTAAGATTTGAGATCTACATGTAAACCCTGACAGAATCCCACATACATGAACATACCCTATTATTGTTATTATTACTATGTATGATAACCCCCTTCAGGTCAGACCAGGCATGTAAAGGTGAAATATCCTAGAAATGACCATTTATTTTCCACCATTTCTTAAAATAAAGCAAAGTTTGGCTCCTTTAGCTAAAAGTGTAGTCACATGAAGTGCACTTAATTGTGGAGGCCAGGAGAGGACCTTTAAAGGCTTTGGACACATTTTTTAAAGTTAATTGTAAGTATTTCAGGCTAAAAAGCTTTTTTACAATAAGGTTTTATTAAAAACTTTGCAGTTTGAGTGTGATCTATAGAAGTTGTAGAAGCCAAGCAGTGCAAAATTGTATTCATAAAAATGCTTAGGTCATCAATAGTTGATTGGCTGGGACCACCACTCGGGCCCAAACCAATCAGCTATTTAGGTGCCTGCTGTCACCAGCAAGGCAGACAGTATGGAGGGAAAGCAGAGAGCTCCACCCCCTGTGTAGTGGGCAGTGCTGGTAATTGCAGGCAAAGCTCCCATTAAAATCAGTGAGGGCTGTGCTTGCAATTACCAGCGCCGGCCACTACACAGGGGTTGAAACGATCTGCTTACACTCTGGTATGTTTTGCCAGTGATGGCAGGCAGAGTTGATCGGTTGGGTCCCGAGTGGTGGTCCCAGGCGATCAACTATCG
This sequence comes from Eleutherodactylus coqui, assembly GCF_035609145.1. Classification (NCBI taxonomy): domain Eukaryota; kingdom Metazoa; phylum Chordata; class Amphibia; order Anura; family Eleutherodactylidae; genus Eleutherodactylus; species Eleutherodactylus coqui. The sequence continues at coordinate 111,735,523 of NC_089847.1, forward strand.
ATGACCTATTCTAAGGGTAGGTCATCGATCAAAACAGCCCAGATGAACCACTTTGAGCCTGGATTCACATACAGAATTTTGTTAATTCTCTTTTTTCTACATTTTGTCTTTTGGTTTGTGCAAAAACACAGAAGAAAGTGTAAAATGTATTCCCAATCACACAGTGCATTTTTATTGTGGCCTTTCTCATGCAGTTTAGCATTCTGTAGGTGTGACTTTTTTTTAAAGAATTTTTCTCACCTATATCCCCTAATCTTGCAAGAAAAATTTTTTTTTTTTTTAGCTTTAGCTGACAACAATCCACGACTTTACATAAACTAGTGCAAACTCACCCTGCTTTGCTCTGGGGTATACATCTTGACCTGACGGATTAGAGAGAATGTAATTGGTCTGGCCGCTGAGTGGACTGTTTAGACTATCTCTCAAATTTGATCCTGGCAAATAAACTTTTTTTTTCAAGTTGGAGAGATGAGTTGGGTTCTTGCCGTTAGGTGTGGACTTTTCTTCCTGCGATGGGGCCAGTTTTTCACGTGATTTCCCATCATCACACAGACTGCTGCCTACCACTTGGGACATGCACCTGGCAGCCACATTATCATTATCAACGTTTCCATCATCCTCATTCACTGGGTGACTAGTTTGATCTGTCTGCTCACCACGCAAATCACTCTTCACATTTACATCACATTCAATTGTTTCTTCCGTATCGGCGTCTGTATGCGGAGGACACTTCTCTTTTAGGTCTATGTACAATGTTTTATCTTGCAGCAGGTCTGCGTTTTCAGTACTCTGTAGTAACTCTACATTGCAGTCCTCATGCTTACCATCCAAAGCAGACTGTAAACTTATATTTTCGACTGAGCCTTGAGAACTATAAGAAGTGGTAAGGTTACTGTCCTGCCCTAAACATTTGATACTCTTCATTTCTGCTCTTTCAATGCTGTTGATGCTTGTATGAGAAGTAGTCCCCATAACCCAACAGTGCTTGACTATAACTCTGGGCTGAACCGACTTTGTGTCAATTCTTCCGGCGTCTTCGGGAAACTGAGAATCTACACCTAATCCTTGAGGATTGTTATTTGTTGGGTGGGTTGGTGCTACTTTAGACTGTTGCATTTGATCTTCACTGTAAGACTTTCGACTTATCTCTAATGCATCCTTGTTCGAAACAGGTAAGTGGTAATTACTTCCCTCCCGAAGAGCCCAAGCGGGACTGTTTCCTGTCGGAGTGTTGTCTCTGCTTGTATCCTGCCCGTTTATTAATCTTTCTATAGTTTGATTGAGTATTTGGGATTCTTTTTGGCATGTCTCATTTATTAAGTCACCTCTATCCTTGTCTGTCCTGTCCGGCTTATCAATGACAATATAAACTTCTTCACTAGTACCATCTCTAGATTTACGATGCCTGGAGTCTGACGGCTGCCTTGCATCTTCCCTGCAGACAGTTGGAGGTTTATTATTGTCTGGGCGCATCTTGATGGACTCTGGCGTGGCTTGAGCTTGTATGGTTGTAATGTGATTGGCCGCTCTATTTTCATACTCCTCAACAACACTGAAGCGTTTCATGTGGACCAGGGTTTCTCCAGTCCATTTTCCATGGCGGGACTCTTGTATATTCTGCTTGACATCTGAAAAGCGGACTTTGTTTTCGGCAAGAGAGCTCTCACCCTTCTGTTTTTCACCAAGATGTTCCTTATCTATAATGCTATAAACATTTTGAAGGCTGTTTGCATCTGTGTTAAAACAAAAAGTAAGATCAAAGCTGTATATATTAATAACTATATATAGCCTGTAGGCTTATTTTTATCATTGTTCTTTATCGAGAAACTCCTTTAATCTGGAACCTGCTAGTCCACTTATCTGGCATCAAAGAAAATCATCCCAATGCTAGGTCTTCAAGGCTTAAACCTATGGAAGACTTGGAAATGGGTTAGCAGGTGTTAGTAAGAATCTTCTAAGATGCTATTAAAATGTAGCAGAACATTCTAGCTGAGAGCCCTACTTTTATTGCACAGCAGCAAAACCGCATGCATCTGGAAACAGAAAAACCATAAATGGCAAAACGTAATGTATTTACTGTGATTTAGCTGTTGTCTAGCACTCCCTGCACCAGGTGACCACATCTTAATTATCAAGGTGGTTTTACAGAACTACACTACTAATAACCTATCTTTAGGATAGGTCATCAATAGCGGATTGTCCGGGGTCTGCTGCACAGAATTAGGTGCTGGAAGTGACAGCAGCACTTGGGTGAGTACCGCTGTAAGTTCAGTCAATACCAGGCACAGTAGAATACATCGTATAGTGGCTGTGCCTGGTACTGCAGTTCAGTCCAATTCACTTAAATGGGACTGAGTTGCTGTTAGGCAATGTCACCGATGAACGGGACATCACAGGCCTGAGAAGAGTCCATAGTGCTCCCCTAAGCACTGTGACCTCATCAATCAGCTGTAACAGGATTTTCACACTTCTAGCTGTTTTACTGCAGGGAGTAGACAGCTCCGTACATTGCACAGTGGGCCAGGTTGGTACTGCAGATTGAGTCCTATTCACTTTAATATGATTCAGTCTGCGGTAACAACTTGGGCCACTGTGCAATGTACAGAGCTGTCTGTTTCATGCAGCAAAACAGTTGGAAGTGGGACAGCACTTTAAGTGTAAAATAAGTCATTTTTGGACAAATCCTTTTAACTCAGAACTTACAGTCAGTTCTTGAAATTGGTGTGTTGGAAATAGAAAAATGGGCAAGCGTAAGGATCTGAGTGACTCTGCCAAATTGTAGTGGTTAGATAACAGGGTCAGAGCATCTCCAAAATGGCAGTTCCTGTGTGGGGTGTTCCAGGTATGTGGTTAGTACCTACCAAAAGTGGTCCAAGGAAGGACAATAGGTGAACTAGTCATGCTAGCCCAAAACTCACCGTGGGATTTTTGTTAAGACTGGTGCTTCATATGTCAGTCTTAATCTAAGCAGCGTTGAAGAAAGATGTACCAAGTTATTACAAAGTGCACACCTCTTAATAAGTTTTGCCCATCCTTAGCTGTTGATGCATCAGAATTTCAAATCTACGGCAGCTATGAGCTATAATATGCTCAGTTTCTGTATAGCAACTATGTGGAGGTTTGGAAGATCCTGCCCCTCCCACTAATGCCCATCCAATACTTACAAAGTGACAAGAGAAGTACAGAAAGTCACAAATGATTACATAACTGTGGTGTAAACATAATTTTTGACTTTTTTTATGCCACAATTCCATCCATTGACTCACTGATGTGCACAGAAAGCGAAGTCTAGCTCATTTGGTCCTATCCCAAAGAAGAGCTACTATAGCATAAGTTGCTCAAAAAGTTAATGCTGGCTATGATAAAAAATAAATAAAAATTTCAAAAGACACACGGCACTGCCACTTGCTGGTTATAGTCGCAGAACAATCAGAGCGCACATACTGAACCTTGTCCAAAGTGCCTACAATGGGTATATGAGCCTCAGAACTAGACCGTAGAGTAACAGAAGAAGGTGACCTGGACTGATGAATCATATTTTCTTTCACATCATGGGGAAGGTCGAGTGTGTGCACTATGGAAAGAAGACAGGCCAGATTCCATCATTGGAGGCCCCACCTGCCAACTTATAGGACGTAAAGGATCTGCTTCTATTACCTTCATGCCAGATACCATAGGACACCTTGAGAAGTCTCAAGAAGTCCATATCTCAATCGGTCAAAGCCATTTTGGCGGCGCAAGGGGGTTTTACCCATTAGTATTTAGGCTGGTCAGGTGCGGCGCCGCTGGTCAGATGAGGCCACTACATCCCACTGGAACCTAAAAGCTGTGGAGCACTGACAGTGGGAAGCCTTTGAAGGAGGTGAGGGGGGAGTGCTGCCTAGTATGAAATCAGCTGCGGATACGCGGCTGACTGCCAGTTAAAATCCGCACCAATGGTACAGATTTCTAACTGTTTCATGGATGCAAAAATGCTGCGGAATTTGCTCCCTGTCTTTTTTGAAATGGCCCTGTACCTTTTATAATGACAGAGGTAAAATTATACGTTGTGATAAGCCCCGCCCATGGCCACACCCCTTTGTCTCGATTTGACCCTGGGAAAATCCGGTCACCTTACCATATAGATATTGGAAAAAAAAGACATAGTATACTAACTGACCTTTAAGTACAATTTCTACTTTGCTTCCATCCATCTTCTGTACTTCATTACTTGCCACTGACAAACTAACATCGTTAGAGTCGCCCACATAAGAAGTTGCTGTATTAGCTGCGGAATCATTTTGGCTTCTATCTTCAGATGTGTTGTTTTCTATATCGCACACGGCTTTATCCACGCTATATCTACTCTGGTGCTCGTTAGCCTTCAATATGAAACAAAGGAAAATCTAGTAAGTGTTCAATACAGGGACGACATCTCTCATACGGCTACTGCCTGCATTGGGAAACAGGCGGGGGTCCTATCGATCTGACTCCCACCAAGCTAACATTTATCTTCACGGATGGATGTTTCTGAATGCGGAAGTTCATCTGTACATGTAATGAATGATACATAATATCATTTTACAGTCATTTGCCCCCCAAAATGTGTATAAACAGCAAAAACAAACGGCAATGAAAAGCAAGATCAAAATATGTACAAAGCATTCTACCTGCGCTTTCCCCTCTTGCTCACTCCGAAGAGCCAGGAACTTTTCCTCATTTTCTGTTGCCTTTGCCCTTTGAAGCTCATTATCTCTTTCAAGGGTCTGCAATAAAATTAATTATCCAAAAAATAATCAATACCACATTAATGAATTTTGATATGTTTTATGTAGCTTGGACCTTTTGTTTCGAACATGCTAGAAGTGCCACACAGATCAGTGATAATGCGCTATCAACAATAATTTTCATAAATTAACAGAAAGGTACTTATAGTTTAGCTAACAGGAAACAGTGGGAGTTTAGAGAGAAGAAATGGTAATAAAAGGATATAAAAACACTTGCCATTACTCAGATTCACTGCATGAGTTTTAATGTGCGCCCGGTTGGTAAAAAAAAGAAAAACTAATATAAGACATAGGCAAATCTGAAATAGAATATAAAGAAATGGGCAATAAATGAAATGATGATGGTGTACTTATTAATGGAAGCGTAATGGTTATATGAACTGTCTACATAATGAAACATCCATGTTCACATAGACTACTTGCATTTACTTCCTTAAACATATGGCACTTCAGAAGTGTTTTCCGAGCAATGCACATCATGACTTTAGCACTGCCAAAGAAGAAGCCTTTATTTCTGCGTTTCCTCAACACTAGCATTGCTGTCATCTTGATAAATGGAGGTAATTCTCCGGGAATCAACAGTAACAGTTCACACACAATTCAGGTTCTCCTGGAATTTTGAGTTTAATCATATTTTTTTCTCTCGGCTGTAAGGATAAAAGGCTTTGCCTCCATGACAATGAACTGATTCCAACCTCTAACGAGACGTAAACACTACTTTAACGGACAATGGCTGTCAATGTATGAAACACTGGATCAATTATATTTATGGGTCTACGCTTTTATTTTTTGGATTCACATCAGAGTGGCCAGTCAAGTATGAAATTATAAAATGTAACAAAGTTACTCGCTATTTTGTCTTTTGACCAGAAATTACCAAGGACATTTCGGGAGATAAAACAGTTTTAACAAAGTTTTCTTTTTGAAATGGCTGCATTAGAAAGCTTTATGAAATCCCTATGTGACGTGTAACTACTCTGATTTATTTTTTTTTAACGCAGATTGGAGTATATAGAATATATGAAACTGTAATATATCTTATTAGGGGAAAAGTTGCATCTTTCTCATCAGTCTATAATTTGTAGTTTGGTGCCTGCACCCTCTATAACTGCTCAGAAACCTTCTTAGCACTCGAAAATGCATCTTGTGAAAAACAGTAAATAGTAGAAGGAGAGGAGGGGGATGCAGCTGCAAATCCTACTTCATTGCTTCCATGAAACACGATGAGGGGAAAATGTTTGCTGGGTGATTGGGGCTTTAAAGCTTACTGCGTACTGTTTATACAGAGAACACGCTAATACAATATATTATACAGTAGACAAGTAAGCTCCCCCTAGTGGTGGCTGCAGGTAGCCAAAATTGTATCATTTGTCTGTGTCTGCACAGTGGTTTTGGTGCTCTGTTTCAGAAACAAAAATTGCTCCACATGTTATAAAGACATTTAGAAAAAAAAAATCAGTATAGGGAGTTAGATTTAAAAATGACAGGGTGTTAACCCTTTCCAATCCACTGTCTGACGTCTGAAGTCATTCTGATTCAAGGCTGTACAGCTCCGATGTCGGAAGACGTCCGACGGGGTATTCTTACTGTATATTACTGTCCGCTCTGTTGTCGGGGGCCTCGCCAGCATGTCCCATACCGCAGTACTAGCTCTAACCAGCAGATGGCACCATTGTATAATGGCAGAAAGAGAAAACCCCCTAGGAAACCCTGAATCCAAAATTGGATTGCAAAGGGTTAAAAGTAACACAATCACTACACAGATGGGGTTAAAGGGGTGTTTCAGGCATTTATTAGTGATAACCTATCCTGTGGGTAGGTCATCAATAGTTGTCAGTGGGGTCCGCCGCTCGAGATCCCCACTACTCAGCTGATCCCCATCTGCCTCGTTGGTCATAGCCAGAAGTGTAATAGAAGGCTTCACTACCATTGAAATCAATGGGACCGATGCCTCCTATTACACATATGGCTCTTACTGTAATGTGGAACTGACCATGTAATAAAACGTATTGCTCCCATTGATTTCAATGAGTGAAGCCTTCTATTACACTTCTGGCTCTGACCTCCGATGTGGACGTCCAGCCCCATTGCACTGACAGAGAAACAGCTGCTCAGCGAGGATCCTGAGTGACAGACTCCTGACAATCAACTAGTGATGACTTATCCTGAGATGAGCCGTCAATAGTAACTGCTCAGAATACCCCTGTAATTTTGGCCATCGTCTGAGTTCAGTTCATCATTCTCCTAAATACTTTAGTTTATGGTTGGCGGCGTTTACAGCTTCATACATTCTGAAAGGTAAACTAAAGTCTATTACTTCACCTTGTAATCCTCCTTCAGTGCACACAACTGGTTTTCCAAGCTTCTGATGATTTGAGTATGTCGTTGAACTAAAGTTCGCATGTTGCTCAAGGCTCTTATATCTTCCTTAATGAGAAACAAGATTTTAGCAGAATAAGCTTTTAGTACAAGTTATATATCAAATATATTATCAACCGAAATGTTTTACAGATCAGAGAAAAAGTTTAATTGTACTTTAATCATAACCTTCAAGTAACACTGAGTAATAATAAACATTAAGGGCTCGTTTAGACGAGCGCGGTTTTCGCGCACTGTAGCCGCGAGAAAAGATCACTGCTATAGTGCTGTAATGATCACGTGAATGCACCTTGGATCGTGTGAACGGGCTACTTCAAGTATCTTTTGAATTATTTTTCATTGGTTTTTGCTTATTTTTTTACATACTTTGTAGTATAGTGGTAAATTGTATATTCCTTAGCTGTTGCATTCAGTGCATACCTGATCTAGTATTCATACAATAATTAGTTCACAGGTAGAGATGAGCGAGTATACTCGCTAAGGCGCATTACTCGAGCGAGTAGTGCCTTAGCCGAGTATCTCCCCGCTCGTCTCTAAGGATTCGGGGGCCGGCGCGGGTGACAGATGAGTTGCAGCGGGTAGCGGGGGTGAGAGAGGGAGAGAGAGATCTCCCCTCCATTCCTCCCCGCTCTCCCCCACTGCTCCCCCCACCCTGCCGGCCCCCGAATCTTTAGAGACGAGTGGGGAGATACTCGGCTAAGGCACTACTCGCTCGAGTATTGTGCCTTAGTGAGTATACTCGCTTATCTTTATTCACAGGTCCGTTCCAGGTGACCATGCTTACGGATGGATTCTAACATTAACAAGGTTCTTAGCACATCTTTTGATCAAAAAGTGTACTAAGATCCTTGTATTCCTATGTGGTAAAAATCTACAAGAGTTAACGCATTTATTCAGATATTAGATGTGTATTAGCCACGTGTTTCTGATTCTACTGCATTGTCCCAGCCATGGTTTATGTGCACCCAAGGATTTATTTGTTGTATGTGCATACCTTGTGTTTTTATTAAAGGTGAATGGGACTTGCAATACCAGGCACAGCCACAACTGTATGTATGGCACTGTGCCTGAGTAAACAATGAACTAGATGTGGTGCTTCATGGCCCCTTAATTCTGCTGATCTGCGGGCCCCAAAAATCAGACCCGACGATCAAATATCAATAGCCTATAGAGACACACCACAAAACTGTCTGTGCATGCCTATAGCGTTACACCATAAACATCTGTCATTGCATTAATAAATCTCCTTCTCTTGCTTAAAATAAAATACAAAATTAAAGTTTAATGTTTGGAAGAATATGTAAAGCTATAGGGAAAGTGTTGCTAACAAGAGGGAGAATACCTGCTTCCCTTCCTTCATGCTGATGTTTTCTTCCATGAGCTTCTTGTTTATTTCTATTTCCTGTGAGATGATACACGTTACTGTTTCATGATTGTACAATAAATGAATATTGAGCAGAATATACATGCAAATTGTTGTGTTATCATAATATCTGCACTTGGCTTTAGGGCTAACGCCCATGGCCGGATTTCTGTTGAACCTAATAGCTCAGTGCCCACAAGCATAATTCTGCTGCAGGTTAACGCCACGGGAAAGAAATCGCGGCCTGTTCTATTCTACCATGTTATTCTGCAACGTGAGGTCTCCATTATAGTGGAGACCTCCTGGCGACCGCGGAATAACATGTGTTATTCCGCAACTGCCAACGGGGATTTTTTTTTTATCCCCGCTGGTGATCGCTGTGTAATACCGCGGCAGAATTCCACTCTGGCTGTGGGCATTAGCCCTAAGCAGGTTGTCCCAAGAAGATAACTAGAGATGAGCGAGTATACTCGCTAAAGGCAATTGCTCGAGTGAGCATTGCCTTTAGCGAGTATCTCCCCGCTCGAGACTGAAGGTTCGGGTGCCGGCAACGGGCAGAGAGCTGCGGGGGAGAGCGGGGCGGAACGGAGGGGAGATTGCCGCTACTTACCGCTCCCCCGCGCCGGCACCCGAACCTTCAGTCTCAAGCGGGGAGATACTCGCTAAAGGCAATGCTCACTTGAGCAATTGCCTTTAGCGAGTATACTCGCTCATCTCTAAAGATAACCCTTGTTCATATGCTCTATAAGGATATATGCATGTGATAGAGCAGGGTCCTGGCAGACTTAAGCCGTCCAAGTACAGCCATTCATCTGAATAGCCCTCATGTTATACAGTACTACATTTCCCCTGAAGCAGTCTTCCCTGACACAATCAACAGTTTGCCAATGGTACCAGGAACGGGATCCCAGGCAATCAGCTGATCGCTCTGGGGGACACATTCTGAAAAGGGGTTGTCTCTGATGGGACTGCCCCTTTAAAGTCCATATTTGAAAACATCAAGGTATAAACAATGAAAAAGGAAAAAACCGCTTTTAGAAACGTAAATGAGGCGAATTTGATTTTATGCAAATAAAGCCTATTCATTATATTATGAAAAGCATAGTTTGGTAATTCCCAGCCATATTCAAGATCTGTGCTTGCTTTTAGTGAATGGAAATAATTTTATTTACATTCAGAGGCTGAAAAACCTGTCAAGTCCAACCGACACAGAGCACAGCTCATTACAAGACCGAACAATGGCACACCGATCCGTCAACCTTTATCACAGTCAGGACAGGTTTTCTATCTTTGGATAGAAACGAATGTTCCCATTCACTGAAAGCAAATAAGAGATCTTAAAATGGATTTGAAACTTAAAAAATAAGCTTTCATTATACAAGGATTAGGCTTTTTTCACAGAAAAATATTACTGCTATACATAGCATAAAATGCATGGTGTACTAGAGCCCAGGAATGCCCAGTGTCAGCAACAGGCCGATTTAGGCAGATGCTAAGAGATTGTGGGGCACCCAAAATTGATTGTATTTAGCTATGGTATCGATGATTTAAAATACCATCAGAATGTCCAGAAATGCTACCAAACCCGTCCATCCAGCTTAAAGGAATATTCCAGGCTTTATAATTCATGACCTATCATCAAAATAGGTCATCAATAATTAATCGGTGGGTACCAGACAATCGCCGGCCCACTATCACTGCAGCAGGGCTAGATGTCATCATCGGGGTCAGAGCAGAAAGTCTAATAGCTGGCTTTGTTCCCACTAAAGCATTGGGGTCAGGGTCGGAAGTGTAACAGGCAGCTATTTACCTATTAGATTTCCTGCATTGACCACAATGACCATGTCCGACCCTACACTGACAGCAGTTCAGGCGATCAGCTGATCAGGGGAGATCCTGAGGGACTGATCCCCACCAAGAAAGTACCTATCCTGAGAATAGATCTTCAATTGTAAAAGCCAGGAAAATCCCTTTAAGAGCACCTTTTTCGAATTGTACAGAATATTCCAAATGCATCCTACCCTATTGTTAAATTCGTTATGTAAAAGACCTAATAAAAACTTTTGGAGGATTAAAACCTGAATCCCTTTTACCTGGGCTGAGAGCAGCCATTTAAACAAGAACCAATCAACAATATCAGCGCTCAATTAAATTGCCTTTAGACAGGCCAATGCCGACTGTATTGGAGACAAACAAGCGTTAATGCGCTTACTCCCCTTCAATATGGTATCATCATTGTCAGCAACCAATGTCTCATTCACATGGGGAGATGCAGGGGCGTAACTATAGAGGATGCAGGGGATGCGGTTGCACCCGGGCCCAGGAGCCTTAGGGGGCCCATAAGGTCTCTCTTCTCCATATAAGGAGCCCAGTACTATGAATGAAGCATTATAGTTGGGGGCCCTGTTACAGGTTTCGCATTGGGGCCCAGAAGCTTCAAGTTATGCCTCTGTGCAGCATGGTTTAGGTATGGGTACGGGTACAGATACAGATAGAGGGGGGGGGGGCAGCTCACCTTTTGCATCAGGGCCCCTGAGCCTTTAGTTACGCCCCTGTATCCGGGATAAGACTAATTAGAGAGCATTTAATATACAGCTGCAGAAAGCTCCATGTTGACAAGTAATGTTTCCAGAACTTAAACTGTATTCGGAGCCACAATAGTTACTGGAAAGCAATGAGGAAATGTTCTATAAGTGAAGATGAGTCCAGATCTGGGAGAGTGATGCATTTCTCTGACTTGACTTGTCTGTATTTGTTAACATGTGCTTAAGAACATAGAAAATGTACTTGGCAAATATCTCTCTGGGAAAAGAGAAGATCATTTTTCCTTTTCTAACATGAAAGAGCGGCTTGAAACATCCAACAATTACCAGAACCATTTGATTGCGCAGACACCGTGGCTACATCAGCAGATCCATCAACGGAAAGGATGCAATCAATTTATAACAAGAACTATTAGAAATATGTTTAATACTGGATGCCTGGAATTCTATGAAGAGCGGCTTAGCGTTCATTTTTACTCATACCGTTTGAAGTCTTTCTTTCAGCTCTTTCACATGCTGTTCTTTTTCAGAAAGGCTGCGGTCCTCCTCATCTGTCCTTTGCCGGAAGGTCACTTTATAGTTCCGAAAGTCGGAAGAAAGTCTCTTTAACTCCTTCGAGAAAGATGATTAGTTGTGTCATACATATGTGAGCAATGCCTATTTGTAAATATACCTATAAAATGTCCCCTAAACGTCTCTAACTCTACTGTAGCATTAGCAGATTCAATGGCAGCTACTGTATAGGAATAAAAGAAGGCTTAAAGGGGTTTTCTCATCTTGGGAATCCTAGTTCAGGGGTTTTCAAATTGCAAAACAATGCACTCACCCATAAGAGTCTTGGAGTCACAGGGGCAGGGCCAGAGGCGTAAATTGAAGCTTCTGGGCCCCATGGCAAAATGTGTAACAGGGCTCCCAACTGTAATGCTTTATTCATAGTACTAGGCTTCCTATATGGAGAAGAGAGGCCTTATGGGCCCCCTAAGGCTCCTGGGCCCGGGTGCACCCGCATCCCCTGCATCCTCTATAGTTACGCCCATGGGCAGGGCCTAACAGGCCTCTCTGGCCTCTCCCCATCCGGACTGCCTAGACTGAGGGGTCTCTTCCTTCCTGAGAAGCCTGTTAATCTAGGTGATCTATGTAGGTAGCGGGCTTGTGCTGCCTCTCCCCGTAACTCCCAGCACTGTTCTTAGCAGATTTTCAAAGTGTTTTATGTGAAACGCCACGGAGCTTCAGAATAAACCATACACACTAGTCTCCAGTTTCAAGGTTCGCTTTAAAAAGAATTTGTCATCATGTTTGAGCCCTAAAAACTATATTATGGGCTCAAAGGTGAAAAAACAGAGAGTCTTTAATATGCATTGGGCGCTAGCGTTGTGTCCCCACAAAGTTGGCATGCACCAGCAACTTCGGAATAATCCCCAGATCACCAACGCTTCTGAAGTAATCAGTGACTATAACATGTGATATTGTATTGCTCAAGAAAGGCGTCCAGGCCCCTCTAAAAACCCCTTTATCAAGTTTGCCATCACCACGTTCTTAGGTAGAGAGTTCCATAATCTCACTGCTCTTATAGTAAAGAACCCCCTTACTCACAGAGCAAAAAACTCCAAGTGTGAATGCAGTGTACGCATCACAGTAAAGTCACTTAAAGGTGGTTTCTAATTACTTAAAATTGCTTCACAAACTTTCAGTACTTCCTGGTTGCTGCTGACCAGGACATGTGACTGCTGCAGCCAATCACTAGCTACAGAAGGTCCCTGCTGTGGTCAGCAGCAGCCAGGAAGTACTGAGTGAGTGTGAAGCAATTTTAAGTGATGGGAAAATCCCTTTAAACTTCTGAGATAGCAATCTGTTTCATCCTTTCTAATTCTTTTCTAGTTTTGTGTTTTGCTAGTGTCCTTGTCACTACTGGTAACATGAGGCTGTACTGCAGCCCAATCAGGTTGCACAAGTAGTCCTACTCCTCCAGGATGACATATCCATATGTACCGTCACAATAAGGTTTGCAGTGTCTCCCAACACAGTCATGTTATAAGAGTAGCACTGAACAAGGCCAAGGAAGTGCATCAGGACCAGAGGAACAGAAGGAGCACTGTCAGAGCCCTACAAAATGACCTGCAGCAAGCTACTCATCGGTGTGTTTCTGGCCAAACTCAGAAAAAGAATCCATGGAGGTGGCATGATGGCACCGACGTCCTATAGTGGATCCTGTGCTCACAACCCAGCACCACGTAGCTTATTTGGCATTTGTCAGAGAAAACCGTAATTGGCTTATCCGCCATCTGGCACCCTGTTCTCTTCACAGATGGCGGATATGCCACAGAAAAACATGGCCGCTTTCTTCCAAACATAGCACCATCCTTGTCTTTGGGTTGTGTCTGGTATTGCAGCTCATCTCCCATTCACTTCAATGGAGCTGCAATACAAGATACAACCTCACGGACAAGTGTGGCATTGTGTTTGGAAGAAAGCAGCCATGTTTTTCTAACCCTGGACAACCCCTTTAAATGGGCAAGCAGCCTTCCAGACATCAGTGTCATATATCATACTAAGCAATTGGCTATTATCGATACAAACATAATAGATTTATTGGACTGTACAGAATATAGAATATATCGGATGACAAACTTTAGAAAACAAGGTAATGAAGCGCTCCAAACACTGGAGATACTTTCATCTCTTTAAATATGAGTCTTCAGCCATAAATATTGTGCCCTTCTCTTGCTCACCCCTCTCTCTCTTCCCTTACCGGAGTAGTCTGTTTTCTATCTCCCTCTCCTTGAGTGCTCTGACATCCATCCAGACGAATAGCAGAGGTTATGAATGCTGTTTGACGATAGTATCAAGAATTCTGCATAATGCCACAGTGGTAACCAAGCATTTAGTGTAGTAATAGTTTTATCTAGCCACAAAGTTTGGTCTGTTTAACTTTTCTCCACAAAACTGGAATTCCATCTTATCACAGACCTGCGGCTCAACTGTTCTGGACTAAATCAAATAGCGATATAAAGAAAAATAAAGATAGTCCGATGGCTAAAAATTCATAAACACTGGTTTCAGACTATACTTAGTACAATATTACCTTTACATGTGAGCGAGTATGAGAGTGCTAAAAAAAAAAAAGTTGCAAAGAGACCATAAATCCGTGTTTTAGGAGTAGAAACAAGATGTCACGGAAGACAGAGGATTAATGGAAAATATTTTTAAATTAATGTTATTGTCGTGGCGTACTGCCACATTCACCCTCACTCACCTGCTGCTGAGGCTGTCCTCATGCCCTTGCTGCATACCGCATCCCCTTCTTTGCATGGCCTCTGGCTTCTGCCCATAGGGCTCGCGTATGCCACCACCCCCAGATTAAAAGTTCCAGTGCATGCTACAATACCTGTCTCCCACCAATCTTGTCCCAGCACTTGCTATATTAGGCCTCCTCATCGAAGGGGGAATGCCTAAGCAATTACGTTACACTCCAGTTGTGACACAGCCCTCCTTAGTGTGCTCTCTGGTTTCTGACTCCTGGCTTGTCTCTGACCTACTGGTCCTATATTATGTTGAAGTTTATGCTGCCTGTCCTGACCTTGGCTTATCTTTGGATTACGTTTGTGCTCACACCCTCAGGTACTGCATCTTGGCTTTGTGCAGAATCAGCAACCACACTACTGAGACTATTTCTGCAAGTAACTGCTTGGGGACCAGCAACGAAGAGCAAATCCTGCTTGGTGGGGTCAAGGGTGAAAACTGGGGTTACCGAAGTGCTGCCTTCAAATATGGCCCTAAACCAAATCAGTGTGTGGTGAGGCAGATCCACATCCATCTGCCATACAGTTATTCCTAATATTATACTGTACAATGTACATACTATGCTGGCTTATATTTTACATGTAAAATCATTGTTCATAGGTATGAAAATGTATTAAATCAACAATATGAATGGAAAAGATTTCCCCCAAATGACTTTAATGGCATGTTAATCGGACAAGATATAAAATCTGATCTATAGGGATCTGCAAGGATATCACTAATCGCCAGAAAAGGATGGTGCCGGCGATCAAGAATTGACCATGCATCTAATAAAGATTGCTGAAGATGGGTTGTTGATCCCGGGACGTATTTTGTTATATCTGTGTTGCAGCGGCTCTGGAATTGCTGCCTTGCTGATAAGTCTGGTGCTGGTTTTGGAGAGGTTTCTACATCTTCTGGCTCAGTGGGTGTGGTATTAGGTGTGACATGCTTGGTCGCACCTGTGGGTAATTACTAGGGCTATTTTACCTGGCCTGATACTGAGCTGAACTGCCATTGATTTTAAGTCTCTGTCTGGCTGAGCTAGCTTTCAGAGCCTTGGTCCTGGATCATTCAGTTACCTGCTGCATCTCAAGCTAAGTACTGCGCTTGTTTTCATTTCTAGCATTGGTTTTCTTGTGTTATTTCCCTTTTCCACGTAGGGTCAACTAGGGGCCGAGGTACGTGGTATGGGCCATCCTTATTGGGGCGACCACCCTGCATTCAGGCAGGACCCTTCCCTGGTCTTGGTTATATAGGGACAGTGTTTCCCATGTTTTGGTTCTATCCCTGTTTTGTTATTTCTTCATTTGCATTTGTGGGAGATCTGCGGGTGACAGATCCAGCGCGTCCTGGTTGGACGTAACAATCTGAAGTTTAAAAGATTTTTTATCCTAAGGTTAGGTAAACTAGCTTCTGTCTCAACACTGTAAGCTGTGCAAGCTGAAATAGGCTCTTTCAACCTCACTTTCCTTGGTTACTCTTTAATAAAGGCAATGGTTAGGGAAAGTCATGGAAACCACCTCCTGCTCCTCCTGTATGAATGGACTCTTAGCTGTGTGCTTTTAGCACTGCAGCAGTTAATCCTCCCCAGTGCTCTCAATCCAGCTGCAGTCCAGCTGCATAGGCTATTGCCCTCCTATTTAACTGAGCTGGGGATCCTCCTCCTTTGCCTGAGTATTGGTGTGAGTTTGCCTCAGTCACCCAGCAAGGGTCTCCTGTCTCTGACTTCTGTGTCTGCCCTCATTCCTGGACTTTTAACTGTATATTGTTTGTTCTCTGCTTGCCCCCAATATTGAACTGGATTTTGTTTACAGTTCGACCTGTTTCACAGTGCTTTGCATTGGTGCCTCTGACTTTGGTGGGTCAGCTGCCAACCACACCGGGATTGGCACAGTGGGTCCACACTGACTGTCCGTAACACAAAGCTCTGGGGAAACCTATCTTCTATAGCACAGATAGTGTATGGGTTTGAAATGGGACTGCATAATGTTTAATCTCCTCCTGTGGTGGCAGTGCAGAAAAATTGTAAAGTTACTGACATGTTTCCCCCCAGATTACAGCTGATTGCTGAGGGTCCCAGCAGGGATTAGATTGTGATGGATTTATTGTCAAGAGACATTTCCAACAAGCAGGCAAAAGAAGGAAGAATCTCTTTAATCATAATTTGTTACTAGTACCTTACCAATCAGTTATCTCCCTAAAGCCATGTTCACCATGAAATGATGCATCAGTGTTGAAAATGTGATGCAATTACTCTGTGAGAGCCCAGTTTAATAGAATATTGTTGTTTATAAAATAAATAATTATTGTAATTTTTATGGCTTTAACCTCTTCCCAACATCTGAGGCATAAATGTATAGCATACTGCAATATTGAAGTACTGCACTATATTGTACATGTGATGAATGATAACCATGGGAAATTTAAAAAAGTAAACATAAGACTAATAAGTTAGTTAACTTTAGTTAAAATGTAAAAAATATTAAAAGTTTAAAAAAACGCTGTTCACAATCATCACATAAAAAACATTGGTATTGCCGTGTCTGAAAATATCACATTTTTATCCTGCACAGCGAACACTGTCAAAGGAAATACAGATTACCAGAGTTGCATGTTTTGGTCATCCAAGTTCCCAAGACAAAAATAAATAAAAAGTCATACATACCCCAAAATGGTGCCAACAGAAACTATAGCTGGCTCTGCTAAAAACAAGCCCTCACACAGCCCACCAATGGAAAAATAAAAAAGTTATAGCGTCAAAAGATGGCAACAGCAATTTTTTTAGATATTTTATTTTTTTAAGTAACGTATATACTCGAGTATTAGTCGACCCGAGTATAAGCCGAGTCAATAAGTTTTACCACAAAAAAATGGTAAAGGGTATTGATTCGAGTATAAGTCTAGCTAGACTCGAGTATATATTAGGTTAAAAAAAAACCCGCAATACTCACCTCTCAGCGGGCGTCTGTGTCCCCGGCGGTGCGGCAAGCTGCTTCAGTCTTCTCCCCGCTGTCATCTCCCTGGCTGGGATTTGAAATCCCCCACCGTCAGCGTTGTGTGAGGAAGCGCTGTGATTTTTTTTTTTTACCTCACTCAAGTATAAGCCGAGGGGGGCTTTTTCAGCACTTTTTTTTTTTTGCAAAAAAACTCAGCTTATACTCGAGTATATACGGTAGTCACCAGAAAAAAATTATATTAATTTGGTATCACCATAATTGTACTGAAGCACAGAAAAAATGATGTGTCATTTTTATCCTCCATAAACACACAAAATACCTATTTTTTCCCCATTTCAACATGCTTTAAAAAAATTGTAAATTATGTAATACATTATGCGGCACATTAAATTGTACCACTGCAAAATTCAACCCATTACCCAAAAGATAAGCCCTCATGTGGCTGTCGCCAGAAAAATATAAATTTTATGATTTTTTGAAAGAGTAAAAAAATGAAAAAAGGGGAGGAAACAGGAGGGAAAAAAAGAAAAACAAAAAATGACTGTGGTGGGAAGGGGTTAATAAACAATATCAAAGTTACGTTTTCATTGTCTCATTAGGGTATTGTACATTTAGCCATCCCTTTTAGAAAAGTGATGTGACCTTCTGGGTAACCCTTGTTGGGAAACACTGCTCTCCCCCTTCATAATGACTCATCATAGTGGAGTACTTGTACACTTGGTTCACATGATTCTAAATCATTACTTTTTGACTACTTAACATTGTTTTAATTGTTTCCACATATAGAATACTGTTCTCACAACTCAATTAAAAGCAACTAAAATAACAAAAAAGTCATATTAGAATACTACTGTAGGTGTACAGACAGATGAAGAATCAGAATTATATATTGAAACTTTTATTATTAGCTACCTCCGCTTAGTTAACCCTTTCTAATCCAATTTGTATCCTGGTTTTCCTAGGGGGCTTACTCTTTTTCTGTCGGTATACAATGGCGCTATATGCTGGCTGAAGTCAGTACTGCATGAGGTGACACGTTGGATAGACTCCGACAGCAGAGAGGCTGGCAATATACAGTAAGAGAACCTCGATGTCTTCCAATATTGGAGCTGTACAGCCTTAAATCATAATGTTTTCAGAGGTCAGACAGTGGATTGGAAAGGGTTAATGTATCTACAGTTGATATGTGCACAAGCTCGCACGGAGAGTTCTGTGGAAGTTTAACAAAGAGTGAATGGTTTTACAGATAATTATGATCTTGTAAGCGTATGCATGAGCAGGAAAACAGACACAACACTGTGTATTTTACTAATTGCTATTCACAACCATCCTTGCACTTGAAGTTAAATTCAACCCTGACATCTGCATAGTAATCTTCTTACTAGACAACTGTAAAGGTGCATTTACACACAAGGAGGATCGCTCAAAAGATGGCTTTTGAGCGATCAATTTTGCATAAACTACTACTTGGTGCTAATGCCTATTAGAACCAATTAGTAGCGTGCGAGCCGCCAGGAGCTGTATTCAGAGAACAGACCACCCGCTGTTCTCTGCATGAATTCCCTTGGCCTGACATGGGGCTGACAGCTGAGACAATGTAATCAGCGCTTCCCGGGCAGAACACAGCGTGCGGTCCATCTTATCAGCTCTTCTGCCGAACGATGGATTTCATGCCGAACTAAGATTCATCATTCGGCAGAAAAGTGAAAGATGGGCACATTCACACACAACGATTATCACTCAAAAGATGGCTTTTGAATACATTTTGAGTGATAATTGTTGTGTCTAAATGGGCCTTTAATCAGTATTTATGATTGGAGCTGATGCCACAGACTGCTGCCTCCTTCAACTGAATCTCCACATGAGGCCTCGTTCACACGAGCGCTGTTTTAGCGCAGTATAGGCGCGTGAAAAGATAGTGGCTATAATGCACTAAAGATCGCTTGAACGGGTGATTTCCAGCTATTTTAACTAGCCCGTTCACACGATCGGAGGTGCGTGTAATCCAGCTCCCATAGGAGTCTATGGAAAGCACGCACCAAAGATAGGTCAGGTCCTATCTTTTCTCGCACCACAGACCTCAGATGTGAGCTTTGCAGTCGCATGTCCTATCTTTGATTGGTGCGAGGATTTAGTGCATCTAAAATTCCTTCATGTGAACGCTTCTATAGGAAACCATTGGTTCTTATAGAAGCGCTCTTCTCACGCGCCTCTAATGCGCCAAAACAGCACTTGTGTGAACAAGGCCTGAGACGCTGTCGGTCAATAACTATCACACCTCAAACAAAACATGCAAGTTTTTTTTTGCTGATACGCAACAGCCACCCGTGTGAATGGCAGGAAATATGCCAATTAAGATTGGGACTAGATCATGGCAAGTCTTCATTCATACGATTTTATAACGTGTACGGGCGAACGTAAAAACATACGGTCATGTGAATGAGGCTTAAGACAGAACTGAAAACCGGGAATGCAGATGCAAATGTGAACCTAGCCTTGACATCACCCAAATGTGCCAAGTTACACAGAATTTGTATGATGCCTATTGTTCTGTTCATACCATGATTAAGAAAGATAATCATTTGAAAAACTCAAAACAGCTGCCCCTTTTTCCCTCACCTATGAGTGACTGTCTGATATCGTGTGCCACCATTTTGGCTGAAATCACACACAGCATATTGCTGTGTTTTATGTGTCATTTTTGCTGTCATACCTTTTAGGTTAATAACATTATGGTCTATAGTGAAAAATGATGAATTAGTTACAAACAAAGCACTTTGGTTTGAGGCATTTCAGTGCCGTTTTTCTCAAAACACATGCTCTAGGTAGTCCACTCATTGTAATTGTACAGTTAGAGAAACAGTGTTCTGTTCCTCTGATCGTGGAGGTCCCATCAGTGGAG
Source organism: Eleutherodactylus coqui (assembly GCF_035609145.1). NCBI lineage: Eukaryota > Metazoa > Chordata > Amphibia > Anura > Eleutherodactylidae > Eleutherodactylus > Eleutherodactylus coqui. Next base: position 111,755,715 of record NC_089847.1, read on the forward strand.
TCCCCAGCGATCAGAAATTTATCAACTATCCCGTGGATAGCAGATCAAAATCAGTATGTACCAATATACCCACCAATGTATCAGAATATTCTATTTATCACAGCAGCACAACCAAAAACCTTTATATAAAACGTAACCTTTATTCTTACTTATTAAAGTCAACACCGCCTAATTACCAGGTAAATACATACTGTACATTCATATCACCACTATACAAAAAACATTCCTGTTCTAAAGATACAAAAAAGTCATGGTGGGAGTAGAAAGAAAAAAATCGTTATCTCTCAAAATATTGTATACAGGACAATCCACATCGGATGTGCTGAATATAAATGACAAAACATCTCGTGGAATTTTTCTTACTCACGATTCTTAAGTATTATTCACATAAGATGAAGTGTTTGCATGTGGAGGAAACATCAAAATATCTGTGCCTGGTTACATACTATCACTCATTAACTACCAAGCAGAGTAACCGTCCTGATAAGGATGCCCCTGCTTCTCAGTGGCTACCATGTACTGACCACTGGATCTCCTTCATCTTATGTGAATTATACTATAACAGTGAGCAAAAAAGATGTCATGGGATGTTTTGACATTTGTATTTAGCCTTTAGATCTTATGTGGATTGTGCTGTATACAATATACTGAGAATTAGGGATTATTCAATGAACTCCCGGCATGACCTTTTCTTTAGCGTGATCTAGGTTTAGAGCTACTCAGACTAGATGCGGGTAGGCGCCTGTAGGGAGATGGGTTCCGATTTAGAGGAATACTCTTTTTCTCTATTCAGACGTGTCTGTGCGGTGCCGAGGCGGGAAAGCAGCGTTTTGTGTCAGAAGCGTTTGACGCTACGTCTATTTTCGTGTAGCCGTGGCAAATTCTGTGTGGCAGATTAGTTGCGGAAGTTCTTTGCTTGTTATCCGCCTATGGGACTCCTCCTCAGGGCCTTGGAGGTGGATCCTCCCTGTTAGTCTTTTTCTAGTCACCCTTTTACAGGGGGGTGAAGGAGTGGAGGGGGGAAGCTCTCTGTGTCGCTTCCTCTATGTCCTTCGCTTTTACAGGCCTTGGTCTGTGCAGGGTCCCAATGCCCCGAGGCTTCAGTGTTCCTTATTAGTCCTCCAGGCTTATATGGCTGCCTGGGGAGGCTTCTTCTGTGCTTGGGGGAGGGGAGAGCGGGGGTAACCAGGTCTCTCTGGCGCTGTATCCCGCAGCCGCGGGTCTCCTCTCTTCCCTCAGGCTACCGCTGTTGCTCGGCACCCGACTTCTCCCCTCTCAGCAGTGTCCTACCTCCCGTCTCACAGGGACTGCCGTCCGCTGCCTCTCCTCGGGATTGCGGGGTCGGAGGATCCTCTTCAGCCGCTGCGGGGAGCTCCTCTCTCTTCCCCCTCGGCCGTGCTCACTTCTCGGCATGACCTTTTGTATCATTAGCGCCGCAAGCTTTTTTGTATATTGGTGATATCAATATACAGTATATATATATTGGTAAAATTAAGATGAGTTGATTTTATTAAGTAAGAATAAAAGTTATGTTTTCTACAAAGTTGTCGGTGTGAGAAATATCCTGTGGTTAAGTAATCAATATTTATTGTAACACAGCCCCCTTCAAAGTAAGTTACGCCACTTCCAGCACATTCATTCTTTTATTGGCTTTTACCTCTTTTAGCTCTTCTATCTTGGTATTTTTTTGGTTAATTTCAATTTTCAGCTTTCTATTGTTCTGAATTGCTGCCTGGACTTTAAAAAAAGAATACATAGAAAACACAAGTTAAACAACATGTTATCATGAATGGCCCAATTTTTAACGTAACATTTCTTAGCAGGTTTGGTTCACCTAAAACTTATATTACGGTGCTAATTTCATAATGCAAATATAAATGACAGTTCTAGTTAAAATGAGGACAAGGTAATATAGTGTCACACTTGATAGGTGTAGATTAGAGATGAGCGAGCGTACTCACTAAAGCAAACTACTCGAGTGAGTAGTGCCTTATGTGAGTACCTGCCCGCTTGTCTCTAAAGATTCGGGTGCTGGCGAGGAAGAGGGGTGAGTTGTGGGAGTGAGCACAACCCCCCCCCCCCCCCCCGTTCCTCCATGCTCTCCCCCGCCGTTCCCCCGCCCCCTGCCGGCAGCCGAATCTTTAGAGACGAGCGGGCAGGTACTCGCATAAGGCACTACTCGCTCGAGTAGTTTGCCTTAGTGAGTATGCTCGCTCATCTCTACTGTAGATACATTGCATCTGCAAAAAAAAGAGCCCCATCAAATTATTTTGAAAAGTTGTCTACTGATAAATAATATGGTTAAGGACTTGAAGAAATCATTAAAGCTACAAATTTAAAAGGACTCTGGTGAAAAAAATTAATTCATTCATTATGTAACTAATTCCCCCAGAATATAGAAGTCGGTTTGTTATTATTACACCTGGTTTACTTATTCCTTTCTATCTGAAAATGTCTGGTCTCCTTTTCAGGTGGGTCATGTGATCTCATGATAACCATCTAGGAATGACATATATCTCTGTTATCTCCAGGATTCACTATTTCAGTCACCAGAACTTCACCTATGCTGTAACTGTGTGGACTGTACTACACAGGCTCTCGATAGGGGGAACAGAAGCTTCTATCACAGTTACTGCTGATGACTAGAGGCTCCTGTTACAAGGTTGTAATGCAGTAGATGACAGTTCAGCCTCCTGACTGCCTACTTATCGTTTTGGCTTATTTAGTAAAATATAGTGGGTAATGATAATTACACTGTCTTCGCAGCAGGCAGAGACGGTACTGGCTCTAGTTGGTCATGTGATGCCATACTGATATTTTATGGGATAGCAAGGAGGAAGAGAAAGCAGATCAAAATCTCAAAATCAAAATGGTGTCTGATTATGTATCAGACAGGAGGCTGCACTGCATGGCAGTGAGTGCAACATACATAGGAGACATCCAGAGTATGATAGACAATCAGGTGAGGGGTGTAGTGCTGGAAAAAATGTGTTTCTGCTGGAGTGACCCTTTAAGATACATGATTTATCAGAAATCGATCCTCTTCACATAGATCATGGTTTGGTTTAGAAGATTTATGACCATTGAGAAAGATGAAAAGCCCTCTCTATGGGTTCATTCAAATGGGTATGTTTTGCGTGTGTATTATGTCTATATGTTTTAAGTATGTAGTACAGACAGCCATGAACCCCATTGGTTTCCATTGGTGTATTCTGACATGCGTCTATTTTGGCTCATATTAAGGACAATAATCGCCCATTCAAGTCTATGGGAGTATTTAAAAAATGCAGTAAATATACTTTTTACATGTATATTCATTGTGGTTTTATGCATGAAGCCAGAGGACAGTGTAAAAAAATTAAATTAATTGGTCCTTCAATTTTTCTTGTGTGCGTGGAAAACACAATGAGCGGGTGCATAAAAAACACACGTGCCCTAAACATGCACATTTACTTGCAGCGAAAGCACTGCAATTTCCACTCACCATAACTACATATGCCCACGTGAATAAGCTCTTTTTAAGGACAGACTCACTCGGAAGTATTTGCTCCCATATTTGTGCATGCAAAATTTGCTCACGCAATACGCAGGGAATAGAACCCATTGGTTTCAATGGATCCGTGTACATTATGCGTTTTTGCACGCAGATTTCACAACATGCTCTTTCTTTTGCAGGAAATCAAACACATTGGGGAAACATTAGGCTGCACAGGCTTTTAAATGTGTGTCCTGTCCGATGTGAATGGTCCCCAACAGTGTAAAAAGGACAGTAAAATGTCCTAAAATGCGCACAAAAAAGACTCCTTCAAGTGTACAAATGTCGCGATACTGCACCCATTTTTGTGCTTATGGCCGCGTGAGTCTGCCCTTAGTCCAAACTTGTTTTTTCTTAGTTTTTTTTTTTTTGTTTTTTTCCAGTGGGGCTGGCTGCATAGCTCTGCTGACTTTATTGCCACTTTTCTTCAAACTTCACTGGTATCGGGTTTTCTTAGACCCGGCTCTTGGCGCAGTGAATATGTCAAATGAGTTGATTGACGATCTGACATCACCCATTTACAGGGAGCGAGGGGGACTACTAACTTGACACATTTGCAGCATTTCAAAATAATGATGAAAAATACTGATATGTGATTAAGCCCATTAAGTGACCCTCCCGTTTCGGTATAAAATTCTGTCCTGGGACTAGATGGTGAAGGAGTATGTCACCTGTACTTTATCTGCTCCTCCTGGCCTCTCTGTTCCACTGGTTCAGTGCTTCGATTTAGGGTGGCCATGATGGCTGCTGCCATTTTCTAAAATCTAATAGACACTTTTAACTGCTCTGTGATTGGCCAGCACTGATCATGTAAGCAACAGAGGCGAATCACAGAACAGCTACAGTGCATGGGTAGTCCTAAAACCACCAATGCACTATAAATGTTCTGGTAGTTTACAGATGACATTGTCAAACTAGGCCACCTAATAAATGGAAATGAAACCGGTGAAACGGAGGACTGAGAAAAGAAATAAAGTACAGGTAAGATACCTCTCCACTGGCGTAACTATAGAGGGTGCAGGGGATGCGGTTGCACCCAGGCACAGGAGCCTTAGGGGGCCCATAAGGCCTCTCTTCTCCATATAGGGAGCCCAGTACTATGAGTAAAGCATTATAGTTGGGGGCCCTGTTACAGGTTTTGCATTGGGGACCAAGAGCTTCAAATTACGCCTCTGGACCTCTCTATCCTTCACTCCCAAGACAGAATTTAGTCTTGAAACTGGAGGGTCGCTTTGAATAATATGCTCCATTTGTTTAGCTGGACTTGCCACGTATAGCTTACTGTCATTAGCTTTGAATGGGAGAAACGCACAATGGCGCCTGCCAGGCACAGACAGATCAGGAGTGATTCTGTGGCCCCAAGCAGTAGAAAAAGTACTAAAACTCGGCAGTAAATTGTTTGTAGATTCAATTATGGAATCCGTTGAGACATTAATTAGGCTAAATAAAACCCATGATGAACAGACTTCATACGATGTAATGCAGCTTTACTATACAGGATTTACCAGTTTGCTCCAGCTTTTCATGCACCTCCTTTATCATTCCAAACTGCTGTGTCACATTCCCAATGCATCTCTTACATTCACCGAGCTGTTTAATGTGGTCTTCCTTCGCTAATATGTGCAACTGTACTTTCTGCTCCTTTGTGACAAATATCAGAACATAAAAAGGGATGACGATAAATTAATAATCACCTTCTCCCGTTATCTTATCAAACCATCACAAATCACAAACTCGACATTATATATACACAGAAGGTCATACAACTACGAGATATAGTAATCGACGGCAGCTACACTGTAAAGAACAATGAATTTAATCTTAATTTTATCGATTTTGGAAATTATTACAAATCTATACATTGAAAGATGTGCATACAGGAATGTATACGGATTAGAGATGAGTAGAGATGAGCGAACCTACTCGTTTCGAGTAATTACTCGATCGAGCACCGTGATTTTCGAGTACTTCCGTACTCGGGTGAAAGGATTCGGGGGGAGCCGGGGGGCAGGGGGAGGCGTGGCGGAGCGGGGGGTAGCAGCGGTGAACAGGGGGGAGCCCTCTCTCTCTCCCTCTCCCTCCCACTCCCCGCTGCAACCCCCCCACTCACCCACGGCGCCCCCCGAATCTTTTCGCCCGAGTACGGAAGTACTCGAAAATCGCGGCGCTCGGGCAAAAAAGGGGCGTGGCCGAGTACGCTCGCTCATCTCTAGAGATGAGCGAACGTGCTCGTTTAGGACAATTACTCGATCGAGCATCGCTTTTTTTTCGAGTAACTGCCTACTCGGGCGAAAAGATTCGGGGGGCGCCGGGGTGGAGCAGGGGTAGCTATCTCTCCCTCCCCCCCCCCCCCCCACTCCCCACAGCAACCCCCCGCCCACCCCCGGCGCCCCCCGAATCTTTTCGCCTGATTAGGCAGTTACTCGAAAAAAGCGATGCTCGATCGGGTAATTGCTCTAAGCGAGCACGCTCGCTCATCTCTAATACGGATTAAAACACACACGCAGGCTCATCCAAGCCACAACTCTTACGACACGACATTCTTGTCTTTAGATGGAAAAATGACACTCCGATCCCCTTTAATTACTCTCTACCTGATGCTTGTTAAGCACTATCGCCATTTTCTATTAAATCTCCATTAAATAAAATATATTTAATTTTTTTCACTGTCTAGTTTTTGAGGTTGAAAAAGAACTATGTCTGCATAAAGATCAGCGATAAAAAGTGACCGTAATCAAACGGAATGGGCAACATAACAAAGGAAGAGAAAAAATGTGCAATGCTCATTTTTCATGTTTTATAAGGTATGAAATTAAACACAGTGCAATAAAGGGAATATCATCATAAGCAAAGAAACAACAACTATTTTAAAATTACCTCCGACTCTTGCACTGAATGTTCTGTGAGCCCGTTTTCATTGACATTCTTTAATTACATAATAAAATTGGTAATATAATGCTTAGGGCAATTACAACATCTAGAAAATGAGCTTGTGCTAGCAGTAATGTAGTCCTGGTTCTACTTCTCTCAAGGTGTCTCTTAAGAAAGTTCCAGTTTATGATGAACACTATTCATCTTATGGGCAATGTACAAGTAAAGTGTTGCAAGGCATCAAACCTCAAGAGTGTATAGAGTACATATAGACTTAAAGGAAGAAAAGCGTTAAAACTAGCCAACAGAATAGTGTTAGCAAGTATCCGATCCAAAGGATGTAACAGCACAAAAAATCCAAAGTATTCCAAGGGAAGAATGCTCTGCCTGCTATGTAGACCAGGTAATTAAAAGTTACCCATTTAATTAAGCCTTGAAACACAGTCAAAATGAACTCCCTGCCAAAGTTTTTATATATCTTCCAAACAGTGCCTATAAAACTATCAGGGGTGTTTTTATCCAGGATTAGGAAGTCCATAATGAAGTTCATTTGGGGAACCCGTAAGCCCAGGTGGAAATGGAGAGCTTTGACTAGCCCTGGAGAGTGTGGTGGAATGGGAGTACCAAATGTCTCGCTGTATTACAAGGCCTCTCTGACAAAATGCATACTGGATCTGTTCCATGGTAGGACTCGCAAATAGTGGGTGGAGGCTGAACAGGACTCAGCCCCGTTTGGGGGGCTGGGGTGTGTCTGGTTGCCGGGCAGAGAGAGACATAGGAATTTGGGAATGTTCCCTTTCCTGGACAACCTAATTGGAGCGTGGGTTGGCCCTGCTACCATGTTAGTGCTTATATCCGGACTGGGCCCCCTAACTCTGTTGGTGGGCAACCCAGGCACACCGCCCTTCTTTCGGGGCATTCCCCTGACAGCTAGGATAGCAGATCCGGCTCCTAGGGGTTTGGGACTTGTTGAAAGGCTCTAGAATTAAATTATTGCGAGAGATTTTGGGTGAGGGGGACTCATCGACCTGAGCATGGTACCAGTACCTACAACTCTGGCATTATGCGAGGTCTCTTGGCAATCTGCAGCATTTGAGGAGGCCTGTGACCGCCTTCAAGCGTCTGTGTCTATCGATCCCACATGAACCACTGAAAATCTGCACATTATATAGAATACTCCTCGAGACAGAAACACAGGAGGAGACCAGCACACTTGAGCTAGACTGGAAGCGGGACTTAGGCAGATGCCCCTCAGGAGAGTTGTGGAGAAAGGCGTACATCTTAACCCATAAAATGAGTACATCAAGTAGAATGCAGGAGCCTAATTATAAAATTCTGACACTGTGGTACAAGACATTGGTTGGGTTGTCCAGAGTTCAGCCCCAGTATCCAGATCTGTGTTAGGGGTGCCTCCAGGAGCGAGGGACATTAATCCACTTATGGTGGTCCTGCCTATTAATTCAACCTCTTTGGCAGGAGGTAGCGAGTTTGTACAAGTCGATATGCAAAAGCCCAATCAATCTCACACCTGAAATTGCTTTGTTGTCAATGATTCCGGGCTCATTGTCTCAAACTAAGAGCTCTCTTCTGAGATTTTTTCTTCTGGCCATGAGACAGATTATCCCTAGAAAATTGAAGTCTACCATTCCTCTCTCGAGGCTGATGTGGCCTCTCTCGATGCTTGGAGTCAATAGACAACCTAAGGTACATGGATGAGTTGTATGCTTAAAACAAGCTAAGGATTACCAATTGCCAAAAATTTGAGAGGTGTGGTTACAGTTTCGCTCCTCACTAGAACTGAATGCTTGGCTCAGGGACTGCGCTATCATGTCTTGACATAGTATGTAATGCCGGTCACTTTTTGAGCATAGACCGTGGCTAGACCTTGTGATTAGTGCAGATCTCTAACTAAGTTGGACAGGTGAACCCTATTCCCATTCTCATTACCCTGTACCTTCCCTCCCCCATTTCCTTTTCCCTCTTTTCTCTGAGTTAACTTCCCTATCTTTTCCTCCTTTTCCAATTTTGTCCAGACTGATGGATCTTTGGGAGAGACATGAGCTGGAGATTGTATTAAAATTACTGCATAAGACAATGGGTAAATGTTAGGCGAGACAGAAATGGGTAATGCTGTCAGTTTTTTTTTTATTATAATTTGATGTCCATTTTGTACGCATTACAGTGATACCTTGGCTTGCAAGTGCCTCAACTTGCGAGCTTCTTGACTTGCGAGCAGGCTCTCTGATTTAAGAGCAAAAACTTAGGTTCCGAGCCTGCTTCGCATTCCACGCAGGGAGTCAGTGATAGTGTTCAGTGACAAGGGAACTCCCCGCTGGGAGTAAAGAATCCCCTGCCACAGCTGTGACATCTGTGGCAGAGCAACAAAGATAGTAGCAGCATCAAACCAGGCTTGAGAAAGACTTCCTATAGTCGAAACGTTGCCTGTTTTTCACAACATGGAGCAATAAAAGTTGATTCTTTTTAAATTCACCATTTGATGCTGCTACTATGTCTGTTCTTCTGGATACCACATGGGGACTGGAGGTCCATGGTCCCATTAGTAGCTTTGCATTATAAGAAATACCTCTGCACTAATGTACATTCTTTGGAGTGTTGCGGGTTACCTATCTTGTAAAGCTGTGGCAGAGGATCGTGAAGCTCCCCCATTGATTTCAATGGGGCTCCGCTGCTGGCAGCCCCATTGAAAGCAATAGGATGCCGGCACCCCCACAGTGATTTTTGGGGGAAGGGCTTTAAATATAGGTCCTTCCCTAAAAATCATCCCTAGCTGTATTAAAAATAAATAAATAAATATATATATATATATATATATATATATATAATATATATATATATATATACTCCCCTCTCCACCAGTGAAAGAACTTCAGAGCAGTGCTACACGCGGCTGAGCTACGGCAGAGGCGGGGAGGGGAGTATATATATTTTTTTTATTTTTTACACATGCTATGGATGATTTTCAGGGAAGGGCTTATATTTGAAGCCTTTCCCTGAAAATTACTGCAGGGTTGCATGCAATGGGGCCGCTGGGAGCAGCGGCAGCCCCATTGAAAGGAATGGCAGAACGAATTAATGCCATTTCCATTCATTTCAATGGGGAAACTATTTTTGACAAACGAGTGTTTTGGGTTAAGAGCTTCGTCACAGAACGAATAAAACTCTTAACCCAAGGCACCATTGTAAATGTATGATGCAGTTGAATAAATTACTTTTTGAACCATAATTAAGCCTTGGCACCTAGTCACCAGCTAAAGTTGAAGTCTACCATTCCTCTCTCGAGGCTGATGTGGCCTCTCTCAAGGCTTGGAGTCAATAGACAACCTAAGGTACATGGATGAGTTGTATGCTTAAAACGAGCTGAGGATTGCCAATTGCCAAAAACTTGAGGTGTGGTTACAGTTATTTATACAGAATGGTTTATGTCATAAAAAATGTTATACAAAATTCAAAAGGCGGAAATGCACTTTTTTACCACCACTCCCTTCTCAAAAAAAAATTAAGAAAAGTTATAAAGTTAATATTTACATGAACCTCAAAATGCCACCCATAAAATAGAAAACTCAGCCTGCAAAAAACAAGACCTCATATAGTATTGTTGGTGGAAAAACAAAAATGTATAATTCTTGGAAATCGTTGATGCAAATGCAAAATCTGTTCGGTCCTGAAAGCCAAAAGTAGATTGTCCCCTATGGGGTTAATTCAAGTTCACTAAAAGTGAACATACACATTACTGGTAATTACTGCAGTTTTTCTTACAGGTACTGAAGTTATATCGGATATCACAGCTTATTTGAAAGTGCATGTGTCAACAAAAGTCAAGACGCTACAAAACCATAAGTGAAAATCTTCCTGTTCCTGCCGAACGCAAAGTTTGTAATATAGGGTGACAACATTACTAAAAATCCCTTTTTCTGATAAAATGAGTTTGTCTTTTGGATTAGGTGCATAGTTTATACATGTGATATACTACCTTATTAATATTTAACTCTAGCATACCATTAAAGGTAATTGGTATTTACTGAAGTTAGAATTACTCCATTCACAGTATTTCATGAGATCAGTTATCCTAGACATCTGTATATACTGTATTTGGAGAATAGTTCAGAACACAGGTACAAGTCAAATGTGATGACAAGGGGAATTAGTAGAACGGATAAAAAAACGGTTCACAATGCAGAAAATAGTATAGGGCATGGGTGCACAACCTGTGGCCCAGGGGCCACATGCAGCCCATAAGGCCTTTTCGTTACAGCCCCCAACCACCCGGATACAGAAATAATTGTCTGTATGCGGCTTCTCACATGTAGATTGTATGTGAGATAGAAGATGAGTTGCACACAGCTCAGGCATAGGAACAGATAAGTACTGATGGTCCACTGTATAGTCTTCTCTGGCTCCCAATGTATCAAGAAAATGGGGCTCCCCTTGAGTGGAGCTTTACTATAAAGAGGTTTTCAAAGTATTTTTTCTAAATAGCAGGCAATTGTAGAAAATAGAAAAGAGCATGTAATCACTGGCTTCGAACCCCCGACACTGCAGCGATGCATCTCCTGTTCTCCCTCCTATCCACTGCAGCCAATCACAGGTCTTAGTGATTTGCAGTGAATAGTTGCAGCGGTCAATCTGTATACAGAACAGCGACGGTTGCACCGTGTAAAAATCCCCAGTAGCGAGAATGGAAAATAAAGTGCTGGAGATGCAGAACTGTGAAAACGGTGGCTTCTCTTATTATTTTTCACAACTGCCTGTTGGTTAGAAAAAAAGGAGAAAAAAAATAGAAAACCCTTTTAACCCCATGGCCTATTTTGACATGGCTTATTTTGACATGGCCTATTTTGGCGTTGAGGACCAAGCGATTTTTTTTTTTGGTATTTTTCCATCTCCATTTTTCAAAAGCCATAACTTTTTTATTTTTCTGTGAATGCAGCCGTATAAGGGCTTGTTTTTTGCGTGGCGAGCTGTAGTTTTTATCAATGCCACTTTTTGGTACATAGACTATATCGTATATTTTTTTATGATAACAGGGAGAGAAAACGCATCAATTCTGCCATAGATTTTTTTTCTTTTTTTTACAGCGTTAATCATGCAGCATAAATGACACACTAATTTTTTTTCTGCAGGTCGGTACGGTTACAACGATACCAAAATTCTTATATTTTTTTTAGGTTTTTACACTTTTTTGCAATAAAACCCCCTTTTTTTGGAAATCTTTTTTTTTTTCTCTATAGCTGCATTCAAAGTCCTGTAACTTTTTTATTTTTCTATATACGGAGCTCTATAAGGGCTTATTTTTTGCGAGACGAGCTGTAGTTTTTATTGATACCATTTTGGGGAATGTACGGCTTTTTTGATCACTTTTATTACATTTTTTGTGAGGCAAAATGCTAAAAATTAGTATTTTGCCTCTGTTTTTTAGCGTTTTTTTTTTTACGCTTTTTGTCGTACAAAATAAAAAGCATGTTCAACTTTTTGTACACATCGTTATGGACGGGTCAATACTCAATATGTGGGGTTTTAACTTTTTTTCCCTTTTTTATGCTAATATTAGAAAAAGCATAAAAAAAGGGGTTTTTGTTAGAGATGAGCGAACGTACTCGTCCGAGCTTGATATTCGTGCGAATATTAGGGTGTTCGGGATGCTCGTTACTCGTAACGAGTACCACGCGATGTCCTGGTTACTTTCAGTTTCCTCTCTGAGACGATAGCGCGCTTTTCTGGCCAATTGAAAGACAGGGAAGGCATTACAACTTCCCCCTGTGACGTTCAAGCCCTATACCACCCCCTGCAGTGAGTGGCTGGGGCGATCAGATGTCACCCGAGTATAAAAGTCGGCCCCTCCCGCGGCTCGCCACACATGCCTTGTGACTTAGCTGAGGGACAGTGCTGCTGGTGCCTGAGCTGCTGTAGGGAGAGTGTTAGTAGTGAGTGTAGGCTTCAAGAACCCCAAAGGTCCTTCTTAGGGCCACATCTACCTGTGTGCAGGCTGCTGCTAGCAGTGTTTTTTTTTTTTTTTTCTCAAAATCGGCAGTGCAGAGCATTGCACCCGGCATTAGGGACAGAAGTGGTGCTTAGGCAGGGAGAGTGTTAGGAGTGAGTGTAGCCTTCAAGAACCTCAACGGTCCTTTCTAGGGCCAAATTTAACCGTGTGCAGTACTGTGCTGGCTGCTGTTAGCTGTGTTGCATTTTTTTTTCTTTCTAAAAATCGTCTGTGCAGAGCATTGCACCCTCCATTGATACTACAGGGACAGAATTGTGTAGGCAGGGCCACAACACAGTTATTATTCATTGAATATACGCAGTGGGGCCCTCCCTTTGCAAAAAAGCAGGGAAAAAATTATATTTGGCCTGCCTGTGTCAGTCCTAAGGTCTCCGTGTACGTGTGTGCTGCGTGGAGAACGTACAAAAATCAAACGCAACCAGCTACGGTTTACTGCAGGCTTGCGCCATTGTCTTTCCTGACTGGCAAATACCTGCTCTGCCAGAGTTAATAACTCTGCTACACTAAAGTTGTGTGACACTTTTTCAGGGCCACACCACAGTTATAAAAGTTATTGTTCATTGAATATACGCAGTAGGGACCTCCCTTTGCAAAAAAGCGAAAAAATTATATTTGGCCTGCAGGCTTGCGCCAATTTATTTCCTGCCTGGGAAATCAAATCACTGGTAATACAGCATGCTGAGGGGTAGGGGTAGGCCTAGAGGACGTGGACGCGGCCGAGGACGCGGAGGGCCAAGTGAGGGTGTGGGCACAGGCCGAGCTCCTGATCCAGGTGTGTCGCAGCCGACTGCTGCGCGATTAGGAGAGAGGCACGTTTCTGGCGTCCCCACATTCATCGCCCAATTAATGGGTCCACGCGGGAGACCTTTATTAGAAAATGAGCAGTGTGAGCAGGTCCTGTCCTGGATGGCAGAAAGTGCTTCGAGCAAGCTATCATCCACCCACAGTTCTGCGCCGTCCAGTGCTGCAAATCCGAATCCTCTGTCTGCTGCTCCTCCTTCCTCCCAGCCTCCTCACTCCACTACAATGACACCTGCTCAGGAGCGGGAACACTCCCAGGAACTTTTCTCGGGCCCCTGCTCAGATTGGGCAGCAGTGGTTCCTCTACCACCAGAGGAGTTTATCGTCACTGATGCCCAACCATTGGAAAGTTCCCGGGGTCCGGGGGATGAGGCTGGGGACTTCCGGCAACTGTCTCAAGACCTTTCAGTGGGTGAGGAGGACGATGACGATGAGACACAGTTGTCTTGCAGTGAGGTAGTAGTAAGGGCAGTAAGTCCGAGGGAGCAGCGCACAGAGGATTCGGAGGAAGAGCAGCAGGACGATGAGGTGACTGACCCCACCTGGTGTGCAACGCCTACACAGGACAGGTCTTCAGAGGGGGAGGCACGGGCAGCAGCAGGGCAGGTTGCAAGAGGCAGTGCGGTGGCCAGGGGTAGAGGCAGGGCCAGACCGAATAATCCACCAAGTGTTTCCCAAAGCGCCCCCTCGCGCCATGCCACCCTGCAGACGCCGAGGTGCTCTAAGGTCTGGAAGTTTTTCACAGAGACGCCTGACGACCGACGAACAGTGGTGTGCAACCTTTGTCGCGCCAAGATCAGCCGGGGAGCCACCACCAACAGCCTCACCACCACCAGCATGCGCAGACATATGATGGCCAAGCACCCCACAAGGTGGGACGAAGGCCGTTCACCGCCTCCGGTTTGCACCGCTGCCTCTCCCCCTGTGCCCCAACCTGCACTGAGATACAACCCCCCTCTCAGGACACAGGCACGACCGTCTCATGGCCTGCACCCACACCCTCACCTCCGCTGTCCTCGACCCAATCCAGCAATGTCTCGCACCGCACCGTCCAGCCGTCGCTAGCGCAACTGTTGGAGCGCAAGCACAAGTACGCCGCCACGCACCCGCACGCTCAATCGTTAACCGACCACATAGCCAAATTTATCAGCCTTGAGATGCTGCCGTATAGGGTTGTGGAAATGGAGTCCTTCAAAGCTATGATGGCGGCGGCGGCCCCGCGCTACTCAGTTCCCAGTCGCCACTACTTTTCCCGATGTGCCGTCCCAGCCCTGCACGACCACGTCTCCCGCAACATTGTACGCGCCCTCACCAATGCGGTTAGTGGCAAGGTCCACTTAACTACGGACACGTGAACAAGCACAGGCGGGCAGGGCCACTACATCTCCCTGACGGCACATTGGGTGAATTTAGTGGAGGCTGGGACAGAGTCAGAGCCTGGGACCGCTCACGTCCTACCCACCCCCAGAATTGCGGGCCCCAGCTCGGTGGTGGTATGTTCGGCGGTGTATGCTTCTTCCACTAAAGCACCCTCCTCCTCCTCCTCCTCAACCTCTGTCTCGCAATCTAGATGTGTCAGCAGCAGCAGGATGTCGCCAGCAGTCGGTGTCACGCGGCGTGGCAGCACAGCGGTGGGCAAGCGTCAGCAGGCCGTGCTGAAACTACTCAGCTTAGGAGATAGGAGGCACACGGCCCACGAACTGCTGCAGGGTCTGACAGAGCAGACCGACCGTTGGCTTGCGCCGCTGAGCCTCCAACCGGGCATGGTCGTGTGTGACAACGGCCGTAACCTGGTGGCGGCTCTGCAGCTCGGCAGCCTCACGCACGTGCCATGCCTGGCCCACGTCTTTAATTTGGTGGTTCAGCGCTTTCTGAAAAGCTACCCACGCTTGTCAGACCTGCTCGGAAAGGTGCGCCGGCTCTGCGCACATTTCCGCAAGTCCCACACAGACGCTGCCACCCTGCGCACCCTGCAACATCGCTTTAATCTGCCAGTGCACCGACTGCTGTGCGACGTGCCCACACAGTGGAACTCTACGCTCCACATGTTGGCCAGGCTCTATGAGCAGCGTAGAGCTATAGTGGAATACCAACTCCAACATGGGCGGCGCAGTGGGAGTCAGCCTCCTCAATTCTTTTCAGAAGAGTGGGCCTGGTTGGCAGACATCTGCCAGGTCCTTCGAAACTTTGAGCAGTCTACCCAGGTGGTGAGCGGCGATGCTGCAATCATTAGCGTCACCATTCCTCTGCTATGCATCTTGAGAACTTCCCTGCAAACCATAAAGGCAGCCGCTTTGCGCTCGGAAACCGAGTCGGGGGAAGACAGTATGTCGCTGGATAGTCAGAGCACCCTCCTGTCTATATCTCAGCGCGTTCAGGAGGAGGAGGAGGAGCATGAGGAGGATGAGGAGGAGGGGGAAGAGACAGCTTGGCCCACTGCTGACGGTACCCATGCTGCTTGCCTGTCATCATTTCAGCGTGTATGGCCTGAGGAGGAGGAGGAGGAGGAGGAGGATCCTGAAAGTGATCTTCCTAGTGAAGACAGCCATGTGTTGCGTACAGGTACCCTGGCACACATGGCTGACTTCATGTTAGGATGCCTTTCTCGTGACCCTCGTATTCAACGCATTCTGGCCACTACGGATTACTGGGTGTACACACTGCTCGACCCACGCTATAAGGAGAACCTTCCCACTCTCATTCCCGAAGAGGAAAGGGGTTCGAGAGTGTTGCTATACCACAGGACCCTGGCGGACAAGCTGATGGTAAAATTCCCATCCGACAGCGGTAGTGGCAGAAGGCGCAGTTCCGAGGGCCAGGTAGCAGGGGAGGTGCGTAGATCGAGCAGCATGTACAGCCCAGGCAGTGCAACAGTCTTTAAGGGCCTGGCCAGCTTTATGGCTCCCCAGCAAGACTGTGTCACCACTCCCCAGTCAAGGCTGAGTCGGCGGGAGCACTGTAAAAGGATGGTGAGGGAGTACGTAGCCGATCGCACGACCATCCTCGGTGACGCCTCTGCCCCCTACAACTACTGGGTGTCGAAGCTGGACACGTGGCCTGAACTAGCGCTGTATGCCCTGGAGGTGCTTGCTTGTCCTGCGGCTAGCGTCTTGTCGGAGAGGGTGTTTAGTGCGGCTGGGGGAATCATCACAGATAAGCGTACCCGCCTGTCAACCGACAGTGCCGACAGGCTTACACTCATCAAGATGAACAAAGCCTGGATTTCCCCAGACTTCTCTTCTCCACCAGCGGACAGCAGCGATACGTAAGCAATACGTAGTCTGCACCCGCGGATGGAAGCTACGTTCTCTCTCACCATCCAAAACGGGGACATTTCTGCTTCATCAATCTGTGTCTAATATTCCTCCTCCTCCTCCGGCTCCTCCTCCTGAAACCTCACGTAATCACGCTGAACGGGCAATTTTTCTTAGGGCCACAAGGCTCACTCATCTAATTTTTCGAAACAATTTTTATATGTTTCAATGCTCTTAAAAGCGTTGAAACTTTAACTTGAACCAATTTTTCGTTAAACTGGGCTGCCTCCAGGCCTAGTTACCACTTAAGCCACATTAACCAAAGCGATTAATGGGTTTCACCTGCCATCTTGGTTGGGCATGGCCAATTTTTACTGAGGTACATTAGTACTGTTGGTACACCAATTTTTTGGGGCCCTCACCTACAGTGTAATCATAGCAATTTGTATGTTCTTCGCCTGCACTCATGGTACAGAAGTGTGTGTGGGGTTGGCCTACACTTTAGCTACATAAATGTAACTTGGGCCTTGGCTATACTGCAGCTACTGAAATGGAACTAAGACTGCGCTCCCACTATACTGCTGCTTCGGAATTGTTACTGGGGCCTGTCTTGAGTGCTACTATTGCTGAAATGGAACGAAGACTGCGCTCCTCCTATAATGCTGCTAGTGATATGTTAGTGGGGCCTGTCCTAATGCTACGGCTGAAATGTTACGAATTATGGGCTCTGCCTATACCGCTGCTAATGGTATGTCTCTGGGGTGTGGAAACAGAGGCTTCCCAAAGACATGATGGTGGCGAGGCCATTTCCCACCAACGCGGTTACTGTTAAGGTGCATATAACCACGGACACGTGGAGAGGACACATAGTGCCTCAAAAACATCCCCCTCCTCCTCCAACAGGGAAAACATTCTTGGCAAATGCCTTTGCATTGGTTCGTCTGGTGGCAGTCCAAGAATTTCACCTTTACCGACACTACAAGAGAGCCCCCCCACCATCCCCCCGCCACGGCCCACTTAATCCTGGCCACATTCCGAAAACCAACAAAATACAACCGCGCTACTAGGTCCGCAGTCACCACCACATTACCACCAACGCGGTTACTGTTAAGGTGCATATTACCAGTCTGACTGGGGCATGCAGACACCTTGACAGAATGAATAGTGTGTGGCACATAGGTTCCCCATTGCTATGCCCACGTGTGCAGCTCCTGATGGCGGTGGCACAGGATTCTATTTCTCATTGCTTCTGTACAGCATTGTGGGCTATCGCCCCGCCCCTTTTAAAGAGGGTCGCTGCCTAGCCGTGCCAACCCCTCTGCAGTGTGTGCCTGCGGTTCCTCCTCATGGCAGACGCACTTCTAAATAGACATGAGGGTGGTGTGGCATGAGGGCAGCTGAAGGCTGCGCAGGGACACTTTGGTGTGCGCTGTGGACACTGGGTCGTGGGGGGGGGGTTGGGCAGCATGTAACCCAGGAGAAGTGGCAGCGGAGTGTCATCCAGGCAGTGATTGTGCTTTGTTGTAGCTAGTGTGGTGCTTAGCAAAGGTATGCCATGCTAATGAGGGCTTTTCAGAAGTAAAAGTTTTTGGGAGGGGGGGGCCCCACTCTTGCCGGTATTGTGGCTTAATAGTGGGACCTGTGAACTTGAGATGCAGCCCAACACGTAGCCCCTCGCCTGCCCTATCCGTTGCTGTGTCGTTCCCATCACTTTGTTGAATTGCCCAGATTTTCACACATGAAAACCTTAGCGAGCATCGGCGAAATACAAAAATGCTCGGGTTGCCCATTGACTTCAATGGGGTTCGTTATTCGAAACGAACCCTCGAGCATCGCGAAAAGTTTGTTCTGAGTAACGAGCACCCGAGCATTTTGGTGCTCGCTCATCTCTAGTTTTTGTACATTTTTTTTTTACATTTTTCTTTTTTTTACAGTTTTCTTTTCTTTTTTTTACACTATTTGAGTCCCTCTGAGGGACTTGTAGCACTGTGCCTATGATCGCTGTCATAAGACATGGCAGAGCTACTGCTCTGCCATGCCTTATCGCTTATACAGTGATTATAGGCACAGGCAATACAGGATGTCAGTGTCTGGCATCCTGTTGCCATGGTGACAGGCCGGGCTCTCGCGATGACATCGCGAGAGCCAGCTGGAGGCACAAAGGGAGCACGCTCCCTCTGTGAACTCTTTCCCTGCCGCGATCTACTTAGATCGCGGCAGAGAAGGGGTTAACAGCGGGGGGCGCATCTCCGATGCCCCCCCGCTGTTGCAGCGGGACGCCGGCTGTGACTGACAGCCGGCTCCCGCTGCGGGATAGCGCGGGATCTTATGTGATCTCGCGCTAACCCCAGGACGTACCGGTACGTCCTGTTGCGGGAAGTACCAGGCTCCCAGGACGTACCGGTACGTCCTAGGGCGGGAAGGGGTTAATGATAATGCTGAATACCTATAGTATTTAACTTCTGTCCAAATACCTTTTCATATTTATATAATTTAGGGCAATAGAGGTGTTAGTGTAGTGGCCCCGGGTTAATGGGGCCCCTCCATAACGTTCTATGTCTGTCTCGTACTATTGTCTTGTTAGTGTCTTGTTTGTAAAGTGCATTTGATTTATGTGTATTGGATGGTTGCAGGCCTGAAAGAGTTAATGTCTGGTATGTTCTGTCCTGTCTGGAAAATGTATTGTATTGTGTGTATCATTTGTGATCACGTGATTTTGAATGATATATGTGTTTGCAAGAATGGAAGGAGAGAGTTGAGGAGTTGGTTAGTGAGTGGGTGAGAGCCACACTGACACCGAACAGATTTGTCTGTGTGCGGAGCGTGGAGGGGGCTGAGCGACTTCCTTGTGCTCAGCCTGGGCCTGTTCAACCCAGGAATTCTCGGTACTTCTGTTGAGTGCTGAGAGAGAGTGACCCCTTAAGGCGAAGAGAAGAGAGAATGCAAGTGGATTGCTGGTGGAGAGAGAGAAAGTGAGTAACGGGAGTAATGGAGCCTACAGATAACTTGGACTGTGGATTGTATAATTACCCCGTGAATCCCACCAAGAGATTATGAGTGTTAACTGTGATTTCTACAACTGTTCAGCAGCTGTTATACAACTGCTAGTGACTTTATGCAAACATTTAAGTAAGTAGAAAAGATCGACCATTCACGGTTGTGTTCCAAAATATGCTCTTCTGGTGTTGGACTACTTTATACATTTGCAAGATCCAGCCCTTGAAAAGGAACGATGTCGTCACGAGTGACAACTGGATTTAAGGTAACCCCCGGTGATCTCCCCCAGCGGTAATGTGGTCCCGAGCTACCCTTAGAGAGAGGAGATGATAGAGCCCAGTGACAAGGCCTTTCTCTAACCTGCTGTCTTCTTGGCTGTGGGCCTGCTCCTCGAACGCTGCATTAGCACTGTTGCCTTGTAGCACTGAGGTCCCGGAGTTGAAAATAAAGTAGGACAAAAACTGCAACACCAACAACTTTATATGTTCTCTCTAGGTTTGCTTTGCCTTCCTCCAGTTCCAAAAACATACTGATAGGTTGATTTGGCTTCCCATGTAACTGGCCTTAGTGTGGGATGTCCAGGGAAATTAATATATGAGGCCTATTTGTAAGTGATGAATAATACAAAGCCAATATTAGTCAACGGAATCCTATACACATCAGTCTGTTTCCATTCACTTATTTTGAAGTTTACAAAACTCAATACACAGCAGCCTCCATCAAATGTCAGAAAACGCATGGTACCTTCCCATAAAAGTCAATGGAACCTTTTAAAAATAGTGTCCATCTGTATGATATACATACAGAGATGCTTGAAAGTTTGTGAACCCTTCAGAATTTTACGTACTTCTGCTTATATTTTACCTGCATCAGATTTTCACAAAAGTCCTAAAAGTAAATAACGAGAGCCAAATCAAACAAAGGAGTCAAAAATATTAGACTTGCTTACTTAATTATTGAGCAAAATGTCCAATATCACATCTGTAAGTGGCAAAAATATGTGAAACCTTAGGATTATCAGATAATTTGAAGGTGAAATTATATCCAGGTGTTTGCAATCAATGGGGTGACAATTAGATGTGAAAGGGTAACCAGTTTTTTTTATTTTTTATTTTTTAAAGAACAGGGATCTATCAAGAGTCTAATATTCACAACATGTTTGTGGAAGTGTATCATGACACAAACAAAGGAGATATCTAATCTTAGAAGTATTGTTGATGCTTATCAGGCTGGAAAAGATTACAAAACCATCTCTAATAAGGCCTCATTCACATGAGCGTGTTCATGTGCGTACATACGTGTGTGCAAAACCACGCATCTATTTAGAATCATTGTTTTCCTATGGTGTGTTCACAAGTCCGTGTTTTACAGGTGTGCAAATGCACTTACCTGCAAAACATAGGACATGCGTGCACCATAGGTCCGTGTGAATATTCCCCATGGGGAGTCCCCTTGTCACTGAACACTGTGACAGTACTGTCACAGTATTCAGTAACAAGTGGTCTCCCTGCGTAAAGAATCCCCTACCACAACTGTCACAGCTGTGGCAGAGGATCACAATGATCTCCCATTGCATTCAATGGGGCTGCTGCTGCTGCCGGCGGCCCCATTGAAAGCAATGGGCTGCTGGCAACCCCTGCAGTAATTTGGGGGAAGGGCTTTAAATTCACGCCCTTCCCTGAAAATCATCCCTGGCTTGTATAAAAATTTAAAAAAAACATACTCACCTCTCTGCCGCTGTCGGGGCTCAGGCGCGTGTTCTCTGCTTGGTCCCCGGCAGTGTAGTGAAGTTCTTTCAGCAGGCGGGGATTTGAAATCCCTGCCTGCTGAAAGGGCTGTATCTGATTGGCTGATTCAGCCAATCACAGGCAGTGCCCAGCCATTCATTGAATGACAGCTGAGTGCTGCCTGTGATTGGTCACAGCCCTCAGCCAATCACAGGCAGCGCTCGGCCATTCATTGAATTCACCAGATACTGAAAAGAAAGGCTCACATACTCTTGCCACACACAGGCATATGATATTGTAGACTTTTCCTCAATAAATAAATGACCAGTTCCATGTAGTTTTAGGTCAAATATAAGCACAAATAAGGAAAATTCTGGAGGTTTCACAAACTTTGAAGCACCACTATATTATATATCATTACTTGAGTCTTCAACATTGAAGAAGATATAAACAAAACAAACTTTGATTTAAAAAAAATTAAAAATAAAAATGGGTTAATTAAATAGCTAGGTGATGACATAACCATTCATATTCATGTTCCATTCAGCTCTGCATTTTAGTGTACAGGCCTAATCATGAAGCCTTAACACTGAGACTGAGCTGACATATGAATAGTGTTTCCCCAGATTGCCTTTCCTTTCTCTGGGTCTTTAAGCTCCTCAGAATTGTGCATAATTTTCTATAATTATGTGTCGAATCAGTGCTTGATTAACCCCTTCAGGACGAATGACGTACCGGTACTTCATGGAGCGTCGGGGTATGTATGAAGAGAGGTTGCGTGGCAATCTCTCTTCATACAGTGCGGGCGTCAGCTGTTTATAACAGCTGACATCTGCAGGCAATAGCCGCGAGCGGCTGCTCGCCCGATCGCGGCTATTAACCATTCAAATGCTGCTCTCAATTCTGGCAGCGGCATTTAAATCCCCCGAACATCGTTCGGGGGGCCCGCACGCCCCCCCCCCCCCCCCGCGGTGAGATCGGGGGAGCAGTGCAGGTGTTATGGCAGCCGGGGGACAATTGAAAGGCCCCAGGGCTGCCTTAACAGACTGCCTATTAAGCCATCCCCGTGGGGTGGCTTGATAGACTGCCTTTCAAAAAGCAGTATGACGTAATGCTATAGCATTACGTCATACTGCAGGAGCGATCAAAGCATCACATGTTAAAGTCCCCCAGGGGGACTTCATAGCAATGTAAAAAAAAAATCTATAAAGTTTTTTTTAATTGAAAAAAGGAAGTTATAAAAGTTTAAATCACCCCCCTTTTGCCACATCTATTATAAAAATCTAAATAATAAATTAAAAATATGTATTTAGTATCGCCGCGTCCGTAAAAGTCCGATCTATCAAAGTAGCGCATTATTTTTCCCGCATGGTGAATGTCGTCCGAAAAAAAAATAAAGAACGCCAGAAATGCACTTTTTTAGTTACCCTGTCTCCCAGAAAAAAACGCAATAAAAAGCGATCAAAAGGTCATATACATTCCAAATTGGTACTATCAGAAACTACAGAACATCACGCAAAAAATTAGCCCCTGCTAAACTATGTCGACAGAAAAATAAAAAAAGTTATTGTGCGCACAAAATGACCGCAGAAAATAATTGAAAAAAATTAAAGGTCTTTGAAAAAAAAAAAAGAGGAGTATAGTAAAAAAAAAAAACTATACAAGTTTGGTATCATAGTAATCCTACCGACCTGTAGAATAAAGTCATCATGTCGCTTTTGCTGCCGTTTGTGCGCCGTAGAAACAAGACGCACTAAAAATGGTGAAATGTCTTTTTTTTTCATTTTACTCCACTTAGAATTTTTTTAAAGTTTTTTAATGGTACATTAAATAGCACTATTGAAAAATACAACTCGTCCTGCAAAAAACAAGGCCTCATACAGCGACGTTGATGGATAAATAAAGGAGTTACGATTTTTTTAAAGGGGGGAGGAAAAAACGAAAATGGAAAAAGAAAAAGGGCCGCGTCATTAAGGGGTTAAGGGAATTTTACAGTTTTGCTCTGTATGCCTCCTGCTCTACAAATATCTATAAAACCATAACTATACAGAGCATCTAAACACTTTTCAAAACCTGTAACGGGTAGTAAAAAGACTTCTATCAGACCTTCTACACATGATAAATATAAAGTGGCGGTTCAAGATGCACAATGATCTGAAATTAACACATAAGATATGTTTTGTTTTATTGGGTGTTGATGTTTAACTTCCTTTCGGGTCAAAGGACGAGTTATCCAATTTGGCCGTATTCTGTGTGAAGCCAGTCTAGCGTTAAAGATGATTTTCGGCCAAAATGTCAGGGTA
This sequence comes from Eleutherodactylus coqui, assembly GCF_035609145.1. Classification (NCBI taxonomy): domain Eukaryota; kingdom Metazoa; phylum Chordata; class Amphibia; order Anura; family Eleutherodactylidae; genus Eleutherodactylus; species Eleutherodactylus coqui. The sequence continues at coordinate 111,779,222 of NC_089847.1, forward strand.
CTTAAAGCTAAATCAGACATTTATTTCTGAGCCGGTTAATTAAAATCCCCGTTTGTAATAGTCTGACAATATTATCATTTTTCTTTCTAGCCAAGCAGAAGACTTTTCGCAGCTTTTATTCAATCAAGCTTGGCAGCTTGTCCAATGTGAAGCTTTTCATATCCGTCATTACCGCTAAAGACAAGATTTTCACAGGGAGTTTTGTTTTCATTCAATTATTATCCTTGCATGACTTTGAAATGATACTTACCAATTGTAGACGGGAAATAATTGATAGGTCTCCGTTCTTGATGAGACAAAATGTCATAATGTAAACTACTCAGCAAATACATGTAAAGCTGTATCTGGTTATATCAAACAAGAGAAGATGTTTATGAACCAGCTGCTTGTATTCATTTACATATTCTTCATTAAAGGGGTTGTCCCGCGCCGAAACAAGTTTTTTTTTTTTCAATAGCCCCCCCGTTCAGCGCGAGACAAACCCGATGCAGGGGTTTAAAGAAAAAAACGGATAGTACTTACCCGAATCCCCGCGCTCCGGTGACTTCTTACTTACCTTGCGAAGATGGCCGCCGGGATCTTCACCCTCGGTGGACCGCAGGTCTTCTGTGCGGTCCATTGCCGATTCCAGCCTCCTGAATGGCTGGAATCGGCACGTGACGGGGCGGAGCTACGAGGAGCCGCTCTCTGGCACGAGCGGCCACATTCAGAAGGGAGAAGACCGGACTGCGCAAGCGCATCTAATCGGGCGATTAGACGCTGAAAATTAGACGGCACCATGGAGACGGGGACGCCAGCAACGGAGCAGGTAAGTGAATAACTTCTGTATGGCTCATAATTAATGCACAATGTACATTACAAAGTGCATTAATATGGCCATACAGAAGTGTATACCCCAACTTTGTTTCGCGGGACAACCCCTTTAAGAAAATGTTCAGGAATACTTATGACCTTTGGGTAGCTGTAGAACTCATCCAATATAAAGGTGTCTTAGTCGATTCCACTGATCATCTAATGATGGGGGTGACCATCTGAGTGTGGGGGACGTTACGCCTCATTCTTGATACCAGGTATCAGTGGAAAGAAGGATTGGGCATGCTGGATTCTAACATGCCTGATCTTTTGCTAGGAAACGGTATAGTATCTTCTTAGGCCTCTTTCACACCAGCAATGTGTTTTCATGCAGGTCACATCGCGGCAAAAAATTACGGCAATGCTGTATTGCCATAATCTAATTTTAAAAAGTATTAGCGTTTTCTTATCCATTCACACAGTCGCATCGCGTGAAAAAGATGCTGCAGTGGCGGTTAGCAGAATGGCTCTATTTAGCTTAAATAGCTAAATAGAGCCAGCTGTCTTCAACAAATTCCGGACCCAGGTAAACTCCCTCCTTCCTTTTTTTCAGCTCTCATAGGAATCTATGGGAGCTCCCTGTGATTATCGTCAAAAGATAGGTCATGGCTAGAGATGAGCGAGCATGCTCGTCTGAGCTTGATGCCCGATCGAGCATTAGTATACTCAAAAGTACTCGTCACTCAAGCGAGCAGCACGGGGTGCTCGGGTAAATTTCAGGAGAGAGAGAACCATTCCCTATGCCGAGCATGGGGCACCTTGAAAATGGTCGAGTCTCCCATTGACTTTAATGTGGTTCGTTACTCGAACCGGGCTCTCGAACATTACAAAAAGCTCGTCTCGAGTAACGAGCGCCCGAGCATTTTGGTGCTAGTCATGGCCTAAAGATGGAATCTGATTCTGCAATTCAATGTTAACAGTTTCATGACGAAAGGTTATGGGTCCCATTCGGGAGTTCAAGTAATCCTACTTTCAAAAAAATCATAAATTCTTTATTTTTGGGGTGACATATATGAAGGCTTGTTTTTTCATGGGATGAGATTCATTTTTCAATGGCACCATTTAATGTACCATATAATGTAGAAGACAAAAATTATGAAGACTGCAAAAAATGGCCTAATTCAAATTAGGACATAAATATTCGTAAGTGTGTCGTGAAAGGGTTAATCAGTGGTGGTTTTATTATTTACTTTAACCACCTTTTTTCAGATTTGCTACTGAACCATTAACTATGGATGAGATGCTTCTGAGACCCTGCAAAGTAGACACAAATCAGTATAAGGCCTCGGTCACACAGGCTTTTTTCCCGCGACTTGCGAATCGCATAACGGATGCGCATCCGCAAATTGCGTGACCGGGGCCGACGATTCGCTGAAAAAGCTGCACCTAGCAGCGTTTTCAGTGAAACCACCCCACACTGCCCGCTATCCTCTGCCACAGCTGTGGCATAGGAGAACGATGTTCGCCCATTGAATTCAATAGAGTCGGCAATACAGCCGGCTCCATTGAAAGCAATGGGCTGCCGGCGAGCGTGGCATGAATTTTCGGGAAGGGCTTAAAAATATAAGCCCTTCCCTGAAAAACATCTTAAAATGTGTAAAAAGAAAAAAATATATATATATACTCACCTTTTCCCTGCAGCCGGAGTTCAGCCGCGTCCAGCCGGCAGTTCTCCAGAACCGAGAGCTGCCTCTGATTGGTCCCTGCGCTCAGCCAATCAGAGGCAGCACTCACTCACCCATTCATGAATTCATGAATGGGTGAGTGAGAGCTGCCTCTGATTGATGAGGGCTGTGACCAATCAAAGGCAGCCCATTCAGCAGGCGGGGATTTTAAATCGCCGCCTGCTGAATACAACACAGAGCAGTTCAGGAGAACTGCCGGCCGGACACGGCTGAACTCTGGCTGCAGGTAAAAGGTGAGTATCCTTTTTTTTAAAATTTTACACATTTTAGGATGGTTTTAAGGGAAGGGCTTATATTTTTAAGCCCTTCCCGAAAATTAATCCCGTGCTCGCCGGCAGCCTATTGCTTTCAATGGAGCCGGCTGTATTGCCAGCTCCATTGAATTCAATGGGCGAACATCGTTCTTCTCTGCCACAGCTGTTACAGCTGTGGCAGAGGAGAACGATCTTTAAGTATATGTTCTCAATGGGGTCGGCGCTGCTGCCGCCGGCCCCATTGAGCGCATATATAGAACACAGCGATGCGCAGAACGCAGATAGGCGCGTTCTGCGAATCGTTGTGTCCTATAATTGATCACACATCCGCATAAAAAGCAGACATGTGACCGATCCTATTGGGATGCATTTGGTCTATAGATCTGCAGATCGCAAGTGCGTCTGCAGATCGGACCAAAAAACGGTTGTGTGACCGAGGCCTAAATCAGTAAAAAAGCACACTATAGGGCACATTGTTAACTTGCACTATGTTAACATTTGATCCCAGAGAGCTGATATCAGGGACGGCAGCTACAAAGTAAAGGCAATTTTTGTCTGTATGAGTTTCTAAGCCTGAGCTACAAATATGTGATGTGAAATATGAAGATTTCACAAATACAGCAGTGAGCTTTATGGTTCACAGCCCTTCTGTGTAATCATTAACAGTTTGATCAATCTTTCCATATTTGAAATGATGTATCAGTCACTCCCTTTTTTTTCTACTCTGCGTTTACTAATCAGATAGGACCACCCAATGCAAAAAACAGTCATTTAGGCTTCATAATTTGATAACATCATAAATGGTTGCTTATAGATCATATACTCCTTGTTACAGTGCATTTTTGTAATCAGTTAATGTCGTCTCCTAAACTAAATACAGTAGTTTTTGTGAATTCTCAATAAACTATAGATTTCTGAGTATCTTAAACTGGTAAACATCACAATACAGAAGTCAAATGGAAGGACAAGGTATTGTATTTTTTTCTGGATTACGTTTTATGTGCAAAGAAAAGATGTAAAATAAGCAGGCCAACATTGTAACTGTTCTAACATACATTAACACATTTATAGAAAGGGGAAGCTTCCTCAGATTTCAGTTGTTACAGGAATACGGTATTAGTGCAGTATGTATCCACCGAAAGTATGGGTTGCCCAGGCTGACCTACAGGTAACACCCAGGTCCTGCCCAAAGCTGACAAAAGCTCCCAAGTGGAGACATACTACACTAAAGGGCCATTTACACAGGAAGAATGTTGGGCAAATGATGCCCGACACTGATCCCTGTGTGTACTCGCTCCCATGCTGCTTCACAGGAGCGAGTATCGTTGGCTCACTCAGAAGGTAGAAGAGGCCGCTTGAGGAGATTTCTCTCCTTGCTCTCCCCCGCTCCTCTCCATTCACTTTAGCAGCGGCCGTTCAGTACTGAACTGCTGCTGTAGGGAGGTGGGGCGGCTGGAGGAGATTTCTCTTCCCGCTCTTCACCACCACTCTGCATTCAGTTTACACAGCGGACGTTCAGTACTGAATGGCTGCTGTTTACACTGAACATATTAAGCTAAGGCTTTATTCACACTAGTGTATATCGGCCACGTTTTTGTGCCCAACCGATATACGCGACCCTTGGAGGCATTGGTTTCCACGGGCGAATATATAGCACGTACAAATGTTGCACCGTAAAGAAATTGAACATATGCAATTAAAATATGCGCCGGCAAATATACAGTGGCTAAAAAGGTAGTTCTGGTTCTATCTTTTGACCGATATACGGCGGCGGCTCCCATAGACTCCTATGGGAGCTGGAAAAAAAGGGAAGGGGAGGCATTTTAACACCATCCAATGCTGTGAAAAGCTTACAGATGCCTCTATGTAGGCATTGGAAGTCATTCCGAGGATTTAGGGTGCATTCACACGAGCGTGTGTGTCTGCCGTACATAGGTGCGCACAAAACTGTGCACCCACGTACGTGCACAAACACGCGTGAATGCAGGTCCGTGCAGCATTGCTTTCAATGGGGCCGCGGCTGCTGCCAGCGGCCCCATTGAATGCAATAGGATGCCAGCAACCCCTGCAGTGATTTTCAGGGAAGGGCTTGAAATATAAGCCCTTCCCTGAAAATCACCTGTGGTTTGTGTAAAAAAAAAAAAAAAAAGCTATACACACACATATATATACCCTCCCCTCTCCGCCGCTGCCGTGTAAATAGTCCCTGCGGGGAGTCCCCTTGTCACTGAACACCATGACAGCACTATCAGTGTTCAGCGACAAGTGGACTCCCGGCAGGGAGTAAAGAATCCCCCTGCCACAGCGGTCACAGCTGCGGCAGACGACTTCTTCATCCCCAGCTGTTTTTGTCCATGATGTCAAAATAAAACACTGCTTTTATCCTGGTATCCACGGAAGTGCCGCAGGTTTTTGTTTTCTATTGTCCGTGCACCTAATGGTTGTTGTATTTGTGCGGTGTGCTGCAATTTTGGATTTACATATGTGGTGGGAAAGCTACAGGTGCCTATGACAAACTTATCTGTAGGCCCCTATTCACTCAATGGAGGCTACATAGATGTCCTTTATAACTGTACCAGGAAGGTGTATATAGTTTTTTTCCTGCATGGAAAACTGTAGTTGTCTATGCTTTTCTATGCAATTAATGTATACTTGTAACAAATGTATACTGTGCAATATAGACTTTTTTCTATTTAAACAAAAGACCATTTGGGCAACATATACCACTAACAGAAGGCTGAGATGAGAATAAATACACAATAAATATGCAAGCACAGTTTACTTTTTGGTGGGATTACTTACCATTTCATGTATTTTTTTCTGAAAGCTGTATTTCGCAATCTATAGGAGTATAGTAAATATGCAGGTTGGTCAAATCCAAATGGTATGCAAGAATACAAACAAAATAATATAGTATTGCTGCATCTGCAGTAATAGTTTCAATGACTCAACAATTATTTGTATTTAGTAAAACGATTTGGTAATGGGGTTGATCACCGCACACACAATACCTTGAATTACAAGGGAGGACAGTCCTGGAACAATGGTGCCCGCTCCTAACCGATCTTGGATCCTAGATCAGTGCAGTATACAATCAAGTGATAGATGAAGAGCAACATGCCAGGGGATTTCTTCAAATATTCAATACTTTATTATGCCCAATGAGACAACGTTTCGACCCAACCACAACGGGTCTTTGTCAAGTCCTGGAAATCCCCTGGCGTGCTGCTCTTCATCTATCACTTGATAGTAAAACGATTTGAGTAAATAAGCATATATTAACATTCCAGAATATTGTTGACACTATTTAAAGGTTATTAGTATTATAGTAACATAGTATGTAAGGTCAATTCAGCCTATTACACGTTGATCCAGTGGAAGGCAAAAAAATGACCTAATGAGGTAGAAGCCAAATTTCGCCATTTAAGAGAAGGAAAATCCTTCCTGATTCCAATCTGGCAATCAGAATTATTCCCGGATCACCAACCTTCTGAAGTTATGATTGGCTATAGTATATGTTAGTGAAAGCTTAAAGACTGGTTTCCAAAGTATGTATTTGGGTTTCAAATTAGGTTGTTTATAGACTGAGCTCGGAAATAACGTGTTATACCGCAACACAACTGGATGTGCTCAAAAGTTATCTATTTATTAATTGACAGGCAGCAGTTTTCATAGAGGCACATATGACAATTAATTTATTTATTATAATTAACTTATTACCATTGGTTCATAAAACTAAACACTAATAAATATGCATGATAAAGAATTGAACATCTAAAATGCCAAATAAATTTCTTGCATGCGCAGTAGAATCATATAAGATTGGCTTTGCGTAACACGGGTACGTGAATGGACAACAATAAAATATTTCAGGAACAAATGAGGAACAGGGTGCTACGACCCGGGCCATTGAGTCTGATTTCTCAATCTCTTGATTAGAATATTCTAGCCACCAAGGTCCCTTTTATTCTTTAGTACATTTCTGCAAGTCTTGTTAAAGGAAAAGTACAAAACGTTGACTGAGACAAAAGCATACAAAATGGAAGAAGCATACTGTAAAATGGATAGGGAACTGGAGTCATATTCATTTCACTAACACATATAATATTGTATCGCTCAAGAAAGGCGTCCAGGCCCATTTTGAACTCTTTAGTGAGTTCCCCATCACCACATCCTCAGGCAGACAGTTCCATAGTCTCACTGGTCTTACAGTAAAGAACTCCCTTCTATGTCGGTGTAGAAACCTGTTTTCCTCTAGATGTAAAGGCCGCCCCATTGTTACAGTCCTGGGTATAAGTAGATGATGGGAGAGATCTCTGTATTGTCCCCTGATATAGTTATACATAGTTTTTAGGTCACCCCTCAGCTGTCTTTTTTTGCTAAACTAAATAATCCCAATTTTGATAACCTCTCTGGGTATTGTAGTCCGCCCATTCCATTTATTACTTTAGTTGCCCGTTTTTGAGCCTGCTTAAGCTCTGATATGTCCTTCCTTGAATACCGGTGCCCAAAACTGTCCACAATATTCCATGTACAAGCATATGTATATAGGCTTCATGTTTTCAAATCAGCAAACCTTTTTAATTCATACACATAAATTAGGTTCTCTAAAACGGGAGATGTTGCTTGTTAGCTGTTCCCTGTTCTGGCTTGGATGTGTTGCAAAACCACAGTCGCGTTTAATTTTCAATACAGTGTTGGATTCAGAATTGTTATTTATCCCAGCCAAATATGAATACTAAGGCATTGGTTTCTGGAACAACCCGTCTTGTATTAGAGAAATCACTGAGTCAAGAGAGTTAAACTTGACTTTTTTTTTTTTTATTGAAAACCAGCGAGTATGACGTGTTTCGAGGCTGATGCCTCTTCCTCAGAGAGGAAGTACGTTGCCTAATGCAGAGAGAGAACTGAAAACTTATCAGTGTTCTTCAAGGCAAACTAAAGGGCTAAGTACACTGTCTTATGTTGCCTCCTATCTTATGTTGCAACATAAGACAGCATGGTTAGCCCCTAAGTGACAGCTCAGGACATCTGGTCTCTGAGCAAATGCGCGCTTAAAGAAGAATGATGCCAGGCTATCAGGGAACTCAACATAAGCGTGCATAAATAAATACATTAATAAATGAATAAACAGATGCGTAAATAGCCCAGTTTGGAGGCCTGAATATACCCCTCACACTGACCCGACTAGAGGAGTTGGCACAGATGGCCAATACTCTAAAGCTACTCTCCTGTAGAGATGAGCGAGTATACTCGCTAAGGCACATTACTCGAGCGAGTAGTGCCTTAGCCGAGTATCTCCCCGCTCGTCTCTAAAGATTCGGGGGCCGGCGGGGGGCGGGGAGCGGCGGGGGAGAGCGGGGAGGAACGGAGGGGAGATCTCCCTCTCTCCTCGCCGCAACTCACCTGTCAAAAGGGCTCTTTCACATGAGTGCTGTCCCGACACTGGTTTGGAGCGGACAGAAAGCGTTTCTATAGGAACCAATTGTTTGTCTTAGAAGCGTTCACATTCAGGAATTGTAGCCGCGCAAAGCACTCACATGTCTCAACGATAGGACATGCGAGTGCTATACCCGTCCTATCTTTGGTACGTGTTTTTTATAGGCTCCTATGGGAGCTGGAAAGCACACACCTCGCACCATGGATCGTGTGAACGGGCTATTTCAAGTAGCTTGAATCAACCCATTCGCAAGATCTTTACAGCTGTATAGCCGTGATCTTTGCTTGCGGCTATACAGCGCTGGGATATCGCTCGTCTAAAAGAGCCCTAAAGGACAGAAAAAGTTTAAAAGTTTTGATTATTGAAATTCACGAAATACTGCTGATGTCTCTTCCTTTGCATACTTGTACTATATTGGATGAGAATACCCAATAAACGTTTCTTAAAAAAAAATGGATGAGCAAATTAAACAATCAGATGGTCCATAAGGCAATCAATAAAATATTGCATACCAGATATACAATAAAACCATCAAATCTCTTAAAAGTTCTTTTTACAGTTAAAACAGGAAGCAAATGTAAGTAACCTTTGACATTTTAAGAATGCCTATTTGCATGCGTGCTATAAAGGTGATTAGAGCAAAAAATAGTATTTAATAAAGGCGTATAGGAGGGGGATTTTGAAACGTATCCACTCTGGCTGTAGGTAGAACCTAATTCTGCCCAGTTAGAGATAAAATAGATTGGCTGATGCAGAGAGAGGACTGAAAACTTGTCAGCGTTCTTGGCGGGAAGTGACAGCTCAGGATGTGCGGGTGACTGGGCACATGCACAGATGTGGAAGGAGGACACTGGCCTTTGCAATCCAATTTTGGATTCAGTGTTTCCTAGGGGGCTTTCTCTTTTTGCCATTATACAATGGCACCGTCTGCTGGCTAAAGCAAGTACTGCGGTATGTGACATGCTGGATAGGCCCTGGACCACTGAGCAGCCAGTAATATACAGTAAGAATACCCTGCCAGACGTCTTCTGACATCGGAGCTGTACAGCCTTAAATCAGAATGTCTTTAGACGTCAGACAGTGGATTGGAAAGGGTTAACAGCTTGTCAGGTCCTGGGTCAAATGCACACACACAGGCTGAGTTCCCTGAGAGTCCGGCATCCTCACTTGAGCGCGCATGCTCTCGGTGACCAGACGTCCCAAATTGTCAGTTTTTCACCAAGAACTCTCATAAGTTTTCAGTTCCCTTCCTGCATCTGCAAACCTACTTCACTAACTGGGCACAACTTAGCTTTCCTTGCAGCCAGAGTTTGTAGCTTTTAGGATCGCCCCCACAACAAGACATTAGTGGATACTATTTTAGCTCTAATTACCTTTTATAGCTTACATGCAAACAGGCATTCCTAATATAGTGAGGGTTACTTGTATCTGCTACTTGTTTTAACCATGAACTGGAAAAAGAACTCGTGATTAGTGATTTGATGGTTTTATTGATTGCGTTCTGGAACATATGTCTGTTTGATTTGCTCATTGATTTTCTCATCCACTTATTCATTTATTTATTCATTCATTTTTAATGAGCCGCTGCTATTTATTCCTTCTGTGGCTCCGGTTTGGCATTAAATCCGTATAAATGAACAATATACACACTGCATAGGCCTTTAGACAATCTGTTTGAAGGACTTTAGATCGTAGATTAATTGTTTTTTGTTTCCGATTCTTCTTTTGTTCTTCTGTGTTTTAATTTTTCATTCTATTAAAATTTTGATGTTTTAATAATTTTTTTTAGTATTTTCACATCAACATAGAAAAACTTGTAATCTTTTTATATTGATGACGTGTGCCTTCATCAGAAATGATGGATTAGATCTGATATATTCATTGATTGATTTGCTTTACTGTATATTGGTGGCAGTATCTGCTAATACTGGATTGTGTCTTTCCCCTATACAATGCATTCGTTGGTACTCGCTCCAATTCCTGTCTAATTTTTCCTTTGCACTTACTATCCATGTTTGCTGTAATCAGTGTATCTCATTATGAGGCATCAGCCTTGAAACGCATCACACTTGCTATTTTCCAATTAAAAAAAGAAATCCGGTTTAGCTCGACTCCATAACTTTTCTTACGCAAGAAAAGTTGTACCAGATCACAGTGCCCTTCTGCCTCAGTCATATTTAGCATTATGGCCGTTTTTTCTTGGTGTGGCGTATCTTGACAGTACCTTGCGTAAATTTTCTTATTTTTTACCCATGTGAACACTGAGAGCATAAATCTCTGTAGCTCATCAAAAACTCTTGTTAGGGGACACTCCATCCTATTCCTTTACTTTCACTATCCCAGCCATTTTGGTATTTATTTGCCCATTAAAGGGGTCGTACAGCTCTGAAGATTGATGGCCTATCCTAAGGATAGGTTATGAATGATTGATTAGCGAGAGTCTGATCAGCTGTTTGCCTGGACAACTGTTACTGTTTGGAGCCAGAAGCAGACAGCTCCATAGACTCTGCACTGGCCCGAAATGGTATTGCAGGCACAGGAACTTTTCAAATGTTGATCCAGGGACTATTTTGACTGCTAAGATGGAGTTGGGAAGGATTTTTTTCCCCAAAAAATTGGGTAAATTGGCTTCTGCCTTATTGTTTGTTTTTTTGCCTTCCTTTGGATCAACAAGGGGGGTGGAAACAGGCTGAGCTGGGTAGACATTTGTCTCTTTTCAGCCTTACATACTGTGTTACCGTGTTACAGCCCCCATTCACTTCAATGGAAACTGTGCCTGTAATATCATGAAAGGCTACTGTAAACTCTACAGAGCTGTGTGCTTCCAAAGCGGTCTGGCAAACAACTGACAGGCAGGGGTCCCAAATGACAAACCCCTTGCTGATCAGCTATTGATGACCTATCCTGAGGATATGTTATCAATCTTCAGAGCTGGACAATCCTTCTAAAGCCTATGGCACATAAGCATATACATTGGAAGATTTTCCTAGCATATACACCAACACTGCTACACAGATGTGGTATAAATCAAGCCTGAGACACTTCTCTTCCTTCAAGAGGTTGTGCCAAGATAGATAGTTATCTCCTATCCAAAGGATAAGAAATAACTTTCTGATTGGTGGTGGTCCGACTTCTGTGATCCCTGCCAATCCCAAAAACAGGCAGTGGGGCGGGGTGTCTCAAAGATTCCTGCATAAATGGAACAAATGCATCAAGGGAGAATATCGAAAAGTACTAAATTATGGGCTGAATTGAACCCCCAACAACTATGTAGGTAGATGACCGCTATTAAACAAAATAAAACCCTTCTTTGCTGTTGGTTTATGGAGAGAGTTACAGTCCACCTTACCCTTCCCTTTCTACACTTAATTGACAGATCTAAATACTCAACTCTGTTCACTCAAATATTAGCCGTAAACTGTAACTTGTAATTACTTACATTAATTTTATATAAAAATGTATCCACATTTTCACGACTACCAGACCAAACAAAAATTATAACATCAATATATTGTTGCTATAGCACCAGGTCTGCACTCAGTTTGGGACATATGAACTTACTAGCTGATATACCCGGCTTCGCCCGAGTTAATTTGGTACTGGTGTTTATCTGGTGTTCACACGGAAAATCTTATGAAGTCGTGGTTACTTTAGAGATACCGGAAAAACATATGTTCACCATTTTGCATAGTTCTCTGCGTTACCCAGGAAACACCCCGGGGAGGTAACCATGCGACGTTTCCTTTATATAAAATGACATCAGGAAGTGAGAGAATTAGATTCCATACGTAAAATTTGGACGCTAATTCTTTTGCACTTAGAATTGAATAATCGAGTTGGGACCCATTAACTTTTCCTATTTGACATAATCAATGCCCGTGCCAAATTTCAAGTTTCTATGACATCGGGAAGTGAGAGAATTAGATTTTGTACGTAAAATGTGGACACTAATTCTTTTGCGCTTCGAATTGAATAATCGAGATGGGACCCATTAACTTTTCCTATTTATGACATAATCAATGCCCGTTCCAAATTTCATGTTTCTATGACACCAAGAAGTGAGAGAATTAGATTCCGTACGTAAAATTTGGACGCTAGTTCTTTTGCGCTAGAATTGAATAATCGAGTTGGGACCCATTAACTTTTCCTATTTATGACATATTCAATGCTTATGGCAAATTTCATGTTTCTATGACTTTGGAAAGTGAGAGATTTAGATTACGTACGTAAAATTTCGACGCTAATTCTTTTGCTCATAGAATTGAATAATCGAGTTGGGACCCATTAGCTTTTCCTATTTATGACATAATCAATGCTCGTGCCAAATTTCACGTTTCTATGACAGGGGAAAGTGAGAAAAAAACATTCCGTACGTAAAATTTGGATGCTAATTCTTTTGCGCATAGAATTGAATAATCGAGTTGGGACCTATTAGCTTTTCCTATTTATGACATAATCAATGCTCGTGCCAAATTTCACGTTTCTATGACACCGGAAAGTGAGAAAATCACATTCCGTACGTAAAATTTGGACGCTAATTCTTTTGCGCATAGAATTGAATAATCGAGTTTGGACCCATTAACTTTTCCCATTTATGACATATTCAATGCCCGTGCCAAATTTTAAGTTTCTATGACATTGGGAAGTGAGAGATTTAAATTATGTACGTTAAATTTCGATGCCAATTCTTTTGCGCTAGAATTGAATAATCGAGTTGGGACCCAATTACGTTTCCTATTTTGGAGATAATCTATGCTTGTGCCAAAATTCATGTTTCTATTACATCGGGAAGTTGGAGAACTTTTGGCAAATCAGTCAGTCAATGAGTTAGTGAGTCAGTCAGTGAGGGCTTTCGTCTTTATATATATATATAGATGTTTCCAAAACCCATAAACAAATTTCCATAAGTAAGTGCGAACCTGGTACCCATGGTGGTCCCAAAGCGCTGCTAATAAAAGGTTGTGCCAAAACAAAAACAATTGTAAGTAGAGGTGAGCGAACCTACTTGTTTAGGGTGATTTTGCAATCGAGCGCCACTTTTTTCGAGTAACTGACTACTCGGCGCCCCCCGAAGCTTTTCGCCCAAGTAGTCAGTTACTCGAAAAAAAGTGGTGCTCGATTGCGAAATCGCCCTAAACAAGTACGTTCGCTCATCTCTAATTGTAAGTTAATATAGAATTGATCAGAATTAGAATATCACTTTTCCTGTACAATTCCTCTTTTTGTGCCCTCTAGATGAAAGCCTGGTCATGTTTTATCGATGTGTACAATAAACTAATGTCCGCTATTACTAATATCCAATTATCTCGCCATACTAGGTTTCCCAGTAGCTTGATTGCTTCTGTATTGTCTCGTAAATACGATGGCATTTCTTTTACAAATGGCTAAAGAAACCAATCTAGATATTGAGATAAATTCCATGTCAAGGAACCAATCCCTGAAATTCTAGGTCTCCCTGCGGAACCAATAGGATCTTTGTGTATTTTCAAGATACAATAAAATACAGGAAGTCTCTCTGGTGAAATTGTATTTCTTGTATGTCTTTCAATAGACCCATCTTCAAGGCCTCCTTACAGACCATCTCCAGCTCCCTGTTTAAATGAGACTATTTGATCTTCTAAGTTCAAATCTATCTCAACATCCGTCACTTGTCTTAAACACTCATATTCATCTTTCTTAGTATCCATTATAAGTATCCACCTTTGTCCGCAGGAAGTATTGCAATATTATAATTTTTTGCAGTACTTTTAGAGTTTTTATTCCCTCTGAACTTAAATGTTTTTGGGGGGCATAGCATGCATATATATTTTTCTACTGGTTTAGGCCGCCTGCAGACGAGTGGGTCGGATCCGGCGGCGAGAATTCTCGCCGCGGGACCCGACCCGAGAGCCTGCGGGGACAAGCGCATACTCACCCGCGTCTGGCGGCCCCGGCTCTTTCATGTCCCGGCTGCCGCGCAGCCGGCACATGCGCAGACCGGAGCCGGCGGCCGGGTGAGTGCGTGCCCCGCACAAAAATAGGACATGCCGCGGTTTGTTTGCCGCGCGAGATTTCGCGCGGCCAAACCACAGCCGTCTGCATAGGAGTGCGTATTGTAGTGCACTCCTATGCAGACTTTCAGTGGCGGAAATACCGCGGGAAATACCGCCGCGGGATTTCCGCCCGTGTGCAGGCGGCCTAACACTAATATTTCTACTATTTTAGAGGACAACTTCGCATCTGTATGTATGTATTTTACAGACACACTATTTTCTACAGTATTTTTTATACAATTTTTTTTAAAACCTGTCTAATGAATATATTTTTCTAAGTGAGCAAAAACCAGCACTTTCACCCAATATGTGCACCAATGCTGCAGCGAGGGCTGCACTGATTTCATTCAGAATGGTGAATGTAGGTCATAAGTTGGGGCTTTTAAAGATATGAGCTGATATTTTTACCCTGATGTTATGCGGGAGAGTAAATGCACTGAAAAGACAAGTAGATACAAGGGACTAAGAGGGATAGGTTCCTGCATAGGGCCACCCTTTTCAGGGCGATGACACTATTTGAAAAGAAGGCCTATATTAGTGCTATTTATAGGAACAATTATTTTCCATGGTCTTTTTGAGAGAAATCAACAAATTTTATGTATTATGGTTTATTACAGTATTTGAACTTGTTACTGGTGCTGAAAGTGTTATTTTTGTTGATGTATGCTTGTTATGAGGATTAGATGGAGACTTTCACTTTTTAATAGTTACGCTAGGTTCACATTGGGTGGAAATCTCACGGAATGTCCGTAACGGGACTGCACAGAAATTCCGCAAATTTCTGCAAGAGGTGGAAATGTGGTGCTGTAGTTGAAGCGGCTTTATTCCGCTGTGGAAATCTCTTACCATAGAGAGATGGCAGCGCAAGCGGTGTTAAAATTGACATGTCACGGATTTGAATTCTGCGCTGCATGTCTGTTTCCGCGCTGCTTGTCTGCAGCAGACTGTCGGCAGCACGTGAACAAGATTTTTTGCAAATCTTGTCCACTTTGCTGCTTAATCTCAATCTTAAGAATGCAACAGAATTTCTGCGCAGAGATTCCGCATGGAATTCTGCCCCGTGTTATATTTTAGCTCTTTCCCATAGTGACTAAGATCTACGCACTGTAAGGCCTCATGTCCACGGGGAAAATCAGGCCCGCTACGGATTCTCCATGGAAAATCCGCAGCGGGTCCCTCCTGCCCCGCGGACATGAGGGCTGAAAATAACAATTGCTCACCTCTCCACACGCTCTGGATCTTCCCTTCATCGTGGCTTGATCTTCTCTCTGTCGCAGCTGGATCTTCTTTCTTTGGCCCGGCGGATGTGCTCGGCGCGCCGGGCACATCCACCGGCCCGAAGAAAGAAGATCCGGCCGTGACGGAGAGAAGATCATGCCGCGAAGAAGGGAAGATCCGCATCGTCCGGAGCAGCTAAGTATATTCTGATTTTAGGTCTCCCGCGGATCCGGACAACTTCCATAGGCTTCAATAGAAGCCTGCGGGAGACCCGCACCTAAATGGAGCCTGTCCATTTTTTTTCATGCTCCATATTTTTTTCTAATTCACTTTTATTGACCATCCGCGGATATTTATCTACCCATGGGTGGTCAATGCATCCCTATGGGGTGCGGATCCGTGTGCGGGTGATCCGCTGGGGATTTTAATTGTTCTTTTCCCCGTGGACATGAGGCCTTACACCTCCCAATAGATAGTGAATCATTTTGCAGCAAGCTGAATATCAATTTTAAATGAATAATCTATTCCATAACCCCTTAGAATCAGCCATGTATTCACAAAAACACCAAAAGTAAAATCTAATTATGTCATAGCAATCTCCATTTTTAATGTAGCTATATACACTACCGTTCAAAAGTTTGGGGTCACATTGAAATGTCCTTATTTTTGAAGGAAAAGCACTGTACTTTTCAATGAAGATAACTTTAAACTAGTCCTAACTTTAAACAAATGCACTCTATAAATTGCTAATGTGGTAAATGACTATTCTAGCTGCAAATGCCTGTTTTTTTGTGCAACATCTACAAAGGTTAATAGAGGCCCATTTCCAGCAACTATCACTCCAGTGTTCTAATGGTACAATGTGTTTGCTCATTGGCTCAGAAGGCTAATTGATGATTAGAAAACCCTTGTGCAATCATGTTCACACATCTGAAAACAGTCTAGCTCGTTACAGAAGCTACAAAACTGACCTTCCTGTGAGCAGATTGAGTTTCTGGAGCATCACATTTGTGGGGTCAATTAAACGCTCAAAATGGCCAGAAAAAGAGAACTTTCATCTGAAACTCGACAGTCTATTCTTGTTCTTAGAAATGAAGGCTATTCCATGCGAGAAATTGCTAAGAAATTGAAGATTTCCTACAACGGTGTGTACTACTCCCTTCAGAGGATAGCACAAACAGGCTCTAACCAGAGTAGAAAAAGAAGTGGGAGGCCGCGTTGCACAACTAAGCAAGAAGATAAGCACATTAGAGTCTCTAGTTTGAGAAACAGACGCCTCACAGGTACCCAACTGGCATCTTCATTAAATAGTACCCGCAAAACACCAGTATCAACATCTACAGTGAAGAGGCGGCTGCGGGATTTTGGGCTTCAGGGCAGAGTGGCAAAGAAAAAGCCATATCTGAGACTGGCCAATAAAAGAAAAAGATTAAGATGGGCAAAAGAACACAGACATTGGACAGAGGAAGACTGGAAAAAAGTGTTGTGGACGGATGAATCCAAGTTTGAGGTGTTTGGATCACAAAGAAGAATGTTTGTGAGACGCAGAACAAATGAAAAGATGCTGGAAGAATGCCTGACGCCATCTGTTAAGCATGGTGGAGGTAATGTGATGGTCTGGGGTTGCTTTGGTGCTGGTAAGGTGGGAGATTTGTACAGGGTAAAAGGGATTCTGAATAAGGAAGGCTATCACTCCATTTTGCAACGCCATGCCATACCCAGTGGACAGCGCTTGATTGGAACCAATTTCATCCCACAACAGGACAATGACCCTAAACACACCTCCAAATTGTGCAAGAACTATTTACAGCAGAAGCAGGCAGCTGGTATTCTATCGGTAATGGAGTGGCCAGCGCAGTCACCAGATCTGAACCCCATTGAGCTGTTGTGGGAGCAGCTTGACCGTATGGTACGCCAGAAGTGCCCATCCAACCAATCCAACTTGTGAGAGATGCTTCTAGAAGCGTGGGGTGCAATTTCACAAGCTTACCTCAACAAATTAACAGCTAGAATGTTAAAGGTGTGCAATGCTGTAATTGCTGCAAAAGGAGGATTCTTTGACGAAAGCAAAGTTTGATGTAAAAACAATGTTATTTCAAATACAAATCATTATTTCTAACCTTGTCAATGTCTTGACTCTATTTTCTATTCATTTCACAACGCATGGTGGTGAATAAGTGTGACTTTTCATGGAAAACACAAAATTGTTTGGGTGACCCCAAACTTTTGAACGGTAGTGTACTGTAACTTTTTTTACTAGCAGAATGTATAATAACATAAATGCGTTTTATCCCAAAGTCCTAGAAATGCATTTTGGTCCAAATAAATCACTATATGAAGCTGATAACGTTACATTTCTTTCTGATGTATTTGTCTGAGTTTTAAAGAAGCCACAAAATCCAACATCCATTTTTTTCTGCAAATATTTATTATTCTCATTTAAGAATGGGTCAAATATTTACAAGCAGAACATTATATTTTATTGTGGCAGGTATCATTGTTTCATTTACAGGTCAGAATATCATTTAGTATAAAATGTCATTCTTTCTCTTAATGGCTGCTCTTCAATTTCCCATCTGTCTTGTGTACCAGGAGCGGCGGACCATGAGATACACTATACATCACTTCTGCTGTGGCATGAACTGAACAAGGCAAAACAAATCCTAAATGATCTCAGGAATAAGGTCACCCTTGTGAGGGCATTCAGTTTGCTTCAAAAATGCAACTAGCATTAAGAAGATGATTAAGCATGTCTGGGTGACAGAGAAAACAAGCTATTTGTAAAAGAATTTTAATAAGAATCAAATGCATAGCAAGCCTTCACCAGCCATAGGCATGATTAGCTTATGTAAGCTTAGGCCTAAATAGGAACTGATTAAAAGAAGAAAGTCGTCATACTTGATTTGCTGAGCTGTGTTGTAACAATAGCTCTACATGGGACAACTGTTGGGCGCATTAGCCCTCGACAGTTGTCTCAATGACTATCGCTCCAGTGCCTTCACATCAGTGAATGGAGGTTAAGTGTGGCAACGATCTCTTCTAGCGGCCCAACTGCATTCACTGCAAACAGGTTGTTGTTCCAAGAGGAGGTGAGCTAAAAACTAGATGACTCGTTCAGTGCCCTGTTGGTGGCCATGTGTAGAAGAGCCTACTTTCCAGCAATTATTTGTGTGATAATCGCCCCGTGTAAAGGTACCTTGAATCAGTCCAAAGGAGCACTAAAGGGGTATTATGATAACTCAGTCAAGTACCTAACTTCTCATAGGCACCATCCCCATTGAAATCATTCCCCTTCTTCAGCATTTGTGATTCTAGTAAAGCGTTGAGCAAGGGTCTATACAGTAAAGACTGCCACATGACTGCTCTACTCAGGGTCTCACTACATGTCTTGAACTACATGAACACTATAAGGGCTTTTACCCACTAACATTTTTTTTAACGCTGCGATATCGCTACGTTTTTGCAATGGGACTTTCTAATGTTAAAATCGCATCACACAAAAATCGCAAATGCACAAACTTGTGATTTTTGTGCGATGCGATTTTAACGTTAGAAAGTCCCATTGAAAAAAACGCAGCGATATCGCAGCGTTTAAAAAAACCGCTAGTGGGTAAAAGTCCTAAGGCTACATTCACACTGTGTTTGCAATGTCCGCTTGCTGCATGTTGTGGGAAAGCTCCCAGAGAATGTCATTCTCTGCTAATGAGGAAATTACATTCAGAGAGATTGAATTTGGAACAGTAAAGACATTTCCCTTAGTAAAAAGGTCAACTGGTCACAATGTACATGCGGGCAGAGTCAAGAGAGTCAATGCAGAAGAATCTTTTCTGTACCTGTGTGACAAAGAGGCATAACCTGGCATTTATGGAGGGTGGGCCATACTTCTATTTTTTTACAACTGAATACAGTCTATATTAAAAAGGATTTTCCAGGAAAAATACTATCGGTTATACTATTGATGACCTATAGGATGGGTTATTAATAGTTGATCAGCTGGGGTCCGCTGCTCAGAACCCTGGCTGATCAGCTGATCGGGCACCCACTGACAGCGCTGCAAATACACGGGGATTGGAGCAGAAACCACTGCTCCGACCCCTGTGTAGCAGCCGCTGCTTGTAACTGCAAGCGCAGCTCTCATTTCAATGAGTGCCTGCAGTTAAAAGTTATGGGCACTACACACGGATAGGAGCAGCAAAACAGGCCTTAAAAAGGAAGGTTTAGCTTTAGGGCGCCTACCCACTGGCGTTGCCGATATTCGTGCGTGAAAAACGCAGCGTTTTATGCGTGTTTTCCGCGCCTTTTTCGCGGCGTTTTTCGCGGCTTTTTCGTTAATTTCCATTGACAATCATGGGTGCATTAAGAGAAAAATAAGGAGACATATGCAACTGACAGTTCCTATGTGAAAAATTGCAACGAAACGAAAAAAAAACAACAAATGGACAAGAACACATTCTATGCTAATTGCTCTTCAGAAAAAACGCAAAACGCAATTTAGCATTGCAGGTAAAAAAATCGCCAGTGGGTAGGCACCCTTAAACATTTTATCTCCTAACAAGTCACTGGGACATGTCAGAAGATGTCAGAGGTGGGGGTCTGAGCTCTGTGACCACACGGACACAAATGCCCAATGATGCAAACTCCTAACAAGTTTCAGAGACAGATCAAAAATGCCCCTTCATTTTTATGAGTACAGACTTTACCTGCAATGCCTTTATATCTTCTCTTAAACTAATGTTCTCCCTTTCCTTTGTTTCTGCAGCCAACTGGAATCGACCCTTAGGTGAAAAAATACACAATATAAAATACAGGTGATATACCGTATATACTCGAGTATTAGCTGACCCAAGTATGAGTCGAGTCAAAAAGTTTTACCAATAGCTATACTCGAGTATATAGGAGGTAAAAAAAAAGCAATACTCACCTATCAGCCGGCATCAGCCGGCGATGCTCTCCCCAGCGGTGAGGCCAGCTGCTGCAGTCTTCTCCCCGCTATCTTCTCCCTGACTTGCTTTTGAAATACTCGCAATCAGCGCTGTGATTGTATCGAGCGCCAACCAATCACAGCCGGCGGTCGCTAAACTAATCACAGCCATTCAGAATGACATCACTGAATGGCTGTGATTGGTTTATCGAGAGCTGGCTGTGATTGGCCGGCACTTGATCCAATCACAGCGCTCACGGTGGGGATTGTAAAAGCAAGCCAGGGAGAAGACTGCAGCAGCTGGCCGCACCGCCAGGGACAGCATTGCGCCAGGGACAGCATCGCGCTGGGGACACAGACGGCGGCTGATAGGTGAGTATTGAGGGTTCTTATTCGTGCAAGATTCGTATGTCTCGCCCATGTGAAGCTGGCCTAAGAGCTTATTCACACAGATGTATTTGCGCATGTATTTGCGTACTCAATACGCAGTGAATAGAACCCATTCTTTCATAAGCGCATATTTTGCTTGCGCAATTCAATATTGCGGGAAAGAGAATATATAAAACTAATTAAGCTAATTAGCCATTTCAAGGTACGGGATCATGGCTGCATGTTTGTTTTGCAAAAAGTACAGTAAAAACGCAGTTGCGCATGCAAATACTTTATACTACATTGCAATACATTTTTCTAAAACTTACTTTATCCTCTTCAATCAAGCAGATCTTTGCCTGCAACTACAAATTAAAAAGGAAAATATGAGAAGATTAATCTCAAAGTTAAAGAGAACATTAAGGCCTCCTGTCCACGGCGATATATCATTGTGTTATCTGCGGCGATAATCCGCACGTGGGAAACGCATGAAACGCTTTCCATAGGATTACTATGGAAGGCACAACCCAATGTACACGAATGGAAATCCGCCACGATTTTTCATATTGATAGGTTCATCATGGAAAATCGCAGTGACTTTAATGTTCTTCCGCGGCAGCAATCCGCTGAGTTAAAACGCAACGCTCGAGGATCAGGAGCCTAAAGCGATTGCCCGCGTCTGGATGAACAAAGATGGCCATAATGCTTCTCTGACTACAGCTGCCTGTCCACGGGCATTGTGCCAGATAGGCTGATCAGGGAGAATTGCAGCAATTCGCAGCATGCTGCAATTTGCCACCTGCGAGCGGAGAATTGCTATGATTCTCTGCTCATGGACAGTGGGACGGCGCTTTCCATAGCAATGCTGTGGAAAGCAAGCATTGCGTTCCCCGCAGCCGGATTATCGCTGCGGGGAACGCAATGCAAAAACGCCCGTGGACAGGCAGCCTACCTGATTAGCACTGTGCATTAGTATGCATTCATATTTTAATAGGGGAGATGAAACAATACCTCTGCAACGCCACCTATTGAAAGGCAGCTTCCTGCAAGTCAATGCTAGCCTCTTTATACAAGCCTTGTAAGAATAACTGGGAATTGAAAGCCAAGCCAGAATTTATACACAGACAGCTGTTTCTGAGTGTTTGTCCCTCATCAGTGGGCAGTAGGTTTCTGGTTTGTCTAGCCATCCCTATTCGAAGACACCACATGCTGTGGGCAGCACTGGCCAATCAAAGTAGCGTGCAGTGTATTAGACTAATGATGGTACTCAGAGAAGCAGTATAGCCTTCTTTGTTTGTCAAGGGTCTCTTTAAATTAAAGGCTCTTTTATATTGTTGTAGCAACTTGCTTGTATGATGAGGGCCTGTGAAGACATACCCAGGGCCAGGGGCGTAACTAAAGGCTCAGGGGCCCTGATGCAAAACGTGAGCTGGGCCCCCCCCCCTCTATCTGTATCTGTACCTGTACCCATACCTAAACCATGCTGCACAGAGACATAACTTGAAGCGTCTGGGCCCCAGTGCAAAACCTGTAACAGGGCCCCCAACTATAATGCTTTATTCATAGTACTGGGCTCCCTATATGGAGAAGAGAGGCCTTATGGGCCCCCTAAGGCTCCTGGGCCTGGGTGCAACCGCATCCCCTGCACCCACTATAGTTACGCCCCTGCTCAGGGCATACAATCATATGAAAAGCAAATAATGCAAATTAGAACTTTTATTAAGGTGTTCAGTACTTTACTACTGGCTACAATAAATGAGTAGTTTTCCCATGACCATCTCCTAGGCCAACATGTCTGTATGTGCATAAGAATAGTGATTAGAGATGAGCGAGCGTACTCGGAAAAGCACTACTCGCTCGAGTAATTTGCTTTATCCGAGTATCGCTGTGCTCGTCCCTGAAGATTCGGGTGCCGCTGTGGCTGACAGGTGAGTCGCAGCGGGGAGCAGGGGAGAGCGGGCGGGAGAGAGGGAGAGAAAGATCTCCCCTCCGTTCCTCCCCGCTCTCCCCTGCAGCTCCCCGCTCCGTGCCGGCACCCGAATCTTCAGGGACGAGCACAGCGATACTCGGATAAAGCAAATTACTCGAGCGAGTAGTGCTTTTCCGAGTACGCTCGCTCATCTCTAATAGTGAGGCATTTCCACATCCATGATTTCCATAGTGATGCTGCAGATGTAGCTGATCTTTTTTAGAGCAAAGTAAGGTAGGTGCTCTTCTAGAATGCCTTTAAATCTTAATAAGACAATCGCAACAAATGTTAAAATACCTGTTTCTTTAAAACAGTCAGAGAATCGTTGTGCTTCTTCTCCACAATTTCTTCCTGTTTTGATAAAGATTCCTAACAAAAAGAAAATAAATATTGTTTGTGTAAGACAGTGATCTACACCCTGTGGGTCTCAGAATGTGACAAATCTACAACTCGCAGTATGCTTTCCGCACACCATAGCAACATAAAGCTTTATAGCATGGAAAAGGTGTGAAGGTAAGTACACTTCTGCAACCGATGACTTTTCATTGCCCCCTTTCCATCTGTCCCTTACTTTTTGCTTGCAGCGTCCGAGGAGCGGGCACTAACCTAGGAGACAGTGGGGATGAGTTGTAGGCCTCCTCACGGTAGCACTACTGTCTCCCACCCGGAGGGTAGCCAAACACACGTCCAACAGGGCCACAGGCAGGCTATTAAATTAGTGGGTAACTGAGTTACCTTGGTTCTTCCTTTGGGTTGTCACGGGTGACACCACCATTCCTTCCTCCAGTAAAGCTGGATGATGAAATGATAGTCCACACACAGAGTATAGTTGAAAACGAAGCCAGGAACGGTCGGCAATGTTGCTTTACTTGGAACGCTAACACTAAACAGTTCAACAATACATAAGCCAAAGCATAGCACAGGTTTAGGCAGAGTTGGTAGTGAGACAGGGAGGCCGAACACAGGATGAATATCGGGCCCACAGTCCTAGTTATCTGTGCAGCTCCGCTCCTGGAAAACAACACACTTCTTTCACTCCGGACTCTCAATCTGTCAACACTCACTCTTTCAGATGCCTCTGAGTGCTGCATGGTGATCTCCTCTTTCTCACAGGGACTTGCAGTTATCGTGAGGTCTCCTGAGATCAGAGATGTCCAAGGGAGACGGGTGATACCTTTCGGCTACTTCCATTCTCACTTCCACAGCACAGGGAAATTCTATATGGAGCCCATCAAAGACACATCAACAGATATTCCAAGTGTCCTTGTTCTCAGATTGGTTCAGGCTAGACTAGGCCAGACTAACTAGACTGGACTGACTTGACTAGACTCCTTGCAGACTGACTTGACTGACTGACTGCACTCCCATTCTGCAAACATTAATATAAAGCATGCTCAGGTGACCACAAACTCACAACATAAAATGATACATTTCCAGACATCTCACATACCAGCGCTGGGCTGGGTTCACACATGGCAGATTCCCGACGTAAATGTTGCAGTGTAGCCGCAGCGAAAAACCGCGACATTCCCGCCGGGAGAACCTGTAAGAAACAGCCGACACCTGCAATGTATGTAGGGAGATCACCCCGCGATCTTCCTTCATATGTGTCCTGCAGCCGCTGGATGTAAAAACACTATATGGCTGTCACTAAGGGATTAAAAAGTTATGGCTCTAGGAATGCAACAATGAATAAAACTGAAAAACTGGTTGGTCCTAGGGCCTAAAATTTACCCATGATTTAAGGGTTAAAGATCAGTCTATTACTAAAACAGTGGCAACAATCAAAAACATACGCATTGCCATGCTAATTCTTGCTTCTCCACCAAAATCTTGTTAACTTGTTCTTCATACTGAATTTTGGCAAGCTGTAAGACAGAAAAGAAATAAGGAACCATCAATATGGGTGCATTAAACTATTGTTACATGTATATTTCTGCTTTACTAAAAATCAACTTTTATAACCTAATTCTGTCAGTAATCTATTCATCAAAACTCAGGGTCCCCCACTGATCAGCTCTTCACTAGGCCCATGCATGAAAGAACCCAGCTCCGTTCCCACTCCAGTGGCCTGGCATGATATTACAGGTAAAGTTCCCACTGAAGTGAATCAGTTCTGTGCGCAAGTATATCACCTCAACTAATATCCAATTGGCAGGCATCCAAGGTGGCAAACCCCAGCCGATCTACTATCGATGGTCTATTCTGAGGATATGCCATCAATAGTGTAAAGCTAGACAACTCCTTTAACTCTTTACAATCCAGGGGATGGAGCACTGGGAGTGGTTAGTATAGTCAAAACTGGCAGAACAGTTAGTAGAGATACACGTAATATAAAAAATAGCCAAAACTTTGTAAACTGTATGAGGACTAATGCTAGAAATCTGACCAATAAAGTAAACAAACTTTAAGTAATAATGTCTGAGGAAAACTATGACATAGTGGGAACAACGGAGACCTGGTTGGATGAAAGCTGTGACTGAGCAATGAACTTGCAGGGTTACAGTCTGTTCAGAAGGGGGAGGGGTTTGTCTATGTAAAATCCTGTTTAAAGCCCACATTACGGGAAGATATATGGGAGGGAGATGAACATGAGGAGTCTCTATGGGTTGAAATACATGGAGGGAAAAACAACTATAAAATCCTCATGGAGGTTTCTATAGGCCACCAAATATAACAGAAGCTACTGAAAATCTATTATTGAAACAAATAGATGAAGCAGCAAGTCCCAATGAGGTAATTATTATGGGGGACTTTAACTATCCGGATATAAACTGGGAAGAAGAAACCTGTGGATCTCATAAAGGTAAATAAAGATAATTACCTTACCCAACTTGTGCAGGACCCGACTAGGGGGACGCCCATTTTGAACCTAATATTAACCAATAGACCTGACAGAATAACAGGAGTGCAGATTGGTGGGGCACCTGGGAAATAGTGACCATAATATAATAAATTTTATAGAGGAGCTACAAAAATACTAAACTTTAGGAAGACGAAGTTTGATCAGCTTAGTGATGCCCTTAACCTTATTGACTGGGACAACGTCCTCAAAAATAAGAATATAAACAATAAATGGGAAGTGTTTAAAAACATTCTAATTACTAAGGCTGCCTGTCCACGGGCGTTGCGATATCCCGCAGCGGATCTCTGCCGCGGGAGCTGCCACCGGTGAGCAGGAGCCAGCTGACAAATCTCAGCAGTGAGCCTATCTGATAGATAGGCTCACCGCAGAGAATCACGGCAATTCGCAGCATGCTGCAATTTGCCGGCCGCAAGCGGAGAATCGCTATGATTCTCCGCTCATGGACAGGGGGGCTGCGCTTTCCATAGCAATGCTATGGAGAACGTTCACTGCATTCCTCGTGGACGGATTATTGCCATGGGGAACGCAATGCAAAAATGCCCGTGGACAGGCAGCCTCACTGTGCGAGGTTCATACCTTACAGGAATTATAGACTTGGTAATAGGAGAAAATCAATGTGGCTTAATAAAGATGTAAAGGGGGCAATGAACAATAAAAAGAAAGCATTAATAAATAATATAGGAGAAATTGTAAAGGGTGATGAGGAGAAGACGAATCTATTAAATAGCTTTATTAGGGCTCTTATCCACTGGCGATAGACTTTCCTGCAATGCGAGAGTGAGTGAAAACACATGATTATGAAACCAATGATTTTCGATGGTTTCATTCTCATTTTCGATGTGTTCAGTCAAGGCTCACAGCACTAAGAAAAATCTGCGCTATTGCCCATTGCTTTCAATGGGGCCGGCGGCAGCAGCGCCGTCCCCATTGAAAGCAAAGGGAGTACATTGCGATCCGCTGCCAGGGTTTTAAGTGAATTAAGTAATGTAATACACAGACCCTTGTTTCTTATATTTAAGGACTCTATAGGGTCAGGGTCTGTTCCACTGGATGGGCACATAGCCAATGTGCTGCTGATGTTCAAAAAGGGGTCAAAAAGTGAACCTGGAAATTACAGGCAGGTAAGTCTTACTTCTATTGTGGGTAAATGTTTGAAGGGTTCCAAGAGATGATATCCTAGAGGACCTCAAGGAAAATGACTGCATAACTCCGTATCAGCATCAGCGAGAATGTGTGTAAGGGGGTAAGTAACTGGTCAGTGATAGAAAGCAAAGGTGGTTATAAATGGTACATACTCTGATTGGGTCACCGTTACTAGTGGGGTACCACAGGGGTCAGTACTGAAGGGGTTACTAGTGGGGTACCACAGGGGTCAGTACTGAATGGCTTACTAGTGGGGTACCACAGGGGTCGGTTTTGGGCCCTTATATTTTTAATAAATGTATTAATGACTTGGTAGAAGGATTATGCAGTAACATATCAATAGCAGATGACACAAAAATATGTGAAGATATTAACACAAGAACGCAATAAGATTGCAAGAGGATCTGGATAAGTTTGGGCATAAATGTGGCAAATGAAAATTAACACTGCGAAATATAAATTTATGCACATGGGCAGAAGATATCCATTACACACTAAATGGGAAACCACTGGGGAACACTGACATGGAAAAGGACTTGGGGATTTTAGATAACTGTAAGCTTAACTAGAGCAACCAGTGTCAGGCAGCTGCTGCCAAGGCAAATAGGATCATGGGATGCATCAGAAGAGCTCTAGGGGGGCATGAAGAGAACATCATTCTTCCTCTTTACAAGTCACTGGTCAGACCACAGATGGAATATTGTGTACAGTTTTGGGCATCGGTACTCAAGAAGGACATAACAGAGCTTGAGGAGGTATGAATGCGGCAACTAAAGTAATAAATTGAATGGGCGGATTACAATACCCAGAGAGATGATCAAAACTGGGATTATTTAGCTTTAAAAAAAAAAGCGACCTGACGGGCGACCTAATAACTATATATAAGTATATCAGGGGACAATACAGAGGTCTCTCCTATGATATTTATACACAGGACTGTGACTAACAAGGGGGCATCCGTCTAGAGGAAAGAAGGTTTCTATACCAACATAGAAGGGGGTTCTTTACTGTAAGAGCAGAAAGAACCCCTGAGGACATGGTGATGGCCTATTCGATAAAAGAGTTCAAGAGGGGACGTCTTTCTTGAGCGATACAAAATTATATGTTAGAATCATTAATAACTTCAGAAGAGTCGGTGATCCGGAGATTATTGTGATTACCAGATTGGAGTCTGGAAGGAATTTTTACCCTTAAATGGAGATAATTGGCTTCTACCTCATTGGGTTTTTTTGCCTTCCTCTGGATCAACATTGGAGGGGGGGGGGGGTTAATAGGCTGAACTGGATGACATATGTCTTTTCTCAGGCTTACATACTGTTACTAGTGTCAGACCTCGTCCAACACTGAGATTTCTCTGCATAGCTCCCATTTTGGGCGAGATCCGACACGTTTCTAACACTATGCAGAAGACAGGACCATCATCAGAGTTCTCTTATCCATATGTATATTACACTATGCAGGAGAGAAGTCCAATGTCAGACCTCTCCTGCACAGTGCAATATACAAATATACATATTAACTCAAGTTTAATTTTAAAAAATTGCTAATAAAACCATCATGACAAGCAATCCAATAAGGTCCCCTGTCCATGGCGAATCATGCCGTCTGAAGCTATCCATAGCATTGCTATGGAAAGCACTGGCCCCGTGTCCACGAGCGGAGAATCATTGCAATTCTCCGCTTGCGGCCAGCAATATGCAGCATGCTGCGAATTGCCCCGATTCTCCACGGTCAGCCTATCTATCAGATTAGGCTGACCGTGGAGATCCGTTTGTGGCTCCTGCTCCTGAACGGCAGCTCCCGCGGTGGAGATCTGCCATGAGATACCGCAATGCTCGTGGAAAGGGGGCCAAATTGTTCTCCCACCCACCTAAATAAGAGCTGGGGGGGTGTGGTTGGCAGGAAAATTGATTTGGAAAGAGTTAATCCAAATTAAAGGGGTTGTCTCGCGGCAGCAAGTGGGGTTATACACTTCTGTATGGCCATATTAATGCACTTTGTAATGTACATTGTGCATTAATTATGAGCCATACAAAAGTTATTCACTTACCTGTTCCGTTGCTAGTGTCTCCGTCGCCATGGATCCGTCTAATTCTGATGTCTTCTTGCTTTTTTAGACGCGCTTGCGCTGTGCAGTCTTCTTCCTGGTGAATGGGGCCGCTCGTGCCGGAGAGCTGGTCCTCGTAGCTCCGCCCCGTCACGTGTGCCGATTCCAGCCAATCAGGAGGCTGGAATCGGCAATGGACCGCACAGAGCCCACGGTGCACCATGGGAGAAGATCCCGGCGGCCATCTTGGTGAAGGAAGAAGAAGAAAGAAGGAAGAAGGAAGACGTCGCAGAGCGGGGATTCGGGTAAGTAATAAAAAATTTTTTTCTAACACATCCTTTGGGGTTGTCCTGCGCCGAACGGGGGGCCTATGGAAAAAAAACAAAAACCCGTTTCGGCGTGAGACAACCCCTTTAATTACTTTGAAAAATAGACATTTAAAAAGCAAACAGGAACACTGGTATTTGGGTGAAATGTAGAGACTGATGCTCCAAAAAAATACACCTGGGCTATAACAATAACAAAACACTGAATGGTAGGCTGTAAGTGGCTCAATAATTTCCATGGTAGCCTTTTAAAAAATAAGATTTGCTAATTACTAAGTCACAGGTAATGTAGAGGAAAAAAAGAATGAAGCAATTAAATTTGGATAATTTCCCATCACTAATGTGTAAACATTACACCAGGAGGCCCCCGGCTTACTCCCACGGGGATGACAAAATACAATCATTTTGTTGGTGATATTCAACAATTTCCAAGTGGGGGACGAGTTCTATTAGTTCGTAAACAGTATGAAAATGTTGTATTTTTGATAATTTAATAAAGGCAGTGAGAAAAATAAATGATATAATTAAATACTTACTAGAATGAACCATAAATGTCTTCCTTTTAACCCTTTAAATGCATAGCTCATTTTGGCCTTCAGGGCATAACGTATTTTCCATTTTTGCTTTTCTACATTTTAAGATTTGTATCTTTCAATTCTACAATTTTTTTTTCCACAGTGATCAGTGCCAAGGGGACTCCCTGCAGTGAGTAAAGAATCCCCTGCCACAGCAGTGACAGCTGTGGCAAGGGATCGCGATGTTCTCCCCTTGCTTTCAATGGAACCAGCAGTTCTGCAGTCCCATTGAAAGCAATGGGCTGCTGGCAAGCCCTGTAGGGATTTTCGGAGAAGGGCTTCCCTAAAAATCCTCCCTAGAATGTGTTAAAAATAAAAAACAAATTATACTCACCTCTCTTCAACTGCCAGGGCTTAGGCACGTCCAGCCTGTCTTCTCCCTACACTGCTCTGAATCTCAGCCAATCACAGGTAGCTCTCAGCCATTCATTGAATGACAGCTCAGTGCTGCCTGTGATTGGTCACAGCACTGAACCAATCACAGGAAGCACCTGGACATTTATTGAATTCAATGCGTACTGTGCCTGCGATACCTACCTGGGGCACTGTGGTATGGTCAGTGCTTTCTGCTTCCTTGGCTGACCATAGCAACAGCAGCACCAGGAATCAGCTGATCGCGGGGATCTGAGCGGCATGTCCCCGACAATCATCTATTAAAATAGCTGTTGGTCATCAATGGAAAAAGTTAAGAAAGTCCCAGAATACCCCTTTAAATAGATACAATATTTTTCATGGGACATCAAAAAAACTTTGCTTATAAACCATTGTTTCCCAAACTTTGGCCTTTTTGTTGTTGACCCACATTGCAAAGATTTTACGCATTACATAGAAAATCTTGGTTCTCACGTCCATTTATTTCATAGGAGAGTAAAAAGATGCATCCTCTCTTTACCCCAGACCTCAATTTGGAAAACCTCAATTGAACCATTTTAGAGATTCAATATAAACTTCAGAAAGTTTTCATAAGATAAAATAATGTGTAAGCGTCCAAACTACATTACATCAAATGAAAAAAAAAAGTGTTGTGAGGCACAAACAAGACCTTTAAGATGTTCCTTTTTATTACTCGCCTTAGGACTACAAGCACTTAAGTGTTTTAGATAAACACTACCATAACAATAAAAGATGAGTAATTTGATGGTTTATTTACCAGTTCTAACCTTTCCAAAGTGTCAAGCCTTCTTTAAAATCTTCGCTTCAGGCTGTAGTTTTACAAGCTGGACAGAGAACTGTTTAGGCCTCTTAGCTGATGGCCCAGAACTGATTTAAGAACAGACTACAGATGGCTTATGCTCAAAATGTCTTAAGTGCTGATTGGCACTTTTTAAGTTTTTATTTTCAAACCTAATCTGCCTCCTACGAAATAAACCAAGTTTTCATAATACTCAATCAAACCGTTCTTTTTTTCTATTTCACTTTTTAAGTCTTTGTTAAATTTTCTGTAGTAAAAAAAAACATCTTTAGTGCAGCAGGAAGGCAAATCGACTGGTTCACTGCAATCCTTTGCAGGGTGCATCAATACAACAATTGGACTTATATCCACTCAGAAATAAAAGATCCTGCGTATGCAAACTACATTGCATAACGAAAGAACTACATAATGTGATTGTTCCCAGTAAGAGAAACCAAGTAATCTTGTAGATATGATACCTTTTAATGGCCATCAATAATACATGATGTTATAACGAGCTTTTGAACCTCTCAGGGTCCTTCCTCAGGCATAATGAAATAGATCTGCAGAGGCATGACTATATCGTGTTTCCCCGAAAATAAGACACAGTCTTATATTATTTTTTGATTTTATAAAATCAATACTCACCTGGTCCGTAGCCTCCCCATGGTCTCCGGCGGCGCTGCAGCAAGTGTCCTCCCCGTCTGCCTGTTCAACTTCTTTCTGGCGACGGGGCTTTGAATACCCCGCCTCCAGCAAAGCGAGCGCTGTGATTGGCTGATCACAGCGCCAGCAGCCAATCACAGCTGGCGCTCGATGAGCCAATCACAGCCATTCAGTGATGTCATCCACTAAATAGCTGTGACTGGCTCATCAAGAGCCGGCTGTGATTGGCAGATGGCGCTGAGATTAGCCAATCACAGGCCTCGCTCTTCTGGAGACGGGGTATTCAAAGCCCCGTCACCAGCAGAAGCTGAGCAGGCAGACGGGGAGGACTCAGCCATTTGCCGCACTGCCGCTGGAGACCATCGGGATGCCGCGGACCAGGTGAGTATTGATTTTATTCATTTTTGGGCCACCTGAGATAGGTCCTTGAAATATAAGGCCTCCCCTGAAAACCCGATAGGTCTTACTATCGGGGTAGCACCTATTTTCGTGGAAACACGGTGTATATACATACATACTTAAGACAAGGCACAGACATGGATGTGATTAATTTGCACTTAAAAAAATACGACAACAGAGGTAATATAAACAGGGGTAATATAAAAGTATAAATCAAATAAAGAATTTTAAAACAATTTGCAGCCTCCGTGTTGAAAACTACATAAGCACACGTATAAATACACCCATAAATGCCACAATAACATGCCTAAACCTCTTCATCCATCATTGATTACAATGGATAAAACATGAAAATGGCAGCAAAAAGTAGTGCAAGTACAGACCCATATGGTGGAAATCACACTCCGACGTAAGTTTTGTGCATAACTTCCTCCAGGGGGATATCAGTTAGGATAAGATCATGACTATATATATGTACATACACACTTATTTCCCATAACTGGTACATTGATTCCTCTAATGAAGTTAGTGTTCCAACCATGTAGCATCATCCCCATTTCTGGCATTATATTAGTAAGGGTGGACACCCACTTGCGATTTTTTTTCCCTGCGATGCAACAGCGATGATTATTAAACCAATGATTTTCAATGGTTTCATACTCATTTGTGATGTTTCAGCAAAGCTTCGCATCACAGAGAAGAAATCTGCGATATTGCTAAGTGTTTTCAATGGGGCCAGCAGCAGCATAGGGAGTACATCGCCGACTTCTGCCACAGCTGTGACAGCTGTGGCAGAAGTCCAGGATGCTATCCCATTGCTTTCAATGGGGTCGGCGCTGCTGTAGGCCCTATTGAAAGCAGTGGTTTTGTGGCAACCCCCCACAGCATGATTTTCGGGGAAGGGCTTGAAATATAAGCCCTTCGCTGAAAATCATCCCTAACTGGTTAAAAAAAAAATCTTTACTCACCTCTCCGCCGCTCAGGCGCGTCCTCCAGCTGGCTTCCCTGCACTGCTGTCCACCACTTTCAGCAGGCGGGGATTTAAAAATCCCTGCCTCCTGAAAGGGCTGTGCTGATTGGCTGAGCGCTCAGCCAATTACAGGAAGCGCTTAGCTATTCATCAAGCTGTGGTAGAAGTTCGCGATATACTGCATGTTTTCAATGGGGCTAGCGCTGCTGCCGCTGGCCCCATTAATACACTGGCAATATCGCAGCATTTTTTTGCGTTGCAAGGTGAGTGTTTTCACTCGCTCTCGCAGCGCAAGAAATAAAAATGCTAGTGGTTGTGAGCCCATATTATATCCCAATATATAATACGTTTTGCAAGTAGGATTTCAGGAGACATGCGCAGTCCAAGCACTGGCTATGGAATCTCTATTATTACTAGTGTTGCTGAAATTGATCATTCTGATTTACGCAAGATCGAATGCTATAGCATTACGTCATACTGCAGGAGCAATCAAAGCATCGCATGTTGTAGTCCCCCAGGGGGGCTTAAGAAAAAAAGTGAAAATAAGAGCAATAAAATTATATTAGTTGTAAATAAAAAAAAAGTTATAAAAGTTTAAATCACCCCCTTTTGCCATATATATAATAAAAAAAACCATACATCATTAAAGGAAAATACATATTTTGTATCGCTGCGTACGTAAATGTCCGATCTATCAAAGTAGCGCATTATTTTCCCCGCATGGTGAACGTCGTTCGAAAAAAAATATATAGAACACCAGAAATGCACTTTTTCAGATACCCTGTCTTCCAGAAAAAAACGCAATAAAAAGTCGTATCAATTCCAAATAGAATAAAGTTATCATGTCATTTTAGTTGCAGTTTGTGCGCCGTAGAAACAAGACGCACTAAAAGATGGCGGAATGTCGTTTTATTTTCCTTTTACTCTTAGATTTTTTAAAAGTTTTTCAGTACATTATATGGTACAGTAAATAGCACCATTTAAAAATACAACTCGTTCCGCAAAAAACAAGCCCTCATACAGCGACGTCGATGGATAAAATAAGGAGGTACGATTTTTTTGAAGGGGGGAGGAAAAAATGAGAATGGAAAAAAAAAAGGGGGCCACGTCATTAAGGAGGACTGCACTGCCAGGAAGTGACTGGAATACACAGAGGAGACCTTCAGAGTGTGACAGGCAATCAGGAGACTGGGGCAGGCATCGAAAAATATGTTTTTGCTGGAGTGGCACTTTACTAGAAGAAAATCAATGGTATGCCTAGGGGCCCATGTTGCATTGGCAACCGCATAGCATCCCATGATCTTGGTGCAATGGACTGTTAGGGAGGCAGAGGGAGCCCCCTCCCTCTATCAGACGATTTAAATACCGCTATCAGTATTGACATTGGCTTTTAAATAGTTAAACAATTGGAGTCATCTTCAATGTGGTTAGGTGTCAGCTATCAAAGACAGCCAACACCTGCCGCAAATGGAGAGGGTTTAGCTCCTGAGCCTGCTTCATACACTAACACACGGCATCCGGACGTACATGTAAGACGGATGTCGGCAAGGGGTCAAGGTTTCTATGCTATCAACACATGTTGTGTAAAAAAACCCTTAAGACAGAAGGGATCAATAAATAATTTTTGAAAAGAGTAACTAATAAAACAACAGTGTCTCTTACCCGGCCCATTCGTAGTTCTTCCACAGCTTCCAGTAAATGTGCCTTAAATTCAAACAACTGAATAGGAAGGAGTGTTTCTGAAGATCCTTTTAAGGTGTAGGAAGGATTCTCCATATCCATTTCATCTTTCTCCATTCTTGACAATAGCCTGAAAAATAGAAAATGTGATTAATCTCATTGCCATTTCACTACATTAAGGCGTTATTCCAGCTGGACAACCACAATCCATATGCCTGCTTTGGTGCAGCCATGATATACATGTTATCCATTCACTAAAGGTGCAGCTTCTCCGGTGGTAACTGGTGATTGGCTGCTCACCATGGAGGCCTGCCCTAGAGGAGAGGTTATTGGACTAGGGTGGGTTTCCTTACAATTGAATCTATGCTTTAGAACTCTTTTTATTGTGTTACATGTCACACTACATTTTGTATTGCATTCCATTGTAAAAGCACTGATTTCAATTAGCAAAGCTGCAAAAGTGAGGAGCACGGTATTTTTTTTTTTTAGCCATATGTCCTGTTAATAATTTGTGGGATATGTCCAAAGACGTCTATGTTCATATCCTTTCGTTTCGGGCCAATGTATCAAAACAAACCATAACCACCCCATACCATTCCACAAGCCAATAGTCAGGGGCTGACTTTTCACATGTTTTAACCCATTCCTCATGTAAATATATGGCAGCCAGTAGTGTGCCATATATTTACGATCTTCTTTTTCTCAGCCATAGCTTCTAATGGCTTCTAATCCAGATGCCAACATCAGGACCTGATTTATAAGGGAACCTCGATCAGAACCTGTTAGTTTAACCCAACTTTTACTGTAGGGATGCTTCGATTGGCCGGTCCCTGCAGCATAAGAGCAATCAGCTGTCACAGTTATAACTTCAGGACCTGTTCCCACTGTTACTCATTGTGACCGCTGATTGCTCCTGTGCTGTATGGACCCGCTGATTGCTTGGTTTCCTGCAGCATGGGATAAGGCTGACCTGAACTCCCAAATGCGAAAGTGCTGCTTCCTTATTCAGGTGATTGCTAGGGAATCCCTGTGATGTCAGTAATGACATCACAGTGATACCCTTTGCATACTAGTTCTTGCAGGCATGCAGAAAGGGCGATATTTGCATCTTCTCTGCATGTCTGTGACTACAGATCACTGATGACTAGAGATGAGCGAGCATACTCGCTAAGGACAATTACTCGAGAGAGCATTGTCCTTTGCGAGTATGCTCGCTCATCTCTACTGTTGACCATGGGATCTCTGTTATTAATAATTGACCAAATTACCATAAAACATAGTGTGGAAAAATTTGGAAACACGTTATTTTTTCCTATTTCTAACCATTTTTCTTAAAAACCCCCCAAAAAACAATAAATTAATATCCACTCCAAGTTTAACTAATAAGGAAGCCCTATTTGTCCCGAATATAAAGGAACAAAACCTTTTAAAGTAGTATGAAAAATAGACAGGAATAGCACTCATTAATTTGAATGGGTCTTTGCACATGGACTTTTTTTTATTCGGACTGATAGTCTGAGCAAAAAAAAAAAAAACGCAGCATGCCCTACCTCACTTGTCTTCTGCATCCCCCGCTCCGAGCCCTGGGCTGTATAACAGCTGGTCGCTCAGAGCGGTGGAACAGCTGGGTGCAGAAGACAAGCGGGGACACCCAATTTGTCTTCTGCATCCTCTGCTCGGAGCCCCGGGCTGTATAACAGCCGGGTGCTCGGAGCGGTGGAACCGCTGGGTGCAGAAGACAAGCGGGGACACCCGATTTGTCTTCTGCATCCTCCGCTCGGAGCGCCGGGCTGTATAACAGCCGGGCGCTCGGAGCGGTGCAACCGCTGGGTGCAGAAGACAAGCAGGGACACACCGCTTGTCTTCGGCATCTCCGCTGGCAGTGCAAGGTGATCGCTCATCTTGCGCTGTAAATGACACAAGGATGATCGCTCAAAAGTCGCTTCAGCGACATCTTTTGAGCGATTATCGTTGCATCTAAACCAGCCTCTAATCTTGTCTGATTTTCAGATGAGAATAGTACATGTGAATGTGCCATGTTCAGCACGTCGGACAGGTCATGGGCAGGATGTCTGATGAGAGTTGTATACTAGACTTTTTAATTGCACATACCCTTAGAATACAGCATTAGAAAAGGTAAAATTTTGCTCTGGGCCCAAAACGCCTCCGGTCATGAAGGGATTAAAGAGATGTTTCAGGAGTATTAAATGAGTTTTAATGCACCTACTGTGGAAATAGAAAAATTGTATACACTTTTTTGATTCTGCGCCATTCCCACAGCTAATCCCTGGAACTCTATGATAAGGCATTCATTGGTAAATCACACCACATGAAGCCCCGTCAGCATGGATTGGACATCACATCAGCAGGCCTTGCTGGGATGATGTCACGTTAGGGGTCATAAGAAATCGGAATTGGTGACACGGACACAGCACAAGATCCATGGGTATACAAAAGCTTATCTCTGGGAAAGTCCTACTATATCTTAAACACAAGAGAATGCTATATCTGCTCTGCCAGTTATTAGTATGGCAGACGATACACCACTATTTACAGCACTTTGTAACAAATTGGGAAACTGCAGAGATATGACATTCATCCTGTGCCGCTGCCATATTTTCGATGGTGTCCTGCTGATTTAAGAACACATCATAGAATGTTCGTCTAGGAGTGGGCTCAATTTTACTAAAGTGTTTTGGGGAGAATATTAAGGATATTCTCTTATGGTCTCCGGAGAATAATCCGTGTGACTTTGAATATGCGCATGTAGGGCATTTTACATCAGCTCTATCCCGGCAGAGATATAATGGGCGATCTCGATCTCCTATTCCTAGTAACCACTAAGCGTGTGTAATTAACAATCCATCGCTAACAGTTAAGTCTGACTTCATGTCTCCTCCCATGGTGGCTACATTGGAGGCATGGTGCACCTTTATCAAGACCTCCAATGACCGTGACACTCCAACCACATTACAGATCCCCATAGAAGTCTTAGATCATTTCGTTGAAGAATATGCAGATAAAAGATTTTATATATATATGGTTGGGGGACCTTTTGACGGAGAGTGGTATCAAACCCTTCAAAGTAGTGGTGAGAGAGTTCGGTCTTCCCTCCATTGAAAGGTTTAGATATATGCAGGTTAGTTCTTTTTTACTAGGATCTGAATTGAGGCAAATTAATGTGCCTGTAGAAGTACGATACTTGTTGCAACTCGCGAGATCAGCCAAATCACCAGTGACTTGAAAATTCTAAGACCTCCTCATGGGTAACTCCAACCCAAGGAAAAGGGTGCATGTCCTCAACTGGGAAAAAGAAATAGGTGACAGTTTTCTAATGGAGGAATAGATCTCAGCATCTACAATCGCGGCACGTGCCACGAAGGGAGCAGCAATATTAGAGACCCACGCCAAAGTGTTAATGCAATGGTACTTCACCCCATCTATGTAGAGGGGTGGGAAGCAGCGACGGGTGCTGGAGGAAATGCGGCCCATATTTTTGGACTTGCCCACAGATTAAATTGTTATGGGAAGAAGTACTTGACATTCTAAAAAAAGTCACGAGAGTCTCACTCCCAGAAACACCTAAAACATTACTTCTACTCATTGGTCTGAAAAGCCTGCCCCATAATGTGAGGAGCCTGATTGCTCATGCCCTTATAATGGCCAAAAATTTGGTGGCAAGACACTGGAAGTCTACAGAAACACCCAAGGGGAAAAATGTAGTCAATAGAGATGAGCGAGTAGCCAAATGCTCGGGTCCGCGTTATTCGAGTCGAGCTTTTCGTAAAATTCGAGAGCTCTACTCGAGTAATGAACCCCATTGACTACAATGGGAGACTCGAGCATTTTCGTATGTGGGACGCTGGGTGCCGAGCTTTTTTTTTTCTAGGTTTGTTCTCTCTCTCTCTCTCTCTCTCTCTCTCTCTCTCTCCCCCCTGCCTCCCTGACAAAAAATTTGCCAATGACGTGCGCTGCGGCGGGGGAGGGGCCAAAACAGGCATGCCACAGTGGGGAGGAGCCAAAAACCAGGGGAGGCGTCGAACATGACGTGATGCTTGTTCAAGTAACGAGCACCATCGAGTACGCTAATACTCGAACGAGCATCAAGCTCGGCAGAGTATGTTCGCTCAACTCTAGTTGTTAATAAAATGGTAGAATGTGCCACTTATAAGAGACTCATGGCCCTCCAAAATAATACAATAACGAATTACAAGGATATGTGGAAACGCTGGCTCACATGATACCCAATCCAAATTTTTTATGGGAACCAGTTTAGGTTATTGTTATGATGATGCCAATGTCTTGACTCTATAGACGAACACTTACTGCTAAGTGTTTGATCGACATAGCCATATAAGGACTTGTTTTTTTGCGTGGCGAATTGTAGTTTTGTTTGTACTAATTTTAGGTGCATATAATGTATTGTAAAACTTTTTTTTTTTTTTTTTTAGAGCAGGGTTCAGAAAAACACATCAATTCTGCCACTGTTTTTTACTTATTTTTTACAGCGTCAATCATACAGCATAAGGCCGCATCGGATGAGCAGTTTTTTTTGCATGCCTATGTACGCTAAAAAAATTGTGTCTATTAGAACCATTGGTTCCCTATGTAGTGTTCACATGTCTGTCTTTTGGAGGCGCAAAATACTCGCACCTGCGAAAGATAGAACATGCGTGCCTATACTGCGCGCTGGTAAGGTCCGTGCTGCACGTAAAGACATTGTGTGATGTTCATTAATCCCCGTGGGGAGTCCCCTCATCACTGAACACTGTGACAGCACTGTCACACTGTTCAGTGATGATGGGACTCCCCACGAGGATGAAAGAAGCCCCTGCCACAGCTGTGGCAGAGGACCGCAATGCTATCTCATTGCTTTCAATGAGGCCAGCGCTGCTGCCGCCCCATTGAAAGCAATGGGATGAAGGCAACCCCTGCAGTGATGACTTTCAGAGGGTGTCTTGAATTATAAACCCTACCCTGAAAATCATCCCTAGCTGTTAACAAAAAAAATTAATTAAATTTACCTAGAAGCGCTGTCCAGCTCTTTTCCCCATTCCCGTCAGTCTTCATCTGTATTCTGGTGGCCGGGAATAGAAGGACAGCTGAGCGCTGCCTCTGATTGGTGACAGCGCTCAGTCAATCAGAGGCAGTGCTTTCTGGAGGCGGGAATTTTTCAAATAAACAAGATAAGCATTTTTTGCGGTTTTTGCTGCACTGGATTAATAGTGTGCCCAAGTTATAGTACAGATCATTATCAACACAATGCTACCAAATATGTGGGGTTTTCTTAAATTTTTGATATTTTTTTTTAAACAAATAGGGGAAAATGAGCAAAAAAGGTTTTCTTTTCCCACTATTATTTTTTGTTTTCTTACACTCTTTCTGTCACTGTAGGGTGCCTGAGCCATAGCAGCTATGATCACTATGGTAAGGTATTGCAGGGCTTTTGTACTGCAATGCCTTATCACTTGTAATAGCGATCATAGGCAATGGCAAAGCAAAACACCAGTATCTGGCATCCTGTTGCCCTAGTAACCCATCGGCCTTCCGCGATTACATCGCGCGGGTCTGATGACGACCCAGAGGGAGCACTCTTCCTTTGTGAATCCTTTACATGCCGCGATCTTCATAGATCACAGCATGTATTGGGTTAAGAGCAGGAGGGTCACTATCCTCATGTACTCCTGCTGTTGCAGCAGTAGGCTAGCTATCAGTAACACCCGACTCCTGCTGCCGGATGGCACAGGCTCACCTCTGATCTTGTGCCTTCCATAAGGTTAAGTGCTGTCGCGTTAAGTACCACACTGCCGTGACGTAACCTTACGTCCTCTGGCGTTATGGGGTTAAACTTTTTATTCCTTTTTTTTTTTAAATATTAATAAAATTTTTAAAACTAATTTTTACTTTTCTTTTTAGTCCCCAGAGGGGATAAGAACTTGTGATGCTTTAATGCTCCTGCAGTATGATGTAATACCATAGCATTACATTATACCACTACGTGACAGGCAATCTATCAAGCCATACCACAGGCTGCGGCATTTAAAGGGTTAACAGCTCAGCTGAGTCATGCGGCTTATTGGAGCTGTTGTGGGCAGTTGTCAGCTGTAAGAAACAGCCGGCAGCCGCAATGTATGGAGCGAGATCACCTTGCGATCCCCGTCCAAACACACTCCGAACCTGCAGAACGTAACTGTATGCCCTGTAGCGTTAAAGGGTTAAATACCGCTTGTTCAGTCGTTCTCATTCACTTAGGCCGGTGTCACACAAGCGTTTGCGTTTTTGCAAAATAAACAATGGTTTTTTTGCGTGTGTATCGGCGTATTTTACTTGACTTTTTCCATGCGCAAGGGCATGCGGGAAAAATAATTAGTCCAATGAGTTCCAGATGTGTGTGCTTCGTCACGCTTAACAGGCGTGAGTTTCACGTGCGTAAACACGGTAACCCAGGGGCGT
The DNA here is from genome assembly GCF_035609145.1 of Eleutherodactylus coqui. Lineage (NCBI taxonomy): Eukaryota > Metazoa > Chordata > Amphibia > Anura > Eleutherodactylidae > Eleutherodactylus > Eleutherodactylus coqui. The sequence goes on from NC_089847.1 coordinate 111,820,258, forward strand.
AACTATAGAGGATGCAGAGGATGCGGTTGCACCCGGGCCCAGGAGCCTTGGGGGGCCCATAAGGCCTCTCTTCTCCATATAGGGAGCCCAGTACTATGAATAAAGCATTATAGTTGGGGGCCCTGCTACAGATTTTACATCAGGGCCCGGGAGCTTCAAGTTATGCCTCTGCGTTAGCCCTAATACATGCGTGTATTTTACCGTGTGTTAGAGCCCTATTGTTTTCTACGGGCGCGTAATAAACGCTGTACGCACACAATTTCATTGCGTATGTGTGTGGCGTTTATATGCAACGCCGCTAATAGTTCCTTCTTTTGAGCAAAAGCGCCAAAACGCTTGCTCCTGCACAACGTATTTGCACTGTGAAGGAGTCTTTTTTGCGTGCATGCAAATATTGTGCACATTTGCACAGGAACCGCTCATTGACATGGCAGGGAAATCGCCCACGCCCTGGTTTAAATGGCTATTAAGCCAAATCAGTTGCCAGTCTTCACGGGTATGAGCAGCGTTTTGTGCATACCCGCGTGTACACATTGGCGCACCTCCAGAGACTCCTATGGAGACCTTTGGGACGCAAATGCGCACAAAAAATAGAGCATGTAGCGGTGGTTTTTTTGCGCAAGCGAGTGAGCACGGAAAAAAGAACTGTGAGAAGGAAGGAGCCCATTGAAAACATATTGCACAACACGCTCATGTGAAGGAGCCCTAAGCGACAGAGCAGGAAATAAAAAAAAAAAAAGAAGACTGCGATGACGGCGTGCGGGGGATAGAACAGCTTTCATTTTACCTCAGCAGCAGTTGTTATGGGCAGTCTACACTAGGGAGAGCTGTCTTAAAGTAAATCGGATCGTGTTGCCCATAGCAACCAATCACAGCGCAGCTTTCATTTTACCTCAGCAGAATAAGAATTGAAAGCTGCACTGTGATTGGTTGCCATGCGCTCCACACTCTTATGAACGCTAAGAAAATATTGTTTCAAATAGTAAGTAATCACAGTGCAGCTTTCATTTTACCTCAGCAGTATAGCAACCAATCACAGCGCAGCTTTCATTTTACCTCAGCAGTGTAAGAATCCGCAGCAACCAATCACAGCACAGCCTTCATTTTATCTCTGCAGAATAAGAATTGAAAGCTGCGCTGTGATTGGTTGCTATATGTTCCACATTCTTATGAAAGCTAAGAAAATCTGTTTCCCGTAGTAACCAATCACAGCGCAGCGTTCATTTTACCTCTGTAATATAAGAAATGAAGGCCGCGCTGTGGTTGGTTGCTATGGGCAACAAAGACAGTTTTTTCTTTAGGGAGCGTTCCCACGGAATGGAAATGCTGCGGATTTTGAATCTGAATTTTCCGCTGAGGAAAATTCGCAGCATTTCCGCTACACGTAAATATACCTTTTAGGCGACATTCACACAGGCGAGTGCGATTTTGGAGCTGTGAATCACGTCCCCATATTGTGCTCGCCAACATGCAATTTCGTCACGGATGAGAGGCATTTTTATGTCAAAACCCCCCTCACATCACTTCGGAAAGAAGCGATCCTCCACCGCGGCAAAGGAGTAACGTGGAGTTTCTCCCATTGTTTTCAATGGGAAGCCTCACACCGCATGCACCTAGTGTGATGCTGTCGCCAGCCTCATCGAAAACAATGGGCGCTGTGATGCGAGCGCACGAAGAAAGATAAAACATGTTATGATTTGATTCCCGCATCGCGGTGCCGTGCAGGAAAGCATCGCTCATGTGTATGACCCCAGTCAAAAGAATGAGGTTCATATTTGAGCGAAATCTGGGTGTCTCGCAAAAGACAAATCTCGCACGATTTTATCGCCTGTGTGAAGGCAGCCTCAGGCTACCTTTACACGGGCGAGTGCGATATCACGCCAAGAAACTCGCCCCGACATCGCGCTTGGCAATGTGCGCTTTACACACGGATACAAGGCATTTTTCATTCAAAAACACCTCACATCCCTTCCGTGAAATTACGATCCTCGCGCACTTGTTTGCCATTGATTTCAAAGGGAAATATCCCATTGCACTCGCATGCACATCGCTCGCCATGTAAGTGCGAAGCGATGTCTTTAAAAGTCACATAGAGAACAATGGCCGAGCCGTTCCGAGGGAACGGAAAAAGATAGAGCATGCAGTGATTTTTAACCGTGCAGCGAAAAAATTGAGCTCATATTCGCACGTATTTTTTGCGTCTTGCAACGCACAAAGCACCCGAGATTTTCTCACAGCGGTAACGCGATCGCCAGTATGAAGGAGCCCTCAGGCTTCCACACACAGCACTTTTTCTGAAAAATTATGAATTTCTAGTGTTGTTTTTTCCAGCATTTCTTGCCCCAAAAGATGCTGCGGCCAGATGTTGGCTGTAGGGCGACAAATACGTAACAGGCTACAGACACTGCGTTTCTCTTGGCGCCTTTTTTTTCTTTTGACGTGATTTTTTTGGGTCAGTTATATTTTTTTGCACTTGCAGCAGGCTGTAGGTCAGCGGTGTACAACATGGATGCCATTCTGTGCAGCCCCAAACCTCTGGACACAGAAATGTCTGTCATGGCGGCACACATGTAGTCAGGGTAAAGAGGAGTGGCACATAGCAGGGCAGCAGGAACGGACAAGTACTAAGGCCGGTGTCAGTGGATTTACGCGTACATCTGTGCCACATATTTGCGCAAAGGGCATTGTGCATTTGTGCGAGCAAGTGCATGTTTTACTGTACTTTTTGTGCGCTCTAATCACGCAAAAAAAGACGCAACCATGAACCCGTTCATTGAAATGGGCAATTAGTGTAATTAATTCATTATGTGCTCTTTCCCTGCGCAAATGCACAGGAAAATACAGCATGCTGCGTATTGCGTGACCGAAATGCACGTGTAAAATATGCTTATGTGAACGAACTCATGGAAATAAATGGGTTCTATTCACTGCATATTGCACTCAAATTTTTTGGGGGCGTAATACGCTGCGCAAATACGTTTGTGTGAACCTAGCGTAATGCTAGGGCTACACAGGGGCTTGTGGTCACTATCATGGATTGTGATGCCTAAGAGGGTTCCTTCCAGACTCATTTCCATTCTATAGTCCGTGCAGGAAGCCGTGTCACTCTCATGTATCCCTCCACCAGAAAAATTAGCTGATTTCAATCAAAAAAGATTTTTCTCACAAACTAGCATGATAACGTTTTTTATCCCCAGCCCAGCACTACATTCTTGTCAAAGCTTTTTTTTGTTTGTTTTTGTTGCCCATAGCAACCAATCACTCTGTCAGTCTAATCCGCTTGGTTCTTTATCCTGCACAGTCTACAGTTCTTGTGTTATATCTGGTGTGACTGCCAACCTTCTTCAAGTAAATGGGACTGACCTGCAATACCAGACACAGCCCACAAACAACAGTGGTGCTGTTTCTAGACGGAAGCAGACATATTTTTATTCACTTGCAGAAAATTCCTTTTAGGCCTCCTGCAGACGAGCGTGATGTTTTAACGCTCACAAGAGTGTGACGTAATTGCACTCTGAATGTACTTTTTTCTTCTGCCAGGCCCATTCACATCCGTACACCTGTTTGAACATGCAGGGCAACCAAATTGGTAGGCGGGGCAGCCTACTTAGTCCCAGGCGTAATTGATATTCCCTTTGAAATTTGGCCGTTCAGTACGGAATTCCGTGCAGACAGGGGGAGGGGGGGCGCATTAGCGCCTCCCTATAGACTCCTACTGCACAAATATAGAGCATGTCACATATTTTTTCACCCAACGGAAATGCGGGCGTAAAAACACTCCATGTGAGACGAACCCATTGAAACCAATGGGTTCTTTTGGATGCAATTTGCGCAGGCGATTTCTGAAAATTCTATTGTCCTCCCAGTCTTTGTTTACATACTGCTGCAGCGTGACCACTGGAGCCATATGTCATACAGCACACAGTGTTAAGGCCTCATGTCCGTGGGAAAAAAGAACAATTAAAATCCGCAGTGGATCACCCGCACGCGGATCCGCGCCCCATAGGAATGCATTGACCACCCGCGGGTAGATAAATACCCGCGGATGGTCAATAAAAGTGAATAAAAAAATTTCTGGAGCATGAAAAAAAATGGACATGCTCCATTTTAGTGCGGGTCTCCCGCGGGGACGGCTCCCGCAGGCTTATTTTAAAGCCTATGGAAGCCGTCCAGATCCGCAGGAGACCCGCGCCTGAATTAAACTCACCTGCTCCGGGCGATGCAGATCTTCCTTCCTTCGCGGCAGCATCTTCTTTCTTCCGCCCGGCGGCACGCAGCCGGCGTGCCGAGCACATCCGCTGGGCCGAAGAAAGAGGATCCGGCCGCGAAGAAGGGAAGACATGCACGGCCCGCAGCAGGTGAGTTTATTCTTATTTTCAGTGTTCATGTCTGCGGGGCAGGAGGGACCCGCTACGGATTCTCCATGGAGAATCCGTAGCGGGCCTGATTTTCCCCGTGGACATGAGGCCTTAAGGAGCAGAACATCTGCAGACTTCATTGGCCAGCCCAAAAGGCCAGATCTCAATCTCATTGAGCATTTTTGTGACAAACTAAAACATTGTACCCATGTACACCCAACATACCCATCATCCCCCACATCACTATCTGGAGCTTTCCTCAAGGAATGGAGGCAAATCCTTCCACATATCTAATCGGAATCTGGTGGAAAGCATGTTTAGGAGAGTAAGGCCTCCCTCACATGGACGATTTTTTCAGCATTTAACTGTCAGAGGTTCCCTTTGTTTTCAAAGGAGCCTCTCAGACAGCCGCTCGGTTGCGGCACTTTCCAGCGCCACGATTTTCGAGCGGAGTCAGCTCTATTTTTGAGCGTTTAGCGCACCCTATCAATGTTGAGGAGTGCTAAAAGCTGACTCTGACACTGCGGTCTAAAAACGAAAGTAAAACGCGGCAAAGTGCTGCAATTTAAATTGCGCCGCTTTGCTGCGTTCATGTGTGAGGGAGGCCTTACTGCAGTCATTGAGATCAAAGGCGGCCCAACACTGTATTAAAAAATGTGAATAAAGTCAAATTTGATCTCCTTTTTTGTGTGTCCCAATACTTTTGTCAACATAGTGTAGTTTAGGTGACGTGGACTCTGGAGAGCTTCTTTTCATACTCACCCGACCCCTATTCTTGCAGTGTCCCCTGGTGGAATCAGCGCACAGCAAGTGTGACTCTTTCCAGAGAGCTGTGTATGCATACTCCCATTAAGATAAATGGGAATGCATGCATAGCCTTCTGAAAAGAGTCATGTTTGCTACACATGGACTGACGTGACAGGTGCAGCATGCGAGGAGTGGGCCCCAGCCTAGGAGACAGTGGGGGTAGAGTAGTTCACTTGTCACGGTGGCTCTACCGTCTCCCACCTGGAGGACAACCGGGGACACATCCAAGGGGCAGGCTTTATTAAATAAGGGAAATGCTTCCTGTCACTTGTGACGGCACTGGTCCTTCCTCCACGGTGATCTCTCTGGAAAATAAATAAGAGTCCCCACATGGGGTAGAATTCAAAAGGCCAAACCAGGAACGGTCGGTGAAGCTGTTTACTGAGAAACTTGAACAAACAATTCACAACAGTCCTTTTTACATCCACCGGAAAGTTAGTGAGGGTTCAAAACAAGTGAAGCGACGGACGAAACACGGGAGAAACAGGGTGACTTACACAGGCCTAATTATCTGTGGTTCCCTGGTCCCGGACACCGACCCTTGAGAAACTCCACCAACACTCTACCGTTCCACTTTCACAGATCTTTGCAACCTTTTCACACCGCATGTTGGGGCAAACTCCATTTGTACTCCACAGAAACAGAGGAAGGAGAAGAAGGGGTTTGCGGCATTAATGGGATATCCGCTCAGCCTCTTCCATCTTTTCTAGTACTCAGACTGAAGGTGTCCGAGTACTGGCCTAGTCCAGTCCTAGCTCACTATCCACTCACTCCTCTCTCCACAGACTAAACTCAACAACAACAACCAAAAAGCAAAAAGCCCTTTCATGTACCTTGCATTCACATATATAAAACAAGGTCACAGGACATACAAATAGATACTTTCCCAGACATAACCCTGACAGTAACCCATTCAGTGTTGCAAAGGTGCAATACACATCATATTAATAGAAGACAGTGGAAAAACACAGAAACACAAGACAACATAGACCATCCAGAAACTTCCAGAACACATGTGCACATTAACTTCTGTACACTACACAGGGGGACACTGCAGGGGGGAGCTGGTAAGTATGAAAAGAGGATCTGCAGACTCCACGCCATCTACTGTATAAGAACCATAACTTAATTTATGCTGTTTATAGTTGATGACAGGTTTCGCTTAAGAGTTTTTCAGTTACATAGGAAGTTTTCTTTAGGCTGGGTTCTGTGCGGCAAATCCGCCCGCGGCTCCTAATCCCAGGATTAGCCAGCCTTGTGGACAAGATTTTGCAAAAATCTCGTCCACACGGGGCGGCCAATCCGTTGCGGCAAAGCTGGTCGGAACCGGAGATGTGGCGCTGAATTGACAGCCGCAGCATGTCAATTCTTTTTTTTTTTTGCTGCAGCCTCACTCCTCTCTATGGGGAGAGAAAGCCACAGTGGAATGCCAGCGACCAAACAGCTCCAAAACCCATGGCGAAATCTGAAATCTCCCACAGAAATCTGGCGGTTTTTCGGTTTGGCCAAACCGCAAGATTTCCGTCCTGTAGGAACCCAGCCTTAATGGGCCTCTTTTTATTAAAATAACAAACAGAGCATTACTTACCTATCCTCCACCGCCAGGATCCAGCGCTGCACTCCCGCTGTGGTCCCAGGGTTTTTTTGACAGTAACCATCAGAGGAAGTCATGTGACTACTGCAGCCACAGATGGTGAAACTGCACCATCACCTCTCGTTCTCCTTGTATCAGTGCTCACATCCTGAGCACCCTGATGTCAAGAGTTTGGGAACATAACGCTGAAGCAGTCATGTGACTTCCACTGACAGCCTCTGCCAAAACAAACACTGGGACCACAGCGGGAATGTAGCGCTGGATCCCGGCAGTAAAGGAGGAGTAAGTAATGCTCTTTGTTATTTTAATAGAGAGAGTCCTATTAAAGGGAAGTTGTCATGTAACTTGACATCCCCTTTAAGTATCCTGCTTGTAAAGCTAGTGGGGAGATTTCATTTATATGGTGGCAACCAGGAAGATAGTGCGTAAGTTGAAAACAAAACTAATAGGTGGCACACAATTTTAAGAGATACATTTTTATATCTAATTATAAATGTAACTATCTCATTTAATAAGGTTAAGAGAGCCAAATCTGCCGCAGCTTCCTCTAATATGCCGGCAGGAAACATTTACCACGTCCGAAGGGTAATTCATCAATTACCATTCTCTAACATTTTATCTCTGGCTTCTGCAATACAATATAGCAGTGGAAACTGCAGTGTGCAAATCCTCTTTTTTCCTTCATGTGCCCAGTATGTGCCCACTCCGCCCACTCCCATTGCTGGCTGCGGACAAAGGGCGGGAAGGGGGTGGGAGCGTAGCCCTGCCCCCTCCCACTGCAAATGGCCGGAGGGGAGAAGAGAGGAGGTGAGCAGGCGAGGGGTAGGAAAGGAGAATGTCTTCCCAGGCCCCACGGCATTGCGGTCTCGGTGTATATGCGTCGGGCCCTTTGCCTTTCAGGCGTTTTTACGCCACCGGTGGGCGCACGTAAAACACCTATGGCCGTGTGAATAAGCCCTAAGGTAGAGAAAAGTGTTGAACATTTCTTTAGTGTTGCACCAAATTTGTCATATCAAATGTATGACTTTTATAAATTTGCTAGAATTTGCACAATTATCCCAACTCTAGGCACACATGCCACACCACTACTGATAAATCCGTTGAATTGATCATTATGACATCTTCCATACTGCAGCTTTTTTAATGAGCTCAGCCATTGCACATGGATTTAGATACCAGCTTCATTCTACACATTTTAATTTGATCAGATCTTTATTATCTATCGAGCAATCAACCATAAAATTAAATTAACCTCTGAGATTTTTATGTATGCAATGGAAAATTGCTCTTTCAGAACCACCTCTGAGCCTGTCCAACTTTCATTAAAACAAATCTGATAATTATTTTTACATATTGGTGGAAAGCCCCTACATTCACATACATTATGCACCATTTTTTCATTGCTTTTTTCTGCAATGCTGCATATAAAATAATTAACCTCATAATTGGAAGAACGCTGCATCCCCCCCTTTTGCACCATTCACCAGGAATGTATGGGACGGGACGTCTATGCTCTGATTGCCTGGGCACATCGCCTATCGAAATAGTGACTATGATTGAAGGAACCTTTGCATTCAGCTGTTTAACCCTTGCTGGAATCAATAGTGATTGCAGTATCAAGAGGGAGGGGCTCCGTTCTCTGATCATTGCCCTAATGATAGTGATTGCTAATGATAAATGTTTTAGCATGCCACTCTAGGCTTAAGCAGTCCAGTGGACGGTACTATGAGTGATTGACTGTCCTCCCTGTACATACAGAGATAGGTGCCAACTGCCAATCACTGGTGCCAGACAGCCATTCTGCAACATTCTTACAATGTCCAAAAACTACTCCTTAATCGTTTTTTTGGAACCATTATGCCGCAGTTTCTCAGATGTTTTCGGACGCAGTGTTTTTAACACACCCTATCATTGTGATAGGTGATGAGGTGTAGTAAAAAGCGTGAAAACTCGGTAAAATAGCGCAGACAACAGTCGAAACTCGTGGGGTTAAAAAAAAAAGCCTCATTGAAATCAATGGGAGTGTTATACCGTAATTACCGTGGCATTCAAAACACTGTGGTAATCGCTATAAAAAGCACATGTGTGAGAGCGGCCTTAGTAGTGCAATCGTTGCAGATTTTCTGAAATCATATCCACTGATTGATAAAATCAACGTAAATTGACTGCCATGGCAGCCTGGGCTATTCTGAAGGGCCATAGTGCAGCCATAAATGATTGCCTATTAAGGCATGCCTCTGGCACGTCTTGATAGACTACCAGTCAGGTTGGAGTATAATGTAATAATATCGTATGCATACAATCAAACGATCACAAGTTAAAGTACTCTGTGGAGGCCAAGAAAATGTAAAAGTAAGGGCTCCTTCACACTGGCGAGCACGATATTGCCGCAAGAATATCGCGAAAATATCGCTTTTTTTTGTACCTGCGATGTTTTAACGGCAGCGATGCTCTTTCCTGACAAATAATCCCACATCGCATTGCTGCTGCTTGTGATTTTTCTCGCGCGACAGATGACAATAGGAGTTTCTAATGTTAAAACCGCTTTGCACAAACATCGCAAGTTCGTTCTTTGTGATGTGATAAAACGGAGGCTTCGTAAGAAAACATGGGTACCATTGTATCTTGTCTCCACCAGAATGAGATTGAGATCTAGTGACACACAATATCCGCCCAGTTAACGCCCCCCAAGCTCCTGATTGACTAAGGTGGCGTATTAGCATTACGGTTAGGATGAGTGTTAGGATTAGGGTCGTGCACATGTGATTAGCCCTGCGGCAGTGGAGGGAGCTGTGTGCCGTCAGCGCAACACACGGCTGAGACACGGCTGTGGACGGAGGAGAGAGGCGGCAGCACAGCAGCAGCAGACACCCAGTAGGGCAGTGCCGGGGACTGTGGCAGCTCGGCCGGGAGCGCACATTTCATTACAGCTGGGAGAAGTGCAATTACTGCAAAGATCCGAGACCCGAAATTGTCAGTCAGACCAGACCAAGAGCCAATCAGAAGCTAGGAGCATGTCAAGGGGCATCAACTGCAGCTAAGGCCGGTCAGCCCCTAGCTTCCGTAGTCGACAAGATGCAACAGTAGGGGAAACATGGGCGATAAAAAAGAGCAAAACAGAGAAAGATAGGGCAGGCAGCGATTTATAAATCTCGCAACAGCGCATGAGAGAAAGCATTGCAGGCGTGAATGAAGCCATTAAAAGCATGGGTTTCATAATTCTGTGTTTTTACGCACTCTCGCCTCGATTCGATTTTCTCGCAAGTGTGAAGGCAGCCTTAATAAAACAAAAAAGGTAATTAACTATAGAAAGAAAAAATAAAGGTAGCAAAAGGACGCTGTCAGAAAAAAAGTATATGCAGTTCCAGAATTGTTGGATTTTTTGTCGTCCCATATCCAAGAAAAAATGGAATGAAAAGCAATTTAAAACTCGCATGTACCCCAGATTGTTATTAATAAAAACGACAGGTCACTGTGCAAAAAACTCACACAACCTGATCGACGAAAAAATAAAAAAGTTATGGGGGGGTCAAAAATGTCGATTTGTTTTTTTTTTTAAGTTCTACTACATAAAAAAAAAAATTATACATTTGGTATCACTGTAATCGTACTGACCCCCAGAATACAAATGCCATTTTTACTGCACCTTAAACGTTGTAAAAAAAAGCCCGCCAAAAAATATGCAATTGCATTCCTTTTTTCAGTTTCTCCCCACTTAGAATTTTTTTTTACATTTTCCAACACATTATATTGCATGTTGAATGGTAATATTGAAAAATATTTTTTAAAAAAACAAGCTGCATACCGTATATACTCGAGTATAAGCCGAGACAATAAGTTTCCCCACAAAAAACTGGGAAAACTTATTGACTCCAGTATAAGCCGAGCTATACTCAAGTATATACTAGGTAAAAAAAAAAACCTCCATACTCACCTCCCAGCTGGCGTCTGTGTGACAAGCTGCTTGAATTCTCCCTGCTGTCATCCCCCGCCATACTCTCTGCTTGGCTCTGTCAGTGCTGTGTAAGTAAGCGCTGTGATTGGATTGAGCGCCAGCCAATCACAGCTGGCGCTCGATTCAATCACAGCGCTTACATACACAGCACTGACGGTAGGGGATTTGTAAGCCAAGCAGGGAGAATTCTAAAGCAGCTGGATTGGCTGTGAATAGAGATGAGCGAACGTGCTCGTTTAGGACAATTACTCGATCGAGCATCGCTTTTTTTCGAGTAACTGCCTACTCGGGCGAAAAGATTCGGGGGTGGAGCGGGGGATAGCAGGGGGGAACAGGGGGGAGCTCTCTCTTTCTCCCCCCCCCCACTCCCCACCCCAACCCCCCGCTCACCCCCGGCGCACCCCTGAATCTTTTCGCCCGATTAGGCAGTTACTCGAAAAAAGCGATGCTCGATCGAGTAATTGCTCTAAACGAGCACGTTCGCTCATCTCTAGCTGTGAATGATCGAGCTCCGGCTGTGATTGGCCGGCGCTCGATCCAAACACAGCTCTTACTTACAGAGCGCTGACGCCGGGGAATGACAGAGCCGAGCAAAGAGGACGGCGGGGGATGACAGCGGAGAGATTTCAAGCAGCCAGCCGCACTGCCGCCAGAGACACAGACACCGGCTGGGAGGTGAGTATGGAGTTTTTGGGTTTTTTTTAAGCCTTCCCTGACTCGAGTATAAGCCGAGGGGGGCTTTTTCTGCACAAAAAAATGTGCTGAAAAACTAGGCTTATACTCGAGTATATACAGTAACCAGAAATATAAAAGATCTATGAGTTTTTGAAAGTGGGGAAAAGAAAAAGGAAATAAAAAAAAATAAAAAGGCTGCAGCGGGAAGGGGTTAAACAAAAGACTGCTAAGTCTATGGCCGCTGACAAAGTTGAAAGTTTTGCACAGGCAGTTTGACGTAAGGGACGACCTTTTAAAATGTTTTTTTTGTCAGACTGTCCTGCACAATAGAGATCATGACACAGAATACCAAAATTACGCTTGCATTTTCCTTTTTAATTACTGAAGGTGTTTCACTTAACCTATAGCCACAACCCCATGTACTTCATGCTTAGATTAAGTGGGAGGTCTCCATTCACAAAGATCCTTTTATGTAAGCCAAGCTTTCTCCATTTAACCTATCCAGTTATCAATCATAGTGTGGGACAAATGAGCCTGCTCTCTTCTCCAGTATCACAAATGACACAGTGACCCGAGGCCAACATCTTTATTTGCTTCTCCAGTGATTCACTTCAGCAGATATTAAGCAATTTTATAATCCATGAAAGACAAAATTAAAGGACACCATCCATAAAACAGAATAATTCCGATCAGCTACAAAGTGATGTCTGGATTATGTTATAAATTATATGACCATACTGTGCAGTAATGTAATGAAGGGAAGATTGTAATAATCCAATGCCCTGGGCACCTACTAATATGCATTTAATCACACGGCATGAGGTCATTCGTCACTGCAGCTCAGTGAATGGATATCCAGAGTAGAGAGATCCAAGATCACATCAATGATAGTAACATGAAATCCTCCTAGCTCTTTATAGACACTCATTGACAAATAAAATAACGTATCCACATAGAAATGTTGGATAGCTGCAAAACTCAGCATGCGGTCATGTCTCAGACAAATATATTAACCAGAGACCGTAAAAGTGCTTCCCTCATGGCCCTATGAAAAGGTTTTCAGAAGCTACTTTTGTGTAGTGGACCTCTTGTTGAGAGGTCGTTGACCACTAGATGCCCCTACGACCCACTCGAAGATATTTTACCCAGTTAACAGACTTTGACCAAGTTATTAGGAGAAGTTGGGAGCAGTGGTTACATGAGGGAATGGACACACGGCCAACAGGCTTCGAATGGCCCAGGCAGACCACCAGTATAGAGGATTGTTTGATCTGCTGAAAAGCATTAGCAGATCCAACACTTTGGTTGTCTACCAACTAGACATAGGTGGCAACTTCATTACAGACCCCTGTCCGGAACATTTCCAGGTCGAAGGAAATGCGATGTCATGGCACCCATTATATATCCTGCCATTAGGACCCCAACACTGCAACCTACGTTTGCAGTACTGTTGTGAATGACAGACCTTGCCTGCAACGGACTGAAACTGTATTGCCTTAAGTGACGAATCCAAGTTGTGGAACCGACGACAGTAGTGTTCGAGTATGAAGATCTTGTGATGAGTGCTTCATTCCTGCCTTTGCTGTGGAGCGAAACACTACCCCAACTGCTAGTGCAGTGATCTGGGGAGCCATCGCATACAACAGTCACCTCTAGTAGTGATCGAGAAATACTAACAGCTCAGTGATATGTGCCACATGTGTTGCCTCTCATGGCTGTGGCTTCCAGAAGGCATTTTTCAGAAAGATAACGCTCACCCCACACACAAGGGTTTCTCAGGAATGCCTCCACCAGGTTGCTACACTTCCATTGCCTGCCTGGTCCGCAGATTAATCATCAATTGAGCATTTATAGGATCAGCTGGAACGCCTGCTTTGGCAGCCTATGAATGTGCAGAATCTAGAGTCCCAGTTGCAACATCTGTGAGCAAATGTGCCACAGGAGAACACACAGAGCTTGTTTGCCTCCAAATCTCATCATGTGTCCAGGCTAGTAGTGGCCCAACCAGGTACTAGAGCCTTATTTGAATTGTACAGTTTTCTCCATTAAACTTATTGTCACAACTCCTTCATATGTGAACTCCAGAACTGCAAATGGGACTCGGGGACAGACCTAAACCAACGATTAACAAACACCCAAAACACTCACCTTGCATACCTACATACATAAACAGATGGAATAGATACAGTGTGAGGTATTAGTTCGTGTTTTGACCAATACACTTAAGCCCACAAGCCTGCTGTCAAGGATCCTCATTGTCTTATGGGTCCCTACTCTCAAGACAACTTCCACATGAAACCTGCCTGTATGCAGGGCAATTGTCCCAATAGGGATGGCCCTGTGCTGGAATCTACGGAGCTAACTCGCCCAGGATGGAAAACAATCCAAAGCAGGACAGGACACAGTTCACACCAACACACTAGGGATTGCATGCAACACAGAACAGGACTATTCATATCTCATGTCTGGCCACCTGTACAGACCCACAGAACACATCACTGTTTACACACGTCTGGCCACCTGCACAGACACACACAACCCAGAACAGACATGCAAGAAAGCAAAACCCTAGAGTGAAGGTACACCAGCATCATCTAGCAGAGGAGCTGGTATATATGAACAGCAGACCAGGGGTATTGGCTGGCTGGAGAAAACCACACCCAGTCAGATCAATTGTGCTGCGGAAAACCCATATAGAACAACAGATCCCAGCAGCACAACCTGACCCTTATCCTTTCGCTCTAATATTGTAATCACTGACATATATCATCATTACATACACATATAAAGTTTCATTCGATTCCGACAACTCCTTCTTGGGGATTTTTTTAAGTCAATGAGTGTACATGTTAATAGATTGATATTTGTGATGCCATAACTCAGACTTTACATGGATGTTGTTTCCACCAGTTCTATTTACAGAACTAAAGCTGCTTTCACATCTGCGTCGGGGGTTTGTTTTCCTGCTTCATTATGGGAGAGGAAAAGGGAACCCCCTGGCAGAATGGATCTCATGTCTAACATGGATTTTGCAGTGTATTTACAAATTGTAAATACTTTTTGTACTACTACTGATTAATTTTAACTAATAAGCGATTGCATACAACTGAATGTATTTTTTTAGAACTGGCCCACAGGAGAACAGGTTAATCCCCCAGTGGGCCATGAGCCAGGGAGCGCCATAGACCGGGGTGAGCAGCCACTCCCTGCATGAGCTATTCACAGGTTGTGCACAAACTGGGTGAATGGGAGTCTACCAATTCTTGCCCACTGCATTCTCTATATATCAGACGCACTACAAAAAGTCTCAGTGTAACAAAAAGTCTCATATGCACCAAAATCTACATATATAACATGCAAATTTGCAATTGACTGAAAACTTCGAAAAATCTGCATTTTAGACACAAAAGTTCTAGACTAGCCTGGAGAAAGTAATTGGATTTCGTAAATCTCAATTTTTCCAGTGTTAGATACTGTGCTAAATTAAGGCCTCGGTCAAAAGAGCGTTTTTCTTTTTTTGCGCGCCTATGTGCGCAAAAAAATGCGCTCCACGGATGTTCAAAATGCACGTGACCAAAGCTCCGTGCAAAAAAGTGTGTGGAGCAGCTGTGCTTGTAGAAGCACAGCTGCTCCACGAAGGTCCCCTCATCACTGAACACTGTCACAGCACTGACACAGTGTTCAGTTATGATGGGAGTCCCCGCGGGGACGAAAGAGTCCCCTGCCACAGCTCTCACAGCCATTGCTTTTTTTGGGAGGGTTTCACGACAATAATCATGCAGCATAAATTGCATGATACATTTTTTACTCATTGCTGGTATGGTTCTGACAATACCAAAATGGTTATAGTTTTTTATGGTTTTTCCGCTTTTGCACATAAAAACCCTTTATTGGAAAAAAAATGTCTACATCGTTGCATTCAAAGTCCCATAAGTTTCTTATTTTTCCATGGACGGAGCTCTGTGAGGGCTTTTTTTTTGCGGAACGAGCTGTAGTTTTTATTGGCTCCATTTTGAGGAACATACAGATTTTTGGATCACATTTATTTGGGAGGCAAAGCGATAAAAAAAAAAAAAATTTTGCCTCAGTTCTTTAGTTTGTTTTTTTACAGTTTTTGCCAAGCAGGATAAATAGTGTATTCAATTCATTATACAGGTCATTATAGATATGATGATACCAAATATGTGGGATTTTGTTATACAGGGGAAAGGTGTGCAAAAATGTTTTTTGTTTTTTTTTATAACACTATTTTTATTTATTTTTTTTACATTCCTTTAGGGCACTTAAACCATAACAGCTATGATCACTTTGGTAATGCAGTAGCGAACATAGGCAATGGCAAGCAAGGACACCAGTATACACCAGAGAGGGCCGATGACGTTACTGATCACAGCATGTAGGGGGTTAACAGCAGGGATCAAAGTTCTTATCTATTCCCGCTGTTGGAGCAAGAGGCAAGAGGCTGGTTATCAGTCGCAACCGGCTTCTGCTGTGGGATGGCACAGGCTCAGCTTCTGAGCCTGCGCCATCCACAGGATGTAAGTATATGTCCTGTTGAGTTAAGTACCCGCAGCTAGGATGTAAACTTATGTCCTGTGGCATTAGGGTGAAGCCACACGAGCGTATATCGGCTCGGTTTTCACGCCGAGCCGATATACGTTGTCCTTGTGTGCAGGGGGGGGGGGGGGAGGATGGAAGAGCCAGGAGCAGGAACTGAGCTCCCGGCCCCCTCTCCGCCTCCTCTCCGCCCCTCTGCACTATTTGTAATGGGAAGAGGCGGGGCTAAGTTCCGCGAATTAGCCCCGCCCCTGCCCCGCCTCTCCCCATTGCAAATAGTGCAGAGGGGCGGAGAGGAGGCAGAGAGGGGGGCGGGAGCTCAGTTCCTGCACTTGGCTCTTCCATCCTCCCCCCCCTGCACACGAGGACAACGTATATCGGCTCAGCGTGAAAACCGAGCCGATATACGCTCGTGTGGCTTCACCCTCAAGGTGTCAAACGGGTACTCTGCTGATTTATGTTCATTCATTCATTATGCAGCTATCCCCTCAGTATATATAAGTCGGCTAGTGTTACTTTAGTTAGTTATTTCTTTGTCTGAGACTCCCAGACACTTTTTCCTCAGATGATCCTGTGATCTCAGTTCTGACCAGCTTAGATCAGCTTGGAGATTATGGATTCATTGTCTAGTCAAATTCTCAATGTGTGTGATGCTGATTCATGAACCCTACCAACTGCCTAGAGAGGGACACAGAAACTGCTATCACAGTTACTGACGATAATCACATGGCTCCTGTCACACAGTTATAATAGAAGAGATCACAGCTCATCCTCCTGACTCTATACTCATGGGCTGTAGTTTATATAAGTGACTGAAGAAGATAAAGATAATTAAACTGTCCCTTAAATTAAACACAGAAATCAACCACTCATGCTTCCATGTATTTTTTTAGCAGCACAAAAACCTCAATACGACAAATTAATTAGTGTGAATTGTAAAGTTGCTATAAACAAGGCCCTCAACTCCTATATGGGATATTCCCAAAGTGTGCCAGACTCCCGAATAGCAAATCTCATATACTTATGTTGATATGTCACTTGCTCCCTTATTGACATGTTGACATGTCACTTGCTCCCTTATTGCAGTACAACTAAGGCTACATTCACACCAGCGTTCTTTTTTGTAACTCAGCTCCATCCTTTAAATTGAATAAAAAACTGGATGTGTCGGATCTGGAACATGACGGAGCGGACCCGGGCGGCGGCAAACAGACCCCACTGACTATATTTGGGTCTGTTCGGTTTTTGACACTCAGGGAGAATTTTTTCTCCCAGTAAAAATAGCGCAGCATGATTTCATGCGGAATCTGTGCCATGTGCTCCGAATGAAGCCTCGGATGCAAATGTGAAGTACTACCCTGTTTCCCTGAAAACAAGGCATACCCTGAAAATAAGACATAGCATGTTTTTTCCAGAATTTTTGAGCATGCAAAATGATTTTTCTGGCTTTTTGAGGATGCTTGAAATATAAGCCCTACTCTAAAATTAAGCCCTGCTAACAGTTAATTCAAAAAACCAATTTAAATAGTGTCTAGGCAGCTATACATGTAAAAAAAGTTAAACCTTTTTGAACAAAAATTAATATAAGACACTGTCTTATTTTCGGGGAAACACGGTAGGTCTAAACAGATTAGCTGTTCCAAACTCCTGAAGCCCCACAACCCTCAGAACTGTGGCAACTGCTATACTAATAGTAGGGGTCATGTATCAATTTCACAGCAATAGTAACATAGTATGTTAGGCTGAATGAAGACAATGTCCATCTAGTTCAGCCTGTTTCAAACCTCCCCCCCCCCCCTCCCCCCCTTTCCTTGTTGGTCCAGAGGAAGGCAAAAAAAAAAGCTACAAGAAAATTCAGCTCATTTGGAGGAAAAAAAATCCTTCGTGACTCCATAATGGCAGCCAGAGTAATCCCTGGATCAACATTTGAGATAAACAACCCCTCTGGTCACCTAATGTCTATATCCTGTAATATCATAACACTCTAGAAAGGCATCTAGTCCCTCTTAAACTCCTTTATGGATTTTGCCATCACCACATCCTCAGGCAGAGAGTTCCACAGTCTCACTGCTCTTACAGTAAAGAACCCTTTTCTATGTTGGTGATGAAACCTTTGTTCCTCTAGATGTAGAGGATACCGTCGCAGTCCTGGATATAAACAGATCATGGGAGAGATCCTTGTATTGTCCCCTCATGTATTTATACATAGTTATTTGATCGCCCCTTAACCGTCTTTTTTTCCAGGGTGAATAATCCTAATTTTGATAGCCTCTTGATAGCCTTTTGATAGACTGTTACTCCAGTCCTCCCATTCTGCTGCTATGGCCAAAAGCTTACAGCCGTATTTTCGGGCCGTGTGCTTTCTTTGTATTCCACGGACAGCACACAGCCCAATTGTAGTCCACGAGGCTATTCACGTGCATCATCTTTAACATGGATTGATCGTCCACGTAAAAAAACTCACAGTATGTCCTATATTCTCTTCTGTTTCCACGGACAAGAATAAAAGACATGGAATGTGCAGGGTCCGTGAAGACTGGTGTCCGTGGGCTGTTTGATGAGTTGCATCAAAGTTTTTTGGGTGCGACTCACCTTACGACCTTTGGCCTAAGACTTTTGCAGATAATATGCCCTCTAGTGGTCACAAATACCATTAAAGTAAAACAAAAAAAAATATTCGTATGAACTTAACTATAAAATATATATATATATATATTTTTTTTTTCTTAATCTATTATGTTAAGGAAAGCATAAAATCTTACCCCACCATCCCCATCATTCCTGCAATGTCTCCTTCTAAGATAACATAAATGCTGTGATTTTTCTCTGTCTTTTATATCATCTTACTAAATATTTTCCACTATTACTTAGCCAATGTAAAGGTAGAAGCCTTATAGCACTGCAACTGATACACAGTCATCATTCAGCTCACACATAATAAGAAACTGAAAGCTTTTCCCAATTTACTATCAGCATATTGTTGGCAGTCGTTGCTTGACAGATCATTTCAGCGGTGATAAAAATAACTGCAACGCAAGAGATATTTTTCTGGGTTTATTCACTTTTTTAAAAATCAGATGTCATTAAATCGTTTAGGTGATTAAAAGCACAGGAACAATACTGGTTACTCTACAACACATTGCTTTTTTCGAGTAACTGTCTACTCGGGCGAAAAGATTCAGGGGGCGCTGGGGGGGGGGGGGGGGGGGGCGGCGGGGTGGAGCAGGGGGTAGCAGGGGGGAACAGGGGGGAGCTCTCTCTCTCTTTCCCCACCGCAACCCCCCGCTCACCCCCAGCGCCCCTCGAATCTTTTCGCCCTATTAGGCAGTTACTCGAAAAAAATGATGCTCGATCAAGTAATTGCTTTAAACGAGCACGTTCGCTCATCTCTAATGATAATCGTTGCCCGCAAACGCTGCTATCGTTCACCCTTCAGCTGAACGATGATTTTAAGGTGAGCTTAAAATCCATCATTCAGCCGGAGAGATATAACAGGGACCACACGCTGTGGGGCCGGAGATTATCTTGTATTCTGCTGACAGCCCGTGTGAGAACAATAGAGCTGTGTGCAGAGCTCAGACCACATGTTGCACTCTGCAAAAAGCTCCCAGAGGTGCTTTTACGGGCTCGTTAAAACTGTCGCGATGTCTCTGCTGGAGCAATCTATTTATTGCTACAAGTTGATTGGCAGACATGTCTGAATCAGGAAGGCCTGGACCTCTTCCTGACTCAGACATGGTGGCCACAACTAGGTCTCGTGGGGTCTTACTTCCACTGAGAAGCCAAGATGGGACATGGGCTGTTGCCATATCATCCCTGCTGCCTTCCATACCCCAGGTAGGCCAGTCTCACAGAGTTAGGCAAGCCTATCTTCTGAAAGACCCAGTGGCCCCGTTACACAATGGTTGTTTCCAAGGACCTGGCAGATGTCTGCTAACCAGGCCCACTCTGCTGTAAAGAATTGAGGAGGCTGACTCCCACTGCGCCGCCCATGTTGGAGTTGGTATTCCACTATAGCTCTACGCTGCTCATAGAGCCTGGCCAACATGTGGAGTGTAGAGTTCCACCGTGTGGGCACGTTGCACAGCAGTCGGTGCACTGGCAGATGAAACCGATGTTGCAGGGTGCGCAGGGTGGCAGCGTCCGTGTGGGACTTGCGGAAATGTGTGCAGAGTCGGCGCACCTTTCCGAGCAGGTCTGACAAGCGTGGGTAGCTTTTCAGAAAGCGCTGAACCACCAAATTAAAGACGTGGGCCAGGCATGGCACGTGCGTGAGGCTGCCGAGCTGCAGAGCCGCCACCAGGTTACGGCCGTTGTCACACACGACCATGCCCGGTTGGAGGCTCAGCGGCGCAAGCCAGCGGTCGGTCTGCTCTGTCAGACCCTGCAGCAGTTCGTGGGCCGTGTGCCTCTTCTCTCCTAAGCTGAGTAGTTTCAGCACGGCCTGCTAACGCTTGCCCACCGCTGTGCTGCCACGCCGCACGACACCGACTGCTGGCGACGTGCTGCTGCTGACACATCTTGATTGCGAGACAGAGGTTGCGTAGGAGGAGGAGGAGGAGGAGGAGGGTGGTTTAGTGGAGGAAGCATACACCGCCGCAGATACCACCACCGAGCTGGGGCCCACAATTCTGGGGGTGGGTAGGACGTGAACGGTCCCAGGCTCTGACTCTGTCCCAGCCTCCACTAAATTCACCCAATGTGCCGTCAGGGAGATATAGTGGCCCTGCCCGACTGTGCTTGTCCACGTGTCCGTTGTTAAGTGGACCTTGCCAGTAACCTCGTTGGTGAGGGCGCGTACAATGTTGGAGGAGACGTGGTCGTGCAGGGCTGGGACGGCACATCGGGAAAAGTAGTGGCGAATGGGAACTGAGTAGCGCGGGGCCACGGCCACCATTATAGCTTTGAAAGCCTCCGTTTCCACAACCCTATACGGCAGCATCTCCAGGCTGATAAATTTGGCTATGTGCACGTTTAACGCTTGAGCGTGCGGGTGCATAGCGGCGTACTTGCGCTTGCGCTCCAACACTTGCGCTGGCGACGGCTGGACGGTGCGCTGAGAGACATTGGTGGATGGGGCCGAGGACAGCGGAGGTGAGGTTGTGGGTGAAGGCCAGGAGACGGTAGTGCCTGTGTCCTAAGAGGGGGGTTGGATCTCAGTGGCAGGTTGGGGCACAGGGGGAGAGGCAGCGGTGCAAACCGGAGGCGGTGAACGGCCTTCGTCCCACCTTGTGGGGTGCTTGGCCATCATATGTCTGCGCATGCTGGTGGTGGTGAGGCTGGTGGTGGTGGCTCCCCGGCTGATCTTGGCGCGACAAAGGTTGCACACCACTGTTCGTCGGTCGTCTGCACTCTCAGTGAAAAACTGCCAGACCTTTGAGCACCTCAGCCTCTGCAGGGTGGCATGGCGCGAGGGAGCGCTTTGGGAAACAGTTGGTGGATTATTCGGTCTGGCCCTGCCTCTACCCCTGGCCACCGCACTGCCTCTTCCAACCTGCCCTGCTGCTGCACTTGCCTCCCCCTCTGAAGACCTGTCCTCAGTAGGCGTAGCAAACCAGGTGGGGTCAGTCACCTCATCGTCCTGCTGCTCTTCCTCCGAATCCTCTGTGCTCTCCTCCCTCGGACTTACTCCAATTACTACTACCTGAGTGATAGACAACTGTGTCTCATCGTCATCATCCTCCTCACCCACTGAAAGCTCTTGAGACAGTTGCCGGAAGTCCCCAGCCTCATCCCCCGGACCCCGGGAACTTTCCAAAGGTTGGGCATTGGTCACGACAAACTCCTCCGGTGGGAGAGGAACCATTGCTGGCCATTCTGGGCAGGGGCCCGAGAACAGTTCCTGGGAGTCTGCCTGCTCCTCAGAATGTGTCATTGTAATGAAGTGAGGAGGCTGGGAGGAAGGAGGAGCAGCAGCCAGAGGATTCAGAGTTGCAGCAGTGGACGGCGCAGAATTCTGGGTGGTCGATAGATTGCTGGATGCACTTTCTGCCATCCACGACAGGACCTGCTCACACTGCTCATTTTCTAATAAAGGTCTACCGCGTGGACCCATTAATTGTGAGATGAATGTGGGGACGCCAGAAACGTGCCTCTCTCCTAATCCCGCAGCAGTCGGCTGCGATACACCTGGATCAGGAGCTCGGCCTGTGCCCACACCCTGACTTGGGCCTCCGCGTCCTCGCCCGCGTCCACGTCCTCTAGGCCTACCCCTACCCCTCAGCATGCTGTATTACCAGTAGTGCAGAAACAGAACGCTGTAATTAAATGTGCCGCTTATTGGCCTGTGGTTGGAGGCTGACTTCCCTTACGGAACGCACAGCAGATCCAGGAAACAATTTTGCGCAAGCCTGCTGTAACGCTTAGCTGCGTATTAATTAGGACTACTACCCCCAGCAGATAGATACTGTAGGCAGCGTATAATATTATGTATACTGTTTCCCTCTGGCGGAATGACGGCGCTGATGTAACAGAGACAGCAGATCCAGGAAACAATTTTGCGCAAGCCTGCTTTAACGCTTAGCTGCGTATTAATTAGGACTACTACCCCCAGCAGACACGCAGTAAACTGAAGACGGTCACAGGCAGCCCAAATATAGTATTTTTCCCCAATTTTTTGGAAAAAGCCCACTGCCTATATAGCCTGAATATCTCTTTCCCTGCCTCACCAGTACTGGCCCTATACTCTGTACAATGACTGCAGACTGAGGACGCAATGCTCTGCACGGCCGATATACAAAAAAAAATGTGCAACACTGCAAAAAGCAGCCTCAACAGTACTGCACACGGTCAGATGTGGCCCTAAGAAGGACCGTTGGGGTTCTTGAAGCCTAAAATCACTCCTAACACTCTCCCTATAGCAGCTCCGGCATCAGCAGCACTTTCCCTGAACTATGTCAGAATGCATCTGTGGCGAGCCGCGGGAGGGGCCGATTTATATACTCGGGTGACACCTGATCTCGCCAGTTACTCACTGCAGGGGGGGTGGTATAGGGCTTGAACGTCGCAGGGGGAAGTTGTAATGCCTTCCCTGTCTTTCAATTGGCCAGAAAAGCGCGCTAACGTCTCAGAGATGAAAGTGAAAGTAACTCGAACATCGCGTGGTGCTCGCCTCTAGTAACGAGCATCTCGAACACGCTAATACTCGAACGAGTATCAAGCTCGGACGAGTACGTTCGCTCATCTCTAGTCAAGACCTAATGCAGCGATGCCCTGATCTGAAAAAGAGTGAGGAGGATACGTGTACAGGACAGTTTTTTTATTGTCTTAATCTAGATTAACATTTTTAGTTTTTCGCTATATGTACACCCTATTTTTGGCTCCCTCTCCACAAACAGGGCGAAAACTATATTTCACAGGGTGTCTGGGTGAGAGAGGCTTTTAACAGGGTGACTCCCTGTAAAATTGGGTGAGTTGACATGTTTGAGTCAGGTACAAATGCCACCATCGTATTTAGAATCATGATAACTGAATAATCCGATGAGCTGGCCAACGGAGAAGTGAAGGAGATCAAGAACAAAGTCTTAGAGCATATAAACAGAGGGGAAAAGGAGGAGATTGTGTGAGAGTAGAGGGTACTTAGGAGAAAAGGAATTTTTTTTATGGCAAAGCAAATGGTGTGATGTACGGAACCTATTATAAATATCTGTGACATATTTTATACAGTATGGCAGTATTGTTCCATCTTCCTTATTTGCATATTACCCAGAGGAGCATGAATGGCCTTATAAGTCTCCTTACTCACTCACCTTCTAGGTGCTCTCCCTAAGGAGAAGAGATAGTGTTCGAGATCCATACCACACGTACATGATTTCTAAACATTGCTTTACAGAGCAGAAGAATTGGCTTCTTGGATGTTATAAGCAGGGGCGTAACTATAGAGGATGCAGGGGGTGCGGTTGCACCCGGGCCCAGGAGCCTTAGGGGGCCCATAAGGCCTCTCTTCTCCATATAGGGAGCCCAGGTACATGAATAAAGCATTATAGTTTGGGGCCCTGTTACAGGTTTTGCATTGGGGCCCATGAGCTTGACGTTACGCCTCTGGTTATAAGTAATATTCACTTGACGACATAGTAATCCACACCATTAAAGCAGTTACAGGAAGTACGCGCAATGTATATTCCAATCCTCTAGGGGCCCTTATCAACATCTTGATAAACTGTCCCCAGAAGAGTCAAACATTCCCTGACAAAATATTAGCTCTACATAAACAACATATGGCCATTTCCCGTGGCTGTACATTATTATCATAAACTCCTAAATTGCTCCCACAATGAACACATTACATCTACAATGCATTGTACAAGGCAGCTCAAGAAATCCTCAGTAAATATAACTCATGATATACACCCACGCCAATCTTTCCCTATCTAGAGATTCGTGTTGTTATAAGCTTACGGTATGTGCAGGTCCACTCCAAAGCATGTAACAGTAAAACAGGAATAAAAGCGGCACTACTAAATACTACTGTGTTTCTCCGAAAATAAGACCCTGTCTTATATTAATTTTTGCCCCCGCCGCCCCTCTGCTCGGTCGAGTAATCAGTTACCCGACAAGACCGATATTTGATCGAGCATCAGCCTTAAACGAGATGTGCTCTCTCATCTCTAATGGCTGTTGATTGGTTCTTTAACCGCTGCTCAGCCAATCAATGGAGTGCTGGATGAACCAATCACAGCCATCGCATTGGTTCATCGAGCGCTGCATTGATTGGTTCTTCGACCGCTGCTCAGCCAATCAACAGCCATCGCTTCCTGGAGGCGGGATTTATGAATTGGCTGTGAACCGTAACCAGCCAATTCATACATCCGCCTCCACAACGAGATGGCTGATGATTGGTTCATCCAGCGCTGCATTGATTGGCTGAGCATCGGTCGATGAAGCAATCACAGCCATCGCTTTCTGGAGGCAGAATTTATGAATCCCGTAACCAGGAAGTGATGTTGTACAAGCGCCGAGGACTGTGGGAAATGCGCGCGCTGGACCGAGCCTGCTAGATAATGTATTCTTTTTTGTAATGTAGTGTAACTAGGGCTTATTTTCAGGGTAGGACTTATATTTTAGGACTCTCCACCTAGGGTTTGTTTTCAAGGTAGGTCTTATTTTGGGGGAAACAGGATAAATAGTAACAGGACATACTTAAGAATTATGGGTTGTGGTGTAAAACTTCAGGTTGGGGCCCGCAACTACCCTTCATGGCTGCTGGATATGATCCACCTGGAGCTTTGTGTTGCATCACCGAGCCTCAAACCCCAAGACTTGTTTTACTTCTCCTTGTCTCTCAAAATATATATATATATATATATATGCATAAAGACAACATATCTATAAAGAAACTTTTATAATACTGAAGGCTTAGATATAGTGGCTCAGCTCTAGTATACGTCTAAATAAATAAGTCCCCAAATAATAGTCAGATATCCGTTCTACACAGTGATAGTGATTACAGTGCAGTTACCTCCAGTGATCACAGGCAGAGTCTTCTTTGACTGTCATCGTTCACTTTCATTTTTCATTATCAGGGCCCAGACTGCCATTAAGACCTCTTCCAGTCATGACTTGCCTCTGTGTAAGTACTGTCTATCCCCATCCTGCCCCTTCCATTCAGTGTCTCCCTATAGCAATAGTGCACCATTTTGTATCCCCCAAAGTAATAATGCCCTCCTCTGTAACCCCAATACAGTATTATTTATTCACCTTTGAGTCCACCTACAAAATAATGATGTTCTCTTTGAGCCCCTGAAAAGTAAAAATACTTCTGTGCCCCCAAAACCCTAATAACATTCTTTCTGTGCCCACGCAAAGCAATAGTGCCCGCACATCTAATAAACTACTACTGACTCCGAATATAGTAGTTTGAGGCACTAGGGTGGAGCCTCAGGTGTAGTAGCCACAGGTCTGGAGAGCAGTCAAGGAAGAGCTATGAATTATTAATTAATTAATTAATAGTCAGAGGCCAGCACCCAGGTAAATGGGTAGAGCGGCCTCTCAAACTTAGAGAGGATAAAAGAGAAAGATTGTCCCTTAACAATATAACATAGGGCTATCTTTCGTATTACGCAGCTCTGAGTTAGAAGCCCCGTTTAAAGTTGGAGCAAAATCCCCTCCTTAATGTCCAGAGAAAAACCCTGATAGTCTGACCAATCATACACCTATCTTCCCCCTGCCATTCTTTTAGAAGATATTTTCCCGAATAACTAAGGTAGAAGAAATTATGGTGAGGTACACCAAAACAAAAAAGCAGGATACACAGATATACCCTCCAGTCTACCATCAAGGCTGCTCTACCCATTTACCTGGGTGTTGGCCTCTGACTATTTACGTGGGCATTGCTCCCACTGAGATCTCCCTGAACAACAAACATCCAGATATTTGACCACTCTAGCCCTCATGATAGGGGACTAAATTTGAAGTTTGTTCAGTTATTTCAACTCTTGTATAGCACTTCAATTTTGAATATAGGTTCACTTAGGTTCCTGATGAACCAGTCAAGCGGTAGAAACGCGTCGAGCCAGTGAACTACTACAAGCTTAAGAATCGAACGAGTCGCTACCCCCAACTACAGGAGACTCCACCTAGGAGTAGGTTGGGGGGGTTGCATTTTGTGTGATGATGTCCTAGTGCTCCTGAGGGTCCTGAATCATAGAATGGTAGAGTTGGAAGGGACCTCCAGGGTCATCGGTCCAATCCGCTGTTCAATGCAGGATTTACTAAATTATCCCAGATGGATGTCTGTCCAGCCTTTGTTTAAACACTTCCGATGAAGGAGAACTCACTACCTCCCGTTGCAACCTGTTCCACTCATTGATCACCCTCACTGTCTAATATCCAATTTGTGTCTCCTCCCTTTCAGTTTCATCCCATTGCTTCTAGTCCTTGTACAAATGAGAATAGGGCTGATCCCTCTGCACTGTGACAGCCCTTCAGATATTTGTAGACAGCTATTAAGTCTCCTCTCAACCACTCAAGACCCCTACTGATCAGCTGTTTGTCGGCCGTTGACTGTGTATACAGAGCAAGAACACTGTACTCTGTACACATTGCAGTGGCCTAGGTTGGTAATACAAGCACTGTTTTCTCTGACCTTCAACACATAGGTCATTAATAGTTAAGATGTGGACAACCCCATTTAAAATCAATGTTTTATTGAAATAGGTGTCCAGTTACACTCGGTGATTGGTTCTCCATACCATAGTACAATTGTATTGTCAAATGTTCATCAGCTGACTGTTGTTCTCTCCTACCCTTCTGACTTGGAGACGTTTCAATATGATGTGTACATGGACATTCTTAGCAAAAGGTGGAATTGTCGGCACCACAACAACATCAATAGTCCAGGTGGAACAGGACATATATGCAAACCCGGTGGTATTCTGCAACAACAATAGTCTAATAAGAAATTGCAGGGAATTAGAAGGAAATAGCTGCACTCTTTGGGGTCTTTGCAAATTGCAACTTTTTGATCTAAGATTAAGGGTACAATATAGCAGGTGTTTGAAAGTGCACAGAACAGGCAACAGCCATTTTACATACTAACTTCATGTAGTCTTGCACTTAAAGGGGTTCTGTCAACAAAAATAAAAATCTATACTCACTATAGATCAGCAAGCACCAAAATGCTCGGGTGCTCGGTACTCAAGTCGCACTTTTCGTAATGCTCGAGAGCTCGTTTAGAACTCTGTCTAATGCACTGCAGACATAGAACAGTATAACTGAAATGTTTTTCAGTAGCCCAGGAAATATTATAGTACTGTTTCGCGGTGAGACCTCTGCCTACTGAGAATGCTATAGCTGTAATGCTCTGCACAGGGCTAGATGCTTTAAAAAAAAAAAAGGGTGCACTACTGCTCCCAGCCAGCCACAACTGTAATGCACACGATGAGGAGTAGCCCTAAGAAGGACCGCTGGGGTTCTTGAAGAGAGGATCCTACTCAAACACTTTCCCTAACCACTGTCAGCATGAGGCGAGCCGCGGGCGGGACCACTTAACGTACTCGGCGGTCACCTGATCTCGCCAGCCACTCACTGCTGTTGGCGGGCAGAGGGCTGGCACGTCACAGCAGGAAGTGGTAATGCCTTCCCCCCATGTTTATTGGCTAGACAATGGCGCTAAACATGCGGGGAAGGGAAATGAAATTGACTCGAGTACCGCGTGGTGTTCGTCTCAAGTAACGAGCATTTCGAGTATCCTAATACTCAAACGAGTAGCAAGCTCAAACGAGTGTGTACGCTCATCTGTAATACTCACCTGTGCCTTAGGATGACTACCCACTAGTGATACTTTTTTCTTGCAATGGGAGATCGATGATTTTGAAACAAATGATATTCAATGGTTTCATACTCATGTTCCAGTTTTACTTTCAAGGCTCACAGCGCAGAGAAAAAAATCTGCAACATCACTATTGAAAACATAGGGAGTACATTGCAGACTTCTGCCACAGCTGTGACAGCTATGGCAGAGGATTCCTTCATCGCCGCAGGGAAGAAGGAATCCTTTGCCACAGCTGTAGCAGAAGTCCGTGACACTATCCCATTGCATTCAATGGGGTCGGCACTGCTGCAGCCCCTTTGAAAGCAGTGGGTGCAGGCAACCCCCATAGCGATAATTTTGGGGAAGGGCTTGAAATATAACCTTGCGGTAAAAAAAAATATTTATACTTACCTAGAAGAGTCATTCGGCTCTTCTCTCTGGCACGGCAGTCTTCTGTGTTCTGCAGGCTGGTGATTGAAAAATCCCTGCCCCCAGAGAGTGCTGGTCTCATTGGCTAAATGCTCAGCCAATCACAGGCAGCGCTCAGCCATTCATTGAATTCATGCCGCAGCAGTGCCGACCCCATTAAAATCAATGGGATAGCATCACGGACCTCTGCCACAGCTGTCACAGCTTTGGCAGAGGATTCCTTCATCGCTGCAGTCCCTTAGGGGGTGAAGGCATCCTCTGCCATAGCTGTCACAGCTGTGGCAGAAGTCCCTATGTTTTCAATGGGGCTGGCGCTGCTGCCGCCGTCCCCATTAATAACAGTGAGCGATATCGCAGAGTTTTTTCTGCACTGCAAGGCACAAGGCTCTCGCTTTTGCAAAAAAATATATCGCTAGTGGGTGGGCGCCCTTACCGAGCTGTTCTCCAGTAACCTGCTGCTCTTCTTCTGTCCCTCCGGCAGCCTTTCTACCACAGTGCAGAAGCTGGCAAATTTCCAGCTTCTGCCACTGCTTCGACCACTGCCGGATGGCAAGTACTGCCGCCCGGGTCAGTTGGTGACGCACAAGTGACGCGTCGTCCACCGACTGGCCTGGCTGCGTCTAACCTGTGATGTGCCGGAGAGTCGACAGTGAGTGCGCATGCGTCCCCCTTTCCTGGTGCACTTGTGCACTCGCTGTGGACTTGTATTACAGTGTAGTCCCGGCCGGCGTCAGCACGCAGGTGCCGATGTGAGATGACCCTTCACGCGCCAGGTAATCAAGGGAGGGAGGAAATACAACGGGATTAGGTAAATTTACCTTGTTTTTTTAAATGTTTTTTTTCCACAGGTTAGAATGTGCAGGGCACAAGATAAAAAGGGCTTTTGCTGACAGAATCCCTAAGGCGATTCTCATTTATTTAGTGTATTTCCTATTACTTCCAGAGCACCAGCATATTCTGCAGCATGGTGAATGTATGCAGACTAGAGGTAAATATAGGGTCAGATGAAACTAATGGTTTCCTTGGTTTGGCTTCTGGAATTGTATCATGTTTTTGCATTTTGTGTTTCATTGTACTTTGGGAATAATGCTAGAAGGACAGTAATATTTTAAGGGCGATTTCCTTAAAATAAAGCAAAGTGATATAACAATATTTTTCCATAAAAATGAATAAAGCAGCAGTGCACAGGCTTGATGGCCCCTCCGTTCATACGGGTGATAGGAGGCCCCTGCTCTCGTGATCAGTGGGAGTCACTAGCTGGACCCACATCAATCACTTATTTCCTATCCTATGGATCAGGGCTTATTCTATGGATCAGGCAGGGCTTATTCACACAATCGTATATCAGCCAGTATTTTCATGGCTAGCCGATATACGCTACCATCTGATGAATTGGATTCCAATGCATCAGATCACACAGGCGTATTCCCATGGCGTAAAAGCGCCCAACCGGGAGCTTTTACGCCGGGCAGGAAAGATCTTCCTGGCCTGACTATGGCCACTGCCCTAGACTCCTATGGGAGCCAATGACAGCGGCCGGAGAAGGCAGGGAGTTTAGCAGCGTGACTGCTAAACTCCCTCCCCCTTCTCTCCTCCTCTCTCGCTGTTTGCAATGGGAGGGACGGGGTAGGACTGAGCTAAGCTCCGCCCATGACCTGCCCCCTCTCATTGCAAACAACTGGAGAGAGGAGGGGTGCTGGCGAGGGAAGGGGAAGACAGCTTAGCAGAGCTAAACTGTCTCCCCCCACCCAACAGCATATACACTGAGCCCATGCATCACATGGTAGCGTATATCGGCCAGCTGTGAAAATGCTAGCCCATATACGCTCATGTGAATAAGCCCTAAGGGATATGTTTAAAACTTGACATCCCTTTAAAGGAAATATGTTAGCTTTAACTTCTAGTGCAAACTACAGACATGCTGTTACAGAGCAGGAGGAGCTGAGCAGATTGATATACAGTTTTATGGGGAAAGAATCAGTAGAACTTGTATTTAATTCATTTATATTTCTGCATTTGCTGAGCTGCACAGTCCACTGGGTGGCGCTATCAGTGATTGACAGCTCCCCCTGTATGTACAGTTATACACTGCTTCCTCTCCTGCAGCTTAGACATTGGGATTTAGCGCTGCAGGCTAGTTCACTCAAAGGGAGCTGTTTAACACCTTATGCAGAGAGTGCCCCCTAGTGGTATCTGATAGCAGTCAACATTTTTAAACCCTGCTCTCTGCTGCACTATTGCCCCCTAATATGATTGCAGCCTTACTCATGCTCATGACTTATCTTGCTTCTGCTGGAATAAAGTTTTACTACCTGCCCTGTCATGTTAGTCGGGACATTCAGTACATTTAAGATTAATGAATTAGCTGTCAATTAGGGCTTCATACAACAAAACCATTGGAGAAAACAAGATGTGGGAAGGGGGACAAGAGTATGAAATGAGGGCAGTGACTTGATATTTTACTATTAGGCCACTCTCACACCGGCGTTCAGTTAAACGCCGCTCGAAACCGCGTCATTTTACCATAATTTCGAGCAGCGTTTTTGAACACGTCACAGCATTTGACAGCGCTTATTAAAACCCCTTAACGACCAATGACGTACCTGGTACGTCATGGAGCGTCGGGGTATGTATGAAGAGAGGTTGCGTGGCAACCTCTCTTCATACAGTGCGGGCATCAGCTGTTTATAACAGCTGACACCCGCGGGCAATAGCCGCGAGCGGCCGCGCGGCCGATCGCGGCTATTAACCATTTAAACGCCGCTGTCAATTCTGACAGCGGCATTTAAATCCCCCGAACGATGTTCGGGGGTCCCGCGCGGCCCCCCCGCGGTGAGATCGGGGGAGCCTTGCACGTATCATGGCAGCCGGGGGGCCTAATGAAAGGCCCCAGGGCTGCCTTAGCAGACTGCCTATCAAGCCGTCCCCGTGGGGTGGCTTCATAGGCTGCCTGTCAAAAAGCAGTATGACGTAATGCTATAGCATTACGTCATACTGCAGGAGCGATCAAAGCATCGCATCTTAAAGTCCCCCAGGGGGACTTCAAAGTAAAGTAAAAAAAAGAATCAATAAAGTTTTTTTTTAATTGAAAAAAAAAAAAAGTTGTAAAAGTTTAAATCACCCCCCTTTTGCCATATCTATTATTAAAAAATCTAAATAATAAATTAAAAATATGTATTTGATATCGCCGCGTCCGTAAAAGTCCGATCTATCAAAGTAGCACATAATTTTTCCCGCACGGTGAACGTCGTCCGAAACAAAAAATGAAGAACGCCAGAAATGCACTTTTTTAGTTACCCTGTCTCCAATAAAAAACGTAATAAAAAGCGATCAAAAAGTCATATGTATTCCAAAATGGTACTATCAGAAACTACAGGACATCCCGCAAAAAATGAGACCTTGCTCAACTACGTCGACGGAAAAATAAAAAAGTTATCGCGCGCACAAAATGACGACAGAAAATAATTGAAAAAAATTTTATGTCTTTAAAAAAAAAAAAGAGGAGTATAGTAAAAAAAAACCTAAACAAGTTTGGCATCGTAGTAATCGTACCGACCCATAGAATAAAGTTATCATGTCGTTTTTGTTGCCATTTGTGCGCCGTAGAAGCAAGACGTACTAAAAGATGGCAAAATGTCGTTTTTTTTCCATTTTACTCCACTTAGAATTTTTTAAAAGTTTTTCAGTACATTATATGGTACTTTAAATAGCACCATTGAAAAATACAACTCGTCCCACAAAAAACAAGCCCTCATACAGTGACGTGGATGGAAAAATAAAGGAGTTATGATTTTTTTAAAGGGGGGAGGAAAAAACGAAAATGGAAAACGAAAAATGGCCGCGTCATTAAGGGGTTAAGGCACCCAATCATTGTGATGGAATGCATTAAAAAATGCAAAAACGCTGAGAAATAGAACAGACAGCGTTCGAAAATCTAAGAAGACCCATTAAAATCAACGAGAGCGTTGTACAATGGTTGGCAGGACGCTGCGCTAACTGTGGTAAAAAGCGTTGCGTATGAGAGTGGCCTTAGCCACACCGTCACATCTGAGGGTTTTTATATTACACATAGAAAGAGAGAGCGATAGAGAGAGAGCAAGTAGGAAAGCGCTAAAGTGAGAGCTAGAGAGAGCGCGATAGAGCGAGAGCACTAAATAGAGAGAACAGTATAAAAAGAGTGAGCTAGAATAGATAGATATGAGATAGATAGATAGATAGATATGAGATAGATGGATATGAGATAGATAGATAGATAGATGTGAGATAGATAGATAGATAGATAGATAGATAGATAGATAGATAGATAGATAGATAGATAGATAGATAGGTAGATAGATAGATAGATAGATAGATAGATAGGTAGATAGATATGAGATAGATGGATATGAGATAGATAGATAGATAGATGGATATGAGATAGATAGATAGATAGATAGATAGATAGATAGATAGATAGATAGATAGATAGATATGCGGTAGATAGATAGACAGATAGATATGAGACAGATAGATATGAGACAGATAGATATGAGAGATAGATAGATAGATAGATAGATGGATATGAGATAGATAGATGTGAGAGAGATAATTAGATAGATAGATAGGTAGGAGCTAGATATGAGATAGATAGATAGATATTAGATAGATAGATAGATATGAGATAGATAGATAGATAGACAGATAGATATGAGATAGATAGATAGATAGATAGACAGATATGAGATAGATAGATAGATGTGAGAGAGATAATTAGATAGATAGATAGGAGATAGATATGAGAGAGATAGATAGATAGATATGAGATAGATAGACAGACAGATAGATATGAGAGAGATAGACAGATAGATATGAGATAGATAGATAGGAGATAGATAGATGGATATGAGATAGATGGATATGAGATAGATAGATATGAGATAGATAGATATGAGATAGATAGATATGAGATAGATAGATATGAGATAGATAGATAGATAGATATGAGATAGATAGATAGATAGATATGAGATAGATAGATAGATAGATATGAGATAGATAGATAGATAGATATGAGATAGATAGATAGATATGAGATAGATGGATAGATAGATAGAGATAATTAGATAGATATATATGAGATAGATAGATAGATGGATATGAGAGATAGATAGATACATAGATAGATAGATATGAGGTAGATAGATATGAGGTAGATGGATATGAGATAGATAGATAGATGGATAGGAGATAGATAGATGTGAGATAGATAGATATGCGGTAGATAGATAGATAGATATGAGACAGATAGATATGAGATAGATAGATAGATATGAGATAGATAGATGGATATGAGATAGATAGATGGATATGAGATAGATAGATAGATAGATGTGAGATAGATAGATAGATAGATAGATAGGAGCTAGATATGAGATAGATAGATAGATAGATATTAGATAGATAGATATGAGATAGATGGATAGATAGATAGACAGATAGATATGAGATAGATAGATGTGAGAGAGATAATTAGATAGATAGGAGATAGATATGAGATAGATAGATAGATATGAGATAGACAGATAGATATGAGATAGATAGATAGGAGATAGATAGATGGATATGAGATAGATAGATAGATAGATAGATAGATAGATAGATAGATAGATAGGATAGATAGATAGATAGATATTAGATAGATAGATAGATAGATAGATATGAGATAGATATGAGATAGATAGATGTGAGATAGATAGATAGATAGATAGATAGATATGAGATAGATATGAGATAGATATGAGATAGATAGATAGATAGATAGATATGAGATAGATAGATGTGAGATAGATAGATAGATAGATAGATAGATAGATAGATAGATAGATATGAGATAGATAGATAGATAGATAGATAGATATGAGATAGATAGATAGATAGATGTGAGATAGATAGATATGAGATAGATAGATAGATAGATGGATAGATAGATAGATGGATATGAGATAGATAGATGTGAGCGAGATAATTAGATAGATAGATAGATATGAGATAGATGGATAGACGGATAGATATGAGAGAGATAATTAGATAGATAGATATGAGATAGATAGACAGATAGATATGAGATAGACAGATAGATAGATAATTAAATTTATAGGGGAAAAAAATAACATTTTTTTTGCCAACTGGATAACCTTATTAATTTCTGTTAATTGTTCACATCCATTCACACCTTAATGGTAATAAAAGTGCACATGTAATTTATCGCAAGTATTAAAGGATCTGCTCCATTAACAACTCCAGTGACTTATTTGTGTTTTGGTTCAAAGCTTTTGCTTATGACCGAAATTCTCTTTGGAATTTTCTATTTAAAACTCTTTTCTGCCCCCTAGTGAACAATCCACAAAAGAGCATCTTGTGATTTAATAATCCAAATGTTGTTTTTAAAACTATGAAGAGTTTGTCAGAATACTTTTATAGGGGATTCATGTATAGGATGAGATTTTTGAAGTACACAGGCGTTCAATGGAAGCTCAACGCTTAGGCTATATTCACACAGCAGATGTGATGTAAAATTTGCACCCACAAGTGATCAAGGCAGTCTATTGCAAAAAGTAATCTTTGTATTGCGCCAAGATATCCCGCAGCATTCTACATATAAGAAGGAACATAGAAAATAAAAAATTCAGACATCAGATACAGTAGTAAACCAAAAGATAATTGGAATAGCAGCAATAAGGGCTTGGTACTCAAGAGCTTACAATCTACGAGGAAATAGGGATGACACGGGAGATGCAAGTGCTTGTCCTGTGAAATGGTCTGGCCATCTTTTATATAAAGGGTACTATACATAAAACTGTATGAGCTGCATAAATACAGATATGAAGTACATTAGGGTGTATGGGGTGTGAGGGATGCAGTGGGCTGAAGGAATCAGATTCTGAGGGGGATGTAGAAGCAATGTAAATGGGGACGTTAGATTAGATAATGTGATAGGCCTCCCTAAAAAGATTTCTTTTTAGAGCGCGCTTAAAACAGTGGGTGTTGGGTATTAAATTAACGTGAGTGTCCAGAGTAGCGCATTCCAGAGAACTGGTGCAGCTCCAGAGAAGTCTTGGAAATGGGAGTGGAAAGTTCAGATTGCAGCAGAACTTAGTAAAAAGTGATTAAGGCCGCCTGCAGACGAGCGGGTCGGATCCGCCGGCGAGAATTCTCGCCGCGGGACCCGACCCGAGCGCCTGCAGGGATGAGCGCGTACTCACCCGCGCCCGGCGGCCCCGGCTCTTTCATGTGCCGGCTGCCGGGCAGCCGGCACATGCGCAGACCGGAGACGCCAGCTGCGTGAGTGACGTGCGAGCCCCGCACAAAAATAGGACATGCCGCGGTTTGTTTGCCGCGCGAAATCCGCGGCCGTCTGCATAGGATTGCGTTTGTTAACGCAATCCTATGCAGGCTTTGAGCGGCGGAAATCCCGCCGCGGGATTTCCGCTCGTCTGCAGGCGGCCTAACTGAATGGAGAGCACAGGTAGGTTGATAGACAAAGATGAGGGTGAAGATATGGGGTGGTACAGCACTGTGGATGGAGAGCGTTATGGATAGGAGGGATTTAAATTGTATTCTATATTGGATGGACAAGCAGTGCGGTGACTGGTAGAGTAGAAAGGTGAAAAAAAAAACAAAAATAGGGGTGGGGCTACCTGAATGGGTGAGTGATTTAGAAAAATTATAGGTGCAGAAGAAGTGATTCTTCCCTCGTTAAGATGGTGGTTCGTGGAAAAGACCTAGTTGTTTGGTTGCAGTCAACCCAATGATAGTCACACTGGCGGATGAGACTATTCTGATAAATTAGTGGAGATAAAAATGTGGTGGGTGTAGGCGCAGCTGACCGAAATATAAAGTTCAGTATAGTACAGAAAGTAAGCTCAGCTTTTCCGTTTTATTTGAAACCAGCATAAAAAGACACATTTCGGGGTCACGCACCTTCCTCAGTCATAGCTGGAGACCTTGTGTTGGCTGTTGGTATGTGAGTGGTGTACCAGGCAGAGCTGTCATATTTTGGTCAGCTGCGCCTACACCTATCACATTTTTCTCTTCACTAGTGACTGGTACAGGGTGGAGACATCGGCGTAGCAGTTGGCAAACCTGAACCGTCGTCTGTATAAATGGTTTGGGGAAAAAAATGATGCAGAATCCACGTTAGAAAACCTGCACACCGATTTGCCCCATTGAGAAGGGCTAATTCCATGAGCCAATCCACTGTGGATTTCCAGTGCAAATTTTGAGACGGAATCATCTAGCTCCAATTCCGCCATTTGCACATTCCCTTCATGGAGCAAATCTGAATTTATCATTTTACCTTTTCAATGCCAGGACAATTTTCACAAACACAAATAAAACCTAAATTTAAAAAAATGAAAGAATTTCCCCATATATTTTCTTAAAGTAGACACCGGGCACATTGTGAAAATGCAGCACTGCACTTTATACTCACTGGAGCATTCTTGCAATTTGTGCACCATAGCATAGCATGGTGCAAGAAAATATATAAGAATTCATGTTTGCAGTTAACAGTCTGACTTAGGGCTTATTCAGACGACCGTATATCGGACGGGTTTCACTCCCTGACGATATACGGTGTCCCTCTCTGCAGGGGGAGGCTGGAAGAGCCAGAAGCAGTGCTCTGAGCTCTAGCCCCCTACCACTATTTGCAATGGGAGGCGGAGGGGCTAAGATCCGGAACTTAGCTCTGCCGCTGTCCCACTCCCTCCCATTGCAAACTGTGGTGAGAGGCCGGCCGATATACAGTTGTTTGAAGCCGCCCTAAAGCAGAGTCTAAGACACAAAAACACTGAAAGAAGTTCAAGACCTCCAGAATTCATACAGGCTACTTATGTCACACCTCCAAACATTCAAATCCTGAAAAAAAGTTCATACCTGCAGTTTACGGTAATTTTTTAAACAATAAGACACACCTCTAGCCCTAACCAATCCGTCTCAGTCCCCTCTGTGCTCCCACATAGTAATAGTTCCCATTGTGTACCGCACAGTAATGGTGCCCCATTAGTGCCCAGCACAGGCATAGTTCCCATTGTGTACCGTACAGTAATGGTGCACACTTAGTGCCCCAGATAGTAATAGTCCCAATATGTACCGCACAGTAATGGTGCCCCATTAGTGCCCAGCACAGGCATAGTTCCCATTGTGTACTGTACAGTAATGGTGCTCCCTTAGTGCCCCACACAGTAATAGTTCCCAATGTGTACCACACAGTAATGGCGCCCCTTAGTGCTCAACATGGTAATAGTTCCCAATGTGTAGCGCACAGTAAAGGTGCCCCCTTAGAGCCCTACATATTTTCATAGTGCCTTCTGTATGGCAAAATAGTACTCCTTCCAGTAAAGATGCCCTCTTAATGAGCCCCACACAGTAAGGATGACCCTTTAGCACCGCATACACAATATAGCACCCCCTTAATACACTCACCACAGTAGAGCTCCTTGGTGTCCCATACCAGTAGTGCCATCCCCGCATAGTAAAAATACCCCTTAAGTGTCCCCATACAGAAAAAGTGCCCCAGTGATGCCTATCACATTGATGCCCCCTTAGTGCCTACACATAGAAAATGTGCCCCCAATGATGCCCCTTTAGTGTACCCCACAGTATGAAACCCCAGGTTCCCCCCACCTAAAATAAATTGAAAGCTCATCTATTGCTGTGCCAACTGAGAAAATCACTCTGCAGATCTCCCCTGGTTGTCACTGAGCAACCTGTGGCTCAGCGGGTACAATGATGTCACTGCATTACGCCTGCTGAGCCACAGACCGCACACGGTGAATGGTGGAGCAATCAGTTAATAGATCCTTAGCTCACCATTGCATTCAACTGTACTTGCATCCAATGCTCGTGTGCCCATTGTAGGTGCTTCCGTCAGTGGACAGGGGTCAACTATGTGCACTCTGGTCTGCAGAATATTGCACAGTGTATTCTGACACCTCTCGATCATATCCAGCAGTAACTTTTTTAGCAGTTTGTGCTACAGTTACTATGCTGTAGTACCAGACGGGCTAGCCTTCTTTCCCCACACAATTAAATGAGCCTTAAGCACCTACAACCCTGTTGCCACTTCACTGGTTGTCCTTCCTTGAACCATTTTTGGCAAGTACTAATGCCTACATACTGGTGACGGATACTCTGACCTAGCCATTTCTCGATCACAATTAAAACTGGGTTACTGCGCACAGAATATATCACTGAAGGCCCTTTTACACTGGATGACCTATCGGGCACAGATGCCAGACATGTCCCAGCAACGGTCGCTCCTGTGCTTTTACACAGGAACAAGCATCAGTGAATGAAGGCGGAGCGGGCTGGGGATAGTTACAGCACCCACATTCATTTGCAGTAAACAGGCAGTCGTTCATGGATGAACAGCTGCCTGTTTACATTGGCAGATTCGCCGTTTAGTTTCATGCCTGCATAAACTGAAAGATGATTGAGAAGTGAACGGAATTCTTGTTCGTCGTTCAGTCGGGGCATACGGTTACAGTGACCAATAATTGATCAGATTATCGTTGGATCGCGGGAATCCAACCAATTTACCTGCCCTTGTAAAAGGGCCCTTAGCTACAGGAGGAGCTGTAAGTGTACAGTAGAATATATATATGTATGTGTGTATATATATGTGTGTGTGTATATATATATATATATATATATATATATATATATATATATATATATATATATATATTCACACAGCACCATATTGTGCTTCCAGAAGTCAATAGGGTGAGTAAACCTATTCTTGAAAAATAGGGGACCAGAGGTGCCCACATTACAGCAGCATACAGTATTCAGTGTCACGCTTGTGTGTCCTACAAATGAGGTTTCATCAAACTACACGATCCTACCAAAAGTAATTGGACACCTGAACAAGAAACAAAAGTAGTATTTATTTCCATATGTTAATACTTAGTGGGGCTCCTTTGGCCCTAATGACATCAGATACTCTCTGTGCCATACTTTCTAACATTCATTACACTTCAGGTGATATTTCCCTCCATTCATCATGCAAAAGTCTATTGAATGCTCTCAAAGCAGATGCATTGGCCAATCTACAATGGTGCAAGAACCAATGGAATCAGAATACTCCAAATCAAATGGAGATATCCGGGTGTGGAGGATACGTGGGGAACGCCTTTTGCCTGAGTGTGTTGTGCCAACATCTAAGTATGACAGAGGTTGGGTTATGGTCTGGGGAGGTTTTATGTGGCATGGTCTTAGTCCGTAGGGTGTAGTGGTAAGAAGCATGAACACGGAGATGTACCATGACACATTAGATAATAATGTGCTGCTGACAATGTGGCAATACTCTGGGAATGGTCAGCCATACTTTCAACAAGACAACGGGCCTTATCACAAATCCAATGTTGTTTTAAGTTGGTTTGAGGATATGGATGTTCCACGATTGGACTGGCTGTACAGGGTCCCAACCTGAACCCTACTGAACATCTTTGGGATGAACTGGTATATCAGGTCAGGAAATATGAACAGTGTACATTTCCTTTAAAAGAACTCGTGAGACATTTGCAGGATGAATGGAGGGAAATGCCAGCTGAAGTGTATCAGACTTTAGTAGAAAGTATACCACAGAGTGTATGCACTGTCATTAGGGCCAAAGGAGGCATCAATAAGTATTAACATATGGACATATATACTACTATTGATCCTTTCTCAGGTGTCCAATTACTTTTGGTAGAGTAGTGTAACTTCTGTTAATCAGGTATTAACTTTTAATTGATAGGGGTCCAGGTGTTGACAGGTCCACCAAATGCAGGGTTAGGGTGCTCAGCTAAACGTTTTTCTCCTTTCATTCTAGCAACTGATAGAGTCCAGAGACCTGTAAGAAGTTTTGATTGGTGAGAGCCTGGATAATAAAAATTCTGTATGCCCGAGATGCGTCACCGGTCTGCTTTGTATATGCTTTAAGTATACGAATGGAGCCTGATCCTTTTTTTTTTATCTAATCCTGAGAATGAAGGTGCCGCAGCATTGGTGTAAAGCTGTGTCACCTCCCAAGTTATCCCTGTACAATGAAGCTTCTGGCCACCTGATGATGGATGGACTTCACTTGAATGGTTTTACACTGCAATTCCCTGCACCGCAAATGGCAGGAACACCGCTGATCAGGGAAAACTAGTGAATACAACAGTGTGACATCAGTGCTACAGCCTTGTTATCAGGATCAGTGGTGATCCCAGATGTCGGACCCCCAAGGATTAAAAAGGGATGTCTTACCCAAGCAATATGCCATCACCTTTAAAGATGGGAATATCCCTTTAATTATTCAGGTTTTCAATTCTTCTGGCTAGTGTCCTTTAAAAAGTCTAGTCTCATCTTGACCACCTCTTTTTGCATATGGCCTATTAGGGCATTAGGCTGTCATAGAGGGCATCCCTTCATTTCGGGTTCACTCTCCATGAGCCAGAATAGCAAGCTGATAGCAAGCTTCAATGTTCTTTACCTGCATAACGAACAGAGCTCCTCCTAAACTGTAAGGGGAAGTTAAAAGGTATTATCTAGAGATGAGCGAGTAGGACAGTAGGTAGGACAGTTACTCGAGCGAGCACCGCTCTTCTCGAGTAACTGCTTAGTGATCCGAGCAGGCTCGGGTGGGCTGTGGGGGTGAGCGGGGAGAAGCGGAGCGGGGGGAAAGAGAGAGGTCTCTCTCACTCTTTCTCCCGCTCCGCGCCCCCCCCCCCCCCCCACCCGAGCCTGCTCGGATCACTAAGCAGTTACTCAAGAAGAGCGGTGCTCGCTCGAGTAACTGCCTTACCGAGTAGGCTCGCTCATCTCTAGTGTTATCCCATCTAAAAACAAGTTATCCCCTATTCACAAGAAAAAAGGAAACTTGCTGATCAGTGGGGTCTGATTGCTGAGACCTCCACTAATCCTTCCTGGGAATGGAGCATGTTCTGAATTGTGGGTAGTGATGGTCGCACATGGGCACCGCCACTACATTCATTTCAATGGGACAGCCGGAAAGAGCAAAACTGCTTGAGCTCGGCCACGCCAAGTGATCGCATTGA
Organism: Eleutherodactylus coqui; assembly: GCF_035609145.1. Classification (NCBI taxonomy): domain Eukaryota; kingdom Metazoa; phylum Chordata; class Amphibia; order Anura; family Eleutherodactylidae; genus Eleutherodactylus; species Eleutherodactylus coqui. Next base: position 111,861,947 of record NC_089847.1, read on the forward strand.
AATGAATGCAGCAACGGTGCGCATGTGCGACTGCCATAGCCCACACTTCAGGACACACCGGGGCCCCATTTTCAAGAAAGCAAGTCAGTCTAAGCGGTCGGATTCCCACCGTTGATAACTTTCAGCCTAAGCAGACACCTACAACAGTAAAAATAAAAAAAAATGTAAAAATCAGTCCACAAAGACCATAATTAATACAATCATTGCATTTTATTCAAAATTATTAATAAACACTTGGAGTCTCAGATCAGTCTCTCCAATGTTAATAAGATACATAATTTAGAGTACAAAACCTCCCAAAACAGAACATGAGCTTTGTGCAATTGACCTGTGATAATGCAAGTATTTTATCCTACTGTGCAAATTAAAAAAAGGAGAAAAAAAAGAAAGCATTGTCCAGCACATGCCAAGGGAACGTACAATGGATCTGGGCATACAGCTGCGGTTCACGGACAGCGATTAATGCCAGTTCAACAAGAGCATATCAAAGCTTTATTATCAGGGGAACAGCTTCAAGTGTCTCATGCTCCTGCCCCGTAGAGGGATATTGTTATTCCCAGTAGTAATTAGCTTCATCTCATTACTATAGTGTTATCCTCTTCCCCACTAAACATAAATAGAGATACCCGCTATCAGTGAGTCCTGCACTGTACAGCTAGTGGTACCAAAACAAGAAAATCTAGTTCATTAGCAAAATCTAATTTTTTTTTATTCCCCCCTCTTCCTTTTTTTTTTCCCACACATATTCTATAGCACCAAAGTTAACGGCTCTATCAAGAGTGAAGATTTAGTTTCCTTCAGTCTAAGTAAAACATTTAGTAGTTTTCACAGATAGAGGTTTTGCAGACTTTAACATAGTATGTAAAGCCGAAAAAAAAAGACATATGTCCATCCAGTTCAGCCTACCACCCTCTTATGAAGGTTATGTACTAATAGTGTGCTGGGACGACTAACAGATCCGGATTTCCACGGCTGCCTATATCACATAGAGCTATAGCTCTGTGTCTACTTCTGCGACAATCCACTCCTATGTTTTCTTATGGGAGGAGACAGTAACACAATCTCAAGAATTCCAATTGCCACCATTTTTTACCACGAAGCTCTAGCTTGATGCCTGGCACTATAGATAAGCATAAATCTGTAACCCCCCCTTAAGGATATGCAGACCCCTATAGCGCTGCTGATCTTGGGTAGAACTGGAGTGCGTTGGCCGATCATGCACCTTTACACACATACATATTTGGTTCTGTATGAAGAAACTCAAACTTGCAAGAAGCCATCAAACTACTTTTCATTAGTAATGAATCTTAATATATCCTAAAGTTTGGGTTAAAGTGATATATGAAGAACACCTCATGTTCCCAGATATCCAATCAAAGAAGTCAACGGGGCGGATTGACTTTAGTAATGCAATCCTCAAGTTAGGAGGAGTGGCTCCATCACTAGTTATCAGCTCATAGTGTTTGCAATGGCAATACTGTTCTATAGTGCCAGGGATTGAGATAATAGCACATTTGTCTTTTTTACATGAGAAATGGTTGATTAATATGTTTTACAAAACCCCTCTGTCTACTTCATCTATAATGTTTTACTGCGTTTAACCATAAACAACCTGCATTCTCCGAGTCTTCAGCCAATTCCCACCATGGCCCAAGCCGGTAGATAATACTCAGGGCTGAAAACATGTGGAGAACACAGAATGCTTATATTCGTGCCTAGAAGTCAATCAGAATCTGCCTTTGTTTCAAGTGAAAAATTTAGATGTAAACGTCAATCATGGCGTCGCAAGTGTGGATGTGTTATGAGATGCCCAGTCCGGAAAAGTGTTCAGGTCAAACATGGGAACTCCCCATGTGTAAAGTCCGAACCACAATGCTATCATGCTGATGAGGTTTGTGCCCAGTCCCGCTTTCATCTGTGAATGAGGAGAAAAAAAGAAAATACACAATTAAGTGTAAATTGGATAAATAGTAGGGAAAAAAAGAAAATCCTCTATTTCAATCACAAGGGGGAGACAACAGTATTTACTCACCATATCTGGCACAGTCAGGTGACCGTATGAAAATACAATGGCGTTTGGAGGATTGGCAACAGGCAAGAGGAACGCACAGGAGGCACTTATTGTTGCTGGGATGATAACCAGAAGTGGATTTACTCCTATTCCTTCAGCCTGTCACAAAGGATTAAAGAACTTCATTAGAGTAATAGTTAAATTACAAACTTTCAGCATCTTAATAATTTTACTTTTTTTTTTTAATGACTCCGCCAAGATTAACTCCCGTAACCCAGAAGACTTGTCACTTTCTCAATACAACAGTGTAATTGGAAAAAGGACCTGCTACTTGGGTTTTTATTTGGCATTAAAGGGGTTCTGCTGCTTTTTACCATTTATAGTGCCATCATCTGTTACAACAAATAACGGGACCGCAGTAGGGCAACAGCAGGAAACGGCCAGGTACGGCTTCTTTTCTTATTTTAGCACAGGGGGCACTAATGGAGGCATGTTGTCCAGGTACCAGACAACCCCTTTAAGCCCAGGAGCATGCACAGTACATGTATAGAGGATGGTGTTAAACAGGTTACCAGTGATCAACGAACAGTTGTAATTTATGATGGAACCAGAAACAAGTGTTAAGAGGTCCCTTATAGCATTAGTATTCAGACCCTTTCCTTTTTTAATTTTTTTTTTTTACATTTTGTTATGTTGTGACCATGTGCAAATTTAAAAAAACTTTCAAGTTTCCCCCCATCATTCTGCACTCAATATCCCATAATGGCAAAGTACAAACAGAATGTTAGCAATCTTTGTGAATTAATTAAAAAAAGAAAACCATTTTGCATTGACATAAGTATTAACACCCTGCACTCTGTACTTAGTTGAAGCCCCTTTGGTAGCGATTCCAGTCTCCAGTATTCTTGGATATGATGCCACAAGGTTTGCACACCTGGATTTGGGGGTTTTCTGCCATTTTTCTCTGTAGATACTCTCAAGTTCTGTCAGGCTCTTCATTGATTGGGTATAAGTCAGGGTTCAGGCTGGGCCACTCAAGGACATTCACAGAGTTGTCCCTAAGCCACTCTTGTGTTGTCTGGCTGTCTGCTTAGGGTCAGTCTTATTGGAAGGTGAACCTTCTGCCCGGTCTGCGGTCCCTTGTGCTCTGGATCAGGTTTTCATTAAGAATATCTCTGTACTTCACTCCACTCAGCTTTTCATCCACCCTGACCGGTCTCCCTGTCCCAGCTGCTGAAAACATCCCCACAGCATAATGCCACCACCACTGTGCTTCATTGTAGAGATGGTATTGGGCAGGTGATGACCGGCGCCTGGTTTCCTCCAGATAGAACGCATAGAATGGAGGCCAAAAAATTCAATCTTGGTTTCATCAGACCACAGAATCTGGTTTCTAAGATTCTACGAATCCTTTCAACTGAATTGACCAGAGGGGACGCCATTCAAGCTGTAGAAACATCTCAAAGATGATCAAGAGAAGTGGGAGGCCCCAGAGCTAAATTTCAAGTGCCATATCAAAGGGTGTGAATACTTATGCCAATGCAAAATATTAGTTTTTCATTTTTTTTAAAACGTACATAGATTTAGAACATTCTGTTTTCACTTTGTCATTATGGGGTACTTAGTGCAGAATAATGGGGGGGAAAAATAAATTAATTATTTTGCACAAAGCCATAACAAAATATAAAAAAGTGAAAGTCTGAAGATTTTTTGGGACCCACTGCATTACACAGTTTCATTTGAAATCAATGGGCTGTCCATGTCATGCATGGATGTGCTAGGTCCTGTAGAGAAAGAAATGCTCAGCAGCTTCTCTTCACTCTGGCTAAAAAAAGGTCAGGACCCTAACTGTGGGACCTTCCCTCTATTATGTCAGAATTGGATGTACTAAGGCTTCATTCACATCTGCATCAGAGGTTCCATGCAGAAGCCAAACAGACCCCATTGAAGCCAATGGAGTCTGTTTGATTCTGTCATAGGATTCATCTGTTTTGGCCAGGGAGTCTATTTTCCTGCTCCTATGACAGAACAGAAAACTGGACTCCATAAGCAGCTGTGAATGAGCCCTAAAGCAGGTATTCCCCCTTTAAAGTAAACAAACTTTTTTATCAAATGACTTAGAATTTAAAAGAAGAGTCTTAAGGTATCTTCTTACCAGTGAAGACAAGATGGGCTGAAATATAGTGATAGTGGCTGGGTTGCTTGCCACCTCTGTCACAGAAGTCACCAACAGGCAAACAATCAGTACAATCACCCACACTGGCAAGCTGTTCAATGGTTCCATCTTCTGCCCAACCCACACTGACAGACCAGATACCTACAAAATGGTTATAAGAGCAAGTAGACAACAAATTAGATTACACAATCATCATCTTCACTGTCACCATTTCCAATACTATAATGGGGGAAACGGAGAAAGTATTGATTAGACGGCTCTATTTTTGAAATAGAATGGAGGACAAGTGAAGGTGTTTATCTATAGATCACTTACTTCACATCCCTTAGCCAAAGCAAAACCACCCCCAACCAAGACGACGATATGCCAAGGTATGCATTCTTCAAACTCCTTCCATGTGATCATCGGTGTGGATTCTGTTGCTGCCGACGCTCTCGCCTTTTCTGTAAAGACAAAATGGCAATGAAGTTATCAGAAAACTAAACTGCATGCAAGTTCTATTAAAAGAAATCCAAAAAAGTTGATGGCTGCTCTACTCTTTACCACAGTTCACACCATTCGATGCGGCAAATGGTCAAAAATATATTCTGGTCCCATACAGTAATTCAGATTTATTTATTTTCCTTCTCTCTGCATTATGTACATATTCTCTCATAAGAGATCTAAGATGAGAATACAGAGCCTTATAGAAGCACAAATAGTTGAGGGTCCGTGCATATGTCCCATATGAACCATAATAGGATCAGTCATCAATGTTAGGTCAATCTTGCAACCCAGCCGATCAACTGCTAAAAGAGACTGTGGTGCTCAGTTGAGTTCTGCAGATTTTCTGAGGTCAAGTTCTTTAGTCACATGGTCTTTCTGCAGCTCAGTCCAATTCAATTGAGCTGCAATACCAGGCATAGGCACTATGGAATGTATGGCACTGTGACTGGTAAACAATGATAAGGTCGTAGTGCCTGTCCCTGAACCATGGTTCCTACAAACAGCTAATCGGTCGGGTGACGAAAATCAGACCCCTACAATATTAATGACCTATTCTAAAAGATAGGTGATCAGTGTTTGTATTCCACAAACCCCCCCCCCCCCCCCCCCCCCAAAAAAAACAACATTTAAGAACTGTAGTTGCCGCTCAATTAAAACCAAGGATTTGGACTTGCTAGTTCTGGGTGTCCTACTGGCTTAAAGGCATTGTTCCACGAATTTAAGTTATCCCTAGGATTCGGGATAACTAGCTGATCGGTGGGGAACTGGCTGATGGGACCCCCAATGCTCCTGAGAACAGGGCTCTGAGGTGACCCGCATTGAATGCAGGGGGGGTCAAATGTGTGCACCACCGCACCATTCATTTCAATGGTAAGCCCTTTAAACTGCATTTCAACATAATGCATAAAAGCAAGACAGGAAAGCCTTTGAAGAATCAACGCTTCCAGATGTGTTGGACGGAACATCATTCCAAGTCTTATGTGAATACAAACTACAAGATTATGTATGTATGACATGACCCTTACTTAAAATTATTTCCTTTAATTGTTTTGTACTGATTTTAAGGTATATGTTTATGGTTTTTATGTAATTTCCATACCAAATTAAGAATTCTTGGTTCTTGTAATCTGTATGCTGTTTATCTCCACGCCACAGACAGTGAAGTGAATTATAGGAGTATTCTGACTGTGGTAAGGGATAACGTAAGGTCATCATTTGCTAATTGGTGGGAACCCGACTGTTAGAACTAACTATAGTTGAATAAAGGGAACAGAGTTCCTTACAAATTTCTCTCTGCTCAGCATAATTTGCTTAAAGGCTATGGAAACGTTTATGCATGAGGTTTCTTCTTATGCATTTTGAAAGCCTCATTCTTGGTTTGCAGATTCTCCTGAACTCAAGTTTTTAGCTTGCTGGCATTCCAATCAGCTGGTCTCTTTTCATGAATGCCCACAAGCTCAGCTCCCTTTCCCCTCTTATAGAAGAGGTGTAACATAACCACACCCACTCAATACTACACAGCTAGCTCTCCATCCATCTCATCCTCTCTCTGAGTAGCTGCTGATGGTTCCCCCTCATGCTGATAAGAGCAGAAGATGCACTCAGAGTGAATTACAGGCCTCTGTAATACCGTAGTAGCTTTCTTTACTCTGTCCTCCTGATCTCTTCCACCATGCCCTAGGACTGTCACACAGCCCTGTCTAATAGCTCAGTGGAAAGATAGTAAATGTACATTCATTACACAGGAGCAGGCTAGGAGAGGAGTCAGTCAGTTAACTCTGACAGAAATTGTTAAGATGTCAGTCCTCTAGTTTGCGGTGCCATGGAAAACAATAAACACATAGAAATTAAACTAATCAGAATTGTTTAATGAAAACCAACTACAGAAAGTCTCCATTTCCAAACACAGTGATAAAAATAGTGCAAAGGTATACATAGCCTTTAACCTTTTTAGTGGCACACCTGGAAAATCTCTGGGGCTTGCTGCACTGACCATGCAGTCAAACCCCGGAAGATTTCTGTGGACAGCTCTTGTGCCGAAATGTGCAGAGCACTGAGCTGTCATCTGAAATCTTCCGGGGTTTTTTTTTACTGAATACTCAGCGAAGCAAGTACCGGAGATTTCCCTGCCATAATACCAAGTGTCAAAGTAGTACAGTGGCACAGATTAAATTGCATTGTTGACTCATATAAAAAACCTGCCTTGTGAGGCATGACATGTTAATAATAAACCTGGAACTGAAGGGGTTAAATGGATCTGAGTTGCGCTTCCTTGCAAAGCCAATAGACGGAAGTGGCAGAGACAAAGTACTAAAATGTTTTTGTCATCAGTGGGGGTCCCAGAAGTCCGACTGCCATGATCAGCAGGTGACGACATATTCTAGTGATTTGCTGTGAATTGCCACACCCTGAATAATGTTTTACCAGCTGACTGTGTGAACGAGATCTGAGCCCCCACAATGTTCTGCCAACAGGAATCCAGCAGGATTTCGAAGCTCCGGCTGAGCTATATCTGTATACACTGCACAGTAGAACATAAATTGCTCCTTATGTGCAGACTGACAGATGACTACACAATGCAATGAATCATATATGTTAGAACAGCTCTAAAAGTTTTTTTACAAACCTTACCCTTTGATCTACAGCACCACCAGCTGGGCTTTCTTCCAGGTATAATAAATAATAAAAAGCCAAAGAGAATAGCTGAGGTAGCATCCGATTTGTAACCTTTCCTGTTAATGCAAAGAAGAAAAAAACACAACTAAGTATAATAATGTTTCTCCAATAGACTGAAATTACACACAAAAAAAATGTACCTGGGATTAATTTTTTTAAATTAAAAAGGTGTATTTCTATTATAAAGGGGTAGGATCCACTGTTTGAGATCCCCACTGATCAGCTAATTGAAGAGGCAGTGGCCATCGGGTGAACGATGAACCTTTTGCCAGGCCTGTAACGTCACGTACAGCGGTTACATGGCCTGAGAGCTGCTCAGTTCTATTCAAGTGAATGAGACCAAACGGCAACACCAGGCACTATACAATGTATCCGAGCGCCGCTGTCATTACAGTCAGCTGATCACAGAAATCACTGGTTCCCCATTTTCCAGATAGGCATTTGCCAAAGTCTCAGGCATTTATGGCACATCCTGTGATTATGCTATGAATGCTTAAAAGGGGTTATCCAGGGACAATTAAAATAAAAACCGCTCACACCATGCTGTACCAGTAAAGAAGCCATACTTCTCTCTCCTGATGCTCCTCTTTTGCTAGTGCCCGGTCCCTTGGTGGTCTACACTTCTGGCTGCAGAAGGAGGACGTCACAACATAGGGACACATGACTGTTGCAGCTAATCACTGGCTGAAGTAAGCTTGTGATTGGCTAAGGTGCCACATGGCCCTGGTGTCGGTGAGGTAATCACTGGCTCACGAAGAAGTGAAGATCACTGAGGGCAGTAGGAGAGGGGAATAAGACACCTTTTATATCGGTAAAGCATGGTGAGCAGCTTGTGAAGGGAAAAAAAATCCTTTGATAACCCCTTTCAGATGGTACTACTCCATGGTAATTAAGGAAGATGAAACAATACCTCTGCAGCGCCACCTATTGGATGGCAGTATTCCTTCAAATCAATGCTTGACCCTCTCTGCAGGTCTATAGAGCAATGATGCTCTCCTTAAGGAGAGATATTACACCTCCTGACCCACATCACAGGACTTCCACTAGCCAAGCCAGGATCCTGCTGCACACGGATGAGGGTCAAAAACCCCAAAACAGCTGTCTGCATATGGATTCAGGCTTGGTTTTCAATTCCCAATCATTGCTCTACAGACCTGTACAAAGGGTCAAGCACTGAATTAAAGGAATGCTGCTATCCAATAGGTGGCGCTGCAGAGCTATTGTTCCATCTCCCTTATTTGCATATTACCCAGAGGAGCATGGATGGCCTTATAAGTCTCCTCACTCACCTTCTTGGTGCTCTCCCTAAGGAGTGATGTTACCCCTCCCTACTCCATGGTAAACATGCCACTCGCTACCTTTACATTAGCTTAAGAAATTGTGCAAAAATGCTTGTTATATGTCACATTTGCCGTTTACACCTTACCAATATCATTTACCATATTTAAGCTAAACCAAGATATAGACAGTAGAGCCGACGGCCAAATGTGCCATTTCAATGAGCAATTATTGGTAAAATTAGAAGATAAAAAAACCACCCATATAAGAGTGAATGACAAAACAATCTACAGTCTGTGATAGTGTGAATAAAAATCTAAAGGGAATAATTCAACCAAAAGTCCAATGAAGCCGTGCCAATAGCCCCAAATTAAACTGGCCACACAGGTCAGCTGAACAAGCCAATATTAGCAAAATGACTAGAGTTGAGCGAAGGTACTCTGCCGAGCTTGTTGCTCATTCGAGTATTAGCGTACACGATGGTGCTCGTTACTCGAACGAACATCAAGCCGTGTTCGACCCCGCCCCAGTTTTTGGCCCCTCCCCGCCGCAGCGCGCGCCAATGGCAATTTGTTTGGCTGGCAGAGTCTCCCATTGTAGTCAATGGGGTTCGTTACTCATGTAGAGCTCTCAAATTTTACGAAAAGCTCGACTCGAATAACGTGGACCCGAGCATTTGGGTGCTCGCTCATCTCTAAAAATGACTAACTGGCATGTACAGGGCGTCCCGAGCCCAGATGTTAGGGAATAGAATGATCGGCGTGATGTAGCGATAATTGGGACCAAAAAACAATGGCCAACATATACAGCAGTTAAATGACATAATAAAAATATCCATATAGTTGTATCCACCTAGCACAACTCACAGTCCAAACAGTGAATCCCAACCTGGGATAAATCCAGGGTCCCGTGTGAACCAGGACAAGGCCATTAACAGGAAGATCGTGAGCGTCACCACCTCCTGGTAGCTGAAAAAGATGTTCAAAAAGTTATATAACAAATTGTAAAAGTAGTCTCCTTCATATATACAGCAGTTAGTGGAGCGGGGGCAGGGACTAGAAGTCACCACAATCTGTTATGGTCGGATGCGGGGTAGGATGGCTATATGAATCAAGTTTTAATGCAATGCTGCAGGGATAGCGGGTTTTAGATAGCAGTATTAATTGAATGCTTCCAACAGTCCTATAGCAGGACCGTAAATTTACATCCCATCAATTATTTAGCATACAATCTGCATCCTTTTAATTCACTTTGCATGCCAGACCACATAAGGTGCATAGACTAGCAAAAAGTTGTGACTTGAATTGCCGTAGGGTTGTTTTATACAAAGTTTTGTGGCAGTTTGAGACAGAAGTGGATTCAAAAGATGTGAAAAGTATAGAAGGAAGGACTTCTCCTTCTTGCTGAAGCCGCTTCTGGCATTGGCTCAAAAAACCTACACGGTGAAGCTTCTGTCTGAAGCTGCAGACAGGATTGTATCTAATGGCATTGGAAGCGCTGAATGATATAACATACACTTTAAAAAAATGTTACCCTGCACAGAATTTTTAGCCTTGAAATCCCAAGACCTACAAAACCATGCAGTATAATAAATAATATACATATATTAATGCACACGCTACCCAACCAAAGAAAATTGGACACCTAAGTAAGAGTCATAAGTAGTATTTATTTCCTTATGCTAGTACTTAGTGGGGCTCCTTTGGCCCTCATGACATCAGATATTCTCCGTCGCATCCTTTCTACTAACACCTGATACACTTCAGCTAGCATTTCCCTCCATTCATCCTGCAAACATCTGGCGGGATCTTTTAAAGAGGATGCATCAGCCTGTTCTGCAATGGTGCAAAGAGCGTCGTCATTGGACAGTTGAGCAATGAAAGAAAGTTCTATGGAGTGACAAATTGCGCTACTCCATCTTCGAATCAGACGGATGTACCTGAGGGTGGAGGATGATGGGGAACGCCTTTTAGCTGAGTGTGTTGTGCCAACAGTTAAGTATGACGGAAGGTCTGTCATGGTCTGGGGATGTTTTATGTGGCATGGTCTTGGCAAGTTGTAATGACATGAACCATGAACACGGAGGCATACCCTGACATTCTAGACAACAATGTGCTGCAGGCAATGCGGCAATACTCTGGGAATGGTCAGCCATACTTCCAATAAGACAACGCGTCTTGTCACAAATCTAACGCTGGTGTACATTGCTTCGCGTTTTTTGGGGGATGTTCCACAATTGGACTGGCCTGTGCAGACACCTGACCTGAACACTACTGAACATCTTTGGGGTGATCATCGGGTCAGGAAATACGAACAGTGATCATCTTCTTTGAGAGAACTCGCCAGGTATTTGCAGGATGAATGGAGGGGAAACACCAGCTGAAGTGTATCAGACATTAGTAGAAAGTATACCACAGAGAGTATCTGATATCATTAGGGCCAAAGGAGCCCTACTAAGTAATAACATATGGATTAACGTTTGATTCTTGCTCAGGTGTCCAATTACCTTCGGTAGGATAATAAATATATACATACATATAATGTGTGTTTGTTGGGACTTAAAAAAATACCTCAGGGGGCCCAATTTTTCATATTCTTGTCTCAAAATTTTTCTTGAATCCTCATCACTCGGAGACTTGGATTTTCGCCAACACTGCATTTCTTTTAGACTGCAACATAAATAAGGGGTAGACTGAATATATATTTCTGCTTCAGGCCATAGAAGACACTTTCACCAAGTCAAGTCATTTTACAGGCTTCATGGAGAAGAGGACAGGGCAGTAATGATCCTTCATGAACTATCTGACTGATCCATTGTTTCTTCTCTCACTGTTTTATAACAATGGGTACATGTGCTTTCCATTTATACCTTCCTGGATGGAATCCCACAGTATCCTGCATCGTTCTGCCCCTTAAAACACAACAGAAATCTGACAGAAAAGAGCTGTCAGAGGGCACGGAGCACAAGACCTTTATAAGCAGCATTTTCATAGCTATAGTATAAAGTTATAGCAGATGCTGCAAGAATGAGGATTATATGTAAATGAGAATATTTGGGTGATTTTTGGGCTGCGGTTTAACTTTAAAGAAGAATGGTGATAAGTAACTATAAGCTTAATGACAATCCCTACAGACTGTCAGAAAACCATCTACTGTCTCATCAAAGGCTCAGCCTGCTACTGTGTATCTCATGGACTATATTGTAGTTTGTTCACATTAGCTGCTCTAGTTGCACAGATTAATGATCTGCAGACTTCATTAACCCCTTAAGGACACCCCCAATTTTCGTTTTTCCTCTCCACTTAAAAAAAAACAAAAAAACCCCCTCTTATTTATCCATCAACGCAGCTGTCTGAGCGCTTGTTTTTTTTGCAGGAAGAGTTGTATTTTTCGCTGGTATTAATTCAATCTACCATAAAATGTACTGAACGAAACTTATTAAAAAAAATTCTAAGTGGAGTGAAATAGGAAAAAAAAAACTTTAATTCTGCTATCTTTGGGGCGGGGGAATCTAATTTCTATGGTGTACACACTGCAGCAAAAAGGACATGATAACTTTATTTTACCACATTTATAGTTTTTTTTTCTGTACTACTAAAAAATATATATATATATATATATATATATATATATATATATATATATATATATATATATATATATATCTTTGGGAAAAAATAAAATTATTTTCTGCCACCATGTTCTGACAGCCAAAACTTTTTACTTTTCTTGTCAACAAAATTATGTGAGCGCTAGTTTTTGATTTAATTATATTCAGCGACGTCACATTGAGAGGTCGCTGAAATTGGGGAGTGGGGAGCAGTCAGGTGATCCCATGGTTGGCAGGAGACAGGGTGGTTAGTGTTACTCTGGTCCACTTTGTCTTCTTGGAGGAAAGGGTAACCGTGTGTGATGCAGCACTGCTCACCCTCCCCAATTGGGGACCATAAGGGATGTTAGCTAATCCAATGCCCAGCTAGAAAGGGCAAAAAGAAAGATAATAAAGAACGGAAGACCTGTGGAGCAGGAGGTCTGCCTCCTTCAGACACCAAACTAAAACTGATTTAGTTCAGTGCCTGCAGGACAGGTATAGCTGGTAGGAGGGACTAATTTTTTTTTTTGCTTAGTGTCGCCTCTTAGTGGCACCAGCTATACCCAAGGTCTCTGTGTCCCCCAATGATATGGACAAGAAAATGCATGTTGCTATCAGAGGAAGCCCCTCCCCATGAGATTGCAAAAGTATTTAAAAAAAAAACAACAGAAAACATAACGTTGTTGTTAGCAGTTTAGTTGTTCACGACCTTCGGTGACCCTAAAGGTGAGCTCCCTCCATGTTTTTCGGTTTTGCACTGCTTCTTTCAGTTGTGTGATGTCCATGCCAGTATCAGCCATCATGTTCTTTGGCGGCCACTGATCTGTCCAAGCATTATAGTATTTTTCTAGCGACTCTGCTCGTATTACATGGCCAAAATCCATGAGCCTGAGTCTGGCCATCTTGCCCTCCAGTGATATATCGGGTCTTATACGATTCAGGGCTTCTCCGTTTGTTGCTCTCGCCATCCAGGGCATACACAGCAGCTTTCGCCAGCACCACAACATTAATCCTTCTATCAGCTTTTTTCACAGTCCAGCTTTCACATCCATATATTGCTATGGGGTAAACGGTGGTTTGCACTATCCTGCGTTTAGTTGTGATGCCGATATCTCTACTTCTCCAGATTTTGTACAAGTTTAGCACTGCGCTTCGCCCCAATGCTATCCTAGTTTTTTTCTCTGGCACAGATTCTCCAGCCTGGTCAATTTTTGAACCAAGGAAGATACAGTCTCACGCATTCTATGACCTGCCACAGCTTGTCATGGTCGACGTAGTCAAACAAAATACAAAAAGTAAAAGCATGTTATGTTGCTTTTTGAATACTTTTTGTATTTTGTTTGTTAATTTAGTGGCTTTCTCTGATCACAACATGCATTTATTTAGTTCCTTACAGCTTTCAGCTTAGCCATGAATAATGAACCATATATGCCTCAAACATGTCGGTTATTGGTGTTTTTACTGGTGGAGTGACCATAGGTTTTTAACCCAGTTTCAATAAAGAAAAGTTTTATTTCATGCTGGATCCTCCTTGGATTTTGTCCCCCTGCACATCTTCTATAGTTGGTGAGACATAAGGATTAGAGATGAGCGAACGTACTCGGTAAGGGCGATTTCGCAATCGGGAACCGCGATTTTCGAGTACTTCACTACTCGGGTGAAAAGTACTCGGGTGTGCTGTGGGGCGGGGGGTTGCAGAGGGGAGTGGGGGGTAGCAGCGGGGAACAGGGGGGAGCCCTCTCTCCCCCTCCCCCCCCACTCTCCGCTGCAACCCCCCGCTCACCCACAGCGCACCCGAGTACTTTTCACCCGAGTAGTGAAGTACTTGAAAATCGCGGTGCTCGATTGCGAAATCGCCCTTACCGAGTACGTTCGCTCATCTCTAATAAGGATCTTACGGATTATGGACCCCAATTATGAAATTAAAGGAGATCCCAAATACTACACTAGAAATGTGTATTACAATTTATTGTCCAATAACAAAAGTTTAACCTACAGGTAAAGGGAGCCTCCAAAAAAAATGGAATCTAAAAATTAGTTTTTCAGACTCCCAAAAGAGCATTTTTTATCAGTGCCCTGAATAGCTGTCACTTAGCAACAGATACCAAAGCCAAATATAATCAGCAGGTAACAACCCTACATATCCACGTTCCTGCAAGGTATTATTTAACATACACATTGGGGCATACCCCATAGACTGGAACATGATTAGTCTCCTATTGTCATCGTATGAATTTACCAGTGCATTATGGAATTTTAATATTTACCTAAACCCTAAAAAAAGCCAATTAATCCACATCCAGGAAAAGATTAAGATGATGAAGGCAATGGGAAACGAGAAAGCAATCCACGATCCAAAATTTACAAACTGACATCCAGGATATCGCCTGCAGAGAAATACAGATAAGTATGACTGCATTTCAATCTACAGATATTACTGCAAAACACAATACAGTAAGGAAAAAGCAAGTGAAGTGCTTTCAAAAATGTACATTTTTGCATGTTTGACCTCAATACTAGTATTTCCTTTTTCCATACGGATGTATAATATTAGTTAATTCAGTATTATTCTAGTCTATGTGCACATATGGACACCTTAATGCCGAACTAAACCCAAGCAGTTTGAACAATGCCATTTTGATAAGAGGGTGCCTCAAAAGAAGTGGATCCCAGGGTGTCATGCTAGGGGGACTCTCAGATATTAGCCGTTATCTGTGCTGAACCTTGCTGCAAGTATTCAAATTTCTCCGACTATGAGATGAGCGAGCATACTCGCTAAGGCAAACTACTCGAGCGAGTAGTTCCTTATTCGAGTACCTGCGCGCTCGTCTCTAAAGATTCGGCTGCCAGCGCGGGTGAGTTGCGGCGGTGAGCAGGGGGAAGAGAGGAAGAGAGAGATCTCCCCTCCGTTCCTCCCTGCTCTCCCCCGCCGCTCCCCGCCCCCTCGCTCGAGTTGTTTGCCTTATCGAGTATGTTCGCTCATCTCTACCGACTACCACTACAGGTGACATTAAATGTTATGCAGTGACCATTTAAATGAATGGGCTGTCTATGTCATAAATTGACAGACTGGGTCCAGAGGCGGTGGAGAATTTCTTCTGTAAATTTAGCCACAAATCTCTGGCAAAAACCAAAATATCTTATATGCGAATTGTGCCTCATATTTCACTACCTGCCTTGCAAAGGGTGAAATCAGTAGTGGCAATCGACACCACTTCTGCAGTGACCATGCATGTTGTGCATTTAAAAAATTGTAGCAGCTCAGATATCGGTTCGAAATGTTTTTGCACATATGGATCGAGTATTAAAAACCTCATTCCCTTGCATTAAAACATTTCAGCAGAGTTGTAGTGCGGAACCTGCACCACAAATCTGTATCAAAGCTGCCGCATCTGGATCTGGCCTTACTGTTAGAAACGTAGATAGAATGACTGGATTGTGGTCCAACCCTCCAAAAAGACTTATTGGAAAACTAGTTTGGCAGAGGAGAATTTTTTTCATTGGACGAAATTAACCCTTTCCAATCCACTGTCTATCATCTGAAGACATTATGATTTAAGGCTGTACAGCTCCGATATTGGACGACATCCGTCAGGGTTCTCTTACTGTATATTGCCAGCCTCTCTGCTGTCGGAGCCTATCCAATGTGTCACCTCATGCAGTACTGGCTTTAGCCAGCAGATAGCGCCATTGTATAATGGCAGAAAAAGAGTAAGCCCCCTAGGAAAACCAGGATACAAATTGGATTGGAAAGGGTTAAAAGCTAGGGGAAAAAAACGCATTTCGAGGACAAAGCCTCTTCCTCAGTTTTTCTGGGTTAAAGCACAACCATAGCTGTAAGAAGATGATTGGTCATGCATAGGGACTCAACAAGGATAACACCACTGCTGCAGGTGCTGCATGGAGGGAAGAGTCACGCTGCCAGGGAAGGCAGCATCCTCTTCCAGCTATGCCACAACAGGTTATTTAACAGTGGGTTTTCTAAAGCAGATAACCCTTAAAGCAACCTACATTCAGACGCAACATTCTTTCCTCAACAGGGAAAGTGGTTTTGCTGTGCTGTCAGACTACCATTTTTACACAATGGCCATATGGGGGAAGAGTAGTAATCTGAAATACTTCCTTATACTGTGCTCATGCGCGTTGTTAGACATCAGCACAGTGTAAGTGAAAAGAGCTGGCAAGGCAGCCAATGGCAGCCCTCACCATCATCTCCTGCCCGCTCCCCTTTGAAGCCGGACAAGAGCACTTTATATTTAATGCCCCCAACAGAGATTAATAACAATTGTGTATTTAACAAACATATGAATTGTACTACATACACAAGCGTAGTGTATAGGAAAAATTACTTACGTTTCAAACTGTTCAATAAATATGAGATTAGTGGAGGTCCCTGTGAGTGTGGACATTCCTCCAATCGTGGAAGAATAGGCAATTCCCAGTGAAAAAGCTTTGCACATCATGTGGTCCCGTTTAGTCCTGTAGAACCGCCCAGACTTGGTCTGCAAAGATACCAAACAAAAAAAGCATTAAAATATATAAGCCATACAGTCATAGCTGCAATCAATGTCCCTCCTCCTGAATAACTTATTGATAAAGGCCGACAGTGCAAGATATATTTATAACAAACACCATCCTACTAAAACTAATTGGACACCTGAGCAAGAAATAAAGTAGTATTCATTTACATATGTTAATAATACATAGTGGGGCTCCTTTGGCACTAATGACATCGGATACACTCCGTATTATGCTTTCTAGTAAGGTCTGATACATTTCAGCTGGTATTTCCCTCCATTCATCCTGCAAACATCTGTCAGATTCTCTCCAGGAAAATGGCTAATATTTTCTGCCCTAATGTTCCAGTTCACCCCAAAGATATACATTAGGGTTCAGGTTGTGACTCTGTAGGGTGCAGGCCAGTCCAATCGTAAAATAGCCATATCCTCAAACAAACATAAAACAGCAATGGATTTGTGACATCGGATACTCTCTGTAGTAGTTCCCTCCATTCATCCTGCAAATGTATAGCAAGTTCTCTGAAAAAAGATGCATTGGCCAATCTACAATGGTCCAAGGAGCATTCAGTCAGGAAATATTAACAGAATCCATCTTCTTTGAGAGAATCTGCCAGATGCTTGTAGGATGAATGGAGGGAAATACCAGCTGAAGTGTATCAGACGTTACTAGAAAGTATGCCACGGAGAGTATCTGATGTCATTAGGGCCAAAGGAGCCCCACTAAGTATTAACATATGGAAATAAATGCTACTTTTGATTCTTGCTCAGGTCTGCAATTACTTTTGGTAGGATAGTGTATACAAACCCTTTATCCATCGACCTACTCTAAAGTCAGACGCATTGTAAGAGACTCTGCAAGCACAATTCTACAAACACAGCTAATATATAATAGTAATTACTGCTGAATGTCTTGCGTTGTCACTTTATTATTGAATTTCAGCTTCCAGCTGATCGCATCAGACTGTGGTTTGCCCCTCTAATCTGAAAAATGACTGGATGTTCTGGAAATGCTACAAGAGGTCGGCACATCTGTCAAGTCAAGCAAATAAAATCTCTAAATCTTCATTTCCTCTGGTGGCAACGGAAAGTGTTTCAGGACGTGTAACATAAATGGGGTATACAGCAATATGTGAATTCTTTTTATGAGGGGCATTGGTATTCCTGAGGTTAGTCCTCCCAATGCAAGACTTTAAGAACTATTAGACAGGGTGTAATAGGAAAAATGTGAGTTTGGCTATGATCACACTAGAGGTTTTTGTTTTTGGCTGATCTAGTTTGATTAAAAAGGTAATCGAAAAATGGAAGTGAAATGGAAAAAAACTCCATACAGCCTCAGCCAGATGTGAACCTATAACTCCAGTACTGCAAGGCAGCGATGCTAATGACTGAGCCACCATGCTTACATGCTTAAAGGGGTTGTCCCGCGCCGAAACGGGTTTTTTTTTTTCAACCCCCCCCCCCCCCGTTCGGCGCGAGACAACCCCGATGCAGGGACATAAAAAAAAAACCGCTCAGCGCTTACCTTAATCCCCGCGCTCCAGTGACTTCTATACTTACCGGCTGAAGATGGCTGCCGGGATCCTCTTCCTCCGTGGACCGCAGCTCTTCTGTGCGGTCCATTGCCGATTCCAGCCTCCTGATTGGCTGGAATCGGCACGTGACGGGGCGGAGCTACACGGAGCCGGCATTCTGCACGAGCGGCCCCATTGAAGACAGCAGAAGACCCGGACTGCGCAAGCGCGGCTAATTTGGCCATCGGAGGCCGAAAATTAGTCGGCACCATGGGAACGAGGACGCCAGCAACGGAGCAGGTAAGTATAAAACTTTTTATAACTTCTGTATGGCTTATAATTAATGCACAATGTACATTACAAAGTGCATTAATATGGCCATACAGAAGTGTATAGACCCACTTGCTGCCGCGGGACAACCCCTTTAAGAATAAACCCAATGAGAATATAAAACCTCCATGCAGATGTTGTCCGCAGTCAGACGTGAACCTAGAATCTCAGTGTTACACGGTGTGGTGGCTCAATAGTTAGTACTACTGCCCTGCAGTTATGGAGTTCTAGGTTCAAATCGGACTCTCGTGTGGGCATTGTGCGTTTGAAAGACACATCGAACTCACACGAATATGAACTCCATTCTTTTGAATAGATTTATTCGCAGGAACGAAAAAAAATATATATATAAAACAATAAAATCGCGGCACCTTCTATCTTCTGGCATTCTCTCGGGAACACCTCACCCATTGTTCTCAATAGGACCTTTATAGACACCGCATGCCGTGCAATGTGCATGCGAGTGTGAGGTTTCCCAGTGAAATCAATGGGAACCACTTACGATTCTCTGACGCACGTGAAACACACGCCTGAGGATCGCAAGTTCTCAGAAGGGACGCAAAGAGTTTTGGAACCAAAACGCCTCGCATCAGCATGAAAAAGCACAAGTTGGCAAGCGTTTCTCGGCCTGATATTGCGCTCGCCCATGTCAGTGTAGTTAAAGGGTGATGGCTGCATTGAGTTTTTCGAAGCTGATGTTGCCCTTGATGAGATTTGAACCTAGACCCCCAGCATTACAAGACAACAGTGCTAACCACTGAGCCACATTCATTAAAGAACTACCACCACCAAACGGATTGTCTTCAAGTTCCACCCGCCTCCCATTGAGTACAATGCAGTAAACATAAGGATTAGAGAAGAGTGAGTATACTCACTAAGGCACATTACTCGAGCGAGTAGTGCCTTAGCTGAGTATCTCCCAGCTCGTCTCTAAGGCTGGGTTCACACAGGGCGGATTTGCCGCGGAAATTCCGCGTGGAATTTTGCCGCGGCAAATCCGCCTGCGGCCGCTAATCTCGGTATTGGCCAGCCACGTGGACGAGATTTCTCAGAAATCTCGTCCACACGGGACGGCTAATCCGCTGCAGTAAGTCCGGCTGAAACTGCGACCGCAGCTGCAGTTCCAAAAGATGCAACATGTCTGTTTATTATTTACTTCCGCCGCGGCCGCGCTCTCCTCTATGGGAGCGCCGGCCGCAGCGGAAGAGCAAGCGGCCGGGTCGCTTCAAAGCCGCCGCAGATTTTTCCGCGGCGGTTCTCCCGTCGGCTGAGGCCAAACCGCGGGATTTCCGACGATAATACGCCTAGTGTGAACCCAGCCCAAAGATTCATGGGTGACAGGTGAGTTGCGGTGGGGAGCGGGGGGAGAGAGAAGAGAGAGATCTCCCCTCCGTTCCTCCCCGCCTCCCGAATCTGTAGAGATGAGCGGGGAGATACTCGGCTAAGGCACTACTCGCTTGAGTAATGTGCCTTAGCGAGTATACTCGCTCATCTCTAATAAGGATCCATCTGTATTGAGTTTCCAAAACTAGAAAGAAAAGCACAGCATTCTGCACTTTTGATTCAATGTAAAAAATAAAAACAAAAAGAAGATAGAAAGCACAAAATATCGAAACTGAAAACCTTCCATTTCAATGCAAGTCTATGGGCTTGAAAATGGAAAGGTTTTCTTTCCGTTTTGCTGTTGCAATGATGGATCAGTAAAACAGAAAGCAAAACGCTAGTGTGATACGGCCCTTAACATGAAAGGACGTTAACCGCCTGGCAGTAAATAGCAGGATGAGATACTGGTCTATGGGAATAGTTAGACAAACACTCCCAAAGCACCGCCTAGTGACCAAGAGCACATCAATATATGACTACACCGAAGCACTGGAGGCTGACTACAAGCGATACTGACAACCTTGGCTGAATTTGAAATGATTCCCATAAACTCTCGTTGATTGTGAGATCTAGTCCAGAGGAGCACAATGATACATAACTACTTCAAAAGAGGTTCTCCGCTTTGGATAATCCCTACTTAATCAAAGGGTCTCTTGACAAAGAGATGATCAAAGTGTCTCCTGATGAGACCCCCAGCAGTCAACTGTAATCTGTGGGGAAACCTTGAAGCGAGTCTTCCAATTTCCCAGCAGCGCCACCACAGGTAAAGTGAAGCATTTACACGGTGCCCATTCAAATCAATAGGTTGTCTTTGTAATGCAGGACAGGACGGGTCCTCCAGAACGAGAGACGCTCTTGGTAACTGCTATTCACTCTGGCCAAAAGATGAGGATATGAAGAGAGGAACCCTTAACTCAGAATTCTATGATAGGGAATATATAAAGACGGGTTTTCTAAATCAGACAACTCCTTTAGTGTGGTCATATACCTGAGATTGCTGTTACCAGCTATTCCTCCCGACCCTCTCCCTCAAAGACATGTGTAAGCTCAGTTACCCAAGCTGTGTTCTCAACAGGGAGAGGGGAGTAAACAGCCGCCAGACATCTCTTGTGGCAGCTTATCTCCCATGAGAACAAAGGAGTTTATATGGTGAAATCGAACTTGCCCGATATTGCTTTTTTTTTTACTTTTACTATAGGGGAAGAGTTGGAACATATTAGATGGTCAGCTGAAATTGGTGGGCTCAGATGCTCATCTAAAGGTGTAATGCCCACATTTAGGGTTCATGCCCACAGGCGGTTTTTCACTACGTATTACACGTGCGATGCATGGCCGCGTCATACATGGTGAATGGAGTCAATGAACTTTCATTGATCCATGCACATGTACGTGTAGATACTGCATGTAGATCGAGGCATGGGCTATTTCTTTGTGTACCACGCAGTGTGAGCTCTATACATTTGTATAGGCAGCATTTGCAATGCTGTCCATACGCAATACACTGCGTATGGGCGGCGCTTTCATACACAACCCGCTATGAAATGGATTGGGAAATTTAAAATAAAAAGGTTTATACATACACGGCCTCTGTTGGCAGACTTGGTATTTACAAACAGCTGGAGCGTCATCTGCGTAGTCTTTTGGGGTTGTTATATCTAGACAATCCTTCTCTATATGCCCTATTAGAGCATATGGTCATCAGGAAAAATGGCCAGGTGTGGTGAGATAGATGACAACTTACCTGTTTCGAATATCTCCGACTTTCAAATGTTGGCTCCTCCTATAAACAAATAGGTACATTTTTTTGAGTGTTTCATGTACAAATCAGATACAAATTTTTGCATTGATCTATCAATTTAGCCATACATTTTCTGGAGGAATGAAGAAAGAGAGTTCTAAGAAAAGAAAGCAGATGCTCCAGAATTTGTTTTATGGCAAATACAGTATTTACAAGATATGAGAGGTATAAGGTTTCCCTTCAAAGGGCCACCCCACTCCGGCAAAAACACATTTTTCTATCCCTGCACTCCTCGCTTGATTGCCTGTCACGTTCTGGATGTCTCCCACATATATTGCAGTCACTTCTATGCAGTGCAGTCTTCTCTGTGATGCTTATCAAGCACTATCTTGATGTTGAGATTTGTCCCTGCTTTCACTATTCTGTGCTATCAGTTACATGATACATCACAACATGAGCAGCTAGAGCCTGCACCATCTCTGCTTGCTGGGAGGACAGTATGATTTTCAGTACTCTGTATATTCACCTAAATAAGCGTCAGACCACAAGTATACAGTCAGGAGGCTGAACTATCATCTCCTCCATTATATATGTCTGACACCTACCGTATATACCGGCGTATAAGACGACTTTTGAACCCCGAAAAATCTGCTCTGCAGTCGGGGGTCGTCTTATGCGCCGGTAATACAAAAAAAAAAAAAGTGTAAAAAAAAAAAATTTTATTACTCACCTCCCACGGCGTTCTGTCGCGCTCCGGCAGGATGTCGCTCGCTCCGGCAGGCTGTCGCTCGCTCCTCGTCCCCGCCGCAGCATAGCTTTCTGAATGCGGGGCTTGAAATCCCCGCTTCCAGAAAGCTAATACACACGCCGGCAGCCATGACAGCATTGAATGGCTGTGATTGGCTAAAGCACACGTGGCTTCAGCCAATCACACTATTCAATGACATCATTGAATGGCTGTGATTGGCTGAAGGCGCACGTGTTAGCAATCACACCCATTCAATGATGTCATTCAATAGTGTGATTGGCTGAAGCCACGTGTGCTTTAGCCAATCACAGCCATTCAATGATGTCATGGCTGCCGGCGTGTGTATTAGCTTTCTGGAAGCGGGGATTTCAAGCCCCACATTCAGAAAGCTATGCTGCGCCGGGGACGAGGAGCGAGCGACAGCCTGCCGGAGCGAGCGACATCCTGCCGGAGCGCGACAGAACGCCGTGGGAGGTGAGTAATAAAATTTTTTTTTTTTTCTCCACTGAATACCGGCGTATAAGGTGACAGTTGGGGGGTCGTCTTATACGCCCCGTCGCCTTATACGCCGGTATATACGGTACTCATCAGCAGAAAGTATGATAGAAGTTTATATAGCCCCCTCTAAAGAGCTTGTGTGGTAAGGTCCTTAAAACAGGAGTTTTGTTGACTGAGAAACTGGCCAAGTAATTCTCAGGTGGTCAGAAGATCACATGACCCACCTGAGAAGGAAGAAGATCACATGACCCACCAGAGAAGGAAGACGATCACATGACGCACCTGAGAAGGACTTCAGGAAGTTTCAGATTAAAAGAAAAACTAACCAAATGTAAAACTAGCCTACGTAACAAATGGGGGGAAAAAATAAATTATTGGAACGGGCCTTACACTAAAGTTGCAGGATATGCTGAAGATATTCTACAGAATAGACTACTCCAACTCAAAAAAAGATGAGAGCAGAAAATTGTGCACATTTTTAGTAACCAGCAAATTATGAAAAACAACATGTTATGATATTAGATGCAAAAGCACAAATAATACATTGTGGAACCTAAAAAAAACCTCATTAGACAGGGCCTGTATGTTGAAACACAAATCTAGCGTGATGAGAAGAATGAAAAACAAGACAGTAACTTTTCCACTGATGAGGTTACAGGACCCTCTCAGAGGAGAGCATGAGGAATACATAAGGATGACGGTGTGAGGCTACACTGATCCAACCAACCTCGTTTTCTTCCATACTCGCGATGCCATTATCCAAAATATTATTGCTGAAACAAAAAAGGGGGAAAAAATGGAATTTCAAATGTCAATATAATTTTCCTAGCAGGTATTCCCGTTCCCCCGTATAGAATGACAGCGGAAGAAATTACAGGTAAGGCAGCATGCTTGTTCTACTTCAATTGCATCTCTATATTTTATGCAAGTCCCACGCAAATAAATGTGGAAAGCATACAAAAAGCAAAATATTACCAGTGAATGTTGTCTGAAAAACACTGATTACTGGTTAGGTACGAGTGCCGTATAATAGCAGGCCTCAGCAGAGACTTCTGCACAGAATCCCATTGAGCCCCTGCAGCTCTGTACTACTGTATAGTCACTCTACATGCCGCTATATGGTGCTACAGTATAATATGGATACACTTGTTTCCTAGAAACAAGTTATACCAAATCTGGAAATACAATACGACACCATACACTTGTGCAGATGTGTATTACCAGGGCTGTGGTTGGTAGAAATGTACAAACTACAGCTTCATTAAAACAAACACTATACATTAATATATAGAATTGTTTCAGCACCAAGGGTCATTAAGGGGGTTTTCTGACATTGGTGACAGCGAGGGAACAATATAGCCATTAAAAATATATACTTACCTCCTCGCTCCCATGCTACTACCCCGCTGCATTCTGGTCTTCGGTTTACAAGTGCTGCAGCAGTCAGGTTCACCTGTGTATCCACCACAACCAACAGAAGGCCCGACAGGGATGTCATCGGTGACATCCCGTGAACCTGCCGGGGCTTGTACATTACAGCCCAATGTTGCATGTTTATAGGATGTCACTGGGCATTCTGGGTGGGTGACCCAGCCATGGAGACAGAGGCAAAAAAGGCGCTCTGGTGAATATATTGTCTTTATATGGTTTTGGGCATGAGGGGCCCAAAACTATATAAAAACAACATGTTGGAAAACCCTTTGTGTATTGAAGAATGCATTCTGAACATTTTATTCCACAGTCTACTGATATTCTTTTTTTCCCTTTTTTGTGAGACATTTAGGTCTTTCTACAGCATCAAAAAGGAACCAGATTTGTCTATATTTTATAGGAAAAACTGACAAAATTGGTAAAAAAAATGCAACTCTCATTGGTTCTTTCTAGAGATACGCGAACGTACTCGTTTAGGGCGATTTCGCAATCGAGCAGACCTTTTTTTCGAGTAACTTGACTACTCGGGCGAAAAGATTCGGGGGGGGGGCGCTAGGGTGGAGCGGAAGGTAGCAGTGGGGAACAGGGGGGAGCTCTCTCTCTCCCCCCCCCCCCACTCCCCTCTGCAACCCCCCGCGTCCCCCGAATCTTTTCGCCCGAGTAGTCGGTTACTCGAAAAAAGCGGTGCTCGATTGCGAAATCGCCCTAAGCGAGTACGTTTGCTCATCTCTAGTTCTTTCCACTTGTTCTCGAATATAGTCGATATAACCAACTAAATGTACCACTTTCATTCGGCCTTACATACTATGTTACTATGTTGCATTTAAAAAATTCCTCCAATTCTCCCGAGAACAAAGATACCACATATGTGTTTATTAAGGGTACCTTGACACAGGCCAGAAGTGCTGCGGGCTTCCATTACGGAATACAGCTGCGGAATTCAACCCTTGTATCTTTGGGGCTGAATTTTACAGCATAAATAGACATGCTGCAATCTGCCGTCAAATCTGGTAGTAAGTATTCAGTTTCCTTGGTGCTTCATCACAGGAAAAAATTAAACATTGCATAGCCCCCTTTCACATCATTGTGTTGTTTGTGTAATGCAGGACGGGACCTCCAGAGCGAAAAGCATTCTTTGTAGCTTCTCACCAATCCACAGATGAGGAACCCCCGCCATTATTTCAGAATTCCCTATTAAGGTATATGAAAATGCTTTTCTGAAGTGGTATACCCCTTTAAAATCAGCTAAACCCTTTTTCCTGGCTCCCCAATAAATATGCAGATGTAGATGGGCTGAGCATACTGGTGGACTCCAATAGAGAGAGGTAGCTAAGCCTCTATCAATGGCTTATTGCCTATAGGAGCAGAGGATTGGCATATAATCCAAGACCCCATTAAAGCGGTCATCTAATCTTTATACGACATGTCAGAAAGTGGACTCTACTTGAAAAAAGAATAGTAGGCTTACCTTTCAGGAAAAGATGCTAGGTCAATCTTTGTATTGTCTGCAATTATGAACACAACAAAAATCTGTTAAAATAGTAATGAAGAAAGTAAAAACTTAAAAAATGGTGAAATTAATCACTTGAAAACACGGCCGTATCAGACTTTTTCCTATACAAGCAATACAAATCACATCAGAAGAGCTGGGGGTGGAGTCAAAGAAAAATTGCTTTGGTTTACAGCCCTGCTTATAAATTGCGAAGTAAGAATATGCCAAAAGTCCTTTCAGCCAATACTTAATAATCCAGAAAGTCTGATAATCTGAAAGGCATTTCCATAAAAAGAAAATGCAAAATAATGTAGAAATTCTTCAAGATCAAGAGCAGAAGAATGAACAGAGCGGAATAGGACATTTTTTTATTTTTTACCAAAAATGGAGTCTGCCAGCTCCTATGTGCCCCATAAACTAAACCTTTAGGCTCTCATAGAAGTTGAAACGCTAAGTTATGTTCCATTTGAACAGGACGACAGTAGTCTAAACAACTTCACAAGCGCTGGCGTCACCGCTAGTTTGTTAGCGCTCGTGCAGAGCATTTAAACAAGCGTATCAGTGAAGGTTTCTCACTGGCTTTTTGCTGAGCAGGGAGCGTTTAGACTCAGTGAGATGCCAGGGATGATTTTCATGCTGGTTGAAAGTGAGCGATCAACAAACTGTAAATGAATAGTGCGCGATGGCTGTGCATTTAGACCTGGCGACTATCGCGCAAATTCATTTTTTTGAACACATTTTGTGCGATAGTCGTCCCGTGTAAATGGCCCCTTCAGAGGATGTGAGTCTTAGGCCCCCTGCACACAGGTGGAAATTCCGCGGCGGGATTTCCCACAGAATTTCCGCCCGTGGAAGCTGCCATAGGATTGCGTTAGAAAAGGCAATCCTATGCAGACGGCCGCGATTTGTCTGTGCGAAATCCCGCGTGGCAAACAAATCGCGGCATGCTCTATTTCTGTGCGGAGCTCACAGAGCCCCGCACAGAAATGTCACTCCCTGCCGCTGGCTCCGATCTGCGCATGCACAGGCTGGGCGGCAAGCGGCACATCACAGAGTCAGAGCCGCGGGAGCAGGTGAGTGCTGCGCTGCTCCCTGCAGGGGCTCAGGTCGTGTCCCACTGCGAGAATTCTCGCAGCGAGATCCGACCCGGCCGTCTGCAGGCAACCTTACTTTCCCCATCGTTCCCCTACTGTGGGTTATCAAAGCCACCACTGCATGTACACCTCAGACTACTTGTGCGCGCACACAAAATGAGAGAACTAGTGACAGATCTGGTGTGTTTTATATATACACACCTTTCTATAAACATCTAGTCCAGAATATTTGATTATCTTGCACCTACCAGGCCCCATTGATGTTGGATTAAATGAGTTTTGTGATTAAAAAAAAAATAAAAATATCTGTACTCACCTATTCCTCCCCAAGCAGACTCCTTACCGCATCTTCTCCTCCACGATCTTCGCCAGTCCCCCTGGTCACATTTCCTCCAGCCAGCCGGATCCTCTTCTTGTTATGAAGCATGCATTCCTCGCATTCTTCTTCTTCTTGCCCGGCAATGTCAGCTACGTCACTGTGACGTAGCGTTCACTGGCTTAGAAGGAATGCTGGTCTACTGAACATGCACAGTCTCTGCAATAGCTGGACACTTCCTGCTAGGCCTTAAATGCTACATAACTAGTGACGTAGCGTACATAGCTGGGCAGGAACAAGAATGCCTATGAATGGACGCTTCGTCACTGGAAGCGGGAGAATCAGCCAGCTGGAAGTGAGGTGGCCCGTGGAGACTGCAGGAGACAGGAAAAGATCGGCGGTTAGAAGAGGAGGTAAGTAGGCTGCCTGGGGAGAAATAGGTGAGTATTAGAGATGAGCGAGCGTACTCGGAAAAGCACTACTCGCTCGAGTAATTTGCTTTATCCGAGTATCGCTGTGCTCGGGTCTGAAGATTCGGGTGCCGGCACGGAGCGGGGAGCTGCAGGGGAGAGCGGGGAGGAACGGAGGGGAGATCTTTCTCTCCCCTGCTCCCCGCTGCGACTCACCTGTCAGCCGCAGCGGCACCCGAATCTTCAGACCCGAGCACAGCGATACTCGGATAAAGCAAATTACTCGAGCGAGTAGTACTTTTCCGAGTACGCTTGCTCATCTCTAGTGAGTATAGAATTTTTTATTTTTTTTTTTAATTACAGAACCCCTTTTAAGAAATTTTACTGTATGTATTTTCTTGACTTCATATATAGAAAGAATTGGATTGGGCAGCACTGAACAGGCAACTTGTATTGCCCAAAACAACAATTACGAGCGATTGTCGTCCCGTGTAAAAACAGGACCCGAAAGGGCAAGTGAGCCAAACACAGGTTGCTTGGTTCTTTTTGCTCACCTAAAAATGAAACGAACGTCACCTGTTTAAACAGGCAGTCGTTCGTCAATGAACTCTGAATTGAAGCGGCTGGCTGGAGAGCTCTCTGCTGTACTCCGCCTCCATTCAGTGAGCAATTCTCCCTCTTGTGTTAAAGCACAGGAGCGACTGTCATCCCATGTAAGGCTGGGTTCACACAGGGCGGATTTGCTGCGAAAATTCCGTCTTGAATTTCACTGCAGCAAGTCTGCCTGCGGTCGCTAATCCTGAGATTAGCCAGCCATGTGAACGAGATTTGTGGAAAGTCTCGTCAAGACGGGAAAGCCAATTCATCGCGGCAAAGCTGGCGCTGCATCGCAAATTTCCCGGGCTGCAGCATGTCAATTTTTTTTCTCCGTTGCGGCTGCGCTCTCCTCTATGGACGCACCGGCCGCAACGGAAAAGCGTGCAGCCAAGCCGCTCCAAAACCCGCGGCTAGGTGCCGCAGGTTTTGAAGCAGCGCTTTCCCAGCGGAAATCTTGTGGTTTTCCGCTGCAACCAAACTGCGAGATTTCAATCAGGATTCCGCCGTGTGAGAACCCAGCCTAAAAGTTCCCTACGTTATGCACGTATACATACCTTCATTGTTTGGGGGAGGGCTCGGACTGGTATTCGTTAAGGCTTTCTCCTCGGGTGCAGCACTGTTGAGCTGACACAGCACTGCATCCACGATTGGCATCACCATGGCAGCTGTCGATGTATTACTCAACCACATGGACAACAGAGAGGTACAGCTCATGAACCCCAGTAAAAGCCTAAGATACAAGAAAAAAATCAGTACTTATTAGGAGAAAAAAAAGTGAATTTATACTAAAAAAGGATTGTCCACAATTAGAAAAAACATGGCTGTCTCTCCCCAGAAATAGCATGATTCTTGTTTATGGAACCCATCAGCCATTAGAGCTCATTCACATTCTAGTAAAAAGGGTTCCGCTGCAATACCATGTCATTCAATGATTTTTACATGGTTATGAACTGCGCAAGAATACTGGACATTTACAACATATGCTCTGCAGATATAAGAATCCTTTGTATAACATAGGGACAGGACAAAGCAGCTTTTTGCTGCAGTGAGACCTGCGGCATTGTGTTTGGACATTAATTGTAAGCTAAGAGATGCTATTCCTGCACTTGAGTGATGAAACAGCCCGGAGGCCCACAACAAATGCTAGTCGCTGCATCCCCTGTCTGGAATCAGGAGCCATGTACAATGTACATAGCATCAATATTTAATGCTGTATACATAGTGCGGAAGGGAGAAGTGCATCTGCATAGGCTATATACGGGATATCAATACCCAGACGGCCCTCGCCATTTCATATACCGTGTTAATTAACATCTGAACGTGTTGTCAGACTACATTATTTATCACTGTGAAGCGTCGATGGAAGTCGGGTGCTTGTAGACGGTCGGAAAGATGGAAGAACAAAGGCCGAGGCTCTCCGCACAGCAGCATCATGTGTTTAACAGATCCATGATGCCACTTTGGTTTTGTTTAGAGAGAATTCCAGCGGATCCGGACAGTTCTTAAACGGGGTCCATTACTTTGCATTAAGATTTCTGGTATCTTCGAGAGAATAGTGAACGACTATTTTTATGCAGGATGAAACTCAGAGACAAGTAAACGCATAGTGCATTCATGTGAATGAGTTCATTCACACAAATGCCATTTGTAACCCTGCCCGAAAAATTACCGTATGTCCTCTTTTTGTGAGATTCTTGTTCAAGAATTGCTCATTATTTTCTACCAGAGTATAAGAAAAAATAGCTCTCACTTTGCATGCCATGCGACTGCAATCCATTTGTAAAAACACATGTGAGTATAGGGACAAGGAAGTAAAAAATGTATGTAAAAACACGTGCAAATCGTGAGTGGAAAAAAAAGCATCACAAAAATGAGGAGCAAATCCATGGGGATAAAGAAAAACAAACAAAAGAAAAAGAAACAATCACGTCAAGGCTGGATTCAGACGACTGTATATCGGCTCGGTTTTCACGCCGAGCCGATATACGGTGTTCTCATCCGCATGGGGGGAGGATGGAAGAGCCAGGAGCAGCAGCTGAGCTCCTGCCCCCTCTCCGCCTTTCTGCACTATTTGCAATGAAAGCAGGCGGGGCGGGGCTAAATTTTGGGAATTAGCCCCGCCCTCATCCCGCCTCTCCTTATTGCAAATAGTGCAGAGGGGCAGAGAGGAGGCACAGAGGGGGCGGGAGCTCAGAGCACTGCTCCTGGCTCTTCCAGCCCACCCCCCCCCGCCCCCCCTGCAGAGAAAGACACCGTATATCGGCTGGGCGTGAATACCCAGCCGATATACGTTCGACTGAATCCAGCCTAAGGCTGGGTTCACACGGGGCAGAAACACCACGGACATTTTGTGGAATGTCCGCGGCGGGACCGCACGGAAATTCTGTGAGATTTCTGCAGCAGGAAGGCAGCTTCCACACCTGCGCTGTTCGTCGTGGGTCTGAAGTGGCTTTTCCACCTGTATTCCGCTGTGGGAATCTCTCCCTATTAGAGATGAGCGAGTATACTCGCTAAGGCACATTACTCAAGCGAGTAGTACTTTAGCTGAGTATCTCCCCGCTCGTCTCTAAAGATTCGGGGCCAGCGCGGGTGACAGGTGAATTGCGGGGGGGAGCGGGGGGAAGAGAGGGAAAGAGAGATCTCCCCTCCGTTCCTCCCCGCTCTCCCCCGTCACTCCCCGCCCCCCGCCGGCCCCCGAATCTTTATAGACGAGCGGGGAGATACTCGGCTAAGGCACTACTCGCTCGAGTAATGTGCCTTAGCGAGTATACTCGCTCATCTCTACTCCCTATAGAAAAGAGAGAGTCGGCAATGGAGATACAATTGACATGCTGCGGATTTGAATTCCGTGCAGCATGTCAGCCTCAGCGCGGCTTGGGCACAGTGTGTGGAAGAGATTGTTGCAAATCTCTTCCACTTTGCTGCTTAGTCTTGGGCTTAAGATTGCAGGTTGAATTTCCGTGCGGAAAGTCCGCATGAAAATTCCGCCCAGTGTGAACCCAGCCTAAATGGTCAGTTTTTCAGCAAAATTGGACTCGCTCGTGTGGCCCAATGTCCAGTGGCGGATTCGATTTGCGGTACCCACGTGGGAGATCCGCCCATAGGGATCCATTAGCATCCGCAGAATGGTAAAAAGCATGCGGATGTGATTTTTTGTTTCCCGGTGTGCGGATCGCGCGCGCAGGAAGAAATCACACCATGCTCCATTTTCCTTTGGATTCCATACGGATGGCAATGGAAGCAGTCCAATCCACGAATCGCCCACAGCTGTCACTGTGGATGGGCCGGTGATCCGCAGGAAAGCGGGAGATTTGAAAAAAAATAAAAATTTAGAAATTAAATTTAAAAAAAAGCACGGCGCTTCCGCCATGCTGAAGAAAGAAGATCCGGCTGGCAGAGGCGATCCGTGCTGGAGAGGTAACAAAATCTTTTTTTCTCTCTATGTCCGCGGATACGGCTGGATTCCACTGTGAGATTCAGCAGTGGAATCGGTGCATGCCAGTGGACACTGGGCCTAAAGGGCAAGGTATCTTAGCGTGGAAAGTCACCCTTACCCATATAACGCTTTTAAAGTCCTTATTGAAAGGGCCTCTGTCATCTTGTTTCAGGCCCATGAACTAGGTCATGAGGCTCAAAAGGTAAGGGAATGGGGAGTCCAGTAACTGTGTTTCCTACCCACAGGGTCCCCCATTCCAGCTCGGTGTCCCAGAGAAATCAGCAGGCGCACGGTGACTCTTTACACAAGCTTGTACACACGTTCTCCCAAAGAAAGGAATGAGAGCGTGCACACAGCCTTGTGAGAAGAATCACCCTGTCTGCACGCCGAATTCTCAGGGGTACAGCATTGGAACAGGGGACCTAGCGAGCATAAAAAGCAGCTCCCTGGACCTGTCCCCTTCGATTTGAGCCCCGTAACATAGTTTATGGGCTTAAAGTTGTTGACAGAGTCCCTTAAATGTCTCACGACTGAAGCACTTTCTCAATGTGTTCTGCAAGATGAGAAGATGCTGACTGCAACATTTGTATTTCCGTAGAACCCGGAGAAGTTTCTGCCCCCATAATCTTTACTTTATCATATCTAGATCTATGGGGACGGCCAGAAACAATTAAAACTGCTGCCGTTGTAAAATCTGTGACTTGTAGGTTTAGTATTAGAGATGAGCGAGTATAGGTTTAGTATTAGAGATGAGCGAGTATACTTGCTAAAGGCAATTGCTCGAGCGAGCATTGCCTTTAGCGATTACCTGCCCGCTCGAGACGAATGCCGGCAACGGGCAGGGAGCTGCAGGGGAGAGCGGGGCGGAACGGAGGGGAGATCTCTCTCCCCCCCCCCCCTCCGCTTCCTCCTGCTGACTGCCGCTACTCACCACTCCCCCGCGCCGGCACCCGAACCCTCCGTCTCAAGCGGGCAGGTACAGGTACTCGCTAAAGGCAATGCTCGCTCGAGCAATTGCCTTTAGCGAGTATACTCGCTCATCTTTATTTAGTATCCCTTTAAGAAAAAGTACTAATAAGTTGTTCAAACTCTATTCCATAGGAGTTCAATAAGATGCCATCAGGCCGCCCGTTAGCAGCTATTAGTAGGTTATGTGCCAGCAGCTACCAATAAGCAGTTCCCACATCTGGAACATAGCGTCATGCTGTAACAGGACACTGGGGCAGGTGACGTCTTTTGCCGTTTAATATCGCTTTCTGATGGTTATTGGTAATCGCCCACGTGAGGCCTTCTCAAATCGCTATAGCAAAAGCCATATGGAGCTGCAATTAAATGCAGAGAGCCACAAAACGCGTCGTATGGATTCTAGAAGCTTTTAATTTTCCTCTCTCCTGAGAAATCATTCAATGACCATTTCAGTAAAATACTGGATGTCATCAAAAACAAGGAACCTTTTCGTTCCCTGTACAATACTGCATCGGCTCCGCAAAAGAAAAATCTATATTTCTCTGTAGGCTTTGTGTACGCCAGTAACACCAGGTTTCCGAATCAGCCTCTGAAAATACCTGACACCATCAGCTTTAATTTAAAGGGGCTGTAGGAGAGGACAAAAAAGAAAGGTCTGCTCAGCCTCATTCACTTAAAGGGCGAAAACACATTTTTCCATCCCTGCTCCCTCACCTGATTGTCCATCATACTTTGGAGGTCTCATATATTTTGCATGCAGTGCAGCCTCCTGTCTGATGCTTATCAGCCCCAATCTTGATGCTGAGATTTCCCCCCTAGTCACTTTCTCTAGCTCTGCTAACACTCCCATGATGCACCAGTACAGCATCATATGACTAGCTAGAGCCAAATAAGAAAGATGGAACAATACCTCTGCAGCGCCACCTATTGGAAGGCAGCAGTCCTGCAAGTCAATGTTAGACTCTTTATACAAGCCTTATAACAATGACTGAGAATTAAACAGCTGTCTGTGTATGGTATTCTGGCACGGTTTTAAATTACCAGTCGTTGTTATAAGATTTGTATAAAGAGTCTAACACTGACTTGCAGGAATGCTGCCTTCTAAAAGGGGCGCTGCTGAGGTATTGATCCATCATCCTTACTTGCATATTTCCCAGAGGAGCATGAATGGCCTTATAAGTCTCCTCACTCACCTTCTAGGTGTTCTCCTTAAGGAGAAAGGATATCGCTCCCTAGCTAGAGTCAGTACCATCTCTGACAGACCATAATTGTACAGTCAGGAGGATGAGCTGAGATCTTCTCTGTTAGAACAGTGATAGAAACCTCTAATCATCAGCAGTAACTGTGATAGGAGTTTCTGTTCCCCCATGAAGAGCTTGTTTGGTAAAGTCCATGTAATACCATCATACAAGAGTTATGCTGTTAGCAAAACAAAATCTTTGAGAGAGCATAAGGCCTCCTGCAGACGGCCAGGTTGGATCCTGCTGCGAGAATTCTCGCAGTGGGATGCGAACCGTGCCCCTTCAGTGACTACTCACCTGCTCCCGTCGTCTCCCCGTTCTACTATGTGCCGGCTGCTGGCCAGCTGGCACATGCACAGAGCAGAGCTGGCGCGTCACTAGTGACGTTTCTGTGCAGGACTCTGCAAAGCCCGCACAGAAATAGGACATGCTACGATTTGTTTACCACACGTGTTTTCACACAGTCAAGTAATTCTCAGAAGGTCAGAATGAGATCACATGACTGACCCGAGAAGTCCAAGAAGTTTCTGATAGAAAGGAATAACCAGTCAAGGTAATACTAGCCTACCTATATATATATATATATATATATATATATATATATATATATATATATATATATATATACTGGGGGGTAGTTACACAATGTATGCAGAAAAAAAAATTCACAGGAATGGCCTTTTAAAAGGGGCTGGTTCGTCAGAAACAACCCGTTACAAAATGGGATTCCCTCCCAGCAAACAAATGATGTTGCCAGCACGAGTTACGGCAGGTCATTCATTCACCCAGCAGTGGTATAGAATTACACAACTGCAGTTTAGATGGATGACCGTCCACATTTTTAAAGGATGGCAGGAGTCTGCTAGAAGAGAAGCCACTTGTAAAAAGTGACTATGAACTTCCCCTAAAATGTCTATATGCCCTAATAGGTCTTATGAAGATAAGCCCTTTAAATGGGAACAAGCTGCAGTACCAGACAGAGCCCATGGATAAAAGTGGTGCTGTTTTCAGAAGAAAAAAAAAGCAGAACCCCTTTTTTACTACTTCTAAACAAACCTTAAAAAGCGATAAGGCCAAGAAGTCGGGTCAGCACGGCTCCCATCAGTGAGCAGTGATACCTGCAGTACTGCACATGACCACCGCTGCCACTGATTGGTTACAGTAGTCACAAGGTATTTGTTTGTAAACAACAACTCGGAGGACCACCAGAGCTTCAATGCTGGAGAGAAGAAGAAGAGAACTGCTCAGAGGAGCAAACCATCTCTTCACTGCAGACGTGGCTTTGCAATGCTAATTAGGCAGCGACTCGTTATCAGATTTCTGTTAAAGTCAGATAGCAGGTACCCGTATGGGAGATTTCACAAGACGATAAAGATCTTCTTTCCGTTGCTGGCATCATGACAGCATATAGAAAAAAAAAACGACGGTTTTATGGTCACAAAGATACTAGACTCTCAGTTATCTCTCAGAGAGGGGAGAAATACTTAGAATATAGCTTTTTAAAAGTTTCAGATTAGTTGCAGAGCTGGAAAGTCAAACTTGTACGAGACTTAAGGAATTCACTGAAAGTCTATTGATGACCTATTCTCAGGCAAGAGCATCTATATCAGACCGATTGGGTTCTGCTGTTCGGGAACCCCGCTCATCACCTCATTGAAGAGGCAGCAGGGCTCAGATGAGCATCCCTTCTTCTCAGGCCAGTGACGTTTTATTCATTGGTCACATGGCCTAAAAGCAACCTAGTCTGATTCAAGTGCATGGAACTGAGCTGCTATACCAGGCACAGCCACTAGACAAAGTACAGCGCTGTGCCTGGCATGGACTGATGTGACAGCGGAGCTCACTTGAGCACTGCTATCACTTCAAACAGCTGATCAGTGGGTCTTGTGTGGCAGATCCCCACGAATCATGACCTACCCAAGTCAATAGGTTAGTATCGGAGAACTCCTTTAAAGAGTACCTGTCACCAGGTCCATGCTGCCCCGGGCCAATGCAACATAAAATCGGGACAGGCATAGATATTGCAGGCACTTATGTTTTATTCTGAAACTGTACTGCAATTCAAGAAAAAAGTTTTGAAAGTCTGTCGGGAATGGGGCTCTGGGTCATGGTGGCCTCTCTCCACCTAGATCGCCTAGACTCACAGTTCTCTCCCTGTTTGTGTGGAGGAAGAGACACGTCCGTCTATGAAATCCAAGTGGGAAGAGGCCGGCGGAGCGCTGACCCCGAGACTCCCATTCTTGGCGGATTTCAAAACTATATTCTTTCTAAAAAACGCACCAGCACTTCAGAATGAAGCATACGCATCGGTAATGACCGTGCCTGTCCAGAGTTCAAGCTGTCTATGGTTTTGGCAACATGAACCCGATGACAGGTTCTCTGGCTTGGTTTATAATGAAGAAAAGTTTGAAAGAACCTGCTGATTTCCACGCAGCTTCCACGATACTAGGAAAATACGATTAGCTATATTAAGCAATAGAAATGCCAGGGGCTGATCGGTAGCAAACCGAATTATGCCCCGAGTGCTGTAGAGAACCCAACCGTACTAACTTATATTTGATAGGTTAGCAAGAGGAAGCGACAGATGGATGGTAAAAAGACTACAGAGTCTAACTTCAGAGTTTGTCGGTTACCATGGAAACACAGGTCTGCATTTGACCTGAACACAAAACCGTATGTAATTCTTAATTAAGACTATTAGCAAAGTTACTTAATTTTTCATTGCAGATGCACTGGAACAGTAAAAATAAAATGGATTGTAAAGGCGGACTTTCCTTTTATATCATTTTGGTACTACTGTACGTAGAAACGCTTTAAGAGGGACAATCAGGTAATCGTCCAAAGCCCCGCATTCTTAACCCCTTAATGACATGGCCTATTTTGGCGTTGAGGACCAAGCGATTTTTTGGTATTTTTTCATCTCCATTTTTCAAAAGCCATAACTTTTTTATTTTTCCGTGGACGCGGCCGTATAAGGGCTTGTTTTTTGCGTGGCGAGCTGTAGTTTTTATCGGTGCCACTTTTGGGTACATAGACAATATCGTAAAATTTTTAAATATTTTTTTTATGATAACAGGGAGAGAAAACGCATAAATTCTGCCATAGATTTCTTTTTCTTTTTTTTACAGCGTTATTCATGCAGCATAAATGACACACTAAATTTTTTCTGCGGGTCGGTACGGTAACAACGATACCAAAATTGTTATATTTTTTTTTAGGTTTTTACACTTTTTGCAATAAAACCCCCTTTTTTGGAAATCTTTTTTTTTCTCTATAGCTGCATTCAAAGTCCTGTAACTTTTTTATTTTTCTATGTATGGAGCTCTATGAGGGCTTATTTTTTACGAGACGAGCTGTAGTTTTTATTGGTACCATTTTGGGGAATGTACGGCGTTTTTGATCACTTTTATTGCATTTTTTGGGAGGCAAAATGCTAAAAATTAATCGTACAAAATAAAAAGTGTGTTCAACTTTTTGTACACTTCGTTACGGACGCGTCAATACCAAATATGTGGGGTTTTAATTTTTTTCCCTTTTTTATGCTAATATTAGAAAAAGCATAAAAAAAGGGGTTTTTAAAAAAAAATTTTTTACATTTTTCTTTTTTTACACTTTTCTTTTCTTTTTTTTATACTATTTGAGTCCCTCTGAGGGACTTACAACACTGTGCCTATGATCGCTGTTATAAGGCATGGCAGAGCTACTGCTCTGCCATGCCTTATCGCTTATACAGCGATTATAGGCACTGGCAATACAGGACGCCAGTGTCTGGCGTCCTGTTGCCATGGCGACAGGCCGGGCTCTCGCGATGACATCGCGAGTTCCGGCCGGAGACACAGAGGGATTGCGATCCCCTGTGAACTCTTTCCCTGCCGCGATCTACTTAGATCGCGGCAGGGAAGGGGTTAACAGCGGGCGGCGCATCTCTGATGCCCCCCCCCCCCCGCTGTTGCAGCGGGACGCCGGCTGTGACTGACAGCCGGCTCCCGCTGCGGGATAGCGCTGGATCTTATGTGATCCCGCGCTATCTCCAGGACGTACCGGTACGCCCTGTTGCGGGAAGTACCAGGCTGCCAGGACGTACCGGTACGCCCTGGAGCGGGAAGGGGTTAAAGGGGTTGTGCATCTTAGCTCAACTCTTTTAATAAAAGGGGTGGGGTGTCATTTTTGTGCACTCGCAACACACCAGTGGAGAGCAGCGATGGAGGTGCTCAATTGGGAGGCAATCTATGCCCATCACTAAGGGTGCTATTACACGGGCAACTGTCGGGCGATTAAGTGACGAACAGCCATCTAAACAATTATTGCTCTTGTGCTTTTACACAGGAGCGATAATCACTGCGCCAGAGATCTCCGCCACCATTCAGAGTAAACAGGCAGTCATTCATAGATGAATGACTGCCTTTTTACACGGTCCAAAAGTCACTTGGTTTTGAGGCAAGATGAAAACCAAGTGATTCCAAAAAGTAAGCGATTCTTGCTCACTTTACCCTGTCAGGTCCCATGTTGACGCTTTTTCGAGCAATTATTCCGAGCGACTGTCGGTCCATGTAAAAGTCCCCTATATGCCAGTAGCCTCTGTGCTATGTTAATATCCTGTTCCCCTGAAGATAAGCCCTACCCCGAAAATAAGCCCTAGCTACACTACATTAAATTTTTTTTAAAAAGAGAATACATTACCTAGCAGGCTCAGTTCAGTTCCCTCCCGCTGCTCTCTAGCGGTTCCCGTAGTCCTCAGCCACTTGTACAACATCACTTCCTGATTACGGGAATTATAAATTCCACCTTTAGGAAGTGATGGCTGTGATTGGTTCTTCCACCGCTGATCAGCCAATCAATGCAGTGCTGGATAAACCAATCACAGCAATTGCACTGGTTCATCAAGCGCTGCATTGATTGCTTCTTCAACCAAGTTCAGCCAATCTCAGCCATCGCTTCCTAGAGGCGGGATTTATGAATCCCATGACCAGAAAGTGATGTATGAGCAGCCAAGGACTGTGGGAACCGTGTCGGAGCTGTAGAGAGCAGCGGAAGGGATCTGAACCGAGCCTGCTAGGCAAGTATAATAAGACCTCCCCCAAAAATAAGACCTAGTGCCTCTTTGGTGGCAAAAATTAATATAAGACAGGGTCTATTTTTAGAGAAACACGGTAGTAGAGGGGTCTTGTTGATATTATTTTAGGACATACTATTAAAACTGTGTGCATGATAGGTCTAATTCGTGCTTGCTACACACAGCCACTAATGGAGCCA
Organism: Eleutherodactylus coqui; assembly: GCF_035609145.1. NCBI lineage: Eukaryota > Metazoa > Chordata > Amphibia > Anura > Eleutherodactylidae > Eleutherodactylus > Eleutherodactylus coqui. The sequence goes on from NC_089847.1 coordinate 111,901,130, forward strand.
TTGCAATTTTGCTATGAATATCAGTCCTTTGTCACCCCACTTCTCTGATCTTACGTGATGTAAACTTTTTTTACGCAACTAAAGGGATTTGAGTTTCATGATAATTATTTGACGCCCTTTAAACCAAGACCTGTATTTCTACCTACGGCATAAGAGGTGGGATACTATTTTTGTCCTGCGATTCTATACAAGTGTTGCCAGTACTCGGATACCTTGGGGAACACAAGCCCAGTGTGTGGAGGCTAATTGTCAACTACATGTTGACATGTCAGAGCAAGCAGAGATGACTTAAGCTACAAGAAAATGATAGAGCGTTACCAGCTAGGGTGGCTTCCCACAGACAGGACCATCCAAAGTGCAATTCGTTTGTGTAAATTCCACTTCTGAATTGAGGATGCCAGACAGACGACACCGAACAGCAGCAGGTGGATATCTTTGAAGTATTCAGATGCCACCTGCAAGGAAAATCAAAGACAGTTTATAGCACAATGTGGTCATTTCCTAAACGCTGCATACTCCAACTCCAAGATGCTAGTGCTCCGTTCACACGGCAGAATAGGAGTTGGATTTATATGCACCGATTCCACCTCAAAACCTGTGGATCCCTGCTGTAGATCTCATGTCAATAAGGGAGATATTACTGTCACCCCCCCCCCCCCCCACATGTGGATTTGAAATCCGCGCAGCATAGACAACAGTGCAGTTTTTCATTAAGCAACAGGGCGCAGATTTGCTGCAGATTCCAGAGCAAAAGTCCACTGTGTAAACAAAACCCTGATATGTGCCAACTGTTCGCCAACTTATAAGACAATGATGTATTTCAAGGTCAGTGCTGCATAAATAATATACAGTGCTCGCAAAAGTAGGCCGGGCTCACACAAACGGTTTTGCATTGCGTATTACGTACACATAATGCGCCGTAAATGGCCTCAATGAAAGTCCATTGATTTTCATTGCTCCACTCACACTTGCGTATATTTATTGCGTATGTCACACGAAATAAAAGAACGCAGTATGTTCTATATTACTGCATATTACCTGCATAAGATTCCTATTGTTCTATATGGGTGTGTTCGAAACGCAGTGCATACACAATTATATTGCATATGTACTGCATTGTTTTTTTTTGTTTTTGTTTTCTTTTTTTACACATGTTGCTAGGAGAGATGAGAAGGAAATTCCAAAGAAGAAGAAACTCGGAAGCCAATGCAGGACAGCGTGATTAAAATACGTTGTACATGCACAGGCATACGCAAGTAAACACACGACAATGCACAGCTCTATACGCTGGTAGAATGCTGCGATTTTTACGCGTGTTCCTATACAGTCTTGTGAACCAGACCTAAAGGCCCATTTAGACACAATGATAATCGCTCAAAAGATGTCGCTCAAGCGACTTTTGAGCGATCATCATTGTGTCATTTACAGCGCTTGTCTTCTGCATCCAGATGTTTTCTGCATGGAGCGCCCGGCTGTTATACAGCTAAGCACTCCGTGCTGTTTATGAATAACAGAGTTGGTCCGCTCTGTTCTTCATACTCAACCCGTTATCAATAGTATCAGCTGTATCCCACTGTGAATCCCTGATAAGGCTCATCGTTGTCTTTCAGCACGCTGAAAGACAACGATGAGCGACGGGATAACGAAAACTGCACGATGTCAGTGCAGCTACACACAACGATTATTGCTCAAAAGAAAATTTAAGAAAATGAAGCGGCTAATGAATACAGATGAAGCAAGTCCTTACATAATCATGTCTGAAGGAGCTGCTGGAGGCCATAATTCACTTTTTTATATTGAGGACAGGGCCTTCTTCAGGGTCCTGTACAGTACACAGTGTGACTGGTAAAATAACATGGAGCTGCCCGAAGGAGCAGCTCATGCCGGCACAGGTGGAGAGCGGTAAAGGACATGTAGTACCACACTGTACTCTAGGGAGGCGCTACTAGAAATACAATGAGTGCATGCTCTGCAGTAATACAAGTGTCTTAGCCTGGGTTCACACTGGGCGTATTCCCATCGGAAATCTCGCGGTTTGGCCGCAGCAAAAACAGCGAGATTTCCGCCGGGAGAAAAAGCCGCGGCGGCTTTGAAGCGGCCCGGCCGCTCGCTCTTTCGCTGCGGCCGGCGCTCCCATAGAGGAGTGCGCGGCCGCAGCGGAATGAAAAAAATGGAAATGCTGCATATATTCTGAAACTGCGGCTGCGGCCGCCGCAACCGCGGTACCAGCCGGACTTACCGCAGCGGATTGGCCATCCCGTGTGGACAAGATTTCTGAGAAATCTCGTCCACATGGCTAGCTAATCCCGAGATTAGCGGCCGCGGGCAGATTTGTCACGGCGAAATTCCGCGCGGCAAAACCGCCCTGTGTGAGCCCAGCCTTAAAGTGAAATGCCCATGCTGATTGGCCGATTGTCCAGCCAAGTGCCTGTGCCGCAGTTCCAGACTGTCTGTGACGTTGTAGAGTGAATTTACTTAAAATGGCCCAAGAAAGGCCACTGTATGGTGAAAATATGGTACCCCAGGCCAGTGTAACTTCAGGGATTCATCAAAAGGGTGTTCAATAGGGAACGTTTGCTTTAGTACATATGTAGAATTTCATGCTTCCATCCAGTAAAAAGGAATCACTCACCTCACTAGATTTCATGATGCCAAACAGTGGAAACATAAATGCAGGAACCAGCGCTGCGGCCCCCAGAGGAATGGCCTCTGAAATCCAGTACGAAGCTGTGACCAGTAATATATAAGCACATGCTGCCTCCTGAAAAACACAGAAAACAGGGTTACAATAACAATCATTGCCGAACCTTAAAGGGATTGTCCAGGATCTCATCAAAATGGTCAATGTCCGTGCGGGCTGTGGAAACCCGTCCTAGAACAGGCTGAATGCACTTCTAAACCGTAGGGAGAAGGGGGCAAAGCCTAATGCCACACCGTCTGGTCCCGTTAGGCTGAACGGTAAGCCGGATAGGAACGAATAGTGTGGTGTTAAGCTGTCCTCTAGCCCCACTCCTTTACACCTCCCACCCCTATTAACCCGTCCTAGGATAGGTTTCCACAGGCGACCATATTGTTGCATTCCCGAACGACTCCTCGCACAGCATTAGCATACATTTGGGAAGATTTATCAAAAGTGATGCAAGAAAAAGTGAAGCAGTCATCTTGGCGATTGGTGTCCGTAGGACTTTACGCCAGTGGTTTTCAAAATTGTGAATGTAAATTGGGCTGCAATACCCAACACCGCCTGTGGACACGAGCGGCGCTGTTTTGGGTATTAAAAAAATTAAATCTTAACGACAACCCTTTAACAGCACAAGCCAATGATCTGGAATGACAGTTTTCTCGCGGGATCATCGCCTGTATATAAACATGCCTGTGGTCGACCAGCACACGAGCCAACTCATGTATTCGGCTTATCGTATTTGTCAGCACATCTTCCCGAGGAAGGAGGCCATCGAGGGATATAAAGAGCATTGTGATGAAATGTTGTATTATTCATGCCCATACCAGCGATCATGTAAATGGTAATACTGAATGCCAACCAGCGTGCCATACTGCCGATCAGCGCTTGTTAGCGGGCGGAAAAGCCATCTGTGTAAAAAGTTCTAACATGTTTATTCAAGTGACAGACAAGAAGTTAAAGGGCTCGTCTGCACTTATTTATTCACTGAGGACCTATAGGTCATTAGTAGTTGGTGAATGGAGGTCCGCCGCTCGGGACCCCCGCCCATCAGCTGATCATCCAGTCCGCTGTCCAGTACAGCGGGCCGGACGTTGTCATAAGCGGTCAGGGGAGGGAGTGCGGGCGCCAGATTCACTCCCATTGAAATCTATGGGAGAGCCACGCTATTACAGCACTAAGGAGTAAAAAGTAGGAGTTGACTCCAAAATGGCGCATTCAAAATGCCTGTCATTTTGGTCACATGCAAAACCAGATTACCATCTGTCAAACCGTTTTCATTCTATATGGGCGTTTCCACAGTTTCGAGACACCCTGTACAGCAGCAATCATTTTAGATCTTTTTTTTTTGTTCTTTCTAGAAACAGCGCCACTCTTATCTATAGACAGTTCCTGGTATTGCAGCTCAACTCCATTAGCTTGACTGAGGCTGAAGGAGCAATACCAGACACAGCCTGTGGGTGGAAGTGGCGCCATTTCTGGAAACACACATTTTTAAAAATCAGAATAAAGGTCTTCACGGTTCCTGGCGACATGACTGAGTCATCTCAAGGTGGAAAAGGAGGTTTTACATCTAGAAAAGGAACCCTCTTACTAGACTCCTCTGTTAATGAATGATTCAGTGATCACTGACATCAAGCCCCAACTTTAAGTCTCAACGGAGACATGAGTAACCACCAGCGAGCAAACTTCCTGAAAGTCAGACGACCGCTTTCTAATATTTTCCACACACTAAGTTTCGCACTCTTCCCCGCCGAGGTCTTCCATATACTTGTGTGAACGTAGGCGGCCCAGCTGCAGCTATGAACACTGCGATCACAGAGGCCAGAACAGACCTTCTTTGTATCCCGCAGAACACGTATAGAGTGTCCACACAGAAGAGGACTGCATACGTGTAAGACGCATACAGGAGCCTGTCTGTAGAATGCAACGGAGGAAGGTGTGAGATAAAATACTATAGCAATCCCTTAATATTACTGTAACCCAAAGAGAAGAGGATAACAGGGTCTCCCGCTGATGGAAACCCCAGCGATCAACTCAAGTCAGCGGGTAAACTTCAATTCCCCTACAGAGCAAATTAATCAGGATTTTCCAGGACTTTATTAAGGATGGCCTTAGCCATCAACATCAGGACAGTGGGGATCCAACTCTGGGGCCATGGTGCTCTGCCTCTTCACTGTTTACTAGGCACAGCTCTATACATCTTCTAGTGGTTGTGCTTGGTACTGCAGCTCAATCCAACTAAACTGCCTAGAGTACAACCCTTACATAGCTCTACCTGGGAAATAACAAAGAGGCTTCAGTGTAATTGTTGGAATAATCTGTGTGAGGGTTGTGCCTCTGAGGTCCACATTACTTTACATTTCCTATAGCCTATACATTACGCTCCGTAGTATACGGTTGGCGTTGGTGGACAGGCAACACCTCAGCCTATCTCCTAGAAAGGCAAATCAATCTATAGGTGAAGGAGCTCCACCCCTATCTTTTCTTATGGTCACCCTAAGACCATGGCCACATCAATCAGATGATCGGCGATGGCGCCAGAAGTAGGACTGATCTTATACTGAAAACCTATTCCATGGATAAGTCATCAACATTAAAGTCACGGAAAGTTGGCGTAAATTGTGTGGGATTTAAAAAAGGTTTGTCTTTGAGGATTATTTACGATCTATCAATTTGATAATATAGTCAATGGGAAAAAAAGGCTGATGAGACTAATGTGGCCGTTTCTGTATATTCTATAGACTATGTGTCCCTATCTGATGAAACCCATACTGAATGGATATGCCATACAGATGGATTGCAATCGCAGTAAAGCTCCATTGACACTGGATTCACGGCTTCGTTTGTAAAGCAGCCATGACGGATATGACAGATCTGTTACAGTTCCTCATGGACTTATGATGGACACTTCGACCTTCTGCTTTGTTTTACTGGTTGGAGTAGTGCAACCTGCTCCATAAGGGCGCCCACCCACTGGCGTTTGCGTTTTCCGCAGGAAAAAAACGCAGCGTTTTCGCCGCGCTTACCGCGATTTTTCCGCGCGTTTTTCGCGGCGTTTTCGCGGCTTTTCCGTGAATTTCCATTGACATTCATGGGTGCATTAGGAGAAAAATAAGGACACATATGTAACTGACAGTTCCTATGTTAAAAACGCAAACGCAACGCAAAAAAAACGCCAGTGGACAGGAACACATGTTATCTCTATGCCTCTGCAGGAAAAACGCAAAACGCAGGTAAAAAAACGCCAGTGGGTGGGCGCCCTCAGTCTGGTCATCAAATGAGAAATACTTCTGTATGCTGGACCCGGGTCACATAAAAGCTGCAGACTGACCCTGCATAGTATAAAGTACATGTGATTTCACATATGGAAACCAGATGGGGATGGCAGGCCCAACGTCTGGAAGCCCCAGCAATCAGCTGACATAGCTGGGATAAACCGCGGACAACCACATATTTCAAACTAGTGTAATGCATGGATCGGCTAATGTGGTTTTTAGGAGTCCTAGATGTCCCAAGCAGGGACCCCCCAACCCTCTATACAGTCCACATGCACTAGTAATGGCCCTTTTACACAGGCCGATTCTCGTTTGCTCGACAGACATTATCACCAGCTCATTCGCGCTCGGGCGGCCCGCTTAGACTGCATGATTCCCGTTAGAACAGTGCCGTCCTCGGGCGCCTATCATTACATTCCTATGACTGAGCGAGAAGTGTTTAAACGGCACGATAAGTGCCCGAGCCGGCGCTGGTTGTTATGTCGGATGCAACTGAACGACCAATGAGAAGCGCGCAATTCTTGTTAGTCGTTGGCTGATGTTTAAACAAGTAGACACACGGACAGGGGTCATCTCGTTGAAACAACCCTTTTAGCTAATGAAGATGCCTTCCTCTATCCCTCGGCACATTCCTTTCTTTCGGGTGGACCGGTTCAGGACTGTTCCCACAATTATAACATTGTGCCTGCGGTGAGACTTTAAAGAACTTATAGTTCCCTACAGTCACCTCCGTCATTGTGTTGCTCATGAATTTTCGACAGGCCGGCTTTTCAAGATTTCCTTGTAAGGATGACATAAGTGTGTAAGACGTTCTGGAAAACTCACAGATCATGGTCTGTTGGGGGTATAGGAAGACTGGAGCCGAGACTCACCCAATAAATGTACTTATTTACATTCTAAATGGGAAATCCTGATAGTCCGACACTACTGCTACGTAATCGGGAGCCTCACAGAAGCATCACCCTGGTTCACGCGGGTCGAAATCCCGACGGAAATTTTGCCGTTTTGCCGCAGCGAAAATACGCAAGATTTCTGCCGGGAGAGCGCAGCCTCAAAACCGCCGGCCATTAGCCACGGGATTTGGAGAGGCTTGGCTGCATGCTTTTCCGTTGTCACCAGCGCCTCCATACAGAGGAGCAAGGCCACAACAAAAGAAGAAAAAAAAAAAGACATGCTGCGGCCAGGGGGTCTGTGCAGCAGCACCGCCTTTGCCATGACGGATTATCCATCCTATGTGGACGAGATTTTGGACAAATCTCCTCCACCTGGCCGGCTTATCCCAGGATTAGCAGCCATAGGCGGATTTGCCGCAGCGAAATTCGCCCTGTGTGAACTTAGCCTTAGGGGACGTCCAGACTTACCAGAAAAGTTTACAAGAAAGTTTTGCTGCAGAGTCACCAGGGATTTCCCCCCATTTTTCGTAAGGGGGCAGTCACACAAACCATATTCTCGTGTAAGTCGGACAAATCTCGCCCAAATATGAAATCCATTCTGAATTCACTTTTTCTTCGCAGCATCTTCTATCTTTGGGCTCAGCTCCCGTACGGAGAGATACTGCAGCGTTGCCATCCTGTGCGGACAAACCCGCGGTCCGTTCTTGTATTTGATTTTTAGGGCATCTAAAGATGGGCGATTTTGCAAACCCACATCCGGCACGTGCGAAAATATACGTAACATGCTCTATTTTTGTGCACACATTTGCACACTCAAGGCAACATAGCAGCGCGCAAATGTGCACCGCTGTCCGCACAGAATCACGCACTGAACTGCGCGATTTCGCAGTGATAGGCCGCCTGCAGACGAGCGGGTCGGATCCGGCAGCGAGAATTCTCGCCGCGGGACCCGACCCAAGAGCCTGCAGGGACGAGCGCGTACTCACCCGCGCCTGGCGGCCCCGTCTCTTTCATGTGCCGGCTGCAGCGCAGCCGGCGCATGCGCAGACCGGAGCCGGCGGCCGGGTGAGTGCGAGCCCCGCACAAAAATAGGATATGCCGCGGTTTGTTTGCCGCGCGAGATTTTGCGCGGCCAAACCGCGGCCGTCTGCATAGGAGTGCGTATTGTAATGCACTCCTATGCAGACTTTCAGTGGCGGAAATCCCGCGGGAAATACCGCCGCGGGATTTCCGCCCGTGTGCAGGCGGCCTTAATCGATAACACCAGGAACTAATTAGGCTGCTCGGTCATGGCACGGTGTGTCCTGCACCAATACGAATAGACCCGACAGCGTGCAAAAGTATAAGAGAACGAGCGAATACTCCTACGATGCCTTGGGTGCGCCAATGTGCTCAAAAATAGAACATATCACATATATGTGCCAAAATTTAGCGCAAAAATGCAGAATTTGAGGGAGCCCATGGGTTCTATTCTCTGCGGTTTGCGCAGGCGATTTTGGTCTGCAGAAGCCCTCATAGTGCGATTACGTCACGCTGTCACGAGAATATATACGCATACGTTCGTCTTGCAGGGGCCCTTATGCAGTTTTCTGCATAGAAGACGGATAGCTAGGACAGAACGTCATGTGAGAAGAGCCTAACAGAGCTGCGCCGTCGCTGCACGGCCGCTAACCGCCTGTAAATACTAATCAATAGTGAAATCAATGCCGGCTATAGACACGATGGCGCTGGGCTGTGCCAGCTGTACATGTGGTGGGTGACACAGGAGAGCCGTGTGACTCTCTGGTACTCCTAGATGGGTTGTGTAAGACTCACCACATCCGCCCAGAGAACGACTCTGATCTTGTAAAACTTTTCATGTCTGAGTTTGTTTACAATGCAGGTATAGATCACCCCAAAATGTATGGGAAGTGGAGCCGCCGGACGGTCTGGCGAGGTCATCAGACACCCTCCAGTACTGGTGGCAATATTTTTTTTTGGCCCTCTCTTAACCCCTTCAGTGGCAGGTTTATTATTACCATATTATGGCAGGGAAATCTCTGGGGCTTGCTGCCCTGAGTATGCAGTAAAAACCCCGGAAGATTTTAGATGACGGCTCAGTGCTCGACACATTTCAGCACTAGAGCTGTCCACGGAAATCTTCCGGAGTTTAACTGCATGGTCAGTGCAGCAAGCCCCGGAGATTTTCTGGGCGAGCCACTAAAGGGGTTAATGCTTGTAAGGGCAGATTCACACGGGCGCATATGCAGAGGATAGAACCCATTGATATCAATGATTTGCTCACAATTCCTTTTTTGGCACACACACGGCTTTGTGCACTAAAAGGTGAAGTCTATAGGGATGCTCAAATGCATGGTGCAATACGGGATGTGTAATACGCTGCGGAATTGCGCAAGGAAAACTTACACGTCTGGAACTCATTAGGCTAAATATCCATTTAAATCTGGGCGTGGTTGTGTCTCTCCGCAAAAAGAAACATCTCCTGCGAGCGCGTAAAGTACAATAAGTGTGCAAAAAAAGCCTTATTTAAAGCAGAAATACGTTGCGCTGAGGCATGCACAAAACCGCGTACGCCCGTGTGAGGGAGCCCCAATGGCGTATATGACGCCGGCGCTTCATTCAAATTCTCACGTACGATTTTAGTGATTGGAATACCCCTTTCAATACAAAACCTTTGGGCACCTTGGTCCCATAGAAACGTACATAATTGTTGGTAATATAGGGATATACGTGTAATGTACACCATCAAGACAACCCCTGTAGTAAGTTTTCAATAAGGCCGTCTAACCATCGCACTGCATGCTAGGTGCCCGCGGGTGCGATGTGATGCCAGGTTTCCCATTGAAAACAATGGGAAACACTCCACAATCCTGCGCCACAGAACTGCGCCGGAGGATCGCCACTTCCCCGAAGTGCTGTGAGGCGGTTTTAATTAAAAATCCGCAGGGATATCGCATGTTGGCGAGCGCGATATCGGGCGAGTTTCTCTTCATTAGGGCTCCTGCACACGGACGGATTTGATTTGCCGACGGCTGCCCCCGGATTCCTCAGGCAATACTGCCCGCTGCTTCCTGCACCCCAGCGGAGATCAGCTGTGGATTCAGCTGGCACAATCGTCACTACGGAAAGGTGGCAGGATCCGCGTCATCGCGTGGCATAATGTGTATTGCGCATGCGCAGCAGTCGGCACTTCCGCAGTACAGATAAAGAAGAATCCGGATAGGTAAGCGGGTCACCGGCCGGGCACAGGCCGGATCTGACCCCGTCGTGCGCAGGAGGCCTTAGGCTGGGTTCACACGGGACGGATTAGCCATGGAAATTCCGTGCCGCAAATCCGCCCGCGGCTCCGGTTTTACTCTATCAATTTCGATGGTGTTTCAAAGGAAAAAAAAATGTTGAGGCCTCCGTTTACTTCCATTCAGGCAGGTTTCCGTTTTTTCTTGTTTTGTTTGGATGGGAAAATAATGCTGCAAACTGCGCTATTTTTCTATCCAAAGAAAACGGAAAATTGGCGGAATGGAAGCAGACGGAAGGCTTTCTGGGTTTTTTTTTTTTTGTTGTTTTTTTTTAAGCCCCATTGAAATTAATGGGAAAAAACAAATCCGTTTTTTTTCAGTTTCTCTCCTCCAAAAACGGATCAAGGAGACAGAAACCCTGAAGGGCCCCGACGCGGGCGTGATGGCAGCTTAAGAAGGCATGTTTTTTTACATACGTGAAAGTGCCAGTGAGTACAGCCTCTACTAATAAAGGCGGCGCACTATACGCCCCATTCGCGGGGCGCACTGCGCTACGTATACTCACTAATATCAGCCAATTGATGGAGGTACTTATCAAAATGTGAGAGACACCTGGCTAGTACACGGCGACATTGCATACCAGCTGCGTACCGACTGTCGCCATGTACTATCTTGGCGCTTGTGCCAGCATAATACGGTATGTGCCAAGATAGACCATGCTGAGATTTTTCTTGTGCGTGTATTTTGCGCAATTCGCGCGAGCAGCAATATGGCCGCCTAGTGAGTGGTACAGCATATTACGCTATGACCATTCGTTGGCGTGAGACAGCCCTTACTGACATGACGATTGCCATCTGCGTCAGTAAAAGGGGGCGTGGCCTGCTACCCACAACAAATACCTGCAGTTCATCAAACGTTTGCGGGCACCTGCCGCTGAACAGCAGGTGGGCACCATGTTGGCGTATACACGGCACATCCACCAGTCGTGATAAGAAGTCTCCCCCGATCTATACCTTAAACAGCTTCTAGGAGACGCCATTGCTATTGGCATGCAGACGATTTTTTTTTGTGTGCAATTTTCGGGCCAAAAAAATTAAAAATTGGTCCAAAAATCGCACGCAAATAAAATCCATCCATTGAATTGATTCATTCACACGAGCGATTTGTCACTCGGTCCGAAAAATCGCAGCACGGCCCATTCTTGTCCGAGATTCGGGCATGTAAGGCGCACATCAGACAATACACGCATGCGGTCCAGCGCACGTCTCGGGCGCAACTCGCAATCGTTAATGCGCATACAGCATTATTATCACGCGCACAAATAATACGCTGTAATCTTAAACTGGTCTGCGTGCGATAGGCAGAGAATAGAGCCCATCGGGTACAGCGGGCGCGTTCGCATTTACGTATTCGGCACGCACATTAAAAAAAAAAAAGCAGCATGCCCTACTTTTCTGCGTATCAACAATCCCCATAGAAGTCAATATCGGTGCGCAATACGCAGGGAATGGCGCGATATGCTACGCAATTCTGCCAGAAAAAGAACTCATCCGCTGGAACGGATTAGGCGACTCAGCCATTCCAATTAGTGCGGCTTTGTTTGCCGCGTACAAATGAACATGCCCTGCGGACGGAAAAAGTACTAAGATAATGCGCAAAAAAAGTTGCGAAAGTGCTGGTGTGACGCGGCTCTAGCGTTCATCCACATTGGCGCCTTCATGTACCTTTCACGTACGCAGGTAACATACATGAAAAAAAAGTGTCAAATCGCGTTCATTTAAAGTATACGATTCCGTTTTTACAACCGTCTGCGCGGTATACGTTTTGATACGCCATTTCGTATACCAGAAACGTATACGTTTTTCACTGTAAACAGGTTTTTCGGCCTTCGTAAAGTTTTTTTCCCCCTTTATGGCGCCTGACCACAAAAAAAAACGTGTACGTATGGAAACATACGGCCGTGACTGCCATTTAAATAAAAAAAACATATACATTTTCATACTTTTTTGTCGCCGTAGTAAACTACACTTCAATCCCACAAAAAAAAAAAAAAAACGTACGCATTATTTGACGCCGTTTAACCCGCTATGACCTAAACGCTCCGCTGTGCGTTTCCCGGGTTCCCGTAGGACGGCGCTCCGGGCCTTTCTATACCCCGCCATATAGATAACAATAACTGACCCCAAGAGCTGACAGTCTACACACAGCACAGTAACAGCCCCCATGTAGATGTCTGCAGCCACCCCCTCCCCCCATAGCAGCAGCCTTTACCTTGCTCTGTGCTACCAGTGGCAGGGGAAGGAGCAGGAGAGGCAGCACAAAAGTGATGATGAGATCCCTCTGATGCCAGAGCTGCTGCAATATAGACATTGCCATGTGAAGACACAACAAGCCCGGGATCCAGATGGGCAGGGGATGCTGCAGAGGAGGCAGGGCCGGGGCATGCATGCATCCAGGGGGGCAGACAGAGAGGAGTGAGGCCGGGGGGACTGAGCACCAGGATGGAGCCTTCTTCTCACCTCAGCATGTCTGGGCTCTGCAAACCAAACACAAGGGGGAAGAATGAGCCCGGCTGCAGACCCTCCCCCATGCGATGGGCAGGCGGTGAGGAGAGGGAGGCTGTCTGCCGCTGACAATGGAGCTCTGCATATGAATGTGGTCAGCAGGCACCCGGCGCCACGTCACTGCCAGCCCCCCAGAGCCCGGGAATCACCTCACAGGCCTGAGGAGAGGGGAGCTCGGAGGAAATGCTGCATTGTGTGCGACACCTCAGGCGGGAAATGCAGCAGCCGCCGAGCTCTGCCTCCTATGGCTGCTGGCTGCCCACAGCATCAGGGGCAGATGTGCGCCTTCTTGTGGCTTCTACCCCCTAGAAAAGGGGCTGTTTATACCCTTATTACCACCTTCCCCGATCCTGGGACAGGTTTCTGTCAGGTTTGCCCAAAATTGAGGCGGCTGGCAAGGTGTCCTTTTTATATACCACCTTTCTTTCCCCTGTTCTATGACGCGTTTCTGTCAGGTTCGCCCAAAATGGAGGCCGACGAGGTGGCCTTTTTATATACCACCTTTCTTTCCCCTGTTCTGTGACCCGTTTCTGTCAGGTTCGCCCAAAATGGAAGCCGACAAGGTGGTCTTTTTATATACCACCTTTCTTTCCTCTGATCTGTGACCCGTTTCTGTCAGGTTCGCCCAAAATGGAGGCGGACGGCAAGGTGGCCTTTTTATATACCACCTTTCCCTTGTTTTGTGACAGGTTTCCGTCAGGTTCGCCCAAAATGGAAGCCGACGAGGTGGTCTTTTTATATACCACCTTTCTTTCCTCTGATCTGTGGCAGGTTTTTTTGTCAGGTTCGCCCTAAATAGAGGCCGACAAGGTGGCACTTTTTATATACCACCTTTGCCCTGATCTGTGACAGGTTTCTGTCAGGCTCATCCAAAATGGAGGCGGCCAATAAGGTGGTCTTTTTATATACCACCTTTTCCCTCTTCTGTGACAGGTTTCTGTCAGGTTTGCCCAAAACGGAGGTCAACAAGGTGGGAGTTTTTACATACCATCTTTCTTCCCCGGTTCTATGACATGAATCTGTCAGGTTCACCCAAAATGGAGGCGAACAAGGTGGCCTTTTTATATACCATCTTTCTTCCTCTGTTCTGTGAAAGGTTTCTGTCATGTTCGCCCAAAATGGAGGCTGATAAGGTGGCACTTTTTATGTACCACCTTTTCCCTGTTCTGTGACAGGTTTCTGTGAGGTTTGCCCAAAATGGAGGCGAACAAGCTGGCCTTTTTATATACCATCTTTCTTCCTCTGTTCTGTGACGGGTTTCTCTCAGGTTCGGCCAAAATGGAGTCCAACAAGGTGGCCTTTTTGTAAACCACCTTTCTTCCTCTGTTCTGTGACAGGTTTCTGTCAAGTTCAGCCCAAAATGGAGGCCGACAAGGTGGCACTTTTTACAATAGCGTTTCATTCATTTAACAGTATTTGGTCGTCTACACTTGGAGGAAATGAATGAAACCCTGCTGGCAGCTTAGCGGTTTCCATATGGAAGCCTCTGGTTACATCCAGGTATCTCACCTGGATGCCATTTTGGTAAGGCCGCTTTCACACGGCTGAGAAAATTGCACAAGAGTTGTGCGCTGCAATATCTCTGTGCGTCCCTCAGAACGCATCGCCCATTGTCTTCAACGGGACAGAAAGACATTGCATGGCATGCAATGCGAGGTTTTCAATGAGAAACACTTGCCGATCCTCCAATACGGCTGAAAGCCACGCCGGACTATCACACCCTCACATCACATGTTCACGAGCGCAATACCGAGACGCGTTTCACGGCCCGATATCTCGCTTAGCCGTGCGTGGTTGGCCTGTGCCAGATGAAAACCTGCATACCTTTCCCGATCCACTCCTGCATTAAGCTGCTTTCAGACGGAACGATTCATTCAAACGAGCAAAGGTGAACAATAATCATTCTGAATGCGGGAGAATGACGAACGATAATCGTTCACTTTTCATTCGTGGCAGACATAAAAGTAATCATTCGGTTTAAACTGCGGTCGCTCAGTCCTTAGCGAATGTTAAAGACTGAATGACTCTCGTTTGAAGGAGCCAACGATGTATCTGCCCGAGGGCGAATGAGCTAGCGGTGATGTCACTCCTCATTCTAACGATAATCGTCTCATCTAAGAGGTCCCTTCAGCATTGTCGTACGGCCGTCCGTGAATCACACGGTTTTGCTAAAGTGAAAAAAAAAACGAATGAAAACATAGCGTTTATCAGAACTATGGGCCATAGTGAGTTAAAACCAGGTTGGGCTCAGACGACCGTATCTGGTATTTCCATTGACTCCATTCACCGCATACATCGCACTCGTAATTCGCCGTGAAATTACGCTCCTGTGAGCTTGGCCTTAGGCTGGGTTCACACTGGGCGGATTCCAGGCGGAAATCTCGCGGTTTGGCCACAGTGGAAAACCGCAATATTTCCGCCGGGAAACCGCAGCTTCAAAACCCGCGTCACTTAGCCGCAGGTTTTGAAGCGGCTTGGTCGCACGCTTTTCCGTCGCGGACGGCGCTCCTATAGAGAAGAGCGCGGACGCAGCAGAAAAAATAAATGAACATGCTGCGCCAGGCGAATCCGCGCCGCAACGGATTCGCCATCCCGCATGGACGAGATTTCCCAGAAATCTAGACCACATGGCTGGCCAACCTCAGGATTAGCGGCCGCAGGCAGATTTGCCGCAGCGAAATTCCGGACGGAATTTCCGCGGCGAATCCACCCTGTGTGAACCCAGCCTTAAAGGAAGAACAAAGCGTTCAACTGTAAAACTTAGTTATCGAGAAAAAAAGTAAAAAATGTATGTTTTTCATATCAAAAACGTGTACCACATATGTGATTTAAAAACATTAATGCGAGCTTAAAAATGCACGTGTTTTACACTTATTTTACGTACATTTCCCACGCAAGTGCCAGTGTGGACAGGTCTTTATGATAAAAAGAACCTCATCAAAAACTGCCACAAAACTCTGGTGTTTTTGCAAAAAAAAAAACCCAGTTTGGGTGAAACCACCATTAGGCCAATTTCAGACAAATGTATTGTGCACATCTGTAATACGGACATGTTAGGCTGGGCTCACACCGCCGTAAATGGAATCCCCTTGCGCAGCAGATTACAACTAGAGATGAGCGGGTATACTCGCTAAGGCACATTACTCGAGCGAGTAGTGCCTTAGCCGAGTATCTCCCCGCTCGTCTCTAAAGATTCGGGGGCGGCGGGGGAGGAACGGAGGGGAGATCTCTCTCTCCCTCCCCCCCCCCCCCCCCGCTCCCCGCCCCCAGCCGGCCCCCGAATCTTTAGAGACGAGCGGGGAAATACTCGGCTAAGGCACTACTCGCTCGAGTGATGCAGCTCCTGCAACCATTTTTCAATGATAATTGCGAGACAGACGACTTCCACTGACTTCAATGCTGCTGCGATTTCTTTCCCATGAGTGGAAAATCGCAATCGATTTTCACTCATGGGCAGGAAATCGCGTTTTGCCATAGCATGCTATGGGCTGGATTTACTGCGGAATCCCGCTCCGAATTTCGCAATGCAAATCCGCCCATGTACAGGAGGCCTTAAAAGATAAGTGCCATTTTGTTTTTCTTTTGCTTTTCTTCAGAAAGATCCGAAAGTACACTGTATAAACAAATATCACACAAATAGATCAGCTCGCCATTGACTTCCCTTACACAATTATTATATATCTGCCTCATTGAGACCTGTATTAGGCATGGCAAGTCTCCCAGATCTCTCTCTCTCCCTCCGAGGCTCGCTCGAGTAACTGCCCTTACTGATCGTCCTCGCTCATCTCTAGAAATAATCTTTTCATTCATCTGTCCTACAGTTTCATTAGTTGGTACCAAAATTGCCCTTTGATACAGCCGTTCTTTATTCGCCATATTAGGTTGCAGTTGAGAATAAACTGTCGCGCCTTGTCGGTCGCGACAGCGTTGTGACATGGTGGCCTTGACGCAGGCCAAGACCTGTCACCTTGTTATGCAGGACAGGGATTAATGCTCTATGTGCAGAGACTGCTGGGTGCTGTCTCCCTTTGCTGTATTGATGCATGCTGGATTAGTCATGCCTGGGAGAAGGTTAGAGGTGGGGTTCTCTAATTGCTCTGCCAGTCCTGAGGTGTGGAGTAGCTTTATATTCTCACCCCTCCGTTTGCTCAATGCTGCTTATTCAGCTCCATAGAGGAGTAATGGAGGTTGGAGCTCCTCTGTGCTGGGTGTACTGCTACGTCCAGATAAGTTGCTGCGGTTTACTTTTCAGTTGTATTTTCTGTTTTCATTTTTGTTTTGTTATGCTGTTCGATTCATCTCTCCAGGGACCTCTATAGAGACAATCAGGGCCCAGGAAGAAGATTGTGGGGCCACCTCTATCGAGGCAATTACTCTGCTTCTAGGCAGGGATCCTTCACACCCCCGTGCTAGGTTAGGGCCAGGGTTCCTTCTTCCTGGAGTGGTGCTACTGTTCAGCATAGTGTGGTGCGCACTGTTCTACAGTGAATGGTATTGTCAACTGCAGTGGTTGTGAACGTCATCCTGCGTCCATGCTGAGCGTGGTGCTTGTATGCCGCACGGACGTGACATAAGCCTTGCAAAATCTGCCTGTTTGTGCCATGCAGCCTAGCTTTTATTTGTTATACGGCTGAGGCAAAATAAAAGCAGCGCTGTGATTGGTTGCTATGAGCAACACAGATATTCTTTAAAATCTCAATCCGTGTTAATTTGTCTTTCGTTCAAGTTTTAATCCCGGGCAACGCGGGGTATCCCTGCTAGCTTAATAATCGCATACGTGCGGCAACGACGTCTGCCCTTACATGTCGGCCCATTTTGGGGAGGCCTATCTTAGGATGTGCGCCCCCTACCCTTCCGCCTCGCCGCATGGCAGAGGTGTGCCAGCGCATCACCAAATAAATATCTCTTGTCATGCTCCTTTGAGAATTCCATAAATTTTCTGCATAAAACATAGCCTACGTCCTTCCTCAAGATGTAAGCTATCTCCCTGCCAAATTTCATTGAAATCACTTCCGGGGGTTTAGCCGTGAAAAGGTAACAGACAGGCAGAGTTACTTTGAGATTTATAATATTAGTATGGATTTGTGTCATATTTTGCTATATATACTTGTGTACATGGGCGCAGTATATCATGGGTCTGTTCTGGAAAGATGAGGTCATGTAGCAAGCATTCTAATAGATCAAACATATGGAAGGAATGCAGGTAAGAAGACATCCGTATGGAGTCTATACAAAACTTTTTTTACTCGGACTGCTCAGATATTTTGGTTGAGATTGTGAAAATAGATCTTATCGGAGTGATCTGGAGTCATTACAATTAATAAAGAGACAAAGCATCGTTGATGTAAGCTGGGATTTGCCGAACAATCACAGAGCATGGAAGAAAGGTAATTTCAGATGGCAACAATTGCCGTCAAGGTAATGTGTCGTTAAGTAATTCACTTAATTACGCCACAAAGTAAACACGACAACAGACCAGATCTGTGGAGCGCATCGGCAAGGGAACTAAAGAGAATATTGAAGGTAAGTATTTTACTACATTTATTGTTTTTCACTGGGGGACATGATGAGGAGATGCCAAGAACCCCCCCCCCCTCCACAATTATGCTAATTAAATGCAACGCTATTCATCTCCTTAAGGGTACTATTAGATGGTCCGACTATCGGCTGAAAGATCACTCAGACTAGCGATTTTAATAGCTCACACTGAAACAAAACAACTACTGATCGACTTTTCGTTCAGCATAAACAGGCAGTTGTTCATCTTTGAACGACTGCCTGTTCACAGTGAAAAGAGACGGGCGGCCAGAACATCTATCACTTGTGTGTGAAAGCACAGGAGTGATAAGTCTTGGGCTGACCGTCAGGCTCTTAAGTACCTGACAGTAGCCTGGTGTAAAAGTACCCTAAGGTTCTGACTGATTTGGTCACCCCAGGAGATTAACTTACTTGTTGGCTTTAATGGAATTGTCCAATCAGTGGGATATATCAACATCATAGGTAGACCCCCCTTCTATAAGCCAGAGCAGACGACTGATAAGTGTGGCTCTTGTTGTGCCAGTCTCAGGCCAACTGTGTCATCTGAATGGCTGCCGTGTAATACTGCCATTCTCCAATGATTAGCCCACTGCAAATTACCGGGGCAAAATCATTCAGTGGCTCTCATATTATATATTGCCTTTGAGGAGATCACCCCTTGAAAGGGAACCTGTCACCAGCTATGAGTACCATAACCGAAGTTATGTTTCTCGAAGAGCAAGTTCACAGGAGGTATTTCTTATACTTACCCTTGACCAGCTGCCCACACGGTTGGTGCACAGACTGTGCTGACGGTGCCATTGGACTCAACGTTGTAGGCTGTGTGTGTCTCCCATTGATCTCTATAGGGGTGCGTGTGCATAGCCTGTAGCTTTGTGACTGCTGCACTGACCGCACACTTATTTTTGGGTCTCAGAGCGCATGCATTGGGAGGTGGGTAAGTATAAAAAAAACACCTCCCCAGGATCCTAGGATCCTTCCCTACGAGCACCATAACTTAGATCAGTAATTCCCAACCACAGTGTGCCAGTCTGCCAGGGGTGTGCAGGTTGGCTGCTCATATCTTGGAGCCTCCCGCAACTATTGCTGCAGTAGCGGCTGCTACAGGAGACACCCTAAGCCTCCAGTATACGGGGTGGCCAAGTGAGGCTATAAACTTTTTAAAAAACAGTATACACACTACCTTCACTTTTGCCATGTTCAGTCCTGCCCGACCTCCAGTTGCACGGCCATGTGATATGCGGCCAATTAGCTGCAGCGGTCACCCGTGCAACCCAGAAGTCAGGAAGGACTGAAGTGGAAAGAAGGACCGCCGGAGTCATGCAATTTAGACAACAGAGGAGGCAGCGGGAGTACTATTGGTGGTGGGGACAACAAGGCCCAACAAGACAAGTGTTTTTACTGATGAAGGGCTACAAGGGGGCAGCATTAGTACCGACGGGGCAATAAAGGGGATCATTATTACTGACAAAGGGGAACAAAGAGCAGCATTATTAATGATGGGGCAATAAGGGGCAGCATTTTTAATAGTGGGGCAACAAGGGGGGCATTATTATTGACGGGGCAACAAAGGGAGCGTTTTTAATGATGGGAATAATATGACAGCTTTTTTATTGACTGGGCAGTAGTGCATTATTCTTATTGATGACATAAAAGGGGGGGGATTAATACTACTGGGCCCACTGAGACAGTGTGCTGTTACTACTGGGCCCACTGAGACAGTGCGCTGTTACTACTGGGCCCACTGAGACAGTGCGCTGTTACTACTGGGCCCACTGAAAGAGAGCGCTATTACTATGGGGACCACTGGAATAATGTAGGTAAAATCATACGTAGTGATACACTTGGCACCTAGCCTTGCCCTCTCACCACTCCCCTTTTTTGGTAGGGGTGCCCTGTGATAAAACTTTTTTTTCCAGCTGTGCCCCAAAGCTGAAAAGCTTGGAACACATTGATTAAGATTATGGTGCTGGTGACAGATTCCCACCTAAAGTCTGATTAAATCCTCAGTTACTCAATGCTGTTTCACGATTAATTTGGGAAAAACCCATTGGGGTGAATAGTTTGTTGTAGACCCTGTAGAGGTGGTGTGTGGAAGAAACTGCTGTATGTACAGCTAATGCATGAAACTATTTACATCAGCGGAGATCAGTGAGGGATAAAAACCAATAGTGTTCTCAAGATACAGTAAGGGGGGGGGGGGGGGGGGCGCTGAGCACTTCTTATCTTCTGACCAGCAGCATTGTTGAAAGTTGATCAACCAGTTTTACAACTTTGCAAAATAACGTTTTAGTTACCTAATGATTTTCTGAAGTTTGCATTTCACAAATCACGTAAGTGCTTCACTGGATAAAAAGGTTATTGTCCAACCCAATACCGTAGTCACCAACTGGAAATCTTCCCTTTTCCGATTTTACCTTAGTGGCTGAATTTAGTCAATAAGTAGGTACTAGAGATGAGCGAGCGTACTCGGTTCGGGTGTTTTTGAACTCGAGCACCGCTTTTTCCGAGTAACTGACTACTCGGACGAAAAGATTCGGGAGGCGCCGGGGGTGAGCAGGGGGTTGCAGAGGGGAGTGGGGGGGGGGGGGGGGCGAGAGAGCTCCCCCCTGTTCCCCGCTCCACCACGCCGCCCCCCGGCGCCCCCCGAATCTTTTAGTCCGAGTAGTGAGTTACTCGGAAAAAGCGGTGCTCGAGATCAAAAACACCCGAACCGAGTAGGTTCGCTCATCTCTAGTACGTGCCCTATTATACAATCTATAGAAACGGAAAGTGTGTGTCATGCGCGCGTGTACTGGCCCTATGCATGCAAACATTGCAGTAATAGGGTGTGCGCGCTTGTCTGCACATGATAACGCTCCTCTCCAAACTTTGTTCATGCGCAAATACACCGCACTGCGGTGAGCATATGTACGCAAATGCCAATGTGTCACCGCCTGAAGCGCTTGCCAACGACCGAACGATAATCGTCCACTTTTTGTTTGTCTTTCATTTTACGCAGAGATGAGCGAGCACGCTCGCTTAAGGCTGGTACTCGCGAGAGCATCGGTCTTTTCAAATAACTGCTTACTTGTCCGAGCACCATGTTAGGTGGGGGGGGGGTCTCCCTCTCTCCCCCCCCCCCCCCCACATGGTGCTCGGACGAGTAAGCAGTTTCTCGAAAAGACAGATGCTCTCTTGAGTATCAGCCTTAAACGAGCGTGCTCGCTCATCTCTAATTTTACGCAAGCATAAAAATCATCGTTGGCTCGTTCACTTATCATTCGGTTTAAACAGCGCTCGTTCAGTCCTTCCCACATATGAAAGACCGAAGAATTCTGATCAATTTCTCGTTTGAACGAGCCAACGATGTATCTGCCTGTCTAAACAGACGCCATGAGAGCGAAAGATGCAGCGATGACAAAGACTCCTTGAGTCGAAACGTTGCTGCTTCTTTGTCCGGGAGGAATAAAGAGGATATTTTGTGCTCTCCACCGCTGACGCTGTCATATCTTTCTACTATAGTCAACACTTTGCACCTTGGATTCAGGTTCTGCTATGACTTTGCATGATAATTGCCCCCCTGAAGACAGCTATTGGGACTGCGCTGTTGACTCCTGCTTTTTCACAGATGTAGCGATGTCGTCACTCGCTCATCCAAGTGAATCGGCTCGTCTAAAAGGACAATAACTTATATAATGTTCCATTTACACAGAATGACAGCCGGCTAAATGACTGCACAAGTGCTGACGTCACCTCTAGAGATGAGCGAGTATACTCGCTAAGGCACATTACTCGAGCGAGTAGTCCCTCAGCCGAGTATCTCCCCGCTCGTCTCTAAAGATTCGGGGGGCAGGGAGCGGGGAGGAACGAAGGGGAGAACTCTCTCCCCCTCTCTCCCCCAGCTCCCCGCCACAACTCACCTGTCACCCGCGCCGGCCCCCGAATCTTTAGAGACGAGCGGGGAGATACTCGGCTAAGGCACTACTCGCTCGAGGAATGTGCCTTAGCGAGTATACTCGCTCATCTCTAGTCACCACTAAGGTCGTCGGCGCTCGTCAGGCAAACTTCACCACTAGATCGCTGGGTACACTCTGGCTTCTCGCTCAGCTGAGCGGGGAGCATCTACATGGAACGAGAAGCCTGCGATGGTTTATATGAAAGTCAGCGATAACTAATAGTAAAGAAGTTTTTTGCACATACACTGAACGATTATCACTCAGATTCGTTAGATTGAGCTATAGTCGACCCTTGTCAATGGCCCCAACTCTGATAGCAAATGTTCCAGTCTTTGTTTCCCGAGAGATAAGCAGCTGCTAGATGTATCTAGCACAATAAGCATGAACTCTCATTCATCCAGTTGGGGGTGATAGCACATGGCTGACCGCTATCTCATATATATGATGGGATTTGGATGTCTGGCCAGTATACAATGGCTCTGCATACAATGACCCTGTAGGGTGCCAGGATCACCGGTGCCCACATTTCACCTATCTGCCCACTGACATTGTTCAGTGGCATATCTATAGAAATCTTCTATCTGTGAAGCACTTTTAGAGCATTTGTTACCAGCAGTCTATTCTCCGCACTGGTAAGAAATATCCCGGCAGCCGTGAACATGACAGGCCGACAGCTTGTTGTCCTTTCTATTAGCAGATGATCGTGCTGTTTGCATTTCCAAGGCAAATATAAGTCCGTGTTCTCAAAAATCATTACATTTATCAGAGGAATATGTTAAAGTGAACTTAGGGCTTCAACAGACGAACATTTGCGCAAATATGCTCACTGCAATGGAGTGTATTTGCGCATGAACGAGGGTTGTCCGCAGTCTAACACCTTTCCCCCGGCTTTTTTTGACCTGCCATAGACTTCTATGGGAGCTTATCGCGTAAGATAGGGCAGGTACTATCGTTTCTTGCGTGTAGAAATTGCGTGCGAGAAAAACGCTCATGAGATCGAACCCATTGAAATCAACGAATTCGCAGGAAAAGAAGGCAGCTGGAGCTCATTTAGGCTTTAATAGCCAATCAATTCCACGCAGTGTCATGCGCTTGTTGGAACTGGCCCTGCGCACGCAAAAAGTACAGTAATAGGCGCTGCCATACGCGCAACACCCTGAATACCTGGCTCTTCGAATATCGTTCATGCGCAAATACGCTGCTTCCTTCATGCTGTATTTAGACATGACGATTATGGTTAAAAAATCGTTGAAACAAGCGAAAGTGAATGATAACACACAATTATAATTATTCGGTTTAGACGCGAGCCAACAACCAAGTGACAAATGAGATCGTTCACTTTTTATTTGTAGTTCACTGTCAGCCATCAGAAAAATCATCATTGGCTCATTCACTTAACGTTGCGTTTAAACGCTCCCCGCTCCGGCGTATCACATGGGTCAAACACGGAATGAGAAGTGAACGATTCTCAACAATGATCTGCCGGTCTTCACCCTTTCATCCCGCAAGTTGGGATCTGGGCTTTACTGCCGGTCCCATAGGCAGTGACCCTGGAAGTTGTCCCAACTATGTGGCAATAGACTAGGGAGCGGTGCCAGAGTGTGTGAACAGAGGCCTCATCCAATAGTTTTAAGTCAAGGCAGGCGGCTCAACTTCAGCACGTAGGATAAGCCGGAGGTCAGGGCACACAGAGATACAATACAAGAGGCAGGAGTCGCAGCAGGCAGTAGACAAGAGAATGGTCAATACAACAAGCAGGGTCAGGAGTGGAGAAAGCAGCAAAGTTAGGAACTGGGAAGCACAAACAAATAAGGGTGGTTTCACATCTAGGGTGGATCCTCTGGCTGGAGGTTCTGTGGCAGATCCGGCTGAACATACTAGAAGAAAAAGCGCTGTATGCATCCAAAAGCCAAACAGCTGGGCGGAAAGCAGGCAGATCCCATAATAGTTGATAGGGACCACCTAGCGCTGTTCAGCTCCATCTAGAAACAGAATCATTCGGCCATAGGGATTCCCCTTTCCTGCTCCACAAACACCCTTAGGCCTCATGTCCACTAGCTAAATAGAATTGCGGAATCCGCAGCGGATTTTGCCCATAGGGAATCATTGGCCATCCGCGGTCCATTAAATTGATTTTTGCACCAGCGGATAGCATTTTAAAAGAATTGCGTTTTTCACGCGCGGGAGAAAAAACGCGGCATGCTCCATTCTGCCGCGGATTCCGCGCGGATCGGCAACATTACTATCACATTGATAGCAATGTGTGCGGATATCTGCATGCAAAAAAATACCATTTAAAGCAAATCCGTGCAGAATCCGCACGGATTCTATTTTTCAAGTGGACATGAGGCCTCAGGCTGCCTGTCCACAGGCAGGTTTGAATTGTGTTCCCCGCGGCGATAATCTGGCCACGGGGAACGCAGTGAAAGCTCTCCATAGCGTTGCTATGCAGAGCGCAGCCCCCCTGTCCACGAGCGGAGAATCATTGTGATAGGCTGACAGTGGAGATCCGTCTGCTGGCTCCTACTCCCGGGCGGCAGTATCCCGCCGCGGGATACCGCAACACCCGTGGACAGGCGGCCTAACACTTTGAGCTGAACTAAAAAGACTAAGGAGGGAAGGTGCTGATATAACCAGAGGTGCTCTATGAATGGCAGGGGACATAATAAGAAGAAGCCTCTGACCATTACAAAGAATGCCCAAGAGAAAAATGTGTCCCGTCTAGCTGATTGTCAGTGCATTTATCATATGGATTTAATGACTGCAAGGATCTCATCCATTAAAATCTCATAGAAGTGACCAAGGGGTTGAAAGAACAAAGGATGTGTGGAAAGAAAATATGTCACATCCTTGGCCAGGTAGCTTGGCGCCCTCTGGTGGTCATGTTAGTAAATACCAACCTAGTGCAAATAGCTTGCAGCAAATAAGAGCAGCTGATAAACTACATTTCTCTTGGCCGATCAGGAAGAGGGAATGCAAAACCAATATGACATTTTTTATATTGGAAAAAATAAAATGTCACTCTTTAAACATTTGATTGTAAAATGCAGTGGGATATGTCCGCCTCACATAAATATAGCCTACAGCCGCTCATACACATGAGATAATTATCAATTATAATTGTTGACGGACCCTACCAAGGAGGACTGGTTCTACAGGGACAAATTCTAGTAAGCCAGTCGGGTGAGGCAGGACTGGCGGTATTAGTGTATCTTGAGGCCACCAGGAAGAAGTGGTGGAGTCAGGATTGACATGGAGGGTGACGCCCCCTGTATGTGATTGGCTGAAGAGCTCGATGGGTTGCAGGTCCTGGCAGGCCACTAAACTCAAGCAGCAGCTGCAGTGATTTGTGAGAGGGATGGAGGGTTAGGATGAGGGCCAAGTGTAACAGTTAGATATAAGGCTAACTGTTACACATACCCCTCACCCTAACCCTCCATTCCTGGCACAAATTGTCAGACGATGCTTTGCCTATGCCTCACAGCTGACAGCCCCCCCTCCCTCCCCGACACAGTATAGTCCTGCGGCTGCTCCCCCTGTGGCCGAAGGAGCCAGGAGCGCTGTGAGTAGTGTCCCCACTGCTGTGCCCTGCTGCCGCTCATGCAGCACGGCCAGAGTAGTGTTCACCTGCTGCTTTCCCTGGTAGCTACTTTGAGGTGTCCGTGGAACGCGCTGTGCCGCCGGTGCTTCCTCAGTGTCAGTCGCCAATCCAGAGTGCAGGGAGGGCAGCGGGGAAGGTGCTCTGCCGCCACAGCTCCCTTAATGTCCCCCGCCACAGCCCAGTACAGCCAGGTCGGTGGGTAAAGGTGTATGCCACCACCGCTCCATCACTGTCCCACACTGCTCACAGTCTACAGCCACAGATCAGTAGAGGCAGGACGCCGGCAACTACTATCTTGCGCCGCCGCTCCGTTACTGTTCGCCACCGCTGCCGAGTGCAGGCAGCCTGGCGTGGAAGGTGCTGACGTTCCCTCGCCTGGTAAGCACACTTTACTGAATTGCAGGACCTACGAGGGGGAGTGGCCGAGCTGTCAACCTGAGTGTATCTTGTCACCACCCACACTTCCGGTGGCGTCAAGATACACTAATACCGGGACTGACATCAGCACCCAGGCAGATGCCAAGAAGCACTGCACTCCAGTGGGCTCATTGTGGCTGAATCAGGGTTGATGCAAGATAGAGCACTTGCTACAGATCCTGCTCTTCCACTGGTTCAGGGGACTCAGGGAGCAGCTGCAGGCTGGCTTCAGTGAGAGACCCTTTTAATACAGAAGGCAGCATGGCTACGTATCATGGAAGTGGTGTTAGCGCCTGCGTTGTCATCACACAGCTGCTGCATCTCTTCTGATTTAGGGTGCTTTTAGACGGAACAATTACACTGCTCAACAGCATTTTTGCATCTGGTGTGCGATATATCAATTCTTATGGATTTTTAGGAGTAGAATCCGAATTTACCTTTAGAAATGATGTATCACGTAAGGTTTTTATGTCATTTAGATTTTTTAAAATTTTCTTAAGAAAGTTTTTGTGTTTGTGCTCGTTTTCTGGTGAATTATTTATATAAAATTAAATCAGTGACTAAGCTAAACTCTATTTGAATGTAATACACAGTGGATGAAGTTCTAAAAATGGTCACTAGATGGCAGAACAATGTAGTTGAGCAGGAAGGTTACCGACATGAGCCTATCTGTACTGATGTTTAGTGTTTGTTGTAATCTGCATGAAGCGCCTCTCTTCATTCTTATGTCAGCATATCAGTATTTTTTGTGTTTCATTCACAAATACATTACCAGAAAAACATTATTGAGTTCTGAGTGTTATTTTTTTTGTATTTAAAACCAGACAATATTTGGCAATACTGTATTATTGTCTATGTAATAGTGCTATCTATCTCAGAAATCTGACGTGATAGATAAAATCTGATTGAAAAAAAATTCTTGCGCAACTATGCTCTGTAGCGGCAAGCATAGTTGTGCATATGGTCATGTGATGAAGCCCAAAAGAATAGAGCCGGTGTCATCCAGCGATGACATCTCCTATGCAGGGATCCAGCATGCAGGCTCTTGTCTCTCAGGGCTCTTTCCCACGAGCGTAGCCATTTTTATGTGCGCCGGCCAGCTCCGTAAAAACGCATGAACGGGCAGACAAATGTAACGACGGCCGATAGACGCTCGTATGAATAAGCCCTTAGGTGGATGAATGATGAGTGATGGATTTATACTCCATAGTGCCACTTAGGCCAGTGTGAGCTGGCGTGCTGCATACGAGAGTCTCGCACGCCAGCACGTGGAAAGTACACAATGACATGTGTACTGGCTGCGTCCCGCCAATCCCTTCACACTGTCTGGGCATTTATGCACTCATAATACGCGCCAAGATAGTGCATGCTACAATGTCTTTTGCATTAGTAATACACGCACGAAAAAAACGCTTGTGTGCGTGGTCCAATAGAAATCAATAGACTATTGGCATCGCATGTCGCACACAGGAAAATTGCATGGTGACAATACACCTGTGTGAAAGCGACCTGACGGCGGCTTCGCTTTGGGCATATTGCAAAATACGCTCACAGAACAAGTGTACTTTGCGTGCGTGCCTGCCTGCGCAAATACTGTGAATATAAACCAGGGTTATTTTTTCGGAACTATTTAAACTCTGCGCTAGTGCGCGAGAGTTTGAAAAAAACAGCGGGAAGATAGGTCCTGTCATGGGGTGTAACTATAGGGGATGCAGGGGTTGCAGTTGTTACCGGGCCCAGGAGCCTTAGGTGGCCCAAAAGGTCCCCTTGTTACATACCAAGACACCAGTATTATAAATGGCACATGATAGATAGGGTGCCCTGTTACAGATCTCAAATCGGGGCCCCAGGGCTCCTAGTTACACCTCTGGTCCTGCCCTATCTTTCTTACACATAATATTAGATCAAGTCCTATCTTTTCTTGCGCATTGTATTAATGCACGAAATTCTCAATACTGCAAACAAAACATTAAAATCAATGGTATCGTTGTGTCCCGTTATGTGGCTGTGATTGTCATGGCCGCATGATGGGACTAAAACCCGCCCATCTGTTTAAGCCCTTCCTGGGATAGTAGCTACCCCTTCAGGCAATATCCAGCCTCTTAACAGGCCATGCAATATGACTAGGGATATAAACCAAGCCACAATATCCACGTACATACATTTGGGCTAAGGCCCATTTAGACACAATGATTATCGCTCAAAAGCCGTCTTTTGAGTGATAATCGCTATGTGTACCTGCACTGACATCGTGCGCTTTTAGTTAAGCCGTTGCTCATCGCTGTCTTTCAGCGTGCTGAAAGACAACGATGAGCCTTATCAGGGAGTCACAGCGGGATACAGCGGATACTATTGTTTCATCTGTATCCCGCCCCCTGATGGCAGGCTGGGCATGAAGAACAGAGCGGTCCAGCTGTGTTCTCCATACCCCGCTCCGAGTGCTCGGCTGTATAACAGCCGGGCGCTCCGTGCAGAAAACAGCTGGATGCAGAAGACAAGCGAGGACACCCCACTTGTCTTCTGCATCCTCCGCTCTGAGCGCTCGGCTGTATAACAGCTGGATGCAGAAGACAAGCGGGGACACTATGTAATTGCGCAGGAAAAATAACACATCTGGAATTCAGACTAAGTAGCCATTTTATTGGTGCATTGGTTTTTCCCACATGTAAAAGTACATTAAAATACGCGCTACACGCGCAAAACATAGTTCAGAGCTTAAACAGATGGCTGTGTATTTGTCCTGGTATGATAACTACGGTCGCATAAGGGGACACAACAAAACCATTGATTTCAATGGTATCATTTCACTAGCGGTTTACATCCGCTGTTCTTTAAAACTTCTGCGCTATGGCGCGGAGTTTGAACGGCCCGAGGGAAAAAAACAAAACCCGTTCATCCACAACTGCGCTCCGTAGCGGCAAGTGCAGTTGCGCCTATGGCTGTGTGAAGCAACCCTAAGGGCGGAATTAGACAGACGTGTATTTCTCCCCTTATGCGGCCGTGATAATCACGGTCGCATAACAGGACAACACGTGATTTCAATATTATTTCAGTGGTTTCGTTTTCACTAGCGGGATTCTCGGCCGTTAATTGAACTGTCGAGAATAGATAGGACTCGCCCTACGTGCAGGAAAGTTTGGGCATCACCTATCTTAGGCCGGCTGCACATGGGCGGATTTGCATTGCGGATTCCGCAGTAAGTACCGTCCATAGCATGCTATGGCAAAACGTTTTCCTCTACATGAGCGAAAATCAATTGCACTTGCGGAGGGAAAATCACAGCATGCTCTATTTCTGTGTGGATTCCACATGGACGGCTTCCATTGAAGTCAATGGTACAAAGCAAAACCACTCCTTTCAATTCTTTTCAGTGGTTTTGTTTTCACTATCGGGATTCCGACTCGTTAATTGTACGGTTGAGAAAAGATAGGACTTGCTCTATCTTTCCTGCACATAGTACTAACGACTAGGACCTATCTTCTCGCTTTTTTTTCTCAAACTCCCGCGCTATGGTTCACAGTTTGAACGGTTGGCGAGAGCCAAATAAAAGCCTCGTTTAGGGGCAGCTATCGGCAAGCATGCATACAGCTGTGTGAAACTGACCGAAAATTAGTGAAAAACATGAGCGTATGTCAGCCAGCATTTTCACAGCCAGCCAATATACGCTATCTTCTCGGGCGTAGAAGCTTGTGAACGGGTGCACAAATCTAACGTTTGTGCGCCCATTCACACGGCATGGGCCCCGGCGCATATGTGCCGAGGTCACCATGCCGTAGCCTCTCAATCCTCCCTCTCCTCCCTGCTCGTTCTTTACAATGGGAGCAGGCAGGGAGGGGCGGAGCTAAGCGTTGGCCCAACCCACCTCCTCTGATGTATAACTATTGACAAGGGGCGGGGAGAGGGCTGGAGCTTAGCTCCGTCCATGTCCCACCCCTTGTCCGTATCCAGCAATGGGAGGAGGCGGAATGGGCAGGCCCTTAGCTTCGCCCCTTCCCGCCCCCTCCTATTGCAAAGAACGAGCTGGGAGGAGAGCAGAGGTGAGCCTGCACAGGGGGAGGGAGTTTATTAGCGACGCTGCTAAACTCCCTTCCACCTCCAACCGTTGCCATGGTCCCTCATAGGAGCCCATGCAGCGGCCGACGTATTCCGGGCCAAAAGATAGTCCCAGGACTATCTTTTGGGCCTGACGTAAAAACGCCCGGCGCTATATTGGCTTGGCTGGGTGCTTTTACGTCTCAGGAATAAGGCCATGTGATCTGATGCCTTAGCATCCAATGCATCAGATCACAGCATATATTATCCGGCCGTGAAAACGGTCGGCCAATATACGCTCGTGGGAAAGAGCCCTGAGGCTGTATTTACAGGGGAGAGAAACTGATATGAGTTTATGAGTCAAGCGCCCATTATTTTTTATGGGTTCATACACATGGCTGATTTTCTACCTAAAATTGCAGCATGTCCAATTTCTGGGTGATTCTTGTTCAAAAATTACCGATTGTTCCTATTGGTGCATTAAAAAATTGCATCACATGCATTTTTCCCATTTTAACTATGGAAACAACATGCACTTTTTTTCTACATGCATGCAAATCCCATGTTCAACAATGTAATGCATTTTTAAAGCTGAAACGCATCTCAATTGTTAAAAAAATAACAGAAAAAACACGTATGATATAGGTCAGTTTTTCCTGGACTTAAAGCGCACTCGTCTATTTAAATACGGCCTGATACTAAGCTACAGATTTAGATGCTTAATTTCACACAACATTAGAAAAAGTCTGGCTGTCTACAACTGCCACTAGGAGAAACAGATGCCTTGGCGCACATACATATTTAATATCTGAATAAAATGGGAAAACTTTTATGTTTACTAACTTCATAAAAAGTTTTTTTAGCGCATATTTTGATCAAAATATGTGGGCCCATCTGCCACACTTAGGAGACCTTTATTCAGATGGGAAATTATTCTAAACAGGCCCGCCACACTTTGGGCCTAAACCTTCAATGCACTCAGGGAAAGTAGGATCCAGCAATAAACTCTAATTACAAAGTTTGGGACAGATGGGGAAAATGCGATGCAGGACAGATATGGAGGCAGCTACTCCTTCACAAATGCAAATAAAAAAAAGAGATTCAGTCATCACTTACTACAAATAAATTAAATGTACAAGTGCATGAAAGCATAGCTGGGACAAATACATTACAAACAAAAACATGTAGCTCAGCACTCATACATATTTAATATGGTTAATAGCGAATATTTTGATCAAAATATGTGGGCCTTTGTTCATCTATGGCTGCTTGAGGCCCCAATACTGCAGGCCTATCCCACAGGCCCCCTCCTACAGGCCTGTCCTCCTCCAAGGAGTGCTAGGTCACCTCCCGCAAAGCGTTTTTTCGATGTGCAAGCCTGTCCCACAGGCCTGTTTCCCACCAGTACTGCTTGAGACTCCATCCAACAGGTCTGACCTGCAAGCCTGTTCTTCTCCAGGGAGCTCAAGGACCATTCCTATAGGTCTTTCCCTTCCCCTTTCCATGGGAATTTGAGGCCCCTATTCTGCAGGCCTATACTGCCGGTGTTTCTAGGCAGAGAGGCACCCTCATAAATAAGCCTGACTTGCAGGCCTGTTGCCCTCCAAGGTACGCAAAGCCCCCTCTTGCAGGCCTGTTCTCCAGGGAGCATGAGGCCCCCTCCTGCAGGCCTTTCCTCCACCATGAAGGACTTAAGGCCCCTAACCTGCAAGCCTATCCTGCAGGTTAAGGCCCTTTTTTCTGCCAGGATGGCTGGAGACCCCCTGCAAAAGGCTTGACCTGCATGCCTGTTGTCCTCCAGGGTACTCAAGGCCTTCTCTTGCAGGCCTGTTTTTCAGGGAGCTTGAGGCCTCCTCTTGCAGGTCTATCCTGCACTGTGAAGAACTTGAGGCCCCTAACCTGCAAGCCCATCCTGCAGGCCTGTTTCCTACCAGGAGGGCTGGAGACCCCTGCAACAGGCCTGTTGTCCTCCAGGGGCCTCAAGGCCCCCTCCTGCAGGCTTGTCCTTCCAGGATCGCAAGTTTTTCCTCAGCAGGCCTTTTTCGCTTCTGTATGTGGACGAGGAGGAAAAAGAGGGGTGGAGCAAAACCTGTACAGCTGTGTTTGTTGTGAAAAAATGATACTGTAAAAGTGGTGAAGAGAGTGAAGTGGTAACTTCAATAGTGGAGGTGCTGCCTGACCAGATGACGCACCACCTGGGTGGGCGTGAGAGAGTAAGAGGATAGAACTAAAAAACTGGCAGTGAAGAAGGCGCAACACTCCAGGTTAAAGCAAATAGGAAGTGACCAGAGGTTTGGGAAACTTCTCCTTTTATTTAATGAAGTACGTGATCAGCTTATGAATTGTACTGTTGGATCTGTGTTTGTTAATTCTGCATCTCAGGGTTTGGGTGGTGCGACCAACAGACTGGAGGTTACAGGGAATTCCCGTAGGTATATGACAAAGCTGGATGAGCAGTTGACAAATGATTTTATGGCAAAAGATTCCTTAGTTACGCTACTGGTGAAGTCACGTTTGTTATGGCACATGTTGCTACAGCATTTGCATTTCTTTTTTCCGTAACGGAAGCACCCAATAAGTGTAGGGAATATGTGGTGATTGGGTGTTGATGGACGTCTGGTAGTTCTGAGGTTGCTGGGGGCCAAGAAAGTTTTCAAGGTGCGGGCTCTCCTGAAGGTGATGTGTGGCCGGGCTGGTAGATTACTGCGGAGAAAAGGATCGTGTAATAGAAGTGGCCAGTGTTTTTCCAAAATGCTGCGTATCTGGGTGTGGCAAGGATTATAGGTAGTTATGAAATTATGTTTGAAGTTATGATTGGTGTGGGAGATCTTGTGAGTTTGAGGATCATCACTAGTAGAGTGGTTATTTCTTGCTCTCTGAAAGGCTGCATCAATTAAGTGATGAGGGTAAAGCTTTTGTTGAAATCTCTGTTTTAAAATTAGGCTTTGAGCATCGTAGTCATCTATTTTAGAGCAGTTCCGTCTTATGCGCTTGAACTGGCCAAAAGGTATATTGTTTTTCCACTGCCTGTAGTGTGCACTTCTGAAATCTAGGAAACTGTTACTGTCTACTGGTTTGCTAAATATAGAAAAAGAGATCCTTAAAGGGGTTGTCCCGCGAAAGCAAGTGGGGTTATACACTTCTGTATGGCTATATTAATGCACTTTGTAATATACATCGTGCATTAAATATGAGCCATACAGAAGTTATATACTCACCTTCCCTGCGCTGGCGTCCCCGTCTCCAATGTGCCGTCTAATTTCAGCGTCTAATCGCCCGATTAGACGCGCTTGCGCAGAAGGGTTTTCTCCCTTCTGGTCGGTCCGGGCACGAGCGGCGTTCTGGCTCCGCCCCCTTCTACGCATCATCGTGTGGCTCCGCCCCGTCACGTGTGCCGATTCCAGCCAATCAGGAGGCTGGAATCGGCAATGGACCACACAGAGCCCACGGTGCACCATGGGAGAAGACCCGCGGTGCATCGTGGGTGAAGATCCCGGCGGCCATCTTGGAGGAAAAGAAGGAAGAAGTTGCAGAGAGGGGATTCGGGTAAGTAAATTTTTTTTTTAAATTTCAACACATCCCTTGGGTTTGTCCTGCGCTGAACGGGGGCCTATGCAAAAAAAACCCCTTTAATAAGAAATTGCACAAACTCCAAAGGGATTGGGAGGATTATAAAACTGGGAATGTAAATTTCTGGTTACAAAAGAAAATACGCTGTAGCAACATGTGCCATAACAAACGTGACGTCACCAGTAGCGGAACTAAGGAATCTTTTGCCATAAAATCATTTGTCAACTGCTCATCCAGCTTTGCCATATACCTACGGGAATGTCCCGGTAACCTCCAGTATGTTGGTCGCACCACCCAAACCCTGAGATGCAGAATTAACAAACACAGATCCAACAGTACAATTCATAAGCTGATTACATACTTCATTAAATAAAAGGAGAAGTTTCCCACACCTTTGGTCACTTCCTATTTGCTTTAACCTGGAGTGTTGCGCCTTCTCCACTGCCAGTTTTTTAGTGCTATTTTCTTTTTCGCTTCTGTGGGAAGCTTGAAGATCCTATTCTGCAGTCCTGCTTTTCTTCGGGGGGCTAGAGATTTCTTCCAACAGGCCTGACCTGTAGGCTTGCTGTTCTCCAGTGGGCTTAAGGCCCCCTCCTGAAGACGTTTTCTCCTCCAGGAAGCACCAGGCCCACTCTTGCAGGTCTTTTCGCTCCTGTGGAGGGCTTGAAGCTTCTATTCTGCAGACCAGACCCACATGCCTGTTTCTCGTCAGTGGTACTAGAGACCCCTTTCAACAGGCCTGAAATGTAGGGGGCTCAAGGCATCATCCTGCAGGTTTGTCCTACAAGGATTATGAGGCCCTCTCCTGCAGGCCTTTCTGCTGCCATCGGGGGCTTTAGGGCCTTATTCTGCAGATCTGTCCCGCAAGCCTGTTTCTCACCAGGCAGGCTTGAGACCCCATTCAACAGGCCTGACCTGCAGGACTGTTGTCCTCCATGGTGCTCAAGGTCCCCTACTTCAGGCCTTCTTCAAGGGAACACGAGGCCTCCTCCTACAGGCCTTTCCACTACAGTGGGGATCTTGGGGCCACTTTTCTGCAGTCCTACCCCGCAGGCCTGTTTAACACCCAAGAGTTCCTCCAGGGGCTCAAGGCCACCTACTGCAAATCTGTCTTCCTTCAGGAAGTGTGAGGACCCTTTCTGCAGGCCTTTCCATCACCGTAGGGGGCTTGAGGACTCTATTGTGCAGGTGTATTTCCTGCCTAGAGTGCTGAAATACCTCTCCAACAGGCTTGACTTGCAGGCCTATTGTCCTCCAAATGGTTTAAAGCACTCTCCTTCAGGCCTGTCCTCCTTCAGGGAGCACAAGGTATTTTCCTGCAGGCCTTTGCACTGACGTGAGGAGCTTGAGGCCCCTATACTGCAGGTATTTCCCGCAGGCCTGTGTCCCATGTCGCAGGTTCTGACAATATAAAGTTCATCAAGTTTACAATTTTTTAGGTGATTCCACAAATACCTTATTGTATATTATCAATAGTGAATTGCTGGGGATCCATCACTCAGGATCCCTGGCAATTAACTGATTCCTGGATTGCAGGAATGCAGCCTTCCAAAAGGTGGCGCTGTAGAGGTATTGTTCCATCTTTCCATTTGTATATTTCCCAGAGGAGTATAGTTGGCCTTATAAGTCTCCTTACACACCTTCTAGGTGCTCTCCTTAAGAAGAAAGTGATACCCTTCCTTACCCACGTCTATACGCCTCTCACTAGCTAAAGCAGAAACCTGGTGTCTGTGTATGGTTTTCTGGCTTTGTTTTCAATCCACAGTCATTATTAAGCCGCCTGTACACAGGCGGATATTTGCTGCGGAATCCGCTGTTCCTATCCACACCGCGAATCCGCAGCAAATACCGCCCGTTACTACTTATGAAGATCCGCTGCTTCCTACACATGAGCGGAAATCAATTGTGATTTCCGCTGGCAGAGGGAAAATCGAAGCATCCTCAATTTTCATGCGGGCTCCACGCAGACAGCTTTCATTGAAGTCAATGGAAGCCGTCCGGCCCCCGGGCCGACCCCAATGAACATTACGGCCAGGTTGCAGAATCCACATTATCGCCTAGCGACGGCGCAGGAATTTTTCCTTTAAAAAACCTATACTGCGCTTGTGCGATAGCGAGATGCCAGTTCCATCCGCAGTACAGAAAAGACGGCGTTAGAGCAGGTATGTGCGGATGCCGCTGCTGCCAGAGCCGGATTACGCATGCAAAATCCGGCTCTGCCGTGTGCAGGTGGCCTAATAAGTCTGACATTGACTTGCAGAAATGCTGACTTCCAATAGATGGCGCTGCAGAGGTACTGTTCCACCTTCCCTATTTAAATAATAGTACAAACATGGCATTGCTTCCCAGGCAGCTGGAAAATTCTTTTTAGGTCGAATGCACAGGGGCGGATTTGTATTGCGGAATCCGAAACGGGCTTCCGCCTCCGTTTTTTACAGCAAATACCATCCATAGCATGCTATAGAAAGGCGCTTTTTCCTGCACACGAAAATGGCTAAAAAATAAAAATACTGCACTCATAAGAGTTGGTGTGGATAGTAACTTTTGACTTGGGGTATGTGGTGCTCAGATGGATGGGCCTATATGAATTGGTGGTCTGCTGGATATAGAATTGCCGGTTCAATGTCAGCTTTCTGACGAACTGGTTGAGGTCCACAAACAGCTCAAATAGATCGGACTTGCAGGAAGGGCTGTACGAGAGGCCTTTAGCTAAGACTTTAACCTCCTTACGAATACGCATATGTCAGGAGATGTTGAAAATCCAAAATTTCTGGGCTTCTCCGGCAGGGTATCTTTACTGTAGATTACTGGCCGCTCTGTTGTTAGGGGCCTCTCCAGCATGTCCCATACTGCAGTACTGGCTCTAGCCAGCAGATGGTGCCATTGTATAATGGCAGAAAGAGAAAACCCCCTAGGAAATCCTGAAACCCAAATTGGGTTTTTCGGGGGAATTGGAGATGGTGCAACGGAGGGTAAAATTGCATAATCCATGAATATACCACTGCGAGTGGACCTTTGTTTTTTTTTTGGTTGTTCTCAAAGGTCGTCGAAGGATCTGCCAAGGGCAGGGAAGGAGAAGGGGAAACTAGTGAGACAGGCGGATAGGTAGGGTGGGGGCTGGAAGGGCTCAGCTCTAAAACGAAGGAAGAAAATCTGTACTGCGCATGTCTGCCGGCTGGACCATCCACAATACAGAAGAAAGAAGAAAATGACAGGTACATGCGGTCACCGGACGGTCACAGAGTCGGATTCCCGTGCGGGATCCGCCATCTAACCCAGTCGTGTGCAGCTGGCCTTACAGTGCCCATATGCCGCACTCCTTTTCCTTTTTTGGTGGTAGATTCCTCATTTAATGTATATACTGAGCAATGTGATTTTTTTTCAACCATATAGTGAATGATGCAAAGACAAGTTGGTGTACGGCCAGGGATCAGTTCAGGTGAGACGGCATTTCCCTGCCAACGAGTGGCACTGCTGGCTTTGCCAAGAGGCCAAACAGGAACTTCAAGCTGCTGCTGCTTCTCAGGAGGGTGGTAGACATGGCCCTGCAAGTGTTTGACATATTTGTATTCATTTTCTGGATTTCGATTGTGATTTTTAAAGTCTGCTTCATTGATTAATCACTAGGTGCCATAATGTTCTGTAGAAAAAGGCTACATTTGCCCAATAGTTATATTATGTTGCTATTAAAATGTCCCATTGGTAGGGTTTGCCCTTTGCGGTTTAAAATGAATGACTAGTGTGGAGCAAGTGATAGTAGGCTGTGCCATTGTGGACCTTAATGTATCCTAGAAATTACCACAGAAACATTATATAAATGCACTCAAAATTTTGTAAAATTGGATAGACTAGTTGCGCTGGACTGCAAGTAGACCAACATGTCCTGAATATTTGAAATCCAAGAGAAGAGAAGACTGGGAAGACCTCTACGGCAGCCGCTTGGCCGCCCATAATTTCTGCAAATTGTCACGGCACTGGATCCACCCAATGCAGTGTCTACCACCCTATGAAACAGATCAATGCTTTGTGGCCCTTGACACATGGATGATCCATCCGAGATGGAATTTCCAATCTCCTGGGGACTACTTCCCTACCCCTTCACCACCTCCCCAAACCCAGTACCACAGGCACATGCCTTATGAAACTGGCCGTGGGTCTCAGCCTTCATTGCATAGAACTTATAGTCACTTTCATAGCATAACCCATATTATACCTCCCTAATGCCCCTCCTTTCTAGAAGCCCCCCTTCTATAGCCTGGGATGAGTGTAATGGCCAGAGTGCAAATGGCAGAGGTTGTGGACCCACAGCTTTTCAGGGACCTGTTAACGGTTATTTTTTAAAATACATTTCTGTTCCCTATTTTTGCATTTTTTTATTTAAAAACATGAAAAAATGTATACTTTATTTTGAGTTTTGATAAAAATATTTTGGTTCAGCAAGCTGCATTGTAGTACTTCATTCATCTGACATGGTAAACAGGTGCATGTATACAATGTAGCTATTGTGAAGTGATCATTTTGGTTGCGGTTATCATGTAATGAGCCACTGTATGCTTACTGACAGTATAAACACACTAGCACATGATTGATGCAGGTTATTACCTTGCTTTCCACATTATGTGAAAGCGATACTGCACATGCTAACAGTAAGGTGGCAGTATTGCACTACTGTGCATGACGGTTAATAATGGCGCTGTCACAACTGTCAGACGCATGCTTTGTAAGAGATTCTTTTAACCACAGTACATGGTTTTATTAGAAATAAAAGACCAACACTATTTTTCTATATAGCTAATTGATTGAGGAAAAGCTAACGAAGTATTGGTTATTAATCTTGCAAA
The DNA here is from genome assembly GCF_035609145.1 of Eleutherodactylus coqui. Lineage (NCBI taxonomy): Eukaryota > Metazoa > Chordata > Amphibia > Anura > Eleutherodactylidae > Eleutherodactylus > Eleutherodactylus coqui. The sequence continues at coordinate 111,939,718 of NC_089847.1, forward strand.
CGTATACACATTGTTAAATGTCAGAAAATGAAATTGTTGGTAGAAATCACTAATAGGTGTATACGTTCTCCAAAATGATTTAAACTCGCAACCCACGTCAAGGGTCCTCATTGTCTTCGAGTCCCTAACGAAAATGAGTAAAACCTAGCTAAATAACATAGACAATGAAAGAACAGCTGGCTGAAAGAAAAGATGCTGTTTGGAGAGATCAGTTCATCTGGTTCCTCGAACATAGGCCATCTGCAACCGAACTGCTCCATGAGGACTCAGAAATGAGTCCATATAGATGTTCCTGACTTGAAGAGCAGATGCTGCTGGGGGTCATCCACAACTTCCAATGGAAGAGTTGCAACTTCAGTCTCTTCTGCATTACAACCCGCAACGCTGTTCCGTCAAAAGCTATGCAGACTCACACCGATTCTAATTACCGTACACATGTCAGGTTTCAGCTGAAGTGCATTATGCCAAACACCAAGAACCCACAGCACTACCGAGAAACACTGCTTATAATTGTAATATCGGGACACTGAGTGCTGCGGCTTTTTAATAGAGATGTGTTTGCCATCCAGTACCGCAATTCAGTTTGGAAACTGTGCGGCAGCCTGCAATCCCTTTACAAGAGGGCAAAGACATCACTAAAGGCACCAGATTCTGCCATAGGACATCATAGATCTTGCTGATGATTCCACCAATCGTACCGTGTTTCCCCGAAAATAAGACACTGTCTTATATTATTTTTGCCCCAAAAGAGGTGTGGTGTCTTATTTTTAGGGGGGAACGTATACATCACTGAATGGCTGTGATTGGCTCATCGAGCACTGACTGTGATTGGCTTGCGCTTGATCCAATCACAGGAGGCGGGATATTCAAAGCCCTGTCACCAGAAAGAAGCTGAGATGTCGGAGCGGAGGACACTGCAGTTAGCCGGAGACCATCACAAGGCATCGGTACACCGCAGACCAGGTGAGGATTTTTTTTTAAATGTATGTTATCTAGGGCTTATTTTTTGGGGAGCGTTTTTATTTCAAGCCTTCCCTGACAGGGGTAGGACTTATTATCGGGTTAGGTCCTATTATCAGGGAAACACAGTGAGGCACACAAATTTCCAGTGGTCAGAACACAAAATTCAGCAAAATATGATTAAAATAAACAACACTGGAATACATTTGTACAACTGAGAGATTATAACATAGAACAGCCCATGTACTCACCTCAGGGTGACCATGAGTCTTTCTTCAGGAGATATACACGGACGTATGTTGGTGTTGGTGTATGTAAGTCTGGGTTGCACCTCTAAAAACGTATCAAAGAGCTGGACCGACAAATGAAGGCAATGAACTTTGCTGGTGAACGGGCTACTCCTTCTAGGCCCCTTCACCAGCATCTCACGTGACGGCAACCAAGCGAAAAGAACATCATCTTCATGAGAAGACATGTCTCCAAGCTTAGCAACAAACCCAAAAAGTACAAGAAGCACTACAGAATGGCGCTGAACTGCATAGGGGACCTATTTATAAGTTCATTACATTGGGCAGGGACAATTATGACAACTTCTGGTCTTGCTTGCACATTCCTAAATTACTGGCTGCAGAGTGAGGATCAGGTCCAGCGTTACGTCATGCCCTCAGCTCTAGGCCATGTTGTCCTCACACTGACACATGCTCACCGTCATTTCGGTGCTGGGTGCTAACTATGACAAATCTCCTGTTTATAGGTGGCTGGGAAGTTGGACTGCCCTGCCAGCCAATCACCATTTGTCTGTGTATATTTATTCTGGCCCCTCCTCTCATAGGACACCGGTTATACTCCCACCTCAGTTGGTCTGGTCTGACTTACTATCTGAGCTCTCCATTGACTCCTGGCTGAAGTCCTTCTGCCTGAAGTAGTATCTGATCCAGTTGGCAGTTCCTGATCCTGGCCTATATATTTATCTGTTTAAGTCTTTCTGGTGGCTACTTTGCCTGGAGTGTGCTTATATCTATTCCTGTGCATCTGAGGTTCTGTCTAACGCTTGTCACATTCCCTGTCACCACCTAAAGAAAGTCAGAGTCACCCTAGGTTCCTGACATTTAGAAAAACAAATGAACAGAGCTTAAAAACATATATGACCAAGTAACGGAAACGGCCAGATCTCTATCCCGATCCACCGAGCGCGGAGAACGTTTTCCAGGTTCCTGGCAAGGCAATCCCCTTGCTTGAAGAAAGGACTCTCTTCCATCTGCAGGTTAGGGTCAGAGTTTCCTTGTTTCTCTACTTTTGGTTTCCTTGTATACTTTTGTATTATCCATGTTAGTATATTGTGTGTATATCCGTCCAGTTAGGACATCATATTTACACCCTTGTAGGCCATGTAGGATAAGCCTTGCAACATTTTCCCTGATGATGCCCCAACCTATAATCTTACCGAACTATTCCTGTATGTGTTACATAATGTATTCCAAACTTGATGTTAAGGCTGCAGTTCAGTTTTACAGTGGACAATCAGCCTTACATGTGGTGGGAACAGTTCTGGGCACCACCAATATAGTTGCAACTTATTTTCTCAAGAGGATCATTCAGTTGGAACTGGTAGACATGGTTCAGGTGCAGCATGCAGTCAGATGACTAAGGGCTCAGTCACATGGGAGCATCGGCGCCCGTGATCCTGCACTATAAGACGGCCGCACTGCAGATGTGGACGACTCTCCGCATCGCTGGAAGAAAGAACACATGACCGGCTCCATCGACGGTCATGTGCTCTTTCTTCCAGCCGTGCGGAGAGTCGTCTGCACCTGCAGTGCGGCCGTCTTATTCGGGCAGGAACCGATGCGCCCGTGTGACCTGAGCCCTAAGCGTCCTTTTACATAAGTCAGTTCTCAGCCTGATGTAATAGTGAGTGGGGATGAATGATCATTACTACTATGAGGGTTAAAATTCTAAGTGCAACACCAATCCGGCCCACCCCACTTGCCCCGCTGCCGGCCGTAAGAATAGACACCACACAGAGGTCTGGTATAGTTTCTCACACGGGACATGGCTGCGGCTGTGCCCACGTCGCCGCCATACTTTATTACAGATTACATGAGATCTTATACACTTTGTCCCATCCCCCAGGGGGTGATGGGCTCATAACCATATATGGGAAGTCCGGATTTCGGGCCTAAGACAGTGAAAATTATGTACATTTGAACATCTTGATATCTTGTTTCTGGGAAAACGGCCAAGTACACGCGTCCTTCGTCCGATTCTTCTTTGCTGATACATTTTGTTCAAGCCTGGCAAGGCCTCTTGGGATATCTGATGTAAGGCGACATTTAAGTTTTTTCTCTCATTTGGAATCGAATAAAACTTGCATATAGGTATAAAAGCATAAAAAACACATATGGCAATATATATATATACCCTCACAAACCCCTCTAAAAAACTTAATATGGAGATCAAGCATCAGACCTTGCACTCTTCCTCGGTCTTCTCTCCCTTGCGTCAGGGTTTCTCCACTGCCCGTAAGTCCCTACTCCTAAAAGGGAGGGATCCCTACCTCACCTCAGAAGGAGGCCATGGATTCCCTGGGCTTATTTCCGGGCATCCACACCCTCTATCTGTACAAGTTAACACCCCGCAGGGTGTGCCCTCGCCGGAACCTAAGGTCTTCTGCACTTTCCCTAGGCAAATGGGAAGTCCACTGACAGTCCATCTTATGAGACTGAGGCAGACACAGTACTAGTCCATCTCTCCATTCTTCTGGTAACATACGTGGTTGGCATTATCGGAACTGGCTCTTCATCTTTTTCAAACAAGGGAAACATTGGTGTCACATTAAAGGGATAATACACAAACAGAAAATTACATACCCAACCTCTTTCTGCTAAAATCATATCCAGGGCCACTCTATTTTGGAACGACATGGATGCAGTGGGCCCTAACTGGTTAGCTAACCCTTGCAAAGCATCTCTGGTGTGGTTTACAAACCTCTGCTGATTGTAAAAGATATAATTCATCTAATCTACATTATTATTAACAGTGACAATAGAAAATAAGGACTCAAAACCTGCTTTAACCTGATCTCTAGAATTAAATTCATCTTGCACCCCCCTTGGCACTCCTATTACATCTATGTGTAAATGTGGATAAAAGTTACCACCTGGAGCCTTAACTTCTCTCTTAGCACGATGCGGTGTTGGATTCTCACATCAGTGTAGTCTTCATATTGCGCATTTCATTGGATTAATTTGTTCTGAAACAGGGGGCTAGTGTACAGTAGTCAAAGGTGTGTGTTAGAGGAATTGTACCACATTATAGCATGTAAAGGATATGCAGGATCATTAGTTCTTTCAGTGCGAAGTGTGGATCCAAGTGGGTTTTCCTTCGAGCTTGACTGCAGTTGGGGTGGTGAACAACATCTGGTAAGGACCTTTAAACCGGGTTTCTCTCTCAAACCTTTTCACATAGACCCTGTCACCTGGTTTTAGATTGTGACACTCATCTGTCGGACCTGGGATAAAAGCAGAGACTGCAGAATGCATTACTGACAATTCCTTGGTGAGACCTATGACAAAATTAACAAGAAAAATCATTCCCCAAACTCTGCTACTGTGGCATGTATCCTCCTGGAAAAAGAAAAACTAATGAAAGACACTCAATTCAAAATTTACCCGTTTCCTCTATTGTCTTTTGTATCTACTTTCCCACTACTCCGTGGATGATAGGGTGTGTGAAAAGCCTGGAATATACCCAAAGCAGACATGATGTGTTGCATTATTTCACCTGTGAAGTCTGTACCTTTGTTTGACTCAATCACTTCCGGTACCCCATATCTGCGGATTACCTCATTCATGAGCTTCTGTGCGATTACCTGCTTATTTACTTTGGTAACAGAGTAGGTTTCCAACCTGAAAAGAAATCAACAACAAGCACATATTCATGCTTCCCAACAAGTAGGAGCTGAATGTAGCCAATTTGCAATCCCTGAAATGGGTAGAGTGGTCTAGGCAAGCGTTATGTGGCAAATTTTACTTCTGCCCTGTTGCTTTACGGCAAAGATCATGCAAAATTGGACAAATGATGCAGCAGCTACAGAAAACCAAGGAGCCACCCGTCCTCGTTCAAGCGTCGTCATCATTGTTGCTTTGAGAGGTGCGTCTTTCCGTGCGTCAGCTGGGCCATTATGAGGCACAGGGACTATGGTAAGCAAGTTCTGTTGACTGTTCACCATACGCCGTCCCTTTTTAGTCCATTTGTCTTTTTCTTAACTGTACAGTCTTTAGCATATCAAAGTTCAATGTTTTTATCAAAGTCCAAGTTCAAATCAAAGTCCAAAATTTTTATCAAAGTCCAAGTTTTTATCAAAGTCCAAAGTTATTGTTAAATTCTTCTTTTCTTCTTTCTTTCACGGCTTGAGGGCCGCTGCTTTTGCTGTTTGGTCTGTGATGGCGTTGCCTCTCGCTTCTCCGGTGTAGGAATTGGTGTGAGCTTTCCACCTTGTCAGGTAGAAGTAGGGCCTCCATGAGACTCTGCACCATTGCATCATTCTTAATTGGCTGTCCTGCTGAGGTAAAAAACTGTCTGGCCTTCCATTTTGGGCTGTAATCATGAGCTATGCCAAATGCATACCGGGAGTCAGTGTAAATGTTTGCCGTCTTACCTGTGGCCACTCTACACGCCTCCGTGAGTGCTTTTACTTCCGCTTCTTGTACTGCGACATGCGGAGACATTCTGCTTTTTAGGACATCTTGTTGTGTAACCACCGTATATCCAGTGTGGAGTCGTCAATCACCCTGGTATCATCTATAAAAAACAACTCAAAATATGCATCATTAACAAGGGCTTTCAGTAACTTTTTTTTTAAACTTAAATTTTCTTGTTGCATCACTGCTAGACAATCAGGCTGATATTTTATTTCAAAAAGATTAGATTCTTGTTGCAAAAAATTTAAAAAATTTAAAAAATGGCTTGCAAAAAATTTAAAAATGGCTGATTTGCAATACCTAAAATGGCTGATTTGCAATACCTAAAATGGCTGACTTGCAATACCTAAAATGGCTGACTTGCAATACCTAAAATGGCTGACTTGCAATACCTGGATCACCTATGCCTTCTCCTCCCCCCCTTTAAACCAGGGTACTCAATTGGAACAATAGTAGCCGGGTTTAAGTTATTATAACATTGTAAAAAGATTTGATGGAAGCAGATAAGGCCTGTAAAATGTTAGCACCTATAACAGAAACATGAGTTACACCGGGGAAGAATAACCTACAAACACCTACTAATATTTGAAATGTGATATCCCTTTAAGTGAATTCATTATTAGTCTGGTCCTGCCTGCAATATCTTTATCAAATTTCAGACAGGAGAAAAAAAAACAAAACAAAAAAAACTAGCTGCTCAAAATCCTCACCCCCTCCCTCGTGCAAGAGGAGGGATGAAACATTATTACGTACTATTACATCATATAGCTCCACCCCTTCGATATTGGCACATTGCGTCCGTCTTCTCAACTCCATTTCAGCTTAACCGTCTAAGCATCCACATCACAACCAAGCAAAGTCCCATGCATGGGGAGGACTTCTATCCCCAGTCAATTATCCACATCACACATTCCACGCAGCCCAAACACGGGTCACCAACTCTCATCCATCCATGCTCTCAAGTTTGCTCCGTCACCCCCTGGAGGTGTATCAGTACACACAGATGCACGGACAAAAAAAGTTTGGCAAACATACATACATCAGTTGAAAAACATTGAGGTGAGTGCTATTATTTTTATAAAGTACATAATTCTATTGAGATGAGATTGTGAATGAGCGCTATCTTTGACAAATTATGTGAAAAAGTTTGCTGAGTGACTGAAATATTCTATATTTCTTATCTACTGAAGCTATTATATGCTGTATTAAACGCTGAAGTGTTTTAGAATCTCTGGGTATTTTTCAGCCCCCCTTGTGACCCTGAGCTCAGAGTGAATCTGAAAGCCCCCACTTTTTTAAAACATCTTCTTATCTCTCCGCGACTATGAGACACAGACTGAATAAGTTTTAGCTTAAACTATTGCCTGCATTTTGAAATCATAATTAACACATATGCTGGGACCTTGCAACATTCATTTTCAACCCCTGTATAAGTAAGAATATACATTAGAAATTACTATATTTCCCTGCCTACTAAGACAGTATAACTAATTAAATTCATTTCAAGCCTTCATTCCTTTTACGCAAGCAGAGATATTATCCAGGGTTATTATTGCATTTTCTCTCTCGCTGTTATCTTCCTGACCTTGGAAGGCTACACAGAGTCGCAGCTACATGTCAACAAGCCTCTTCTCCCCTACAAGCAATCGCAGTTAACTATTTGCACATACAGTATATATATATACACACACATATATCCACCTAGTATGGATTATACATATTATCTATTATCTATCTTGTATTATACACATTTCCATCTCTTTCTTTGCCAACAAATCACGTGCATTGTAACTTACTTATCGACTTGCCTGTTACTCATACTTCTCTCCCCTACCTAACTGCCAATATAACTTTCAATAGACACTCTCCTGACGCCCTCTTGATCACTTACTGTACTTTTCAACATTTCACTTACGGATACTTTCTTAAACAAATAATGTGTACATACTTAACTTACTCTGACTGTCTCTCTTTCTCCTAGTAAACCTTGATCTTCCAAGGCACCTCTCGGTCCTAAAGACCTCCTCCCAGACACCATTTTGTAATCTGCCGTGCGGGTTGGTGTCACACATTTTCATTAGAGTTTTCTTACATTTTACAGATTCATCCACACGGCGGCAGCCCTTGAGGGGCTCTATCTTCTTTAATAAGATCTTACGCATATTAGAACATCAACAATAATAAAAATAACACGCTCCATAGAGTGAATCCTTCTGACCCGAATTGTCAGCCCCTTATATATGGCAATACAACCGAAGGCATCTTCTCCTTATGGAACCAGTCCCAAAGAGTACATCCCTCTCCTCAGCTAAACCATCAACAACTAAACTACACTAAAACGGAGGGTTCCTTCGTCAATGGGACCTGTCTTACAGAGTGCTTCCCTCTCCTCTAAACCATTAACGACTAAATAAACTCAAACGGAGGGTTCCTTCGTCTGTGAGACAAAATGAAAAGTAAGAGGAAAAAAAATTCTGCAGATACAACAAACAATCTCCACTATCGCTAAAACGCTACGGACTTCAAAGTACAAATAAACTACAGACTAATTTCTGGGTGAGCCATTGGTGCGCATATCACGGCCAGTGGTCCATGACGGCAAACCCGGAGCCCACACGAGTTACCGTGTAGAACTCTTAACCCAACCCGTCCGGTCACAAACCACAGATAGTCCATCCCGCTGCAAGACTCGCAGTGTAAAACACAACATAAATATATGCCGGTCTTACCTGGAGTTCTAAGTGAGTTGATCAGGCTCGGTTTGCAGCAGGACGGTTTCTCAGTAGCGTGGATCCGGGTGAATTGCGCTGTAAGCTCCTGGTTTTACCGCCCCAGTTGGTTGCGCCATTTATGAGGGTTAAAATTCTAAGTGCAACACCAATCAGGCCCACCCCACTTGCCCCGCTGCCGGCCGTAAGAATAGACACCACACAGAGGTCTGGTATAGTTTCTCACACGGGACATGGCTGCGGCTGTGCCCACGTCGCCGCCATACTTTATTACAGATTACATGAGATCTTATACACTTTGTCCCATCCCCCAGGGGGTGATGGGCTCATAACCATATATGGGAAGTCCGGATTTCGGGCCTAAGACAGTGAAAATTATGTACATTTGAACATCTTGATATCTTGTTTCTGGGAAAACGGCCAAGTACACACGTCCTTCGTCCGATTCTTCTTTGCTGATACATTTTGTTCAAGCCTGGCAAGGCCTCTTGGGATATCTGATGTAAGGCGACATTTAAGTTTTTTCTCTCATTTGGAATCGAATAAAACTTGCATATAGGTATAAAAGCATAAAAAACACATATGGCAATATATATATATACCCTCACACTACAATCGTTAACCCCATATTTATACTTTGCCTGAATAGTACTTGCCATTATGTATAATGCCTAGGGAAAGTATATAGCATGTTTAAGTAAAACACACATTTCGTACTTAGTCTAAAAACCTCACATATTCTATAGATTGCCTAGGCGTTCCATATAATGCCCGCTTTTCGCACATTGCCTTTAACATATACATTGTATCATGATATGTTAGTGGAACAACTGTGTTAGAGCGGCTTCACATAGGCCCATGTGCAAAAAGGCTTGCCGCAGCGCAGCATATTTGCACTTGAGCGAGGTTTGAAGAAGTACATAGTCTGTGTGTTGTGCGCATCTGCACTTAGTACTATACTTTTTGCACACACAGGGCCAGTTTACACGCCCTTTCCATGGATTTAATGGTTAAATACATTCTGCCCATGGATTTCGTGACTATTTAAAGCCTAATGAGCTCCAGATGTTTTCTTTTCCTTGCGTTTTGCGCAGTATCATACTTTTCTCTTTGCATATTTTTGCACCTTCTATAGACTTCTATGGGAGTTTTGCTGCACAAAATGCAGATTCGGTCCTATGAAGTGCTGAGCAAAACACACTCATTAGAACAAACCCATTGAAATAAACGGGTTCTATTTGCTGGGTTTCGCATGCACTAGTGTTGTGTGCACAAATACCTGCACGAACTTTTGTGTGAAGATGCCCTTAGGTCAGGAGAAGTATCATCTTTCCTTAAGGAGAGTGCCTAGCAGGTGAGTGAGAAGACTTATAAGCCCATACTTGCTCTTCTGGGAAATATGCAAATAAGGAAAATGGAACAATACCTCTGCAGCGCCACCTATTGGAAGCAGGCATTCCTGCAAGTCAATGTCAGACCCTTTATACGAATCTTTATAACAATGATTGGGAATTGAAAACCAAAAGCCAGAATCCATACACAAACAGCTGAATCCATATACATACTGCTTGCCTAGTCAGAGGTCTAAGACGTGGATTAGGAGGGGTATCTTCTCTCCTTAAGGAGAGCATCTATCATGTTTCCCCGAAAATAAGACAGTGTCTTATAATAATTTTTTTCCCCAAAAGAGGCACAGCGTCTTATTTTCAGGGGGTGTCTTATAATACTCACCTAGCAGCCAGCATTCGGGTCCCTCGCACTGGTCCCTGGTGCCGCTGCAGGCTTCCGTGTACTCCCAAACGCCGACAGAGCATTTCTTCCTGGTAGCGGGGATTAAATATCCCGCCTCCAGCAAGTGATTGCTCTGATTGGTTCATCGAGTGCAGCGTCAGCCAATCAGAGCCGGTGCTCGATTAACCAATCACAGCCATTCATTGAATGACATTATTGAATGACTGTGATTGGTTAATCGAGCGCCAGCTCTAAATGGCTGACGTGGCACTCGATGAACCAATCAGCGCAATCGCTTGCTGGAGGCAATGTATTCAAGCCCTGTTACCAGGAAGAAATGCTCTGTCAACATTCAGAACTACGCGGAAGCCTGCAGCAGCGCCATAGCCCAGCGCGAGGAACCCAAACACCATCTACTAGGCGAGTATTGCTTTTTCTATTTTCATGTAGTGTAGCTAGGGCTTATATTTCAAACTTCCCCCCTGAAAATCCGTGTAGGGCTTATTATCGGAGTAGGTCTTATTTTGGGGGAAACACAGTAGGAGGTTGTGAGGAGACTTATAAGGCCATGCTTGCTCTTTTGGGAGATATTTAAATAAGGCAGATGGAACAATATCTCTGCAGTGCCAACTATTGGAAGGCAATTCCCAATCATTGTTATAAGGACTTGTATAAAGAGTCTAACATTGATTTGCAGGAATGCTTCCATCCAATAAGGGGGGCACGAGAGGTATAGTTCCATTTTCCTTATTTGCAAGAAGCCTTTAAATATGTTACATACATGTGCAGGAATCAGACCTGTAAGGGTCCTTTCACACAGGATGGAATATTCAGCAGCAGCATTGTGGAATATGTTCCCCTGTGGAATATTCAGCCCCAAAATCTGCACTGCTAACGTGTGCCGATTTTGGGGAGAAAATGAAAATAGAATCGTATATTGGTATTTTCGCATCAAAATTCGTAGTTAGCAGTGCGGACTTTAGTGCAGAATTTAGGCTGTTGCAGAATGTTCTGTCCTGTGTGCAGGGTCCCTGACGCCTGCTGGACAAGGTTTATGGGGTGGAACTTGAGAGCACTGACTTTTTTCTGAAGCATTAAATGAAGCAGTTACATGTTGAGGTGTAGCTGCCAATGCATTTTTCTTAGTGCTACCTGGCATCAATTAGGTCCCCTGTCCACGGGCAAGGCGGAATTTCGAAGGGGAGCTGGGGAGAGAGCTGACAGTTCTCTGCGGTGAGCCTGACAGATAGGCTCACCGCAGAGAATCGCAGCAAATCGCGATTTGAGTCCGGCGAGCAGAGAATCGCTATGATTCTCCGCTCGTGGATAGGGGGCTGTGCTTTCCATAGTTAACTCTATGGAAAAAGTGCATTGCATTATTCGTACAGATGAGCGAACGTACTCGTTTAGGGCGATTTCGCAATCGAGCACCGCTTTTTTCAAGTAACTGACTACTCGGGCAAAAAGATTCGGGGGGCGCCGTGGGGCGACGTGGTGGAGCGGGGGTAGCAGTGGGGAACAGGGGGGAGCTCTCTCTCTCTCCTCCCCCACTCCTCTCTGCAACCCCCCGCTCACCCCCGGCGCCCCCCCGAATCTTTTCGCCTGACTAGTCAGTTACTTGAAAAAAGCAGTGCGAAATTGCGAAATTGCCCTAAACTAGTAGTTGGCTCATCTCTAGGTATTCGCGGCCGGATTATCGCTGCGAGTAACACAATGCAATATCATCCGTGGACAGGAGACCTTACTAGCCAGGCCTATGTAATGCCAGGGTAGATAGACAGCTGTCAGCAGAATAGGCATTAGGTTTGCTACAGCACACTCATGTTACAGTAATGCTTGTTCACAGGATTCCACTGGAGAGTCATTACGGGGCACATGGTGCATGCAAAGTAGCACATCCCAATTCATTGACTGGCTCACTAGAATCTTACCTCTGGAGAAGTCATGAGCCTATACACAGGTGCTACTTCACCTGCTAGTTTTAGTGTACTGAGGACATTTGATAGATGCCCTTATTGACAGAGCTCTGCCTTCATACCGGAAACCAATGTGATCCGTTTAGCTGCCATCTCTAGTGACAACCTTGGTGATTCACTTATGGAAGAATCATAATTACGTTGTCTCATCAGATTGTTCAAAGCTTTGTTTTGTTATTCTTGTTCACACGTTGAGATGCTTTATTGTCATTTCCTTGGGGTAATCAATCAAATGATAGAAATTCTTTTCATATGAAATAGTCTGTGATAATATGTAGCAAACAAGATAGCTAATAGTACACAGTGATACGTGGCAACAAGAATATTGTTACATTCATGCGGGGTGAGAGTACGGCACCTTTCACAAACATCACCAACATGTCAGACTATAAGGCCTCCTTCCCACGGATGGATTTCCGCCGCGTTGCCCGCAGCTATTAGGTTCTATTGAACCTAATAGCTCAATGCTTACGGTGCGGAATTCCACCGCGGAATTCCGCACCGTAAAATCTCCTGTCCTCACCCGCGGCATGCTCTGTTTGCCGCGGGTGTACGCGTGGACGGCTTCCATTGCAGTCAATGGAAGCCGTCCGTTCACGCTATCTTCCGCTGTAGCACAGTGGAAGATAGCGTAAAATCGCCTCTCCGCCTACCGCCGCCGCGTCATATGACACGGCCGGCCGCGTCATGTGACACTGTGGGCATGTCCCGTGACGTGGGCGGCGTGTCACATGACGCTGCGCGTGCGTCACGCCGAAGCATCATGCGGGACCCAGGGCGCTGGATCCGCAGGTAATTATGGGGTCTCTTTGGGGCGCCGTGACGGGCTCCGCCGCAGGAATTTCGCGGCGGAGCCCGTCATGGCCGTGTGCAACCGGTCTAAAGGTCTATTTACACCCAACGATTATCGCTCAAAATTCGCTAAAACAATCGAAAATGAGCGATAATCATTGCGTATAAACACTGCCATTGTGCACTTTTTGTCTGATCGATGATTTTAGGGTGAGCTTAAAATTCATCCTTCAGCCGCAGAGAGATAAAGTATTTCTGAAAAGACCACACACTGATGTTCTCAGTAGAGCCGGGAGATTACACTGTATTCTGCCAACAGTCCAACGAGAACAATGCAGCTGTGTGCAGAGCCAAGCCCACATGCTATGCTCTGCAAACAGCTCCCAGAGGCCCTTTGACACGCAAATGAAGATGATAAAGTGCTAAACTTTCAATCTTTCAATCAGTTAAAAGATTGTCTTTGCGTGTAAATGGACCTTAAAATGTTCTAAATGTCCATAATGGACCAACATATGCGTGTAATAAGGCACTAATGTGGGAAACACCAATATAGGAGTGGGAATGTTTTCCCTAATCAACTGTGGCATGGTGGACTCTGTGTTAGCGCAATACATGCGCTTCAGATATATTTTTGTGTTTCAAATTATAAGACAATCAGGTGTCGTCCTTCAAAGAACTGGACGCGTCACACTCAGTGTAATCAAGTTTATTCTCCTTTATTATAACAGAACATGAGTTTTTATAGTTCATGGATGGCTTTATGCCAAACAGGAAATGTGTGATACATACATATTAATTTTTTAAAAGCAAGACGATTGTCCCGATAAGGATGGCCTCATGTCTCGAATCAAGGGGGGCCTAACCTGTCCATGTATATATGCACTTCTATTATGGCTGATTGGCCGGCTAGGGGAAACACCTCCCTGTGAGCCAATCAGTCCATACACTGCTGGGGATACTCAAGTAGAGAGCACATACCTGGGACAGGATGCCTGTTGGCCTCATGTGTGTTTTATTCTGAGACACTACAGCATTTCAGAATAGATGTCTTGACATTTGACTCTGGGCTGATCTTCTAGTCAGGGAGCTGGCTACACCTGCCTCTCCTCACCTGCAGCATGCAGAGTAACAGCTCTCTCCCCTTTTGTATATGGGAAAGCGTTGTCAGTCTTTATGCAGCAGGCAGAGAGGGGCCGACATGGCCCGCTACCATGACTCAAAGATCAGCTCTGAGTCAAACGTCAAAGTGTATTTACTCTATAGTGCCACAGCGTTTCAGAATAAAACATCCATAGGGGCAATAGAAATCCCTGCTCCGGGCTCATATTGCCCGTGGTTCAGGCACAGTTTGGACAGTCTGATGGGCATACCTGGACTCTTTCAGCTTCCCTCAATTTTCAATGCAATTTCGTCTCTCGCCTCTGAGTGATGTGGAAGACATTGACTCCTCTAAACAACCCCCATCATCCTACAAATAACCCCCGCTGCCGTTGCCAGGCCATATGGACTCCAGACTGGAGCCAGTGCCTGCTTTTGCATGCAAGTCTGGACACATAAGCCTGTCCAGATTCACAAGCAGTTGGCCACCATGAGCCAGTTTCTGACATCAAGGGAGGGACGCACAGCGTTGGCTGGCCAAGATGAGACCACCGTCTCTTGTCCTCACTTGATACTGGATAGGAGCGATCAGGAGGACAGGAAGGAGAATTGCCACTGTACACTGGACTCCCTTGTGCTCCATCTTCCGGGACATTGGCATCTACACTGGCCTGTGGGTGATTTAGACTGCGTCATCCATATCACTCAAAGCCCAGGACTTGATTAAACTGAAGACTGGAATGGCCCAGGTATGCCCGCCGGACCATTAGACCCTAATGCTATAGCTAATTTTCCGAAAGTTAAACTTTTGCTGCTCCCACCCCTAACCCTGTTCCAGTCAACAAAAAAACGGGCTGTGCAAAACTTCAGCTCAATCGGACAACTGCTAGGCCACCCTCAAACGCCTTGAAGTTGAAAATAGTAAATAGTATATGCATTACCCAATGATTAATTCCTAGAAAAGAAATTGGTTGACATAGGGAAGAGTATACCACTTTTGAACGGAATTAATAGAGATGAGCGAACACGCTCAGAAACAGCAGTTACTTGAGCGAGCATCGTTCATCTCGAGTAAGTGCTTACTGGTCCGAGCGTGATGGGGGGGCGGCGGGGGTGAGCGGGGGGGAGAGTCGCCTCGAAGTTCTCCGATTGAGCTAAAATTTTGTACAGATCATGTTTTTGTTGATTGGAACGAGATAGGGGTGTGGTAGCCAAACTTTTAGAAAGTTGAAATATAAGGGCTACCCTAGTGCATATGGCGAAGGAAGTTTGAAAAGTTAATTTCCAAAGGTACGTTGGGCTATTAGGACATGATAGATACATAATGGGAACGCAATCCTGCTGACTGATAACACGCTGCCACTAAGGGTCAAGCCTGGTGATGGATTTCTTTAAAGCACTTTATAAAGATACATTATAAGATTAATAGGTTTGTCAACAATAGCTTGTTGACATTTTCCAGGTAGAAATACTCTGTCCCATGCAGGTGCCAAGTGACAATGACTAATGAAATCCACTGTGGCGTGAATGGACTACAAATAATCTGCGATGCCTATGTAACGGCCAGCTGTCATGTTGCTTCTTCCGTTCTATGAATGAATCAGTAAAGGTGCTTTCAAATGGAACGATTACCTTTGAAAACATCGTTCAAATAAGCGAACGTGAACATTAATCGTTCGGTCTAAATGCGAGCCAACAACTGAATGACGAACGATAATTGTGCGCTTTTCATTCGTAGTTCATTTTATGCTGAACTAATAATCATCGTTGGCTCGTTCACTTTTCAGTCGGTTTAAGCCACATTCGTTCAGTCCTTCTCATTCACTTATACAACGGCTGAGCAATTCTGAACAATTCTTGTTCGAACGAGCCAACGATGCATCTGCCTATCTAAAGAGAGTGAACGAGCTAGCAGCGACGTCACTCGCTTGTTCACTCATGCAAGTGATAAGCAACTCGTCTAAAAAGGACCTTAAAGGCCTTCATTAACTTTCGCCAACTAACAGACAAATTATCATTTTTCCAACAGTTGTTTCCACCAGCTCCCCCCATACAGATGAACATTCAGCCCAGCAAGACAGCAAGCTACAGCCTGACAACTCTGGCAGCGGCTTATCTCCCAGGGAACAAAAGGATTAGACGTTCAAATTCTACATCCCGATTAGAGATGAGCGAGCATACTCGCTAAGGCAAACTACTCGAGCGAGTACTGCCTTATGCGAATACCTGCCCGCTCGTCTCTAAAGATTCGGGTGCCGGCAGGGGGCGGGGAGCGGCGGGGGAGAGCATGGAGGAACAGGGGGGAGATCTCTCTCTCTCGCTCTCTTCCCCTGCTCCTCCCTGCTCACTCCCGCAACTCACTGGTCTCCCCCGCCGGCACCCGAATCTTTAGAGACAAGCAGGCAGGTACTCGCATAAGGCACTACTCGCTCGAGTAGTTTGCCTTAGCGAGTATGCTCGCTCATCTCTAATCCCGATCCTTTATTCATCCGACATCATCTGTCTGGGAAAAGTTGAGTCACCCCCATATAGACTCCAGAGTCGTCCGGCCCCACTGTTATCAGTTGGCTTGGAAAACTAAATTCTAATTTAAGAGGAGTCTTAACTAATTTATAGGTAAAGTCCAGATAGGTGATCATGTGAAAGCATCCTGTAGGGTAAAGAACAGTGTGAAAACAGATTAAAAAAAAGCTGAATTTAAATTAGATGAATATATTCTGAATCATGAAAGTAGTAAACTATTCTGTAATGATAAGGGCCAAGAGGGGCTGTAAAGAAATTAATATATGTCGCTAATCAAAAATGAGAATATATGCTTATCAATCCATTTTAGCAAAATGTATGTATTGCAATATATTGTATGTGTAGCAGAAGTCATGAGGGTTTTAAGGAAGTACGTCTGATCTAAGTGGAATCAGGAAGTTAAGAGCAGATGTTGATAAATTTAGCAAAGATGGCCTAACCGCAAAGAAGATTATCAGCAATTTCTTAAAGATGTGTTTGTCTGAGTCATATGAAATCAGCTATTTCTTAATGTCATATACCACGAGTTTTTGATGAATGATTATGTCATAAGTTTATTGTCAGATATGTATGGAAATCATGAGGTTATTCCCTGTATTACCAGAGGTCGCGTCCCTGCGTGGGCGATCTCCTATAAAGACTGAGACTATGCCAATAAACACTCAGAGTTCATTACTTCACCATATACCGTGTGTAATGGTCAGTACTTTGACTCTCAAAGGAGCGCTCCTCCTGCTTAGGTCAATTTGGAACCGACAACATAACTGACCAGTCTGTTTAAACAAATTAACCCTCGACAGTTCTTGGCGCCCAACGTGGGGCGGGGCTTACCTTTACGGGACATCGCAACCAGTAGACTGAAACAAACTCCTGGCCCGTTGACGTGGATACTGGATTCGGAGACCCCAGACTAAAACACCGGTGTAGAGGTAAGAGCTTATCTTACTATTATACAGTCTGGATTCTTTTGATCTGTGTCTCTAACGGACTAGAGGTATGTTGTTGCCTGTTTCCTATATTTTCTGCCCCGTCCATATTTTAGAGTGAATAAGTTCATTTAACTGTCCTAGACGGAAGAACTCACTCATTGGGACTTAAAAGAGTCATGTTGTCTGTATTGGAGATTGAAATAATTGTTATTGTTATAGTCTCATTTCTGGCAGTCATATTGCTACTCTGGATCTGTTATAATATTACTAAAAGTTCCCTAAGAGGCGAAGTCTGGTCTCCCCTGAATCCTAGTGTTTGAAGTTGACCACGTTTTAGTTCTGTAAATCTATTCCGGGACAGGGAACTGTGTGTTCCCAGATAGTCTCAGTGATTATCTTAGTTTACTGTGTGAAATATACGTCCTGTATACTTAGTGAAGAATAGTTGGAAGTGGTCAAGATGGGGTCTGAACAATCTAAGATATATCAGACTCCTATTGAGATAATTAAAGATAGAGAAGGGGAGGACATTTGCAGACAAGCCTATAAAGTTTACAAACGTATAGGCCTTAAGAAGGCGGGAACATTCAATTATGAATTCTGGTCACAATATGAGGATAAGCATAGAAAGGAAATAAGAAATAAGGGTTTGGAAAAAGGCATGAAGGCTATTCTGGACTGCTCTAAAACAGCAGAAGACGAACACTGGGACTCCGAGTCCCGAGGCGAGGGCATTTTAGTTTATTGTCCTATGCCCCGGCCACCAATAGACGTTCCCATGGAAACCCCTACGGTTCCATTAGTCTCTCCTGTCGTCCCGGCCGCTCCACCAATGTCTCCTAATAATCCCTTTAATTCTCTGTATCCCAATTTGCCGCCCTTGCCTCCTACGTATCCACAGGCTACTGCCCAGATGGATACACCTCCCTACAGCCCTCAATCAAGATCCCCGGGCCCTGAAGTAAATAGAGGTCCGGCTTGGGACTGTCCACGTTGTGGTCAACAGAATGCCTGTTTTAAAGAAATCTGTACAGTATGTGGGACTCCACGTCCCAGGGATCAGTGTAGACAACCGATTCCCTTGTTCCCAGTTACAACCTCCACTACCCATTATAGAGAACCAAACAGACCGAGTCCACCATTGGGCACGGTCAGACAAGAGGACACTGACAGACCATCGTCTTCTAATGACAGACCTACGGACGCACATAGACCAACTCCCGGGTCTACAGTCACTACATGGCGACCCTGGAGCGCCACAGACCAGATGGCACTGTGTCAGCAACTGCCCGATCCCCAGACAGAGCCAGCAGCTTTCCATAGAAAGTTGGAAGTCATACAGAAAAACTACTCTGCCACTTGGACAGATATGGAATGTCTTATGAATGTAAAATGTCCTCTGGGCCTTTACAATAGTATTGCTCAATTTTGTGGTCTTGAAGATCGCCCAGATGACCCCCAGACATTACTTAGTGGTACTCAATATGTGGACAAGGTTAAAGCCTGGTTTAAGGACAAAGCCCAAGAGAGACGTACTGCCCTAACCCAGTGTAGACAGAACAAGGGCGAGTCTATTGAATGTTACTTTGGCCGTTTAGAGGAAGTTGGCAGAGATCTGGGTTTATATGACTGTCCAAAAGCAATACGTAATGCTGCTTTTTGTGAAGCCTTTATGCAAGGAATAGATAAGCGCCTGTCCGAACGCGTTAAAGCATGTACCCCCGATTGGCGACAGGCCAAACCGCGTGATCTATATAAGAAAGCTGTAGGATTTGTCATGGATACAGAAGACCACACAAAGGGTGTTATGGTTAAACATTACACCATGGAGGGGGACACAGCCCGACTTAACGACCCCAGGCAGGAGACCCGTAAGTGTTATAACTGCGGGAAGACTGGACACTTGGCCCGTAATTGTAGAGCCCCTAAACGCCCTAGACAGAACATGTCAGACGAAAGAGGGCAACAGGGAAGTACGGCCAATACCACATCATCCCGCCCACAGGGAAATAACGGGTATACCAATTACCAATGAAGGTCTGGCACTCCTTCCCCCGTGTCCCTTATAGTTACTGACGCACGTGGGCCACAAATTTTTCAGCCTCTAAAAATCCAGGGGAAGGAGGTGCCCTTTTTAATTGACACAGGGGCTACTAAATCATGTGTCAGTACCTCACAAGTCAATGACCTTAGTATTCCCCTCTCAGACTCCATAGCCATAGCCGTTGGAGTGTCCGGTGAACCAACACCCATGCGTGAGACCGAGCCCATAGAAGTCTCTTTTCAAGGGTCACGAGTCCTCACTCGCTTCCTGGTGTCACCCGCTGGGGATTGCATCATGGGAACCGATGTGATGGGACCCCTGGGGTGCTGTATTCAGCTCCATCCTTCCGGTGAGGCTCATGTCAGTACCTCTGCGGCCGACCACCAAGTATTCTGTCTTATGGCAGCAGACTTGGTCACTCCGCCTCCTTCTTGTACTGTATATGTGTTGACCCCAGAAGATACACAGGTTCTCTCAGCAGTGCCAGAGACCCTTTGGGCAAAAGGGAAGACAGACTTGGGCCATCTCCACATACCCCCAGTCATGGTATATCTCAAAGATGGGGAAAAAGCCCCCATGATCCGCCAGTATCCCCTAGCCATGGCACAGGAAGACGCAATAGCCTCCACTATTACAGAGTTATGTGCCTTGAATGCTTTAAAACCTTGCGTCTCACCCGCTAACACGCCACTCTTCCCAGTTAAAAAGAAAGGGAAGAAAGGCGAACCTGATACCTACCGGATGGTTCACGATCTAAGAGAAATCAATAAGGTGACCATCCTAGAAACACCTCTGGTCCCCAATCCCTACACTCTGTTGTCCACCATACCTTCCGGAACCTGTTGGTACACCTTGGTCGATCTCGCCAATGCATTTATGTCCGTCCCGCTCCACCCCGATTGCCAGTACCTGTTTGCCTTCACGTTCCGAGGAAAACAGTACTGCTGGACTGTCCTACCACAAGGGGCACAAAACAGCCCAAATCAATTCACCCGATGTATGAGACTTGTACTTGATGCATGGATGGTCCCACCAGGTGTGGCCCTGCTTCAGTATGTTGATGATCTCCTACTGTGTGCACCGGACAGACCTACCTGCGTTGCGGCCTCACTCAGCCTCCTTTGTTTTCTTGCAGACAGTGGGTGTAAAGCCAGTAAAGACAAATTACAGTTTTGCAAATCTCATGTTGTGTTTCTTGGTCACTGCCTAGGTCCTGGTACAAAACACCTCACGCCAGAACGTACCAAGGTGGTGGAGGACATGCCACTCCCTACCTCCCATGCTCAGTTGCGGACATTTCTGGGGTTAGTTTCATATTGTCGGCCGTGGATTCGCTCTGCCTCCATGACCATGCAGCCTCTGTACGACTGCCTGAGTTCTAAGCCATTTGCTTTGTCTCCGGAAGCCGAGTCAGCTTTCCACCAGCTGAAAATACAGATTACCAGTGCTCCAGCACTGGGTCTGCCAGACTATGATAAACCCTTCCAGATGTTCGTGACTGAGATGGCGGGACATGCTACTGCCGTCCTCACACAAGAGCATGGTGACAAAAAGCGCCCTGTAGCATACTACAGTGCACATCTTGATGCAGTAGCCAGGGGTTCACCCTCCTGTGTAAGAGCAGTTCTGGCTGTACAAGCACTACTTGAGAAAGCTTCTGAGGTGGTCCTAGACTACCCTCTTGTGGTCCTCACGCCCCATGACGTACATGGAATTCTGACACAGGTGAGCCGTAAACATCTGTCTCTTGCTAGACAGGTTAAAATGGAACTTGCAGTACACTCTTCATCCAATGTCTCATTTCAACGTTGCACAACTTTGAATCCGGCCACCTTACTGCCATTAGGTGACACTGATTCAAAAGGGGGAGTAAGCACAGGGGATCAACTTTTTGTCAATTCCCTAGGCGAAGAGGAAGCTTTTGACACCGAGCACCAGCATGACTGTGCTGCTCTGATGGAGCAGGAGACAGCTGATTTGCTCATGTCACAGATAAGCCTCTCCTGAACCCCCAGCTTGAAATGTTTGTGGATGGATCACGATACCAGAATGAGATGGGCAGATTTGTGACAGGGTTTGCTGTAGTATCAATGAATGAAGTACTGATAGGCCGCGCCATGCCCCCACATATGTCAGCACAGGAAGCGGAGCTGTGCGCTCTGACCGAGGCCTTCAAGTTAGCCCGGGGAGTCACTGCTAATATCTACACGGACTCCAGGTACGCATTTGGCGTTGCGCATGACTATGGGCCGATTTGGCGCGCGCGGAGCTTCCTAACAGCTCAAGGCAGACCGATAAAGAATGGTGAGGCAGTAAGTAGTTTAATGTCAGCTATCATGCTCCCGAAGCAGGTAGCCATAATAAAGGTAAAGGCACACACCCAAGGGGACTCCTTGGAAAGCAGAGGCAACGAGAAGGCAGACGGAGCAGCTAAGGCTGCAGCCCTGCTGGACTGGAGGGCACCCGTGTGCAGAGTTCAGACCAGGTCCTGCCCAGCAGAGGAGGATCCTGATCCCCCTGCCAAGGACCAGACCCTCTCTGTCCCACCACAGAAGGAGGTGGACCTACTCCCCTCAGGGCAAGAGCAGGAGCGCTGGGCAAGTGCAGGGGCAGTAAAAGGAAATGAAGGTTGGATGATGGGTTTCCGTATGTGTTTACCTGCGGCTGCCTATCCTAGTATGGCCCTTTTGGCTCATGGAAAGGTGCACGCTTCTCGTAATGCCATGGTAGCCCTGGTGGAGAAAATGTGGTACGCTCCGGGATTTGACAGGATGGCAAAGGCATACGTCAAGGCTTGTGAAATCTGTGCACTACACAACCCCGGTCAAGTAGTAAAGACCCCTCGGAAGTGCACTCCGCGACCTTTGTACCCCTTCCAGAGACTACAGATAGATTACATCCAGCTGCCCAGATCAGGAAGGTATGAGTATGTCCTGGTATGCATTGACCTCTTTTCTGGGTGGGCTGAGGCCTACCCGGTCACGAAGGCCACTGCCCAGGCCACTGCAAAAAAACTTGTGTCAGAGTTAGTGTGCAGATTTGGGGTACCAGAGACCATTGAGAGCGACCGTGGTACTCACTTCACTGGTGAGGTAATGAAGGAAGTCATGTCCGCCTTAGGAGTAGAGCAGGCCTTTCACACCCCCTATCAATCATTCGCAGAGCTCCGGAAAAGTAGAAAGACTCAATGGCACCCTCAAACTTAAGATACAGAAAGCCATGGTTGAAACAGGAAAACCTTGGCCCGAGTGCCTACCTCTGGCCCTCTACTCAGTACGGACCACACCAAATAGGAAAACAGGACTGTCTCCTTATGGGATTCTCTTTGGCTCCGTGCCTAGGTTAGGACTGTATCACCCCCAAGCTCTATCCCTGGGTCATGATAAAGTTACTTCCTTTGTGCAGGATTTATGCCAAAAGCTAAAAATAACGCACGACCTAGTCTTCTCTTCTATTTCAGACCCTGATAGTTTGGAAGGATCCCACTCTCTGAATCCCGGAGATTGGGTGGTGGTAAAGAGACACGTCAGAAAGACTTTGGAACCTCGCTTTGACGGACCATACCAAGTGCTGTTAACCACTCCCACCTCGGTCAAGCTAGAAGGCAAACCCACTTGGATCCATGCCTCACACTGCAAGAAAGTTCCAACGCCTCAGCACCACGAGGGGGGTGGAGAGTAAGCCCAACCCAGGGTGGGGGAGGAGGATGGCAACCTGGACACCAGCATTTATAGTCTGGATAGGTGTATTATTTACCCTTTGTTTTCTTGGACTACTCTCTTTTCGGGACAATTCTTCATCAACTGTCGATATAAGAAGAAGATGGACTGTTTGGGCGGAAGGACACCCCAACATGTGGAAATACTTTGCAAAAGACGTACTGAATATTTCCCACATGTGCATGCCCAACCTGCGGAGTGGGGAAGATATTTTACGGACTTGCTGACTGTCTATCCCCACTCCAATAAAGACACTTCGCGATATATATTCAATAGTGCATAACGATAGTGATGTGGAAGAGAGCAATGTTATTCAGGAAAATACCTTTCTTAATGTATATGAATATTGTCCCCACTGTGATGCGGTCGAACATACACTTTATGTTTCACACAAATGATAAGAGATTTGTTTAGATTCATGAAAACAATAATACATTTTAAAAAGTCAGATGTCGGCTGTGATCTTGGGACTTGTTCCGATCGCCATATTTGGGGTCAGGAAGGAATTTTTCCCTTTTTATACAAGGATAATTGGCTTTTTCCTAAAAGGGTTTTTGCCTTCCTCTGGATCAACTCAGCCTCAAAATTCCCCATAATTGTCATTCCTGTGTGTGACTTCCTGATGTCCAAAATGGGGGAATGATAAGGGCCAAGAGGGGCTGTAAAGAAATTAATATATGTCGCTAATCAAAAATGAGAATATATGCTTATCAATCCATTTTAGCAAAATGTATGTATTGCAATATATTGTATGTGTAGCAGAAGTCATGAGGGTTTTAAGGAAGTACGTCTGATCTAAGTGGAATCAGGAAGTTAAGAGCAGATGTTGATAAATTTAGCAAAGATGGCCTAACCGCAAAGAAGATTATCAGCAATTTCTTAAAGATGTGTTTGTCTGAGTCATATGAAATCAGCTATTTCTTAATGTCATATACCACGAGTTTTTGATGAATGATTATGTCATAAGTTTATTGTCAGATATGTATGGAAATCATGAGGTTATTCCCTGTATTACCAGAGGTCACGTCCCTGCGTGGGCGATCTCCTATAAAGACTGAGACTATGCCAATAAACACTCAGAGTTCATTACTTCACCATATACCGTGTGTAATGGTCAGTACTTTGACTCTCAAAGGAGCGCTCCTCCTGCTTAGGTCAATTTGGAACCGACAACATAACTGACCAGTCTGTTTGAACAAATTAACCCTCGACAGTATCAATGGCGGCGGTCTCTGAGGAGCTTTCATAAAGCCATGGTCAGAGTTCTAAAGGGCGTAACTATATGGGGTCAATGACGAAAAATCCAAAAGAATAACGCAGGGAGGAGAGGAGACAAAGGACAACCACTCTCCCTACAATGTCCCTGCATGCGGAGTGGTCACCCTGAAAAGGACAACCCTACATTCCTGAAGACTCACCAATGATATTTCCTTCTCAAACTTTCTAGCTGTTTCTGAATGGTCTATGCATGTCTTGTGCCTATGTATTGTCAGTGTATTCAATGTGAGTGAATATGATGTGTATTGCATAATTGCAGCACTGAATGAGTTACTGTCTGGGTTATGTCTGGAAATGTATTGTTTGTATGTCATGTGACCTTGTTTTATATATGTGGTTGCAAGGTGCATGAGTGAGGTCTTTTCTATCAGTCGTCTGTTTGGCATACTCAAGGCAAGAGCCTGTCTGCACACAGACACCTTAAGGCCGCCTGCAGACGGCCGGGTCGGATCTGGCTGCGAGAATTCTCGCAGCGGGACCCGACTCGAGCGTCTGCAGAGAGCAGCGTGACACTCACCTGCCCCTGCGGCCCCGGCTCTTTCATGTGCCGGCTGCCGGGCAGCCGACGCATGCCCAGAGCGGAGCCGGCGGCCGGTGAATGACGTTTCTGTGCGGGGCTGAAATAGAGCATGCCGCGATTTGTTTGCCGTGCGAGATTTCGCATGGCCAAATCGCGGCCGTCTGCATAGGATTGCATTTGTTAACGCAATCCTATGGCAGCTTCCAGGGGTGGAAATTCCGCAGGAAATCCCGCCGCGGAATTTCCGCCCGTCTGCAGGCGGCCGTAGTCTGTGTGTAAGGAAGATGGAGGAAGCTGAGAGGATGGTGTGTGCATCCTGGGTCCCTTCTACTCAGACCTCGTCACTAAATTTCACAGAGGCAGTGTAAGTCCAATATAAATTCAAGAAGCTAACTTAGTGGACCTTAAAACTATTAATACTAAAATGTAACTTTTATTACTATTGGTTAAAATAATGGACAAACAGGTACATAAATTTAGAAAATAGAAGAAATAAACTGTGATCCGATTTAGGCCACTTTAGCGAAAAGATAGGGACTAATTAGGTTAAGCGACAGAGGGTCAGCTTGTCCTATTTGTTCTATTAGTTCTATTAGTCCTGAAGTGACAAATGTCTTAGATATTTATGCAATTACAGCGCAGGTGTCATCCCAATAAATTGGATGACAGAAAAAAACATGAGCGATTGATTCAGCCCACGTGTTCCCTGAGGATAATCATCTGGTCACCAGCAATATTACCATGTGGGCTAGGTATATAGATGATATTTTCATACTTTGGACAGGCATTAAATCCAACTCTGAAGCCTTTATCGACAAATTGAATAGAAATGACTTCAATTTGCGATTCACGGCCGAATGCGATGTAAAAACCATCACTTTTCTTGACCTTAGGATCTCTAAGGAACCGGATGGAACCTTGTCAACTACAGTATTTCCTAAATCCACAGCAACTAACTCCCTTCTGACTTGGCAAAGTCATCACCCGTATCCACTTCGTAAAGGGATTCCTAAAGGTCAGTTCCTGCGTATTCGCAGGAACTGTTCCTCACAGAAGGAGTTTACAACTGAAGGGAAGAAACTGGCCCTACGATTTACGCAAAGGGGTTACCCTGAGACCATAGTCTCAGAGGCTTATAACTTCGCAGCTAGCAAAAATCGAGCTGAACTGTTACAACGCCGCAAAAAAGAGGGCACTAACATTACAAGAATCATTGGGACTTATGACACGGGTGCCTCTGCAGTCAAAAAAATTCTTAACAATTTCTGGGACATCTTGAAAGACGACGAGGATATACTACCCTCGTCGCCAGCAATCACATTCAGGAGAGGTCGCAATTTATGGGATCGGCTTGTAAAAAGTATATGAAACCTAAGATCCCGGAAACTATGTGGCTTGGAAGACACAATTTGACGGGCACATTTCCATGCTCCGGATGCGCGGCATGCCCATTTATTAAGAAAGGCTCTGTGTTCCGTAGCTCTTCTACATCTATTGAATTCCGTAATCGAGAGTTCATCAATTGCCGTTCCAAAAATGTTGTTTACTTAGCCACGTGTTCTTGTCCGCTGAACTATGTGGGCAAGATGGCTCAGCAGTTCCGCCGCCGTATTCTTGCACACATAGGTAATATCAGACGGAATGAGCCTACACCAGTTTCTACACACATGTGGGATGTACTGTACATGGGGGGGACGAAACCCAGATACAATTCCAGGGGATAGAAAGTATCTGCTCGGATGGACGACGTGGCGATACAAATAAGTTGCTATTACAAAAAGAGGTTGGCTAGATTTTTAGAATACAATCAGTTGCCCCTTCTGGACTAAATGAACAGTTATCCTTTAACTGTTTTATTTAACCGGATACCAATGTCGGTCAGTGCTCCAAGTGCGATATATATACGAACACTCAATCATATGAAGATTCAAACAAACCGATCGTTTTTTTCTATTTACGTGCAACACGTTATAATGGCGAAATACGCTATCACATCATTTGACGATATGTACATACTTGATTCTTCTTCAGAAACTCTCTAATAAGTATCAAAATATCAGGATGTTCCTTAAACAATCTATTATACTGACCTCTACATACTGGGCTATTCCCAACACTTTATATCTAACAAAATTTACTATAATTTGGGCCATTAAAGGGGTTGTCTCGTGAAATCAAGTGGGGTTCAGCCATATTAATGCACTTTGTAATATACATCATGCATTAATTATGAGCCATACAGAAGTTATTCACTTACCTGCTCCGTTGCTAGCGTCCTCGTCGCCATGGATCCGTCAAAATTCGCTGTCTTCTGGCGTTTTTAGACGCGCTTGCGCAGTCCGGTCTTCTCCCTGATGAATGGGGCCGCTTGTGCCGGAGAGCTGGTCCTCATAGCTCCGCCCCGTCACGTGTGCCGATTCCAGCCAATCAGGAGGCTGGAATCGGCAATGGACCGCACAGAGCCCACAGTGCACCATGGGAGAAGACCCGCGGTGCATCGTGGGTGAAGATCCCGGCAGCCATCTTGGTAAAGGAAGAAAGAAGTCGCCGCAGCGCGGGGATTCGGGTAAGTAATAAACTTTTTTTTTTTTTAACCCATCCCTTGGGTTTGTCTCGCGATTGAATTAAAAAAAAAAATGTTTCAGCGTGAGACAACCCCTTTAAGTTGAGTTCTCAGTTGGTGATTGCACCAGTAGCTGTCACTGTCAGTGATTAAGCACTACTTGTTTGTCATATAAGTCCTCAGTCAAAAAATGGACTAGCTCCACCTAGCATTTAGTGTCATTCTATTATCCTAGTGGATCATTGTCCTTATGAAATAAATGACACTGATACCCAATGACATGTTTTATTTTTTCATATTAATATCATGCACTATGCGTAGATATCATATTTGTGATTTCATTGCACCTACCCAAGTATGTGATCAGGACGTTATTTCACGATCCCGATATCAAAGGAGTAAAGCGCGGCTTCTATTTTCTAAATATATGTACCTGTTTGTCCTTCATTATTTTAACCAATAGTAATAAAAGTTACATTTTAGTATTAATAGTTTTAAGGTCCACTAAGTTTGCCTCGTCACTAAGGAGCAAGAGAAGAGTCGCAAGTCTGCGAGAGCCATCGTGCAGCGCTGAGTGCATGTTCTAGCCCGTGAGTGTGTACCAGTATAGAGTGAGAGGAACAGTGGCCGCGAACAGAGACCCACAGATAACTAGGCCTGTGAAATCCCTCTGTCCTCCCGTGATTTGTCTCTGTGACACTACAAGTCCTCCTGCACCAGTGTCTTGCCAGTAATCACAGTGGTATTCCAAATCTATATGGTCGTAGAAGCGCCCTTCACAGATATAGATTAAAATTAAAATGAATAACTTTTATTGACAACTGGTTAAAATTAGGGCCACATAAATCATATAACAAACAAAGACGAACGTGGACTAACAACATGGATCGTATGACGTGACCCAGTGATCAGATGATATGAGGGTGTCGATTCCCCTCTAGAGGCCAGTCAGGTTAACCCCTATTGACAGTATTAGGGGACTGGGTCACCGGTTTGTAGCGGCACGTCACAATGCGAAGAGTTGGTCAGAACGTATCAGGTTTCCAGTTTAGGAGAACAGGGTACCTCAATTTATGATTAAAGGCTGGAAACCAGCTGACAGGTACCCTGTTCTCCTAAACTGGAAACCTGATACGTTCTGACCAACTCTTCGCATTGTGACGTGCCGCTACAAACCGGTGACCCAGTCCCCTAATACTGTCAATAGGGGTTAACCTGACTGGCCTCTAGAGGGGAATCGACACCCTCATATCATCTGATCACTGGGTCACGTCATACGATCCATGTTGTTAGTCCACGTTCGTCTTTGTTTGTTATATGATTTATGTGGCCCTAATTTTAACCAGTTGTCAATAAAAGTTATTCAGTGTCTTGCCAGTGGATGTAAATTGTTATGGACTATTTTCCAAGTTTTTTCAAGTTCTTCAAGTAAACGACTTTACCAACCGTTCCCGGTTCAGCCTTTAAAAGTCAACTCTGTGTGTGTGGACTCTTAATTACATCTTCTGGAATTCACCGCAGCCGACGGAACGCTGGGGTCACCCGTGACAAAAGACTAAGGTGTACCGCAGTTGGGTTACCCCTATTTAATAGGCTGTCCTCGGCCTCTTGGACGTGTCCCTGGTTACCCTCTGGGTGGGAGACGGTAGAGCCCTGTGACAAGGCCCATACTCTACCCCTATGTCTCCTAGGCTGGTGTCCACTGCTCAGACTCTGCACATCAAAAGTCCAAAATTCATACCTGATATGTTTTGCCCTTTACAAGATGAAACAAAGAGTTAATCAGGGAATATTCAGTAAGCCGCAGTCAGGTTCACACATCATGTTAGCCGCACACGTAGATAGAATGGGCTAGACAGTCCGATATTGACATCTAAGATGACGGGACATCCTGTCATGGTGTGAATAGGCTGCAGATTTTATCTCTTCATTTGAAGAAGTGAAATCTGTGCCGTGATGAAAATCTGCAGCATAAATTGACATGCTCATTTGTTATGAGCCAATTTTTTTTATTTAACCCCTTAGTGACCGGGCTTTTTTGCTTTTTTCCATTTTTGTTTTTTCCTACTCCCTTTTAAAAAATCGTAGCTCCTTTATTTATCCATCGACGTCGCTGTATGAGGGCTTGTTGTTTTTTGCGGGACGAGTTGTATTTTTCAATGGCACTATTTATTGTACCATATAATGTACTGAAAAACTTTTTAAAAATTCTTAGCGGAGAGAAATGGAAAAAAAAATGACATTCCACCATCTTTCGGTGCGTCCTGTTTCTACGACGCACAAACTGCAACAAAAACGACCTGATATTTTTATTCTATGGGTCAGTACTATTACTATGATACCAAACTTATATAGTATTGTTTTTGCTGTAGTACTTGTATTTTTTTTTTAAGATATTAAATTTTTTTCAATTATTTTCTGCGGTCATTTTGTGCGCGCGATAACTTTTTTATTTTTCTGTCGACGTAGTTGAGCGAGGGCTCGTTTTTTGCGGGATGTCCTGTAGTTTCCGATAGTATCAATTTGGAATACATACGACTTTTTGATCGCTTTTTATTGCGTTTTTTCTGGGAGACAGGGTAACTAAAAAAAATGCATTTCTGGCGTTCTTTATTTATTTATTTTTTGATAGATCGGACTTTTACGGACGCGGCGATATCAAATACATATTTTTATTTTATGATTTAGATTTTTTAATAATAGATATGGCAAAAGGGGGGTGATTTAAACTTTTATAACTTTTTTTTTTTTACAATTTAAAAAACTTTATTGATCTTTTTTTTTTACTTTACTTTGAAGTCCCCCTGGGGGACTTTAACATGCGATGCTTTGATCGCTCCTGCAGTATGACGTAATGCTATAGCATTACGTCATACTGCTTTTTTACAGGCAGTCTTTCAAGCCACCCTGTGTGGATGGCTTGATAGGCAGTCTGCTAAGGCAGCCCTGGGGCCATTCATTAGGCCCCCGGCTGCCATGACACCTGCACGGCTCCCCCGATCTCACCGCGGGGGTCCGTGCGGGACCCCCGAACAGCGTTCGGGGGATTTAAATGCCGCTGTCAGAATTGACAGCGGCATTTAAAGGGTTAATAGCCGCGAACGGCCGAGCGCGGCTATTGCCCGCGGGTGTCAGCTGTCATAAACATCTGACGCCCGCGCTGTATGGAGGGAGATAGCGGCGCTACCTCCCTCCATACACGTCCTGCAGCTGCAGGACGTAAAAACACTATGGCCCGGTCGTTAAGGGGTTAAGGAACAAGTAATTGTCATCGCCACATTTCAAGAACCATGACTTGTTGACATAGCCATATGAGGGCTTATTTTGGGTACACGTTGTATTTTTTAA
The DNA here is from genome assembly GCF_035609145.1 of Eleutherodactylus coqui. Classification (NCBI taxonomy): domain Eukaryota; kingdom Metazoa; phylum Chordata; class Amphibia; order Anura; family Eleutherodactylidae; genus Eleutherodactylus; species Eleutherodactylus coqui. Next base: position 111,970,631 of record NC_089847.1, read on the forward strand.
TGGCACTACTCTGGTGTACATGTAATGTGTTGTAGAACTTTTATTACATTTTTTGGGGGAGGAGATTGAAACAAAATGTATATGATAGTACATTGCATTACTTATACAGTGCATTCTACCAAGCCTATGACTGCAGCCTATTAGACACTGCTGGAGGAAGGGTCTAATAGGCTGAGTTGCATCACAGACATGGAAGCCTTTGTCAGGCTTGCAGCTGCCATGGGAACCTATTGGTACCTTGTGTTAACACTGTGGGGTGCCGATGGGGAACAGAAAAAGCCCCCAGTCCCTGTTATCTGCTTACATGTTGCAGTTGCTATTGATTGTGGCATGTAAGAGGTCACCAGGATCTGAGGTTAGAGATCTCTGCATCTGGCAGTTAGAGCAGGAGAAGCTCATTAGTGAGGCCAGTAAAAAGGCATATTGGCCGTCACTATGGGGTTAACCCTTTCCAATCCCACTGTCTGACGTCTGAAGACATTCTGATTGAAGGCCGTTCAGCTGCGATGTCAGAAGATGTCCAGCAGGGTATTCTTACTGTATATTACTGGCCGCTCTGTTGTCGGGGGCCTCTCCAGCATGTCCCATACCGCAGTACTGGCTCTAGCCAGTAGATGGCACCATTGTATAATAGCAGAAAGAGAAAGCCCCCTAGGAAACCCTGAAACCAAAATTGGATTGCAAAGGGTTAAAATCTTCAACACAGGTCAATTTACACTGAGTATTTTCTCTGCAGCGTGTGGACAGGATTTGGGAAATCTACAATGCTCATACAGATTTTCCAAAGCTTAAAGTGAAAATATTCTGATGAATATGCAAGCAGCACTGGACAGGGCGGGGATTTTACCTAGGACCTGGTTGGGTCACACATCAGTACGGAAAACATGGTGTATTGTACAGGAGTTGTACACTCTATAATAATACTGTGGAATTTTTATCTAGGTGTGTTTAACTTTAAGGTAAAGTTTGGTTGTTTTTACATTCACTCTATGCTTAGGAAACCCTAGTCTTGCCCCATTGGTCAGTTAGCCATATAGAAAGTAGCTGCCCTGGGATTGGGGGATAGCACCAACACACAGGTTGGTCTTTAGACTTCAGATAAAAGAGAGGGGAGGAGTTGAAAAGAGGGAGTTGTACAGACCAGGAGAAGGAGAGAGGAGATCAGCCTTGAGAGATGGAGGAAGCCAGTGCGGTGGGAAGGAGTAATGTGAGTACAAAAGTTGCATATGAATTGAAGAAGAGAGCTATAGAAAGTAATAGTTGTACTAAGATAAGAAGAGTAGAGAAAAAAGAAACAGACAAGGATAATAAAGGAACAGAATAAAGTAACAGTAACTAGCTGCAGAAAAGCTTCATACCTAAAGAAATAGGAAAGAAGAAAGTGAGAGAAGCAGGAGGGCAAAGCATAGAGGACAGAAATGATCCCATGCTTATTTACTACTAAAGAGCCCATCAGTTTTCAGATGTGATTTCTGCACTTCATGCCAGCACTCATTCAAATTGATGTAACTGCATTGCCTAAGTAATGTCTATCTCAAGGATAATGTAATGCTAATGTAAATGAAATGTTAAAAACCCTTTTCCTGCAAAGAAGAATAAAGTATTCTATGGTTTTATTGTTCATCCTGCCTCCTGGAGTCCCTTCCCACCGCCACAACATCTGCACTGTGGTACCACACTGCACTTCAGGGGAAAGGAAAAGTTATTTTCTTTTCCCATTTTTATTATTATTTTGTCTGGCACAGGCCTGTAGACGGACTGGCGTCACAAACTTGACAATCGACATCTTGCTGTGCCTGACAGGTGGCTCAAAAATCCAAAAGCCAATTTATTGTTTTTCAGACTCCACATCTGCCTTCTGCTGGTAAGGGAAAGCAGTATAGCCCCTGTAACCACCATGAGTGCAGCCTGCCTCACCGTGGTCTGACGGGCTGCAATAGTCTTCGAGTGCAAACACAAGATAGGACCCTATCTGCAATATCAGGACCAGAGGCGTAACTTAAAGCTCCTGGGCCCCAATGCAAAACCTGTAAAAGAGCCCCCATCTATAATGCTTTATTCATAATACTGGGCTCCCTATATGGAGAATAGAGGCCTTATGGGCCCCCAAGGCTCCTGGGCCCAGGTGCAACCGCATCCCCTGCATCCCTTATAGTAACGCCAGTGATCAGGACATAAAGATACATTTCAGTGCTCTTTAATTATGTAAGCGGCAGCTGACTCCTTCCGATGCTGATTGCAACATCAAGGTAAAGTGCCAGCTGATTATGCAAGTTAGTTACACAACAATCCCTATGGATAGAGGCATAGCTCCCTACTTTTAGCCAATGGAAAGAGGGACAACTACTGCAGCCTGCGTATCGCACTATGGCACATTGTTCAGCATTAAGTCACACCTTTTTTAAGCCACAGTCTCTGTGCCCCATTACAGTAATAACGTCTGTTAGGCCGGCTTAAAAGTGGCATGGACGATATCGTGCCGTGTTTCACGGCCCGACATCGCCCTCGCAATCCATGTGAAACCCCTGGATGCGATGCGTTTTCTTGTGGAAACAGCTTCGCATCACTGAAGGGGTGAAGGATTTCCTCATCACGGCTATCACAGTCGCGGCTGAGGAACGCGGAGTTCTCCCATTGTTTTCAATGGGGCCGGTGCTGACCCCTTCACAGTAATTGTGCTCCTTAGAGACTCCCTCACAGTAATCATAACCCTTAATGACTCCTTCACGGTAATTGTACCCCTTAGCGACCCCCTCTTAGTAATCGCACCCCTTAATGACCCCTTCACAGTAATTGTGCTCCCTAGTGACTCCCTCACAATAATCATACCCCTTAATGACTCCTTCACAGTAATTGTACCCCTTAGAGACCCCCTCTTAGTAATCGAACCCCTTAACGACCCCTTCACAGTAATCGTGCCCCTTAGTGACCCCGTCAGTAACCGTGCTGCTTATTGACCTCCTCACAGTACTGATAGCCCTACCCACCTCACCTACCCTCCTGACAATTAGGACGCGGTGGTCAGTGACTAATAGTTGAAGTGTGGGAAGTGCTGGGTCAGGAATCACCTCATCCTGGTCCATCAGTAACATCATTGGGAACGCAGAGCTGCACTGTCTGCCACTTATCAACTTGCGGACTGTAGGTAACAAGATGAATAGTGGAACAGGGAGCTGATGGCTTTGTGCTCCACCATTGTATTCAACTGTATCTGTGACCTAAGGCGGATACAGTTGAAATTGGGACTTGTGGCATGTCTCCCAGGACAGCGTCCGAAATACGAGACTGTCCTGCAGGATCCGGGATGCACGTTGTAATGTACAATTATACTGACCCATCATTTTCCTAATTGGTAATTCTGATCCCATCATATACACCACTTCTCACCTTTCTTCTCTTCTATATAAAGCTCTCCCTCTTGTGTCACATGATCATAGTCACAGGTCCTTGTCCTCTGCTGAGCCACATGGACGGTGCGCCCCTGAATGAAACTGTATCTATGTCCTGAGGGTGACTTAAGAATAAAAGGATGGTACCCTTACTGATACAAAGACTTGCCCTTGAACCATGTTAGTCACCTATACAAGAATTGCGTGACATGCATGTTAAACACTTCTAGCTGTTGGCCATTAGGCAGTCCATGAAAGTTAGAGGCATAGTGGCCATGAGGACCCAAAAAGGAGGAATCTGTACAAAGTGAGGGCATTTCTAACCATAAATTTGGCCACTACAGAAGAAATGTAGCATCACATACCTCACCTTCAAATAAATGGCTGATCAGGTAATACATGAAGAGGATCATAGGTCCAAAGCAGAGGACTCCCTTCTATGACACCCATATGCCCTCATGAGACAACCCCTTTAGATCCTGAAAAAGCCCAATACACCAAGAACCTGTAAGGCTAGAAGAACTATGGTCATAACAAAGATTGGTCATAAAGCTGCTATATCTCACATGTTTATGGTACTTTTAGACAAGAACTGGCCCATTGTAATGAGTGCCAATCACCAAGCATGCTGACCAGCGTTCGTTTCCTATCACTCACACATGGCAGAGGATTGCCTGTATTTGGACGAGCCATCATGAATTCAATCACGTATCCTCATACAGCCTTTCTAGGTCTTCCTGGGAGGTGTGCCCCTGACAGGAGAACATTTTTAAGCTTTCTGAAAAGATACGATCAGCCAACAGACAAGCTGTTACTCGTTTGTGGGCTAATCATATGCCCTTTTTTCTGTAACCTGAGACTCAAACGAACATTCAGGTGAATGTTCCTGCCCAATATTGGGCCATATAAGAAGCTAGACAACCAACTACATGAAACCTGATGTCTGTAAACTGCAGGTGCTTATGGACAATATATGACATTACTGCTTTTATACTGACACTGCATTCAGAGCCCCCACTGGCTGACAAGCCTCAGGGCCACCAGACTCATATCCCTAAATATGTGACTGAACTAGATTCTTATAGATACATCACCGCCCCATGTTTACTCATTAACTCCTCTTACACAACCCCATTTTCCCTTGCAGATATTGCTCAATACACAGTGTCATAACTCCCACTCCCACGGGTATAAGTATTTATAGTCTCACTGAGAAAACTTGTTATGGCTATTGATCCCTTAATGCCAGAGGACATAAGTTTATTTCTTGGCTGGGGTGCACTTAACGCAACAGGACGATCCCCGATCCTTGCTGGTAACCCCCTACCATGATCAATGTACATCAATGCATTCAAGGGTTTACAGAGGGAGCATGCTCCCTCTGTGACGTCATCGGGGCCGATGGGTTGTAGCAACTGGATGCCAAACACTGGTGTCCAGGCCTGCCAAGGCCTGTGATCGCTATTGTAAGCAATGAGGCATTGATAGCAATCATAGCTTTTATGGTTCAAGTCCTGTATAGTGACATAAAAAAAAACATGTAAAAAAATTACAAAAACCCCTCTTTTTTCATTATTCCTATTTGTATAAAAAATCCCACATATTTGGAATCATTGTATCCGTAATGACCTGTACAATAAGTCAAACACACTCTTTGTCCTGCACGACAAAAACCGTAAAGAAAAATCCCTAAAAAGAAGTAGGCAAAATGCTTATTTTGTTTCACCTTGCTTCCCTTAAAACACAATAAAAGAGTTCAAAAAAGCCGTATGTACCCCAAAATCGAACCAATAAAAACTACAGCTCGTCACACAAAAAAATAAGCCCTTCGGAGCTCCGTCCATGGAAAAATAAAAAGTTATGGGACTTTGAATGCAGCAATGTTAAAAAATATATACATTTCCCCCCCCAAAAAAGATTTTTATTGTGTAAAAGTTGAAAACTCTAAAAAAAAAATCAATTATGATTTTGGTATTGTCGTAATCGTACCAGCCTGCAAATTAAAGGTATAATGTCATTTATGCTGCATGATTAACGCTGTAAGAAAAAAACAATGCCAGAATTGATGCGTTTTCTCTCTCTGATCTTTAAAAAAAACTAATAAAAGTTATACAATATACTAAATGCACCCAAAAAAATGGTACCAATTAAAAACTACAGTTTGCTATGAAACAGACAAGTCCTCATACGTCGTACCTCTGTATTCTCTGTTGTTGTACCCCTGCATTAGCCCATAGTCTGGAGTCCTCTGGCAGCCTATATTCCGTATACTGCACCCAGAATTACAGGACAAGTGTCAGGAATTTCCAATACTATTATTATCATATGTCAATGCTGGGTAAACAGTTCTGTATTATATAATATGGCTCCAAAGGTGAAGCTTCACTGTCAGTGCTGCTTATGCAACTAGAATGTGACTATGGCCTTGACTGGTATAATGAATAATTAGGGAACTATAAAGTATCCTGCCCTGTGATCTTCGAAGTTAGCAGCAGGGGCGTAACTATAGAGGGTGCAGGGGATGCGTTTGCACCCGGGCCCAGGAGCCTTGGGGGGCCCATAAGGCCTCTCTTCTCCATATAGGGAGCCCAGTACTATGAATAAAGTGTTATAGTTGGGGGCCCCGTTACAGCTTTTGCATTGGCGCCCAGGAGCTTCAAGTTACGCCTCTGGTTAGCAGATATTATGTCTTATATCACTACTCTATGTAATGTAACACTATCATGTAGTTGCACTTAATAGTACATTATAAAGTAGAGTGAAACTCGTATATTACAAGCATATCTATTGATCGAGTCATGTTAGATGTCTGTACTACTGAATATAAGAAAACCATATACTTATGTCTCAGTCATGTTGAGTAACATTGATAGCTCCATTGTTCTATATAACTGCACAGGGTGTAATTAAAACAGTTCTGCATTATTATTAATTATGCAATAATAAAACTGAAGAAATACAACAAATGTTTAAGAAAATTCTAGAACAAGGAAGTAAATAAAGTTTCTCCCTGGAACGAAGAAAATAATCAATAATGTATGGGGGTCAATGAGTCCTATTGCAAGTAATCATTTCCAAGGTTTAACTAAGCCTTGGAAAGCTGGGTAAGAACAGATTTACAGGTGAGGCACTAAAAGGCATTATCATAGTTGGAGATAGATATAATTGCCATTGCCCACAGATCTGGGAAACCTGGCAAAAGAGGTGGGACATCTGCCCCGGGTGCATCGTGCAACTAATTACAGTTCTGCTAGAGTTGTGTCACACAGAAATTTGTACCTAATTACAGAAGTTAACTTCCAGTGATCACTCTTTTCACAGCTTTCCAGCTATGGCTAATAGAGGGGAGATATGAGTGGGTAACATAAAGAACATACGGAAAAAATTGTGCCAGGATTAAAGCTACCCCCTATCCACATGACAGGGGATAACTTTTAGATTGGTGGGGATCCCAGTTGTCAGTCCCCACCAAACCCATGAATAGGTGTCCTCATGGTTCTTAAACATGAGCGTCATTGCTCCATTCATTTCATAGGACTGCAAAGATACTGTAGGATGTTACGATCATGTGGGCAAACTAAGCACGGGGCCCACACGATCGTGACCAAAGACGACTGGGTACGCACACGGGTTACTGGCAAACTGACCCTGTGCTACCGGGAGGTTGACCTGGCCCTACCTAAGCGGGGACATTGCCCCAATAAGGGCAGCCCAGCGGTCTTCAGATCTGGGCCCTAGCTGATCCTAGGAGCCATGCACCAGAACAGGATACATACACATGCCACATGACAGGGACTGTACAACAGGACACACAGAGCCGGAATACACAGCATACAGCAGCCAAAATGCAACCACAAGTAACAGATGATAAGCTGAATATAAATACCAGGTATTAGTTGACATTTTGTACAAAACGTGAAAGCTAGCGGGCCACTTCACGGCTCCTGGTTATACTGCTAGTCCTTACACTAACCAGGAGTTCAGCAGAACCGGACACAGTTCACACAGCACACTGCAACAGGACAGGACACAGATAGCAAGTCACACAGCAAGCTGACACAAAACTGACAGAATTTAAACATACAAATGGACTTGAACCAGCAAGACACAGATCACACAGCAAACTTCAACAGACAAGGATTCATAACTGCTCACCATGAACACCAGACAGAGACTGACCAGGAGCTGGGTTTATATGTGAGCACAGACCCAGGAGATTGGCTAGCAGGAAGTACCACACCCAGCCAGCTCAACCAATTAACCCCGTGAGGGAATGTGACGCTGGGAAGCTTACAACTACAGATCCCAGCAGCACACGTAACATAGGAGAGTTCAAGTGCTCAACTATCTCCTGCAGAAATGAATGGAGCAATAGCGTGCTTATTCGACTGCCGCTCCTGTCATGTAGGGACCTTTGGAATCCCTATTATCAGGATCGGTAAGGGGCTCAGCAGTCGAATGCCCGCCGACCTGAAAGCTATTGCCTATCCTTTGGCTAGGGCACAACTTTTAATCTGGGCACAATCCCTTTAAAGAGTTTATGTCACTATAAAACTTTGCAATTCAATAGTCTGCAAACGTTAACCAGTGATTGTACAGCAGCTGTATATATTCTATTGTTGGTATTTGCCTTCATTGTTTGCTTTTGTCCCATGATATTCCTCCATATTCATGACTGCATTGTTGGCTTATGAACTTATGATATGTAATAGAGTCATACGTAGGGATTATAAGACATCACAGCTGCCTTTCCTAATCATGTTTAATAGATACCTTTCCGGTGACACAGACATCACAAGACAGCGCAGGTAACTGCAGGAGGAGTCATCTGCTTCTTGACTTCCTGGTGTAAGAGTAGATGAGGCTTTGTCTAGTCTGAGCCTATGGCACGGAGAAGTATACACGCTTTGGAATTGTTGTGAACCCCATTGCCTTGACTTTGGTCTCTACTCAGAAGTTGGGAGATTTGGAGGAAAGAAGTGTGTGCACCCCTCTTAAGACCACAGGACTCCGGGTACTGATGACTCTATTCAACAATGTAAATGGGACCCCAATATTGAGGTAAGTCAGCATTACGAATACAAATGTACTCATGAAGACAAAGAAATATAGAATATATAGTATATGGCAGAAATAACATACGTACAGTATATTCGGAATATACTTTGGAGCTCATCTATGAAAAGTTTGAAGACTTTAAAAAACTTCTCAGCATGGGGTCCTTTGGAAACAGTGAATGAGATTGACAGTCAATGCTTGCAATGGACAGGCTTGCATTATAATTAAGCGTAAGGAAAGAGGGGCCCCGGGCAGCTGCCCAGTTTGCCACCCCCTAAAATAGATAGTTTTAATAATATACAAATGAAGGCTTTTATAACTACTAATTACTGAGGGAGGCGGACTACTTTGCTTGCAACCCATAGCTGCTAACAGCAGAAGACTTTTAATTGGGGGGGGGGGGATGAATCTGGTGCACAAGGTTACTTATATGCACATGATTTATGACTTTAAATAGGAGTTACTTCTGATGTACTGAATAGTGTACTGTGTTACCGTATGGATTATTGCTATTCATGGTAAAGGATTTGTGGTGGCTTTAGGGTTAACAGGCCTTGCCAAACTATAAATGTCTTACATACTGTCTGACTCCCTAGTGGCTGTAGTACTACAGACTCCAGCATGCACTGCCGAGCATGATGTTTGATAACTGCAGTAGACATAAACTTTCCTTGGCCCATCATAAATCACTGTAGGGTCTTGTAAAGAGGAATTCATGTGCTGGATGACACAATAATGTTGCTCAACCACAGGTTTGTATATCCTCACTTTCCTCCTAAGGAACAGAATAAGCTGCACGACGCACCGAAAGCCGCCGTAAATTCTGCACCAAAATCTGCAGATTTTGATACGAAATTGACAATGGCTTCAAACCTGCCTGTAAACACGCATCAAAATCCGGATTTTGATGTGAAATTCCGCAACTGTGGATTTAGCTGCATAATTCTGTGAAAGGTCCCTAAGGCCTCATGTCCACGGGGAAAATCAGGCCCGCCGCGGATTCTTCATGGAGAATCCATAGCGGGTCCCTCCATTCCCGCGGACAGGAGGCTAAAAAGAAGAATTTACTCGCCTGTTCGGACACTGCGGACCTGCCCTCCGTCGCAGCCGGATCTTCTTTCTTCGGCCCAAGAATGTGCTCGGCACGCCTGTAGAGTGCCGTGCGCATGCACCGGGCACTCCAATTTTTTTAAACTCCTGCTCTCCCGCGCGCGGAGAGCAGAAATTCAGGCGCGGGTGTACCGTGGATCCGGACAGCTTCCATAGGCTTCAATAGAAGCCTGCGGGAGCCGTCCCCGCGGGAGACCCGCACTAAAATGGAGCATGCCGCGTTTTTTTTCCCGCACACGCAATCCGCGCCTCAAGGGGAAAATTACATCCGAAGGTATTTAACTACCTGCGGGTGTCCAATTCATCCCTATGGGGCGCGGATCCGCGTGCGGGACAAACGCTTTTAAATCTTCTTTTTACTGTGGACATGAGGCCTAAGACAACACTTCTCTCATATGTCCTCTTCCCCGGTATAAAGACTCGTTCATATCTGCATTAGGGCTTTCCATGTGAATTCCGACTGTCCTTTCCATTTTTTCCCATTGAGTTCAGTTTGCTTCTGTTCTGTTACGGTTCTGTTTTTTTAATGGTGGGCATACAGTAATCTAGTCCAAGTCTAATTAATAGTTCTGCACCCCTCAAAACCCACCCCATTCTGGCTTATTCCCACTGCCGTAAGCACCACTACGCTCACCGGCATAGAGCGTGGTCACTCCTGAACAAGAGGAATCCCTTCCCCTTCGCTGGCTGTTCAAGCTCCGTGCCAGAGCACAGAAATTTGAAAATGACCACAAGAAGACAAGGGCTGCCCGATATTCCCCACACATAGTTAACTACTCGCGGGGAGGACAGGCGGTAAAAGAGCTGGTGAAAACGGAACTACTGAAATCCCATAGAGATCCGTGGTTTCGTTTTGGTCTGTTATACGGCTGTAACTATGATGGCAGTATAAGGGGAGAAAACCGCGCCCGCCTGAATCCGCTCTTCAGCTGTATAGGTTATTTCTACAGCATTCGTAGGATTTTTTTCAAGCCCCATTCAGATGAATGGAACAGTTGCAGAAACGTTCGCAGCAGATCTACTGCATGGGACTATAGCCTTAGGCTAATTTCACACAGGCAAGCGCAATTTTAGGCCGTGAAACTCATCCCAATAATGCGCTTAGGAACGTGCGATTTACTGCGCATGCGAGGCATTTTTGTGTCAAAAAGCGCTTTACATTGCTTCAAGGAAGTAGCGATCCTGTTAGGATCGGCAAGTGTTTCCCACTGTTTTGAATGGGAAACCTTGCATTGCACTTGAGTGGGCGATGCATTCCAAAGGAACACCGTAAGATAGGACAGGGCGTGTTTTTTTTCCCGCATCGCATTGTGCTGAGCGGTAGGGACCAGGACTCCTGTGCTGAGCGGTAGGGACCAGGACTCCTGTGCTGAGCGGTAGGGACCAGGACTCCTGTGCTGAGCGGTAGGGACCAGGACTTCTGTGCTGAGCGGTAGGGACCAGGACTCCTGTGCTGAGCGGTAGGGACCAGGACTTTTGTGCTGAGTGGTAGAGACCAGGACTCCTGTGCTAAGTATTAGGGACCAGGACTCTTGTGGTGAGTAGTAGGGACCAGGACTCTTGTGGTGAGTAGTAGGGACCAGGACTCTTGTGCTAAGTATTAGGGACCAGGACTCTTGTGCTACGTCATAGGGACCAGGACTCTTGAGCTAATTCGTAGGGACCAGGACTCTTGAGCTTAGTCGTACGGACCAGCACTCTTGAGCTTAGTTGTAGGGACCAGGACTCTTGAGCTTAGTCATAGGGACCAGGACTCTTGAGCTAAGTCATAGGGACCAGGACTCTTGAGCTTAGTCATAGGGACCAGGACTCTTGAGCTAAGTCATAGGGACCAGGACTCTTGAGCTAAGTCATAGGGACCAGGACTCTTGAGCTAAGTCGTAGGGACCAGGACTCTTGAGCTTAGTCGTAGGGACCAGGACTCTTGAGCTAAGTCATAGGGACCAGGACTCTTGAGCTAAGTCATAGGGACCAGGACTCTTGAGTTAAGTCGTAGTGACCAGGACTCTTGAGCTAAGTCATAGGGACCAGGACTCTTGAGCTTAGTCGTAGGGACCAGGACTCTTGAGCTTAGTCATAGGGACCAGGACTCTTGAGCTTAGTTGTAGGGACCAGGACTCTTGAGCTTAGTCATAGGGACCAGGACTCTTGAGCTTAGTCATAGGGACCAGGACTCTTGAGCTAAGTCATAGGGACCAGGACTCCTATGCTAAGTCGTAGGGATCAGGACTCCTGTGCTAAGTCGTGGGGACCAGGACTCCTGTGCTAAGTCGTAGGGACCAGAACTCCTGTACTGGATTGATAGCTACTAAATGAGGTGAGTACTCCTTATTTTTAGATTTTACTTTGACTCCTGGACAACCACAAGCACATTAAAGCACAGCCCTAGAATTATTTTGGTGCCTTTTACCCTATATGTTTAGCTGTTATTTTCAGTTTCATGTGCAAAGACATGCAAAAATGTAGAAGGTATACTAGTCATTAGAGATGAGCGAGCCTACTCGGTAAGGTGGGGGAGCGGAACGGGGGGAAGAGTGAGAGAGATCTCTGTCTTCCCCCCGCTCACCCCTGCAGCCCACCCGAGCCTGCTCGGATCACTAAGCAGTTACTCGAGAAGAGCGATGCTCGCTCGAGTAACTGCCTTACCAAGTAGGCTCGCTCATCTCTACTAGTCATCAAAGAGATCTTATATGAAATAAGGGGGGGCTCTCTTATAGGCAGAATGGCTTATTCCATAACATAGGCATCCTGCTTAAGTCGCCCAGCTTCCTGCAAGACCCACAGACCCAGAGTTCATAATACAGCAGAAGTATCAATGCCATACTTATTTAGAGGTACGGGTACACATCTCTTAATGTATCTGGTGCAGGTATCACAGTAATGTGAGGTGCTGAGGGGCGTAGTGGTGGATGGTCGCTATGCCGTACCATGCATAGAGGGACTGGAGGAAGGTCATGTCTCGCTTTCAGACATAAGAAACCAGGAGCGTAATGTGGTCTCCAGCAAGCAGTTGCTGGAGATCTGCTCTTTTAAAAATATCCGGGCCTGTTTTTTTTGGAATGGATGGCAGGTTGGTAGTGGGGCTGTCCATTCCACCTCCTCCACTCCAGGGTGTGGGCGAGCTCATTCAGCACATGTGCTGAGGCTGAGCCAGTGCTAGTGTGCACATAAATAGCAGTTGCACGGACACAGGGGAGAGCTAAGATGGCTGCTGGGCCCTGGCAGCCTGTGCAACGGGCTGGACATAGAAGCCCCGCTGAGCGCCGCACCGCCTAAGTGCGACCTGATTAGGCCGGGATGGCCTGATCGCTGGATTGACGACTACTATTTGTTTGCCTGATACTAAGGCTGGACTTTTCATGTTACTGTTATAAAAAATAAACGCAGGACATGCCTGCTTTGGACTGCATCCGCTTGTGTTCCATCTATGACTATGGCTAAACCCGCACGCTACCGAGCTAATCTCCCACAGTACATAAAATCTACATCAACTGTGCCTTGATAGTCTCAGGATTGCAGCAGAATGCATAAACTGTATCCTGAAATACTATGACCCTGCCACCAAGATTTCCGGCAAGTGCACTAATCTGAAAATACCAGTTTGTGCCCACTAGAGATGAGCGAGCACCCAAATGCTCGGGTCCTCGTTATTCAAGTCGAGCTTTTCGTAAAATTCGAGAGCTCTACTCGAGTAACGAACCCCATTGACTCGAGTATTTTTGTATGGGACCCGCCGGTTGCCGAGCTTTTTGTTTTGTTTCTTTCTCTCTCTCCTCCCCCCCAAGCCAGCTACCATTGACATGCGCAGCGTCGCAGCGGGGAGGGGGCAAAACTGACACGTCACAGCGGGGAGGTGTCAAAACTGGGACGGGGTCGAACACGACGTGATCCTCGCTCGAGTAGCGAGCACCATCGGGTATGCTAATACTCGAACGAGCATCAAGCTTGGCAGAGTACATTCGCTCAACTCTAGTACCCACCCAAGGTGCCAGCTAGCATGCCCAATATAGACTAGTCATCTCAATTGGTGCATCTTTGTTTGCCACGCTCAAATATACATGCTCTGCGGGTGCAAAAAAGCATAGTTCATTCCACAATTATAGAGCGCTCAGGCATACGCAAATACGCACGTCCTTGTGTGAAGGGGGTATAAGATCGTATTTCTTTGCATGATGCAATTGCGCACACAAACTAGGCGCTTCTGAACGAACCCATTGAAATAAATGCATTATATTCTCTCCATTGTATTGCATGCACAATTTTTTTTCTGCGCAGATACCTCCGCATGGAAAATCCACTGCATTTACAGCAGCAGGAAAGTGGGGGAGATTTTCAAAATCTCATTCTACATGCTGTGGAAAAAATTTACATAAAACTTGTGTTGAAATTGACATGTGGTGCGGAATATAAATCCACAGCATGTCAATTTTATCACCGCTTATGCTGTGGAATTCATCGTTTCTCAGTGAAGGAGTGAATTCTGCAGAAAAATACAAAGTAAAAAACACGTCAAAATCTGTACCAAACACGGTAGGTTTTGGTTCGGACTTTCAGCTGCAGAATGTTCACTGAGGACATTTCACAGCAAATCTGCCCCGTGTGAACATGTCCTAAGAGCTTACTGAGGAAAGTGTAATAGATGCTGACATTAACGCCGGGCTTACACGGCCGTAAGCGTAAAACGCTGCAGGGCTCACACGGCCATAAGCGTAAAATGCTGCAGGGCTCACATGGCAGTGAGCGTAAAACGCTGCAAGGGTCATATGGCCGTAAGCGTAAAAACCGCTGCAGGGGTTACATGGCAGTAAGCGTGAAATGCTGCAGGGATCACGCGGCCGTAAGCGTGAAACCCTGCAGGGCTCAAACAGCAGTATGCGTGAAACCCTGCAGGGCTCAAACAGCAGTAAGCGTGAAACGCTGCAGGGCTCACACGGCCATAAGCGTAAAACGCTGCAGGGCTCACACGGCCATAAGCGTAAAACGCTGCAGGGCTCACACGGCCATAAGCATAAAACGCTGCAGGGCTCACACGGCCGTAAGCGTAAAATGCTGCAGGGCTTGCAGGGCTTACACGGCGTAAGCGTAAAACGCTGCAGGACTCACATGGCAGTAAGCATAAAACGCTGCAGGGCTCACACGGCGTAAGCGTAAAACGCTGCAGGGCTCTTATGGCCATAAGTGTAAGACGTTGCAGGGCTCACACGGCAGTAAGCATAAAACACTGCAGGGCTCACACACGCTGTCATGCGCAGTACACATTTTTTTTGGTGAATATTCCCCATGGTGTCACTTCATGGCGGCGCTTATACGCACCGCCTATATGCAATGCAAGTGCATATGCGCGCACATATATATGCGCTCATAGAGAACAATGGGTACATATGCAGCAAAGTAAAACATGCTGCCTTCTTTTTTGCGCTTGTGTATTACGCAATCCCGACACGCTAATGTGATCGGAACATTATAAGGCAATGTGATTGATTGCCTGCGAGTTACAGCGATTTCATACAGGTGTACAGCGCCCGCGTAATATGCGGTAATCATACGCCTGCGTGAGCTTGGCCTTACTGGGAGAAATGCTATGATGGGTAATGTTTATTATGCAGATTCCATAGATTTAATAGATGTTGCCGTGCTAGATTATTGCATAACAGCTGAGGGTGATTTGTGCATAATTAATGTGTATTATGCAATTCACACATAATAGTCTCTGTTGTGGCCGCTGTGGGTATTGTAGCCATTGGAAGGGCTGAGCATTCGCGTTTGATGCACAAATGATAGGACATGACTATAATAATGTTTTAGTCTCCACAACATGGGGTAGGTGGGTGAAGGTTCCTGAAGCCTTGGAAGCTTGCTGTGGAATAGGATCAGAGCAGACTGACTGAGCTACGAGATAATCCCTGGAGCCTCATGATTGGTATGTCATCATCAGTCTAGGCCATCAACCTGCGGTACCTCCGGTCATTGACTTGCTGAACTCCTGAGTCCAAGAGAGATTGAGTTTGTACCATTGAGAAACATTATGAGTGTCCATGTAGTTACGCCAGGCCTCCTAAAATGCTGTAAAGACTGTGACTAGTCAAAGAACCTGTGAACACATAGAGAGACTGAGACTTGATTCCCCAAGAGCCAACAAGCCAGGGCCATAAGCCGATCTCCCAGCCTACTGTCAATGTAATGTAGCTGGATGTCATCATCAGAGTCGGAGCAGTAAGGCTGGGTCCACACGGAACGGATTCCCGACGGAAATCTCGCGGTTTGGCCGCAGCGAAAAAAACACAAGATTTCCGCTGGGAGAACCGCTGCTTCAAAACCCGCGGCGGTTTTTAAGGGGCCCGGCCGCTCGCTCTTCCGCTGCGGCCGGCGCTCCCATAGAGGAGAGTGCAGCCGCAGCGGAAAAAGAAAATTAACATGCTGCGGTCGGCAAATCCGCGCCGCAGCGGCGGCTTCTGCTGGCATAGCCGCAGCGGATTTTCCGTCCCATGTGGACGAGATTTCTCAGAAATCTCGTCTACATGGCTGGCTAATCCCAGGATTAGCGGCCGCATGCGGATTTGCCGCGGCAAAATTCCGCACGGAATTTCCGCGGCAAATCCGCCCCGTGTGGACCCAGCCTAATACGGGCTTCTCTCCCATAGAAATCAATGGAAGTAAAGCCACCTATTACTCTTCTGGTTCTGATCCCAATGTGGGTCTGGAAGTGTAAAAGGCAACTTTGCTTCCATTGGAAGGAAAGCCGCCTATTAGATTTCTTGCTCTGACCTCAATGATTACATTCGGCTCCACTGCACTGAAGCAGGCCAGGCTGGGAATCTCCAGATACTCGGCAATCAACTATTGATAACCTATGCTAAGGATATATCATCAATGGTATTTGCCCCAAAATCCCCTTTAAAGTGTCTATAGCAGTAATTCAGCAGCCAAGTAAAGACCGTTACTGTTTCCTGCCATTCGTTCAGTCTTTTTGAACCATGAGGCTGTCAGAAGGAAACTGCTGGTATCCAGGTAGATAAACTATTCAGTTGGTGCCTCGGGCACAAGGCATGATGATACTGGTAATCCTACAACACTAGCACTAAATTACAATTGTCATAATGTTGGCAATTCAAGCTGACTTCCCCCTCGGTAGTTTGGCGAATTCTTCTGTGAAGCAGGATTATGTTGTAGGAGTTATGTTCCTCCCGACCCACAATACTGAAAACTCCTAAAACTCCACAAAAGGTGAAAGTTTACATTCTCTTCTAGGGTTGCAGGCTGGGTCCCATTTACTTGTATGTAGTGTAGCTTCTTAGCTGTTGGGGTGTGGTACCATTCCTGGATTGCTTCCAATATTTGTAGAATTGCTTAATTTTCCCCTGATTACCTAGAATGCAATGTTACGAGGTGTGTACAGTACATAAATAATAATAATTATTCAATTTTTAAGTGAGAATGTTACTCTGACTTTGGCTCAGACAGGACATGCCTGTCTTCATTAAATTCATATGTGTAGGAGACTACACTAGTAATACCAAGAAATGAGTCAGTCACTCCCAAAAGCAAACAAAAGGCTTATATAATTCATCCGTCCCTGTCAGAAATATTCCCACAATGCACTTCAAGGAGGGTTTGACATATGGAATGCAAGTATGCCAACTTACTAGTCATAAGAGTTAGGACAACGTCTCGAGATAGGAGATAATTACTTGTGAAGGTATGTATAAGGCATATGGTAAATGTAAACAGGACCCACCTGGTACGGACAGCCTGGCAATGGACAGCCCACCACATCGCTAGTCCTGGTTGGCCTCCAAAACAATGTCGCAGTGGTCCATGGTAACACCTAATCCCAAACTACATCCATGAAAAGGATGGAGAACGTCAAGGAGGACATACAGATAGATTAGCCTTCTTCCTCAAGCACAAACTACCTATGCTTGAGAAGAGAGGCTAATTTATCTGTATGTCCTCCGAAACGCGTTGCACTACCTTGTACTGCCTTGTACTTTGTTCACTTCTCGAATAAGTTGGGTTTATCCACACTCTTTGAACTCTACTTGGAGAATACTGTGGTACATTTTTCAAAGGCATCATAGATATCTGAGGGAGTTCGTGTTTCGATCGTAAACTCCCCACCTAATTAATTACCCTGCATGTCATTCCTTATTAACTCACTTTTACCCCCAGAGCGCTGAGAATTTTTGCCACTTGCTTTTCTTGTTTTTGAATTTGCTAGTCATACGAACAATTATGGGATGTCCTTTCATTGAGGTATTTCTAACATGGGTGACTAAAGTCTTGATGTTTGGAACATATGGATTACATCACAACTGCACTCTCCCTAATTTCTGGGCTGTTCTTACTGTTATGTCTCGGTTTTACTGGTCAGATCCTTCAATTTTAAGTTCATCCAAATAATCATCTTGCACATCCTGGTTCATGAATAAAATATTTAGGAACTATAAAAGTTGTGTGATAGATACACAGCAAAGGACAGGAGTGTCAGGAGAGAAGAAACAGTGAGGAACTGGAATAAACTCATTGTCAAAAAACATCAAGCAGTTAGAAGAAGTTGTCAGAATCAAATTAAACTTTCTCTGTGATTGTAATAATGATAGAAGTGATTACATATCAGAGCAAAAGGACAGTTTATTGTGGACAACTGACCACTTGAAGGGAGGCTCTAGTACCCTGTTGTACCGCCTCTAGCTTGGATACAAGATGTGATACGGACATGGAGACTCTAGTACCATGTTGTACTGCCTCTAGCTTGGATACAAGATGTGATATAGTGTGCATGGAGGCTCTAGTACCCTGTTGTACCGCCTCTAGCTTGGATACAAGATGTGATACAGGCGGGCATGGAGGCTCTAGTACCCTGTTGTACCACCTCTAGCTTGGATACAAGATGTGATATGGGCGAGCATGGAGGCTCTAGTACCCTGTTGTACTGCCTCTAGCTTGGATACAAGATGTGATATGGGCGGGCATGGAGGCTCTAGTACCCTGTTGTACCGCCTCTAGCTTGGATACAAGATGTGATACGGGCCGCCATGGAGGCTCTAGTACCCTGTTGTACCACCTCTAGCTTGGATACAAGATGTGATATGGGCCGCCATGGAGCATACTGGTTCTGTATGGTATCCTGCAGCATATCACTCCACATTTGCTGTAACTGAGCCTCTAGATCATGCAAACTTGTAGGCTGTGGAAGTTGGCATCCCAGATCAAATACATGTTCTATTGGCAAAAAATCTGGTGACTGGGCAGACCACAGAAGTGTGACAATGTTGTGGGGAAATTCCTACGACCCCCATGTATGTGCGGCCGAGCATTATCCTGCTGGAAAATACCTCTTGGAAGCTGCCATGAGAGGAACACATGTTCCTTCTCCCTCCAGACCAGGGGTTTTCCAGGGAGAATGCTACTGATGACCTATCCACAGGATAGATCATCAATAGTTGATTGGCAGGAGTCTGTCGCTCAGGCCCCCGACTGATCAGCTGATTGTGAGCCCGCTGATAACACCACAAATACACAGAGATCGGAGACGAAACAGCGGAAGTCACGGCTCCGACCTCTGTATAGTGGCCGGCGCTGCTAACTGCAGACACAGCTCTCATCGATTTCAAAGAGAGCTGCACTTGCAATTACAAGCGCTGTCAATGGGTACACAGCTGATTGGTTAGGGTCCAAAGCGACGAACCCCAGCCGATAAACTATTGATCACCTATCCTGAGAATAGGTCATCAGTAGTATTCTCCTTGGAAAACCCCTTTAAGAGTTGTCATAATGATACAATCCTTTTCACTTCCAACTCTTTGGCACATCCCCATGCCCAAATGCCCACTTGCCGTCTGGCCAAAATGGTCTCAGTGTATTTTAAAGCAATGTCTCCAAAATAAGTCAGGAACGTCATATGTAACATTTTCATGGTCAGTATAGCCTACAGGTACCCTCTTTCCCCGAAAATAAGACAGTGTCTTATATTCATTTTTGCTCCAATAGATTGTACTTTTTTACATGTACAGCTGCCTGGACACTATTTATATTGTCCTTTTTTATTATCTGTAAATAGGGCTCAATTTTTGAGTAGGGCTTATACTTCAAGCATCCTCAAAAGTCCAGAAAAAGCATTCTGCATCCTCAAAAATCCAGAAAAATCCTGCTAGGTCTTATTTTCAGGGTATGTCTTCTTTTCAGGGAAACGGGGTAGCTCTGAAATCTGGCTACAAACCCCCAGAACTTGAACTCTTTCAGTAAGAACTTGACTGTCTTGTCTTTGCAGCTAAACTATCAAGATTGTTGCAAATGCATTGAAACATTAACGCAGAGGCAGAAATAAGACTCTACAACACAGTTACAAGAATTGACATGTTGCATATTAACACACAATCTGTTTTGCAGATATCAGAGCTTCATTCTGCATTTGCTCCTGATCTACCAGCTGATAAGTGAAGTGTTTGGATTACCACCCTGCTTAAGAAATTTGTTGGGATCTGGGGATCAAGGAGGTATGAGCAGACACTTTATTAACAGCAGCGCAATAGCTCTATGGGGGAGGGGGGCAGAAGTAGCTGTTGCACCAGGGCATTGCATGTTGGTTGCAAATGCTGCCGTAGTTTAGTTATTTATCACTTTATCCAGCCTGCAAGAGAAATCATCTTTCTATGCAATGATGTCATGATGAGCCTGTGCTTCTATATACCGTGTTTCCCCGAAAATAAGACAGTGTCTTATATAAATTTTTGTTGAAAAAGGTATTACATGTATATCTGCCTGGGCACTATTTAAATTGACTTTTTTTTAATTAACTGTTAGCAGGGCTTAATTTTGGAGTAGGGCTTATATTTCAAGCATCCTCAAAAAGCCTGGAAAATCATTTTGCATCCTCAAAAATTCTGGAAAATCATGCTAGGTCTTATTTTTAGGGTATGTCTTATTTTCAGGGAAACAGGGTAAATGGACAGGGCAGAACTGTAGTGCAAAGCACGGGGGAAGAATAGAAGCCCACACATCAGAAGTGTTTCTAAAATAGCATTTGGATTTGTACTTATGCAGCATTTATTGAGGATATGACTCTTGATCTCAGTATTTAGGAATGGGGAGGCAGCCAGCAACTTCTTGGGTCGCAGACTGCAACACAACCAGTTTGACTTTGAGATGTTCATCATTGGAAATCTGGAGAGAGAATGTTACGAGGAGCAATGCAACTATGAGGAAGCCAGGGAGATATTTGAAGACGACGATTCGGTGGTAATTTAATAAACCTTTCAATGTGATATTATGTCTTGAAAATGCATTTGATTAAAGTTGTTGTATAAGATTGGAAAAACATGGCTGCCTCCTTTCACAAAACAGTGCCGCACTGGTTCATAGGTGGGTGCCGGCTGTTTCTGACAGCTGACAACTGCTGCAAATGGCTACAGTCAAAGCAGCTAGTGGTTGCTTGACAGCTTACATCCACATCAGCATAAAGACTGTCAGATGGAGGAGGGTACCCCTTCTAGCTCACCATCGGTTCCCCATGATGATGGTGTGCCAATGGTTGACATGGCAACCCAGGGCCTAGTGGAGGCTTCCTGGGTTGCCGTGTATTTAAACCTACTAAGCCCTGCTTGTGGCAGGGCTTAATATGGGAATGTGAAAAATACAATGTAATGCAATATGTAAACGATCAAATGATCACAAGTTCAAGTCCCCTATGGAGACTTGAATTTGTATCAAACCAATAGAATATATATATATAATTGACATTGCCATGTCCAAAAAGGTACAAACTATCTAAGTATTGTTATCTTGATCTCACACAGTGAATGTTGTAAAAAAAAATACATTAAGGCCTCATGTCCATGGGCAAAATAGGATTTAAAATCCGCAGCGGATCACCCGCATGCGGATCCGCACCCTATTGCGGATGCATTGACCACCCGCGGGGTAGATAAATACCCGCGGATGGTCAATAAAAGTGAATTTAAAAAAAATGGAGCATGAAAAAAAGTGGACATGCTCCATTTTCGTGCAGGTCTCCCGCAAGTACGGCTCCCGCAGGCTTCTATTGAAGCCTATGGAGGCCGTCCGGATCCACCGGAGACCTAAAATAAGAATAACTTACCCGCAGCGAACCGGGCAGTTCTTCTCTTCTTCACGACCGGATCTTCTTTCTTCGGCCTGGCGGATGTGCCCGGCGCATGCGCGCGGAACGCCACCGATGTGCCGAGCACATCTGCCAGCCGAAGAAAGAAGATCCGACCGTGAAGAAGAGAAGATCTGCCGGGTCCACTGCGGGTGAGTTAATTCTTATTTTCAGCGCTCATGTCCGCGTGGCAGGAGGGACCCACTACGGATTCTCCATGTAGAATCCGTAGCGGGCCTGATTTTCCCCGTGGACATAAGGCTTAAGCCAGAATTGTATTTTTACGCTCACGCTGACTCCCAATGAAGATGGAATAAAATTTGATCAAAAAGTCATGTATACCCACCCAAAAATGGTAGCAATAAGAAACTATAGCTTGCACCACAAGTGAAAGCCCTAACACAACGCCGTTGACTGAAAAATAAAAAAAGTGATGGGGCTCTGAATATGACAATAAAAAGCATTCTACTTTTTAATAGAAGGGTTTTTAATTTTTTGAAAGTAGTAAAAAAAAAATCTGCAACCATAGTAGCATCGTAATGGTACTGACTCATAGAATAAAGTTTTTACTGCACCTCAAACACAGGAAAAGCAAAACTTTCTTTAAAATTTAGTGGGTATTTTTGCAAACATAAACATTTACACTAAGGTAACTTACAGGTCTTCTCTGATTGGAGCCCTTCTCCTTTTCTTCTCCATCCACCATGACAACTTCTCCGAGCCACGACTCATGGTTGCCGAGTTTGGAGTCCAGATGTCTTCTGCTTCTTGCTTTTGCAGTACATCTCTACACTGCATATAATTCCCCATAAATAAAAGTGTGCCCCACAATGTCAGCCTGAATGACAAGTACCCCAAACTGTGCTTTTAAATACAAGTCTGCCCCACATTATGACCTTCAAGAAACTGTGCCTTCCGAAGAAGAAAACTTGCTGTTAACTGTGCTCCTTAATGAAAGTCTACCCCATAATGTGCCCATTAATGTATAACAAAACTCCCAGTAAGCATTAGTTATCTGCCAATGAATCTACAGAGTCACTCAAAAACATTTTAAGGGGTTTTCCAGGACATTAAAAAAGCATAAAGGGTTAAAATGAAGAAAAAGTGAATACTCACCTATCCCCGAGGCTCCTTGTCCAGAGCTGCAGCCCTAGTGCACGACTCACGTTCATTGTGCACATGACCTCTCAGCCATTCAATGGCCATGGAAAAATCACCGCTGAAGCCTGTGACTGGCTGAGCCATCACTTGTACAATATAGAGCATATGACTGCCCGACACTTCTTCTGGGTTCCATGCAGTAGGCACTGGGGCTGCAATGATGGATGGAGAGCCTCTGGGATAGGTCCATATTTAACCCTTTGCAATCCAATTTTGGATTCAGGGTTTCCTAGGGGGCTTTCTCTTTCTGCCATTATACAATGGCGGCATCTGCTGGCTAGATCCAGTACTGCGGTATGGAACATGCTGGAGAGGTCCCCGACAACAGAGCGGCCAGTAATATACAGTAAGAATACCCTGCCGGATGTCTTCCGACATCGGAGCTGTACAGGCTTCAATCAGAATGTCTGAAGACTACTTTTGAAAAAAATAAACCAGAAAACTCCTTTAGGGCTCACTCAGGCAGGCGTTTTTATGTGTGAATTTATGTGCACAAAAACGCATTCGTAAAAAATTTGCGTGATCGGAGCCATGCTGAAAAAATGTCATGCTGAAAAAACGCACCTGGCAGCGTTTATGTGCACATAAAGTGCGCTGCCTGCTGTCCCCTGCTGCGGCTGTGACAGCTGCGGCATGGGATTTCTTGGATGTGAAACCCTTGGATGCTGTCACATCCAGGGATTTCACCTGTGGTCAACGGGGCCGGAGGCAGTAGCCGCGGCCCCATTGACATACAGAGAAGATTGCGATCCTCTGCCACAGAGGATTTCTTCATCTCCGCGGGAAGTCCCCTTGTCACTGAACACTGTGACAGCATTGTCACAGTGTCCAGTGACAAGGCAACTCTCCGTGGCGATGAAAAAATCTTCTGCCACAGCTGCGGCAGAGGACCGCAATGCTATCCCATTGAATTCAATGGAGCCAGCGCTTCAGCCGACTCCATTAAAAGCAATGGGCTGCTGGCAAGCCCTGCAGTGATTTTCGGGGAAGGGCTTTAAATATAAGCCCATCCCTGAAAATCATCCCTAAAATGTGCAAAGAAAAAATAAATTTTATATATATATATATATATATATATATATATTACACACATACTCAACTCTCCGCAGCTGCCGGAGCTCAGGTGCATCCAGCTGGGTTTTCTCCCTGCAATGCTTTGAAGTGCTTTAAAATCCCTGTCTGATGAAAGGGCTGCCTCTGATTGGCTGAGCACTGTGACCAATCAGAGGCAGCTCTCAGCTGTCATTCAATAGCCGAGTGGTGCGCCTTATTGGTCACAGTGCTCAACCAATCACAGGCAGCCCTTTCAGCAGGCGGGGATTTTAAATCTTAGAAGACACGGCTGGATGTGCCTGAGCCCCGGCAGCTGCGGAGAAGTGAGTATATATATTTCTTACACATTTTAGAGATGATTTTTCAGGGAAGGGCTTATATTTAAAGCCCTTCCCTGAAAATCCCTGCAAGGCTTGCTGGCAGCCTACTGCTTTCAATGGAGCCAGCTGTAGTGCTGGCTCCATTAAATTCAATGGGAGAACATCGCCAGAACAGCTGTGCTAGAGGATTGCGATCTTCACTGTATGTTCTCAATGGGGTTGGTGCTGCTGTCGTTGGCCCCATTGAGAACAAGGTGAAACATCTTGCTGTCACATGCAGGGGTTTCACATCCAAAAAAGACAGCTGCCGCAGTTACTTGCGTTTTAAAATCCACTGCCCTATACTTACCGTATATGACCTCTGCCAATGAAAAGCATTGGTTCTTAATACATGCGGATCGCAAACGCAAGTATCATGCGCACATAAAAACGCCCATCTGACTGAGCCATTAAAGGGGTTGTCCCGCGCCGAAACGGGGTTTTTTTTTTTCCAACCCCCCCCCCCCCCCCCCCGTTCGGCGCGAGACAACCCCGATGCAGGGACCTAAAGAAAGCTTACCGGAGCGCTTACCTTAATCCCCGCGCTCCGGTGACTTCTATACTTACCGGTGAAGATGGCCGCCGGGATCCTCTTCCTCCGTGGACCGCAGCTCTTCTGTGCGGTCCATTGCCGATTCCAGCCTCCTGATTGGCTGGAATCGGCACGTGACGGGGCGGAGCTACACGGAGCCGGCATCCTGCACGAGAGGCTCCATAGAAGAAAGCAGAAGACCCGGACTGCGCAAGCGCGGCTAATTTGGCCATCAGAGGCCGAAAATTAGTCGGCACCATGGAGACGAGGACGCCAGCAACGGAGCAGGTAAGTAAAAAACTTTTTATAACTTCTGTATGGCTCATAATTAATGCACAATGTATATTACAAAGTGCATTAATATGGCCATACAGAAGTGTATAGACCCACTTGCTGCCGCGGGACAACCCCTTTAAAGGGGGATTGATGTGGAGTTCTACAGTGTAAAAATCCACACAGAATCCATAGCATTTATTGTGGATTTTGGTGCGGATCCGCGGTGGGCTTCATCTCAAATAGTGCAGATTTCTCCACTGTGGAAAATTCATACCTGCAAGTTTCCGCAATGATGGACATACCCTTTAACCCTTTCCAGTCCAATTTGTATCCTGGTTTTCCTAGGGGGGTTACTCTTTTTCTGCTGTTATACAACAGCACTATATGCTGGCTAAAGCCAGTACTGCATGAGGTGACACGTTGGATAGGCTCCGACAGCAGAGAGGCTGGCAATATGCAGTAAGAGAACCCCGACGGACATCTTCCAACATCGGAGCTGCACAGCCTTAAATCATAATGTCTTCACAGGTCAGACAGTGGATTGGAAAGGGTTAAAAACATTTTTAGTTTTATACCTTTAAGTCAACTTTTCTAATCGGCCTTAAAATTATGCATTTTTTGTTATTTTTTTTTTTAAAGGTGGCATTCTGGAAGGAATACTCACTGAGAAGGTCTAAGGAAGGTAAAGACCTACTTTTTTTTAACAATATACCATCATTTCAGATAATGCCAGGATATAATGTCGATAGTGTTTGGCACATTAGGTGATGTGTTTATGGGTTTTTCAATGTACATAGATCTAGAAATATTTCCTAGACTTATTTAAAAATGGTCCCATTATAGTAAAGTGCAGCACTAGCTCCAGGTTTATGTGCTCCCTTGGGTGACCGAGTAACAGCACAGCTCCCTTAGTCATTTATTGACCCACTGTGTCCCTGAGTCATTAAAGAAAGTCTGTCACAACTTTTTTGCTACCCTGTTCCCCCAAAAATAAGCCCTACCCTGATTTTTCAGGCGAGGCTTAAAATATAATCCCTACCCTCGAAATAAGGACTAGCCGCGCTACATTAAGAAAAAACAATACATTACCTAGCAGTCTCAGTCCATGTACCCCCCCCCCCCCCCCCCCGCGCGCGCGTGTTGCTCAGTGGAGCTCTGACACGCTTCCTGCACTCCTCGACTGCCCACAGAGAATTGCTTCCTGCTTACGAGATTCATAAATCCCGCCTCCTGGAAGTGATAGCTCTGATTGGTTCTTGAGCGCTTCTCAGCCAATCAATACTGCGGTTCAGCCAATTCATAAACACTGCCTTCACAACCCGATGGCTGTGATTGGTTCTTGAGCACTGGTCAGCCAATCAATGCAGTGCTGGATGAACCAATCACAGCCATCATATTGGTTCATCAAGCACTGCTCAGCCAATCAACTACTCAGAGCCATCACTTCTTGGAGGCGGGATTTATAAATCCTGTAACCAGGAAGCGATCTTCTGTGGGTGGCCAAGGACTGCAGGAAGCATGCCTGAGCTCCAGAGGGCAGCGGGAGAGACGAGGGCCGAGCCTGCTAGGTAAGTATAAGACACCCCCTGAAAATAAGACCTAGTGTCTCTTTGGGGGCAAAAATTAATATGACGGGGTCTTATTTTGGGGAAACTTGGTATCTACTGAATATACTGCTGATGTCTGCCGATATGAAGTGCAAATTGGTGTCTCTACTTTGTGTCTCTGCTTCTGGAAATTACTGGTGGACCATCTGATGGGCATCACGCGCATGCGGTGTTGTTGATGTGGTGCAAGGTGGAGACGTAATGGGGTACAGAATGGGCGCACTTTCCTCTTCAATGGACAGGGAAGGATCTGGACCGCAGGCAGAGATGGGCCTCCCATCGGACGGTCCACTGGTAATTTGCATATAATGCGAGGTGCAATTAACAACCGCTATCTGAACATTGTAGAAGCAGGGACACAAAGTAAAGTTAACAATATGTACTTCACATCGGCGGACATCAGCCAGTATATTCTGTAGATAGCAGGAAAAATAGTGACAGATTTCAATTAATAAGGCCTTTTTTGGGCCTCCTGAGACATTAATAAGTCCCCACTCTGGCCTCCAAGTCATTTATATGCCCCCTGTGCCCGCTGAGTAATTCATTAGGCCTAACTGTGTTCCCTGAGTCATTTATAGGCCCCGCTATATTCCTTGAGTCATTATAAATCATTACTGTGCCCACTGAGTCCCCACTGTGACCTGTGAGTTATTTGTAGGCCTCGCTGTGTCCCATGAGCCATTAATAAGGCCTTACTGTGCCGGACTCCAAGTCATTTATAGGCTTCTGTGTGCCCTAGCAATAAAATAAAATTATAAACTCACTCACCTTCATTACATTTTCATGGCATCCTCCATCCTCTGCCTTGTCCTCTTCTGGCCAGGAGTGACGGAAGCAACGTGATGCAATTACAGAATGATGAGCAGTCATGTATGTGCTGGCACCTCTGGCACCTGGCCTGGCACGACAATTGAAGTAGCTCACAGTAGGATACTGAAACATGGAGGCCTGCATAAAGTTTCCACTGAACTTAAAAAACTTTTTATTGATGATCAGGCACACTGGCTTAGAAGTGATAAAACAGTTCTTACAAGAGGTTGACACTTGGTTCCAGAGACAGTGAACAGGCTGACTGCTGTAGCTAATGAACAGGATCTACTTCCTTCTTGACCAGCATGGAAGGCATGCTCAGCCAACTTTTCTCTACACATTGCCCCATGCGCTCTCAAGATACTCTCATTTTTATTATCAAGCTCTGGGACTACTCCCCTTCCTATTATAGTCTGGGGCCTGGTTTCTATTGCTCTAGACCATACATGTCAAACATAGGGCCGTGGGCCGAATCCAGCCCGCCACCTTATTTTATGTGGCCTGCAAGCCCTGCAGTAACCTAATAGGCATTACACATAGCCTGCAGTTCCAGTCTGGTGACGGCAGTGCAGAGTCTGTAGATCCCTTCCCCTTTCCACCATTGGCGCCTGCATGCGCCGTCCTGTACACAGCATAGATAACGGGAGGTCAGCCGTCTTAGACTTAGTAGCGGCTGCACCACCACTGCCAGCCGGGAGCTGCAGTCTTGGTGAGCGGAATGCCTGTAGGGATGCCGGATGGACAGAGGCTAATAGGAGAGTCACTATTACTACTTGCACTACTATAGGCATTACTTACTACTACTGGGGCCAATATAGGGGACACTGTTACTACTGGATCCACTATGGGGGGCAATTATTACTACTGGGGCCAATATGTGGGTAGCTATTACTACTGGATCCAACATGGGGGCACTATTACTATGGGGGGACACTTACTACTGGGGCCACTATGGGGGCTCACTATTACTACTATGGCCACTATGGAGGTCACTAATACTACTGGGGCCACAAGGGGGGGAAATTATTACTACTGGGTACAATATAGGGGAGTTCTATTACTACTGGATGCACCAGTAGGGGCACTATTATTATGGGGCCCACCAATATCACTGTTACTACTGGGAACACTATGGGGGTCACTATTACTACTGGGGCCACTATTGGGAACACTATTATTACTGGGGTCACCATGAGATTCACTATTACTAGAGTCACTATGGGGGACACTATAACTATTGGGGACACTATGGAGGTCAATTATTACTACTGGGTACAATACAGGGCAGGCTACTTCTACTGGATCCACCATGGGAAGAACTATTTTTTATGCGGGCCACCAATATCAGGGTCCCTGTTACTACTGGGGCCACTATTGGAAACACTATTACTATTGGGGCAACTATGGGAGCACTATTACTACTGGGGCTACTATAAGGGTAACTATTATTACTGGGGTCACTATGGGGGACACTATTACTACTTGGGCTACTATTATTACTGGGTTCACTATGGGGGACACTATTACTACTTGGGCTACTATTATTACTGGGGTTACTATGGGGGATATTATTTCTACTAGGGCTACTATTATTTTTGAGGTCACTATGGGGGACACTATTACTACTGGGGCTACTATTATTACTGAGGTCACTATTGGGGACATTATTACTACTGGGGGTACTATTATTACTGAGGTCACTATGGGGGACACTATTACTACAGGGGCTACTATTATTACTGGGGTCACTATGGGGGACATTATTACTACTGGGGCTACTATTATTACTGAGGTCACTATGGGGGACACTATTACTACTGGGCCTACTATTATTACTGGGGTTACTATGGGGGACATTATTACTACTGGGGCTACTATTATTACTGAGGTCACTATGGGGGACACTATTACTACTGGGGCTACTATTATTACTGGGGTCACTATGGGGGACATTATTACTACTGGGGCTACTATTATTACTGGGGTTACTATGGGGGACATTATTACTACTGGGGCTACTATTATTACTGGGGTCACTATGGGGGACATTATTACTACTTGGGCTACTATTATTACTGGGGTTACTATGGGGGACATTATTACTACTGGGGCTACTATTATTACTGGGGTTACTATGGGGGACATTATTACTACTGGGGCTACTATTATTACTGGGGTCACTATGGGGGACATTATTACTACAGGGGCTACTATTATTACTGAGGTCACTATGGGGGACATTATTACTACTGGGGCTACTATTATTACTGGGGTCACTATGGGGGACATTATTACTACTGGGGCTACTATTATTACTGGGGTCACTATGGGGGACATTATTACTACTGGGGCTACTATTATTACTGGGGTCACTATGGGGGACATTATTACTACTGGGGCTACTATTATTACTGGGGTCACTATGGGGGACATTATTACTACTGGGGCTACTATTATTAATAATGTATTTTTTATGCATATTTATTCTTCACTTAGATACAGAAATAAAGATTGATGTGATCGGGCTACTCACTGGCTTAATTTGTGCCGGAACTTTCCTGGTTATATTTGGACTTCTCGGTTATTATTGGTACATGGTGTATTGTCTCCCAAGAAGACACCGTCAGATGTAAGTATGATAGTTCAGACAAAACTTATCATGTACTTCCCAACAGTTCTAACCAAGGTTGAGATTAGAACGCTCTTCTTGGAAGCAGTAATCTATGTTCTATGAAAGGATAAATAAATAGAAAACCTCTAAGGATGTTATACATTATTTCTAATTGCCACATAAGAGCTTAAGAAGTACCTAGCAATTTTTTTGCACTAATCAGTGGTACTTGTTAATACATGACTTGGTGATATATATCATTATGGTCTCACCTTCTAGCAGCCTTTAGTTCCCCTTTCTCTGCCTACAGGCTCATTGTAAGTTTTCAGGAACCTCCTCAATCAGGATAAACTCTATCGAGTGTAAAACAGTAAATAGTATGGGAGGAGGGGGATGCAGCTGCAGGAGGGAGAAAGGGGATGAGAGCAATAGGTGGAGACAACAGAAAGAGCCAACCCACTTGGCAAGCATGGAGAGAGAAAATGTGTAGAAACCAGCCGAGAGCAGGAAAAAGACCCAAAAATGTAGGTGAGAGACCAAAAATGTAGTAAAGTTTTTATTCTGATGGTTTCCTCATTTCTAGTAAATTGCATAAATAACAGTTTTATTCTATATAATCAAAATCGATCAATGGGGAATGTTCTTGCAATAACCTCCGCATGGAGTCTGTATGTTCTCCCATGTTTGCATGGCTTTTCTCCGTGTACCTCCCACTTTCCAAAAACATACAGATAAGTGAATATAGATTGTGACCCTCAGGCTTTGTTCCCACGAGCGTATATGGGCCGCCGCTCTCAAGGCCGGCCAATATACGCTACCATCTGAGCCGTAAAAGCTTGAGAACGGGCGCACAAATCTAATGTTTGTGCGCCCATTCAGGTGGCATGGGCCCCCGCCCATATACGCCGAGGCCACCATGCCATTGCCCCTTCCCTCCCCCTTGCTGGCTTACTTCCTCTCTTCTCCTAAGCACCGCCCCATCCCACCTTCTCTCATTCCTGGCTGCAGACAAGGGGCAGGGAGGGGGCCAGAGCTTGGCTCCACCCCAGTCCTGCCCCTTGTCTGCAGCCAGCAATGGGAAGAGGTGGGACAGGGCAGCACTTAGCTCTTCCCCCATCCTGCCCCCTCCCATTGGAATCAGACGGAGGGGAGGAGAGAAAAGGGAGGGAGTTTCGTAATCTTTTGGGCCCGACGTGAAAACGCCCAAGACTACATTGACCAGTTTTTTTTTTTGGCGCTTTTACATCACGGGAATACGGCCATGTGATCTGATGCATTGAAATCTAATGCATTAAATCACAGCATATATCGGCCGACTGTGAAAACGGCGAGCGGATATACGCTCAGGGGAAAGAGGCCTCACTGTGGACAGAACCCAATACCAAGTGATGTAAAGTGCTGTGTAATATGCATGTGCTGTATAAATAAAGGTGATTCATTTAATGGACAATTAAGGGATTATATAGGATTTTCCTCCTTTTTTTCCTCCGCTGTGCAGTATTGTGCGGCAGCTATTGGTTCTTTTGCACAGACCGAAGTCTCAGGCCAATGTAACAAGCTTCAATCAACAGGCTTGTTCATCAACGCTCACTTCATTTTTCTTTACACGGGTCAAGCATCAGTTTATTAATTCTTAATACAAACAAGTGTCTCCACAGGCCAGCGGTACATTTCCCGGTAAATTTGGGGAGATTTACCACCAATCAGTTGGCATTTTTTATTCTCGCATAAAGGAGCCGATCAGCCAACAAACGAATGTTTGCTCGTTTGTCGGATGATCATTGGTTTTTTTATGCGGCCCGATTGTTGAGTGAACAAGCATTCAGAGGAACACTCGGGTCCAATAATTGGCCCATGTAAAAGAACCATTAGTCACTTGGATAAAGCTGAGCTGCAATCCCAGACATAGCTCACGGGCAGGTGAGGCGCTGTTTCTTGGACAAAAAAAACAGTCATGTGACTTCTGAAGGTTCTAGCAGGAATATATATAGTCAACCAATAAAATACACAACTATATAAGCATGGGTATTTAACCCTCTACAATCTTTCTGAATTCCTTTTTACAATTACCAATGTAATTCCTTGACAGCCGAATGCCTTTGTAAACTAATTGTTGGACAATGCAACTGCTGGCAGCCTTTTTAAGAGAAGCAATCCTGACAACACTCTTGTCCTGCAACTTTATTTCTGTCAGCCGATTTCTTAGGGTGAGGTTATTCATCCAGATCTATTAATTTTGTGCATGTATAAATGAAAATGTACTATTCCATAAAATTGAATTTGAGAGTATTTTTGGCAGACGCTAAGCCAGACACTGGGCTTTTTAACCCCTTAACGCCGCAGGAAGTAAGTTTACATCCTGGCAGGTTGGTAGTTAACAGAAGTGAGCCCACACCATCCCACAGTGGGAGCTGGCTGTGACGGATAACCAACCTCCTGCTGCAACAGCGGGGATCGGTGTTCTCACTGATCCTCGCTGTTAACCCTTACATGCTGTGATGAATGGATATCACAGAATGAAAAGGGTTTACAAAGACAGTACTCCCTCTGTGACATCATTGGCACTCCATGATTTAATAGCAGAGGGCCAATGGGTTGCCAGGGCAACAAGACACTGTTGTCTGGGTCTGCCATGGCCTGCATTCACTATTGTGAGCAATAATGCATTGAAGGCAAGAAGTACTGCAATGCACTACAATAACGATCAGAGCTTTTATAATTCAAGTCCCATACAGGGCATGTAAAAGTTTCATAGAGGGCCGATGAGTTGTCATGGCAATGGGACACCATACACTGGTGTCTGGAGGAATAGCCAGAGAGAGGTCAGCTTCATGTGTGAACAAACGTGCTTTTATTTATATATAGTGCCACATGACAGGAACAAGACGTGTTTCAACCTAATCCAGGACTTGTTCACCTCTATGTTCCAGTGTTACAAAGTACAAACATTTAAAGACCTTTTTAAAAAGGGCAATTAAGGTGTCACTTCCATGCAGTACACATGCACCTTGCTCAGCACGGACACAGGGTGACATTCACAACCAGTGCAGTTGAATACTACTATGTACTGTAGAACAGTCGACACCACACTATGCTGAACAGTAGCACCACTTCAGGGAAAAGGAAGCCTGGCCCTAACCTAGCAAGGGGGTGAAGGGTCCCTGCCTAGAAGTGAAGTAATCGCCTCGATAGAGGCGGCCCCATTGTCTTTTTCCTGGGCTCTGACTGTCCTTAGAGATACCCCTGGAGAGACGAATTGAACACTAAAGCAAAACAGAAAGACAGCTGAAAAGTAAACCGCAGCAACTTTTCTGGATGTAGCAGTACACCCAGCACAGAGGAGCTCCAAACTCCAATACTCGTCTGTGGAGCTGAATAAGCAGCACTGAGCACAAGGAGGGATGAGAATATAAAGCTACTCCACACCTCAGGACTGGCAGAGGAATTAGAGAACCACACCTCCAACCTTCTCCCAGGCATAATTAATCCAGCATATATCCATGCAGCAAAGAGAGACAGCACCCAGCAGTCTCTACACATGGTGTATTGACCCTTATCCTGCGTACCAAGGCGACAGGTCTTAGCCTGTGTCGAGGTCACCATGCCACAATGCTGTCACGACCAACAAGCCGCGAAATAAGGCCTATTAAAAACAGCTAATGTGAGACCTTCAATTCAGACTTTTAAAATGTCTTTAAATGCTTGTACTTTGTAACACTGGAACATAGAGGTGACCAAGTCCTGCATTAGGTCGAAGCACGTCCTGTTCCTGTCATGTGGCACCATATATAAATAAAAGCATGTTTGTTCACACGTGAAGCCGACCTCTCTCTGGCTATTTCTTCGTTTGTAACACCGCTAAGACTGGGCAGTGGGGTCTGAGCTCTGTGTCTACATGCCATCACGGACTACAAAGCATCTGGGTGAAGTAGAGGTGAGCAAACTATTTTTTTGATTTTTTGTGTACTGGTGTCTGGGCCTGCCATGGCCTGTGATCGCTATTGTGAGCAATAATGCATTGCAATACAGAAGTATTGCAATGCATTATCATAGTAATAAGAGCTTTTGTGGTTCAAGTCTCCTACAGGGACATAAATTTTTTTTTTTTAAATTGTGCAAAAAAAATTTAAATAAATCACAAAAAAAACTTTTGTGCAATTTCCCATTTTCATAAAAAAATGCATATATGTGTTGTCATTGTATCAGTAATGACCTTCACAATAAATTGAATGCACTATTTATCCTTCACGGCAAAAAACATTTTTAAAAAAGGCTAAAAAAAAACTGAGGAAAAATTTTGCCTTACAAAAAATGCAGTAGTGAATAGTGAAGGATAGTGATCAAAATGGTACAAAACAAAAATTAGCCACACAGAGCCCCATCCAAGGAAAAATAAAAAGTTATTGGACATTAAATGCAACAATCTAAAAAAAAAGATTTTTAATGTGCAAAAATAGAAAAACCTAAAAATATATATATATTTTGACATTTTTATAATTGTACCAGTCTGCAGAAAAAATGTAATTTATGCAGTATGATATAACCCTTAAAAAAAACAATGGCAAAATTGATATTTTCTCTCGCTGTCCTCTAAAAAATTGTATAAGCAATACATTATATGTACCCAAAAATGATGCCAATAAAAACTACAATTTTTCATGCAAAAAAACAAGTCTACATACGGCCATGTCGATGTAAAAATAAAAAGGTTATGGCTTTTGAAAAGTGGAGATGAAAATCACCCAAAAATCGTTGCGTCCTTATGTCCAAAATAGGCCGTGTCCTTCAAGGGGTTTTGTCATTTAAAAAAAAAAATCTATACTTACCTATTCCTTCCCTGTTAGTCTCCTTAGCACATCTTCTCCTAGCTGAGCTTTTGCAGTGACCTGGGTCACCTCACCGCTCGCTGGCCAGCTTGTTATGAAGGCTGCATTCCTCAAATTCCTTCTGGCCGGGTCAGTGAAGGTCATGTCCCTGTGCTGTAGCTTTACTGCCTCAAGAGAGCATCGGTCTTTTTGAGTGACTACTGACTCGTCGGAGCACCACGCGGGGTGGGGGGGAGCGGGGTGGAGCCAGGGGGAGAGAGATCTCTCTCACTCACCCCCGCCACACCCCCACACCCCCCACATGGTGCTCCGACGAGTAAGCAGTTACTCGAAAAGACCGATGCTCTCTCGAGCATCGGCCTTGAACGAGCGTGCTTGCTCATCTCTAATTGTAATCTATTTCAGAGACAGCTTGCATGAGCAATCTCTGAAGAAGATAGGCAGTCCTCCTGCTGGTCTGTGAGCTATGACATAACGTAAATTGGTTGGCAGGCAGAAGACTGCCAACCAAATGTACGTAACCTCACAGGAAGGAGAAGAATCAGGCAGCTGGAGGTGAAGTGACCCCCCGGACTGCAGGAGACAGGAGAAGATAGGGGAGGTGAAGATCTGGTAAGTAGACTGATGGGGGGAGGAATAGATAAGTATAGAATTTTTCTTTTTTAGTGACAAAACCCCTTTAAAGAGTTAAAGGGATATATGTAGGTATGCATATTACGCTAGGCAGGGCCAATATTAGTTTAATTACATATGGGTGGCATTATCTGCAGATCTTCTGCAGCAAAATCTGTGGATGTTGCTTTGGAATTGTCATGTATTTCGTCCCTTGCATTACATGGGTGACATCTGCAAAACGTCTGCAACACAGATCAGGGGAAATATCCAGAGTGTGAAGATGAGATCTGTAAGATCTCCCCTCTGTTGCTGATACTGTATCACGCTGCAATAGAATATCCACCCTATGAGGGTGCCACCCACTAGCGGGTTTTTTTCCGCTGCGAATTCACTGCGTTTTTTTCCCAATTGTCAATGGGACTTTTTAATGTTAAAAATTAGAGATGAGCGAACCTACTAGGCAACGCCCCTTTTTCGCCCGAGCGCCGCGATTTTTGAGTACTTCCGTACTCGGGCGAAAAGATTCGGGGGGCGCCGTGGGTGAGTGGAGGGTTGCAGCGGGGAGTGGGGGGGAGAGGAAGAGAGAGAGGGCTCCCCCCTGTTCACCGCTGCTACCCTCCGCGCCGCCACGCCTCCCCCCGCCCCCTGGCGCCCTCCGAATCTTTCCACCCGAGTACAGAAGTACTCGAAAATCGCGGTGCTCGATCGAGTAATTACTCGAAACGAGTATATTCGCTCATCTCTATTAAAAATGCCACGCACCAAAAACGCAAGTTGCCGTTTTTGGTGCGTTGCATTTTTAACATTAGAAAGTCCCATTGACAATTGGAGAAAAAATGCAGTGAATTCGCAGCGGAAAAAAACGCTAGTGGGCGGCACCCTAATACTAATACTCCTCATGTGCATTTCCCCTTATCACGTAAATGTTAGCAGAAGTGATGAAATCTGGGTTCTTCTATCTATTAGCACAATGACAAGCACATGTGCGGCTGTGAAACAGGACTGTAGAGTTTACTACGATCTATAGCGCCTCTACTGGCCAAACTATGATACAATTTTTTTTTCTTCTTCAAATTAAACATAGCAAAGTAGTTGAGCGAGTTTATTCGTGAGACATCTGATCTGGATACAAACGCGGGCAACCGTGAAATGCATGGAGCGTTACGTTTCTTTTTCAAGTTCACAAGAAAGATAAGATCCCAGATCTCTGCAGTTTACTGGAGACATTCCTGCTGTCCTGAAGCTCCTGCAGTAAGACAATTTAGGAGCGTGTAATTACAGCCAAATAATAGCTTTGCTTGCCTGAGAAAACATATAAAGCATGCAATTATCCCCTATAATTACAGAGCCTGCGACTCCGGGACATCTCGCTGAATATCTAATATTTTCCTCCACTCTTGGAAACTTGGGGCCGACTATTTCCTAATTAGTATTCAACACAAAAAAAGAAGAAAAACTATTATTTTTAAGATGCAGGAATCCACCATCTTTTGGACAACGTAACAATCTCTTCATACTATATTTATGTTCACCGTATGGGCTGGGAAGATCTCCTGACATCTGTATACAGTTATATGCCATATGGTTGTTTTTACAATATCCCAAAAAGTGCTTTTAACTTATTAAGGACCAGGGTGTTTCGGTCCTAACAGACCAGACACTTTTTAGGGATTTTACCCATGTGGATGTTTTACTGCCTTATTTTTTTTCAGCTACCCAAATTTTTTGCTTTTTTTGTGACATATAGAGCTATGCTTTATATCTTCTTGCACTCGCTTTTTTTGCTGTTTTTTTGTTTTACTGGGAGTAAAAAGCTAAAAAAAAAACTGATTTTTTTTAAAAAAAAGTTATTTTTAAAAATGTGTATATTTACACTAAAATAAAGTACAGGAATGGGTTCCTTATTTGATTCCGGACATTTTGATTTATAATTTGTATAATCTCGGATTACAAGGCGCATACGGCGACGGTTTTGGTTGGCTGCAGTAGTGCATAATTTTCTTCTTTATTTTTGTATATTTATTTTATTCTGTGCATTTTTTTTTACTTTCTGTAACTATTTTTTTAAAACTTTTATGTCCCCCATGACGTCATATAAGACCTCTGGGGGTCATTCACATTGTCTTTTTTTGTTTTATTTTCCACTGTAACTCAGGCATCCACAGAAGCCCCAATTACAAGAGAAAACATCCCCCTGTTGTGACAGTAGTCACTAACAGAGCTGATCAGGTCTGCTGAGACCATGCAGCACTGCTGTAGCAGAGGGCACCCAGCGTTGCGTGATCGCCGGGTCCAATAGCGGAAGCAATCACTTCTGCCTTCTCCTCTGGGTCTTCGGCTGCCATTAACAACCAAGGACCTGACCTGCTCTTGCTAAATTGCAGGAGCTTTAATTCTGCACCATATTTTTGCTATCGGCCGGGACTAAAGCTCAGGACCAGCGTCGTAAATTTACTGTGCTTGGTCCTTAAGGGGTTAGATGCAGTGAAGTTATACCAATGCAGTAGCCCTAGGTGGTACAGAGAAAGCAGTTGCACCTGGGTCCTGGTGGCACAGGGGAACCAAAGGTATTAGAAATCTGTCTCTCTTCAGACAGCTGCACATGCAGGGTTTTTTATACTTAATATTTTTTATTTTATAATAATTTTAAAAAGTCTTTATTTTACAGTTTTTTTACTTTTTTATTTATCCTCATAGGGGACTTGAACTTAAAATCCCTTGAATGTGCCACAGGTACGTCTTTAATAGACAAACAGCCATGGCAGCCCTGGGGGCCTTCAGAAGGCTCCAGGCTGCTGTGATACCTGGAGGGCAACATTCTCGACATTTTATTCCTGATCAGTCTGGACATTTAAATGTCGTTTTCGGAAACTGACAGTGGCACTTAAAGGGTTAACAGCTGCAATCAGAGGAATCTTGCACTTCCACCGGGGCAGACAAGGATTTTGGTAAGAGCTGACAGTCTTGGATTACTACTACCAGGCAATTAACAAAAAGGAATAGCAACCAGCTCACCACCTGTGCCTTTATCTGCACCGCCCAGAGAGCGGATCCTGCGTAGCAAAGGAACTGTTCAGTCAACAGTAAACCACCCAGCGCCACAGTCAGAAGAAAATTGCTTTATTCAAGACTAGAGATGAGCGAGCACCAAAATGCTCGGGTGCTCGTTACTCGGGACGAAATTTTCGCGATGCTCAAGGGTTCGTTTCGAGTAACGAACCCCATTGAAGTCAATGGGCGACCCGAGCATTTTTGTATATCGCCGATGCTCGCTAAGGTTTTCATTTGTGAAAATCGGGGCAATTCAAGAAAGTGATGGGAACGACACAGCAACGGACAGGGCAGGCGAGGGGCTACATGTTGGACTGCATCTCAAGTTCACAGGTCCCACTATTAAGCCACAATAGCGGCAAGAGTGCCCCCCCCCCCCCACTGTCAGCGTAAAGATCGTTCTCCTCTGCCACAGCTGTAACAGCTGTGGCAGAGAAGAACGATGTTAGCCCATTGAATTCAATGGAGCCGGCAATACAGCAGGTTCCACTGAAAGCAATGGGCTGCCGGCGATCGCGGGATGAATTGTCGGGAAGGGGTTAAATATATAAGCCGTTCCCTGCAATTCATCCAGAAATGTGTAAAAATAAAAATATACACCGTATATACCGGCGTATAAGGCGACGGGGCGTATAAGACGACCCCCCAACTGTCACCTTATACGCCAGCAATACAGCGGAGCAAAGAATAAAAATCATTACTCTCTTCCCCCGGTGTTCTGCGCCGCTGCTGCAGGCTGTTGCTCCCTCCTGGTCCCCGGCAGAGCATTGCTTTCTGGACGCAGGGCTTGAAATCCCCGCCTCCAGAAAACACACGTGCCTTCAGCCAATCACAGCCAATGACAATGATGTCATTGAATGGCTGTGATTGGCTGACGGCGTGTGTTAGCTAATCACAGTAGCTTTCTGGAGGCGGGGATTTCAAGCCCTGCGTCCAGAAAGCAATGCTCTGCCAGGGACCAGGAGGGAGCGACATCCTGCAGCAGCGCCGCAGAACGCCGGGGGAAGTGAGTAATGATTTTTATTCTTTGCTCCGCTGTATTCCCGACGTATAAGGTGACAGTTGGGGGGTCGTCTTATACGCCCCGTCGCCTTATACGCCGGTATATACGGTATATATTTTTATTGTAACACATTTCTGGATGAATTGCAGGGAAGGGCTTCTATATTTAAGCCCTTCCCGACAATTCATCCCGCGATCGCCGGCAGCCCATTGCTTTCAGTGGAACCTGCTGTATTGCCGGCTCCATTGAATTCAATGGGCAAACATCGTTCTTCTCTGCCACAGCTGTTACAGCTGTGGCAGAGAAGAATGATTTGTGTAGTATATGTTCTCAATGGGGTCGGCGCTGCTGCCGCCGGCCCCATTGAGCGCATATAGAGAAGAGAACAGGAATCGCAGATCGCACCTATGTGCGATCTGCGATTTCTATGGCCTAAGAAGGACCGTTGGGGTTCTTGAAGCCTAAAATCACTCCTAATGCTCTCCCTATAGCAGCTCCGGCATCAACAGCACTTTCCCTGAACTATGTTAGAATGCATCTGTGGCGAGCCGTGGGCGGGCAGATTTTAATACTCGGGTGACACCTAATCTCGCTAGCCACTCACTGCAGGGGGGTGGTATAGGGCTTGAACGTCGCAGGGGGAAGTTGTAATGCCTTCCCTGTCTTTCTATTGGCCAGAAAAGCGCGCAAATTTCTCAGGGAAGAAAATGAAAGTGACTCGAACATTGCGTGGTACTCGTCTCAAGTAACGAGGATCTCGAACACCCTAATACTCGAACGAGTATCCAGCTCGGACGAGTATGCTCGCTCATCTCTATTCAAGACCAATTCAAATTCAGAAAACTGGACATTTGTAAAGCAAACATGTTTAGATGCATTAGTTGGTAGGGGTAACATCTCTCCTTAGGGAGAGCACCAAGAAGGTGAGTGAGGAGCCTTAAAAGGTCATGCATGCTCCTTGGGGTGATATGCAAATAAGGAAGATGGAACAATACCTCTGCAGTGCCACCTATTGGATCGCAGCATTCCTTCAAATAAATACTTGACCCTTTATACAGGTCTCTAGAGCAATGAATAGGAATTGAAAACTATGCCAGAATCCATACACAGACAGCTGTTTCGGGGTTTTTTGCCCCTCATCAGTGTGCAGTAGGATTCTGGCTTGGCTAGTGAGAGGCCTGTGATGTGAGTCGGAAGAGGTAACATCTCTTCTTAAGGAGAGCACCAAGAAGTTTAGCCAGAGGAGCATGGATGGTCTTATAAGTCTGCTCACTCACCTTCTAGGTGCTCTCCTTAAGGAGTGATGTTACCCCTCCCAACCCACATCATAGGCCTCTCACTACCCAAGCCAGAAACCTACTGCACACTGATCAGGGGCGAAAACACCGAAACAGCTGTCTGTGTATGGATTCTGGCTTGGTTTTCAATTCCCAATCATTGTTCTACAGACCTGTATAAAGGGTCTAGCATTGATTTGAAGGAATACTGCCATTCAATGGGTGGCGCTGCAGAGGTATTGTTCCATCTTCCTTATTTAGATGTGTGACACATGCTTATTGCAACAAATAAGGT
Organism: Eleutherodactylus coqui; assembly: GCF_035609145.1. NCBI lineage: Eukaryota > Metazoa > Chordata > Amphibia > Anura > Eleutherodactylidae > Eleutherodactylus > Eleutherodactylus coqui. Next base: position 112,011,782 of record NC_089847.1, read on the forward strand.
CCAAAACGCGTTTGATTTGGGACTGTCAGTCTTTCTGTGTTTTGATTGGTCTTGAATAAAGCAATCTTCCACAGACCGGGGAGCTGGATAGTTTTTTTGTTATTGGTCATATAATCTCAATTATGAAGGCCATAACTACGATGAACTACTTGGCTGGAATCATTTGCAAAATATATAGAATACTGTGTGTACCATTTTTGCTCTATTTGGTCAGTATTATGTCAGTTAGTGCAACGCTATCTATGGACATCACCAACACATCAGACCAAGATGTAATTAATGTCCACAATGGATCACCAAAACGCGGGGAACCCAAAATAGGGTAAATAATGGTAACAGAAAATACGGGGATGGGAACGCTATCCCTAACCAACCTCACTGCTGCAGATTCTGCCTATAAGCAGGAGTGATCGCTCTGATAGGGGCGACCCCACGTCAGGAACCTAGGGGGCTTAATCTGTCCCTAGATAGAGGATAAGGAAGATATATAATGCAGATGGAAAGAGCAATGTATATAACTGTATAAGGTGGAAGTGAATAAGCCCACAGAGAATAAATAGTCACAGGTAATTAGCTGGCAGGAGCAGGACAAACACCGCAGGCAGGACAATAACCGGTGCCCATGTAGAGGCGGGTCCAGAATAAATACACTTTCATAATGGCTGATTGGCTAATAAGGGAAACACCTCCCTATTGGCCAATAAGTCTATACACCAAAGGAGATGTTGTAGTAGGGTTTTGAAGAAGGGCACACTATACACTGAGCCCACCAAGAGAGTTCCAACAGACAACACCTTAAGGTCCTCCTGCAGTTGGAGGAAGAAGACACACATTGGCACCCAGTGCCAAATGACAGCGCACATGCACCAAAGGCCTGATCACATGGGCCAGGGTTGACTTTGTGACGCCACCCTGGCTCCACTTCCTGCTTGCACCCGGCATGCCACAGCAGCCAAATTTTACATTGTTGAGGACCAGATGTTAAAAAAAATTACATTGACGCAACCCATAACAAAGTACGTAAGGAAAGGTTTTTCTGACTATAACATGTCTTGCGAAATCTTGTGTTATTTTCCATCACTGACTTTAGTGGGTAAAAAGTAGTGCATTTGGGGATCTGAGGACAGGGAGATGTCTCACCAACTTGAGGAGGAGGGGGGGGGGGCATGTGTCCATCTATGATCTGCTTGAGTTCACCATATAGATTGTGTCTTTCTCCATAGTTCTTATTCTCATGTACCTCAATTATGCCTCGTTTTTTTTATTTGATGTTTCATATATTGTAATAGATATGAAATGGTTCGGAAAACTTCCACCTGTTTGACTGCAGTAAGTGCTTTTCTTTCTTTACAGCCCAGATGAAGACCATGACTGTAGAGGTACATCCATCAGATGCAGGACACAAGAGTTGGTTCCATTGCAGCCCACTGCACCCTCAATAGAAAATGGACCACCCTCCTATGCACAAGCTATAGCACTGGATGCCGCTCGTGATGTCCCACCACCTCCCTATCCCGGGACCAAGATAGACTCAAAAATCTACAGAAAGTCCTTGTCTATTCCTGCATCTCAAAATTTTGCATAGAGAGTGTGATGGAGATACAACTATAACTCAAGGATGGCGGGAAGTATAAAATCCCGGTCACCATTCGAGAAGAAGAAAAGGGACATCGTGGAGAAGTGTATTAACCGCGGTGGATTTATGGAAGCCATGTATTTGAGTAACAAGTCAACAGTCATGTTCTCTTGGGCTCTAAAGTGATAGCTGGAGGAAATTCCTAAAAACAGGGACTGAAAAAAGGATTGGACTAATTAGGGATTATCTTGATGGATTTTGGATCATTTGGTATAGACTAAGATGATTCTCATGGGAGGGACTGAGCAAAAACAAGAAACTAAAGACATACGAGGGCTGTGACATGACTCTCTTCGGCCAAGAGATGTCCTACCAACCGTTGGCTATGGACATGTTTTGTATTGCTGTACTTTTAATGTGTTACATAATTTGGTAGAAATTTTTTATATCTAATATACACTTTTTGAAAAATGATCCTGTGAATTACTGCTGTACGTCGAGTCAGAAATCACTGTGCATTCCTAATAAATCATCGTACTGCAGAGATCAGTGACCTTCTTTTGTCATTCAAACTTTATGCAAGGTAAGGGCCCATGATAAAATGGCGTACAATTTAGAGATAAGAGACAGGACACTATCTGCAATGGACCCATAGGCTTGCATGTACAGCTGTATATGGCCTCAGTATTTGGCCCATAAACCCGTTTTTTTACGCCATGTGCTATTGTTTTTTCACATCTGCAAAAAAAAAAAAACACAATGAGCCAAATTATTTTTTTCTGCAGCTCTTATAAAAAGGACTGCGTATGGACAGAACATGATGGCACCGTGTGCTCTTTGTTTTATTTCCCATCTAGAGATGAGCGAGTATACTCGCTAAGGCACATTACTCGAGCGAGTAGTGCCTTAGCCGAGTATCTCCCCGCTCGGCTCTAAAGATTCGGGGGCCGGCGCGGGTGACAGGTGAGTTGCGGCAGGGAGTGGGGGGGGAGAGAGGGAGAGAGAGATCCCCTCTGTTCCTCCCCGCTCTCCCTCGCCGCTCCCCGCCCCCCGCCGGCCCCCGAATCTTTAGAGACGAGCGGGGAGATACTCGGCTAAGGCACTACTCGCTCGAGTAATGTGCCTTAGCGAGTATAATCGCTCATCCCTATTCTCATCCCATTGGCCGGTTGCGTCCGCAAAACAGATCAGAATAGTGCATACGATGACGTTTCTCATGCAGTCTGTGTCTGCGTGGAAAAACTCACTAGTGTGTGTTGCCATACTGAGTCGGGAGGGGTAAAATCTCTCCTTAGGGAGAGCACCAAGAAGGTGTGTGAGGAGACTTATAAGGCCATCCATGCTCCTTGGGGTGATATGCAAATAAGGAAGATGGAACAATACCTCTGCAGCGCCACCTATTGGATGGCAACATTCCTAATATGGGTCCATATGCTGAGGCTTTGAAGTGATATTCCAGCTGGAGCAAGTGATGGTATATTACTAATGAATCACTAGAACGAAGTAATGGATTGCGGTGCTATGTGGGGCATTGCTGCTCCTTCTGGATTCTGCCCTGCACAGCTCCACTTCCATGGATGAGAGCTGTACAATGCAGAGTATATGCCAAAGGGGCCGACTTATATGTATGGCCAGCTTTAAAGGGGGAATTTTACTTTTCTTAAAGCAGCCCTCCAGTCCTGGACAAACAAAGATGGCCGCACCTCTTCTCTGACTACCTGATGCACACTGTGTGTTTGCACACATCGGTAGTCTAAGACACTACCTGCTCTGACTAGCCAGTGAGGTTCACATGGGCATTACTGGCCAATCAAAGCAGATGTAGTGTCTTAGACTAATGATGCATACAAATGCACAGTGTACATCAGGCAGTCAGAGCAGTGTTGCGGTCATCTATGTTGTCAGTACTGGAGCTGTGCTTTAACTTCTCTTACAAGCAAATACCTGGTAATATAAAAGCTGTCTAATTGAATGCTGATCTTGTTGACTATAGATGAGGAAGGCCAATGTTTGTCCAGTTGTCATGTATGAGTATGTGGGTCTATGAACAAGCTGTGTGCATAGATTCATAGAGATGGAGTTTGGTTAAAGGAATCCATATGTAGTTCTATTACTACACCACAATGACCTACCAGGTTAGGCAACTGGCCCTTTGTTTGCTGATTCTCCTTTGATCTTTGATCGATTTAATCCTATGCTCTGATGAGCCAAACTAAATAAACACAGTACTTCAAATTTTACAATTGATATCATTGCAGTACATCAATCCCAGCATTATATATGTGTGTTCACATATCTGTATATTCATATAAACACACACACGCAACCCCAATTCCAAAAAAGTTGGGCCACTGTGTAAAATGTAAATAAATGTAAAGAAAATAAATGGCTGAGCGCTGCCTCTGATTGGTCACAGCGCTCAGCAAATCAAAGGCAGCGCTTTCTGGAGGTGGGGCTTTTTAAATCCCCAGCCACAAGAAAATGCTGAAGAACACTGCCGCAGAGCCAGACAGAAAAAGCGCCGAAGCTCCGACAGCTCTGCTAGGTGATATATAATTTTTTTTTATTTAATCATTCAGCTAGGGCTTATTTTCAGGGAAGAGCTTATATTTCAAGCCCTTCCCCAAAAATCACTGCAGGGGTTGTCTACATCCAATTACTTGCAATGGGGCGGCAGCAGCACCTGCCTATTGAAAGCAATGGGAGAACATCGCAATCCTCTGCCACAGCTGTGACAGGGGATTCTTTTGTCCCCTTGGGGAGTCCCGTTATCACTGAACAGTGCTGTCACAGTGTTTATTGATGAGGGGTCTCCCCGCGGGGATTCTTTACGTGCAGCACGGACCTTATTGGCGCATGCATGTCCTATCTTTTGCAGGTGCGAGTATTTTGGGCCTGTAAAAAACGGACGTGTGAACACTTCATAGGAAACCAATGGTTCTATTCGTAATAGACGTGCGCAAAAAACACTCGTCTGACCGAACCCTGATATGTATTTTCTGTTGTATTGTGAATAAATTATAAAACTCTGACTAACTGCAGCCACTAAACTTAGGAGCTTACTGCATACAGTGATATTATTATATTCAATGTATCACCAGTATACTGTAATCTTCTGAACGCCTTCTGATGCTGGTTGACTTTTATCATTTAAAGGGAATCTATCAGCTACTTTGAGCCCTATGAGTTCAGATTAGGTGACCCTCTGAGTCTGAGGATGTAAGTTTTATACTCACCTTCCCCATCATTTCCCCATTGTGAGTACTGGAAGCTGCCACTCAATGCATTAGAGTGGTGCTGCTAAGTAGTCCACCCGTTCTAATTTTATAATGGGAGGAATCAGGGGCGTAACTAAAGACTCAGGGGCCCTGATGCAAAACGTGAGCTGGGCCCCCCTCTCTATCTGTATCTGTACCCGTACCCATACCTAAACCATGCTGCACAGAGACATAACTTGAAGCTTCTGGGCCCCAATGCAAAACCTGTAACAGGGCCCCCAACTATAATGCTTTATTCATAGTACTGGGCTCCCTATATGGAAAAGAGAGGCCTTATGGGCCCCCTAAGGCTCCTGGGCCCGGGTGCAACTGCATCCCCTGCATCCTCTATAGTTACGCCCCTGGGAGGAATAATTGGCAATGCCGCTCAATGCATTCAGCGGCAACGTTCAGCACTTACACAGGGAGAACGATGGAGAAGGTAAGTATAAAACTTACACCCCCAGACTCAGTGGGTCACCTACTGCCTGATCAGCAGTGAAAAGCCTGCCTCAAAACCTGCACCAATTGGTGTGGATTTTGAAGCAGTTTTCTTGCGGATTCCTGTGCAAAATTCACCTCCTCATTGAAAAATGATTCCACATTGGCTGGACACTTACAGGTGCCTCATAGATGCCATTACAAGAGCTCTGTGGCTGGCATACAAACACTGTGCCTGTCATTGTTGGGGCGCTGTGGCTAGCTCTATTATATATGCCTTCTAGATGCCTTCATAGGAACACTGTGGCTGACTCCACTGGGGAAACTGTGGTTGCTAGTATGAGGTCACTGGCAAGGAATTACAGGGACAGAGTATTTGAGGATGTGGCTTGTGTCTAAAAAATTGTCTTCACATAACATCTGCTTTCTTCTTGAAGTCATTTCTTAAAGATAGGCAAGTATGATATATAGTAGAATACTAGAGAAATAGTTTGCAGGTGCAGAATAGGATGCCGGTGGTGGAGAGGCTTTACACCAGTTCGGTTGAAGAAACAATGCTTTACTGAATGTACCAAAAACAATAATATGGCAATAACATACAATAGTATTTTTTGGATACAGTGCTGTTTACTAAAGTTCGATGTATGCTATAGCTCTGTCTGTACCTACAAATAGGGTGTCCCTAATATTGTGCCTGTCATAAAGAATTATCACAGTCAATGAATATTGGCTGTTTGACTCAGTGGTGGTCTTTCTTCCAGTGAAGGTCTGTTGCTCGCAGTCGGTAATTGCAGATGACGTTTTTTCGTTTTTTTGGACAATCGGCAGACCCCCCTCTGGTATTTGTGTTGCAACAGCTGAGTAGCGCCAGAAATCCGAGTTGCGCTCTCTCTGGTAAAGGAAAACCCGGCTCTCCAGTTGCACTGGGGCAGCTCAATCCTCACAAGGCTGTCTGCTCTCTGCTGAGTCACCAACCAGGATCTACCTGTTATACTCAGCCTATCAGCCAATCAACAGGCAGCTCACTCCCTGTTCATCCGCATTAACAGAATTTGAGTAAAAAGACGCAGAATGTGACCTTTCTGAAGGTTCCAGCGGTATTATTCATAAACATACACAAAAGAAACAGGAATCTTCTTCTGATGGGCAGGGAGTTACTAATACAGGCTTCTGTTGCTGGATTCAAAGATGGCAGCTTTCAAAATGGCCACCGTGTTGGACACTGACCTTCTTAGATTTGCCATCCACAGGATGGCGTTCCCAGCTCCGTCTTCCATATATCCACGTGTCTCCATACCTTTGGACCTCCACAGTGGCTCCACAAGCTATTGTGTTACTTACACACGATGAAGTTCTCCGTTTTTTAGTCTTCATTATTGTTTGGGTCGCGATCAAAAATATTCTGCACTTTCAAATTAGTTGGCATTTTGTGTAAATCAAATAGTGCAAACTCCCCCAAATCCATTTTAATACCAGGCTGTAATGCAACGAAACAGGAAAAACCCCGGGGGAGGTGGGGGGGGATCTTTTGTAAGGCACTGTATAGACTGCGAACTGATGAAATACAATACGTAAAGTTCTCCTTCCACGGAGTGAGTTTCTTTGCCAGTTTATATTGTTTATTGCGTTATGTTTGTTCCCGGCTCAGTATTTGTCGGCCTATTGAAAAAGCAAAGACTGTTTAACGATCAGGAATGTTTTTGTTCTTAAACAAATAGCAGGCACAGACTTGCCACACAACCCGCTCCGCGAGAACGCTGCACAATTCTTTTTTTTTTTTTTTGCTTTCAATAGATATTACTGCTGAAGGGGGGGGGGGGGACCTGAAACATATGTGAATGGTTTTTACCATTAAGTATAAGTCATGCAACTAGTAATGAAAGCAAACAAATTCCAACACTCCAGGTGTAGAAGAAGCAGTAACTACGGAGGGGGGGAACTAAGAACTAATACTAGTATGGGCCCCGCTATATCCAGGTTCACCTATACATATATTCCAATCTGGGTTCAAATCACCTTCTCAGATACGAGGTCCATGACCCAAGATCTAGCCACCATTTTTATTAACAACCAACTTCCAAGATACAGGATAATGAACAGAAACAATCAACGCAACACGTTTCGAAGGACGCCTCCCTTATCAAGTGGTGCCGAAGTTACCAGCAGTAAATAGTATAATTCATTAGCTTACAACCATTGGTCCAGTGGAAGAAAGGAAACGGAGCGATCCAGCGCCATGTCGGCGAGCACGTGCATTCCCGGGAACCAGAAATGCGTCATCGCCAAAAATGCACGTGCGCTCTAGGAGCCGCAACTGTCCCAGTCACAGATGTTTATGTGTTCCACAGGTATAAGTAATTCCTTTAATGTGTAAGGACAGTGTAACATCTGCGTTGGCGCCTCTGGTCGGAGGGTCCACCACAGGTACCGGAAGAAAAAGCACTGCAGACAGCGATTTTTCTTCTGCCCCCAAACCGGACAGCTGGGTGGACCCCATCAGGGGCATAACTATAGAGGATGCAGGGGATGCGGTTGCACCCGGGCCCAGGAGCCTTAGGGGGCCCATAAGGCCTCTCTTCTCCATATAGGGAACCCAGTACTATGAGTAAAGCATTATAGTTGGGGGCCCTGTTACAAGTTTTGCATCGGGGCCCGGGAGCTTCAAGTTACGCCTCTGGACCCCATTATAGTCAATAGGGTCCACCCAGTGCTGTTTGGTTCCATCCCGAGAGAGAACCGTTCGGCCGACAGAGCAGGAAAGCGGAATCCGCAGCGCAAGTATGAGACCACCCTAAGGCCGAGCTCACACAACTGGGTCATATTCACAGCATATGACCGCTAAAGTCATGGTTTTCAGCGCAAATGAACAGCGTATCGTACGCACAGAAGAACAAACGCAAGCAGGGAATGACATCAGAAAGTAGCCCGACCCCCTGGAAACACCTTTCTATCGCTCAGGCGACATTCTCTTGTGCCGTCGTGGTGAGATGTTCTGAGAGCCTTCAGAACGGGATACCGCTCTCTGGGCTCGGCTGGTTTATACTACTTATTTTGGAAGTAGTATAAACCATTAAAAAAAAAAAACACTTATTCTTGTGAAGGAAGACCGCAGAAGAATCAGGGGTGGATTCCGCATGCATACCTGAATTTTTCAGTATTGTGGCTTACCACGGAGGTTCGCTGTCAGTCATGTGCAGTACAGTTGTTTTTTGTAATGTTTGTATTTCCCGTGCCATCAGGAAATTGTGTATTAGCTTCGGGTCAAACGGCCTCCATTGATGCGGAGGATTCAAAGGTTTTGGTATAAGATTTCTCATTAAAATTCATGGAAAAACCCCGGAATGAAATCTGCATGTAAAGAATGCCAGTTTTTATGTACGGTACCATGATGTGTTTTTCCATAGAGACAATTTTCCCCCTTTTGGCATACACAGTTAAACCCAAATGATATATAAAAAAAACCTTCATACCCATATAGACATCTGGAACATTGTCAAAAGGCCACCCTATACAATCATAGGAGTCTTCATGCAATTTTGTATCAAAGCCTAGCATTTTGTAAAAATGTATAGAAATTTATGTGTGTGGCTGAAAGTCTGACGCAAGTGGAGCCGGTGACTCCTGCTAAAGCAAAGGGGCAACATGTACAATGTTCATACATACCACTTATTCCAATGTCTACAAGTATCTTTACAGACATAACAAAACTCAAGGAACCAACACAGCGAGAAACGTACCTAGTGGACATTCTTCATTTTGGGTAAAGTAATTATTTACTATTAAAAAAACTCCTTCCATAATATGTTTTATTGTTTTCCTACACACATCGCTAAGGGGCGACCAAATAACTATGTATAAATTCATGAGGGGACAATACAGGGATATCTCCCATGATCTGTTTATACCCAGGACTACGACGGTAATAAGAGGGCATCCGCTACGTTTAGAGGAAAGCAGGTTTCATCACCAACATAGAAAGGGGTTCTTTACTGTAAGAGCAGTTAGATTGTGGAACTCTCTGCCTGAGGACGTGGTGATGGCAAAATCAACAGAGGAGTTTAAAAGGGGACTTGATGTCTTTCTGGAGAGGAAGGATATTATAGGTTATAAATCTTAGGTTAATTGTTAATCCGGGTTTACAGGCAAGTAGGAACTATTAGGGGTTGATCCAGGGAACAGTCTGATTGCCATTAGGGAGTCGGGAAGGATTTTTTTCCCCCAAAAGGGCTAATTGGCTTGTGTTCTTGGGGTTTTTTTGCCTTCCTCTGGATCAACAGCACAGGAGGATAGACAGGCTGGACTAGATGGACATTGTCTTCATTCGGCCTTATGAACTATGTTACTGTAAGACAACACAGCAGACTGAGGCTGCCTGTCCATGGGCGTTGCGTATAACGCAAGCGGATTTCCTCCTCGCAAAAACATTAAACGTTATTGTGATCTATCGCAGGACTGACTTTAAATGGAAGCTTCAATGCGTAGATTCGCAGCAAATCTCAGCGTGCCGCGTTTTTTATTACGGGAGCAGAAAATGGCAAAGGATTTCCGCTCATAAACACCGGACTACGAGCATCTTCATGCGAGACCCGCGTGCGGATTATCGCCACAGATTCCGCAATTAACAATCGCCCGTGGACGGAAGCTCCTAGGTCCAATGTCCACGGGCAGATTTTAATTATAAAATCCATGCGAGTCTTCCGCGCGGGAGATCCGCACCTCTAGCTGCCCATAGGGATGCATTAGCATCCGCAAAACAATTTAAAGCATGCGGATGTGATATTTTCCCGCTGTGCAGATTGCACATGTGGGAAAAAATTGCAGCATTCTCCATTTTTCTGCAGATCCCACGGCACAGCTTCAATTGAAGTCATTGGAAGCCGTCCGATCCATGGCACAATCGCAGCTGTCACTGTGAACGTGCCGCAGATCCGCGGGAAAGCAGGAGATTTAATAAAAATAAATAAAAATTGCACTGCGCATGCGTCCGGCACGTCAACGGCGCGTCTGGACATATCCGTCGTGCTGATGAAAGAAGATCTGGCCGGCACGGAGGAGATCCGCACTGGAGCTGGACAGGTTATTATTTTCTCCCCATGTCCACGGGCATGACCAGATTCTGCCGCGAGTTTTTCCGCAGTGGAATCCGTGCGTGCAAGTGGACATTGGGCCTTAGATTCAGAGGCTCAAGGCTCTACTGTTCTTCTTAATAACACAGTCACCATAGAATGGCCAGATAGCCACAGTGATAGTGTTTACAGTGCAGTTACCTCCAGTGATCATGTGACATCTTCTTCATTGGCGTCACCTGTTTTCATTGTTAATATCTGGGCCCAGATTGCTTTGAAGACTGCTTGTCTCTGCATACTGCTCCCATCTTGCCTCTACACGGTAATAATGTCCTCTCTGTGGCCCCACACAGGACCCTCTCGTCTTGGAGGGCCGCCACAGTAAGGCTAGTTTCACACGGGTGATCGCAATTTTGGCACGAGAAAATCAAGGCAAAATCGCATCTTTGTTCCCTGTGATTTTTGAGCGTCAACGATGCTTTTTTTAGAGAATAATCTCGTATCGCTGCCGCCAGCGATAAAGTCACGCCATTTATTATCGCAAAAGTCAATGGGACTTTCTAATGTTAACATCACATCGCAACGCATGTTTGTTGCGATAAAACGCAGGCTCCATAGGGATACATGGGAGAAGAAAAAAAATCGCACATCGCAGAAAGATAAAGTATGCCGCAATTTTTTCATCTTTCAACATCGCATAAGTGAAAACATCTCTGATGGGAAGGAAACCGTTGGAAATCATTGGCATCCTAAACTGCTGACTAAAACACATCAGGCGAAAATCGCATGATTTTCTCACCACTTTGAAACTACCCTAATCGTGCCCTTCTTTAAGACCCCAGACAGTAATAGTGCCCCTTTTGTGGCCTCACACAGTAATAGTGCCCCGTACTGTGCCCCCCCCCCCATTCTAACAGGTTCCTCCTCTCTATCCCCCACTAGTAACAGCGCACTCCTCTAACCCCTTGAGTGCCCCCAAACCTCTTACACCATGATCATAAGTATAGTGTGTGCAGGAGCCGAGGGGGAGGAGGTATGCTGAGCAAAGAGTGTAGTGTCAGCCAGGACTATGTGCAGTTAGAAGACAGCTTTTATAATGCTGCTGGAGATTTGAAAGAGTAACATGGGGACTCGGCGGCATGACAAGGGGGCAGGACCATCCGACCTCGGGCCCCCTCTTCTTCTAGTCCCCTGTGCAGCTGAATCCCCATGCAACTCCATATTCAGGAGCAGTGCTGTTTTTAAAAGAAAGCAGCCCCGTTATGTCAGAATTCCCTAATAGTGTATTTTCTGAACCAGTAATGTGTTAATAAGGGAGGAATACAGGGAGTAAAACTCAACGGTATAGATGAGTCACATGACATGTGAAATAATAGGAAGGTCTAAACATGGAAAGTGAGAGATCCCAATAATCCCATTACATTACACAGGCACATGTGGGCATAAGGGCTGTTATGGAGTATTGATCCTGCGGGTGGCGTGCCCCTCAGGTGGAGGGGTGTGAACTGTCAGCCGCCAGATAACTGCAGACCTGACATACTGCAAGAGACTGTATCTCATTGTGCCTCCAGGCTCCAGAATTAGATCACAAGCTCTGGGGAGCGCTGACTAATTGCATCTTTACAATCAGCGCACCAAATGTTTTTCAGCCTCTTTGCTCTTCAGTCTAACTACAAATTGCTGCTCTGCAGACCACCCCAAGGAGAAGAGCGGGGCGAGGAGGAATAGACCGGGGTGAGGAGGAATACATTGTCAACCTTCCCTACTGTCATCAGGAGACATTATTCACGCTGTTCAATCCACTGCTACCAATAGGGAAAAGTAACAAAAAACAAGGCTTGTATCAAGAGTCTGACTTTGGCGTGAAGGAATGCTGCCTTCCAATAGGTGGCACTGTGGAGGTTTTCTTCTATCTCCCTTATTTGCATATTACCCAGAGGAGCGTGCATGGCCATTAGAGTCTCCTCACTCACCGTCTAGGTGCTCTCTCTAAGGAGAAAAGATAGCGCTTCTTAGCCCTTTTTAATACACCTCATTGTCATGATGGGTTGCGTCAAAAATTTGATTTCCGGGAGATCCGAAAATCGAAGTCAATAGAAGCCACCCAATCCGCGGCCTGTCTGCAGCTGACACTACGGATGTGCCACGGATCTGCAGGAAAGCAGGAGATTTAAAAAAACAAAAAACACCTGTACTGCACATATCTGACAGCGAGCCTTGAGGACGATGGGCAGGACAGTGAACCCGGAGGTGGAGGGATCAGCACAGACCCTGCTGCTGGGGAAATGCAGGTAAGCAGGTCTAAAAACGCGTTTTTACAAACGCCTGTGTGAAAGATTCGGCTGCCGGCGGGTGAGAGCGGTGAGTTGCGGGAGTGAGCAGGGGGGAGCGGGGGGAAGAGAGTGAGAGAGAGACACCCCCCCCCCCCCGTTCTCCCCCGCTGCTCCCCGCCCCCCGCCGGCACCCGAATCTTTAGAGACAAGCGGGCAGGTACTCACATAAGGCACTACTCGCTCTAGTAGTTTGCCTTAGCGAGTACGCTCGCTCATCTCTAGTTGTAAGCCCTTAGTAGTCTTCCATCAGTTGGCTCTGCGCAGGGACCTGCTTGTATGTATCCAGGCCTGTAACCAGATATCTCAGGGATGTCCCCGGTAGATCAGAGGATTTACCCTCATTGATTTCTATACACTAAATAGAATGCTGGGAATTGTAGCTTCATTAACGAGGAAGGAAGTAACGAACTTCTCCTGCTAGTTTCAATAAAAATCAATATAGCGAACAATCCAACAAACGAGATGAATAACGATATAACAAACAAATGTAGCAGTTTTATTAACACACTCCCCAAACGGAGCAGGACAGGGGAATCCCCAGCGCAGGTGTAAAACTACCCTGAGACACGCTTGTTTAAATCCCCAGAAACACATTTTAGGGCCGGGCTCACATGGCTTTAGGCGGAATCCGCTTGCGGAGACCCGCAGCGTATTCCAGCTGTGAGCCCGTCCGTGACCCTGTGTACGGCCGAGTATGGTGGTGAAATTGTACTGCGCATGCCCACGTAGTCACCTTTTAGATTTTCTGCACCGTTACTTGAGAATGACATGAATACCCACAGCCCATGCGCAATGTAGATGCGTACGGCCGCAGGTATATCCCCGACTATAGAGAACAATGGGTTCTTTAACATAGTAACATACCATGTTTCCCCAAAAATAAGACATTAAATTTTGCCCCAAAAGAGGCACAGTGTCTTATTTTCAGGGGTTTATACTCACTTGGTCCGTGGCGTCCGGGTCCTTGCGCTGGTCTCCGACGCTGTGGCAGGTTGCCGTGTCAGCCAGACCGAGCAATCTCTTTTTTCTGGTAATGGGATTTTGAATTACCCCGCCTCCAGCTAGCAAGTGCTGTGATTGGATCGAGCGCCAGCCAATCAGAGGTTGTGCTCAATCCAACCAATAACAGCCATTCTGCTTATCCAGATCCTCTTCCAATCTTCTTCTGTTAATTTCTTTACATAGTTTTGTGTTATCTGCAAATATTTTACTGAACAATCCTTCTACCAGGTCCTTCTACCACCTTCTAAAACTGCCCCCCGTGGTACCCCCTAGTAACAGTGACTCAATCAGAGGATGTACCATTTATAGTCACCTTCTGACCAGTTACTTAAACACTTACTCACATTCTCGCCCAGACCAAGCGTTCTCATTTTATATACCTCCAGACCATCCGCATCTGTACAGTACTGTCACTTTAAGAGAGTTTAGACTATATGTTTATCATGTAACATTAACCCCTTAATGACACGGCCTATTTTGGGCTTAAGGACACAACTATTTTTGGCGGATTTTCATTTCCATTTTTGAAAAGCCATAACTTTTTTATTTTTCTGTTGATGCGGCCGTATAAGGGCTTGTTTTTTGCGTGGCGAACTGTAGATTTTATCGGTGCCATTTTTGGGTACATAGACTATATTATAAAATTTTTATTATTTTTTTTATGATAACAGAGAAAATGCATCAATTCTGCCATAGATTTTTTTTTTTTACAGCATTAATCTTGCAGCATAAATGACATGATACATTTTTTTCTGCGGGTCAGTACGGTTACAACGATACCAAAATTCTTATAATTTTATTTAGATTTTCCCACTTTTCTGCAATAAAACCCCTTTTTTGGAAATCTTTTTTTTTTCTAAATCGCTGCATTCAAAGTCCTGTACCTTTTTAAATTTTCCATGGACAGAGCTCTGTGAGGGCTTATTTTTTGCGTGTCGAGTCGTAGTTTTTAGGGTACATGCAGCTTTTTTGATCACTTTTATTGCGGTTTTTGGGAAGTAAAAAGCTAAAAATTAGCATTGTGTCTCAGTTTTTTAGCGCTTTTTTTAAACACTTTTTGCCACGCAGGATAAAAAGCATGTGCAGCTTACTGTATGTGTTGGGTGGAATTAAAAATTTTTTTTTTTACGCTAATATGAGAGAAAGCACAGAAAAGTTTTTTTTTTACATTTTTCTTTTTTCTACATTATTTTTACCTTTTTTTTACACCATTTGTGTTCCTCTGGGGGACTTACGCCATAGCACCGACCATCGCTATGATAAGGCATTGCAGGGCTTCTCTCCTGCAATGACTTATCGCTTGTTATAGCTATCATAGGCAATGGTAATACAGGACGCCAGTTGCAGCAGTAGCCCGGCTATCACTGTCAGCCGGCTCCTGTTGCCGGATAGCGCGAGATCTCTTCTGATCTCGCGCTATCCCCAGGATGTAAGTTTACGCCCTGTTGCAGGAAGTACCCCGCAGCCAGGACGTAAATGTACGCCCTGGAGTGGGAAAGGGGTAAAGGACGAAGACCCTCCAGCGGAGAGAAGCCATGTTTAATCAGTGTATGGTCAGTAAAAGCATATCTTTGTAAGGATGTGCCGCCTCTGCCTCCGTCTGTCACCGCCACATCATCTCGCATCCAGCGACACCGAACATTACCACCGGCCCGATTCACAGGGAACTGTGATGAATGTCGCTTAAGCTGCAGGGACTCGATGTCAGCAGGGATGCGGCAGCCAAACCAAAATACCCATAAACATGGCGCAAACACCTTTTATATCTGGGAATACTGAAAATGTCCTTCACAAGCAGAAAACCCCTTTAAAGGGAACCCGTCACCTCCGAGCAGCACCTGTAGGACGTGTTACTTACTGTGATTATCAGGACAAAACAGAAAAAGAAAGATATTTTAAACAACTGATCTTCGACCTGATTTTATGGAGAATGTGCGCATTTAGCCGCCGTGTATTTTGCCTCTCCAAAAAGAACAAAATGCGCCATGTGTGAACCCGGACTCACAGGGGTTTCCTATAAAGCTGTAGTAGACAGACTGGGTACGGAAGACAGGGAGGTAGCCTGTAGCCGGGGCCTGAAGGTGGTAGGGCAGGTAGCCTGTAGCCGGGCCTAAGGATGGTAGGGGAGGGTAGCCTGAAACTGGGCCCTCAGAGTGGTAAGGCGGGTAGCCTGAAGCCGGGGCCTCAGAGTGGTAAGGCGGGTAGCCTGAAGCCGGGGCCTCAGAGTGGTAAGGCGGGTAGCCTGAAGCCGGGGCCTTAGAGTGGTGAGGTGGGTAGCCTGAAGCCAGGGCCTCAGAGTGGTAAGGCGGGTAGCCTGAAGCCAGGGCCTCAGAGTGGTAGGGCGGGTAGCCTGAAGCTGGGGCCTCAGAGTGGTAAGGCGGGTAACCTGAAGCTAGGGCCTTAAAGTGGTAAGGCGGGTAGCCTGAAGCCGGGGCCTCAGAGTGGTAAGGCGGGTAGCCTGAAGCTGGGGCCTTAGAGTGGTGAGGTGGGTAGCCTGAAGCCGGGGCCTCAGAGTGGTAAGGCGGGTAGCCTGAAGTCGGGGCCGCAGAGTGGTAAGGTGGGTAGCCTGAAGCCGGAGCCTCAGAGTGGTAAGGCGGGTAGCCTGAAGTCGGGGTCGCAGAGTGGTAAGGTGGGTAGCCTGAAGCCGGAGTCTCAGAGTGGTAAGGCGGGTAGCCTGAAGTCGGGGTCGCAGAGTGGTAAGGTGGGTAGCCTGAAGCCGGAGCCTCAGAGTGGTAAGGTGGGTAGCCTGAAGCCGGGGCCACAGAATGGTAAGGCGGGTAGCCTGAAGCCGTGGCCCCAGAGTGGTTCAGCGGGTAGTCTGAAGCCGAGGCCTCAGAGTGGTAAGGCGGGTAGCCTGAAGCCGGGGCCAAAGAGTGCTAATGCGGGTAGCCTGAAGACGGGGCCTCAGAGTGGTAAGGTAGGTAGCCTGAAGCAGGGGCCTGAGGGTGGAAAGGCAGGTAGCCAGAAGCCGGGGCCTGTGGGTGGAAGGCAGGTAGCCTGAAGCCGTGGACGGAGGGTAAAAAGCAGGTAGCCCGTAGTTAGGGCCTGAGGGTGGAAGGCAGGTAGCCCGAAGCCAGGGACAGAGGGTGAAAGGTGGGAGTTTGTCGCCGGGGCCTGATTGTGTACTTTCTACTGTATATTAGATTACAGACTCTAATAAGCAGGTTGTGTTTTTCTATTTCTGCACAGCATCAGCTCTCTTGAGCCTATAATTCCATCTATTCAGCAATATGCAGCAGGACAGATTGGATCCAGGGTGACAGCCGATCGCCACATCTGGGGTCAGGAAGGAATTTTTTGCCCCCCTGAGGTAGAACTCTCCGGGGAGTTTTTTCGCCTTCCTCTGGATCTTTGGGTCCGGCGGCTCTCATCTCAGGACATCGGTGGACTGGTCAGAAGGACCGCAGCAAGTTCAGTGGTCTCCACCGGGCCGACATGAGGGTCATTGTGATCATTGGGTCATTTATTAAAGGGCCGGTAATATTTAATTACAATGTTGCTTATTGCTCTACTAATAAAACAGAATTCTATAATCTACATTGTTGTGTTTGTCTTTTGTCCAATTTCCCCTTACACTGCGACCATGATGGAAGTGATCGCTGCAGCCAATATTCCAGAAGTAGTCTTATCCTACATATAGTATAGTCTATCATCTCCCACAGACATGGCGGCAGCTGCTGCAGGGCAGGAACTATAGGGGCTCCATATAGAGATCTGAGAACCTATAACTCCACCTACAGCGATGTCATCATGTCCGCTCCTATCTCCAGTTACACGTGTTATGGGGTTCAGTCTCTGATGGGGGCGCTAACATCATCTGTGTTCTCATGTATACACAACAGACTACCTGAAAAAAGGTGAAGACTGTGACAAGAAAAGCAACTGTCTTTCTCCAGCTGTAGTAAGAGGAGGCCGGAGCAGCGCTCAGCCTCATCCATATCACCAGTCACACGGCTCTCTGGATGCTCATCTCTCCAGCTGTAGTAAGAGGAGGCCGGAGCAGCGCTCAGCCTCATCCATATCACCAGTCACACAGATCTCTGGAGGCTCCTCTCACCGGCTGTAGTAAGAGGAGGTCAGAGCAGCGCTCAGCCCCATCCATACCACCAGTCACACGGCTCTCTGGATGCTCCTCACCAGCTGTAATAAGAGGAGGCCGGAGCAGCGCTCAGCCTCATCCATATCATTAGTCACACGGCTCTCTGGATGCTCCTCTCACCAGCTGTAGTAAGAGGAGGCCGGAGCAGCGCTCAGCCTTGTCCATATCCCCTGTCACACGGCTCTCTGGATGCTCATCTCTCCAGCTGTAGTAGGAGGAGGCCGGAGCAGCGCTCAGCCTCATCCATATCACCAGTCACACGGCTCTCTGGATGCTCCTCTCTCCAGCTGTAGTAAGAGGAGACCGGAGCAGCGCTCAGCCTCATCCATATCACCAGTCACACAGCTCTCTGGATGCTCCTCTCTCCAGCTGTAGTAAGAGGAGGCCGGAGCAGCGCTCAGCCTCATCCACATCACCAGTCACACGGCTCTCTGGATGCTCCTCTCACCAGCTGTAGTAAGAGGAGGCCGGAGCAGCGCTCAGCCTCATCCATATCACCAGTCACACAGATCTCTGGATGCTCCTCTCACCGGCTGTAGTAAGAAGAGACTGGAGCAGCTCTCAGCCCCATCCATACCACCAGTCACACAGCTCTCTGGATGCTCCTCTCACCATCTGTAGTAAGAGTAGGCCGGAGCAGCGCTCAGCCTTATCCATATCACCAGTCACACAGCTCTCTGGATGCTCCTCACCAGCTGTAGTAGGAGGAGGCCGGAGCAGCGCTCAGCCTCATCCGTATCACCAGTCACACAGCTCTCTGGATGCTCCTCTCTCCAGCTGTAGTAAGAGGAGGCCGGAGCAACGCTCAGCCCCATCCATACCACCAGTCACACAGCTCTCTGGATGCTCCTCTCTCCAGCTGTAGTAAGAGGAGGTCAGAGCAGTGCTCAGCTCCATCCATATAACCAGTCACACATCTGTCTAGATACTCCTCTAACCAGCTGTAGTAACAGGCAGATGGAGCGGCGCTCAGCCCCATCCATACCACCAGTCACACAGCTCTCTGGATGCTCCTCTAACCAGCTGTAGTAACAGGCGGATAGAGCAGCGCTCAGCCTCATCCATATCCCCCGTCACACGGCTCTCTGGATGCTCATCTCTCCAGCTGTAGTAAGAGGAGGCCGGAGCAGCGCTCAGCCTTATCCTTCTCACCAGTCACACAGCTCTCTGGATGCTCTTCACCAGCTGTAGTAAGAGGAGGCCGGAGCAGCGCTCAGCCTTGTCCATATCCCCTGTCACACGGCTCTCTGGATGCTCTTCACCAGCTGTAGTAAGAGGAGGCCGGAGCAGCGCTCAGCCTTGTCCATATCCCCTGTCACACGGCTCTCTGGATGCTCATCTCTCCAGCTGTAGTAAGAGGAGGCCGGAGCAGCGCTCAGCCTTGTCCATATCCCCTGTCACACGGCTCTCTGGATGCTCCTCTCTCCAGCTGTAGTAAGAGGAGGCCGGAGCAGCGCTCAGCCTCATCCATATCAGCAGTCACACAGCTCTCTGGATGCTCCTCTCTCCAGCTGTAATAAGAGGAGGCCGGAGCAGCGCTCAGCCTCATCCATATCAGCAGTCACACAGCTCTCTGGATGCTCCTCACCAGCTGTAATAAGAGGAGGCCGGAGCAGCGCTCAGCCTCATCCATATCAGCAGTCACACAGCTCTCTGGATGCTTCTCTCACCAGCCTGTTACGTTTCTGCAGGCCGTATGAACAGCGACCTACATGAACGCAATGTCTAGCCGGCTGAACGACGCATGGAAAGGGAATATATGAGCGGACACGGAACACACCAAAACATAAACCAAAAGTGCAAACCACAACAACAGCAACAACTGTCAAAATCCTTACCAAATGTACTAATACACAAGCAGATGGTAATAGGAATAAGTACGAGGTATTGGTTAGTATTTTGGGCAAAAAAGCAAGCTCACAAGCCCACGCCAAAGGTCCTTGTCGTCTTGTAGGTCCTTACTCTAACAAGGCAACTAAACCACAACAAGCGAACCCTGCCTACAAGCGGGGCGGTCGCCCCAGTAAGGACGGCTCCACACTGTAACCTAGGGAAATCTGGCTCGCCCTGTGTACCCCGAAACACTACCAACAAAAACTACAGCTCGTCACACAAAAAACAAGCCCTCAAAGAACTCCATCCATGGACAAATAAAAAAAGAAAAACTAATGTTTTCTCTTCCTGCCCTTCAAAAAAAATTAAGAAAAGTTTTACAACACATTTTAAATACACCAAAATGGTGCCAATAAAAAGACAGTTCGCTGTGCAAAAAACAAGCCCAAAAAATACAAAAAGGTATTTCTTTTCAAAAGCGGAGATGAAATCCCCCCCCCCCCCCCAAAAAAAAATAATTGTTGCATCCTTTGGGTCAAAACAGGCTGCGTCCTTAAGGGGTTAATGTTATAGTATATTATCAGCTTGGTTCGGGTACTGTATTTTTTCACTTAGCGTCCTTAAGTGGTTAATGTAATGAGCTTGGTTCTTGTATGGTATTTATTCACTGAGCAGTAAGGCTGTGTGCTTAAGGGGTTAATGTGATGAGCTTGGTTTTGGTACGGTATTTATTCACTGAGCAGTTAGGCCGCATCATTAAAGGGTTAATGTTATGAGCTTGGTTCTAGTACGCTATTTTTTTGCTGAGCAATTAGGCCATGTCTTTAAAGGGTTAAGATTATGAGCTTGGTTCTGGTACGGTATTATTCACTGTGCAGTTGGGACGTGTCCTTAAGGGGTTAGTGTGATGAGCTTGGTTCTGGTATGTTATTTATTCACTGAGCAGTTAGGCCATGTCCTTAAGGTGTTAATGTTATAAGCTTGGTTCTGGTACGATATTTAGTCACTGAGCTGTTAGGCCATGTCCTTAAGGGGTTAATACAATGATCTTGGTTCTGGTACAGTATTTATTCACTGAGCAGTTAGGCCATGTCCTTAAGGGGTTAATGTTATGAGTTTGGCTCTGGTACAGTATTTATTCAGTGAGCAGTTAGTACGCATTATTAAGGGGTTAATGTTATGCGATGAGCTTGGTTCTGGTATGGTATTTATTCACTGAGCAGTTGAGCCATGTCCTTAAGGGGTCTATGTGATAAGCTTGGTTCTGGTATGATATTTATTCACTGAGCACTTAGGCTGCATCCTTAAGGGGTTAATGTTATGAGCTTGGCTCTGGTACAGTATTTCTTCCCTGAGCAGTTGGGCTATGTCCCTAAGGGGTTAATGTTATGAGCTTGACTCTGGTACAGTATTTCCTCCCTGAGCAGTTGAGCCATGTTCTTAAAGGGTTAATGTGATGAGATTGGCTCTGGTCCGGTATTTATTCACTGAGAGCAGTTGGGCTGTGTCCTTAAGGGGTTAATGTTATGAGCTTGGCTCTGGTACAGTATTTATTCAATGAGCAGTTAATACGCATCATTAAGGGGTTAATGTTATGTGATGAGCTTGCTTCTGGTACGGTATTTATTCATTGAGCAGTTGGACTATGTCCTTAAGGGGTTAATGTCATGAGCTTGGTTCTGGTATGATATTTCTTCCCTGAGCAGTTGGGCCGTGTCCTTAAGGGGTCAATGTGAAGAGCTTGGTTCTGGTATGATATTTATTCACTGAGCACTTAGGCTGTATCCTTCATGGGTTAATGTGATGAGCTTGGCTCTGGTACAGTATTTCTTCCCTGAGCAGTTGGGCTATGTCCTTAAGGGGTTAATGTGATGAGCTTGGCTCTGGTACGGTATTAATTCACTGAGCAGTTGGGCCGTGTCCTTAAGGGGTTAATGTGATGAGCTTGGTTCTGGTACAGTATTTCTTCCCTGAGCAGTTGGGCCGTATCCTTAAGGGGTTAATGTTTTGAGCTTGGCTCTGGTACGGTATTAATACACTGAGCAGTTGGGCCGTGTCCTTAAGGGGTTAATGTGATGAGCTTGGCTCTGGTACAGTATTTCTTCCCTGAGCAGTTGGGCTATGTCCTTAAGGGGTTAATGTGATGAGCTTGGCTCTGGTACGGTATTAATACACTGAGCAGTTGGGCCGTGTCCTTAGGGGGTTAATGTGATGAGCTTGGCTCTGGTCCGGTATTTCTTCCCTGAGCCGCTGTAGCAGCACACACATGGTGACGTGCAGCTGTGTGTACATACATGTCAGCTAGTACATGTATGTAGCATGCAGCCCTGGGATGGAGGTGGCGTCCCTCCAGATGTTCCTCTCATGGAGGCTGCACTAGGCCGCCGCTACCAGAAGGGGGAGAGGGAGGAGGCGCCATGAGCAGTGCATCCTGGGAAATAAACCAACATGGGGAGCAGCTCCGGGCTCGCCGTGCGCTGGGAGTGAGAGCCGCCGCCGCCGCCACACGCACACCGCGCCGCAGCCGCCGGGGGACGATGTGAGGGGAGAACCGCCGCCTCTCCCGGATGATGGACAGGAACTACCCGACTCCCACCTTCACCGACCCGCTGGCCTCAGCCTCCCCCGCCGCCTGGGCCTACGAGCGGAGCGCGGCCGGGATTAAGCCCAGGTAAGGAGGGCGGGGACACGGCGCAGGAAAGCCCGGGGATTGTGCGGCCTAGTGGTGCGAGCCGGGATCCGAGCAGGGAGGGAAGGAGGGGCTCCCGCAGCCCTCCTCACCACAGCCCGGGGATCCACCCAGCCAGCAGGCCTGACACCAGGGGACGGCACATGTGCTGCTGTCACCTGTGGCTCTGGAGGACTACAACTCCCAGCGTGCCCTCACAGGCCGGGGAGCCCAGGGGCTGCTGGGAGTTGTAGTTTCCTGACGGCTCGCAGAGTTATTTTACTTTGGGTCTTCTTGCCCTCTTCGGGGCGGCAGGGACGGCGTTTGCATCGCGCCACGGACCGCCGGACCGACTCTTCACGCTCCTCATCAAGTAGGAAAATGTTGTTTCCGCGGGTTCAGCGTTGTTGGGGTGCGGGCAACCTCTTCAACTGTGGGGGAAAAAATGGCGCCATCGCCGTACGTGAATTATCGTAGTCTTATATGTCCCGGGGCAAAATGGCGGCTGCACCCTCCGGCGTAGGCGTTACGGTTGATGATGCTTTCGTAGAGCCCGGGCCATCCTGACCGTGCCCAACGGCGAGAATATCGCGTGTTGTGAGACGCACGAATACAGACGTATCGACACGAGGGATGAGGAAAAATCGCAGCGCGTTCGTTCTTTTAGCGTTTCTGCGGAATGCCTTTCCCGCTGTTTTCATAGACGCGGCGTGCGCTGCGGGTGCGACGGGACGTTTCGCGTGGAAGTCGATGGGCCACGCTTGTGATCCTCTGCCGCGTGAAACGCGTAACTGCGGATCGCAATTTCACAAGAGCAACGGGAGGCGTTTCTGAATGAAGACCACCTCGCGTTGGAGTGAAAAACGTACGTTGGTGAGAGCGATTCGCCGCGCGTTTCTTGCGCTCGGAATTTATCCAAAGGCAACAAAAAAACCCAAAACGCATATTTTTCAGACAAAAAGTTGCGTGAAAAGCGGTCAGTTATGGCCAACATCGCACTCGCCAGTGTGAATACAACTTTGGCGCCGCTCGGTGTCTGGCTGCTGCCGGTGATCGGAGGGTCACGTTGGGGTGAAGACGCCGCCTCGTCATAGAAAACGGCGAAAATCTCCCCGTTTTGCTCGTATCTCCGCAGCGAGGCTTGTTTCCACCGTCTGTTTGCAGGCGTCCGTTGGTCACGTGACTCAAGCCGTCGGATTTGTTGCACAACAGACGCTGCGGACGGTCTCTGCGGACTTGCGTGGCGCAACTTTTCTCGTCCATTATGAAGGTTCCTCCTCTCTGGTGCCCGTTGATTGGCGCCGTTGGGGACCCCACCTGATAGGGCGCCCGCTGTCAGTATCACCACACACAGAAACGAAGTGGAAGCTGCAGCTCCGATCCCTATGTAGTGGCCGGCACTGGTAACTGCAGCCGCTATTGGTGAGAGTTGCAGTTACCCACACTGCCCACTACATGGAGGTCGGAGCTGGAGCTTTCTCTTGGTACTCCTGTGTCTTGTGGCGCTGACAGCGGGCATCCTATCAGCTGGACCCCGCCAATCTTCTATTGGTTGGTATTTTTATGGTAAACCCCTTTTCAAGGAGTTATGGGATAGGGGTGAGTGTGATTGGTCGGGGCAGATCGCTGGGACCCCCAACAACCACACAAACGGAGGTCCCAGGTGTGAGTGCAGTGTTCGCCGCCGCTCCATTCACCTCTATGGGTCTGCTGGAGGTGGCCCACTTGTTTGGCCCCTGCTCCACAGATCGTGGGGGTCTCGGATCGCTACTGATCCCATGGATCGGCACAAAGACACCCATGATGGTGATCACGTTGAGGTCATCTTTGTCGCCCCCTATAGGAACATGTTATGTGTAACGTGCACCATAGTTGTCGTGTTCTACAAAAAAAAGTATTCGGGGCGGGGGGAGTTAGAGGGGCGGCTGTCCCCTGATCTAAGGGCACCTTGTGCCGAATTTCCGTGTTCTCCATTGACCTGTTTTGGGATCTACCGCTAATCGCGTGGTTCTCTACGGTGCTGTTCATGTGGCTGGGGTGGAGACGTGCCCTAATGTCAGTGATCTGCGTTACGGCCACTAGACTCAGCCGCACGTCTTGGGCTCTTCTGGGTCATTCGCCTTGTTCGGTCATCGACTATCCCGGCTGTAATTACAAGGAGATCCGCTCTGCTCTGGGAGCGCCGCTGCCACCCCTGACGATTGCGCCATTGGGGGGTAAAATAAAGTAGCGCGGCACTTTCTCATATCTACGGCACTAATATCGGCTTGTAACTCTACTTTAGGTGCCGGTATACAAGGCAGAAATGGCGTAACGTAAAGCCGTGCCATTGCCAGGAGGCAAAAATGAGGCGCCGGGTCGCCTCTGTGCTCTATAGACCCCTAGGCTAGGGGCTCAGACGGCCCTAAAACACACGCTAAATCTTGACCCGCCAGAGACAAGCGTAGATGATCGTACAGATCAGCAGAGCATTCAGGGGTCCGGATGCAGCATGTAGGTCTGGGTATAGGTTGCCACTATCTGCGCCCGTCCTACATTACCCTCTGCTAGCGGCGGTGCCGCCAGGTTCAATTTGGCGATTTCCTTCTTCTTCGACTGTAGTCAATATTGGGCTTCTTTTATTGACTAGTAATTTGTGTAAGATCCGCTGTGACTCGCAGGAAGTGAGGAGGACCCGTTCTTCCATGGGGTGCTTCCTCCACTATATGGGTTAGAGCTTGCCCCTATAGCATGTACCGTAACCCAGAATACAAGGGTATTTGTGCAAAAATTTGCAATGTCTTCTGCTTCTTGCGCCACCTCGCCTCTCTTTTGAAAAGTAGGCGGGGTTTGTTGAAAGGTGGCGTGGCCAACCCGGACCGACAGATTAATTTGTCATTTTACACCGGAAATGAACGCCAGGTTGGGATAGCAGGTGGGAGAAGAGGAAGTTAAGGAGAGCGCTGACTCGTACAGCCCATAGAAGTCTATAGAGAGGAGGAGGAGGAGGGGGGGGGGGCAGAAAGACTTTTAGCAATGCAGTTGCAGCTACTAATGCTTTCAGGACAAAGGTGAGAAAATATTTAGGACCCTTTTACACGGGATGTCCTGTTGGGTGCCGATACCAGTCAGGCCGTGCCAGTGATAATCGCTCCTGTTCTTTTACACAGAGTGAATGGAGATTGTTCCGGCCCGCCTGCCCCCGTTTACAGTAAACAGGCAGTCATTGATAAATGCATGCGTGAACTGAATGACGAATGAGAAGCGAATGAATTCTCATAGGTCGTTCCGTCGGGGTATGCATTTACACTAAACGATGGTCTTTCAGGTTCCCACTGAATGCAGGGATCTAAATGATTTATCGATCTGTTGAAAAGGGCCCTTACATCTACACTGCTCAGTCCTGCTTTCCATTCTACTATGATATACCTGCTTATGTATTTGTGTTGCAGAGGGATAGAAAGCAGAATACGCAGTTTTCTCTGTGCAGTGTATACAAGACATCATAGCAGCAGTCTCCACCCATCAGCACAGCGAAGACTGAAAAGTAGAGTGAGCCTGCAGATGGGAAAGTAGTGATAACCGCAGGATACAAGTCATGTAATGGCCAGTTATAGCGTTAGAACGCCTCGTGTACTCACAGCGGCTTGTTCTGAATGTGTGGATGTGCTTTAAAGTAGTTCTGCGGCCCAAAGCTATTGCAGATCAGCGGTGTGAGTCTTCCGGAGGCGCCTGCCGTTCAGCTGCAGTGGTGGAGCTGGGAGTTACATCTTAGCTGGTAAGTCAGAGACCGGAGACCATTGGTTCGAGCCTCATAAACGAGGCGTACGTCACATGGCGCGCTCTACTCTTCGGCCGGCGTCACACGGGCATATTTGCAGAATAGAACCCATTGATTCCAACAGGTTTGTTCGCATGTATGAAGTTTGCCCGGTTTCAGCTGCGCCCCTCGGTCACTTCTATTTTCAAGCATCCTTACAAATGAATGCATCTTGAGATGCTTGTTGGGTCTCTTGGAGAATCGCTGCTGTTCTTCTTGCTCTTATCTGATATAATGTAAGGGTTATTTCAGGACCCTTGTTTATTGCATTAAATTGGCCTCGAACCTTCAGGGTGGCACGTCTTAGTAGTTGGTGTATATAATACTTCGGCGCAGTATAGACTGACACCAAGTAGGAAAAGTCACTATTTAATCTCTCGTTTACAGGGGTGTGTTTTCAGTCCGTGTTATGCATGTAATACATATACACAGACCCCATTGACTCTGCAAACATGCGTTTTTCATGCACATTTTTAAAAAATTACCCAAAAAAAGGAACATGTCCTATTTTGGCCATTTTTTTACGGACGTTGCATGGTGCTCCATATGGACACTGCGGCGCGGGAAGAAAACCACTCATGTATATTGCGTCTCATGAATCTCGTACAATTTTCTCGGCTGTGTGAAAGCAGCCTTGGCCAGCGATCTGCAACCTGATGTGAAACTACATCTCCCAGCATGCTTTGGGTTTGTATCACGGACATCCACCGGTCGCACACCAATGCTATAACAGAATACAATATAATGGTTTCAGACGTGCGCCCTGGCCGGAGCGCGGTTCACTCACCCGGACTCGAAACCTCAGAGGTCCTTAAGATCCCCGCAGTTCCCGTCACTTCTGGATGTGTGTCCTCGTGATCGAGCCAGGTTACGCATCCAGAGGTGCGCTCGGCAAACGCTCCTCTGAAATCCGCCTTAAAGGGTACCGGTCATCTGAAAAATCCCTCTAAATCTGAGCCGTCGTGTTTTGCGGTATGACATAAGCGGAGAACGCGTGCTTGTAAACCCCAAAAAATCTATTCGCATTTGCGGATATTCCTACTTTGAAAGTAGCGCAAATCATCCACCTCGAGTCAAACAGGTGGCGCCATGAGCCCCCCAAGTCAGCGCGACACTGCCGTAACTGCATGGTAGCACTGAAGTCTTGGAGAGGTACCGTGCGCCCCTCCGGCCGCTTCTTCCTGGTGCACCGCCCATACATCAGAAGGAGGCATGGCGCCGCTCCCTTGACTCAAGGCGGATGATTGGCACACCGGGCGCACTACTTTGGGTTAAAGGCTGTTTTGGGGTGGATTGAAAAGGATTTCTTCCAGGTGACAAGGTGCGGTCATCCCACCAATATCTACGACATGGGTGATGCATGTCCGATGGCTGGGACCCCCAGCGATGCACACCCAGGGACCCCCCGCTAATGCATTGACTTATCCGGGACTGAGGGATAGTAGAGCGTTGTGCCCACAGTCTCCATAGACGGTGAGTGGAGAGGCGGCCGTCATGCATGCGCCCTTTGGGGTGCGCCATTCTTGCGATCCCAGCATCGAGCGCACGTTTATCCTGCGGCTCGCTGATGAATGACCGAGGTGGAAAAAAATCACAATAACTGCTTAAATCGCGTTCCTATTTGCAGAGATAAAGTGTGTGTTTTCCCCGTGTCTCGCAGCGCCCCCTCTGGTAAGTCTAAGTACAATAAAGCTCCTCGTGGTTAATTTGTATCCGTAAGATGTCCCACCAGCAGCATTTGTATTCCTCGGCCAGACTGTTGTCGCCAGGCAGAGCGCCGTCTGCAGCGCCGTTTCCTCCATTTGTCCTTGTGTTTTACATTTTAGCATAAATCTATTTCTCCGTATCGTATGTGATGATTACGTCAGTCCTGCGCGCCATTTTATGTGTCAGCCGGTCGGCCTGCGCACTTGTTGCCGGTTTTCATTAATCTACGCGGTGCGTTCACGGGCTCCCCTCTCCTAGATTGTTTTTCTATAAAAAAAACTGCTTAACCCTGAAAGCCGGAAGGATTGTCGCTTCTCGAAAGTCTCCATCTTGACTTACACGTTTTTCACGATGTTGACGCCGTGTTTGCGCGGCCGCTGCGAACACTTCGTCAGGGTCTGTTTTGCACTCTGGAAAATCGCCGAAACAAGAGCAGCGGGACTTGGAAGATGATTAAGGAGTCGGATCGTCTAAGACGTCTTATCTTCACAGTCTGGGGCCCGGGACCCAGACGAGATTTTTCACGGTGAAATTCCGTATGCGGCTATTACTTATCGCAGACCAGCGCTCGAATGCGGAGTTTCTAACGCCACGATCTCCGAGTGCTCTCTGCTCTGTTTTCACTGAGTGGTGGGGTGCGTTAAACGCTGTAACATGCATTCAAAAATGCCGTATGTGATCGCAGTAAAGTGCTGAGGTTTGGCGCGGCGTTTTCCGAACGCATGTGTGAGAGCAGCCTAAGTCGCTGAGGGGGTTAATAAAAAAAAAAAAAAAAGTTTAATTAAACTTAGGTTTTCAAAAAAAATCTTACGAATTAACCCACTGACTTTGCCATTTCCAAAAAAGAATCTACAGAGTAAATTGTATGGATTCTGGCTTGGCTTTCAATTCCCAGTCATTGTTACAAGGCTTGTCTAAAGAGTCTAACATTGACTTGCAGGAATTCTGCTTTCCAATAGGTGGCACTGCAGAGGTATTGTTCCATCTCCCTTATTTGCATATTACCCAGAGGAGCGTGCATGGCCTTATGAGTCTCCTCACTCACCTAGGTGCTCTCCCCAAGCAGAAAAGATAGCGTTCGTGACCTAAAATAACAGTAATTGGCATCGCCGCATACATGAGAGTCCGGACTATTAAAATATTGCATTATTTATCCTAAAGGGGGTAAAAATTCTTTTAAAAAGAAAAAAACTCATTACCAGATTTTTTTGGGTCAAACCTCGTCTTAAAAGCAACTGACTAAGGCCGGCTGTACACGGCAGAGATGGATCCTGCATGCCAAATCCAACCTGATCACGGCCGGCGATCCTGCGTACCTGCCAGTTGTCGACTTTTCCTGTGCTGTGATTGGACCACCGGCTCGTTATCGGACATGCGCAATACAGATTGTCCCGTCGGCAGGTGATGACGCCGGTGCTTGTGACCTTTCCGCAAAGTGAATTGTGGAAGGGCCGCGGGCCAGACTGCTTCCTTTTTTTTTTTTTTTTTTTTAATGTCCCCGACAAACCCTCCTAAGAGTGTCTGCAGACGGGGCACACTTGCTGCTCGTCTAACCGTCTGCTTTGCAAAGCGTGAAAACCGTGATGAAAACTGCAGGAAGAACGGATCTGCAATAGCTTATAACACGTCTGTGTGGAGCCGTACGGACTGTACGTGATTGTGTCACCGCCGGCGGCGCGGAACGCTGACTGATCTCTAATCTAGCATGAGGTCACACCTCGCCTCTCCATGCACCTTACCTCCCGGTTACATAGAATGGGCTGTATGGGTGGAGTGCTGCGGTCGTGAAGGGATGTAGAGCCTTGGCGGTATATGATTCCGCAGCCCATGGGTTATTAGATCTTGGAAGAGACCCGACGGAGGATTTAGAAGCAGAACTGGTTTTCTAATAGCTGATAAGAAGCTTTCCGTCGGTTGTGTGAAGTATCTTCTGGTAGGTGTGCGGCCCCCCTCGTCCGTTCTGTAGGGCCCACTAGTGGTTGGCGCCTCTAGAGTCCCTCACGCGGCGGTGAAGTTCTGGCCACTTCTTTAAGGGAATGCGGGAAGAAGTTTCTGTATCTCAAAAATGTAATCTTTTTTTAAATCTTTAACGTGTGACTCGCTCGCGCAGAGACTGTGACTACTTCCACCTCTGTGGACAGGAGTGCCATATACAGTCTTCCTGAAAATAAGACCCTGTCTTATCTTATAGAGCAAAAAGCATTTGGTATTGCAACGTCCCAAAAAGTCCAAAATAACCCATTCTTTATCCCGCACAGTGAACATAGTATGTTAGGCTGGAAGAAGACCGTGTCCATCCAGTTCAGCCTGAACGCCGTCAGATAATACACAATACCACGACTGCGTTTGGTTTGTTTTCTTCATCTTCTTTCCAAAAATTTCTTTATTAAAAGCAATCAAAGTTGTACGTACTTCAAAACTATACCAAAATAAACCACAGGTAGGTCGTCTCGAGAAAAACAAGCCCTCAGGTGACCCCATTGATGGAAAGACAGGAAAGTTATGGCGGTCAGAAGATGCTGGCATAAAAAAAAAATCTCTAAAGATTTCCAAAAAGGCTTTCTCTTTTTGCTGTTATACAACGGTGCCATCTGCTGGCTAAAGCCAGTGTGTGTGCGCCAGAGAGGCTCCGAAAGCGGATTGGCTGGCAATTGACATTAAGAATACCTCGTCGGACGTCTTCTGACATTGGAGCTTCACAAGCGTCAAGCAGAATGTAGGAAGATGGCCGACAGTGGATTGGAAAGGGTTAATGGTACCATTGGAAGATACAACTTGTACTGCAAAAAATAACGCCGCCCCCCCCCCCCCCCCCCGACAGCTACATCGACAGAAAATTTAGTTGTGGGAGTGGGGAGGAGAAGCCAACAATATCAGCGTATACTTGAGGGGTTAAAAATGTCAACCAGGCCAAACAATACTTATCCCAACGCATCAGGCATTCTGACACATGCATCATTTCTAAAGTGGGCGGGGCTTGAGTCACATGAGCTAAGTTACTAAAGTTCTCCCAACACTTTTTCCATTGGCAGAGATCTGATCCAGCCTGGTAGAGTTCTGTAGCCTGGTCATGCAAGCCTAATACGGACGCTGGCACATGATCCACACACTCTATGTACTGCATGCGGTGGGACTAGTATTAGTCAGTCATACTTGTGGTGCCGGAGCCGGGTCCTGATTACAGTCTGCACTCTCTAAATGGCTTAACTACACTTTCTTAGCGGTTCAGCTGATTGTTTAATTACAGATCTACAAAGTCTAGGAATGTTCTGTGGATGCATCGGATCATCCTAACTGATACGGGGAACTTAGAACATATGCAATATGAGGTGAGGCGTGATCGCTTCTACTCTCTGTTCTCTCTATGTTCTAAAACTTTTTGGTTTGGAATGGTAAAGGGGTAGTCCTCCGAAATGCCGCTATCCCCCAACCACAGCGATGACCTTAAGTTTCCTTCCTATGGTGTGAATAGAAGAGTACAGGAAGTTGAGCTGTGGTGAGAAAATGTGATTGATTTATTTTTACAATTTTTTTTTAAACTTTTTTGTGTACTTCCTCATTAAAGGGGTTGTCCCGCGGCAGCAAGTGGGTCTATACACTTCTGTATGGCCATATTAATGCACTTTGTAATGTACATTGTGCATTAATTATGAGCCATACAGAAGTTATAAGAAGTTTTTCACTTACCTGCTCCGTTGCTGGCGTCCTCGTTTCCATGGAGCCCGTCTAATTTTCGGCGTCTAATGGCCAAATTAGACGCGCTTGCGCAGTCCGGGTCTTCTTCTTTTCTCAATGGGGCCGCTCGTGCAGGATGCCGGCTCCGTGTAGCTCCGCCCCGTCACGTGACAATTCCAGCCAATCAGGAGGCTGGAATCGGCAATGGACCGCACAGAAGCCCTGCGGTCCACCGAGGGAAAAGATCCCGGCGGCCATCTTCACCAGGTAAGTAAGAAGTCACCGGAGCGCGGGGATTCAAGTAAGCGCTGTGCGGTGTTCTTTTTTAACCCCTGCATCAGGGTTGTCTCGCGCCGAACAGGGGGGGGGGTTGAAAAAAAAAAAAACCCCGTTTCGGCGCGGGACAACCCCTTTAATATCTTCTCATTTTATCTTCTCTTGTAATGAAATCAAAACTGAAAAATAAAGGAGTAATTCTTCTATATGTGTCTCATGAGATCAGCCACTCCGGTGTTTGTTATGGCCCTTTTACATGGGCCAAGAATCTCACCATTCCCGTTCGCCTGGCGGGTGACGTCATCATCGGCTTGTCCGCGCCGGGCAGCCCGTTTTTATACGGCGTTATTCTTGTGAAGTCCTCAGACACTTATCATATTCCCATGTGAAGTGGTGAACGACCAGTGTTTAAACGGCACACTCATCGCTGGGTTTGTTTGAACGATAATCGTTCCGTGTAAACTGGGTGTTGGGCAACTAGCTGCAGCAGGAGCCTCCCCCCACCTGCTGCGTTGTCTACAGCAGAAGACCAGCGATGATCAGCTCTTCGTCATCCGGAAGGGATCAGAATGTTTGCTACAAAGCTAAAGGCCCTTTTACACGGGCCGAGAATCTCACGATTCTCACTTGCCCGAGCGAACGAGCTGGTGACATCATCATCATTAGCTCGCTCGGGCCGCATGTTTAGGCCTCATGTCCACGGGGAAAATCAGGCCCGCTACGGATTCTACATGGAGAATCTGCAGCGGGTCCCTCCTGCCCCGCGGACATGAGCGCTGAAAATAGGAATTTAGAAAAATTAACTCACCCGCAGCGGGCCGGGAGGGTCTTCTCTTCCTCACGGCAGGATCTTCTTTTTCGGCTGGCGGATGAACTCGGCACGCCGGCGGCATTTCGCCGGCGTGCTGCGCACATGCGCCGGGCACATCCGCCGAGCCGAAGCAAGAAAGATCCGGCCGTGAGGAAGAGAAGACCCTCCCGGCCCGCTGCGGGTGAGTTAATTCTTATTTTCGGTCTCCCGCACGAAAATGGAGCATGGTCCAGATTTTTTCATGCTCCATTTTTTTTAAAATCGCTTTTATTGACCATCCGCGGGTATTTATCTACCCCGCGGGTGGTCAATGCATCCCTATGGGGTGCGGATCCGCGGGCAGGAAAAGAGTTAAAATCGCGGCGGATTTTAATTCTTCTTTTGCCCGTGGACATGAGGCCTTAGACTGCGCGATTCTCATGAGGAACGTGCAGTTCTTTCCTTTGTTCAGTGTGTTGCGTTCCTATGTGATATATACTGAACAGTCAGTGTTTACACGACCCTATAAGCGCACGATCCCGCTGCGATATTTCGTGGTCGGAATCCGCCGTGGGCATGAGGCCTAAGTCGTACTTCTCCGGTTGAAATTTGCCGTTGATGTTTGTGGCACTTCTTCCCCGGTATTGTATCCCTGTGGTCGTATGTGTAATGTCACGGCATTTCTCGTATTTGCACACGGCAGTACACTTGGCGCAGGCTGATGTGGGTTTGTATCTGTAGAGTTCATACATATGGTTCTCTATAGAAACTCTTCTAACATCCTGCCAAAATTGTTCCGATTCTTAAATATTGATGACTTGTCCCAAGCAACGGCCATCATTACCAGATTGGCGGGGTATGACTCACCCCTGCTGATTAGTTGTTTGAGGGGCTTGTGGTGCATCCTTCTTCATTGTATGACACTGTACACTGCACGGTGGCTGTGCCTGGTATTGCAGCAGAGTCCCAATCGCTTGAATGGATTCCCAGAGTTGGACCGCCACTGATCTGATAGCGATGACCCATCCTAAAAAAAAGGTGATCAATATTTAGGTCCTGGAAAATCACTTCCATTTTCATCACACGTTTATGTCCTATCCACAGAATGTCATAGAAGTCACATAGGTGCGGGTCCTACCTCCGGGTTAGCTGATCACCAGGGGTCTCCTGTTCGGGATCCTCGAAGATTAGCTGATCACAAGGGAAAATGCTGAAGCACATAGCGCTGCCCATATTGTAGTGGCCCCATTAGGTACTGCAGGCACATCTGCAGTACATTTCAAAAGGAATGGTGCCTGTAGTACCAAACCAGGGCACTACAATGTTGACAGCGCTAACTGCTTCCAGAGCTGTCCTACCTTTTGGGAACCACAACTATCGTCAGTTAAGGCATTAATTAACTTTTTCAGTACCGTAAATCAGTCAAATTTGTGGGCAGTTTGACTCTGGAACAAATATGCCCCTTGGTCCTCCAAAGGGTTAAAATGCAAAGCTTATTAGAAAGTCGCAGAATTTTCCTTTCTGCTCTAATAATCCATAAGCAATGATATAAATGTCTGATCTGTAGGGCGCAGCATGCATGGGGTGTAAGCGGACCACCCACGGCCCTGACGGTCTCCGGCTCGGGTTTCCTCTGTATACATTTGTGATACTTAACAAGTTTTATACATAATATAAAAGCCATTGTACAAATATATAATCTCTGCAGGACGGTAATATAATATTACGCCTCGTACGGTTATGAGGCTGGGTTATAAATATTTTAGACATTTTATCATTTGATTAACGTCCGTGTGTTTATGATTCTCCCGGATTATCCCGTTGCTACGAGGCCTGGAAACTACATAAACTTCTCATGCTGTCACTGCAAGAGTAATGGTGGTCCCGCGCAAGAGTCGTCGTTTACTGTCATGTCGCAACCCGTTTACTAGAGAGCCCCTAAAAATAACTAGAATCCGGCCGCTATGAGTGTCTGCAGCGGGTCCACACTAGTCCCCATCCAATGGAGCGCAGGCGGATTCCACTCTTTGCAATTCAAAGGGTATGATCTAGAGCAAATATACATGTTTTAGGGTGTAATCACACATCACAAAGTAAACTCTCACCCCAATCTGCATGCAGATTTTGGTGCGCTTTGAGTAGATGTCGTGTCGAAAATCCACAGCATTTCTGCAACAAATATTCCTGTTTTGGGTCGACAAGTCTGCAGTGTGCTGTAAAACAACGGGGTCGGTGCAAACCCCCTCACTCACATTGTACTGGACACTTCTGTCGAATTTCAGCTCATATTCTGTAGCCGGCATTCTGCAGCAATTTTGGTGTGGGTGTGTGTTGAAGTAGGAGGAGATCCGCGCCGGATCTGGACAAGTAAGAAAACGTCTTTTCCTGTCCATGTCCGCGGGCACGGCTGGATACCGCTGCGTGCTTCAGCATTGGAATCCCTGCATGTGAGTGCACATATGAGGCCTTAGACTGATTTTCCGACCATTGTCCCAATGACTGATCACTCCTGAGCTTTCACACAAGGGCGATAGTCGTTCAGTATATGGTAGTGATCTCCTCCACACGCTTCCATTCACTGTGAACAGGCAGTCGTTCGAGGCTAAGAAACTGCCTGTTCACACTGAGCGAGAAGTCGCTCACTGGTTGATTTTTCATGTAAAGCCGCCCCAATATTGTAAGGCTGGCTTCTCGTGATCTATTCATCCATCGGTGTACTTTTAGGCGTTTCAGTCCAACTGGGCATGATTCTCTTGTGGGCCATACTGGCTTGCAAAAAGTTTGTGCCCTGCGCCCCACTGTACGTTCAGGTCTCTGTTCTGATGAGGACCTCAGAATTAGCAGAATGTGCCAACGCTCTGACGGCTCTGCACTCCAGATGTTACTCATGGAAAATGTAGATTCTGTCCAGCTGAGCCATTTTCCAGCCTTTTTACCGCTGGGACTTTCTACGTCTCCTGTAGGCAGAATAGACGGACTGGCAGCAGATGAGGCCAGGATTAGCGACTCAGCACTGGCATCGCCTCACTGATCAAGTCAGGAAATATAGATTTTTAAGCAGCTTTTCTACTATAACTGATTTTCTTATATGCGGCGCTGCCTTCTGCTCGGCGCCGCTCGTTAGAGCACTGCTGCAGATTTAATTGCTAACATGTAGAGCGCCCACAGGCGTAGGATGGGGAAGAAGGAAGAGTAGCTGATCGGTCGCTGTCGCTTTACGTAGTCTTGGCGGCATTTTTGCACAGCTATGATCGGTGTTTTTAGGTCGGGCCCCTTGTCTGCTGGGGCGGCTTCTGTAACATTTATGCTTTGTATGAACGGCCGCAGCGGATATTTGCTGCAGAAAGTCCACTGCAGTCCCGGTGATTGCTATGAGATATGTCCCATGAAATCTGGTGACCGCTGCAGGCTCATCTTCCTAGAGTCCTGGCACTCGAAATGCGTGAGCGCCAAAGCCAGGAGAACAAGCGGTGACACTAGAGCCTTTCATTGGCTGCAGCGGTCACCTGATTTTGTGTCTTATCAGATGTCACAACAATCACTGGGACCACAGTGGGCTGCAAAGCTGGATCCCAGCGGCCATGGAGGGTAAGTATACTTCAGTTTATTGTTTCAATGCAGGCAGTGCTGTTAAAGCGACCCTCCGGTTTCAGGACAAAATTCTGTCCTGGGTCTGGAGGGTAGGGGGAATCTTATTTGTACTTTATCTTCTCTTCCTGACCGATCTTATCTTCCCCTTTTGTTCCGCCTCTTCTGCATTTCAGGCAGCCAAGATGGCTGCCACAATCTTTAGACGACTGACTTACCGGAGTGTCTATAGTGCACTGGTAGTGTTAGGACTACCAATGCACTGTAATTGCTTTGTGATTGGCCAGTGCTGCTCACATGATTAGTGCTGGCCAATCACAGCACACTTCACAGCTCATTAGGAAATGGTAGCCATCCTGGCTGCTGGATACTAAAGCGCTGATTCAGCGGAATGGAGAGGCGAGGAAGAGAAGATAAAAGTACAGGTAAGAATTTTGTGGAGGGTCCATTTCGGTCTTCATGCGTATTGGTCGGGGCCAGACAATTCTCTGTACGTGGAGGTCGCTTAACTTTGATGTTGGCGGCAAAGAAGGATCAAGAATGTTGAATTTCAACGCCAGATCCTTTCACTCCCCAGGAGAATAGCCAATGGCAGAGCTTATTCCTCTAAACACAATATTCGGCCCAAGCCCAACACTTGTGTCTATGGGGGGAGAAGGTGGAAGCGGCTGGCTGACGAAGGATTCTTCGACCAAAAGTTGAAGTTTTAAGGGCCCCTTTAGGCTTTGCTCACATGCCTTGTGGCATTCCGCTTCCTTGCTCTAGCATGGAAACAATGCGAACCGGGCACAGGTCCATCCTGCAACGGAAGCATTCGATGCCCGACTGACCCCATTGACCATAATGGGGGACGCGTCGTGCCGCTCTGTATTTTTCCAGGCAAGACAGAATATTGCGGCGCGCTGAGCTATTTAGTTGAGGATTCTGCACTGGAGGCTCTGCATATCGGCTTTAAGACTTTTACCTTATTGGCCATCCTCGGACTACTGGAAGGACTTGCACCGTTTTATACAGATCGATGTGGGAATCTGTAGTACAACATTCGTGACTTGGTACGGGCCAGTGCACTTACCTCCATATGCCTATGGAATCCTAACAGAATCCTAGGCAGACGGCCGCGGTTTGTCTGCGCGAAATCACATGCGGAAAACTTTGCAGCATGCTCTGCGAGCCCCGCACAGAAATGTCACTCCCCGGCCGCTGGCTCCGGTCTGCGCATGCACCGACAGCCGGCACATCAAAAAGCCGGAGCCGTGGGAGAGGTGAGTGCCGCGCTGGTTCCTGCAGGGGCTTGGGTCGGGTCCGGCTGCGAGAATTCTCGCAGCCGGATCTGACCTGGCTGTCTGCAGGCGGCCATAGGGAGGCATAGGTCTTTACTAGAGATGAGCGAGCGTACTCAGAAAAGCACTACTCGCTCGAGTAATTGGCTTTATCCGAGTATCGCTGTGCTCGTCCCTGAAGATTCGGGTGCCGGCACGGAGCGGGGAGCTGCAGGGGAGAGCGGGGAGGAACGGAGGGGAGATCTTTCTCTCCCTCTCTCCCGCCTGCTCTCCCCTGCTCCCCGCTGCGACTCACCTGTCAGCCGCAGCGGCACCCGAATCTTCAGACCCGAGCACAGCGATACTCGGATAAAGCAAATTACTCGAGCGAGTAGTGCTTTTCCAAGTACGCTCGCTCATCTCTAGTCTTTACTCATCCGAATCTACAGGGCTGTTTGTGCTGCCATACAGGGTCTATAAATACAACTGCCCCCTAAGTTTGCAACTTTTTACTTACTTCCATTACTTTTTTAATAGGGCCTGAAACAAATCGGTTCCCAAACATATCTGCATAGGGAGCGTTGGGTTGATGCCTCCATTACATCTTCACTATTTGCATGTATGGAGACAGCGGACTAACAATCTGTCATTAGATAAACATCAGGAGTCGTTATTTTAATAGTACGTTTGACATTTGCATCTTTTTTGTGTATGAGCTGCAGAAAAACCCTCAACGTAGGAGATGGACGGGTAAAATGTATTGTTTTTTTTCGTTTTTGCATGTAATGCGCCAATTATTGATTTTGGTTCCTTTCCGCCTGGAGGAACGTTCTTTGAGAGTTTACATTCTATATATGTCTGGTTATGCCATACTTTAGAATGGGTCGGCTAAGAATTGACATGTTTGCATAGTTATGATTTTGGGGTTGGTATCCTTTTATTACCTGGGATAATTAGAAATGTTATTTGTTAACCCTTTCCAATCCACTGATGTCTGAAGACCATTCTGGTTGAAGGCTGTACAGCTCCGATGTCAGAAGACGTCCAGCAGGGTATTCTTACTGTATATTACTGGCCGCTCTGTTGTTGGGGGCGTCTCCAGCATGTCCTATACCGCAGTACTGGCTCTAGCCAGCAGATGGCGCCATTGTATAATGGCAGAAAGAGAAAGCCCCCTAGGAAACCCTGAATCCAAAATTGGATTGCAAAGGGTTAAAGGACCTCCAGTAATCGGTATGACGTGGCGTTCCAGACCTATATCTTTCTAGTAACTGCTGTCAATGCTTATCGGTAGAACGCTGATAATATCTAGCTAATCTGTTATGACTTCCAAGTAACACAAATATTCGGCAACGTTCCTCTAAGATACAGACAGTACTGCAAAATAAGAAAGCCTTCAGAAAAAGAAGCGTTACCAGTTTAGTTGAGCCAGTTAATGAAATGCAAAGTGAAGAAACCAGAGAGAGATGTAAATCAAACTGATATTTGGTGTGACCGCCCTTCAATATGGCATCCGATCTGCGAGGGACACTTCGCACGCAGTCAGGGATTTGTAGGATTAAAGTAATGTATATAAATTATACCCAACTGGCAATAAGGATCAGCATTTTTATGTGTTGGTTGAGATACAGTTATTAGCTGAAACAGACACAGCTGTGTAGGAGGATTAAAAATGGGTGAGGAACAGTCCAACTCCAATACAAAGGAGAGGTTGTGGAAGACAGTTTCCTGTTAGAGGCCATACACCATGCCAAGACTGAGCACAGCAACAAGACACAAGGTAGTGCTACTTAAGGCTGGGACATCGAAAACCAAAATATCGATATATCGCTAATGCTTTGGCGATATTTTTTATCGATACGATGTCCGATATATCGGTAACATCAATAGTTTAAGGCGATATAATATCGATTTTTGTAAAGAAGCAGCCTGTCTTGTGGTCCGGCGACCAGATTTTCTCTCTTTACATTCTGCCCTTTCCTTTGTGTTGGCACAGGATGTAGTTTTGCTCGCGGCACTAATGAGCTTGCGTCTAACGCGATGGCTGAGGGCAAGGCTTTATAAATGAAAGCATGTAGATGGAGGACTGCGCTGAACGCTCGAAGGTCGCCTCCAGAAAAGGAGTCGCGACATGTCAGGCGTTCAGCGTCTAACGCGAACCCCATAGAAAAGATAGGAGACCCATCTAACGCAATTGCACTCATGTTGCCAGACCCGGCATTGTTTACAAGTTGCCATGGAGACCGTTGGTCCCTCAGCGGCAACTTGAAAAAATACAGGGCACGCGGCCCACAAACACAGAGATCATGCTCACATCCCGCCAGGTCCAGCGGCCATCCTCTGGCTTCCTTGTAGCTGACAGGACCTTGTTTTGGTGTGTTTACCTCCAATCATCCGTCTTCACTCCCGGTCATGTCTGCTCGAAGGAGCATTGTGAAGGGAGAGCATGCCAGCAAATTAATAATTCTTGGCGCATTAGATAACGATTATTGGGGCCAATGATAAAAAAACTTCTTTTCACCTAATTTTAATTCTGTTTCATCTGTAGTTTATTTTCATTTGTAACTTTAATATATTTAACAATAGAGAGTATCGACTATCGCTGAACAAACTATCGACTATCGATATTTTGGTGTCGCTGTCCCAACCCTAGTTCTACTGCATTAGGCCGCCTGCACACGGGCGGAAATCCCGCGGCGGTATTTCCCGCGGGATTTCCGCCGCTGAAAATCTGCATAGGAGTGCATTACAATATGCACTTCTATGCAGACGGCCGCAGTTTGGCCGCGCGAAATCTCGCGTGGCAAACAAACTGAGGCATGTCCTATTTTTGTGCGGGGCACGCACTCTCCCGGCTGCCGGCTACGGTCTGCGCATGCGCCAGCTGCGCGGCAGCCGGCACATGAAAGAGCCGGGGCCGCCAGGCGCGGGTGAGTACGCGCTGCTCTCTGCAGGCTCTCAGGTCGGGTCCCGCGGCGAGAATTCTCGCCGCCGGATCCGACCCGCTCGTCTGCAGGCGGCCTTTGGAAGATCTCTGCTAGGCAAAGGTTTCAAGATGTACTGTTTCAAGCTCTTTTGAAGAGGCACAAAAAAAGTACAACGTTAACCGCAGACTCGGTGGTCGGCCAAGGAAACTTGGTGCAGCAAATGAGACACATCATGCTTACTTCCTTTAAAATCAGAAGATGTCCAGCAGTGGCGTCAACTCAGAACTGGCAGAAACCAGAGGGACCGGGATACACCCATCTATTGTTCACAGAAGTCTGGCCAGAAGTGGCCTTTATGGAAGAATGGCCACCAAAAAGCCATACCTTCGATGCAGACACAAGGGCGGCTCAACTGTGCAGAGAAACCGAGGAATGTGGGGATGTAGAAAGAGGTAGAGTTTACATTTGAAAAATATTAGGCTGTAACAGATGGCAGTTTTTTTCTCCAAAGGGCTGGAGAGCGGTACAATAATGAGTGTCTGCAGGCAGCAGTGAAGCATGGTGGAGAGCGGTACAATAATGAGTGTCTGCAGGCAGCAGTGAAGCATGATAGAGAACGATACAATAATGAGTGTCTGCAGGCAGCAGTAAAGCATGGTGGAGAAAGGTACAATAATGAGTGTCTGCAGGCAGCAGTAAAGCATGGTGGAGAGAGGTACAATAATGAGTGTCGGCAGGCAGCAGTAAAGCATGGTGGAGAGAGGTACAATAATGAGTGTCTGCAGGCAGCAGTGAAGCATGGTGGAGAGAGGTACAATAATGAGTGTCTGCAGGCAGCAGTGAAGCATGATAGAGAACGATACAATAATGAGTGTCTGCAGGCAGCAGTAAAGCATGGTGGAGAGAGGTACAATAATGAGTGTCTGCAGGCAGCAGTAAAGCATGGTGGAGAAAGGTACAATAATGAGTGTCTGCAGGCAGCAGTAAAGCATGGTGGAGAGAGGTACAATAATGAGTGTCTGCAGGCAGCAGTGAAGCATGATGGAGAGTGGTACAATGAGTGTCTGCAGGCAGCAGTGAAGCATGATGGAGAGCGGTACAATGAGTGTCTGCAGGCAGCAGTGAAGCATGGTGGAGAGCGGTACAATAATGAGTGTCTGCAGGCAGCAGTGAAGCATGGTGGAGAGCGGTACAATAATGAGTGTCTGCAGGCAGCAGTGAAGCATGGTGGAGAGCGATACAATGAGAGTCTGCAGGCAGCAGTGAAGCATGGTGGAGAGCGATACAATGAGAGTCTGCAGGCAGCAGTGAAGCATGGTGGAGAGCGGTACAATAATGAGTGTCTGCAGGCAGCAGTGAAGCATGGTGGGGAGCGGTACAATAATGAGTGTCTGCAGGCAGCAGTGAAGCATG
Source organism: Eleutherodactylus coqui (assembly GCF_035609145.1). Lineage (NCBI taxonomy): Eukaryota > Metazoa > Chordata > Amphibia > Anura > Eleutherodactylidae > Eleutherodactylus > Eleutherodactylus coqui. The sequence goes on from NC_089847.1 coordinate 112,053,491, forward strand.
GTGGAGGCTCCTTGCTGGTCTTGGCAGATGGAGATGAATTTAGTCAGGATTAATGGTGTCCTCCATGCTGAGAAATGCAGAACAATGACTACACTGAAGATAGTTCTTAATGACATTGGCTGGATGTTTGCAAAGAAGAACAAGGAGTCTTGGTAGTGTTTGTCTCACATCGTCCAGTCTGTCTGGGATTACATGAAGAGACATAAGGATTTGAGGAAGCCGAAATTCACAGATCTGCGCTTAGTTCTACAAAATGTTTGTAACAACCTTCCTGCTGAGTTCCTTCAAAAACTGTGTGCAAGTGCACCTAGAAGAACAGATACTGTTTTTTTTAGACAAAGGAAGGTCACACCAAAGTTCAATATTATTTAAATGTCTCTTTTGTTGATTCACGTTGTATTTTGTTAATTGACAACATTTAACCTTGGCACTCTTTTTAAAAGCATTCATAAGCCCCATTTACACGGGACGACTGTCGGGCAAACAATGCCCAGCACTCATCCCTACATGTACTCGCTCCCGTGGAGTTGCACAGGAGCGGGTATCGCAGTGGAGCGGCTGGAGGAGATTTCACTCCTTGCTCTCCCCTCGCCCCTCTCCATTCACATAACATGACGGAGAACTCGTCCGGTTGATGAGCGGCTCTGGCTTACACAGATGGATAGTGAGTGATTTCTCGCTGTGTGCCCTGTCGGTGGCCAGGAGCACACAGGACGACTATCGCCCAATTGTCAGTTGTGTAAAGGTACCTTAAAACCTCTTCACAGTACTGTGTGTAGGGTAAGCATTAATCCCTTTAGGAAAGAACCCATTTTGGCGTATAGGACCGCAGGAACTTTTATCAGAGCCGTAGCCGTTTTTATTTTTCCATCAATACAACCCTATGTGAGCTTGTTTTTTGCAAGTCATGTTTTTTAAATCTTTTTCGGTTTAATATAAAATAAAAGTACCGTATATACTCGAGTATAAGCAGACCAGAGTATAAGCCGAGGCACCGAGTTTTCCCCCCAAAAACTTGGAAAAGTTGTTGACTCGAGTATAAGCCTCGAAGGGAATGGGCTGCGTGCAGTGATTTTCGGGGATGGGCATGGCGCTCCAACCAAGCTCTACGCCTTTGATAAATACCGCTGAGCATCGTGTTCTCTCCCAACCGGTGGCTGCCCCAGCGGTCTGACCCCACTGATCTATAGGGGAATATAGGACAAATAATGAATACCCCTTTTAATAGAAGTTTGTAACCTGCGTCATTGCCAATTACTTCTCGGAGCGCAGTGTGATTAAATTGCGTGAGCCCTTCTACTACATAAAGGCGACCTCCTATCCGGGAATACCGCTATCCATTTGGAGTAATATATTCTCCTCTATTCCAAAGGGGCCGAAAATCTTGTTATCGGCTCGCCGTCCTCATAAAGTCCCAGAATTGACAGCTCGGTGTCAGTGACTCGCGGTGGTACCGGGAGGAGCAGGGACACACTGTTTTCATATCAAGTCAACCATGGCTGCCGTTGACGTTCCGGGACAATTAGTGGCTTGCCGGTTGACACGTCAGCTGGAGTGCCGGCGCTGCTGCCAGTGTGTGAGAAGCGTTGGCCGCCTTCCAGCGCCCTTCAGGATCGCTTCCGATGCTTTTCCACCGGGGAACATCTTAGGCTTTTCAATTATCTCACCAGCTTTCATAACAAGGTGGATGAACTGTGCAGCGAAACGCGCCGTGTTAGAGGGTTTAAGCAGGAGGCTTACCGATGTGTACCGCTGTGTCGATGGAGATTTGTTCTCTTTTTTTTTTATGTCTTTTGAAACATCACTTATTTTTGCCTTTTTTAAGGACCTTAAACACAGAAAACTTCAGCTATTCGTCTTTTAATCTACTTGCAAAACTATTGATTTTTTTTTTTTTGCCTGCAAGTGCTTTGCATCTTGCCAGAAAAACACAGCGCCGTTGTTCTCGCCCGTACAGATATGCCCTAACCCCTGTAGTGGGACCATGATATTATTTATGGTTCATGTCTAGGGCGGGAGGCACAACCCGCTGCTTGTGCTGCTGCCTGTTGCAGATATACAGCTGATCATCTGTCTGTGCCTTCAGCTGTGGAGATTGCCGGAGCGGCCACTGCAAGGTTGCGGGGAAGGAACAGTTATGTGCAGAGCGCCACCTGTCGGGTAGTAGAGGTACAGGCAGGGGAGTGATGGCTCCGTGGGGAGAAGTATAACTGCAGGGTTGGGAATGGGGGATAGATTGTGCTGTGACGGGAGAAGGGGTTCTGCTGGGGGGAGGGCGGGGGGGGGGGGGGGGGCGGGTGCGGCCCTGTAGGGAGGAGAGCAGATATTGGCTAAATAGATGTGAAAGATGCCATAGTGAAAGGCCATGATTTCTGTGGGGCAGACAGATAGCTAATGGACTTAGAAAAAAAAACTCACCTCCCCACCGCTGTCGGGGCTCAGGTGCGTCCAGCCGCTTGGTCCTCCGGCAGTGCAGTGACGTTCTTTCAGCAGGTGGGGATTTAAAATCCCTGCCTGCCGAAAGGGCTGTGTCTGATTTGGCTGAGCGCTCAGCCAATTATAGGCAGCACTCAGCCATTCATTGAATTCAATGAATGACTCAGCCTGTGATTGGCTGAGCGCTGTGACCAATCATAGGCAGCGCTCAGCCAATCAGACACAGCCCTTTCAGCAGGCGGGGACTTTAAATCCCTGACGCTAAAATAACGTCATTGCACTGCCGGAGGACCAAGCGGCTGGACGCACCTGAGCCCCGACAGCGGTGGAAAGGTATTTCTCTCTTTTTTTTTTTTTTTTTAACACATGTTAGGGATAATCACTACACACAGCAGCGGCCCCATTGAAAGAAATGGCGCACGGACCTGCACTTGAGTATAAGCCGAGGGGGGCTTTTTCAGCATAAAAAGTGGGCTTCTACTCGAGTATATACGGTACTTGGTGTTTCTTTGAAGTATAACTTGTTGACCCTGTACATACAGGTTTAGTCGGGAGTTTCCACTCCTCAGCCTTATGGATTTACTTAAAGCCCGTCTGATCCGGCTGCTATAATTATCTGCCATACAAAGTCATTTTTCAATTCTCCCAACATTCCCAGAAATGAACCGTATTCTGTCTCCATGCAGCGAGGCAAAATATAACTCCCCTTGGGGAGCGTCTTAGAGTCGCTGGAAGACTTGAGCTTCACATTACGTCTTCCGTTACCTGTAGGGGGCGTCAGAATGTGCATATTAGATTGTATCATTGTGAAGACCCCCTCCCCCCAAAATATAATAGCGGGGCTGTTGGCCATTGTATCTGGTTGTAGTCCTTGGGATTGGTACCTGTTCAACATGACCGTATGAGGGCTTGTTTTTTTGCGTGGCGAACTGTAGTTTTTATCGGTGCCATTTTTGTGTACATAGACTATATTGTAAAACTTTTTTTTTTTTTTTTTTTTATGAGAACGGAGAAAAAACACATCAATTCTGCCATAGATTTTATTTTTTTACAGCGTTAAAGGGGTTGTCTCGCGGCAGCAAGTGGGGTTATACACTTCTGTATGGCCATATTAATGCACTTTGTAATGTACATCGTGCATTAAATATGAGCCATACAGAAGTTATTCACTTACCTGCTCCGTTGCTAGCGTCCCCGTCTCCATGGATCCGTCTAATTCTGATGTCTTCTGGCGTTTTTAGACGCGCTTGCGCAGTCCAGTCTTCTGCCTGTTGAATGGGGCCGCTCGTGTCGGAGAGCTGGTCCTCGTAGCTCCGCCCCGTCACGTGTGCCGATTCCAGCCAATCAGGAGGCTGGAATCGGCAATAGAATGCACAGAGCCCACGGTGCACCATGGGAGAAGACCCGCGGTGCACCATGGAAGAAAACCGCAGTGCATCCCTGGGAAAGGACCGGCGGCCATGTTAGGGAGAGGATTTTTATAACTCCATATTTCGTCGGACCGGTGAGTAGCAAGCGGTTTAAAAACCGCTTTACTTTTGCTATTTTATTTTTAAGTTTTTCCACATTTCTGCAATAAAAACCCTTTTTTGGAATTTTTTTCTAAATCGCTGCATTTAAAGTCCTTTTTACCTTTTTTATTTTTCCATGGACTGAGCTCTGTGAGGGCTTATTTTTTGCGAGACGAGCTGTAGTTTTTATCGATGCCATTTTGGGGAATATATACGGCTTTTTTGATCACTTATATTGCATTTTTTGGGAGGCAATACCATTTTGGGAGTTTTTTTAGCGTTTTTTTAATGCTTTTTGCCATGCAGAATAAAAAGCGTGTTCAACTTATTGTACAAGTTGTTACGGACGCGCAGAAGCCAAATATGTGACAAAAAATTACAGAAACTCCTGGGCAGATCCGGCTAAAAAAAAAGCCAGTGCACGGGCGGCACTTTTTCTTCCATCGGAAAGCGGGCAGACCCTATTCTAGTCAACGGGGTCCATTTGGCTCTGGTCAGTTCCGTCCAGAGATAGAACCATTCAGCCGCGGGGATTCCCAGCAGGAAAGCGGAATCCCCAGTGCAGATGTGAAAACCACCGTAAGGGTCCTTACACGGAACGACTGCAAAGTTTAAGCGCCCAACAGTTGTCCCAACTGCCCTGTGCTTCCGTGCGATAATCTCCCGCTGAAGAACGGCGGCGTGTGCCGGAGATCGCTTCCGCTCGCCTCCAGATTAAACAGGTCAACTATCTGCATGGCTTTATGCCTGGATAAACTAGACAAAAGATGAGCGAACAAATCTCCATAACCAGTCCCCCATGGGAAAACCTAACAAAGAAGCTGATGCGTGCCTCTCTCCACCGGTTCCCGGCAGCCACTCCGGGATTCCACTGTGCTGTTTTGTTTACAGGCTGCAGTGACTTGCTGTAAATCTGCTGCTGCAGCCAATGCCTGAGCTCCGTCATTGGCTGCAGCAGCCAGTTTACAGGAGGGCACGGGCCAACTGTGAACATGACGTCGGAGAAAAGAATCGGCGCCGCCAGCTACGGACGTGTGGGGAGAGGCGAGTATCTGCTGCTTTAGGTTCTGCCATGGGGACCCTTTTGGGAATTAAAAAAATAAATAAAAATTTTATATATAATTTTTATATTTTTTTAATATTTCAGACAACCCCTTTAACTGAACGATAACCTATCTGTGTAAAAAGGCCTTAAGCTGCTATCAAAAACATCTGGCAGCAGCTTGTTTCTAGGTAAAAACGGAGGGATTGGGCGTTGAACCTCAACATCATCTGTCGGAGAGTCTGAAGGCCCCGATACTCATCAGATAGTCGGCCGATGCATCTGAAGTCGTCAGGGGGCTTTTCCCTAACGTGTGTGGAGGACCTTTTGGTTGCCGGTAGCGTCATGACTTCCATGTGTAGCGGGGCTGGGGAAATCCTCAGAATTCTGTTTTTCTGAAGCGTCAGTACTGATGGACCTCGCTGGCCTCCCTTTTTTCTACCTCGTTTTGCTTCCGTTTTCTCGTCGGCAAGAACATCACCGCGGTCTACACAACCCTTGCCATCAAAAATGCCGGCGAGAACTCCAGATGGAAGATGAAAGGAAGTGTGGCTAGAGCCGTACTTATCAGGTGGTGGCCAAATGTTTGTCTCTATAGCCAGTCATGATTTTAGCACTTGGACATTTTTCCATCCTTGTAGACCAGGGGTGTCAAACTTATTTTCACCGAGGGCCACATCAGCCTTATGGTTGCCTTCAAAGGGCCGTTTTTAATTGTACGACTGTATAGTAAAACTGAACCCCACAGCGGCCCGATTGGTAATAAGGTCCTCTATAGTGGCCATATATATATATATATATATATATATATATATATATAGACAGACGCACACTATCATGCACACATATAACAGACGCGCACTTCTGCATTTTTATACACATTTTTATACTTGCCTGCATCCAATGTGGTCCCGCTGGCATGTGTAGCGGCTGCTCTCAGTCCTTCTTGGGCCCCTGATGTCTTTCAGGCCTGCAGCCATAAACAGAGGAAGGGCCTGTGAGGGGAGGTCAGCGCTGACCAGGCTCTCACCCTGCAGCTCCTCCTCCTCAGCGTCGCTCTCGTGTTCTCTGCACTCTTTTTCCCTCCTCCGCGGCCGTTGTCAGTCTGCTATCGGCACTCCTCTATTACTGTCTGCACTAGACAGTACAAGCCGATAGAAGATCGCCTACTGACAGCAGCACAGAGGTGAGGGAACTTGCTGCACAGCCGGCGGGCCACAGAAAATGAGGTGGCAGGCCTTGTGTTTGACACCTGTGTTGCAGATGATACTCCACTGAGCCAGATTTCCCCCCCCCCCCCCCCCCCCCTCACTTATTGCCTATCGGACTCCTCCGACCTGCGTGAGCTCACACTTGCCTATCTCGGTTTCTTATCTTTTTTTGTTAACCAAGTGAACAATTTAATCCGTCTGTCTTAAGATCTCAAGCGTTTCTCAAGGTATTATTTTCTTTGTTTATGAAGCCAATCGTGGTCATAAAATAATGGCGCTGGTTAAGTCCGTGAAGTCAGTTTTAAACTGTTCCCCCACCCCCCAAATCCAAGTGCCTCGGTGCCTTTTGTGAATCATTGAAAAGCCCCGTCTTGTGAAGGCTTCCTGCGAGAGCGGCTGTCGCTGCTTTATAAGCCTTGGCCGCCTGCCACACGGTATGAGCTCATGAACATCCACATTCACTGTCATAAGCAGTTGGGATTTTTTTTTTTTATTGACTATAATGAGCCATACTTTACAGTTTTATTGTGCGGCGCATTTGAAGCGCGGCCAGAATCGCGTGCGCCGCTGCTATTTTCAGCGTTTATGCCTCATTTCTTCCAGATGGAGGTCTTCAGAAACCGGTTTATGCCTTCTACTCAGCAATTGGCAGAATGGTTTCAGAGACTATTGTCTGCACCGTGCGTGGCCCCTAGATTGGAGGTCTTCGGCATTGTAGTCACGCCGCTACTACTGCGGTCCTTGTTTTTTTTTGTACGGCAGAGTAAACTCTATGGGAGATGAAGTCGAGTCACTTGGGAAATCGCATTAGAAAGATTTAATTTGGATGGTAAAAATATTGGTAGCTTACATGTGAGTTTTTTTTCACTATATGCTTGGCACAGCGCCGTACGTTATATAGCTGCTGTGACTGGTACTGCAACTCGGTCCAGGCTCACATGGGCAGATTTGTTGTGCATATTCTGCGATCGGCACCCGTGCAGACATTAAAAGGCGCGGACTTTCGCTCAGACTCGTGGATAGGAATTACGGTTTCCGCGAGGGGAATAAAAATCACAGCATGCTTTTTTTTGGCATGTTTTCCGTGCAAACGGCCCCCATTGCAGTCATTGAATGCGAGTCTTCCGTCACCCATAACACAATGAACATTGCTTATGAGCGGCAGAACCGCCCGCTACTTCAATAGAAAAACCAGATAAAGGCGAGAGAGACCGTCTTACTTCCGTGCAGACGATACACTGTGTGTAGCGTATGTCCGCAGAAAAACACGCGCATCCACGATCATTCGCCATTAATTTCCACGGACAATCACAGGCCTTCCGCTGCAGAAATCCGCATGCGGAATCCGACCCATTCATGCGAGCCCGGCCTCAGACGGAGTCCACACGGGGCTGAATGGTTGCAGAGTTGCCTCGGCCAAAATCTGACTCAAAGCCGGCACCGTTCTGTGTTGATTTTTGGCGCGGGTTTTATCGCATATTTTTGTGCGAAATTCGCCCCCTCATTGAGAAGAGGTGAATCCTGCAGCAGAATTTCCGTGGAGAAACTGAAGACGATTCCGCGGCAAATCCCCCTCATGCGAACTCGCCTAAAAGGGTTTTTCCAGGCAGCGCCTGCTGAGATACACCGGCACTGGAGTGGAAGTGCTGCTCCGACCTATGTGTAGTGCCTGGCGCTCGTATTTACGGGGGCAGTGATTTTAATGAGAGCTGCACCTGCAATTACGATTGCCGGCCACTACACATGGGTCGGAGCAGTGCTTCTGCTCTAACCATGGTGTATCCTGGCGGGCGCTGCCTGGGGTGACCATTTAATGTCAGCTGAGTGATTCCCAATCTGGGTGCAGTGACCTACCTGGGTGCAGCGGCACCCTGCTTGGGAATAGCGGACCTATCAGAATTGATCATTTTTGTAGCGCTGTTGGATCCTAAGAACGTCGTACCACACTATATACATATATATTGGCGGCGTACGCTACTTCCATCACAGGTAGGAGTGTCGTGGTGAATTTCACGTTTTCTGTGCATTTGGTCTTATTAAGAAATGCAGCAAAGTCCTGACTGCTCTTCTGCACTTGTCTCCACAGTCTGAGCTATGGAGCCGGACATCCTTCTCATTCAGAAACGGAGCTCCTACACCGACAGACCTATGCAGCCACTCATCAGCTCCCTGGATATGCCACCACTCACCATCCTACAGGTAAGTGCATGCTACCGACAGAGGACTATATATCCCATCATTGATCCCTACATCGCAGGCAGATAGTGCAACGTAGGGACCTGACGGATCTACTTTAAGGGTGCGTTCACACAACTCTGGTCCGCTGTGGATTTTGTTGCAGATCTGCAGCAGACTACACCCCTTACGTTTTAATTAAATTGAAAGGGTGAAATCTGCACCAAAATCCGCGACAGACTAGAGGTGAACAAGTAGACTGACTGGTGTTCTAATCTCCTAAAAAGGTTTTGTGTAAAATGTCTTGTTGGTTTCAGGCTTATCTGGCATCTTTGACACCGGCCTTCACGTGGCCGGTGGGAACACTACAGAAGCATCCGTGATGAACTTTCTATCTGCAATAGAGTCTCGGACAGCTCAGGCAGCGTCATCGGGCACCACCCTCCTGCCGCAGTTCAGGGCTCCATCATGGCAAACTGGTAATAGCAACTCAGAACTTTATTACTACTAGATCTCTGTACACATGACTTTCATGGCCGGCAGTCTAAGGCCTCCTATCCACGGGCGATATGTCACTGCGTTATCTGCGGTGATAATCCGCCTGCCGGTAATGCAGTGAACGCTTTCCATAGACTAAACTATGGAAAGCGCAGCCCGACGTCCATGAGCGGAGAATCCTAGCGATTTTCCGCTCGCAGGATTCAAATCGCGGCATGCTGCAATGAGCCTATCTAGCAGGTAGGCTCACCGCAGGGACCTGTCACGTCTTCCCTGCGGCGGAGTATCGCCCGTGGACAGGGGGCCTTATACTTCTCATACTGTAGCAGGATGAGTCTAAAGGGCCCCATGCACATTAGGCAAAGGTCGGTCAAACTTACAAACTGCGGAGGGACCAGCTGACTATCGTGTGTGTGTGTGTGTGTGCGTGTGCGTGTGCGTGTGCGTGTGCGTGTGCGTGTGCGTATGTATATGTATGTGTATATAAAAAAATGTTTTGTTTTTTTTTTTTCACGCATACCATAGTCAGCTGGCTCTCTCTTTCCTTTCAGTTAGGGAGTAGAGTGTGTGTGTGGGGTGGGGTTTGAATTTCAAGGCTTGATCCTTTTGCTCCCCCCTGATATAAGCTGTCAACAGTTATCTGCTAGCGGCTTTTTCACCCTATTGAAAGCATATCAACACTCGACCGAACTGATTGTTCTTATGTAATAAAAAGTCAGGTGAAGTAGCTGTAGTCCGAACAAGCCTTCGCCGACAGCTATTGAAGGTGTATGGGTGCCTTAAGTGAAAACACATTTACTATTGGGGTATATGGACATCACGTTGGGGGTTTCCTACTCAGAACTGCCCTCTACAAACCAGAATAAAGAGTGGCTCTGAATGATTGGCTCATGTTTAGAAAAACTTGAGCCAACCTTGTGTTACACACACAGCCGGTGATCTGGATTGCTTCCATGTAATACTGTATTTCCCCTGTAGCAAATGCCTGTCTGGCTATGGCTTTCCCCAGCAAAGTCCACTGTTTGCCCCAACTCCCACATCCCAGCAATCAGCTGATTGCCCTGCCGCCTACGGTTTAAGAGGCGGCGTCTGATGAGACGAACCCTTTAAGCAGTGATGGTAGAAGCAGAGGACAAGTGTGACCCTCTCTGTAAATATTCCAGATGCTCATAACGCACCTGTTCACTTCTCCAGTATCTTCTAGCCTTTTAGGAAAACTCTTGCACAAGGCGTACATTTCTAGTGGACATCCTAATTGCTACCATTAAACACAGTGTTACAACTTATTAAGGAACTTGTATTGCACAATTGCGTGGCCGCTCTAACTCTTGTCTTGCTGTTTCCAGGCATGCATTCCTCGACAGCGACAGAACTGTTCGTTACTGGAGCTTTGCAAACCTCTGGAACATTTCCAACATCTGCGCTCTCAGCCTATCAGCACCCAAATACATTCAGCTCTAGAAACTTTGCCACAACTCCATCTTTAACGCTTCAAGATGGGACTTTCAGCGCTGCCACAAATGGTCTCCTTTCTCCTCATGACCCTTTGCTACAGATCAAGACATCACAGACTCCTACTGCCTTGACGTTCGAACGTCTTGGTAGCGCTGTGCTAAGTACCGGCATACCGCAGTCCTCAACATATCGGTCTGCCCAGGAATCCGCACCACATCTCTTACAGCCCCAGTTCAGTTTGTTGCCATCAGCGCTCGGTGGGACCCAGCAGACCGCTCAGCCATACAGTTCGTCAGTGTTTACCGGCTCGACCGCCTCCATCGAAAGAGCACTTCAGAGGGAATGTAGTGTTATAAAACACCATCAGAGGCCTTCTAGTACGCAATCCGTACAGGCACAGCTATCTGGTACTCAGCATTCCTTAACGAATTATCTAACAAGTGCAACTGGGGCTGCTTTGCAGGACACATCAAGACAGTCCGCTCTGTTATGTGCTCCTCTTGGAGCTCTTACTCAGGTGAGCAATGGTGGACCGGTACAGAAAACCCCTCAAGTTTCTGTGGAGTTATCTCAATCTTACCCATCTGTCATACCATCCCCTGGTTTTCCCCCCTCTTCTACAAAAGCAAAAAACTGTCCCACAAAGGCACCCCCCAGGTCATCCAAAACCCCCAAATCTCAGAGTGTAGCGTCTCCTGGGCAGACCCAAAGTTATATAAAGTCTTCTCAGAACCAGAGTTCTGTCATTTCAAGCCAAGCACAAGCCTTCTCCACAGCACAGCTTAGTAGCCTCTTACCTGTAAGCCAGTCCCCTAGCTATGTTTCGACACAGTCCCCCAACCTGCCATCTGCTAGTCAATCGCAAGTTTTTTCAACAATCAAGTCTGAAAAGCTGCCTCCTTTATACAAACCACTGACTGTCTTCTCTAGCCAATCACCAACCATAACTTCCGGCAGCCAAACACTAAGCTACTCGACGGATCAGCCGCTGACGCTGTCTTCGGTTTCGAGCGAGAACTACTCCGATCAAACAAGAGATTTGTCTTCAGCTAACCAGACTCAAAGTTATTCTTCCAGTAACACTCAGGGTTTAACTCCAGTCAGTCAATCACAAGTTAGCTATTCATCTCAATCACAGGTGATGTCACCAGTAAGTCCTTCAGAAAGTTATAATTCAGGACAGAACCTACCACTATCATCCCCATCTCTTTCCTTTTCGGCTTCCTCTCGTGGTCAGACTTTGCCCACCTCGAGTCCTACTCAAAATTACATTTCTATGCATTCTTCCCAGTCTACTCAAGACTCCACCTCCCCGCAGTCTCAAAAGTTTTTGCCAACCGTCCCCACGTCTTCTTTTTCATCCCCTCCTCACTCGCAGGCATTGCAAAATAGTAGAACGACTGCAGACTCCAAGTCCTACGTAAAGAGGAAGTCTGAAACCAACCTGTACGCAAGCGTAAAGCAGGAGGAGAAATATCAGATGCCGGATTTGCAAGCGTTACAACAACAAACCAATATCGAATCTTCTACTCAAGGACTAAACGATGGGGAAATGAGTACTCAAGAGACGGCTTACAGCGTTTCCAAGGCTGATGACCGATACTCTCAAAGTGTTATCAAAAGCAATTCTCGTCTGGAAGACCAAGTTCTTGGCCTTCAAGGGCCTAAAAAAGATGAACGAATGATGAGCCCCGTTGGGCACATGTCTCAGCATGTTGGCCATATGAACAGTGCTGGGGGCCAGGATGCTAAAAATTCAACAGACTTGATACAACCCACACAAGTTAGTGCTAAGGACTTGAGTCAACACAACATGTTACACAAAGTGCACGAAACAAAGCTTCCGGAGCAGCCAAGCACGTCCCCCCAGCTCCAAGCCGTTTTGAGGCACCCTCAACATTTACAGCTACAAGGCACGCAGGTACTTCTGGATTCAGACTTGCAAATGTTTCAACAGTCCATTTTGCAATCCAACTTGGGGCAAGCAAAGGCACCCGCATCAATGCAGCGAATTCAAAGTCCTCAACAGGTAGCGCCGCAGTTCCTTCAGATGGATGGACACATTATCCAGAGCAATGGAGGGCAGCCTCAACCGTCCCTCCACTCTCAAAGCTCCGACGTCATAAAAATGGACACCTCCGACGGGAAGCATTTGCAACAGCACTTGCAGCCTAAAGACTTTGGCCAGAGACCACGGATAGACTCGAAGAATCAGTTTGAGTCTTTGAACCCAATGTGTTTTACAGAGTCCATGTTGCTCAGCGATGAAAGGAACTTTTTGTCTCATGTTGATGACATTTTAGCCGCTACAGCTGCTCAAGAGTTTGCCAAGTCTTCTAGTGAGGATAACTTGTCTGTCAAACCAGATGATTCGAAGTCGCGTTTTCAGTCCCTGAATATAAGGAACACACCCCCAAACTTTACACCCCCAAAGCAGCAGCCGAATCTAAACACCCTTTCGTTAAATGGTGGCCAAACAGCAATAAACCTTTCCACTGTTTCTACAACTCATTCCAAAAACTCAAGTCTTGATCAAAATCAGATTCAGCCTTTAGAGCAAGACTTGCCAAGCGGTATGGGTTCACCGGTGCTAGGGACCAGTCAGGATGACCATGAGAAGAATTCTGAAATGGGTAAGAAGAATGAATCGAAAGACACTAATGACGTAGGGGGAGATATCGGAGATTCAGAATTCTTGGCCAGTACAAAAAACCTCAACGATGAGAATGCTGCATCCGATGGAGACTTTATCATGAACACAGATGAAAATGCAGCGGTCTCCGGACAGGTTCAAGTCCAGCACTTGTCCAAGACTGATCCTCAAGCTGGTAGCAGCTCTAGTGGCCAAATGGAAGAAGACTGCCAAGATTTAGCCCAAGATGGCCTTCAAAAGATCAAGGGAAAAGATAAAATGCCAATAAAACACTTTACAGAAGATGAAAACGCAAACCTCAAGCAAGCTAAACGGAATGTACAAATGAAAAGGCCATTGTCTAAAGGCCCCGACGCGGGGATGCAGTACTCCTCACACGTTTCTGAGGGCTATTACGATAGCTATCAGCACCAAGAACGGATGAGGCAGAAGATCAAGGAGGTGGAGGAGAAGCAACCAGAAGTTAAATCTGGTTTCATTGCATCATTCTTGGACTTTTTAAAGACTGGACCAAAACAGCAGTTTTCAGCTCCTGCCGTGCGTGTACCAAATCGAATCAGGAGGCCATGTACCCCGGTAATAAAGACCCCTTGTCCCGGCCCACCTCCTCAGCTTCAGCCGGCAGGTGCTGAGGTGGGTAGCTCTCCTAAAAAGACTGAGGAGGAGTTTAAGAAAAACCTGGAGGCTTTGCCTTCTTTTTCGTCTGATGATGATGATTCTGTTGGAGGCAATAATGATCTTCAGAAAAGCATCACCACAGCGTTGTCCGCCTTAGATGAGAACGGGGATAAAAAGAATAAAGCAGGTGAGTGTTTGAGCTCGATGTGTTACGTTTTATCAAAGACTCAGCTTTTCATAGCCATTAATGGAAATATATTTAAAGGGGTTGGGCCTCTAAATATAGTTATTCCCTATCCACAGAATAGAGCTACGAGGATGAACTAATAAAGATTTAAGACTTGACTCCAAAAAGATGGCAGTGCTTGTAAAAAAAAAATATATATATATATATACATACACACACACATACATACAGTGGTCCCTCAGCTTGCGAGCTTCTTGACTTTCAAGCAGTCACACTCACGAATTTTTGCTCAGATTTAAGAGCAAAAACTCTGGTTACGAGCCTGCTCGCAAGTCAAGAAGCTTGGAAGTTGAGGCTTGGGGAAGGGGGGGGGGTCCTAATACACACCGACGGCGTTCCGGTCCTCACAATGGTCTGCGGCGCTACTGCAGGGTGCCACATCCTCCTCCCTGCCGACAGAGCATTTCTTCCTGGAAGCGGCACTTGAATACCCCGCCTCTAGCAAGCTGATGCTCTGATTGGTTAATCCAGCGCTGGCTTTCATTGACTGACGCAGCGGTGGATTAACCAATCAGAGCATTAGCTTGCTGGAGGCGGGGTATTAAAGCTCTGTTGGCGTGGAGGAGGACGCGGTAGCCTGCAGCAGCGCCTCTGACCATCTCGAGGACCGGAATGCCAGCAGTAGGGAAGTATTGATGTGGGTTTTTGTATTTTTATTTTTTTATATATGTAGTGTAGTTAGTTTCCCCATTGAAATGAATTGTAACGCCATTAATCTGGAACACGTTAATGGCGTTTCGATGTATTTCAATGGGGGAAAAGTGGTTTAACATAAGAGTGTTTTGGGTTAAGAGCTCCGTCACAGAACGAATTACTCGTATGCCAAGGCACTACTGTATATAAAAAAAGGTAATGGACAAAGGGAAAGGAACATGGCGAGTGTCCGACCACTGAGACCCACACTGATCCCAAGCTTGGCTATCTCAAAGGGATGCATGGATTGGTGGACACGCATGTGGAATAGCACTTTGTGTCAGCGGGACTGTTGGTAGATGGAGAACAAGCACTCGGCTATCTCCTGCAGTCCCATTGAACAGAATAGTGTGCGGGCACCCATGCGTGACCACCCCCCGCATTCATTCGAGGCCCTTCCCTATTTAAAACAAGCATTTAAAAAGCTGTGAGATGAAGGCCTAAAGCAATAATACTTTGGTTCCCAACATAGATTGTAAATGTTCATTTCAGCTGCATTGTCCTAATGACTTTAAGCTTGTTTAATTATTTTTCTGACTCGTTGGGCTGTTACTACTTCAGCTCTGTTCTTTATACAGCCGCACTGCTCTTTCAGGCAGACTTCTATACGTTCCCCCTAAACTGGAGCATACACTGCTGGTTTCCATGAAATCACCATTGATTTTTACAGGCATCCTATTACTTGATGGCCTTTTATAAAGGACTCGTGGATTATATTTTAGTTCGTATCCACATTGAATCTCAGTGCTTTATTAAGCATTTGAACACTGATCAGTCAGTCCAGCGTAGGGCTCATTCACATTGGTGTATCTGGGCTGTGTCATATGCAATCCTGAAAGCCCATTGATTTACATTGGGCCGTTCAGACCTGCTTTTTTCACACGTGTGAAAAAAAACACAACATGGCATGTTCTGTTTTGGTGCGCATTATAGGATGTGGATGCATACAATATGCAATAAATGCACATTTTACATGCGCATTTGCTGTGTATTACACCGACAATATATGCCCAAATGAGTGAGCGCTTAAGCAATGTATAACTTTCTAATATCCTTTTTGGTTTCAATTATTTTGCTCTTTTTTTAACAGCTTTACTTGAAAACGTTCCTGCTTTCACTATAAGAACTTGTGATGTATACCCAGGCCCCTTGGCACTTGACCCCACCACAGGGTTGACTTATTCTCAACTCCCTTAATGTCGCAAGATGGAGCCTAAGGCCTCATTCCACAGCTGGGGCTGATTCCGACTGCGAAATATCGCAGCAGATCCACCGCGAGTGTCTGGGCTAGGACAGTGCAGCACCTGACATGCCGGCGCTGGGCTGTAACACGGATTTTCGCGATACTTCTGCAGTGCTCACTGTGGAAGTATCGCGGAACAGATGGCTTCCATTGACTGCAATGGAAGCCATCTGTGTGGTTTTTTTATTGCCGCCCCCCTCCCGCACAAAATAGAACATACCGTGATTCTCCCCCGCGAGCAGAAAGTCGCAGTTGATTTCCGCTCGTGGCCAGGGGAGAATCGTTTAACATTGCATGTCAATAGATGGACATTGCTGCGGAATTTGCGGCGGGTGTCTGACCACAAAATAAAAAAAGGTAATAGGGAAAGAGACATTCAATATACATACAAGACAGTTAACCCTTTGCAATCCATTTATTTTTCTCATCCATTCTCCCCAGCTCCAAATAAATTGGAGCTGGTGAGAATGGATGAGAAAAATACATTTCCCCTGCACCCTCCTGAACTGACAGAGTTCAGGAGGGTGCAGGTGCTCACTGCACCGTGGGGGGGCCTGCTTACCTGTCCGGCGTCTTCCGCATTCTCCCTTCTGCCTCCCGACTCGGCGATCATGTGACCGCTGGGGTCAGGTGGCACCCGGCGGTCACATGATCACCGGCCTGAATCTCTCTGCATTACATAGCTCTAATTGAGCGCTATGTAATGTGTAAAGGAGAAGGCAGAAAGGGTTGAAAACCCTTTCTGCCTTCTCCTCGGGGGTTCTTGATGAGGATCAGTGCAGGAGTCCATCTGCACCCGATGTGTCTGATGATTGGGTGCAGATGGACTCCTGCACTGCAGTGTCGGGCCTGTCCCGACATCGGAGCTGTGGAGGAAAATGATGATGTCTGGGCAGGCCCGACATTGGATTGGAAAGGGTTAAAGCAATTAAAAGGTATACAAATATAAATATTCTTACGGACTAGAACTGTGCAAAGCTGGTTAACAAGGGGGCACACTTGGGGGATGGACAATTCCTTTTTAGAAGCTAACAATTTGGGGTTTGTGGCTCTAGAGTCTTAAAGGCTCCTTAAACCACATCCGGGAGAGGACTGCTAAGTGTGCGACAAACTCCAAGATGGAGATACAATTCAACTTCAACTAGATTTCCCCAGGAGGTAAACTGTGACGCCATATTTTATCAGTCCATAGACCCCAAATACCAGAGGTTGTTGGTCCATAGGATATGCGCTCTAGCCTGTTCTTGTTGGTATAGGACGGTGAAAGTGTACGTGTTGTGTTGAGCAGTACTTCACGAACCTGAAGATATACTTATCTTAGGAAGTTCACATCTTGAAGGGGTCAGACTAATTTTAGTGACACGAGGCGACCAACACAATATTGGCCAGATGGTTTTGGTGATCTATCGGATTCGCGTAAAATCAGCAGGAAATATTAGTTTTGTGTTGAGACCTTCAGCATTTCTTCATATGTTTTGAGGTTCCAGATCTCAGGTTGCCATACTATTAGATTTTTGCTTTTCCATAACTTACGAGCCGAGAAGAAGAGTTCTCGGCCTCCAAGACTGCAGTAGTTTTTTGATTTCTAGCACCAATACAATCTAGAAGGTTTTCACTTCATCACTTTCTGACAGCAAGGTTCGGCTGTGGGCTTTAATTACCTGTACGGCATTAGACGAATACTGCTAATAACTTCTCTCGCATGCCAGTGGTATCCATAAATTTAGGGTGTAAATTGTGAGGTTAATCCTTCCAGGGAACTGAGCCAAGAAAAGTTTAGCACATGGCAAATATGGAACCTCAAAGGAGTTGTTACGGCTCTACATGTGGGAACTTGAGTTTTCGTGTTACACTTCTTCTTTTTTTTCTTCTGCATGAAAAGGTGAAAAGATGGCAACCTCAGCGAAGCAAGACTCTCCCCCGGTCTCTTCCCCAAGATCTGCTCAAGAGAAATCGAAAGTGGTCGAGGCACAGAAGAGCACCCAAACGGACCCCATACAGACCGAGCAACTGGCCAAGCCACAGGAGACCATTGCACTAGAAGGTTGCACGGATGATGAGGGCACCGAAAGTGGTGGAGAGGGGATTTACCGGGAGCGCGACGAGTTTGTGGTCAAGATTGAAGACATAGAAATGTTGAAAGTAAGTTTACAAACCCTTATGGTCCTCAGATTGAAAATCAATAAATGGAGTACATTACAGTCACATACATACATACATGTTGGATGGTAGGTGCTGTGTACCTAATAGGAAAATTTGGGAAAGCCCATTTAAAAACTATAGCAATGATTGATCTTTCACACATAACAAGTTTAAATAATTACACTTGGAAATAGTTTATTATGGTAAGGTGATGTACAAAACCGTATTCCGTCAGTACTAAGTTGTAAACTGCCTAAGGGGGGCGCCTTCAGTGTCTATACTGAGACAAGCCCGTTTATTATGTTGGTTTCCAAAGTTGCAATGACTTTATGCACAAACTTAATGCCATCCAAATTTAGGGAGAGCCAATGCCAAGCACAGCGCCTGACCTGGAGGACTTGGTGTGACCATGGACATCATGTAATACTACTTGTTCCTTGCATTACCACTGCATGTAGATCACATCACGCAAAGGATTCACAGAGGGATGATGTAACTGCGGAGGGCCAATGGCTTGCCACGGCAAAAGGACGCCAGATACTGCTGTCCCGGATTGCCATTACCTATGGTCACTATTCTAAGCGATAAGGCACTGCAGTACAGAAGTATTGCAATGTATTATCATAGCTGCTATGGTTCAAGTCCCCTACAGGGAGACTTACAAATATGAAGGAAAAAAATAAAATAAAAATTAGTCCTAAAAAGATATAGCAAACGAAAAAAACTTTTATGAGCATTTGAGATGTTTGGTATTTAAATTTAAAAAAAAAGGAAAATATTTCACATTTGGTATCGTATCCATAACGACCCGCACAATTACTGAGCATATTATTTATCCTGCACTGCAAAAAGCCTCCCAAAAAATGCAATAATAGTGCTAAAAAAAGTGCAAATATGTTCCAATAAAAACTACAGTTCCTCACGCAAAAAGCAAACCCTTACAGAGCTCCAACCATGGAAGAATAAAGGTCATGGGATATGAATGCATCGATGTAGAAGAAAAGAGAATTTCCCCAAAAGTCTGTTTATTGTGCAAAACTGGGAAAAACCTTAAAAAAAAAAAAAAAAAAAAGGCACAGTAATTTTGGTATTGTACTTATTGTACTAGCCCGCAAGAAAAAAACGCAGAATTGTTTTGGTTTTTTTTGCTCTCAAAAAAATTACTAAGGCCTCATGTCCACTAGAAAAATACAATCCGCGCAGAGTCTGCTGCGGATTTCCACAGCAAATTCCGCGCGGATTTTTGCTTTAAATGTTTTTGTTGTTTTTTTTTCATGCGGATATCCGCACCTATTGCTATCAATGTGGTCGATCCGCACTTAATCCGCGGTAAAATAGAGCATGCCGCATTTTTTCTCCCGTGCGTGAAAAACGCAAATCTATTAAAATGACATCCGCGGCTGCAAAATTCAATGTAATTGACGGCGGATGGCCAATGATTCCCTATGGGCAAAATTAAATGTGGCAATCTGCAATTCAATTTTGCTAGTGGACACGAGGCCTAAAAGCTTTACAATACATTATATGTACCCAATAAAAATTACAGTTCGCCTCGCCAACAACAAGCCCTCATACGGCCATGTCAACGGTAAAATTAAAAAAAAATTATGGCTTTTGAAAAGTGAAGATGAAAATCCCCCCAAATCATTGTGTCCTTTGAGTCAAAATAGGCAGAGTCCTAAAGGGGTTAGAGGGGTTGTGCCAAGAAGACAACTTCTGTCCCCAGGACTTATTAAAGACCTATAGATGCTGTAGAGTGGGGTTTGCCGCTTGGGATCACCGTATGTGCCTAAACGGATTGCTGCTGCTTCTGGCAGAGTTTGGCCATCCTTGTATGACATTTATCTGAATGACCGTCGTGTCGTTCTACATTTTCCCTCCAGTGGGCACTGCAGTTGAAATTCCTAGCTGCCAGCCTCTGTCCCTGGCAGAGGCAGCTGATCGCTCCATGTCAGCATTATGAGGTGTTGTCTCTGATGAGGCAGCCTCTTCATATCCTGAGACGACTTGGTTAACCTCTATTGATGATGATTTGGGTCATAAATACTGATCTTCCTTTCCTCCATTTTTTCCCCCACTTCAGGATGCAATGCGTACCGGCAAGGAACCTCCGGCCATTTGGAAAGTCCAAAAGGCCTTACTTCAGAAATTTATCCCCGAGATTCGAGAAGGACAGAGGTCGTTTGCTGCCACAAACAGTGTAAGTTCTGAGACCGTAGTTGGCGGCTTTACAAACCCAAATATGCCACCAATGATGCTCAATGCACCTCTAGAGCCGCGGCGGTCGGGGTCAGTGGGTACCCGATGTTCATTGAGAGAAGGTAAAACTGGGTCACTTGTAATATTAAAGATAATGGGGCAGATTGACTTAGACCGATGTCTCGCACATCGGTGTAAGTAAAGTGTCCGGCAGCAGAAGTGTGGCAGATGTATTAAGAGGCGCGAGCCCATTGATGGATTTGGCATCATTGTATGCTAGAAATTAGAGATGAGCGAGTATACTCGCTAAGGCACATTACTCGAGCGAGTAGTGCCTTAGCCGAGTATCTCCCCGCTCGTCTCTAAAGATTCGGGGGCCGGCGCGGGTGACAGGTGAGTTGCGTCGGGGGGGGGGGGGAGGGGGGGGAGAGGTAGAGAGAGATCTCCCCGCCGGCCCCCGAATCTTTAGAGACGAGCGGGGACATACTCGGCTAAGGCACTACTCGCTCATCTCTACTAGAAATCTGCTATACGAAACTTAGCGAATGTTAGCAGAAGTAACGGGGTTAGCTGAAGTGACAACTTATGTCTTCCTTATTTTCTGTCACTGCTTTTTATTACCCTTGGTCTCATGTTGGTGCTAGGAACCGCATGTATACCCCTTTCTAGATAGACTTTTTTAAGGCTAGTGCCCAACGGCTAGCTAGCACAATTTTATAGTGAATTGCAGAAGGCTGTTAGGCTAAATTCACGGGGGCAAGCGTGATATCGGGACGCGAAATTCGCCACGATATCGGGCTTGTCGGCTTGCATTTTACCGGCTGATACGAGGCCTTCTTTATGCAAAAAACGCCTCGCATCACTTTGAAGTATTTTTTTAAGCCAAAAAGCAGGGTAGGGCTTACCGGGGTAGGTCTTATTTTTGGGAAAACGCTGTAGATATGATGTTATAAGAGAGATGTAACAGCCTGTTTGATGTTACATAAGGAAGATTGAGTGGATGATTAATGGGCTTAGACCTGCGGGACCCCCACTGATCAGCAGAGAGGTAGCGGTGTGTATTCTATAGGCTAGATGAAGGTCTGATAAATGTAACTTGTTTGTTCTGCTCACACTAACGCTCCTGTGGTTTATTTTCTTGCGCAGTACCTTGGATACTTTGGAGATGCCAAAACAAAGTATAAGCGAGTGTATGTGAAATTCGTGGAGAACGCAAACAAAAAGGAATACGTGAGGGTTTGCTCCAAAAAACCCAAGACCAAGGCTGCTCCCGCTCCCAGGTACGTGACTGGCCTGTAATGTTGTTTGAAGTAAATATCACTATGTTTTGTGGCAGATTGTTCTATAAGCTCTATATAGCAGATATGTGATAGAAAATTGGTGCTTGAATTAGGAAATCTACGCATTTTTACATTGTGCAGTTTTACAAAACACATGGCGGGAATTGATTAAGGCCGGCATCTTAAACGCCAGTCTTAATGTGGTTCCCCTGGCACATGATGCATCTAATATATGAAGAGGCACTCCCCTTCATATACTAGGTGCCTCCACAGAAATGTACGGCATGTCCGTCCTGGTGTGCATTCCTGATAGCATTTTATGCCTGTTTTGGCACAAATCATACATAAATGTCTCTGTCCTGTGTGGCTCCACCCCCTCCCGACAAGCCCTGTTCACTTTTTTTCAAAAGTTGCGAGTGCGGTGCAAAAAGCCAAAATTTAGCAAAGTGGCACTTGAGCAAAAAAAAAATTGCTACTTTACTACGCCAGAATTCTGGCATAAAAACTATTTTATAAATGTTCCCTATTGAATCAAAGAGCAAACGCCCCCCCCCCCTCCCCCCACCTCATCTCAAATACCCAAATACCGGGTCATAAAAGTGCCACAAGTATAGAAGTACATGGATATAATACAAAAGTAGGTCCTATGCAGCACAGTGACTGCTGTCAGTCCGGGTCGTCCAGTATCTGTGTGTCCATATGCTATGCTGCTAATTAGAAAATCTGGGTGACAACCTCCTGTAAGAACGGTAATGTCAGCCATATCGGTTTTGTACGGTTAGGGTAAGGATTAGAGATGAGTGAGTATACTTTTTTGAGGGTGCATTCCCACGAACGTATATCGGCTCGGTTCTCACGCTGAGTCGATATACGTTGTCCTCGTGTACGGGGGGGGGGGGGGGAATGGAAGAGCCAAAAGCAGGAACTGAGCTCCTGCCCCCTCTCTGCCTCCTCTCCACCCCTGTGCACTATTTGCAATTAAAGGAGGTGGGGCGGTGGCGGGGCTAATTCTCGGAACTTAGCCCCGCCCCACCTCCTTTAATTGCAAATAGTGCAGAGGAGGCAGAGAGGGGGCGGGAGCTCAGTTCCTGCTCCTGGCTCTTCCATCCTCCCTCCCCCTGCACACGAGGACAACGTATATCGGCTCGGCGTGAAAACCGAGCCGATATACGTTCGTGAGAATGCACCCTAAGGCACATTACTCTCGCAAGTAGTGCCTTAGCCGAGTATCTCCCCGCTCGTCTCTAAAGATGCGGGGGGCGGGGGGCGGGGAGCGGGGAGGAACGAAAGGGAGATCTCCTCGCCGCAACTCGCCTGTCACCCGCGCTTGCCCACGAATCTTTAGAGACGAGCGGGGAGATACTCGGCTAAGACACTACTCGTTCTTCTCTAGTAAGGATACATGTGGTCTCTTGCCTCTGTGGCAGCGTCCGGCCGCGTGCAGTGAGTTGGACCATGTGTCCGTGGCTTTAGAACCAAATCTAAACCACAGCATTTCATGTTCTTCAATTAGAGCTCAGTGACAGCGAAGCTTCTTCACCAGACTTTACTCAGGGATTCCCTTTAAAGTTATTGTGAAGAGGCTCGTGTCCATATGGGAGCGTTTGTCCTAGTTAGGTTGTCTTGATGATGTAATCCCCTCAGTCGTGCATGCTCCCATGGAACCCGTGCTGGTCGAGGATCGGTTAAAGCAAAACATTGTGCAAGAGGGAATACACGGGAAAGCCCAAACTTTACATTTTGGGGATATCTTTGTTTCCTCCTCTGCTCTATTTTCGGGAGGGTGGAAAAATTCAAGAGGGCCTGCTAAAAAAAAAAAAATAATAATAAAAAAGTTCCATACTATAAAACAATGTTTTTAAGCTCAAGTCCCTCCAACTGGCCATGCTTTGAGGATACTTTTCAGGCCTACTTCACATGGGCGACAAAGTCACGCGATTTTGTCCCGTTGCTACAAATCGCATGTATGTGAAGCCCATGCTTTTTTTTTTCTATGGGTTCCTTCACACAAGCAATGTTTTGCAGCATGCAACAACCCGACACAAACGCCCTGCAGGTTCGGCGATATACCCGTGACTCGTGTGGTTTTGTAGCCCACCTCTGCAACAATTAGCAATTCCAGCAACCTGATTGGTTGTTTGGGTTGGCTTATTCAGCCTGATTGGTTGTTTGGGTTGGCTTATTCAGCCTGATTGGTTGTTAGGGCAGAGCAGTGGCAGAAATTGCTAATATGCGCCCCGGACAGCTTTTCTAGGTGAAGTATTTATTTTTTTTGCAGTTAGAGCCTATTTTCAGGGTAGGGCTTATATTTCAAGTGTATCACATGATTTGTCAGCCAATCAGCAGCTTTGAAAAGACTCACAATTAAACAGGGGTCACGTTACATCATGTGATGACTTTCAGAGCAACAACATGCCAACGATTTTTATGCCTGTCAACGCTGAACAAAAAGTGAACGAGTTATCGTTTCCTTCTTTGATCGTTCGCTGCGTTTAAACAAAACGATTATCATTAATTTTCGCGGAGTGATCCATGTAAGTGAGTGTAACTGCACCCATTAGTTTCTCGATTAGGGGATCATACTCCTACCATTATTGCAATAGACCTGATAGCCACAGGGTCTTTTTAACCCTTTAGAATAGTTTTTCATGCCGGTAGCTTTCTATCCCATTGATGCTGACATTTGCATTCTCCTTTTCAGTAGGAACACTCATACAAAGGTCAATGTGAGTAACAAAACGTCTACCGCCGAGACCCCCCCACAGAAGACCGCACCACCAAAAGTCGTGGCCGCAAAACCAAAAGCCAAACAGCCAAAGGCAAAGGCTGAACCTCCACCAAAGAAGAGGAAACAGTGGAAAGAAGAGTTTTCATCTTCGCAGTCGGACTCCTCGCCAGACATGCAGACTGATGAGGAAGGTAAGGAGGGGAGAATAATGGAGGCGACTAGATGGTCATCAAATAGAGCATCTACCGTCTTTGTAAAGATAAAGAATTGTTTTTTAAACCCCCCCCCCCCTTCATAAAAAAATCTGTAAAACAGTCAGTCGTCCCATGTAAAAGTGCCTTAAAGGAGATGTCCCGAGGCAGCAAGTGGGTCTATACACTTCTGTATGGCCATAATAATGCACTTTGTAATGTACATTGTGCATTAATTATGAGCCATACAGAAGTTATAAAAAGTTTTATACTTACCTGCTCCGTTGCTGGCGTCCTCGTCTCCATGGTGCCGACTAATTTTCGCCCTCCGATGGCCAAATTAGCCGCGCTTGCGCAGTCCGGGTCTTCTCCTCTTCTCTATGGGGCTCCGTGTAGCTCCGCCCCGTCACGTGCCGATTCCAGCCAATCAGGAGGCTGGAATCGGCAATGGACCGCACAGAAGCCCTGCGGTCCATGAAGACAGAGGATCCCGGCGGCCATCTTCAGCAGGTGAGTATGAAGACGCCAGACCGCCGGGATTCAGGTAAGCGCTGTGCGGGTGGTTTTTTTAACCCCTGCATCGGGGTTGTCTCGCGCCGAACGGGGGGGGGGGGGGGGGGTTTAAAAAAAAAAAACCCCGTTTCGGCGCGGGACATCTCCTTTAAAAGCAGAGAATTAGACAATTCAACATACATTTTGCTACTGTGTAACATAAAATACATCTACAAGTGGCCCCAAAGCAATAATGGTTACACTGAAGGCTGCAACGCATTTCGGCTGCCTGGGCGATGAACCGCTCGCAAAGCGTTTTCATAGGGTTGCTCGTGGTGTCCACGAGCGGAGAATCATAGCAATTCTCCGCTCGCGGGATTTAAATCGCGGCATGCTGCAATTGCTGTGATTCATCGCGGTGAGCCTATTTGTCACATAGGCTCATCTCGGAGACCTGTCAGCTGTCCCCACTCCCCCCGCTAGCGATATTCCGCTGTGGACAGGGGACCTACCTGGTAAGTTGTACAGCGGATCCGATGAGCACCGTTCTCTTATAATGTGGTGCCATTGTGGTTTCCATCACTTTGAGGCAGGAATAGCATCACATTCTGCCCCCTCCTTGGGTTAGCAGTGACAGCACTATGGATATAGCACCAAACCACATTGTGAACAAGGCCTAATATAACCAGTAATGAAGGTCTGGGCTGATGATTTTCACTTCTGTTCCAACCATATGATTAACCCTATGATTCTCTACTGTGCAGTTGTGTGTTTTGGCAGTTTTTTACTTTTATTATTTTGTGCCCTTCTTTCAGAGTTTGAACCCCCACCACCTCCGGTTGTTACCCGCTTCTTGAACACAAGGGCCATGAAAGAGACATTCAAGGGATATATTGAGCTGCTTCTAGGGATTGTATTGGATGCTGATGTGTTACAAAACCTGGAGAAAAACAATGGTAAGTTGTTTGGTTTTTTTTTCTTCTCATTTTATATTTCCTGTCCAATCCAAAATAATGGTTTCCAACTCTGATGTATACACGTGCCATGCCGTTCCTCTGTTTGTGTGGTCTGTCCCATTGCATGCTGGTATTACAGTCTATAACGACCCATGGCGGCGCACTGAGTGCCTAAGGGCTCATAATACGGACCTGTAGGGCCCATGTGTCGCTGTACACAGTCCATGCAGCCCGGACAACGCCTTGCTCATGACTCTGTCTATACACGGAGTATGTGGTCAGAGTACTGAATCCGCTGTGATGTTTTGAGAAGCCTTCGTTTTATCTTTTTGGTATCTTTCTTTCTCAGATGATGTTCTTCTGCCACACATGAGGAAGATCGAAGGCATGTTAAATGAGAACAGAAGGCGGCTGCTTGCAAAGCTGCAGATGGAGCAGCCATTGAAGGTACAAGAAGAAAGCGTTTGTAGATGGAAGGCGCTTGACTAATAAGGAACATCTGTGTTTATTGCATCCTCTAACCCTACGAGTCCTTTTGGATGCTTGTAGCATGTTTTTTACATATGCCCTTGTCACAGATCTGTAGATGGGTCATCTGAGCAATACGACGGTTATTTTGATAGGCCGCTGCTCTTCGGTGGCCTCTTACTGACTACTACTTTCCCGTTCTTCTCTTGAATCTTTAGAATGCCTTGGAAAATTATCCAGATGTAACCACGATTAACCGTGACACAAAAGGAAAATCGGGAGGCACTACTATATGTAAGGTAAAGGTACACGGCAAGTGGTACAACAAGAAGACCATGCGACCCGCTAAAACCGCTTCAAAGCAATCACAGGTATGTAGTGAACCATTTGGACTCTGCTTGTACTTTTGTTTTAATTAGTCTGTATAAAGCACATGTGTAAAACACAAGGCCTGTGGGCCGAATCCGGCCCGCTGCCTCATGTTATGTGGCCCGCGGCGTGCCGACGCCGCTCAGCACTGTAGCGATTACCAGCTGGGGTGCCGCAGCTCTCTGCTGGTAATCGGGCTGTTACCGCTGATCCCGGCGCACACTCCGACGTCAGTGTGAAGCTAGGATCCTTCTCCCCCGAGTCCCCTGCTCTTCAGTTCCACAGGAGAGGACTCGGGGAGTAAGCGTGCCGGGCGCACACGCTGACGTCAGTGTGCACCCGGGCTCAGCGCGAGCAGAGGGGGAGCGGTGCTGACAGCAAGGAGGAGGCAAGTATATAGGTTGGGGGGGGGGGGTCTTATTACTACTGGGGGGGCTTATTACTGTTGAGGGGGGGTATTACTACTGGGGGGCTTAATATTTCTACTGAGGGGGGGTTTATATTGCTATGGGGGTTAATATTGTTGCTATGGGGGTTAATGTTGCTATGGGGTTAATATTGTTGTTGCTATGGGGGTATTACTACTGAGGGGGTTAATATTACTGTGGTGGTTGCTGTTACTACTGGGGTCACTGTGGGGTACCCTGTTACTACTGGGGTCACTGTGGGGTACCCTGTTACTACTGGGGTCACTGTGGGGTACCCTGTTACTACTGGGGCCACTGTGGGGTACCCTGTTACTACTGGGGCCACTGTGGGGTACCCTGTTACTATTGGGGCCACTGTGGGGTACCCTGTTACTATTGGGGCCACCCTGGGGGTCGCTATGACTAATTGGGGCCACCCTGGGGGTCACTATTAGGGCTCGTTCACACGGACGTAATTGTATTTCGTTCACACAAATACGCTGCGTATTTGCGCAATCGAAAATGGCTTATGCCTGTATATTTGGGCATGCAAAAAAGAACGCAGGTGGGCCCACTGAGATGGTGCACAAATATGCAGTGCGTACATAGGTTTCCTGCACATTCACCACGTATTTGCGCGGCCCATTCACTACAATGGCCTATTGGGGTACATAGTACGCAACAAAATAGGTCCTGCTGTGTGAAAATATACATCATGTGAATGACTCATTGACATCAATGGCTTCTATTCACTGCATATTATGTACGCAAACATGCTTGTGTGAACAAGCCCTTACTGTACTGTCTTACAATCGGCCCTTTGAAGGTCACCATAAGCCCGGTGTGGCCCTCGGTGAAAATGAGTTTGACACCCCTGGTATAAAGGCATTAATAAAGGGGTATTCCCATTTTATGAAATAATGGCATCTATAGGATATGCTACTTTTGGGCCCCCACCAAAGAATGAAAAGGCCCTTGTGATGGTTTTTGTTTGCACAGTGGCGCCAGAGCTGCCCGCATACAGCTACATATTGTAGTGATTATGGCTGGCTGTAGGTCCCTGCATGGCCTGGTGGCTGGGGGTGTTGATGTACAAGGAAACTTTAGAGGGGTGCAGCACTAAACAAGAACTACAGACCTCTCTATTTTCGGGACTGGCAGGTGGTCTCAGAGGTCTGACCTCCACTAATCCTAAAGCAATTCTAGAGAATGGTAGAGTTGGAAGGGACCTCCAGGGTCATCGGGTCCGACCCCCTGCTCAGTGCAGGATTCACTAAATCATCCCAGACAGATGTCTGTCCAGCCTCTGTTTGAAGGAGAGCTCACCACCTCTTGTGGCAACCTGTTCCACTCATCGATCACCCCCACGGGACAAAAATGTTTTCTAATACCTAATCTGTGTCTTTCCTCCCCATTTGCTTGCTTAGAGAAGCAGTTGCCTCCGTACTCTGAACCTATTGCTCTCTTGTAACTCATATTTGCCTACCAGTCCATTTTTCTAGTATTCTTTAGCTTTAAATCTATGCAGCCCCCATCACAATGCTGCTATGTTGTCCATGTAGTACACTGAATGAACACGTTATTTCCAGCCATATTTTGACTGTTTTTATCACCTCTGTTCATTTTTTTTTTCTTAAATCCTCAGGAGTTCACTGTAGATCCAGAAAAATCCCAGTTGTGTGTTCTCTATCATGCACTCCACCATTACAAGTACCACATATACCTTATATGCAAAGATGAGGTAAGTGCTTAAATGTTGATTTTTGCTTACTGGGGGTTTTTTTTTTTACCACCCCTGCTATAAACTAGAATGCTGCATTCTGTGACCATTATACCCACGTTAACCCTTAAAGGGGTTTTCAGAATTCTAAAGAATGTGGTAGCTTTCTTATCCGTTTTATGCATGGCATTGCAGCTTAGCTCCATTCACCTTCAGGCTGCCTTCACAAGGGCGACAAAATGGCGCGAGATTTGTGCGTTGCAAGACTCACACATTTGAACCCCATTCTTTTGAATACACTTGAGCGATGTTTTCCTGCATGGCACTGCGATGCAGGAAACAAATCGCGGTATGTTCTATCTGCCTGCAGGCTCTCGCATCGCAGCACCCATTGATTTCAATTTAAAGCAATTGGGGAAACTCCACGATCCTCCCGGAGGATCTTCCCCGATGTGATGCGAGGCGGTTTTGGCGTGAAAACACCTTGAATCATCGGGGAATTCACACGGTGGGCTGCGCAATATGGGGGTGGGATTCACAGCCCCATATTGCGCACACCAGTGTGAGGTTAGCCACAGAGCTTAACTGCAACTTTTTTCATTAAAGGGGTTGTCCAGGACCTTTACTATTTGTGACCTATCCTCAAAATGGGTTACCAGTAGTTTATTGGCTGGGGACCACCAATTAGCTAATCGCCGGGCCAGTTGTCATTGCAGACAGCGCTGGAAGCAGATAGTGCTGTTCATATTGCAGTAACTAGGGTTGCTACTGCAGGCACAGCTCCCATTGAATTAGCAGTTCTACCTGTAGTACCAAACCAGGCCCTGCTGCAATGTTGATGGAGCTATCTGCTTCCAATGCTATCAGCACCGACAGCGGTCCCGGTGATCAGCTGATCGGTACGGATTCCGAATGGTAGACCCCAGCTGATCACTTATTGATATGCCTCGTGTAGCGCAGAGTGTTAAGGCAGCAGAATGCAGTCCTAAGCTCTCGCTCACGACTTGAAGGTCGCAGGTTCAATCCCCACATGGTTCAGGTAGCTGGTTCAAGGTTAACTCAGCCTTCCATTCTTTCGAGTTTGGTAAAATGAGTACCCAGCTCGGTGGGGGGATAATAAGTAAATTACTTGTGGAATAAGTTGGCACTATACAAATAACAAGTCCCCCTTGAAGTCATCAATAGTAAAAGTCCCGGTCAACTCCTTTATAGCCGGCATAGTGCTACAAATCGTACAGAGCTATGCCTGGTAGATGGGGATGCAGCATTCACCAGAGGACCTTCCAGGCCTTCAGTCAGGTGGTGGAAGTTGTATCCCTTTTGATCTGAATGGACAATCAATATCCAAATCTCAGAAACTCCCAGTAATTCACACATGCAGTTTTAGCTTCGGACTTTAGGGGGCAGTGTTGTACTTGCTGTACAAATTACATTTCGGCTGTTACCAATTTTTTTTTTTTTTTTTTCCTCCCATTTCAGGTTACCTCTGTTCAAAAATCAAATCGGGACCTACAGCAAGCAGACCTTGCTAACCATTGTCTGAAAAACATGAAGTGGGTGGAAGATCTTTTTGAAAAGTTTGGTGAACTTTTGAGCCGGGTGCAACAGACAACTTCTTAAAGCCAGGCTTTCTTTTTTTTTTTTTTTTTTGGACACCCCTGCCACCTTTTTATTTACTTCTCACAACTCTCCTCCTTGTATATTCCCACCCCTCAAACAGCACTAACATACTGAAAAAAAGGAGACGCAAGACTTTGATGTGACACATACACGACTGGCCCATCTCTGCAGACTGCTGGAGGATAGACAGCTTTGTCTCCCATCTACGGAGAGAGCACGCCAGGAATGAATTATACACCCAGGACCCACCTGGGAGACGAGTGGCACGTTTCTCCCCAATCCATTTTGTAAACTTGTTGCCTATTGCATATACTTCTTTTTTTATTTTAGTTTTTTTCTTCCCAGACACAATGATACAGCATGCACTAAACTATAGAATGAATTACTTTATGACCTGATAGCGTGAACACGTAAACTGCTTTTACTACATTTTTTTTTTCTCCCCCCTTCCTCTGTAAAATATTAAAAGTAGAAAAAAATGAAGAAAAAAAAAACACCCTCCTTGCCCGAGTTTTTTTTTTTCTTCTCCCCATGCTAAAAGAAAAAAAAAAAAGGCAAGAAAATCTAAGGTGGAGGTACAGGAACAAGATTCGCATTTTTAATTTCCAGGCCACCGCATTTAGAGTATTGTACATTTTGTAAAACAGAGTTTTGCGATACATCACTTTATGATAGCCACCGTGATAAATAATTAAAAAAAAAAAATTAAAAAAACTCAAAAAAAATGGTAGAAAAACAAAAATCGTTCTGCTTTACGGACTCCTTTTACAAGTTTTCTTTTAGTTCAGGCGACTGAACGCGGAGTTGGTGCAATCTTTTGACTGCTTTTTGTGTCAAATTATATTATAATGGATAAAAATGACATTAACTATTTTCCCTGTTTTGAAGAAAACTATTTTCCTTTATACTGTGTTTTTTCTTTAAGGAAGAAAAAAAAAATTTCAATTGTACATTTTATCTCACGAATACTTGTATTTTTCACAGAGAAAATATTGTGGTTCTAATTCTGTTTCCTGGGTCTTTGTAATAATACACCTTCCCGTTTGTGTTTTTTGGGTTTTTTTTCTCTTTTTTTCCTTTTTTTTTTTTTTTTTCTTTCCCTTCCGTTCTTTTCGGTAAACCCCCTTCATTTACATGTTGATTTCACATTGTATGCAATATATCTTAAGCAATGCTTCTATCCCCTCCCTCCCCTTCCTCCCACCTAGATGTTAGCTGCAGTTTACCCGGCAAAATGTATAGCGGGTTACTATAGTTTTTACAATGTAGACAATGCAACCAATTTTCTGATCCTTGGAAATAAATGACTTACTTAACATGTATTTGATTAATGGAGCCTTGTTCTATCACATGCTGTCATTTCTTAAAGGGCAACAAAACTTTTTACAGATTTCCGAAGTTTTGATCAGTTCGTATCCGGGTGCTGAGAGACCACAGTGGCCGATCACTAAAACAAACGGGCAGAAATCGCTCAGCTGAGCGCCGTCCCTGTAAGCGGTATACAGACTTCATACGGTTTAGGGTGAATTCAGACGACCGTATATCGGCTCGGTTTTCACGCCGAGCCGATATTCGGTGTCCTCATCTGCAGGGGGGGGAGGATGGAAGAGCCAGGAGCAGGAACTGAGCTCCCGCCCCCTCTCTGCCTCCTCTCCACCCCCTCTCTGCCTCCTCTCCACCCCCTCTCTGCCTCCTCTCCACCCCCTCTCTGCCTCCTCTCCGCCCCCTCTCCGCCTCCCCCTGCACTATTTGCAATGCAAGCAGGTGAGATGGAGGCAGGCTAAGTTCCGAGAATTAGACCCGCCCCCGTCCCGCCTCTCCCCATTGCAAATAGTGCAGAGGGGCGGAGAGGAAGCAGAGAGGGTGCGGGAGCTCAGTTCCTGCTCCTGGCTCTTTCAGGCTCCCCCCTCAGAGAGACGACGTATATCAGCTGGGCGTGAAAACCGAGCCGATATACGTTCGTCTGAATCCAGCCTTATACGGACTCCATAGACTTTCTGTTAAGCCTCTACACTGCTGTGACGGAACCAAACTAGCGCAGTGCTCAGATCGGCGCTTCTGCCCATTCATTTTAACGATCAATGGGAGTCTCAGCACCCAGAATCCTACCAATCAAAATTTCCGACATGTCCCTATAATATGTCAGGCGTTTGTAAAAAGTTTAGTTTTACCTTTTTTTATGTCATTATGCCATGCGCTGAGTGGAGACCGCCGCAGAACCTAGGGGGCGGAAAGTATGAATCCGTCTCTGCAGAGGAGAAAAGAAAGGTGCAACTTCCTCAAGGTACCTTTTACACAGGGCAAAGCTACCAGCGGAAGAATCGCTTAAAAGAGCGAACTCAAACAATAGTCCTTCAATGTTGACACCGACACGGTGACGAGCGGTAAGTCACTAGTTTTGTTTCAGCTTAACAAAAAGTTGCCGGTTGCTCAACAGTCGTCCGGTGTATAGTCGCAGTCATTCGTATTTGGATGACTTGAGAATGAATTTGCATGAAGATCCTCTTCATGTACGCTATGTCTACAAACTAGTCGGTCATACGCTTCAACGACTTTTCGGAGGGTCTATCTGAGCGAAAGTTGCCCCGTGTAAAGGTGCTTTTTATATTCTGCTTGTCCCAGCCTTGCACCAGTTGTGTAGCTTCTGAAGATCACATCCTGCAAGAGTCCTATAAGTGACTATTTTACAGCATCGAAAAAGGAAATTGGACGTCAGCATCTTATCACCGCAAGTACTGTAAATACTCGAGTGTAAGCCGTGTTTTTCAGCACAAAAAAAAATGTGCTGAAAAAGCCCCCCTCGGCTTATACTCAAGTGAGGTAAAAACAAAAAAACGCAATACTCACCTCAGCCGGCATCTGGGTCCCCGGCGGTGTGGCAAGCTGCTTCAGTCTTCTCTCCGCTGTCATCTCCCTGTCTTAGTTTTGAAATCCCCCGCCGCCAGGGCTGTGTGGGAAAGCGCTGTGATTGGATCGAGCGCCGGCCAATCACAGCCAGCACTCGATAAACCAATTACAGCCATTCAGTGAATGACGCTCGATCCAATCACAGCGCTGACGGCGTGGGATTTCAAAACCAAGGCAGGGAGAAGACTGAAGCAGCTTGCCGTACCACCGGGGAGAGCATCGTGACGTGGACACAGACGCCAGCTGAGAGGTGAGTATTGTGTTTTTGTTTTTTTAGTTTGTAGCCTAGTATATACTCTAGTATGGACTCGGCCTATACTCGGGTCTGCTAATACTCGAGTATATACGGCATATTGTTGCAGGAAATGTACCTCGAGCTGTGTTGGCTCAATAGTAGCCTTTCTCAAGGCTTTAGAAGGACTCCTTCGGAGCCAGAATGTCGCTGGGTGCATTTCCTGCCACAATAGACCTGCAGTTACCATCCGCTGATGTCCCGTCTTGTTTCATTCTATGGTGCTATTAATGAATGAGGGCTGATCTCCATGGATGGACTAAATTGAGGGGCAATTGTGCTGTTCTCAGTATATCTCTTTTTGAACATCTCCTACAACATAAGTACCGTACTTTTTTGACATGTCCGTGAGATGCTTTTCTTCCTCTGCTGTTCCCTGCAGTTAACATGGACCAGAACCAGGTAGGGGGACTTATTAGAAGGGTTGCGTCTGGTCTGCCACCAGAGCACCATTTGATGAAAAAACCTTTGGGACTTGTATTCTAAAGGGCTTGTCCCATTGAAAGAAGATCTTACATATAAACAGCATTGGGGATCATTGATCGGTGGGAGTCCGACCGGTGGGACCCTCGCCTGTTCTAGAAACGGAGATCTCTAAGGATCCCAAATGAATGGAGTGACCTGTCAAACATGCATGAGGGAGGTCTCTCCGTTCATTTCAATGAGACTACTGGAGATAGCAGAGTTCAAGTGCTCAGCCATCCCATTGTACATGTGTGACAACCTCTCCATTCATTTGGAGAGATCTTCAGGACCCCAACCTCCATTATAGAGATCGGTGGGTCTCAGTGGTCAGACCCCCACCAATCGGAGAGTTATTCCCTAACCTGTGGATATGGGATAACTGTTTGATAGTAGACCTCATTTAAGCACTATGTATATAACCAATTTGTCACTAGGTCAGACCCCTTTAAAGGGGTTGTCCCGCGAAAGCAAGTGGGGGTATACACTTCTGTATGGCCATATTAATGCACTTTGTAATGTACATCGTGCATTAAATATGAGCCATACAGAAGTTATTCACTTACCTGTTCCGTTGCTAGCGTCCCCGTCTCCATGGTGCCGTCTAATTTCAGCGTCTAATCACCCGATTAGACGCGCTTGCGCAGTCCTGTCTTCTGAATGGGGCCGCTCGTGCCAGAGAGTGGCTCCTCGTAGCTCCGCCCCGTCACGTGTGCCGATTCCAGCCAATCAGGAGGCTGGAATCGGCAATGGACCGCACAGAAGACCTGCGCTCCACCGAGGGTGAAGATCCCGGCGGCCATCTTCACAAGGTAAGTAAGAAGTCACCGGAGCGCGGGGATTCGGGTAAGTACTATCCGGTTGTTTTTTTTTATCCCTGCATCAGGTTTGTCTCGCGCCGAACGGGGGGGCTATTGGAAAAAAAAAAACAACCCGTTTCGGCGCGGGACAACCCCTTCAAGTAGCAGTAAATATTAGAGTCTCTGCCAAGAAGCACTATGTCTGACTCGTTGCAGTCCTTGCACCAATAGATGCCCGTGCTTAAAAGGATCTGTCCTGGCTATGTCTTGTTGTATTAAAGGGGTAGTCCAACCACAGACCTTTATGGCATATACTGAGGATATGCTGCTATTGTCAGTTGCCAAAAGTCTCCTCTTTTTTTACTTTTTTTTTCCCCCTTGAGTACGTATATGTTGGGGATTACTGCTGATGGCCTATGTACACCGCAGGTAGCCATGATAATGCGGCATGTTCATCACCTGTACTGTGAGCCATAAGGCCATGTTTGGACGTAGTGGAATTGTTACAGATTTTGGGAGTGGATTCCGCACTGAAGATCTGTAACTTATAGTACAATATATGTGGATGGGATATTTAAAACAACACATCCACAGTGTGTGGAAATCATTACAAATCTGCAACATTCCCATTCAGATTTTCATGGTAGATTTCACCCTTTGCAATGCACAGGGTAAAATCTGTGACAAAATAAGCGGGTAGCCCATTCAGATTTTGCCAAAGATTCACAGTGGAATTGTCAAAAACGTATGCTGTGCCTAGATGTAGTCTTGAAGGGGTTTTCCAACTTCTATCTTTTTGCTGCCAGAAGGAGCCAGCTCTGTACGTTGCACAGTGGTCCGGGTTGGTACTGCAGGCTGAGTCCCATTCACTTCAATAGGACTGAGTCCGCAGCGCCAACCCGGGCTACCGTACGATGTACAGAGCGGTCTGCTTCTTGAAGTAAAACAGCTACAAGTGGACAATCCCTTTAAAGTGGTTGTGCCACGATTTTTAAGTTTGTTTTTTTCCCCTCACCCACAAGATGGCAAGTAACTTTCAGATCCATAGGGGTCCAATTCTTGAGACTCCGACAATCGTAAGAACGGCGGTTCCAAACTTCCTTACATGAATGGAGCACAGGTCGAGCATGCGCACCATTGATCGGCTATCATTGACGGTCCCATTGAAATGAACTGAACACTTGAACTCCATCTCCATAAGACCCATTCACTAAACTTTTACTTTGCTGGGTCGTAGATGCCTACACTTTGGATCTCTACTTATGTAATTCCAGCAAATTGTAATAATTTCCCTCTTTAGGCAATGATTAACCCCTGCCGTCTAGAGTTGCCTGATCATTTTTCCAATATTGAATGGTTCATATATATTAAAATCTTTTCTCTGGGTGGAACCTTTCATTTAGTGCTACGTTTGACATTCGCATACTTAAATCTGAGTGCGCCACAGTAAGCATTACAGTTCATTTATGGCAACAAGTACAAAAGAAAACTAGATGTTGCCTGTAGCAATGAGATGTTTCTGCAGCAAGCAAGGCAGCAAACCTGCTTACTATGGGCATCGCCAAGTTACCGTATATACTTTAGTATTAGCCGACCCGAGTATAGGCTGAGTCAATACGTTTTACTGCAAAAAAACTGGTAAAACTTATTGACTAGAGTCTATACTAAGTTAAAAAAACCCGCAATATTCCCCCCTCAGCCAGCTGTGATTGGCTGGCGCTCGATCCAATCACAGCGCGGACGGCGGGGGAATTCAAAACGAGCCGGGGAGATGACAGCGGGGAGAAGTCTGAAACAACTTGCTGCACCGCCAGGGAGAGCATGGTGCCATGGACACTGATGCTGGCTGAGAGGTGAGTATTGCGTTTTCTTTTGTGATGTTTTTTTTTTTTTTCAACTTTTTACCTCACTCAAGTATAGGCCGAGGGGGCTTTTTCAGCATTTTTTTTTTGTGCTGAAAAACTCTGTTTATACTCCGGTATATATGGTATCTCACTTTCTGGCGAGCGAGTCCTATTGCTGTTCCACACATCGGCCATATTGTGTTCCCATCATATCAGTAGACATGATGTAGATTTAGAAACAGAAAAAGTCCAGCACTCGAATTGCATAAATAAGACCAAAAAGCTTTATTCCATGTATCTTAAAAATAAGATAAAATCAGGACATCCTGCTCCTACGCGTTTCATGCCAAGAGCAAGAACCTGTTTTGGTTTGAAATGTGTAGCAAATAAGAGGTCTCGACCAAAAAGCTTTATTCCATGTACATTAAAAATAGGGTAAAAAGCGAGACCTCTTATTTGCTATACATTTCAACCCATAAGAGGTTCTTGCTCATGGCATGAAACGCGTAGGAGCAGGATGTCCAGATTTGACCCCATTTAGTTTTTTGGTTTTATTCATTCATCCGTTTGAGTTACTCCTTCCTGATACGGGATTGTCTAGAGCATCGGTTATTGGGACCTGAATAAACATCACATGATTAAATGCTGCGAGCAGTACAGCTTATCTCTGACTTTGTACATAAGAGATATACTGTGCCTAGATAGGAAAAGATAACTTTTCAGACATTCTGAATATTGTCTATTTTGTAGCAAAAGTTTTTTTCTTTGTTTTCCTTTTTTTAAATTTTTTATTTTTATATGATCGATCTCTCCATTAAAGCCAACTATAAGTCTTTAAGAGAGTCATGTATCAAAGTGTTTATTTACGGAGGAGGACAGAAGTGTTGTCGGAGGGCTGTTAATGTCATTTGTGTGTTTTATGTTTTTGTATTGTTCTATGTATGATTTCTGCCTTGACCATGACTATTAGTATGTTTTGATTGTGCCCATCAGCGGTCGTTCTAACGTGTCATATTTTATCTTCAGAGAGTCATCATTTAATTGTTGGTCTCTTCAGCCGTACATTTTCACCTGCATTCCTGTTCTTTGTCCTCCGACTAATGCCGCGCCAATTTTTATTTAGTTTTTTTTATCCAACAATTACACGGAACAACGTGTATACGCCACTAGCATAAAAAGTGCTGAAATATATTCAAAATGTATAAATGTGCTAGAAAGTAGAATTTGCTGTATTTTCTGTTTCTTGTGGTCGTGGCTTGTACTGTTTTGTTTTTTGTTTTTTTTGTATTTCATTGACCTTTTTTTTTTTAATTGTAATTTTCGTAGGATTCTCAGGAACTGCATGAATTAAAACCGATCTACCTGCTACACATACAGATTATTTTTCATAATATTTTATTGTTGCTTTAACCCTTTCCAATCCAATTTGTATCCTGGTTTTCCTAGGGGGCTTACTCTTTTTCTGGCGTTATACAACGGCGCTATATGCTGGCTAAAGCCAGTACTGCATGACGTGACACATTGGATAGACTCCGACAGCAGAGAGGCTGGCAATATACAGTAAGAGAACCCCGACTGATGTTTTCCAACATCTGAGCTCTACAGCCTCAAATCATAATGTCTTCAGACGCCAGACAGTGGATTGGAAAGGGTTAACCCTTTGTAATCCAATTTTGGATTCCAGCTTTTCTAGTTTTTTTTTTTCTTTCTCTTTCTGCCATTATACAATGGCGCCATCTGCTGGTAGAGCCAGTACTGTGGTATGGGACATGCTGGAGAGGCCCCGGACAACAGAGTGGCCAGTAATATACAGCAAGAATACCCTGCCGGACGTCTTCCGACTTCGGAGCTATACAGCCTTCAAATCAGAATGTCTGAAGACGTCAGACAGTGGATTGGAAAGGGTTAAGTCCTCTATATGGTGCCCAGCAGTAACAGAGGGGCTTGCAAATGTTTTTAAATAAAAAAAAAACTATAAAGATGCCTAGCTGTTCTCTTGCTCTGCTCGCGTGGCTGAATCTCTTTCTAATATTGTTGTGCAGATTCCGCCTCCAAATCTACGGCAGGAGTCGGAC
Organism: Eleutherodactylus coqui; assembly: GCF_035609145.1. Lineage (NCBI taxonomy): Eukaryota > Metazoa > Chordata > Amphibia > Anura > Eleutherodactylidae > Eleutherodactylus > Eleutherodactylus coqui. Next base: position 112,092,225 of record NC_089847.1, read on the forward strand.
GCCATCTTTTTGCACTCCTCTCTGATTGCAACCTATTGTATTCTGGTTACAATGACCTGTCTGCTTTGGGTCTCTGCAGTAGTTTGGGTGAAACTTGCTTTTTATTAGTAGCAGCCAGACATAGGACTACTGGAAGTAGTCCTCCATGTACATGAGCTGCAGCTAGCTACGCCCACCCCACCCGCTGTCTCTCTATGCACTATGATGGACAGCAGTCAATCAGTGGCTGGAGAGTGGAGGGGTGATTATATCGAATATCGAAGACTACTTTCTGTAGTCCTCTGTGTGGCCATGTGTTTGTCGGAAGCCATGAACATTTAAGTGAGAAGGCAAAATGTCCAAAAAATATAGCGGGAGCCAAGTAAAAGTTAGTAGAAGGCGCGCACCAAACAAAAACATACCTTCCTGCAAAGTTGTTGGCTTATGTGTTGAAAGAAAACACTTAACCCTTCCAATCCACTGCCTGACGTCTAAAGACGTTATGATTTAAGGCTGTACAGCTCCGTTGTTGGAAGACATCCGTTGGGGTTCTCTTACTGAATATTGCCAGCCTCTCTGTTGCAGCCTATCCAACGTGCCGCCTCATGCAGTACTGGCTTTAGCCAGCAGATGGCGCCGTTGTATCAATGCAGAAAAGGAGTAAGCCCCCTAGGAAAACCAGGATACAAATTGGATTGGAAAGGGTTAAGACTACGATATCAACCAGCGGCTATTTTTAGGTGAGCGGAAACAAAGCGACTATTGGAGGAATTCTTGCTCGTCACCTGGTGGGGGGTCATGTTAACACAACACTGTCACATTCGCTCTATCACACAACTATTTGGGTGTTCGTTGTCCCGTGTAAAGACCCCCTAAGGCCTCAAGTCCACGGGGAAAAGCAGGCCCGCCGCGGATTCTTCATGCAGAATCCTGCAGCGGGTCCCTCCTTTCCTGTGGAAATAAGGCCTAAAAAGAATTACTTACCTGTCTGCACGCTGTGGATCTGCCCTCCGTCACGGCCGGATCTTCTTTCTTCGGCCCAGCGGATGTGCTCAGCGTGCATGCGCTGTGCACTTTTTTTTTTGAACTCCTGCACTCCCGCGCGGGAGAGCAGGCATTCAGCTGCGGGTGTGCCACAGATCCGGACGGCTTCCATAGGCTTCAATAGAAGATTGCGGGAGACCCGCCCTAAAATGGAGCATGCTGCGGGTGCACACGCAATCCGCGCCTCAGGGGAAAATGACATCCGCAGGTATTTAACTACCTGTGAGTGTCCAATGCATCCCTATGGGGCGCAGATCAGGCGTGCGGGTGACCCACTGCGGATCTGTCCCCGTGGACATGAGGCCTAAGGCCTCTTTCAGACTTATTTGTAAAAAAGAACCATAAGCCCAATGGCAAATCTTACCAAATATGGATGAAATACTTAGGCCTCATGTCCACGGGGAAAATAACATTCAAAATCCACTGCGTGATCCAATTAAATACCTGCACATGTCATTTTCCCTGAGGCGCGGATTGTGTGTCGGGGAAAATACCCGCAGCATGCTCCATTTTAGTGCGAATGCTCCCGCAGGCTTCTGTCCGGATCCGCAGCACACCCGCAGCTAAATTTCTGCTCTCCGGTGTGGCAGAACAGGAGTTCAAAATTAAAAATAGGATGCATGGCGCATGCGCGCGGCCCGCTGCCAGCGGGCCGAGCACATCCGCCGGACCGAAGAGAAAGAGATCCGTCTGCAACGGAGGGAAGAACTGCAGCGTCCGGACAGATAAGTAATTCTTCTTTTTTGACCTCATGTCCGCGGCAAAGGAGGGACCCGCCGCGGGATTCTGCATGAAGACTCCACGGCAGGCCTGATTTTCCCCATGGACATGAGGCCTTATGCTTCCGTATTGCTCTTCATAGATTTCAGTGGGCATATAACATCCACAAAACTAATTTAATTCCAATGCCCATATGTAGTACCGGTTTCCGACAGACAACCTTCTAGACTATGTCAACATCTAACCCCCCCTCTCCTGTTTACCATCCCTGATCCCACACGTGGACCTCCATGCCAACTCATTTCACAATATCCATAGTTGTGCACCTGAGAGGGGAAATATCCTTGAGTCTGGTCAATGCCGCCTTTGTATTGTAGAGGGTTCGCCTGGATCGCATCTTATTCCCCGGTCTTTCCTTTTCTGGTCTTTTCGATGCCACAATTCCTTCATTACTACGAAGGACTACAATACCTCACTGTAAGAATTCCGCTTTTGGCTCATTTAGTCTTAGATTTACTACAACAACAAAGCCGTGCCAAAGCTACTGCCATGCAGATGTCGTAATTACCTGCATAAATCTTTCCTTCAGTACGGAGTCGGACATTTTCATTTATTTGGTAACATAAAAATATGGAGAAACAAAGACTTCCTTGTCATCGGGAACAGGTCAATAACACATGACCGCTAGCGACGGCCCTACCTGAGCTTGGGTGTTTGGCTTTTATTGCGTTTTCGTTAAGTCTACATATACATCTAGGGCCGGCTTTATTGCACACAAGAGGACAGACTAGACTGAAGGAATAAAACTGCAGACTGAAATCATGGAAATGATACTTGGACACCCTGCAAATCCCCTTCTGTCTGGGTTAGGAAGGACCTGTTCGTATTGGAGGCTGGTTTAAAGGGGATTTGTCAGCTCCTTTTAGCCCCACAAGCAAAACTTATGGGTGTTTAGGAACTAACACGCCGAGTCCGAAGAGGTAAGGATTACTACTTGCCTTCCCCGCTGTTCTCTCATGTGCTGTCATAGCTTCCCATGAAGGCATCTGGCTACTTGTGCATACACATCTTCTCATTCCATGTGCTTGCTCTGTAGTCCGTGTGATGCATTTAGCTGCAGCTTTGATGCAAGGCAAATAATATATCCCCAGGCTTCCCGTGGTAGGTCATGTGAGCCCATAAGTTTAGCTTATGGGGCTCAAAGGAGTTGATAAGACTCCCTTTTAATGGATTTTGGGGCTCGGATTAAAGCTCGAAAAGCCATTGTATCTACTGGAAACTGTATTTGGTCTGTGCAATTCCTGCAGAAAACTCTACCTGATAGACCCCCACCGCTTAAGGCTGCTTTCAAGTGGGTGAGAAAATTGCGCAAGATTTGCCTGTTGCGAGAGGCACGAATATGAACCCATTCTTTTGAATATACAGTACATGAGCAACTTTTTTTTTTCTATCGTTCGGGCGTTCACTTGGAACGTTTTCGCCCATTGTTTTCATTGAGGCCGGAAACAATATTGTACAGCATGCGAGATGCAAATGAATGCGCTGCGGTTCCCCATTAAATCAATTCGAAACACTTGGCGATCTCAAAGCCGCATCGGAGGATTGCTACTTCCCTGAAGTTATGGGACGTGTTTTTGACACACAAACGCGGGACATCGCACATTCCCGACTGCGATATCCGGCTTAATTTCATGGTCTGATATCGAGCTTGCCCGTGTGAAATTGGCCTAGAGAGGGTGTCCAGTTGTAAACTATTAATGGCCTATCAGTAGGATTGATAGTAGATCGCAACAATAGTAAATGGAAGAGGATTCAGCACAAGGGACCCCTGCTGATCAGCGGAAAAAATCTGGGCCTTTTATGTTCATGCACTGAGCTGATTTCTGCAGGAAGCAGAAAGCTCTGTTCTTAGTGCCGTGGCCAAGCTTGGTATTGCAGGCCAAGTTGCTATTCACTGCATTGCCTGAAATACCAAGCTTGTCCATTGCAATAGGAATGTAGCGGTCTGTTTCCTGAGGAAATCTGCTCAGTACATGAGCCCGAAAGCCTGGCTTACAGGTGATCAGTGGGGGTCCCAAGTGGCAGACCCCCAGCAATGTATTATTGATGGCCTATCCTAAGGAAGTACCCACACACTTGCCACGTAAGAATTTTTGTCCTCTTTTACAACCCAATGTAAATAAATGTAAAGAGAAAAGAATGCAATGATTTGGAGATAATCTTTATTTGTATAGCGCCAACATATTCCGCAGCGCAATAAGGAGATCTTCCAATCTGGCAAAAAGATACTTTTTTGTGGTTCAGTGAACTTGCTTAATAAAAACTTAGTCTTTCCCAAGTATGAACTAGTACTGATCATAGAATACTTTCAAATATTGCATAAAAAACAGGGATCAGCTAAGACTAGGCCAAAGATTTACATGAAGAAATACAATATGGCTCCTTCCACTGGCCCTGGTGGATACCGGTCTCTTTAACAAATGCCATAGCTTCTAAGGAAAAAGGAGAAAAAACTTCTGATGGGAATATTCCAGAACGCGCCGGAAAACCAGGCAAGAAGTTTTACTTTCGTTTTGAAATGGAAATGAAGCCACTGACTAGACAATGAGAAGGTTTCGGCTCTGCTCCAGAGGGTTGAGCAATATTTCGTAGCAATCCGATTCTAGGTCTCCTTTTTCCAAAATTTGTGAAAAATAGTTGCCATGGAAAACTTCTGCTTTGTCTCTTTCTGCCTCGTGTTCTGTAACCTACAGGCCATAGTCAACATGTACAATGCTATATTGCACATATTCATCCCAGCTTTTTTTATCAATTCAGTAGATAATGCTGGGGTTGTCCAGTTGTAAATTGACCTATCCATAGGATAGGATATTTTATAATAGCAGGTTGGCAGTGTCTCCTGCCTCGGAACCCCTCTGATCAGCTGTTTTCTAGGTTGGTATGATCATGCACTGAACTGATTTCCACAGGAAACAAACAGCTCAGTTCCCATTGTAGTGGCCAAGCTCTGTATTACAAGCAAAGTTTCCATTAAAATGAACTGCCTGTTTTTTGGTTCATAACCTTTTTTGTTGCATAAGCATGTACCAATGTCATCATTGTCTTGATTCCTCTGTCTCCATAAAGGCTTTTTGAACAAAAATGATTGGCCTGTAATACCAAATCTGGCCCCCGTATTGGGAGCGGAGTTGACTGTAAGAGTGGACTGGCCCAGTGAACAACAGATGGGAAGGGTTCCCGAGCAACGGACACTTGCTGAACTAATCTTGGTGGCCCATCCTGTGGATAGGCCCTTTTTAAAGGGATTGCATGAGATTTAAAAAAAAAACAAAAACATGGCTACTTTTTTCCAAAAATAGCTCCACCCTTGCCCAATGCGCCGATCAGTCTCATTCACTTTAATGGATAAGGGCTGCAATACCACCAATCATGATGATCTTTAATGCCACACTCCCCTTTAAGACACACGGATCAGCAGTTTACTAGAAAAAATGTATAGTTTTCAGTGTTTCGCAATGTATTTAGTTCTAAGCTCCTCCCTCAGGCGTGAAGTAAGGGAACCTAATTGATTCTTTCTCACCCGCGTCTGTGTGCATTCTTCCGTGGTGTATCAGAGGTTGCAGCTGTCCTATGTAGAGGTAGATCTGCATTAGTTAGCATTATTCATTTCAACTGTATGCAAATGTAAATACCTTTTTGTATTATTTGCTGTTACTGAATACATTAAAGACAAATCACTGTTATTGAAAGTTTTTGCAAAAATTTGGATTACCGTTGAACTTTTTATTTTTTCTGTTTTGTATACATTTTGTCCAGATGCTCCCAAGCAGCAATTCCATACGAATCTAATCTAAAGTGTATACTTTCGTATGAACCCAGGAATTTAAAGTTTACAGGGTTTTCCTGTATCCTAAAATTGCTTCACAACTGCTCTGTCCTTCCTGATTGCTACTGATCAGGACATGTGACAGCTGCAGCCAATCACTGGCCACAATAGTGACCTTCTATACCCAGTGACTAGCTGCAGCGGTCACATGTCCCGGTCAGCAGAAGCCAGGCAGGGTCAAGTGATTGTGAAGCAATTTTAAGTTATACGAAAACCCCTTTAGCTTTACATTCCTGAGTGGCTTGTAATACCAAGCCTGGCCAATGCAATTAGAACAGAGTTGTCTGCTTTCTGCAGAAATCAGCTTGATGCACAAGCACACCGGCCAGGGAAGAGCTCATTGGTGTGGGTCTCCGGCAACAGACCCTCACCAATCTACTTCTGGATGGCCTGTCCTAAGGATAGGCAATCAGTAGATAACGACTGGACAACCCCTTCAAAGGGGTCTTCAATTATCAGCCAGTCATGGCAGATGCTAATACCAGTTTGTCTGCCATAGCCACCGGTAGCCTACAGTACAGAAATGGCCAAGCTGATTGTTCTAGAAGTGATTGATTGGGATGGAATAGCATAATCAGGAGCTGGATGTCTAAAATTACTGTAGGGGTCAATGCAGAGATTATATACCTACCAATATTAGTATTGGGGTGTGGAAAACAATGGGATGAGTCCGGTGCTGCAGTTTATAGGAGACCCGCTGAAAGACTCATCGCACCTAATCCACAGAACCCATGAAGCCAAGATGCTTAAAGACTTTACCTTTCCCCGTTCCGTCTGTATGTTGTAATGTGAGAAAATAGTTTTCCATTAATATTCTCCAACTTTTTTAAAATGCTCATGTGATAGTGACAAGTATTGATCTATGGAGCTCTGGATGCTGAGACCCCCACCAATCGAAACCGATGGACTAAAGTAGTCATCTGAGTGCTATGCCCATTCAGCTGTTTCAGGCACTGAGCAGTGTAAAGCTCCATAGACAGTCTACAGCAGTGTTTCCCAACTCTGGTCCTCAAGGCACCCCAACAGGTCATGTTTTCTGGATTTCCTCAGTGTTGCACAGGTGATGTAATTATTGTCGGTGCCTCAGACATTGCCACAGGTGTTCTTACTAGAGGAGATCCTGAAAACATGACCTGTTGGTGGTCCCTGAGGACTGGAGTTGGTCTACAGAGTCCATACACCGCTTGCAATGACAGCCGAACGGCATAGTGCTCAGATCAGCACTTCTGCCTGTTTGTCTTAGCAATCAGTGGGAGTCTCAGTACCCGGACTACCACAGATCAAAACTTCTTACATGTCACTGTGTCATTTCAGAAGTTTTCAAAAAGTTTAGTATACTTTTAAAGTATAACAGGAATTCATGATCATTAGTGAGGGGGATTTAACACCTTTTAACCAATTAATTCTACGGAGCCAGAAAAATCCAATCTAACTACCAGCGAGAGTCCTCATTACCAATAATTATTGTTCAGTTCTAATAGAGAGCGCATGTTAAGGGAACCTGTCCCTTTGGGTGCATTCAGACGATCGTTTATCGGCTGGGTTTTCATGCCCAGCCAATATACGGCGTCTCTCTCTGCAGGGGGAGGAAGCTGGAAGAGCCGGGAGCGGTGCTCTGAGCTCCCGCCTCCTCTCCACCCCCTCTCCGCCCCTTGCCACTATTTGCAATGGGAGGGGGTAGAACAGGGGCAGAGCTACATTCGGGAACTTAGCTCCGTTCCCGTTCCGCCCCTCCCATTGCAAATAGTGGCGAGGGGCGGAGAGGAGGCGGGAGCTCAGTGCACTGCTCCCGACTCTTCCAGCTTACTCCCCCTGAAGAGAGGGACGCCGTATATCGGCTGGGCGTGGAAACCCAGCCGATATACGATCGTCTGAATGCACCCTTTAGTATAGATTCTATTGATTACTCTTAGAAAAGGCCCTGTCAATGGTTCTCTGTGATACTGGAAATTAGTACTCAAGCCCTAACGAGTTGTTAGGGCAATGAACAGTCCTGTCGAACAAGCTCTGAATGGACTCTTCCCATTGTCATCTGTCTTCATTAGCAATGCATTGCCTAGGGGATGGGATTAACACATTAAAGTGTTCTCCCAATTCCAATCTCCTATCCAACCTGACCTTGGGTGTGAAAGGATGTGACTGCACACTGGATGCTACAGTTCTCATGATAACCATACAATACCGAGAATACTGTACAGCTGTCATAATTAATAGGACCTAGTGCTGTTGTACCGCCTAGCATGCAGCAGCATCCCTCCATGCCTGATGTCAGATTATGCAGTGCATCAAAATTGGGAGATTTTAATGGGCCACTATGGTGAAAACAAATTTTAATTCTCTATCCCTGTCACCCATCACCTGATTGCCTGTCATGCTTTGCACATCTATGCATATTACAGTCACTATCCTGCAGTGCGGACTCCTGTCTGATACTAATCAGGCACCATCTTGATCCTTAGATTCTCCCTGCTGTCTTTCGCTATTCCGTGCTATGAATACCATGATGCATCAGCACAGCATCACATAGGCAACTAGAGCCTGTTCCATCTCTGCCTGCTGGGAGGACAGTGTGATTCAGTACTCTGTATGTTCAATTATATAAAAAAAAAAACAGGCAAGTACACAGTCAGTATGAACTATCATCTCTTGCGTTATAACTGTGTAGCAGGAGCCTCTAATCAACAGCAGTAAATAGGACTGTGATAGGAGTTTGTGGGGTGAGGTCCGTCACATAGGAATTATGCTAACTGGAAAACTGACTTTTTGAGAGGAACATAAAGCCAAGTAAGTTGACAAGTCCTGCGGTCAAGACACCATGTGTACAACATTACTGTGCCGTCATGGAGATGATGTGCATGGTCTATGTTGGACGCCAAATATCTTTAGCAGTGGGCACATGCTCCCCAGCAGAAGAGGCACGGTTTACTAAAGAAGGAGGGGGTCGGCTGGATGAGTTTGGGTGAAGAACTGTCCATTGGTTGGGGGAAGAAATTGGCATTCTGTATCGAAAAGCAGATTTGTGGAGAATGGCCTCCGTGGCAGGAAAGAGGGTCCATGTAGTTTAACCTCTGAATCCCACATCTTCTGATAGTCCCAGAAAACCTCTCTACAAAGTAATGCTAAGATATTGATGACCTGTCCTCAGGGTTGGTTCATCAATATCAGATTGATGAGGGATCACCACTCGGGAGCACCACCGATCAGCTTTCTGAAGTGGCTGCAGCACTTGGGCAAGCTCCGCTGTCGCTTCACTGCATATCGGGCACAGCACCATACAGTGCATAGGGGCTGTTCCTGGTATTGCAGCTCCATCCCATTCACTAGAAAAGGACTAGGTCGCTATCAGGCACTGGTGTAACTCTAGGGGATGCGGTTGCAGCTGGAGCCTTAGGGGGCCCGTAAGGCTGCTCTTCTCCATATAGGGAGCCCAGTACTATGAATAAAGCATTACAGTTGGGGGCCCTGTTACAGGTTTTGCATTAGGGCCCAGGAGCTTCAAGTTACGCCTCTGAGCTAAGAGAAGTTGGGGGGGGGAGGGGGAGGGGGCCCAAGATAAACTTTTGCAGCTGAGCCCATGAGCCTTTAGCTACGCCCCTGCTCTCAGGCCATGTGACCGATGAATAGGACATCACAAGCCTGAGAGGAGGCTATGGCACTCGCTCAAGTGTCCGTAGCCTCTTCAGTCAGCTAAGCGACGGGTCTTGCACTGTGGCCCCCATGATCTTATATTGATGACCTATTCTGAGGACTATCAATATCTTGGTCCTAGAAAACCCATTTTAATGCTGAAATGAGAAGACAGACTTCCTTTAAAAACTGATGTATCCACCCAGTCCTGAAGGGTCCTACTTCCATCAAATAGTGTCACTTTGCAGAACACATCACTGTATATTCATCGTATATTAATCGCGCTATCTTCGCTGGAGGAAGACATGTTTTGGATTAGGTGAAGTTTGCTGATTCACTTGCAAAGTTCAGAGTACAAAGATGAAGCTATTTATCTGACTGTCATACTGGTTTGACAGCATAAACCCTCATAAAATGATGTTGTCTTGGAGGATCACAAGTCGATAAGTAGAAACTACCTGAGTTTAGTTTCCCGTACTTGAAACATTCTTCTACAACCAAATAGTGTCACGACCAATATATTTCTGCTAATCAGAAGCGCGAGTCAATTTAAAGGGATTGTACAAAATTAGAAAAACATGGCTGCTGTCTTCTAGAAACAGTACCATATCTGTCCATGAGTTACCTCTGGTATTGTGGCTCCGTTCCATTGGAGATTACAGATATAATGCTTATGGAATAAAACCGCAATGTACAATTCTTATAACCTCTTCCCCTCCTGCTCCATGATTGTACATTGCGGCTCGCATCTACGTAGCTCCAGCCATCGTATTATTATGACAGCCGACATCCCACAAGAACAGTCAGGATCAAAGAGAACTTTGATTCCGGCCATTTAATCCTTTAGGCTGGACTCACACGGGACGGAATTGGTGTGAAATTTCCATGCGAAATGTCTGCACGGCTATTCCGCCCGCGGCTCCTAATCCCAGGATTAGCCAGCAAAGTGGACAAGATTTAGCAAAAATCTCGTCCACACACTGTGGCCAAACTGTTGCGGCCAAGCGGAGCGGAAATGGACATGCGGCGTGAAATTCGAATCTGCAGCATGTTGATTCTTTTCTCATTTCCACAGCGGTGCCTTTCCTCTCTATGGGAAGGGTAAGCCGCAGCGGAATGCCGAAGGCAAAACCGCTCCAGAACCCGCAGCTAAAGACTGTGGGTTTTGAAGCTGCGCTTTTCCAGCAGAATTCTTGCATTTTTTCGGTGCAAGAATTCCGTCCCGTGTGACCCCAGCCTTAGATGTCAATGCCTACTAAGGCATTAAAGGGGGTTTCAAGACGAATGTTAATGCTGACTTATCTGCAGGATAGGTCATTAGTAGTTCATTACCAGGGCCCCAATGCTTTTGATCCCCAGCGATCAGCTGATCACCCTGCCCGCTGTCAGATGATGTCATCGAGGTTCAGAGGTGGAAGCGTCATAAAGAGCTTCACTGCATTGAACTGAATGGGAGCTGAAGCCTCCTATTTCACTTCTAGCTCAGAAATTGGATGTGAGGGCTCCTTCACAGGAGTGCATGCGGTCACCTGCACGTGCCGTTAAATTGCTTCAATGAAGAACTGACGAAATCAAGTCCCGAGCTTAATTAGCGTTTTCTTGTGCATTCACAGGACTAAGTATTAGCGAACAAATACGCTGCAGCCCGGGAAAGCCCTCGCTCGGTATAAATCCTCAGAATGATTTCAGATGGCTAAATAGAGGCACCTATAAGCTTTTCCTTGTGATGGACACAGCTAAAGTGCCTCCCCCTCCCTATTTTTCCAGCTCCCATAGGAGTCTATGGGAGCCGCTGGTATATTCTGGACGCAAGATAGAACCAGAACTTTCTTTTCCGGCCTCGCGTAAAAAGGGCCCACCGGAATCGGCAGCATATGTGCAATTCCCCCCCCCCCCTTCCCCGTCACGTGCTTGTTCGTGGCTCAAAATCGCCCATGTGAACGAAAGCATTAAAATCCAATGCCTTAGATGGTCGCGATTTTCGACCGGTGAAAAAATGCGGCTAAATAGTCGCGTAAAACCGCTCATGTGAATAAAGCCTGAAAGTGTAATAGGAGGCAAAGCTCACATTGATTTTTAATGGGCATGGAACCCTCTATGGTGCTTCCGCCTGCAACCCTGACATCTGTCCTGCTGTATTGACTCTGGGCCCAATATTCAGCTGATCGTCAGTCACTATTGGTCAGCTATCCTGAGGACAGGTCGCCAATAGTATTTAACATATGGAGGAAGATCCCTTTATCAGCTCATCCAAAACTGAGCATGTGTGACCACCTTGGAACACTCACTGACATGGACTGGACGCAGAAAGGTTCTTTTGTAGAAACAGCAGGTGGCGCTATTGTAGTATTAGTCCTGGGATACAAACGCTTTTTTTTATAAATGCATAAAAATCTTCATGACTATGGGATGAATTTACTTCTAAAAAACTTAAGAAAAAAATACCAGCAATGGCCAGGTTTAGAAAAACCGTGTAGCGGAGCAGTGAGACCGGTGTGAAGAGAAGCGTAGGTTCAGCGAACAGCTCAGGCCTGTAAAGATTTTCCGGCTGGACTTAGTATGACATTGAAACACAGCCAGCCCAGGATTTGTACTTGACAAATGAGGCCTTTGACTCCGAAACGCGTTTGTCAATAAATATTCACTCTATTTAAATACTAAGGAGTTAACACCGTCCTATTACTATCTTTTTTTGACCACAGAAGAAGTTGCTCTTAGATGTAATTCCCTTTACATCACTAAATATTTGGTGTTTTTTGGTGTTCTCTGGGTACCCTGAGCGCAGGAGTCGGGTTTTTCTTGTCTGTATCTCTTCCTAGTAGATGAGGATTTCAAGCAGTGCTTCCACCTCGATGATGTCACAATGCCCTGGGTGCAAATTTTGGATTCTGAACTTGGACCCTACTCCTAGGGGCTCTATGGTCTGATACTAAATATGAAAATACTGGCACTTTCTGTCGACTTACAATGCTATCTGAACAAATACTAGATTGTTTACACTGACAAGCCAAATGTCACGGGACAGGAACTAATATAGTGTGGGACTCCCTCTAACTTATCGAAGTGCAACAACTCAAGGTGGGATCAATTCCACAAGTGGACGAAAGACGTCTGGGGGGATGTCTAGCCATGTCATCTGGATTGCCACCCCCAGCTTCGTGGTATTTGTAGGTCCTGGATCTCAGGTCTGAATAGACCTCCCCACCACATCCCAGAAATTCTCAATTGGGTTTATGTTGGGCGGATGTGCAGGCCACACCATTTGCAGGAACACTCCAGAATGCTCCTTGAACCTATTTTGTACAACTTGGGACCGATGACACGGTTCGTTGTCCTGCACGAAGATCCCACCATTGTGGGAGTAAATGAAAACCATGAAGGGCTGTAAATGGTAACCAAGCAGTGAAATGTAGCAGGCATCAGTCAAAGACGTGTTTAGGTGGATCAATGGACCCAACTCATGCAATCATTAAGCACTCATACGCGGCCACTGCACTGTCCACCATGGGTGGTAATGCCTTCTATGACATATTCCTGGTACACACGTGACACTGTAGATCGAGGTATGTTAAATGCCCAAACAACTTATCCTATCCATTTGGCGCCCACTATTACGACTTGTTCAAACTCCGATAACTCACTTCACCTTGCCATGAGCACTTATACAGGTGAAGACGTTCCCAAGCCATCACCTGCTGAAACGCCACTTCAGAATCAATTTACCTATTGCTATCCCATGACTTTTGGCATGCCAATGTATATTATATATAGATCCTGCGTCACACAATGTAATTACATGTATCGATACGTCACGTCTTCACCTATAAGTAGGGTCTCGGATCAAACTGTAGCGCTGGAGCTCAAGTTTCCAACTACTCTTCTGCCTGGAAAGCTGGTGCTACGTGACAACACATACATTGATAGAATATATTTTTCTACTTTTGTGCTGCCATCAATACACGGATTGTTTTCCTGTGAGCTGAATGCGGACATTTATGGTAAGCTTTTGTGTAACATTTTATTCCAATGGGTTCCTTTGTTACGGAAGGAGTAGTGTTCATAAATATTCATATAAGTCACATAACTTTTAGTGTGGGCAGCTGAAATCCATCGGTCCTGGGTGCAAGTTCATCATGATGTAGGTAAACAAAGGGCAGAGTGTTCCTTAGCGTATATTGATGTGATTTTTGATATAGGCACAATAAGTGGTGAGGGTCTCTGTCCCAGAACACACATCGCGGTCCTGATTCAAGGGTCTCATTTTTCTGTGGGGCACCAAAGTCAGAAAAGCCAATACACTCCCTGTATAAAGATGTTTGCTTGACAGTAGTATACATTCATTTAAAGCTACTTAATGGGGCATTCCAGTAACATTAGCTTATTCCCTACCTGTAAGATAAGGGATGACTAGCTGATTGGTGGGGGTCCAACTGTTGGGATCCCCACCGATCCCGTGAATCGGTGTCCTCAGACTGGCAAAAGGAATAGAGCGACAGCATGCACACTCAACCACCGCTCCATTCATGTCCAGGGGAGTACCAAAAATAGTCGATTTCAAATGCTCGGCAGTCTCCAGCGCCCTCACTAAAATTGAGGGAGGGGTGACTGAACATGTGCGCTGCCACTCCATTCATTTTGCCACTTTCAGGAGACACTGGGCCCCCATTCTAGTGATCAGCGGTTGGACACCCACCAATCAGCTGGTATCCTATCCTGCAGATAGGAGATAACGTAATATTCCGGAAATACCCCTTTAGGACACTAAGCAAGGGTAAACCTATGCCTCGGTATGCCACCAAAAGTAGCGATTTGCTATGTTTTGTAGCCCATGTTTCACTATGGATCCTTCCTTTGTGTTGCCTTTTCATGTGGTGCGATGCAACTTTTACAGTAGGAAGTCCTACAGTTTGAGCCCTAAAATAAGCCCTAGCTGCTTTAAAAACAGCAAAAAAAATAATAGATGAACAACTGCCTGTTTATAGCGGTTGATCGTCGTTTAATTGTTTTACGGTATGCCTGCACGATCCAAACAAATTATTGTGCGCCGTTCAGATGGTGCAGCATTTACACTGAATGATCGTTCAGATTCCTGTGATCCAGCTCAGTGTAAAAGAGCCCTAAGGATATATCCTATACCAGGCATAACTAAAGGCTCAGGGGCCCAGGTGCAAAAGTTCAGTTTGGGCCCCCCCGCCACTTCCCCCTCATATCTCCTGTATATAATTAGATATGTATAGCTGGTATAAGTTATACATCTCCTGTATATTTCCCAGCAGGATAATGCTCGGCCGCACACACAAGGGTGTTACAGGAGCCTCCACAACATTGTCACACTTTTGTGGCTGCCCGGTCATCAGATTAATATATGGGACCATCTGGGATGCCAACTTTGATAGCCAATGAGTTTGGACACTCTAGAGGCTCAGTAACAGCAAATGTGGAGTGATATGCGGCAGGATACGATATGGAACCTGTATACCTCCATGCCCAACTGTACCACATCTTGTATCCAAGCTAGAGGTGCTACAACAGGGTGCTAAAGCCTCAATGTCCGCCCGTATCACATCTTGTATCCAAGCTAGAGACAGTACAACAGGGTACTAGAGCCCCCATGCCCCCCCCCGTATCACATCTTGTATCCAAGCTAGAGACGGTACAACAGGGTACTAGAGCCCCCATGCCCGAATGTACCACATCTTGTATCCAAGCTAGAGCTGCTACAACAGGGTACTAGAGCCTCAATGTCTGCCCGTATCACATCTTGTATCCAAGCTAGAGGTGGTACAACAGGGTACTAGAGCCTCCATACCCCCCCCCCCTCCATATCACATCTTGTATCCAAGCTAGAGGTGGTACAACAGGGTACTAGAGCCTCCATACCCCCCCCCCTCCATATCACATCTTGTATCCAAGCTAGAGGCGGTACAACAGGGTACTAGAGCCTCAATGTCCGTCCATATCACATCTTGTATCCATGGACCCCCTCATCGCAGGGGCCAGGTCACAATTGCGACCCCTTAAAGTACGCCAATGTTCTCCACTAGTCTAAGTAAAAGATAGTCGGAGTGATTTGCCCCAAATTTATTAAAAGACGCGCGGCTCTTAATAAATGTTTGGAACTATGTGAATCCAGTGTATGACTGCTATAGGCAGGGATAGATTATCACCAACATTTTTATTATTTTCAGGCTTTCTACTTAGTAAATGTGAAACACAAATACAAAATTATAACGACCATCAGGGGCAGAGAATCGGCATAAAGTACTGTGATATTTAGAAAGTTACCGCATGATATCTACATATTACACATCCAGAGCTGTGGACTGTCCATGAATATAATAGACACTAAACACAGTGCTGAGCAGGAGGAGGAAGAGCAGGGCCGACCGTCATCATCCAGCAATGTACAAACACCCCCCAGGTCAGATCACCGTACAAGAAGACCACCTTCTATCATCTCAACATGTCTTCAGGAGTGGTAAGAAAATGGAAATGAGACTCTGCAGTACGGATAAGGGGGAATGCAGATGATATAAAATTATTGTTAATGGCTGTAAAGAAATAGTAATGGGCTCCTCCATTCTCATTTAACTTCTCTCTTCCATAAAGGAGCACTCCAATAACATTCTTATTATTTACTCTGTCTGCAATTGAGACAAAGTGCATCGTTAGTTATGTAAGTAATGTTGTTACATTTGTGCAGGGTGCAGGTAGAATGCTCTCTACAGATGCCACCAACACGTCAGACCAAGGCATAATAAATGTCCACAATGGACCAATATAGACATATATTATATCACCATAAAACAGGGAACACAAGATAGGGCAAAAACCGGTAATGGACATATTGGGATGAAAACATTATTCCTAACCAGCTTTGGAGTGGCAGGCGTTGCCTAGAAGCACAGATCGCCTTGATAGACGCAGCTCCACGTCAGGAACCTAGGGAGCCTAGTTTGTCCCTAGATGGAGGATAGGAAAGAACAGAGGAGCAATGTACGATATATAACACAGTACTAATAATTATTAGGAAATTATAGTACCGGTGTTTCTGGTGGCGCAATGCGCCACACAGCTGTGCTACATGGTGCATGTATTATGATTCCCACACATCACACACACAGCTCTACTCCATCCATCCATCCTGACCACACATATTACATACACAACGCATTGCACACACAGCTCTAGTACATCCATCTTGATTCATACACATTAGGCACACAGCTCTCCTACATTGTACATTCATTATGATTCCCACACATCACACACACAGCTCAATTACATCCATCTTGATTCCCACACATTACACATAGATCCACTACATACATGCTGACCCAACACATCACACACACAGCACATTACACACACAGCTCTGCTACATTGTAGATCCATTTACATCCATCCAAACCCCACGCATGACACAACAGCTGTACTACATCCTGATTCACATATAGCTCTGCTATTCCACACATCACCAGACTCCTGCATACAGTAATCCCTCCTGGTCATGCGATTTCTGACTCCACCCACACAGGTGATCACATGAAGGCGACATCATCACAGGTCCTAATGGCTGCTGTTGATTTATCCAGTATACAATGCTTTCTACCAAACTGCACAATGGCTGCTCCCACAGCAGTGACGTCACCGCAGGTCCTTCAGCCCACCAGATCTCTGAGGTGATGGTAGGTCGGTGTCTTCTGTCAGGTCCGCTGAGTTGTGTTTGGGATAATAAAGGCTCAGTTGTATTCTCATTTTGTTATTTTGTCCTCCCCTTTTCAAGAACATTAACTGTATTCTTCTTCTGTCGGCTCTGTGTTTTATATATGTTGCAGGATTTTCAATTACCTCACCAGCGGCGGAGCATGAGAAGCACTCACATACTAACTGACAAGGGGTCATTAGTAGTTTGATTCTTGGTAGAAGTGAATAATAAGTAGTCACAGATACTTAGCTGACATGAGACTGCTACCTCACCAAACAGTTTAGAAAGGACAATAACCGGCGCCCATGTAGAGGCGGGGCAGGAATAAATACTCTTGCATTATGGCTGATTGGCTAGCTAGGTTAAACACCTCCCCATCAGCCAATCAGCCCATACACTATAGATGTGGTAACGGTTGTAAAGAGGGGCACATTATATACTGAGTTCACCAAGGGATTTCTGACTGATGACATCTAAGGGACGTCAACTGACTATGTGCAACATGGAAGGGCTGAGTAGCCGTATGGTGAACTGCAATATGTATGCTATATGTTTACAGATCTACCACAGGAAAAGACAAACTTCACCTGCCAGAAATGCAAGCTTGTGTCTCTGTTGGAGGAAACAGTTTTGGTTATTCTCTCTTCAGGGGAGAATAGCTACATTGAAACTCATTAAGGAAGATGAGGATTTCCTTGATAGAGCAGAAGTAACTCTTCAGAATGTTGAAGGAAAATAAATATTCAGTGTACCTGCAGAAGCCGAGGAATGGAAGCATGTGACCCAAAGAAGCAGGAAGATCAGGAGTCGGCCAGCACCCATACTGCTCGGGAACCGGTACCAGGTTCTCACACAGGGGGACAATGAAGAAGTACAGCAAGAAATGATTGTCCACAAAGAACTGTGTAGTAAGACCTCTTGGATGGAGAAAAAGAAGAAAAGGAGAGCGCTGGTTGTGGGGATTCCCTATTAAGAGGAACAGAGGCCGCTGTCTGCAGACCTGACATCTCACGTAAGGTGTGCTGTCTTCCAGGTATACAAATCAAAGATGTGTTTGATAGGCTGTCAAGACTCTTCAGTCCTACAGAACACCACCCATTCCTACTAATACATGTAGGGACAAATGACACTGCAGAAAAGGAACTTACAACTATCTGCAGAGTCTTTGAAGACCTCTGAAAGAAGGTGAAGGAACTGGGAGCACAGTTGGTCTTCTCATCCATCCTGTATACAAGTACATGGATGAGAATGGAGAAATTAAGCAGAGCCAGCATGGGTTCATAACAAACAAGTCATGCCAGACGAATCTAATTTCCTTCTATGACAAAATCACTGACTTGGTTGATCAGGGAAATGTGGTAGATATAGCATATCTTGACTGTAAGGCCTATGTCACACAAATGTATTCGCACAGCGTTTTGCGTGCGCAATACGCAATGAATAGAACCAATTGATTTCAAAGGGTTTGTTCCCATAAACATATGCTTTCTACCAAACTGCACAATGGCTGCTCCCACAGCAGTGACGTCACCGCAGGTCCTTCAGCCCACCAGATCTCTGAGGTGATGGTAGGTCGGTGTCTTCTGTCAGGTCCGCTGAGTTGTGTTTGGGATAATAAAGGCTCAATTGTATTCTCATTTTGTTATTTTGTCCTCCCCTTTTCAAGAACATTAACTGTATTCTTCTTCTGTCGGCTCTGTGTTTTACATATGTTGCAGGATTTTCAATTACCTCACCAGCGGCAGAGCATGAGAAGCACTCACATACTAACTGACAAGGGGTCATTAGTAGTTTGATTCTTGGTAGAAGTGAATAATAAGTAGTCACAGATACTTAGCTGACATGAGACTGCTACCTCACCAAACAGTTTAGAAAGGACAATAACCGACGCCCATGTAGAGGCGGGGCAGGAATAAATACTCTTGCATTATGGCTGATTGGCTAGCTAGGTTAAACACCTCCCCAGCAGCCAATCAGCCCATACACCATAGATGTGGTAACGGTTGTAAAGAGGGGCACATTATATACTGAGCTCACCAAGAGATTTCCGACTGATGACACCTAAGGGACGTCAACTGACTATGTGCAACATGGAAGGGGTGAGTAGCCGTATGGTGAACTGCAATATGTATGCTATATGTTTACAGATCTACCACAGGAAAAGACAAACTTCACCTGCCAGAAATGCAAGCTTGTGTCTCTGTTGGAGGAAACAGTTTTGGTTATTCTCTCTTCAGGAGAGAATAGCTACATTGAAACTCATTAAGGAAGATGAGGATTTCCTTGATAGAGCAGAAGTAACTCTTCAGAATGTTGAAGTAAAATAAATATCCAGTGTACCTGCAGAAGCCGAGGAATGGAAGCATGTGACCCAAAGAAGCAGGAAGATCAGGAGTCAGCCAGCACCCATACTGCTCAGGAACCAGTACCAGGTTCTCACACAGGGGGACAATGAAGAAGTACAGCAAGAAAGGATTGCCCACAAAGAACTGTGTAGTAAGACCTCTTGGATGGAGAAAAAGAAGAAAAGGAGAGCGCTGGTTGTGGGGATTCCCTATTAAGAGGAACAGAGGCCGCTGTCTGCAGACCTGACATCTCACGTAAGGTGTGCTGTCTTCCAGGTATACAAATCAAAGATGTGTTTGATAGGCTGTCAAGACTCTTCAGTCCTACAGAACACCACCCATTCCTACTAATACATGTAGGGACAAATGACACTGCAGAAAAGGACCTTACAACTATCTGCAGAGTCTTTGAAGACCTCTGAAAGAAGGTGAAGGAACTGGGAGCACAGGCGGTCTTCTCATCCATCCTGTATACAAGTACATGGATGAGAATGGAGAAATTAAGCAGAGCCAGCATGGGTTTATAACAAACAAGTCATGCCAGACGAATCTAATTTCCTTCTATGACAAAATCACTGACTTGGTTGATCAGGGAAATGTGGTAGATGTAGGATATCTTGACTGTAAGGCCTATGTCACACAAATGTATTCGCACAGCGTTTTGCGTGCGCAATACGCAATGAATGGAACCAATTGATTTGAAGGGTTTGTTCCCATAAACATATTTTGCATGCACCTTTCATTCTCACAAAAAAATACGCAGCATGTTCTACTTTCCTGCGCATTTGCACATGAAAATAGCACATATTGAACTAAGTAACTTAATTGCCCATTCCAATGAATTGGAGCATGCTTGTGTGTTTTTTATCCACGCAAATGCAAACAAATGTGGGGGTGCAAAGAGTACAGTAAAACACGTACATGCGTGTGCAAATACGCAGCGTAAATGTGCACTGAAATGAGCTTACGCCTATGTGACAGCAGCCTAAACCAATTGACAAAGTATCTCATACCATCCGTAGTGAAAAAGTGACCAAATATGGGATTGACAAAGCAACTGTTAGATGGATTCAGAACTGGCTGAGTGATCATACTTAAAGAGTGATCATAAATGGCTGCACATCCAAGTGGAGGAATGTATCAAGTGGGGTACCACAAGGCTCTGTCCTGGGCCCAGTGGTGTTCAACATTTTTATGAAATATCTAGATTAGGTAATTGAGGGGAAAATGATCAAATTTGCCAACAACACACTAGAGAAGAGAGAGGATTCCAAAAGATCTAGACAAGCTTGAACAGTGGGCGGCGACTAACAGAATAGTATTTAACAAGGAGAAATGCAAAGTCCTACATCTGGGCAAGAAAAATGAAAAAAAGCACATACAGAATGGGAGGAATTAGGCTAAGCAGCAGCACATGTGAAAAAGACTTGGGTATACTAATAGATCACAGACTGAACATGAGTAAAAAGTGTGATGCAGTAGCAAAAAAAGACAACCACAATTCCGGTAAGTATTAAGAGAAGCATGGAGTCTAGATCACGTGAGGTCATTATCCCCCTCTACTCTTCTTTGGTCAGACCTCATCTGGAATACTGTGTCCAGTTCTGGGCACCCAGATTTTAAAAGAATACATCAACAAACTGGAGCAAGTTCAGAGAAGAGTTACCAAGATGGTGAACGGTCTGCAAATCATGTCCTATGAGGAACGGTTAAAAGATCTGGGAATGCTTAGCTTGCAAAAAAGAAGGCTGAGAGGAGACTTAATGGCTGTCTACAAATATCTAAAGGGCTGCCACAGTGCAGAGGGATCAGCCCTATTCTCATTTGCACAAGGAAAGACTAGAAGCAATGGGATAAAACTGAAAGGGAGAAGATGGATTAGATATTAAGAGAAAACTTTCTGACAGTGATGGTGATCAATGAGTGGAACAGGTTACCACGGGAGGTGGTGAGTTCTCCTTCAATGGAAGTGTTCAAGTAGAAGCTGGACAGACATCTGTCTGGGACGATTTAGTGACTCTTGCATTGAGCAGGGGGTTGGACCCAATGACCCTGGAGGCCTTTTCTAACACTTTTCTATAATTCTATGGACCTTCTGACAGGAATAAGGCACTCATCAGCATCGAATGACCCGGCGCGTATGCTGGAAACAGGATGACATGGATTGTGACTGACGCCATGGCATCACCCCGATCCCGTTCCTTCGCTGATGCCAGTGCGTGATGATGAAAGAGTCGATCCGCTCTGGTCCCCCATCATCCCATGTGACCCCCTCTAGTTTGAATGAGTCCTACAGCAATGAAGTTACTTTGTTCATTCATTGCTTTGAGACTGGCATTGCAGCTGTTATAGGATTAATTAGAGAAAACTGCGTCCAGTCCTCATAGCAGATACTGTAAGATTCAGCAAGTCACAATGGAGGTCACATGAGACAATGAGGAACCGGACTGGAGCAGCTCTCTCCTAAATAAGGCAGAATGTAAGTGCATTAAAGGGGATGTGGCCATGATTACAAGGTATCCACTAATCATAGGCTGTTTAGAAGAATGTTCATTCCCAACCATCGTCCGTTACCCCATAGGACACTTTACATGTTTGCATGCAGCTCAGAGACAAGTGTCACCACGTCCTTGTTATAATTGGGGGGGGGGGGGGGGACAACAGCAGATCTGCAGTAACGATCCTGGAGGAATGGCGTGGTCAAAGCGTGCATTCACATTGTGTGTGCAGGTGTCCACAATATATCATTGTGATGTTTTTCAAGCATGCCTCTATGTATTCATCATTGGTTTGCAATAATTTGACTATAATGTGATACGAGAATGTGAGTTATGTGCCAAAAATAACAAAAAGGTTGGAAACTTTCACTGCAGGACAAGTGATTCCCGGTCTCCTTGTAGAAGGCAAACAAAGAAAGGGTTAATCGAGAGAAGTATTATGTAAGTCATTAACACCGAGAGTCTTTTTATTTTCTCTTCTTCTTCTCACTCTAGAACTCTAAACTAAGTTATAGTACTTACAGTTTACATAACAGGGAATCCAGGGAGTTGCGTCTCATACTTACCCACTCCCCTGTTCCTGCGGCGTCCCCTATCAGAAACAAGGGACTGGGTGCATATGAAAAGAGGCTCCCTGGAATCCACATCACCTAAACTTCGCTTATGGTGCTTATAGTTGATGATAGGTTTCCTTTAACCTATTAACCCTACAGGGCGTACAGTTACGTCCTGCAGGTTTGGGGTGTGTATGGGGGGAAATCGCAGGTCGATCCCGCTCCATACAATGTGGGTGCCGGTTGTAGGAAACAGCTAGCACCTGCACACAACAGCTCTGATAAGCCACGCCGCTCATCGGAGCTGTTAACCCTTTAAATGCCCATGTCAATTCGGACAGCGGCATTTAAATGCGTTGCTGTTACCATGTGGTTGCCAGGGCAGCCAGTGGCTTTCTGAAAAGGCTCCAAGGTTGCCATTGTAGTGTGCCTATCAAGCCATGTCTGTAGCATGGCTTGATACAATGCCTATCATATCACGGTATGATGTAATGCTATGGCATTACATCATACTATAGGAGCAATCAAAGCATCGCAAGTTCTTGTCCCTTTTGGGACAAAAAAAAAAAGTAAAAATAAGTTATAAAAAGTCTTACTATTTATTAAAATACATAAAGGGTAATAAAAGTAAAAAAAAAAAACCCAACCTTTTACCCTATTTATAATAAAAGAATCTAAATAATGAAACAATAAAACATATTTGGTATCGCTGCATCCGTAAAAGTCCAATCTATCAAAGTAATGCATTATTTATTCTGTACGGTGAACGTCGTCAAAAAAATAAATAAACAGTGCCAGAATTGCGCTTTTTTTGGTCACCCCTTGTCCAGGAAAAAAATGTAATAAAAAGCGATCAAAAAGTCGTGCCGGGCCAGGAGCAGTGCACCGAGCTCCCGCCCCCTCTCCGATCCATGCCACTGTTTGCAATGGGAGGGGCGGGGTGGGCGGAACTAAGTTCCACCCCGTGCCGCCCCCTCCCATTGCAAATAGTGGCGAGGGGCGGAGAGAGGGTGGATAGGGGGCGGGAGCTCAGTGCACTGCTCCCGGCCTGCCTCCTCCCCCTGCAGAGAGGGACAGCATATATCGGCCGGGCGTGAAGACCCAACCGGTATACGCACGTCGGAATAAGCCCTCACAGTGTAAATTGACATGCAGATTTAAATCCACAAAACAGGTCTATTTATGATGCAAACCTTCTTTACATCTGGATGGGATTTCTTAAAATCTCATCCACAAGACTTGGATTTTACAGCCTTTCCAATAGGTGTGAACATACCGTTATAGTATTAAGGGGGACTGGAAGTTCAGTGTTTTCTACTATAGAAGCGATTAAAAATAAAATGCACTTTACTTTGGGGAATTTTTCCCTTTCTCCTCTCTTGGGATCCTTTCCCATTTTTAATGAAGAGTCGGCGAGGAGAACAAATTGTCCCACATGTGAGAGAATGAAGCTATTTCTGTATTATTCCCTTTGTCTACTAGAACAAGGAATAGACACAGTATGCAGTTGCCTATGGCACTATAGGAGGGGGAGCGATTTATAATTAATTAAACAAATAGGGAAAATGGAACAATTCCTCTACAGCGCCACCTGTAGGAAGGCAGCATTCTTTCAAGTCAATATAAGACTTTTTAAACAAGCCTTGTAACAATGACTGGGAATTGTGAGCCAAAACCAGAATCTTCTCCATAAGGAGACAACCATGTGCAGACAGAACCTGCTCCATCTTCCTATTTGCATATTTCCCAGAGGAGCATAGGTAGCTTTATAAGTCTCCTCACGCCTTCCTTGTGTTCTCCCTAAGGAGAAATTATACCCTTCCTTATAATTATTTCTATAACTAATTTAGAAATTACCTTCTAATTTATCCAGGTGGCTCATGCACACAACCATACTAGGGATCTGTGATGCCAAAGCAGGTGGCATGCATAGAAATATGGTTCATTTTGATTCATTAAGGTAGTAGAATGCCTCATTGTAAGGAATAAGGTCCTGCTTGGCCACCAAAAAACACTGCAGTGGTCAGAGAAGTTGCCCTGCTAAGTAGTCTTTGGGGCTTTTAGTCTTTTCCCTTGCCCCCTCACTGGGGAAGGGGAGGTTGAATTTAGCTGCAAGGAGCCTCCTGGTTATGTCCATAGGGCGACTACCAACCACTACATGGAAAGGAAGAGTGCAGACCAGAGAATAGCCAGAAGACAAGCCAGAAGTCAAAGGCATAAAAATAGAGAAGTATGTCAGAGCCGAAGGATAAAGTGGAATCAGATTCGGGTATGGAACGGTGTCGAAACCAAAAGGACTACAAGGCACAGTACAGCGAGCAGATGCTAAGTCAAGCAAGCCATGATTAGAATCCATATATGTACTGGAGAGCAGAGGCGTAACGTGAAGCTCCTGGGCCCCAATGCAAAATCTGTAACAGGGTGCCCAATTATAGTGCTTTATTCATAGTACTGGGCTCCCTATATGAAAAAGAGAGGCCCTATAGACCCCTAAGACTCCTGGGACCGGGTGCAACCACATCCCCTATAGTTATGCCCAGCTGGAGAGGGACTAATGCAGTGTAGTGCAGCAGTCTGAGGCTGGGCTTCTTGTGCGATTGCGTCTTGAGACAGATAACCGCTTGGCTGGAGCAACAGAGAGAGGCCAAGAGTCCGGTTGAGCAAGAAGAGAGGGAATGATATAAGGGTGTCCTATTATACCACATGAGTTCTGGTTGCCGGAGTCAACCAGCAGAGTAGAAGGGAACCTGATCAGGACAGAAAGTTTCTTTGCTCATAGCTATCATCACAAGTCACTGTGTACATCCAATATATTGAACAATGGAAGAGACCAGATAAAGGTCTTACAATACAATGGAAGCACAGGGGTTCGCAATAACACATTACAAAGAGCTCGGAGCTGAAAGTACAGCAGGAAGGGTGGGAGCCGCTTACGTTGACTATGTGTCTCATTGTCTGCAGCACAACAGCATAAACTTTCATTTGTGCAGAACTTGTTATCCTAACAATACAATAAAACAATATACAAAGTTGAAAAGAGCCATTCTAAAATCTATAGTGGAATCTTTGTATGGATGTTGCCAAGTGGAGAAACTGTATGAGAACCAAATACAGTCATACCTCTACGACACAAGGCACACGCTGAGACGATAGCGGGGTAGAGATGGCACTTGTCATGGTGGCTCTACCAAACTCCTCCTTAGAGGGACGCGCGCAACCTCAGCCAAGGCACTGACAGGCCCCTTCCAGGCAACGCTGGGACAGCGGTTACCTGTATAGTGATGTAGTGGACTTGAGAAGTTGTCACTCGTGACGCCACCGTTCCTTCACACCGTTCGTTGTCCTGCGGGAAAATTAATAGAATCTACACACAGTTATAATTGAATACCTCAATTACTGGGCAGTGATTGGAACTTAACTTGTTTAAAGCAAATTTCACACACCACTGCAGGAAGAACAGTTCAGAAAAGGTCAGGGAGTAGAACACAGAATAACACCGGGCCTACAGGCTAAGTTATCTGTAGTGCTCCGCTCCTGGAAAGGGAACAATCCAGGGGAGGATGGGGGAAAGGAACACTCCACTGACACTCACTTGTAGTTTGTAGCTTAAACACAGCACGGCGGATTCCTTTCTTCACTCACTTTCTACATAGGAATAGGAATGGGATAGGGACATCAGGATACCTCTCCTCAGCCTCCATTCTTCACTACATGAGGGTTGAAGGTACCCCCATGTAGCTAGCACTCTCACTCAAGAAACCCAGAAGAACAGACAAACCTCTCTTGCACACCTTGCAAGAACATATATATCACATCCAACGACAAACTTGTTACATTTCCAGACATATCCCAGACATTCTTAGACATTAACCTCTTACATGCTGCAGCTGTGCAATGCACATAACTAGAGACAGGACAATTTGCACAGTGCATCCGCACTAAAGACATGACATGTATGACAGTTATGGAGGGGCCAGATATATAGACTTCGGGTCACTACACCACTGTGTAGGTACAACTAAAAAGGGGACACTGCACTAAATCAGTATTTCAGGCCCTTCATTTTTGGGATCGATGGTGGTCCCAGAGGACCTGCAGTAGCAATATGCCATCACTTCATAATGACCCTTTAAGGATATGAGTTTCATATTGGTACCCTATGAAGACCAGTTTTCAAGCCGGTTTTCTCACTAAGGCACATCCAGTTTAGGGATCAAAAATATGTGCCCATTTTATCAGTCTCCATTGGCTCTACAGAAATATGGCCTCATAGCAAGTTACAGAAACTTCCATGATTTGTGGAGCCATAGCGCACACAACCGGCATTGATGCACAGCACTGTGGTACAGCATGCATAGGCCCTGAGGGTGCATACACACAGCTGCATTCTAGTGCACGTTCCCCTCATGTGTCAAAAACAGGAACAGTACCCAAGGTGTTAATAATACAATAATAAGACGTCAACACAAGACAATGTGAAGTATTTACTAATTGTCCTCCCCATCCGTATCCTGTCACAGTACGTTCTTGTCAAGAGTTAAAGTCCTTGAAGGTAAACTCTAGCAGTACAATGTTTGCATTATTACTTAATCGGGACAGAAGTGATTAAACACAATTAAGCCCAGCTGTCATTGGGCCAGCGCTCACACAGCACAAACACATTGCAGAAGTGTCCTTGACTCAATTGATTCTTTTACTTCTATTCTTTAAGACTCCTGTTTTTTGAAAATCTTTTTTATTAAATCGTCAGACGTCAGAGCTGCAGCACGTGGAGTCCCCGCAGCGGAGCTGCTGCAGATGGGATGCCTTTATGGGATCGCTCATCCTCCATGCTGCCTGGATCGGCCTGTGCGAAAGGAAGTTAAACAAGCGTTGATCGATGTTCGTTATAAAAGGAACCTTAAAGGGGTGAAAACTACTGATGACTTATCCTCCGAATTGATCATCATTCGTAAATCGCCGGGGACCTACCTCTCGGGATCTCGGGCAATCAGTGGGGTTTAATGTCATCATTGGAAATGTCATAGGTGGCTATTACACTTCCGGCACTTCCACCTCCGACACCGGGTCGAATACAAAATTGTAATAGGATGCTTCAGCTCCTGTTTAGTTAAATGGGAGTAAAACAGGTTACGGCACTTCCGTTCCCAATGTCGCACTGACAGCGGGCCGGGCGATCAGCTGATTGCCAGGGATCCCGAGCAGTGGATCACCAGCAATTCATGACTCGGGGCTCTTTCCCACAAGGGCATATCGTCCGCCTATTTTCACAGCCGGCTGATACGCGCTGTGATCTGATGCATTTCATTCCAATGCATCAGATCACATGGGCGTATTTGTGAGACATAAAAACGCCCAGCCAAGCCAATATAGCAGCGGGCGTTTTTACATCGGGCCCAAAAGATAGTCCTTGAACTATGTTTTGGGCCAGAATACGTCGGACGCTGCATGGGCTCCTATGGGAGCTCATGGCAGCGGCTATAGGTGGGAGGGAGTTTAGCAGAGTTCCCCCCCCCCCTGTGCAGGCTCACCTCTTGTTCCTCCCTGCTCGTTCTGTGCAATGGAAGAGGGCGGGATGGGGACGGAGCTAAGCACTCACCCTCTCCCCGCCCCTTGTCCATAGCCATCAATGAGAGGAGGCGGGGCGGACCGGCGCTTAGCTCTGCTCCGTCCCGCTCCCTCCCATTGCTGAGAAAGAGCGGGGAGGAACGAGAGGTAAGGGAGGGGGGGAATGGGCGATGGCCTGGTGAGCTCGGCGCATTTGCGCCGACCTCACCAGGCCATATGAACGGGCGCACAAACATTTGATTTATGCGCCTGCTCACCAGATTTTCCTCTCCCAACGTGGTGTATATCGGCCAGCCGTGAAAACAGCGGCCGATATGCGCTCATGGGAATAAAGCCTTATCCTGAGGATAGGTCATCAATAGAGATGAGCGAGCACGCTCGGATAAGGCAGTTACTCGAGCGAGCATTGCTCATCTCTAGTCATCAATTATGTTTCAACAGGAAAACCCCTTTAAAGGGTTTTCTACTTTGGACTTTGTTAGAAGGCTCTCTTAGAGAGGTTATCCCACTTCTACCTCTGTTGCTGCAGGAAGTGGACAGCTCTGTACATTCTGCAGTGGCTCGGGTTGGTACTGCAGGCTGAGTCTTATTTCATTGATTGGGACTCAGCTTCCAATACCATCCAGGGCTACTGCGCAATGTATGGAGCTTTAAGGATAAGTTGACCACAGGTTGTCCTGCAAATCGAACCCCAGTGAACTTCTTTAATGTAATGTGCAATAAATTATGTAGAAAACTTAGCTGCAAGTGTTCAATTTCTCTGCAAAATTTGGAAAACGTACCGCACTCAAAAACTAAGCTTTTATTCCATGATAGTAAAAGGTGCAAGAGATATTAACCCTTTCCAATCCACTGTCTGACGTCTGAAGGCACTCTGATTGACGCCTGTGGAGCTCCGATGTCAGAAGACGTCCAGCAGGGTATTCTTACTGTATATTGCTGGCCACTCTGTTGTCCGAGGCCTCTCCGGCATGTCCCATACTGCAGTACTGGCTCTAGCCAGCAGATGGCGCCAATGTATAATGGCAGAAAGAGAAAACCCCCCCTAGGAAACCCTGAATCCAAAATTGGATTGCAAAGGGTTAAAAGAGAGCCCTTCAAAGTTTAGAGCATGAACAACTCTGAGTCAGAGGCAAGTTGTTCAGGCTTGAAACATATATGAAATGTTCTCGCTTTTTTTTTTTTAAGTCTTGTTCCTGTATTGTTCTTTTTTATTGTCACGGAATAAAAGCTAAGTTTTAGATATTTTTTGACTGCTGGAAGTTTTAAAAATTTTGCAGTGATACCAATTGGATTCAGCTTGTGAAGTTTTCAATTTCTCTACAGCGCCCCCCATTTGAGAAATGGAGCCTAAGGCCTCTTTCACACGGGCGACAGTGATATCGCTGCAAGAAAATCGCAGCTGTGTTCTGTGCGATATCGCTGCATTTTCTCACGGCTATATCGCAATTTTCTGGCGCTCTTTCAATGGGATTTTCGGGAGGGCTTTAAATATAAGCCCTACCCTAAAAATAATCCCTAGCTACATTTAAAAAGCAATACATCACCTAACAGGCGTTGTCCGCACTTCTTCTCCAGCAGTGCCGCAGCACTTGATTGGTTGTGATTGGTTTATCAAGCGCTACAGTAATTGGCTGAGCCACAGCGGTTGAGAACCAATCAGAGCCAGCGCTTCTTGGAGGTGGGATTTTTGAACCCCAATGACCAGGAAACAGTGGCTGAAGACTACAAACAAGTGCTGCAAGAAGTGCTGCAAAGCGGACAGCACATGTTAGGCAATTTGGTCTATTGTAATACAGCTAGGACTTATTTTAGAGACAGACAATAGGACTTCCTACTGTAAGGCTGGGTTCACACAGGGCGGATTTGCCGCGGAATTTCCCTGCAGAATTTTGCTGCAACGCATCCGCCTGCGGACGCTAATCCTGGGATTAGCCAGCCATGTGGACAAGATTTGTCAAAAATCTCGTCCACACGGGGCAGACAATCCATCGCGGCAAAGCCAGCATTAGCCGGCGCTGCAGCGCGGATTCCTGGGACGCAGCGTGTCATTTCTTTTTTTTCCCGTTGTGGCCTCGCTCCTCTCTATGGGAGCTCTGGCCGCAACAGAAAAGCATGTGGCGAAGCCGCTCCAAAACCCGCAGCTAAGTGCCGCGGGTTTTGAAGCTGCGCTTATCCTAGCGGAAATCTTGCAATTTTTTCGTTGCTGCAAAACCACAAGATTTCTGCGGTGAAAGCGTCCCGTGAGAACCCAGGGTAAAAGTTGCATCACCCTGTATAAAAAACGTGATTTTGTGCGATGTGATATAAAGGAAGGGCTCCATAGGGAAACATCGCAAATCGCGACAATATTCAGCATGCCGCAATTGTTTTGCTCACAATGATGCAGCCTACAAAACATCACTAATATGAAGGAACCCATAGGGAAGCATGATTTTGTAGCCTGTGTGAAACACTTGCGGCGAGGCAGTGCGCATGCCCAGTCTCGGCGATGGCTCAGCATTCCATGCTAGGCAGTGAACGCAACTTCACTAGTGACCTGCAGGAAGGAGAATGACGGCAATGGACACAGGAAGAAGAATCGGCCGGCTTACGGTGAGGTGACCGGTGGGGACTGCAGTAGCCAGGAGAACACCGGTGAGGAGAAGATGGGGTAAGAAGACTGACGGGGGAGGAATAGGTAAGTACAGATTTTTTTTTTCTAATGACAGAACCCCCTTAAGCACAGTTTTCATTGAAACCAATGCGCTAGCACTGTCATTGCTGCAGAAACAAGTCATGGCTGGGGGAAGTCATCATGGTGCTCTGCACTCCATAGACAAGACAGGAAAATGAGCGACTCCAGTCAGAATGGATGTCTCCTATGATCACTGGATATAATGGCGCTGTAATCGCCTGTATTGTCTGCAGAGCCCCTGTGTAGAACCAGTATCTACCGCTATATGGTTATTGGATGGTGGTAATATTAGATTTTCTATGGTGGCTTCGATTCAATAGCAGTAGGGTAATATCAGTCAGTCCCTATGGAGTAGTAGTGGTCATGGTGGAGTGGAATTACTTGAACCTTGTATAGCGGTAACACTTAGTGCAGTGATAGCATGTGGATAATGTACTTATTGGATGGTGGTAATATTTGCTTCCGGTATGGCAGCAGCAATGTTATATGACAACTATATAAACTCTTAGTTTTTTTAATCCCGCCCCTAGAAGAAGTTGTCGCTTTGCTGCAAACCCCGGCATGCAGTTACATCTCGGGCGGATATGCAAATGATTACAGTTGTGGCGTGATTAGATAAATGTTCTTGCTGTAGATCTGTACTTAAATCCGCCATGTGTGGCCACGCCCAAAAACCGCTAAAATGTACGACTCCGGCTACATTCACACTGGCGAGTGCGATATCAGACCACAAATCTCGTCCCATCATCGCGCTCGCCAATGCGTGATTTTCACAGTGATGCGAAAGGTTTTTGATTAAAAATGGCATCGCTTCTGTGAATTGCGCGTGATAGGACCGCAGGTGTTTCGCATCGACGTCAACGCCATGTCCCATTGAAAACAACGTTTCCGAGGGAAACGCCAAGAGATAAAACGTGCTGCGATGCTCCGCAGAAAAAAATCGCTTGCGTGAATGATTTCATATTCGTACAAGTTTTGTGCGCAAAAAACTCGCGCGAGAATATTGTTGGCGTAAATAAGCCCTAAAGCTGCCTTCACACAGCTTTTTACCTAGATTAGCGCAGTATTTCAAACGCCGTGCAGACTAGCGCTGGAATGCGCCGTTCCTAACGCTGCGATTTTTGAGCGCTGTCTGCTCTATTTTTGTGCGTTTTAGCGTTTTTTTGATACCCTCACAATCCTGGGGCGCATTAAAAAATGCTGTCAAATGCAGTGGAATGTGTTTGAAAACGAAACACGAAATCGCGGTAAATGCAGCGGTTTCGAACATAGCGTTTCGATAACACGTGTGATAGCGGCCTATAACAGGGGTCCGACTTCCAGGATTCCGACCGCCGCGTTGGGCTATTTTGTCCAGAAGTTTCTGCCAAATTTGCGCATAAAACATCCGCCATCGATGTGAATGCGGTCTAAGCCGCATAGTGCCGCCAGTGGGCAAAATCCACGTACGGGATTTCCGACACAAGCAGGCAGGTTGTGCCCACAGACGGGTAGAGCCACCATTGTATTCAGTTAGGAATACCCAACTTGATGATTATGATCCAGTAAGGGTGAATACCCACTTGCGTTTTTCTTGCGCATTTTTTTCACGTGATATCGCAATATCGTTTTTTTCACGCGATTGTCAATGGGGCTCTCTAATGTTAAAACGCATCGCACAAAAATCACAAAGCACAAACTTGTGATGCGTTTTTAACATTCGAAATTGACAATTGCGTGAAAAAAACACGCAAGAAAAACGCAAGTGCGCCGCAGCCCTGAGGGACGGATGCGGTGATTGGCTCCTGCTGGACTGTTATGGGTTCTGGGCACTAATTACAGTTTTCCCACACACAGATGCTGGGATCTACGGGTCATCTGCAGCGGCGCTTGCCTAGTGTATACACATGAACCGCACTGTGTGACTAGTCCCATAGGTGGCGCTATCAGTCATTGGCCGCCCGCACAGAGCACGTGGTCCCGGCACGGTGTGCACTCTGTTTACCTGCCGACGTCACTAGCCCCGCCCCTCCTGTAGTAGAAGAGCCGCTGACGCTCCGCCTCCTCCTCAGTTAGTGGACGGGATGGCCTCAGTGAAGGAGAAGGCGCTCGCGCTGAGCCTCAGTACGGCGTACAGCCCGCTGCAGAGACCGCCAGGTACATAATGCATACCGGCTTGTAGGGTGAGATGTACGAACAGTGCCTGCCAAAGCATGCTGGGTATATATATATATATGTCCATGTAAT
Source organism: Eleutherodactylus coqui (assembly GCF_035609145.1). Lineage (NCBI taxonomy): Eukaryota > Metazoa > Chordata > Amphibia > Anura > Eleutherodactylidae > Eleutherodactylus > Eleutherodactylus coqui. Next base: position 112,125,057 of record NC_089847.1, read on the forward strand.
AATGCAGATCTATCTCATACTTTGGCATGATTATATATATATATAACTTTTTTTTTTTACCTTATTGCCATGCATACTTTATAATATATACATTGTAATGAACCTGTTTGCAAAAATAATTTTATTTATATATATTTTTTTTTTTTTACTGCATTTGACCCTTTTATCCTGACCCATATATTATGTACACATGCATGGCAAGGTAGTGTATGGGTGGCATGCAGCAAGTATGCAGGTGATTGCGCTATGTCCGTGTCAGCCCGGCCTCAGTCTTGCACCTTTTTCATGTCAAAAAACAGATCAAAGTGTTTTTTTAAATTTATTTTATATATATATTATAATTTTTTTTTATTTTTTTTTTTCTGTAATGTTAAATGTGGCTGTGTTGGTATGCAGTGCTGGGAATTCTGGGCTATCTGTGATTTATGGCGCGTGCTAAGATCAGAAAAACGTACATGATAAAATACGCACATTATTCCATAGATTTCCCCCGAATGGAGTAGAAAGGGGGAAACCCCGACCTGACTGTAATACACAGGTCTTGTGCTCCTCCGGAGTACTGTCACTTGTACATCGTTACCGCCTTAGTCAGCACTTCCGTAGCCTATGCTGCCTATGTAATAATCAGTCCCCTATGGCGGTGACCCGGCCATTACTACCTGCCGCAGGTATGTGAGGCGTCCGCTGCAGGAATGTGACAGCTTTCCTGTAGTGTGCTGCCTTCCTCTGTGCTGCGGGTGCCTTCCCTGGAGGAGGCTGCTTGGGGTGCGTTCACATGTTGCGGATCTGTAGCACACTTCACTGCTGCAGATCTGCGACGAAATCCACCGCAAATTCGTGACACTTGAGCGGACCCTTAAACCGTAAACTGGCAGCTTCTGCGGAAGCCATCAGACAGCAGGATCGATATGTGGCACAGATAGCTGGTCTGTTACCGGCAGGTTAGACCTCGTCATCAATCAGATGAAGAACATTATTCTGTGTTTGTAACGCTCTAGCCAGTCAGGTTTACGCGTTTCGACACATAGCTTTAAGGGCCGTTTACACGGGACGATTACCGCGCAAAATTAGTCCAACCAAGCGTTCTGATGGGATGACAGCCGGCTGAACGACTGCACAAGCGCTGACATCTCCGCTGGATTGTTAGCACTTGTGCAGAGCGTTTAGACGGGCAGATCTTCGCGGTGTTCTTAACGTCTCACTCAGTGAGAAGCTAGCGATTTATTTAATTTTTTTTCTTTAGCGCAAGTTGAAAGTGAGCGACCGGTGAACTGCAAACGAGTAGTGCATTTGGACACTATTATTGTGCAAATTCGTTTAAACAAATCTTTGGCGCAGTTATCTTCCCATGTAAACGGTCCTGAAATCCTCGCTGGCTTCTCGCTGAGTGTACGGAACATGAAGCTCAGAGCGAGAAGCCAAGGGTGATCTGCACGAGCGCTAACAACTAGCGGTGACATCCGCACTCGCGCAGATTGTTTAGCCCACAGTCGTCCTTTGTAAATGGGACATTACTCATCTCTGCTTTTGTCGAAACGCGTAAACCTGACGGACGTCTGTATGTGATGTTTTACCGTTCTGAAATTTAACGTTTCATCCAAGTCTGGCGCTGGAATCTTCTATTAAAACAAAGCTTATTTTATGTCTTCCTGGACTTTCTCTGCTTCACGCATCAATTTGATGCGCTTTTCTCGGAAGCTCGTCTAATCCAGAATATGTGATCTGGCACGTATGAGAAATAATACCCGGCTGCTGTGTTCCTAAGTCTGCATTTACACTGGGAAGCGTGATAATGGCTTGGGGAACTAGGACGGATATCACGATTTTTTAAAAAATTTTTTTGCACGTGAAAATTGCATGTTTCTATAAGATGAATAAAAATGTCATCGCTCTCACGTGAAAACTGCGTCTGAATGCAATACAATATGTTTATAACTCTCATAGGAAATAATGGGTAATTTTAGGACACGGTGCAAATTTTCTATCCCACAGCATTGCTGCAAGTTAAAAAAAACAAACCAAAAAACATGTAAATGGACACATTGCACATAATGTGCGCTTTGCAGCGCACAAAACTTGCATGATAAAACTGCCTGTGTAAATACGGCCTTAAGGCCCATTTACACGGAGCGATCAAAAACCGCTGAAACGACAGTTTGAGTGACCGTTTTGAGCAATCATCTTTGCATTACTCTAAGTAGCTAATTGGCTACTTAGAGTTATGCAGGCGGAGCTGGATACTGCCACGATGGCTCCGGGAACAATGCAGCTGTTCTGTATATGCAAACAGCTGCATTGTTCTGAGCGCTTTCAGCTGGTGTCCCGCTGAGAACTGCCAGCGGGAGTACAGCTGAAAGAATATCACCATGTGGTGCTGATGAGGCTCATCGCTGATTTCTAGCTTGCTAGAAATGAGCAATGAACGAACAGTGCACGATGGCTGCGCGTTTATACGCCACTGTATCACTCGAAAGATGGCTTTTGAGCGAATTTTGAGTGATAATCATTGTCTAAATGGCCTTTAAGGTCCATTCAGACAAAAACAAATGACTAATTTGCAAAATTTCCTTCAATCTGAAGCAGAATAGTTCCTGGATCTGTAAATCTACTTTATCAAGAAATGATACAGAAATGTCGCTGGCCTCTGGTTTGAGCGGAGAACAGGATTCTTGTCCGGATCAGAGATCTGACATTATTATTGCAGTAATCTGAGGAATGTCCCAATAGTTTAACTGCTGGCTGAACATGCAGGAGATAAGAGGATATGGGCAAATCTAGGTATTTATTGCATGATGTGAACGTGACCTTCTCCGTGGAGAAGTCCAATGTTCCCGAGTCGTCACCTTTATGATTTACCCCCTGTTGACTGTTCTGTGCTCACGCTTCCAGTTCTCCCATGACCTGGCTGTATAGCGCCGATATGAAGTCTGGTCTTCCACACATCGGCCCTGGTTTATCAATATACTTGTTTTAACGTTGCAGCCCCTCAAAAAAAAGTCAAATTACTGTGTGGGAGCTACAGAGGCTCCGTAGTGGCAGGATAGGCAGTCCTGCTTGGAAGAAGTCTTTGTGGCAGTCTGGGCCAGATTGAGAGGAAAAGATAAACTATTCCAGGGGTCAGTGTTGTGGTCATTTCTGGGGGCACAGCGTGTAGCACTATTTTCAGATGAGCCAAAAATGTCTTGTCCACAAACTCTGCAGAGGCAGGAATTGGAGAAATCATGAAGGTATGGAGCAGAGGGGACCCCTTAGGCTGGGTTCACACAGGGCGGATTTTCAGTCTGGAATTTCGCCGTGGCCACACGGGACGCGAATCCGTTGCGGCAGAAGACGTCGCTGCGGTTTGGAGATCCCGTCTGCAGCATGTCCATTCTCCTCCTCCCCCCCCCCCCCCCCCCCCCCCCTTCCATGGGGAGGTATCTGGTGCAGAAACCTTCTCCTTATACAAGGTGGAGTCAAAAAGACTCAATATAGGATAACAGTATTAATATAACTATTTAATAGGAAGGCATGGATGCACTATATGATATGGCGCATGAACCCCTGAGGACCCAGGAACATAGATTTCAACTTTGTTGTGGCCCTTGTAAGAGTAAAACCCAACTGTAAAGTTGAAGAGTAGCATGTTAAGAGACAAGGAAAGTGGATTTCAGCTTCTAAGTCCTGTGGGACCGCTGCTAGAACTGAAGTAAGGAAAGCCTACTGGAAGTGGCTCCCTCCAGCTGCAATACATGCATGGCGCAGTCGTTGTCCATTCCAAGGACTCTACGCAGATCGGTTCCTAAATATCAAAGACTCTGGTGGATGACTTCTTGGATGATCTGCCCCCATCATAGTAGGAGTACACTCTCCTTACTTCAGTCATAGCCGCGGTCCCACAGGACTCGAGACTCATGGAAAGCAGATTTCTGCCTCGCTCATGCTACTCTTCAACTTTGTAATTGGGTTTTGCTCTTACGGGGGAATGAAAATCCATGTTTGGGCCCAATGTAGCATCCATGTCCTCTTATTAAGTGTGCTAGTTCAGTATAGGACACCAGTATTGAGATGTCTTTGAAAGACATGACTTTCTTCTACAGTATAACCCAGACCGGCTACAAGGCTTCACAGTGATGTTAGGGTTTGTTTTTGCAGAAACTGGTGGAGTTTGTTCTGCATCGTTACCTTCACATGTTTGCAGGTCATTGACTTTCGGCTTTTGTCAGTTGATGCCACAGATATAGTTGTGGGTTTTTGGGGGGGGGGGGGGGGGGGGAGGATCTGGGACTGTATATGAGAGCTGCCAGGACGGTCTCCAACCAAGGCTCTGACAGGATGGTCTTGTCTGTTCCATTTTTCCATGAAATGCGCGGTGCTGGAGGTTCCTGGCGGATTTGAATGTTCTAGCACGGTCTGTGAGGCGGTTCTGCTACTTACTTCAGATAAGATGTGCAACCATTGAATACAATACACACAATAGCCATTAATGAGCCCATAATGTAAAGAACTGTGGGAACAGGGTCCAATAAATGTGCCTTTAATTAGCTAACAATTACCCTTATCACAAGTGGATGGAAGTCGTGTAGAAGTATCAGCCATGTAAATAAACCATGGCATCTACATAGGGGAGTGCGAGGTAGGTTTGATTTTTCAATGACTGACCTAGATCAATCTACCAGCATGATTTATTTTATTCCCCCCACCCACCCACAAGTGTGTGGCGCGTTTTGGTGGTAAATGCAGAATTTGCATGGATGAGTTTTTACACATGGGAAACATAATTGCATGTGTGTCCTATAGTTGAAGGGGCTTTCCAGGGGCATTATTGATGACCCATCTTTGGGATAGGTCATGAATAGTTGACCAGTCGGAGTCTGCCGCTTAGGAACAAGGCTGATCCGCTGAGTGGGCACAGGCTGTCGGCACCCAAAAATGGGATGTGCTGTGATTTTTCTACTTCAAAAGTGAAAAATCGCTCTTGTGCAAGAAGCCATTGTGGTGATGGTCCATCCATATCACAATCGGACGGAACTCGCGTGAAAATATCGCCCGTGTAACTACATGCTAATACAGACGGAGATGTGGCTGGACTACAGCCGTGTGACGCGGGTACATTTTGGTGGGCAGCAGCCTTACAGCAAGCTGATATAGCAGTTATCTGCCCCTGGTGTATTCTCCACTAATCATGTAATATCTGCTACTGGGGATTCTTGTGTTTCGGTAATGAACTAGTTGGGTCCCCGGGGACGCCAAGTGTTTACAGCTTCCATCACTTCTATATACCTCAACATAGAGCTGAATTTGTCAGCTTTTATATTGCCCTTAACCCATGCTTCACCAAAGTGGAGTACCAAAAGCTTACACGGGCGCGTGGGGGCTGCATATTACGCCTGTGTTTTACATTAAGCTGTTTAGACCTGACATTGTCCAATACGTGTTTTAGGCTGATCACACGCAGGTATAGTGTCATTGTATGTCGTGCGCCAGATCTTCCAGCTCACAACACGCGATGCCTATAGCCCCTTGATTTGTACAGGATCACTCGCCTGCGGGTAAAAAAAATTGCAGCATACACGCTAAAATGAAGTACAAGGATTGGAGTTCTTTAGAAATGGGGAATGGGGTAGAGCTGCAATACCAGACACAGCCTAAAGACATGGGTGGCACTGCTTGTGGAAGAAGACGCAATATTTTTGTAAATCTATACAGTCCCTTTTTAAATTTTTTTATTTTTTGTTTGTTTTTCCCTTCTGCGATGATTCTCATGGAGGTTCCAGTGTAATATAATATAATATAATCTCTCCAGTTACTTGATACTAGTAATTCCCGTGTAATCGCTGAGATTTACTGCTGTCTGTGAATTCACTTCTGTTCTCTACAGAACGGAACTTTAACGTGATCTCTACTAGTAAAAATGTCAACTGGTAAAATATAGATCTGCTAATCTGTGTGGGAGAAGTGCAGCTCTGGAGGTGGTTATTGCTGCACCAGGGAGGCCACTTACTATAGGTTCTCCATAGGCACAATATAAGGGTATTAGAAGACACTACAGAGAAGTCCTATCCTATATGGCCATTTCTGCCACTCAGGTAAGTTTACAACATGCAGGTATTCCAGGCATGTCGGTAAATGGTGCGTGTGAACCGTACAAAGGTGAATCCTTATCACCTATTGTGGCCATTGTTCTATGTGAAGAACTGTAGACTTTGCACAGCATTGCTAAATGCGCATAGGAATCGTATTCGGCTCCCATAGGTCTCATCAGGAGTGGAGAGCACTTGGGCTAAATTGTTTTGGTTTCTGGCAGAGGGGGAGTCTGGGCCTGTGGGCAGAGGGGAAGTCTGGGCCTGTGGGCAGAGGGGGAGTCTGGGCCTGTGGGCAGAGGGGGAGTCTGGGCCTGTGGGCAGAGGGGGAGTCTGGGCCTGTGGGCAGAGGGGGAGTCTGGGCCTGTATCCACACACTAATCAAATGTTTGAACTTGACTGCCAACCGGGTAAGTTTCCCTGCCCTGTCAGCAGCACTTATAAGGGTCCTTTTACACACAGGAGCAATGGTCACTTAGTCAATGGAGGCAGAGCACGCCAGAGATCCTTTCCGGCTGCCTGCCTCCTATCTCCATAAACAGGCAGTCATTCATAACTACTGCTGCTTTACACAAGTCTATGGCAGAGCATGCTCATGGCACCATGAATGGAGTTGGCTGTTCAGTGTGGTGCACAGACTTCAGCGGTGGGCACGGCAAGAGCAGGTGAGTATAAAATATACCTCACCCAGCTCCTGGTCACCTACCCTAACGGCACCATGACTTAGTAGGGAGGTGACAGTTTCCCTTTAAGTTATTTACAGGGCAATAATTAAATTTCACAATGGACGTCCGATTACTGGGAACATTTTCTACTTGGCATCTGATTCCGGTAAACCAATCTGCCTTCTGACTATTCAGTGTATTAGTCTGTGCCTTCATGTTTGTCTTTTTTTCCTTCCTATCCCCCAGGCCCAAACTTGAATAACAAGCCTTTCAGAGCCACCTACATCTGGAGTAGCATCATCCACGCTCTTCACACACAGGTAGAGGTGAAGAAGAGGCGGCACCACCTGAAGTCTCACCCGGACTGCTTCATCGGCTCAGATGCGGTGGACGTTATATTTGCCCATCTAGTGCAACATAAGTATTTTGGGGATGCAGATATCTCCCGCTCCAAGGTGGTGCGTGTGTGCCAGGCTCTCATGGACTGCAAAGTGTTTGAGTCTGTGCTGACCGCTTGTATGTTCGGGAAGGAGAAGAAGCGTTTGGTCTTTGAGGACAGCAGCTGCAGCCTATACAGGTTTCTCAATGTGCCCAGCCATCCTGCAGGAAGGACTGAGAAGGGCAATGGGCACTGTACCCCGCAAAGGTTCGCAGGAAGGTGAGGCATGTTCTAGTCTACCGGTGCCGAAGGAAATCTGCTCTAAGTAGCAAGGATGCTAAATATTCAAAAGGGAGCGTCCTTTACCATCCTAAATTGGCAGTTTTTAGCTTTCATTTGCTACAATACTTAAAGGGAACCGGTCGGCAAGTTTGAGCCCCATAAACTGTTATAGGGTCCAGGGAGTGGTATCATACTTGCCAGGTCCCCTTTTTCAGCACTGTGACCTGAGAAGTTGGCGTGTATACACATTGTGACTTCTCAGAAGGCTGTGTGCGCACTTCTCATTTATGTCTAAGGGAGCAGTCTGAAAAGAGTCACATTATGGTGGAAAGGGGAATCCGGTGAATATGAAACACCGCTCCTCATTCCATAATATGATATGGAAATCGCTAATTGCATGTATTTTCAGGTACCGTAAGATGCTGTTAACGAACCAGGATAGAATAGACCTCTTCCTCGTGATGTAATAACTCAGAAGTTGTTCACATTCTTGTAATGCCCACTACATTGGTCTTGGTCCTCTTCACTCAACTTCTGTAGTAGCTGCAGTTTGTACGGATACCACTTGTGTGTCTTGAGGATCCTTCCGACAGTTGGTTGACTCGTCCCATAGTCCGATGCCCGTCTACTGGTATACTCTGTGGACTTTGTGAAGGCAGCTAGCACGGCTGTATTGGAAACACTGTTCTCAGTTTGTCCTGGACGCGACCAGTTTCCTTGAACTTCTGACTCAGTATCTTGGCAGTTCTTGCTCTCACTGGCTCTTGCTCTGTGTTCTTCATTGACGGCTACGGCCACCTCGCATGAACTTCTCTTAACAACCATCAGGATAATCTCAACTCTGCCTTGGATTGTTAATGGCCTCTTCTGGGATCTGAAGATTTGCAATTGGGGTTTTCCATACCACAGTGTTATTTCATTAATACTGAACATATCCTCTCTCAAATGGTTGGAGGTGTCAAAGAGTGATTTGCACCTACCAACTTCTCATAATTTTATCCTTGAATCACATATTCAGTGACCCCCCCCCCCCCCCTCCCCTTCCTTTCCATTGAAGTTTCTTGGGCTAAGTTCAAAATGGCTGACAGTCACCACCATAGCGCCAAAATGTTTTTCTGCAGCCAGTCTACGTTTTCTATAAAGCTTTCTACTTGTCTTTTGTACAAAAAGATGCATTCCAGGTGGCACTGACTTTTGAATCACCCTGTATATTGGTAATTTTTGTATTTTCTTTCTGTCCATGTTGAGTAGGACAGAATTAGTCTTTTTCTTCAGAAATGGTGTCATACCCGTCCATAGTTGGGTTATGGTCTTGCAGCTTGGCTCCAATGAAGTGTATGAGGCAGAATTGGAATATTACACGTAACCTGTGGTTGGTTTTTGGAACAAAACGAATAAGAAAAAAAAATCGCTTGTGAAACTCGACTGTAAATATGGCCTTAAGATCTTTAGCAAAATGCCAACTGCAGAAAGTGCGGAGCTCTGCGGTAACCATTGCCTAAAAACGTCTCCAGATTAGATCTGAATCGAGACTTGGCATCTGGATGCTTATTGTGTTGAAGTTTCCATTATGGCCCTATGCCAGTAGCGGGCACAACAGGCTGGATATGGGGTTAACAGCCAAACCAAATGATCTAACCTCAATCCCAGTTACCTTCCAAGTTTAACGGGCTGCCCGTGCACACTCCGACACCGTTCGCTCCATCAGATGAGAAATCAGCTCATCTAAATGGATTCTAAGAAATGCAGTTCTTGTACCTAAATGTTATGCAGGTTTCCAGTGTGGAAATGTACGTTGTGGTCTAAAGCCGGCAGATGACTAGTTCAGGGATTTGGCCACCAGTTGGGGTCTTTTATTTATTTTTTTATTTTTATGCAGTTTTCCATAGTTTTCCAACTACTGGTAGTATAAGGACTGCTGGGTAATATGTTTAGAGGTACAAGGAGATGCTTAAAACTGCACCAAATGGAATATTGCCCTACTTATAGTACTCCTATGAAGTAGCTATCTCATCAAGAGATGAGAAGTTTGTCTTTTGAGACTCTAGAGCAAACTGATGGTTTTTGAGGTCATCATGGACCTGCTGCATCCATCTAAAATGCTGACCATAAAACAAAGGTGTTGCCATCCAAGTGGGGTAGATAAGTATAAAATTGGGGATAGGTCATCAATAGTATTGGACTGGAAAACCCCTTTTAGGGTGCGTTCACACATTGCAGAAACGCAGCAAAACCGTAGGTTACAATACAGCTACCACAGAAAATCCACTAGTAGGGAAAAACGGCAGTGTTTCCGCACCCTTAAGAACTTTTGATTTGTTGGAATGACCTCTGAACCTAGTTGGAAGCTGCAGCGGTGTTGCTCCATCTGTTCGGCATGGTGTTCTCCGGTTCAGGCAGTCTTGCTGGTCTTTTCTGCAGCCTTAAGGTTTGTTCAGCTGCAAACTAGATAATTCTGGGGAGTTGCTACACGCAACATCTTCCCGAACTGTCAACAGCAGCATAAAGTCTAGGAAGACGAGCAACTTCTAGTAATTAAGTCATGTGGTGTTGGTGCTCAGACTGTCGAGGTGCAAACTTTTACTTAAATGTAAAGCAATGTAGCATGATTTGGAAAATTCACCCTCCGGAGGCTTATTGAGAAGTGCATTTTACTGCTACCAGATGGCTTTTTGTACATGAAGATCCCATCCAGGAATTTCCCTTTAAGCAATAGAATTGCCTCCTAGGGCAAATTGGAATTCTGAAGGGAGTATTGCATGGGCATACATCTTAGATTCAAACCTTGTACGGGGCTCTTGGAGAGAGGTAGGACATAGCCCTGGTTGGTTTCATTCCCATTGCTACCAAGTGGCCGGGAGTTGTGCAAGATTCCTCTCCAGAGGATCTCATTGTTGGCAAACCTGGTGAGGAATTGGGCCAAAAATCATGGAAAGGGGGTAAACATCAGACTTTCTGTCCTGGGTGGCAAAACCTAGTACCCCAATGGCAGCCATTTCTGATGTTTTTGGACCCCTCTGCTATATACACCACCATATATAAATACTGGGCTTCAGTCTTTGGTAACCCTGAGACTCGGCCCTTTTTCTGGATTTCCGTCAGTTGTATAAATGTCTTATTCTCTACAGTAGACTATACTTTTAGGCATAATGTGACCTTGCTGCATTGTTTGTATAATAACCTGTTGTATATCGCTGGCAGGCATGAACCGCCTGGGTTCCAGTCCTCTTCTCTCCAGTCACACAACCTAGAAGATCTTTGGGATAACCTCAGCTTGACTCCTGCTGACCCAGCACAAATGAATCTCCCCATAGACCTACCTACCAAAGGTGAGTTGGACTGTTACATGCTATAGTTCTGCAGCATGTCTCACAATTCTGCATGTCTGTAAAATGGTACGTCTGTGAAGGTTAAAGAGAAATCATCACTTGGTTTTATGGTTGATCCTATGTGGGCATGGAGAACATAGGTGGTACACAGAAGCCAAGGCAATCGTATGGCTCCAAGAGTCTCATGCACAGGTCATATGTTAAAGGGCTCTTCAGATGACTGTTGCCTCACCAGATCAATCACCCAGTGCATTTGTTCTTAAAGGGAACCTGTAAGTTACCCCAAGCTGCCTGGACAGCAAGCAACCGGGTGTAATGACAGTCATTGACTGGCTTATGTTTTTGCAAATCTTCTCTTTTTTGCAGAACTGGACTAGAGGAGTCCAATGAAGCTCATACGTATAAATATATAGCAGGTCCTGTGCATAAGGAGGGACAGTTCAGTGGTATCTGAAGTTAAGAGGAGAGTGGGAGTAGTGTATAAACGAATATGCATGGTCTTCATTGGACTCCTCTCTACTCCAGCCCTGCAAAGTTTCAAAAAGCAAGATCTTACTAAAGCGATTAAAATGCGAAACCACCGAAATTTGTGTCATTATACACTGCTACCTGCAGCCTAGGGGTTACATAATGGATTTCTTAAGATTGTGTGGGGTGTTCTTGTTTGAGTGGTAGCTCATTTTTGAGAAACCTTCTCAATCTGTGACATCCTTGGAGGGCCCCAATGGCAAGTATCCACTTTCCATGTGGCGCCATGGCAAGGGAAATGCTACAATACACAATTTCTCATTGATATTTGTGGACTGCCTCCATAAGATAGTCATACAGTCTTGCACAGACCTGCTTCATAGCTGTTCTTGCTAAAAGATAAGATCATGAATAGAAACTTCCCCCTTAACTCGTATCTTTTGAAAAGTAGTTTCATCAATTGAATAACCTCTTCAGGGCCTTTTATGAAATTTGGGGATATCTCTGCAATGCAAGTAATTGTTGGCAGCCTCTTGGAACTGAGCTGTAGCTCCAGAATACTGGCATGACAGCGAGTATACTTGGCAACCAACTTATGCAACTCAAGATCCCCCTTGGACGTACTGGTAGGGAAGGATGGGTGACCAAAAGGTCCTATTGGCTGACTTCCACTGACTTTAACATTATGTATTGACATCTTGTACTATGGCAGAGTGCTTTTCCGTTAATCAGCAAACTGAGCACTTGCCAGGTTCTACCTGCAAATATTCCAGATAACCAGGCTGGCCAGTGGGGTAAATATAACCAAAATTGCCATCCACCCAATGTGCACTTTATAATACCAGTATTTATAGACTTGTTGATCAGAACATCCCTCAAGGGTTAATATTGTACCCATTTGATTTAGAAGAATTTAAAGATCCTTAAATATTTTGCCCCTAAGGCAAATCTGTTTCCAAACTGGTAACAAACACTTCTATTGAAAGACACACAGTTTAAAGCATTGTTCACTTCTCGTTGTCATGTTCATTATAAAGTATAATGACAACCTCAGTGGCCGATGAATGGGGTTTTTATGTCCTCTCATCTTATTTCACTTACTGACGGGCAGCTTTTGGCTTTGCAGTTGAAGGAAATCTTTGTAACAATGGTGTTAATTGTCGTCTGTACACTGACTGCAGTTGGACACTGGATCCTCATTTATCTGTTCTCCCAAAAAATATATAGATCTATAAATATTCCTGTCATTTTCCACTTTGAGTTGTACAGTTGCCATGAGTTTTGAGTATTCATTGGAGCTCTATGCCTGGGGGCAACTTGGAAATTCTAGACTGTTGGGTTTGGCTCCAGAAAGGCAGTTGGTAGCTCCAGAAGCCAAGATCTGACATGTTGGTTGGAACCTTCTTGACCATAAAACATCATGAATTCAGATCTCTGGGACTCATGAGCCTAACCTGGCTGGTCAAGTCTCCCACTTGATGTATGTTCTTATGTTGGCCCTTACACCTCTTGGACATCACATGTAGACTGAGTAAGACCACCATCTAAAGTCCCATGTTTAAATTGTACCCTAGAGGTCTGATTGCACTTCAGGTTTTGATGACCCATTTTTCTAATTCCGTTTTAGTTGTCACTGAAATCTGGCAGGAACAGACGATTCGTCGACTTCTTCAGCTGGTAGAACTGCCAGTGTTGGATTCTCTATTGGAAAGTGCCCCTTCCACACAGAAGCCACAGTCATCGAAGAGTGATGAGCTGATCATAACCAGCCAGTATATCGACAGGGAGATTCTGAAGGCATTTAGTGATGCTCAGTAAGTGAAATAATGTCTACCTTGTATTTTAAATGACTTGTACGAAATTAGAAGGGTCTACTCCATTTTTTTTTTTTATTTACTTATTAGAAACTGGTCCACCCCTGCCTGTTGGATGTGAGTGCCAGTCACTCCACTGAGGCAGAGTTGCAATACCAGACACCCTTGGCACCACTGCTGGGAAAGACCAATACCTTTTACCTCTGTACTCTCTTTATAGGGCAGATGAATGGGTTTCTGCTGCAGTGGATTGCTTGGAGTTTCTCCCTGACCACATAGTGGTGGAATTGAGCAGGAATCTTCCCGAGCATCAAGACAAGGATGAATCATGGCGACTACTTCTGTTTGAGACTTTGAGCAAGTACTACAGCCAGAAGCGGGTTCCTTTGGTTACTAATCCATTCTTTGACATTCACACGGGTATCGCTGAACTCTTAGGTGAGGTTTTTGTCTTTACTATTACAACATTATGTAAATTGTTCTGGTTCCCTAGATAGTATGTAGATTGTGCATAAAGTCTGTTTTTTTTTTTTGATTGAAAATATTTTTATTCAACTTTTCATCTTTTACATGTCTTTATAGCATTTTTGTACTTATAACTGTTTCCCCTATTCCCCCCATCCCCAGTCTCACCCCCCACCCCCCCCCACCCCCCCTAAAGTCTCTCTCTCTCAACATTTAGTCCTTTAAATGACAGGTCTCTGTATCTCCTCAGTCTATTTTAGGTGGTATTAACAGTTTCTAGTGTCGTCCTTTGTTCTTCCTTCTTCGTGCCGCTTGTCGTCTTTTGTCTTCTTTTTCTTGTCATCTTATTGGTTCAGTGATTGTTTTTGCTACTTACAAGGGGTAGCAGTATATCATTGCCCGTTGTCTGGTCTCTCCTTCTCCCCTTTATATTATCTTACCCTGTCCTCTCAATTCTTTCTAGTTTGTTTTTCCAGTATACCAGTCTTGTGAGCAGCTCTATTTTGTTCAATAAACGTTATATATGGCATATGTCTATTTTACTGTATCTTATTTACCTCTTCTCCTCTCCCGGGTCAGATCCCCAACCCCTTGGTGCCGACCCACACGGCTCACCCCCCCACCTCTCATATATTGGTTCCATCATTCCTCGTCTGGCTCTGGGCGTGTATCCATCTCAGCCATATATCATAGTATTTTTGGCTGGTCTTGCGTTTAGTATATATACTTTTTTCCCATGGTAGGATTTGGTTAACCTTATTTTTGAATTCCCCTAGTGTAGGCGGCTCTTCATCTAGCCAGTGTTGAGCTATTGTCTTTCTAGCAATATATAATAGTCTGGATACCGCCAGTTTTTCATTATCATCTAACACGAGGTCATGCGTATATCCTAGGATACACACGTATGGTGTGAAATCCATGTCTATGCCGAATGCTGCGTTTATTGCATCCCGTACTTCCGCCCAGTATCTGTGCAGTTTCGGGCATCTCCATAGCATGTGGATTAGGTCCGCCGTGTGGGCCTTACACCTTACACATATTGGGGAGGTTCTCAAACCTATGTTATGCAGAAAGGCCGGAGTACGGTAAACTCTATGTATTAGGAATATTTGTGATATTCTGTGTGCTTCGCTTAGAGATAGTTTGGGTGTCATTTGTAGGATCTCCTCCCAGTGCGACTCCTCAATGGGACCTATGTCTGCTTCCCATTTTGCTTTTGTTAGTATCGGGTTGTGTGCATTGACCGTGTCCTGTATATAGGAATATAATATAGATATTTTCCCGGCTGTGGTGGTAGCCTTCCCTATTATGTCCGCCACTGCGTTTGTTGACACTGTTATTTCTGCCATGCTCTTTTCTACTTGTACCGCATGCCTAAGCTGTAAATATTTGTAAAAATCCCTATTAGGGATGTCGTAGTTCTGTCTTAGCTGTTCAAGTGTTTTCAGCTCTCCCCCCTCCAGTATCTGTCCCATCCTTCTAATTCCCCTGTTTTTCCATCCCTGGAAGCCTTGTAGCTTGTTAATCTCTGGTAGATTTGGATTGTTCCATATGGGGGTGTGTTGTGTACAGCCTGTTATACCAAGCATATCTCTGGCCTTCCACCATACTTTGTGTATAAGTAATAGTGTGGGGGTGTTCTGGCCATCTCTTTTAAATTTTCCACATTCCAGGGTTTCAAACAAATGTGACCCATCAAAGAAGTCCTTAAGGATCCTGAAACTGGCTTCCTGTACCTCTTCCGTCTCCCACCCCCTAAGGTGTTGTAGCTGAGAGGCCATGAAATACGCAAACGGATTGGGTAGGGCCAGCCCGCCCTTTTCTTTGGAATTATATAGCAATTCCAGTTTAATCCTAGGCGTCTTCCCCCCCCATATGAGTTCCCTGAATAGTCCCCTGACTTTATAAAAAAACTTTTGTGTTATCCAGTGGGGGGCATTATGTGTTAGATATAGCAGTTGTGGCATCCATATCATTTTTATGAGATTCGCTCTTCCAATAATTGTCATGGGTAATTTGCGCCATATGTGTAACTTTTGTTTCCACTTTTCCATGAGTGGGTCTAAATTTATTTTTGCGTATTCGCTAACTTTTCTGGTGATTTTAACTCCCAGGTATTTAATTGTTGGTGTGCATTTCAGGGTTATTTCTCTGTTAGTGATCTGCATCTCGGGGTTATCTATTGGGAGTATTTCCGATTTATTCCAGTTGATGGATAGTCCCGAGAAAGTCCCAAATTCTTTTATTGTTTGCATAGTTGTTTCTAGAGACCCTCCACCATCCCCCAGGAACAGCAGCATGTCATCTGCGTACAGGGCGATTTTCTCCTCTGTGTTTTCTCTTTGAAACCCCGTTATTCCCTGGTGTGTTCTTATTTTGCACGCTAGGGGCTCTATTATAAAGTCTGTTTTTAACAGGTTATATTACCTACTTTTTTTTTTCTATGCAGTTGGCATCTACAGTTTTGCCACAACTAGGGGTGAGCTGTAATTGGTTCGTGGGTATGATTGGTCACTTCCTTTTTACAGTTGAATCAAAACTTGATAAGGAGCCATCACAAAGGTCTCTGTTCAGGGACAGTAAAGGAGCATCTCCATGGCCGAACAGTGCCAGATGGACCCCATTGACTATAATGGTCTGTTCGGTTTCTGTCTGGCTTTTAGACGGAAGAAAACATTTTCTAGCATTTTGAGACCATCTGCAACGGAACCGCCAACCAGAGGTTCCAATGCAGATATGAAACTGGCTTTGGGAGTTCTTGTCACTTACTGTATGTAACTTGTGCTAGTGGACAAACCTATTGGCTTGCTGTGAAACTGTGGTGCATTTCAACATACATCTGTGCTGCTTGCTGAATTACTCATTGTAGCCTCCTGCACGAGTAATATGATGTACCAGAGGTATTAAAAAATTGGTGGACCCTGGTGCAAAATCTATAGTAGGACCATCCATCAACCATGTCTTATCTATCAAAGGGGCCTTTGGGCCTTCTCTGGGACACCAGGGTCTAGGTGTAAATATTGCCTCTGTACCCTGTCTAGCTACACTCTTGGGTGCCAAGAGGTCCAAGTTGGTTCACATGATCCATTACCAGTGATCATCCTGGTGGTCTTAGATCTCGGGTAAGTGGGGGGGGGGGGGTGGGTGTCTCTGTAAAGTCTGTGCATGCTGCAGTATTGAATATATTGTCTGATATGATGCAAAATTAATGACCTGGAAAGAATACTTTGGCGAAAAATAGCTCCCACCACCAATGTTCAATCCCTGTCAGTTTAGTGAAATGCCCTTCAAATATTTTATCTAGCTGAGCCTCTTACAATGACTCATGCAGCTTAGACTTTACGTAGTTCTTGACTTCTGGTGAATCACAGACAATCGACTTGCGAACAAGTGTTTTCCATGTTGCAGAAATGTTGTTCAGTGCATTAGGAGTTGTTTGAGTAAGCTGTGGCAGATAAGGCACAGCCGCAGGGATCCTAGTTCTTGGCTAGTGACCCACTGGCCATACGATTAACCATTTGCATGCCTTAAAGGTAACTTCTACACTTGTTGCAAAGTAGAATACGGGATTAGCAATTTATGACCTCCTAAGCATCATTCTATAGTAGTGTCTGTAGTTTCCCGCTAACTAACAAATCTGAGATTAGTTCTTAAAAGTAGGTTGAGACAAAAAATGATCAAGAGCTGGACGTGATGTGAAGAGCTTTCAGGTCTTAAACGTCCCACACCAGTTGTACCTCTGATTTCTGGCAGAGTCCTCGCCGCACCTTGTAAACTCGTACATTTCTCCAGAACTGCAGAATCTCAGTTTCCAGTTGGACTCCGTTTACATTCCCCGTCTCTGTAACATGTACAGTTTAAGAAATGTCAAAGGACAGGAACATCACAATATCCTTAGTGTACCGGGGAAAATATACAAACTCCTTGCAGATCTTGCCATTGGCTGGCTTCAATTCTAGTACCCCTCCGTCTAACCAGAGCTGCCATGCTGCCCTTTATCTGACTTCAGGTTGCAGATCAACAGCTACAACTACTTGGACTATAATTCTAAACCTAAACTGGACTCCCACATTGCATGAAATAAGTATTGGTGTGTGATTATGGACTTGACACTTGTAGGTGGTCTACCAACACTTTGTCCGTCAGGGCAGATGCACTATATGATCAGGCCTGTTGGGCGTTCCTGTATTTTCAGTAATCAAAATGGTGTCTCCTAGTTATTGCTAAGAATGGACTTCTTCTCTTGTGTATATGGTGCATGACCCAACCAATGTAGTAATTCTGCATTGTTTGCAGTGAATGGCAAGACTGAACCAGCATTGGAAGCCACACAGTTGTGCTTGAAGCTCTTGGATTCCCAAAATCGTGAAGAATTCCGCCGGCTTCTTTATTTCATGGCTGTTGCCGCCGAACCTTCAGAGTTTAGACTCCAGGAAGAGGTAAGATCGGGAATATCAGAAATGCAGCTGTTAAGATTTGGTTGAGATGACCTCTACTGTGTCCCTACTTGTAGCAGGTAGCCCAGCAAAAATCTATCTGCCGAGGATTAAATTTGTGCTTGCTGGGGGTCTGACTGCTGCAATTTCGAGTACAGCAAACCCAAACCTTTCCTAGTGAGCCCTTTCACACAGGCGGAATTTTCCGCACTGTAAGCTGCAGTAAATTTCGCACCAGAATCCACAGGGCTAACTAAACGTTTTGATGCGGAATTCCGCAGCGGTAACTTTCACTGCTTCCTAGCGGAAATATTCCACCCGTAGGACCCTGAAAGATGTGGTGGGCGCATGTGTGACCACCGCTCCATTTGCTTCTACAGAACAGTGGGAGAGCGCTGTGCTTGACTAGCTCCATAGACAGTAAATAGAGCAGTGGTCTTGCATGTGCAATGCCCCTCTAGTCACTAGGGGGACTTGAGCTATCCTATCCTTGTGAGTCCTGGGGGTCTCAACAGTCAGAACCCCAGCAAATTATGCTTTTATCACTTATCCTGTCAATGCATGATAAAGATGGTTTTTGGTGGGATAAACTCCAGAATCGGGATCGAATTTGGAACAAAGCAGAACTAAATGTCCCATTCAAGAATGGCCAAGTTCTTGGAAGCACTTGTCGTCTTGCATCACCTGTAAATAGTTTGTGGTGACTAATAAATGGTTCTTGAAGCTAAACTGTATTTATGAAACCTAGTCATAAATTGCAGTGATGGGTCATGTAACGCTTTACATAACAGATTCGCTTGATCATTGTGAAATATGTAAAAAAAAAGTGTGTGTGATGCCAGGCGTGGAGGGGGATGTGGCTTCTGTTCATAACGGCTGTTTTTATTGGATTTCTAGAGCGATAACCGGATGACTGTGAAAAGGAAATTCTCTAAAGCCATCGTAAATAACAGAAACCTGCCCAAGGGGAAGTGTGATCTTCTTGTTTTATTCCTATTGGACCACCATAAGGATGTGTTCAAGGTATCTAGAGACTCATGTCTTGCGGGTTTGGGTGAACTAAAGCTAGATGGATATTGCTATGCCTTACGCTTAAAGGGGTTGTCTCACGAAAGCAAGTGGGGTTAAGTACTTCTGTATGGCCATATTAATGCACTTTGTAATATACATCGTGCATTAAATATGAGCCATACAGAAGTTATTCACTTACCTTCCCTGCGCTGGCGTCCCCCGTCTCCATGGCTCCGTCTAATTTCAGTGTCTAATCTCCCGATTAGACGCGCTTGCGCAGAAGGGTCTTCTCCCATCTGTTCGGTCCGGCACGAGCGGCATTCTGGCTCCGCGCCCTTCTACGCGTCATCGCGTAGCTCCGCCCCGTCACATGTGCCGATTCCAGCCTCCTGATTGGCTAATGCACTCCAGAGCTCTACAATATGCATACAGCTGCCACCACCAATTTCATTACAGTAAATTAGAACCCGATTTATGACTTATGAATACAATATTCGGAAAATATGGTTTCATGTTAACACGGACGAGGTTCACTAATTGATTTAAAGTTTAATTCCCAAAGAAAAGAGCAGTGCTTACTTACAGAAAGATACAAAAATGATACAAGGTAACCTGCAAGAGACTTGCATATGATATTAGACTGTAAAATAACAGGGATTAAAATAAGAGTGTTGCCATTCTTTGGCGTTGAGTCCCACCAGAACATCGGACCAGACCTCACATATGTGACCTCCAAGGGGCTGACCCCGAGCACACGTCCGTGTGAGATTTTTAAACTCACTGGCGTAAGTCCATTCAGTCCCTTGGGGCTGGCTTACCATGGAACACCTAATCCCTGGAATACATATTTTCTTCATAACTCCACGTGGGTGTGACCCACCATGAAAATATGACTACGTTTCCTTATAATTTTACGTGCATTTTGAGCCCACACTAGTAGTTTCGGACGTATCTGGTCCGAGATACGCAATTCTCAGTTCCTGAACATCATGCAAATATGGGAGTCCCTGCGAATCTTATTCGCGGTGATGCGACATTTCACAAAATATCCTTGTCAGCGGACTGCGACCTACAGATCTTTCATAATCTCTAAATATACTTTTTTTTTTTTTTTCATTGTCTTGAGGGAACGTCCTTTTAACTTTGCCTCCAAGGTTATCAGGTCCGGCTTTTGGCCTTCAGGAAATGGGGGCGGAGAAGTTCCCAGTCCTTATCAACTAATATAAACAATTTCTGCTCTGGCTTCAGAGGGGCTGTTGACATCAGAGACCCCCTGGGGGGGAATGTGACAGGCTTTTTGAAGCCTGCTGCTCAAAGCTTCCTACAGCACTCAGCTTTCCTATACCCAGAAAGGCATCTAACTCTTCTCTCTGCAAACTATACAAAATGACTGACAGACTACAGCCTCCACATTACAATACCTGTATCATCTACCTAAAGGGTAAATTCAAGGGGGAAGGATGTCACTCCCCTTTCCTAATGTCCTGAACATCAGCTGATTGATACTGGTCATCTGGGGGGACACTATATTCATCTCTATCAGCATTACAGACCCGAATACATGGTGGGTGCGTTCTATGCAAACCCTATAAAGCCTCGAATTCCCATGCATATAGTACTGTGCTGTGAACTATAGCTAGGCCCGTCAATATGGCCCTCGTTCTACTGCTCTTCTGCCATGCTTGAAATGGAAGTTTTTAAATGTCCATCCTTTCCACTATGCAGCATTGTAAGTGTAACCATTCTTGTGTTCCTCTTTCTATAGATTCCTGGGTCCTTGCACAAGATGGTCAGTGATAAACTGGTAGCCATTCAACAAGGAAGAGACCCTGACAAAGACACAGGTAAACCATATTGGCACAATGTGTTCCCATGGGTCCATTTAGACCTGACTAATGGGCGATCCATGTCCTAGTTCGCTCTGTAGCCTGTTTATACAGGCAGTTACATCGTGGGCTCCGTCAAACTAAAGTCTGTCAGTCGTCACATTTTCTGTAAAAGTGAATGAGGGACTGAATGATTGGTGAACGAGCCAATGATCTTTATGCATGCATAAAATGATGAGCGAACTATCATTCGTTTGATCGTTGGCTGCGTTTACACTGAAGGATCATCCATTTTCGCTTGTTTGAACAATCGTTCAGTGTAAAAGGGCCTTTAGAAGATGCATTATATCGCATGCTCATGACAATGCAGTTACACATGGTCGTATAAAGCCCACCACGGTGTTAAATGTGGCGATTATCACAAATTGGACTTTTAACCCTCCCTATAGGGTCTTATTAGAATCACATGTGGCATCATAGTGTGTTATGATGGCACTTCCTTGAATGCACCTTAAGACAAAGCTGATGACAGGGTGTATTGATGCTAGAACCCCAGCCATCTGCACAGAAGCCTGGCAGTGAAGTGTACAGCACCCCAACAGGAGAAATGGTGCATTACACTTTCTAGTTTGAACACGCATGCATCACACAAACTGAGTGTCTAGAAAGACTAAATCTACGACTAAGGATCCTTTACTGAGGATCTTCCTGTTACGCATTGTTCCTATAAAGGAGTTTGAGAATTGACCACCTTAAGGGCACGAAGACTTTTTTTTTTCTTTTTTTTTTTAATTCTTGCCCTTTTAAGATCGTGCAGCACTGGAAAATGTGACAAGACTGTCAGATTTTTCCAGCGCTGCGTTATCTTCAGAGGGAGACTCTGCTGGATCGTGGGGAGAGGAATATCTATCCTGTATCGTAACAGTAAGGATCCCTGCAGTTCTGTAGACTTTCAGTGTAATT
This sequence comes from Eleutherodactylus coqui, assembly GCF_035609145.1. Taxonomy (NCBI): domain Eukaryota; kingdom Metazoa; phylum Chordata; class Amphibia; order Anura; family Eleutherodactylidae; genus Eleutherodactylus; species Eleutherodactylus coqui. The sequence goes on from NC_089847.1 coordinate 112,146,757, forward strand.
CTTCTCCTCTTACTCTCAGGTTACGCTTTCTGCCAGAGAATCGACAAAAGTGAGTTTGCTCGAATGGCACAGAAAACAACGCGGACCGAACTCTGGACTTTACTTCAAACTATCTATGAGAACTCTAAACTTTCTCCCAAAGAGAAGAAGCGACTGTTGGGTCAGTTCTATAAAAGTCACCCAGATATCTTCATCCAGTTCTTTGGTGACAAAGTGAGCTCTGTATATACGTAATGGCTGTAAATGAGCTCTGTATATACGTAATGGCTGTAAGTGAGCTCTGTATATACGTAATGGCTGTAAGTGAGCTCTGTATATACGTAATGGCTGTAAATGAGCTCTGTATATACGTAATAGCTGTAAATGAGCTCTGTATATACGTAATGGCTGTAAATGGCTAATAAGATGTAAATGGAAGTGTTAATATTGTAAATGTTTGTAAGTCTATTTTGCATGTTAATAAAGAGTTCTACTTTTCATGTGTGCCGGGTGATTTGGTCGCAGTAGTTAAAGTTTTGAAGAATGTCCTTTTTTTTTTTTTTTTTTTTTTTTTTTTTTTTTAAAAACCTGCGTTTGGTTTTATTTCCAAGTTCTATAGAGAAGCTTATGTTAAGTCAGTAGGCTTGGCTATTCTGTTTCTCGAACTCCCTTAGAAGTCAACTGGAGTGACAATAGTGGAGCAAAGCAAGCTATGCGGTTTCTATAATTTGGGAATGACAAATTGTGGAGCTTCTGTTGGAGTTCAGCAACTTTCACACGGCAAGTAAGATATCGGGCTGTGAAAGTTGGCCTGATCGTGCGATGTCCCCGTGGAAATTAGGGGGTTCTGTCTTAAAAGGTCCTTGCATCACTTCAGGGAAGGAGCGATCCTCCAACACAGCGGAGGATTGTGAAGCATTTCCCATTGTTTGCAATCGGAAAGCTTGTATCGCTCTTGCGTATGCTTTGCCAGTCCCATTGAGAGCAATGAATGAAGTGATGCCTTCCAAGAGAATGTCCAAAGCTAGGACATACCGCCACTTTTTTTTTTTCCTGGCGTATGACCCCATTCAAAATTCATATTTGCACATCTCACAACGCAAGTCTCGTGGGATTTTCTGTTGTGTGAAAGTGGCCTTACGGAAACAACATGGCTCATGTTTGGCTGAAAGGGTACACTTTTTTTTTTTTTTTTTTTTTTAAGGTACTAATGAACTTTTTAGACCTACGGCTGCATTCACACGAACGTATATCGGCTCAGTTTTCACGCCGAGCCGATATACAGTACGTTGTCCTCATCTGCAGGGGGGGGAGGATGGAAGAGCCAGGAGCAGGATCTGAGCTCCTGCCTCCTCTCCACCCCTCTGCAATATTTTCAAGGAGAGGTGGGACGGGGTGGGGCTAATACGCCCCACCCCTGTCCCACCTCCTTTCATTGCAAATAGTGGAGAGGGGGCGGGAGCTCAGTTCCTGCTCCTGGCTCTTCCATTCCCCCCCCCCCCCCCCCCCCGCAGATGAGGACAACGTATATCGGCTCGGCGTGAAAACCGAGTCGATATATGTTCGTCTGAATGCAGCCTCCAGTTCATTCAAAGCATAACACGGTTTAGGGTCAATTCGCATTAGCATCATGGCTTGCGGTCACAATGGAGACATGACTGCTATTCTAGAGCCATCGGGGATTACTTTTCAAGTGGATCCAATGACTTTTTGGGGGTCCATCAGGGCTTCTGTATTAGACAGCAAGAATTGTGTTGGCATGTGCTATTCTTGCCATAGATCTTATATTTGTGTACCTGACAGAACATAACACAGAAGTGAACAAAGCCTAAATCACGATGTACTAAAGACTTCTTGACTGATTATAGCAGCTTAATGGCTTCCAGGATGCAACATTTTTTGTTTGTCCTGCTGAGTAAGCAAACATTTACTGGGAAAGATGTTGGCTTTCGAAATGTGCTGACTGTAGACCTATTGGCATGAGCAATCTATTCTGTACACCAGAAGACGTGACCACCTGCTGGATCCTCCAGACGTGTCCAAACATAGAAGAAATTGTAGAATCCTGTTCACTGTTTGAAGTTTATTCAACTCTTGGGTTAAACCCTCCCAGTCGTTTGTTGCTTCCAGACTTGATGCAAATCCCAGGAGTTATTAGTGAAGGGAGTTGAAAACTTGCTAATCCCTCAGGCTTGTCTTAAACAGTACAAACTGGTTCCCTCTCTGGAGCTCGAGTTGCTTCAAGAAGATGCATAGCAAGTCCTTAGTCTTCAAGTGGAGGAATGCTTCACTTCAGGTTTCAATGTGCAATGGACATGCTCTGCAGACTTTAAAGCTACCCTGTAGTCCTGAAGAGACCAACATGGTGACCGGCTTATCTGATGTGCACTGCTCAAAGCAGGTACTTGGTATCTTATACTAATGATGCATACCATGCACAGTGTCACAGGTAGATGGAAGTGGTTCAGCCAGGGGAGGAACTACAGTGGATGCAGAGGATGCGGTTGCACCCAGGCTCACAAGCCTTAGGGGGCCCATATGACTTCTCTCCATGTAGCAAGCCCAGTACCATGAATAAAGCATTATTTGGGGCGCCTCATTACAGATTTTTGCATTGGGGCCCAGAAGCGGCAATGTACGCTTCTGTATCAGACATCTTTATTTCTTCAGGACTAGTCTCTTTAAAGCTGCATGATGTCAAATGTGTTTGTGGTGGATTTGGTGCAATGTAAGGGTGAAGTCCACAGCAAAATCTACATTCTTAACACTTTCCAACCCACTGACCTCCTGAAGACATGACTTAAGGCTGTACAGCTCCAATGTTGAAAGATGTCCGCCGTGGTTCTCTTACTGTGTATTGCCAGCCTCTCTGCTGTCGGAGCCTATCCAACGTATCCCCTCATGCAGTACTGGCTTGAGCCAGCAGACTGTGCTGTTGTGTAATGGCAAAAAAAGAATAAGCCCCCTAAGAAAACCAAGATACAAATTGGATTGGAAAGGGTTAAGGAATGTGTACATGTGGAAGCAATACTCCCCTTCCCCCCCCCCCCCTCCCCCACATGCATGAATTTTGCTTCTAAAAGCTACAGCTTTAGGGCTTATTCATACAAGCGTATATCAGCTGCCGTTTCACAGCCGGCAGATGTACGCTACCATATGATGCACTGGATACCAATGCGTCAGATCACACAGGCATATTCCCGCGGCATAAAAGCTCCCAGACGGGCAGGTAAGATGTTCCTGGAACTCTCTTTCTGGCCGGACTGCAGCCACTGCCATAGACTCCTATGGGAGCCCTTAGGCAAAGGAAAGCTGTAGCAAGACCACGCCGCCCAACTTTTGTAAGAGGAGAAAAGCCTAGGACAGGCATGTAACATTTTTAGGCCATGCCCTTTGTGTGCTCTCACAATAGTGCCCCTTCAGTGATCCCTTCATAATAGTATACTTTTAAATAATCGGATACCAGCTCAGCACGTTAGTAGTGATTTACAGTGCAGTTACTCACAGATGCCATCTCTAATTGGGGTAATTATCTTTCCTATAATAGCCTACAGTCCTCTCATACCTCAGGACCGGAAAACAAATGCACCTACCAGGTCATTTCTCCTCTCCCCAAAATGCACCTACCAGGTAATCTCTCTTCTCTTCACCCCCCCCCCCCCCAAACTCAATTTCCCATTGTTTGAGGTACATATGCTATGGCTTTTCTGTCCATGGGAGTAGCAGTTATGGAATCCATGGCTCACGCCTCCAAGGCGTTTTATCCAGGGATGCTCGACATGCTGAACGGCTGCGGAGAAAGTCACAAACGTCCGCAGACTTTCACTACCACAAATTCATGCTTAGAACCTCCAACCTCGCCCTCCACCATGCCAAACAAGTCTGCTTCACCTCTCTGGTCTCCTCACTATCGCGCAACCCTAAACGTCTCTGATACTTTTCACTCCCTTCTCAGCCCTAAACTGCAGCCCCCGGTGACGGATCTCAGTGCTGAAGAGCTGGCCCCTTACTTCAAAAAGAAAATTGACATCCATCAGGAAATGACTTCCCAATCCCAGCCTAGCCCTGACCCTAGTCTTGTCAGCACTGCATCTAGCTCCTGCTCACTGCCTGTACTCAGACCAACGGCAGAGGAAGAAGTCTCCAAATTGCTCTCCTCTGCTTGCCCCGCCACCTGCGCTAGAGATCCTCTCCCCTCACACCTCCTCCAGTCCCTCTCCCTAGTGGTTATCTCCCATCTCACCACTATATTCAACCTCTCTGGCATCTTTCTCGCTTCTTTCAAACACGCCATCATATCCCCCCTGCTAAAGAAACCGACTCTAGACGCGACTGATGCTGCCAACTACCAACTCATCTCAAATCTCCCCTTCATCTCCAAACTATTGGAACGCCTGGTTTACTCCCATCTTGTAAGCTATCTATCAGAAAACTCTTTTCAACCCCCTACACGTGACAAAGTGCCCTTACAAGGATCTCAAATGACCTGACAGACAAATCAAGGGGCGATTTACTCCCTACTTGACCTCTCCACAGCATTTGACACTGTTGACCACAAACTCCTTCTCAGTATGCTTCACGCCATCAGTCTAAAGGACACTGCTCTCTCCTGGTTCTCCTCCTACCTATCTGACCACTCCTTCAGTATCTCCTTTGCTGGCTCTACCTCCCCTCCTCTTCCCCTTGCTGTTGTGGTCCCCCAGGGCTCGGTCCTTGGCCCCCTCTGCTTCTCCATCTACACAGCCCCTATTGGACAAACCACCAGGAGATTTGGTCTCCAATACCACCTCTACGCTGACTACACCCAGTTATACACCTCTTCTCGTGACATCTCTGCACCTTTCCTCCAAAACATCACTGACTGTCCGCTGTCTCTAACACTATGTTCTCTCTCTACCTAAAACTGAACCTCTCAAAAACTGACCACCTGGTGTCTCCTTTACTCCCTGCATCCAATCTCTGGCCCGAACATGTCAGTTGCACCTCAAGAACATCGCAAGAATCCGCCCTTTTCTCACTGTGGGCTCTCTAAAAACGCTCATTGTTGCCCTCATCCATTCTCTGCTCAATTATTGCAACTCGCTACTGATCAGCCTCCCCCACACCAGCCTCTACCCCCTCCAATCCATCCTGAATGCGTCAGCCAGGCTCATCTTCCTGTCCAGCCACTCCTCGGAAACCTCTGCCCTGTGCCAGTCACTGCACTGGCTGCCCGTTAAATACAGAATTCAATTTAAACTCACTATCTTCATCCATAAAGCTCTTCACAGCACCGCACCACCCTACATTGCTTCCCTCATCTCAATCCATCACCCAGCCCGTGCCCTCCGCTCTATTAACGAAATCAGACTGAGTGCCCCTTTAATTTTAAATTCTCATTCCCGCCTCCAAGACTTCTCCAGAGCAGCACCAGTCCTCTGGAATGCACTACCAAAGGCTATCCGGGCAATCTAGGACTCACAAAACTTCAGGCATGCTCTAAAAACGTACCTCTTTAGGGAGGCATACCATATCTCCTAAACCAAACCCCTCTGTATGCCGCATGATAACATGCTCACTGACCTACTGACTGCAATCCCTGCTAGCCATCATAAACCGCTCCTGCAGTCATACCGTTTCTGCCATCACACGGCTAAATGTCTGACCATTGTTTATGTGTATAACATCGCTCACTCTCCACCTCGCCATACCGTGCACATCTCCAGCCCCTTTACCTTCTGTATCACCCCATTACTTGTAGTATGTAAGCTCGTTGGAGCAGGACCCTCACCCCTATTGTTTCCATCAACTGATTACTATGTAACCGTGGTTCTGTAATTTTTGTCCTTTTGTCTTTCTGTATTTCCCCTGTCTTTGTAAGCGCTGCGGAATATGTTTGCGCTATACAAATAAAGATTATTATTTTGCATCTGGGCCCAGACCTCCATGATGACTAACCCTGGCAAAAACATGTCTCAGCAGAATTTGACATGCAAAAATCTTTGGCTTATTGCTTTTCCTCACCCTCCACACAATCCATAGTGCCCCAGTAAGCGCTACATTTAGCGCTATTCGCACAGTGAAAGTACCCTGTCTTCTGCCCCACATAATCTTTACTGGCCTCATAAGTAATTATGCGCTTTTCTGTTCCTATAACTTGTGCTGGTTTAAAAAAGCACCTAAAAGCTGTCCTCAAGCAGCCGTGTACTGCAGAGTCTAATGGCAAGTATTGGCCACCGCTGACCACTTATTCAGCATGTACACTGCAGTACTCGGAAGAAGCCGCAGTCCGGAGTGCTTTGGAGAGCTCAACAGGTGTAGTTTTTTGCTTTTCCCACCAGCAACCAGAAAAAGGGCCTCGCTGCTTCTCACTTGTTTAACAGAACCGGTGAGAGTCTGTGTTGGGTAGGGTTGCTCATTGTGATCGGCTTGGTGATAAAATCAGGAAATTTTTGTTAAATCACCCTGGTCCGATTTTTAGCTCTCAGCTTTGAGCAAAAAGAACCGGTATGTTGCTCAGCGCTGTACCATGCAGTGCTGGAGTTCTAGGTTTGAATCTGACTTTGATGGGGATTTGAACCAGGAATCCAACCACAATCGCTAAGCTGCCATCAGAGGCGTATCTTGAAGCTCCTGGGCCCCAATGCAAAACCTGGAACGGGGCCCCCAACTATAATGCTTTATTTATAGTACTGGGCTCCCTATATGGAGAAGAGAGGCCTTATGGGCCCCCGAGGCTCCTGGGCCTGGGTGCAACCGCATCCTCTATAGTTACGCCCTTGGCTGCCGTCACCACCCCCACTGTTGTTCAAGGTGGCCAAAATAGAGAACCCAATTTATACTCCTATATTTGGAATCAAGAGTCTTGATTCACAATTTTTTTTATAAATCGAGTCAGTCACTCCTGACCTGATTATTTCAATAATTGCCCAACACTAGTGTTGGGGTGCCTCCCTCCGAGCGCTGGCTGCAGGGGGCCCTGTGCAAGTGTACAGTTTGCTCTGTTTTAAAAAGGCCCTGCATGGTTAGCATGCACACAGACATTACGGCTCCGTCATGCTAGGGCGCCTAATAGAGGTGCATGAAGCGCTACTGTGCATCCGATTTCATACATTGTATGCCCCCATTTTTGAAGCACTGCCTTACCCTTGACTGTGTTGTATTACTGTATGCAGCATTCATGCATGTGAGATGTAAGGCATTGTAGCGGTCAGTTGCATATCACAGACATATGGTATTACTGCCCCCTTAGGAGTGGTTGGAGGGCTTTGTTATATGTGTTCCACCTTTTGGAAATGTTACCGTCTGCAGCTCCTTTGCATGGCATCGGCTCGCACACAATGACTACATTCTGAGGCTGGAATGTAGTCCAACAGCCAGGTGACATTCCTAAACAAACCTGTCTGAGCAATGCCCTGCGTGTATATGGGGACGATTATTGTGGAAGACACCCAACTTTGGGAGAAAGTATAGCTGGTGCATAGTCACTGTCTATGTAAGAGAAGTGTTGGGGCTTATTCGCACGGGTGTGTTCTTCACAGCGATGCAAAGAGGTTTTTGATTCAAAATCGCATTACTTCTGTGAAACTGCGATCCTCAAGTGTTTCCCGTTGACTTCAATGGGAAATGTTGCATCGCACTTGGATGCGCATCACATGGTATGCGAGTGCCATGTGATGGCTTTTAAAGGTCCCATTGAAAACAATGGTCGAGGCGTTCCGACGGATAGAACATGCTGCAAGGAAAAAGATCGCTTGTGTGAATGAATCCATTCAAAAGAATGAATTTCATATTCACGCAATTTTCGTGCGCAACACATAAAACTCGCACGAGAATATCACTCGTGTGAATAGGCCCTTGAAAAGGTGTCTGTGAGTGGGTGGAAGCCGTACAAAGTGACATCCAACCTGGACACCATTACTATAGTCTTCCACTATGGCCGGGGACCTCTTCATTCAGGGAACATTGGTGGGGGTACCATCAGACCATCTGGCATACCCTTTTCTGATGTGTGAAAGTAGCATTGGTGCAGATGGGTGTATGCCTTAACCAACCATGCCCCTTTAAATGGGGGTCATCAGTAGGCGTGTTGCATGCATGTCAGTATAGCTGGAGCATATGTGATCATTACCAGTTTATAAACAGAATTCGCAATTACAGCAATCTAACGAGGACTGCAGAAAATGGGATTAATACTCTGATTTTAAAAAAAATAAAATAAAAACCTCAATGTGAGATCTAATGATGATTTGTCTGCTCTGCCCCCTAGTGTTGGCTCTTAGGAAGAAGCATGTCCTTCCAGTGACTGATGTGATAGGTCGTTCTGCCCTGCTGCTTTTATCAATTGTTAGGGTTTTTTGTAAACTTTCTGACTATTTATTGGAGATGCTGTACGGGGCGGCTTGATAATTTCACAATTTCTATTAAGCCAAGAGGATTACAATATTTGATGGAATGTACACTAAAAAGTGTTATTATATAAGGGCTCTACAAGAAAAATAAGGATACACTTAAGGGGGCCGTGATAAAAGTTAGATCTGTGGGAACACCATCATTTACACCCTCCCTCCCCTCCTATAGGAAGGGGTTGCAAGAACCGGATGTGTTCACCAGAGACAGGTGGTGCCATCGTTGCACCCCTGTGTCTGTCGGAACCATTTACAGGCTGACGGACATTTGATCTCATGGCGCCCATTACATGTACGGCCTATGACACCTATGGTCGCCTCCATTTGCAGAGGTGCCATGGATGATGACACCCGTATCACATCTTGTATCCAAGCTAGAGGTGGTACAACAGAGTACTAGAGCCTCCATGCCCACCTGTATCACCTCTTGTATCCAAGCTAGAGGCAGTACAACAGGGTACTAGAGCCTCCATGCCCGCCCGTATTACATCTTGTATCCAAGCTAGAGGTGGTACAACAGAGTACTAGAGCCTCCATGCCCGCCCGTATCACATCTTGTATTCAAGCTAGAGGCGGTACAACAGGGTACTAGAGCCTCCATGCCCCCCTGTATCACATCTTGTATCCAAGCTAGAGGCGGTACAACAGGGTACCAGAGCCTCCATGCCTGCCTGTATCACATCTTGTATCCAAGCTAGAGGCGGTACAACAGGTTACTAGAGCCCCCATGCCCCCCTGTATCACATCTTGTATTCAAGCTAGAGGTGGTACAACACGGTACTAGAGCCTCCATGGCTGTCTGTATCACATCTTGTATCCAAGCTAGACGTGGTACAACAGGGTACTAGAGCCTCCATGTCCACCTGTATCACATCTTGTATGCAAGGTAGAGGAGGTACAACAGGGTACTAGAGTCTCCATGCCTGCCTTTATCACATCATGTATCCAAGCTAGAGGCGGTACAACAGGGTACTAGAGCCTCCATGCCCGCCCGTATCACATCATGTATCCAAGCTAGAGGCAGTACAACAGGGTACTAGAGCCTCCATGGCTGTCCGTATCACATCATGTATCCAAGCTAGAGGTGGTACAACAGGGTACTAGAGCCTCCATGCCTGCCTGTATCACATCTTGTATCCAAGCTAGATGTGGTACAACAGGGTACTAGAGCCTCCATGTCCACCTGTATCACATCTTGTATGCAAGGTAAAGGAGGTACAACAGGGTACTAGAGCCTCCATGCCTGCCTGTATCACATCATGTATCCAAGCTAGAGGCGGTACAACAGGGTACTAGAGCCTCCATGCCCGCCCGTATCACATCATGTATCCAAGCTAGAGGCAGTACAACAGGGTACTAGAGCTTCCATGGCTGTCCGTATCACATCATGTATCCAAGCTAGAGGTGGTACAACAGGGTACTAGAGTCTCCATGCCCTCCTGTATCACATCTTGCATCCAAGCTAGATGTGGTACAGCAGGGTACTAGAGCCTCCATGCTCACCCGTATCACATCTTGTATCCAAGCTAGAGGCGGCCAAACAGGGCACTAGAGCCTTCCTGTCTGCCCTTGTAACATCTTGTATCCAAGCTAGAGGTGGCCCAATAGGGTACTAGAGCCTCCATGCCCGTGTGTATGGTTGGCAGATCCTTTTAAACTTTTTGTACTTTGAGATACTAACATTTTCAGTTTTGGCGTCCATTTCTGTCCATTATTTCAATAGATAAATGAGACCACCGTGTCACTGGCCTTAAGGGGGCCGGACACCTTCAATAGCTGTTGGTTGAATGACAACTATTCCTCCTGACTCCCCTATACACATGCACGCTGCGTTTGGTAGAGCATGTATGTGGTTCTTAATGGGAAGAGGGGAGTAGTTGCTGTCAGATACCCCTGATGGCAGCTTATCTCACATGAGAACATGGGATCAGACATGATAAGATCCAAAGTACCTCTTCCTTCCCCAACATTACCTGTCATGAGAGAGTTGGCCGCTCCAATACACAGAAGAGCCAACCGGCTGTCCAAACTTAGGATACTTTTACATGGGCCAACCATTGGCTGAAAAATCACTCAATCGAGCACTCTTGACTGCCAGTTGTCCTGTATAAACACGGTACCAAGTGAGAAATCATTCATTAGTCACTTTGCTTCAGTTCACTACAATGATGCCGACTAGTGATCAAGTTCCCCCTCGGTGTAAACAGGCAGTCATTCATCTTTGAGCAAAACCCAAGATTTCTTCCATCACTTATATGAAGTTAAAGACAAAACTTTTACTATAGCATCCTTAAAAACATCCTCATAGAAGCAGATGGAAAAAGGGGGACGGTTTATACATGTTTCAAGCCTCACAAACTGAGCTTGAAACATGTAAGACTCATTCACGTTTTTGCGTCTGCTTCTATGAGGATCTTTTTAAGGATGCTATAGTAAAAGTTTTGTCTTTAACTTCATATAAGTGATTGAAGAAATCTTGGGTTTCGGATTTGGATCTATCTGTAGCCGAGGGGGCTTCCTTCCCTTCACCATGCTACTTAGATTCCAGTATAGTGTGCGGCGTCAGTGAGCTGAATTCACTTTTTTTTCTATTCATCTTTGAGTGTCTGGAAGAGATCAAAAAAGTTATATGTACCCCAAAATGGTACTATTAAAAACTATTTCTCATCATGCATAAAACTAGCCCTCATATAGCTCCATTGGTGGAAAAATGAATTAAAAAGTTATGGGTATTTGCCCTTTATATAAAAAGGGTCTCTGTCCTACAGAGCATGCTGGGAGTTGTAGTTTTGTATGAAGCTCACTGCTACACCCAGGCATGAAGGAGACCTGACTCACACACACAGCCATGCAGGTAACCACCATTCAGACACCTGGAGGACACACCCCCCTGCCGAGCCTCCAGCTCTGGCCCCGCTCCTGCCAATCCCCGCCTAGTATCACTCCCAGCCACGCCCCCACGCGCCGGCCCTGCTGCCAAAACGCCTTCGTCATCTGCACTTGCAAAACATTTGTCCCCTGAAACTACATTTCCCAGCAGCCCCCGGGAGCTGCTTCCGTAAATAGAATTTGCAGCAACCTGAATGGGCTGCACCCTAACGGCTGTGACTTGCAGCATCGCCGGGACAGGGCAGGCCGTGCCCCCGGGTATGACGCTCCGGGTACAGGGCTGAGGGTGACGCGTGGTCCGGCCTGGGACTCCTCGCAGCAGCTGCCCCGTCTGTTCTCACTGCGGGTAAGTCATTCTTGTTCTTCCCTGTTCTGCACCACCATGGCATTACCCACATGGTTGGCACACACTTTCACAGGGTACTGGGTGGCATTCTAGCCCAGATCCCTCCCTGCCCTTGCCTGCTGCGGCCAGTCTGGGAAAGCTGGGTGACAATCAGGTTATTTAGTGGACAGTGATTGGCTGCAGCGGTCACATGGGGGTAGTCACAACCGCATGACAGCAACCAAGACCAGTGGGACTGCCAGTGTCGGAGGGACTGTTGGTTTTTCAGGTGAGTATTCCTGATTTTGCTATTTTAGTCCCTGCTGGATGTTATAATTTCAAATGTCCTGGACGATCCCTTTAAATGTTGATGGCCTACCTTAAAGGGATCGGACCAGAATTGCAAGTTATGCCCTATCCATAGGATAGCTTTCTGATTGGTGGGGGTCTCAGTGCTGAGACCACACTGATCCTGAGAATGGGGGTCCTGTGTACCCCTCTGACTACTTCGACCACAGTGACATCAGAATGAATGGAGCCCTGGATGAGCGGCTGACCCTTTATTAATTTTTCAATGGGGCTGACGGAGATACTCAAACGCATAGCGCTCGGCTTTCTCTTGCAGTGGCATTGAAAATGAATGGAGTGCCACCATGTTTGCGCCACCGCCACTCCATTCGGTCTCCTCCTCACCGCGGAGAAGGGTCTGCAGTATGGGGGATGGAGGAAGTGGGACCTCCAGCTGTGAGAGACCATTGATTAGCAAGTTATTCCTTCTTGTGCGGATTCTGGTTCAACCCCTTTAAGGCCGGGCTCACACGGCCGTATGCGGAATCTGCAGCGAGCCCGGCCGTGACCTTGCATACGACCCACCTAATGTACTGTGTATGACCGCGTACTCACGCAGGCGGTCGTGCGCAGTACACCTTTTTTTATTTGTTTATATTTCCCGCGCCGTTGCTTAGCGATGACGTAATTCCGTATGGGCTGCGGGTATATTTGCAACAATGGAGAACAATGGGCTCTATATCACGGATATCCGCAGTAAAATAGAACCTGCTGTGTTCTAATTTCCAAGCGTGGATTACGCCATTCCGACGTATTTGGCTTATTTTACAGTACTTATTGCGTCCACAGGGCATGTTCATTTGCGCCTGACAGACAAACCCGTCCCGTTTTAAATGGCTATTGAGTCTAATGCGTTCCAGACGTGTTCCCCCCCCCCCCCCTCGGTGGAATTGCGCCGCCTATTGCGTTCACATTTGTGCCCCCCATCATAGATTTCGAGTCCAATTGGATAACATAGTGCTGCAGAAGTGCCCACACCGACTAATTTCGGACCGTGGGATAGCGCCCTAAGGTCCCCTTCACACGAGCGTATGCCTATTTGCGCACACCTGAGCGCCGTGTATTTGCTGAATGAACGATGGTTTTTTTTTGTGCGTATCGGCGTAGTTTACCGTACGTGAGACAAGTTCATTTGCACGTGTCAGACAATGATGCACGCTCATACGCCCGTGTGAAGGGGTCTAGGAGGATGTTTTTTCGTGACTCATTTGCTGCAGAACTTCGACACCAAAATCTGCGCCATTTGGTGTGACGGGGAGGGGCAGCAGATTTAACCCCTTCAGTTCAATACAATTCAGTTGAAGGGGTGAAATCTGCTGTGGATCTGCGCCAAAATCCAGTCACACGCCCCTCGTGTTATGATGAAGGTGTTTATTACTACTGCGATTATTTTAATGTATTCTGTGCTGTTTTATTTTAAAAAAGTGCCACAAAAACGCCGTAAAGGGAAGCGACTGCCGATGTGTTACCACTTCTCTGACAGGGTCTGCGTATCCCCTCTCTGAGGATTGATGGGGGTCTCAGTGGTTAGACCACCTCCAATTAGAGACGTACCATAAATGTCGAACCCCCCTTTTAAAGAGGACCTCCACTCTTGGGGCATGCCTGTTTTAGTTAATGGAGGATGCGCAACAGAGAAGTATCCCAGCACCACGCTCTAATGAAAGCTGTCCAATAGAAAATCTCTTTGTTGCCCTTAGCAACCAATCGCAGCTCAGCTTTCATTTCTTTTAGGGCTGAGGTAAAATGAAAGCTGGGCTGTGATTGGTTGCCATGGGCAGCAAAGATTTTCTTTTAGCATTCAGATGTGTGGTGCCCATAGCAACCAATCACAGTGCAGCTTTTATTTTACCTCAGCGGTATAAGAAATAGCAACCAATCACAGCGCAGCTTTTATTTTACCTCAGCGGTATAAGAAATAGCAACCAATCACAGCGCAGCTTTCATTTTACCTCAGTCCTATAAGAAATGAAAGGTGAGCTGTGATTGGTTGCTATGGGCAACAAAGACAGATTTTCTGGTAGACAGCTCTCATAAGAGTCTGGTGCCGGCCTAGTTTTCCATCCCCACCCTGTACTTGTAAATTGATGATTGCAGAATGGCTGCCGCGCGTAGCCTGCATACAATCGCAGCATGCCGCGGTTTCTCCCCCGCAAGCGGAAAATCACAATCTATTTCCACTCGTGGGCAGGAATTCGCGTTTTCTCATAGCGTGCTATGTGCTGGATTTGCTGCAGAATCCGGAGGCGGTCGCGCGCTCCAGATTTCACAATGCAAATCCGCCCGTGTGCAGAAGGCTTAAGGCCTCATGTCCACAGGCGGATTTTCGCTGCGTAATCCGGAGCGGGTGAACGCCTCTGCAGCAAATACCGCCCATAGCATGCTATGGTGAAATGATTCTTCATGCACACGAGCAGAAAACAATTGCGCATAAAAAATCGTAGCATGCTCTATTGTACTGCGATTCCCGCACGTTTGGCTTCCATTGAAGTCAGTGGAAGCCGTCTGCTCTGTGGTCCGTCCGCAATTGACACTGTGGATGGGCCGCGGGAAAAGCAGGAGCTTGAGGCGAGCTGTGCGGACCATCCACAGTACAGATGATAAAACGGAATGACAAGTACGCGCGGGCACCGCTGACGCCAGGGTTGGATTCCGCTGTGGGCTCCCGCATGCAAAATCCGACCCGCCCGTGGACATGAGGCCTAAAGTGGAATTCTGGGCATTTACTACTGATGACCCATCCTCAGGACACACATAACATGGCATCTGCCATGTTGCATCATACATATTACAGACAGCAATTCTATTCCACGCAGCGCCCGTCATCATCCAGAACAAACGTGACACGGGGTTCATGATGTCTCCCGATGTTATCGAGAACATACTGGGAATAATCCGTCATCTGACGGGAAGGGGTTAATTGGACGAGTTGGTGATTATGCTGGAGGGCTGAACAGACGAGCTGCTACTAATCTGTGGTACTCGGTACATATAACATGTCTGGGCGAGTACCGTCTGATTGCAGTATGGACGAATATCGCGCAGGAAAATGACCCATCATGTTAATTTCTAGGTGTTTATACACACGGGGGATTTTTCTTTTGGTCCGAGATAGAAAAATCGCAACTTTTTATCTGGGGGGGGGGGGGGGGGGGTTGCGCACGATATCCCAAATTATTTTCTATGGGAGCTATATAGAAAAAAAATGCGAGTGCAGCCATGCAATGCTTTTTTTTTTCTTGCAAAATGCATCACCGCGGGTAAAATCTCCTGTTCTAAGCGGGATTCTCGGACCAATATCGCACTCGCCTGTGTAAATACGGCCTGACGGGTGCATCAGATATCCCTGCTGTAGCCAGCAATACTGACCTGTCCAGAGTCAGATGCGCATGGCAAATATGTGTCACGTGACCTGCCTACATATGCGTCCACCTATCCTGCAAATATAGAATTGGAATACCCCTTTAACCCATTGAGATATGTTTGTTTGTTTGTTTTTTTCTTTCAATTTTCTTTTCTTTTTTACAAAAATCATAACCTTTTGGATTTTTCTGTTGATGTCTGAGGGCTTCTTTTTTTCCCCCGCAGGATGTGTTGTATTTTTCAGTTAATATACTGAAAAACTTTTCAACATTCCTATGGTACATTATAAAGTGTAACTAAAGTCCTATAACAAATCGGACTTTAGTTACACTTTATAATGTACCATAGGAATGTTGAAAAGTTTTTCAGTATATTATAAATGGATTGAAATGGGGGGGAAAAAGCAATTGTGCCATTTTTTGTTTGGGGGGGGGGGGTCTTGTTTTTACACTACACAGTGTGGCAAAAACTATGTAACTTGATACTGTGGTCTGTACAATTACACCAATGCCAAATTTATGTTTTTTTTTCTTTTCTTTGGTAGTACTTTAAAAAATATATATATTTTTGCCACCATAGTCTGACCGCCATAACTTAATTTTTCCATCAGCGCAGCTGTGTGAATGCTGTTGTTTTTTTGTTTTTTGCAGCATGGCGTGTGGCTGTTATTGGTACCATTTTGAAGTAAAATACAACTTTTTGATTGCTTTTTATTAATTTTTCTCCTCCTCATGACAGAATAAGTGATGCACTATTTTAATAGCTTACTGCCAAACTCTTAAATATGTTTTTATTTAAAAAAAAAAAAAAAGAAAATATATATATATATATATATATATATATATATATATATATATATATATGAATGAAAAGAAGCTTTAAAAAATAATTCAAATAAATAAAAAAATAATAATAATAAATAATTATATATATAATATATATATATATATAAATTTTAGTATCCTTTAAATTTTTTTTTTTTTTGTCCCTGTAGGGGTCTTGAAATTACACTTATACAACATACTGAAATACTTCAGTATTGCAGTATATTGTATTTTTACAGGCATCCTATTAAGATGTGCCACAGGCATGTCTCAATAGGCAGATATACATGGTGCTCTCAGAAGGTTCCAGGCTGCCATGGCACCCGGCTATCTCATTGCCTGGTAGCCATTTATGACCTCCAACCACTGATGGGGCTATTGAAATGCCGCTGTCAGAATTGGTTGATGAATTTGGTTGCCATTGATCCCTCGTTTTGTTCTCAACGAATTAGGCACTTTATATTAATAAGGATTTTCAAGTTGCGTTCTCCATTTGTGGAGGTTCGATGTGCGAGTAAAGAGTTCCTGTAATATATTTGAGCATGTATATGTGGATATTTGATTAGCAGTGAGTGCTGTTATGGGAAGATGTAATAATAGGGATAGAATATAGTAAGTGCTCTGGAACGAGGCGCTGGCTCCATCAGACTGTCTGGGGCCTGGACTGAACTGACAGCTCCGACACAATCCGGTCCGCTGCGGGCGGTAATAATAATAATTATAGATTCATTAGGCCTCGGAGCCGTCTAGTCCGCACTAGTATTGTCACGTAATGCCAACGACGTACATGGGGGGGGGGGGGGGGGATGCTTGCAACTTAGGCGTACGTTTTAGAAATCGTATGCGCGATGTACATTTTACTACGCTTTGATCTGTATTTGACATGAAAAACGCATACGTTTTTGCCATAATCTTATGAAACGGCAATGAAGTACTGGAATTCAATACAGGAAAAGTTGGCCAGTGTGTGCGCTGGGGGCTCAGAAAAACGTATGCGAACGCAAACCCATGCGTTTCCCATTGACTGCAATGCAAAAAAAAAATTATTTATTTTTTTTGGTTTGTTTATTTTTTATCCATTGTCTTTGTGGAACAGAAACGCATAGTAGGCTACGCTTTTCGACTTCCATCCCCACAACCCCCCCCCCCCCCCCACTAAAAAAACAGCGTATGGGAATATGTGCTTGCTTAAATGTAGACAAAGGTATGCATTGGTTGCCTATATTTAACCCACTCTAGTCTAGGGTTCCGTTAAACGCTACGTTTTTAGCCATTTTCCTTGAGTAAAAAGGTGTACGTTTCACGGATGACAATACGACAATGCGGACGGGCCCTATTGGCTCGGTTTACCAAAGCGCCAGGCGTTCTGTGTTTTTCTGTTCCATCATAGGAAGGCAAAAACATAATGCAACTCGGGGCTAGATCTGTCACATGACCGGAATGGCACCTGACGGATCCCTTTAACTCCGTTGGGTTTGCATCATGCCAAAAAAAAAAAAATCTATTTTTTTTCAGCTTTTTAAGTTAATTCTGCAACAGAACCGATCTGAATGAGCCTGACACAAAAATGGACTTGCTGCCCGTAGCAACCAATCACAGGGCAGCTTTCAATTTTCCAGGGCTGTGTATAAAATGAAACCTGAGCTGAGATTGGTTACTATTGGGATGTTTTTTGTTTTTCTTCATTTAGTCTCCTGGATGTTTTATAAAGGGAATCTGTTTATCAAAGTCTTGAACGTTCTTTCCTGAAATTCAGGTGACCGTTATCAAAACTGAGGCAAAAATGGAGCAGTTGCCCATAGCAACCAAAGGGATTCAACTCTCTTTTTTGAGAGGCCCATTGGAAAAGGAGAGCAGCGACCTGATTGGTTGCTATGGTCTTCTGCTCCAATTTTTCCTTACCAGTTTTGATAAATCTCCACTTCTTTCTTATTTTGTATATAAAATAATATTTATTTTTCTGTCTGACGACATGTTTTTTTGCGGGACAAGTTATGTTTTTCAATGCTACTATTTAATTTACAATATAATGTACTGAAAAACTTAAAAAAAAAAATCTTAGTGCAGTGAAATTGGAGAAAAACACAATCTCGTATTTTTATTTATTTTTTTTTTGGGGGGGGGGGGTGTCTTGTTTTTATGGCATGGCAGCAAAAATATGGGTCAGTGTGATTCCGGCGATGCCACACTGAAATGCATTAGATAATGCAATACTAGGCAGACAGCCGGGATGTGACTGTGGAAAACAAATTGCGGCATGTCCTATTTCTGTGCGAGCCTCACAGAGGCCCGCAGAGAAACGTCACTAGTAAAGCACCAACTCCACTCTGCGCGTGCGCCCACTGGGCACATAGCAGAGCAGGGAGACGCCGGGAGCAGGGATCCGATACAGCCATCTGCAGGAAGCCTT
The DNA here is from genome assembly GCF_035609145.1 of Eleutherodactylus coqui. Classification (NCBI taxonomy): domain Eukaryota; kingdom Metazoa; phylum Chordata; class Amphibia; order Anura; family Eleutherodactylidae; genus Eleutherodactylus; species Eleutherodactylus coqui. Next base: position 112,165,282 of record NC_089847.1, read on the forward strand.
CATTTACTTTTTTTTTTCTTTAGCCCCCTGAGGGGACTTGAACTTGCAATTGTTCGATTGCTTATACAATATACAGCAATACTTCAATATTGCAGTATATTCTATAAAGATGTGCCACAAGCACAGCTTAATAGACAGGAACACATTGCAGCCCTGGGTGGCCTTTAAGAAGCCCCAGGTTGCCATGACACCTGAACAGCACCCTGCAATCTCATTGGGCCATTTCGGACATTTAAGTGACCATCTGGACATTTAAATGCTACTGTCAGAATTGACAATGGCATCTAAATGATTAACCCCAGTGGGAATTATCATGGCGGTTGGGTGTCCGCTGTCAAAGACGGCTGACACCCACAGTGTATGGACTGGGCTCTGCTCCTGAGTCCATACAAACCCCACAATGTATGCCTGATGCTGCCAAGGGGTTAAAATAAATAAATCTCGTTCTGCAAAAAAACAAGCCCCCATATGTCAGGAAGGCTAAAACTGGCTGTGGCGCCAAGGAGATATGACGGTCGCTTGACCGTGATTGGATGATCTCTCACCCAAAACTATTGTTTATGTGAAAAGTTTCAAAAAAAGTTTTGATAACTTCTGGTAATTACTTATTAGGATGTTCCTTATTCTTAATAAAGCTGCATCTGTGTTTTTGGAATCCCCCTCCAACATGTTCTCTGTAATGGCGTCGCATGTCAGACCCGTTGTTCAATGTACAGACTGTACAGTACCCGCTATGGGGAAGCGCGGCGCGGCACGTGTGACCTTGGGGATCTTGTTGGCAGGATGGAGTTTGGCATTTGGATTCAACTGTTGCTGGAGTGAAACAATGTACTTCTCATTATCACATGGCGTATGGTTAACCCCCTAGCATCTGCCTTGTTGTCCTACAATGCAAACTCCAAAAAATTAATGTATGGGCGACTGTGGATTTCCAAACTTTTAGTTACCTGCAAGGAGATTTGGGGGTCTTCAGTGGAAAACCAAACCAGCAACATAGACATATATTTAGAAATGAGTCCTAAAATACAAGAGGGACTGTCATCAAGGACTTGCCTATTAATCACACGAGTGTATGGTCACAGCCTATTACACTGTACCAATCCCCTATAGGCGGCCATATTGCCACTCACACGAATTGCGCAAGATCACAGCATGCGGAAATGTGGATATTTGACTATTTTATGCCTACCAATGAAATCCTGATGGATATCTCTGCCTCCCAATGAAATACTGCGCATGCGTTCCCACCAGTATAAATTGGACATGCGCATTTGACTCTTCCTTTACAGGGGGCCGCTTCTCTTCTTCAATGAGCATGCGCAGTCCATGCTTGACGTCAGACGTCTGCCGCTATACGGTGTCTCCTGCTTACCATTTTTGGTGATGTTTGTGATATAAGTCGCCACATGGACAGTCCTGCACCAAAAAGCAGTATTTAAAGTATGCAAATGTCTTTCAGTATGTAATGTATAATCTATGCACAATAAGTAAAAGCGTTGATGATGCGCAAAAGTTTCCGTATATCTGCGGGTTCAAAGGAAAGAACTAGAGAACAGATTTTCTGTGCATGCGCTGAACACTAGTTGCAGCACGCTTGCGTGGGATTTTACTCAAGATTTCGTCACTTGACTGTCTTGTCAATCGGTCAGCAGTATGATGTAATACTCAATGAAATAGTAGGCTGGATTGAGAAAAACTTTGATTCTGATGCAATTGAGTGGCCTTTTAGAAAACCGAGCTGGCACTATCTAGTCTGTGTGGCTGCGTCATAATGGTGGTAAGTGGAACTTAACTCACAAAACTTTGATGACAGTCCCTTTAAAGGGGTGGTCTCGCGAAAGCAAGTGGGTCTATACACTTCTGTATGGCCATATTAATGCACTTTGTAATATACATCGTGCATTAAATATGAGCCATACAGAAGTTATTCACTTACCTGCTCCGTTGCTAGCGTCCCCGTTGCCATGGTTCCGTCTAACTTCGGTGTCTTCTTGCCTTTTTAGACGCGCTTGCGCAGATCCGTCTTCTCCCTTCTTCTCCCTTCGGCTCCGCTCGGCAGCATCGGCATTTTGGCTCCGCCCCCTTGTACGCATCATCGCGTAGCTCCGCCCCATGACGTGTGCCGGTTCCAGCCTCCTGATTGGCTGGAATCGGCACGTGACGGGGGCGGAGCTACGCGATGACGCGGAAAAGGGGGCGGAGCCAAAACTCCGATGCTTCCAAGACCAGCCGAAGGGAGAAGATGCATCTGCGCAAGCGCGTCTAAAAAAGCAAGAAGACACCGAAGTTAGACGGAACCATGGCAACGGGGACGCTAGCAACGGAGCAGGTAAGTGAATAACTTCTGTATGGCTCATATTTAATGCACGATGTATATTACAAAGTGCATTAATATGGCCATACAGAAGTGTATAGACCCACTTGCTTTCGCGAGACCACCCCTTTAAGTCCTGATCTATCTCAGACCCTTGCAAGTCGCTAGAACACAGGGCCATCAGCACTCGGCTATGTGCGTTGGCTTGCATTGGCGTTTTTTAAATCCCCTCGGGCTATATGAAGGCGGGCAGCACTGGGCACTTGAGTACCCGGATCTCCTCTAGTTAAAAACTGGGGTTTCTGATTGTAGTAAATAGATGTGATTCATTAGTTAATCAGATTTGTAATCTACTTTCCTCACCATATGTGTTTGCTGTCAGTGAATAGTGTCCTATGTGCACAGATGGATAATCTCACTTGCCTTTGCTTGGAATTACAGGATCATGCCTTTTGAACCTGATAAATCGCAACCGCCGGAAAAAGAACCATCAGATGAACCCAGCGGCGCTAACCGCAACAGCAGCGGCGCAGATGTCTCGGAGGAATCGGTGCGAAAGAGAATCCGGCAAAATACCCCAAGCCCACACAGAGGGAACACCCCACAGGGTGAGAGTTTCTATCCTTTCAGCTAGAGCCATTTGTTAAAAATCTGTAAACTAGCAGTGGTCTCCTCTCCTGAACCCCCCTTTAGTAAATACTGGTATTCCACATAATGAGCAGATCTCCCCTCTTACATGGCAAGATGTGTAGATCAACGACTGTTTGCTACTTCGTTGGCTAATTGTTGGTCTCTTTAAACAACCTGTCGAGCGAATGAGCTTTCATAAGGACTGATCATCTGCCCGTGTAAAGGCCTATTATGCACTGATGGAGGGATACCTTTCTAGATTACCCAAGGACATAGCTAGAGTTACTACTGTACAAAGAAACGAATATTTATGTTTTCTATACAAATTTTAGAAAATTGCTTCGAAAGCTATGAATAAAAATGTTATGATTTTCTTACTAAGATGCACTACATCCAGTTAGCCAGCAGGTGTCGCTGCTGTTTCTCTGCTTCTAAACCGCAGGAATTTCTGGATTGAAATTTTATTTTAATGACATGTATTTTACGAGTGCAGGAGATGACATTACATATATTCATCCAGCCCTGTAATCAGAAAATTACACCTGATATACGTCACTGAAAAAGCCCTTATAATCGCTCTATTGTTCCATATGCCAAGCAGTAGGATGTTCGGCCAGGTAAATATTTTGTCTTTCCTCTGTGTGTTGCAGCCAGTCCCCCTCGCTTTGTGTCAGTGGAAGAACTCATGGACGCAGCTAAAGGGGTTACCAACATGGCTTTGGCTCATGAGATTGTGGTCAATGGAGGTTTTCAGATCAAACCCATGGAGTTGCCTCAGGGAAGGTAAGATGTGATGTCATCAGACTATAGTGCCATCTGAGGACCCGACATGAATCTCTTGGGTTCTATAATACTACATTACCCCGGCAAAACCAGAGCTGTTTTCCTGGAGCAGGACATGAGCCGATCATCTGTTTTCTGCGGCTGGTGCGATCCTCAGGTGGTTGCATCTGATGGCAAAACCCCTTTAAGGAATAATACATCTCAACCCCTTAGTGACAGTACACCTTTTTATGGTGGTCACTAAGAGGCCTTAAACTCGCACAATTGCCTTTTTATGGCAATGCGGGTTTCAGCCGGGATCCTGCTGTAATGACCAGGAGCAGAGAAAACTCTGGTTCTGACTATTGAACTCCTTCCATGCTGCGATCAATAGCGATCGCAGCATATAAGCAAGTGACGGGGAGGGGACTTCATTGTCACCCATCAGCACTCTATGATGCGATCAGTAGATGCCAATGGGTTTCCATGGGGGCAGGAGGCCTGACAAGGGCCTGCATGTCTGCCAAGTGGCTCAGCCTCCAGCAGAGTGTAATAGGCTGACAGCATGGTCATCGCATTCTTCCATACAGAAGTAATGCAGTGAGTGCACATTGATTGAGCTAATGATTGAGCGATCGCATCTTCAAGTCCCCCTGAGGGCCTAAAAAACATTGTGAAAATAAGTCCAATAAATTTATTCAAAAAATGTAAAATTTTTAAAAGAAACCATTTTTCCACCAGAGAAGACTTTCAAAGTACACATAACCGTTACCACCACGCTCATAATGACTTGAACAATCTTTATTTGTCCCAAGCTGTGAAAGAATTGAAAATTCTCTTGTGTTTTTTTTCTGTTTGTGTACCTTGCAAAAAATCCAATGAATTATTAAAAAGTCACATGTATTCCAAAAATCAATAAAAACTACAACTCCTCCCCCCCCAAAACATAGTTCTGTGGGCGGAAAAAAAGAGTTCTGGCATTCTCAAAAGGACGTTGAAAAAAAACTATGAAACTAGCTTGATCATTAAAGGGTTTGTCCGAATTAAGGAAACCCCTCGTCACCCGTTCCTCTATGTGTTAAAATACTAAATCATCGGTTACTCGCCTCTCTCCACTCGCCTGCTGGCAGCCAATGACAGCTCTCAGCGATCATGGGTGAGTTCTGTCATTGGCTCCTACAGCAGGTTTATGGGACGTTACAGCAGGCTGAAAGCAAAGAGCGGAAACCGGAGCTGGCGGTGGAGGATGAGTGGAGAGAGGTGAGTAACTGCCGATTTGTTATTTTAATGCACGTAGGAACCTGGTGACGGGTTTCCTTAACTCGGGCCTATTTTGCACCATTAAAAGGGGTTTTCTATCACGAAGGGGTTAAAATAAAAAAATAAAGTTCTCTAATCCTTATAATAGGGGTTCACACTGACTTCTGGTTGTGGTCAAATCGTGACTATGTGGCCTCGTTGCAGGAAAAAGTAGCAGGTGACTTGTGACCATTGTGTGACTTGCTTGTGCAACCTTTTTCACTATGGCTATGGTAATGCACAGGTTTACCTCAACCAAAAGCTGTTGTTCAATCCGAGACTAAAGGCACCTTTACACGGCATGACTATTGGCCGATTAGTTTCTCAAAAGAGAGAAATCGAGCAATAGTTGTTCAGTGTAACCCCGCCCACCGACTGGGAAACGAGAGATAAGTCGCTAGTCGTTTTGATTAGAGTTGCTGGTTGATCAAAAGTTGTATGGTGTAAAGTCAGTCGTTTGCATCTGAATGACCTGTGAATGAATTTGCCCGGAGATCCCCCTCTAGCAACAAAAATTCGGCAAACGGCTAACGAGCAATCCTCGTTCCAAATGAACGACTGTCATTCATACACTTCAACAACTTTACTATCTGAAGCATAGTTGCCCCGTGTAAAGGTACCTTTAGCTGTCAACTTGGTTGCAGCTAACTTATGGGTTGTCACCCAGCTTTATCTGACTTCTAGCTGGAGGTTTGGTCTAGTAATACACTGCAATAAGAGAATTGCAGTGTATTTGCCATTCAGAAGCCTGAAAAAGTTGGTTGTAAACTTTTATTAAGGTTGTTATCCATTTTTACGAGAGAATTTTCTAATGACGTAAAAGACCTGGCATTGTTTTCTAATATAGGAGGAAGCGCTTACTACATGGAAAATTGGCAGATTTCCTTGTTCCCTTGCTACTGTAAATCCTAACTACATGTCAACCGCTTTCGTCTCAGTACCATGGCATGAGCTTGATGAAGCAGAACATTGAATGTGGTCTTTGTCACCTTTATCATACAGTACGTGTTTCCTTCCATAACCCTGGAACATCAACCTTACGTGTCAGTGAGCTGAAGACCGGATTCACACGGGGAATAAGGAAAACTTATCTGTATTCCAAGTATTTGACTAAAATAGCAGACTTCCTGGTGCCATCCTAGTGCCAGGCAGGAGGGCACACTACTGCATAGTAAATGCTATTGTCTGTCCGTAATGAAGATGTCCTTGTTCTCATCCCAGCACGGAAATGTGCGTCTATAGGGGAAAATACGGATTATGTAACTGACCTTTTGATAGATGACTATCTAATAATTTGTATATCATTATTATTTTAGGAAAATTTAGACTACTGCTTTCATTTTTCAGGGCGGCTTTACACGGGACCGCGATCGGTCGAATAGAGAGTGCAAGGGACAAGTGTTTCATGTAGACGCGGCACCAGCTAGGTGGAGCGCGAGAATTCGATCACTAGTTGCTAGTCGTTTTGTTGCAAAAAATAGTCGCTGACTGATTAATTAATCATCATCTGGTGGTATTCATGGTCTTTCAACTACTAGCCAGCAACTTTGCAGGGAAGCGTACTCTTGTTCGGGGTTAATTGCATATGGCCTGCGGGTCGGAAGCCTCTATTGACTTCAGTGGAGGCTGTCCAGTTTTTTTTTTTTTGTTTTTTTTTCCCCGTCCTCTCACAGAAAAAGCAATTCGTATTCCGCAAGTATGAAGAAAAAAAATCTAAACTACATGCCTTTCAATGTTTGCATTTTGCCGTGCGGACCGCGATCGTGGATTCCGCAATTAGAATCTGTTTGTGTGATCAGTAGGCCTATTGATCAATTGATCGTCGGGAGATCATCGATAGTAAAAGTCCCAGACAACCCTTTAATTTAGTCCTCTATCTTTTATTATCGGATGACCAACTGACATATGGAAAGGGTTGTCTTCATGTTTTTTGATATTCTATATATTTTTTTCTTTTTCTTGTAGCCTCGAAAGAACCGTTCGGGACATTGTACATAAAGCATTCTGGGATTGCCTGGAAACTCAGTTTAGTGAAGACCCGCCCGTTTATGATCATGCCATTATATTACTTGGAGAGATTAAAGAGGTAATAGTAATGTGACCAGACTATCGTAATCTGGAATGTTCTATCTGGTAAACCCTGAAGAAGTCTCCACTGGTCCTCCTGAACGTGGTAGGTTCTTTTATGACAGTCTGTGTCTTTGCCCCATTCACACATTACAGGCTGCCAAAAACACCAGACTGATTGGATGAGAACTGGAATCTCCCCAAATCCGGTGTCTGATTTATACTGCGTTTCAACAAGCGAAAGTGAACGATAATCGGTTGGTTTAGACCCGAGACGCCGCCGAATAAGTTTCGTTCGCCGTTTAGATTCAGCCGGCATAAAAAACATCATCGGCTCGTTCACTTCTCGCTGCTTTCAAACGCTTCCTGCTCATAGCAATGTGAAATGCTGAACGAGAAATGAACGATTCTCAACAGTGATTTGCCTGTCTAAAGCCCAATGTCCACGGGCCATAGGGAACCCATGGACGTCTTACGATCAGTCCGCAGCTGACCCTGTGAATGGGCTGCAGATTCTGCGGCAAAGCAGGGGTTTGGGGGGAAAAAAAAGAACTGTGCATGTACGCCGGCCCGCACTTCCGCGCGTATCTGCAGTACAGAAAAAACTCGGGCAGGTAAACAGGGCACCTTGGCCATGGCCATGGGCAGGGTCGGATTCCGCTACAGGCTCCCGCATGCAGTATCCAACCCGCCCATGGACATGAGGTCGAAACAGGCTGCGCAAAAGAGCGGTGTTGTCATTTGCTCGTTCAAACGAGAATCGGCTTGTCTAAAAAGGGGCATTAGAAAGTCTTGGGCCTCATGTCCACTGGCAAATTATATTTAGGAAATCCTCGCGTAAAAAAAAAAAAAAAATGTAAATCCGCAACCCATAGGAAAGCATTGACCATCTGCAGTTAATGAAATAGCCGCGGATGGTATTTTAAGTGATTTGCGGATTTCGCACGCGTGGAAAAAAAACTCAAGATGCTCCATTTTAGTACAGATCACACGTGCGGGAGCTCATAGAGCTCATATCGAAAGATCTCCCGCATGCAAAAAAAGACAATTATAGTGCATCCGCAGCAGAAGTCCGCGCAGGCCTGATTTTTTTTTTTTTTTTTCCATGCACATGAGGCCTTAGGAGAGATCAGTTGAGATATGAGCTCTATGAGCTCCCGCACGCATGATCCGCACTAAAATGGAGCATGTTGCGTTTTTTTTCACCCGCGTGAAATCCGCCAATCACTTAAACCATACGCAGCTATTTAGTTAACTGCAGATGGTCAATGCTTTCCTATGGGATGCAGATTTGGGTTTTTTTGTTTTTTTTTCATGTGCGGATTTCCTGAATATTATTTCCCAGTGGGCATGAGCCCTTACTCCTTCTATCATTCACTTGGGGCTCCAGACTACAAATAATTACCTAGGAGCAGTATGAAAAATTTAGTTGCCAAATTTAAATACCTATATAATGTTAAAATGAAATACTTGGTGTGCTATATTTTAAATGACACCTACACATCCAGAATGCCGGCCTACTCGTCATATAATGACTACTGGAGCAGTGCTCTCCCCAAATGACTGCAGGAGCCACCTGCTCGCAGTATATTAATGACACCCGGACACCCACAGTAGCCCCTTGGCAGTACAGACACATTCAAAGCCCCCCTCCTACAAATAAGAGCTGTGCCCGCTTGCAGTCTGTTGACCATTCCCGGTCCCCACAGCAATAGCATCTGGACACCCCTCCCCTATCACTACTGTGATAGGAGCTATTGGCAGCTTGGCTCAGAATTCTAACATAGCCGCAGGAAGTGTTAAAAGGAACAGCAGGAGGATCAGCCCGCATGCAGATACCTCTCTCTGACTTTCAGGGCTGTTGGTTGTCAGGAGGCGGGTCTTCTAGCAGACATGTCTAGCATGCTACACGCTAGGCATCACTGCTAGATGCAGAGGAGGCACTCCTTAATATAACCAGCAGCTGTGTGGGGGATGTTGGTTGCAAATGGCGACAAGCCTTAAGTCTGGTCGGCATTTGCAAAAACTTCGCCAAATTGGCAACCTTTTTGGTTGCCCTCTGGATCCCTGCATTCACAGCTCATACCAGGGGATGTGATCAGCTTCTTTTACTGTCCAGGAGATTACCCCAGGCACTTCTGCCATCACGAATGTAACACAATTTCTTTTTATGTTTTTAAAGGCCCTCTTCTCTTTCCTGCTACCTGGTCATACACGACTGAGGAATCAGATCAATGAGGTCCTGGACTTGGAGCTCATCAAGCAGGAGGCAGAGAATAGAGTCCTGGACATCCCCAAACTGGCTAACTTCACTATAGGGATGATGGGGACGCTGTGTGCACCGGCTCGAGATGAAGAAGTCAGGAAGCTGCGTGATATTAAGGAGCCAGTACCCCTGTTCAGGTAAATTTAATACCGATATTTGTACATGCAATTAAGAAAGTGCCATATGGGGCGGATGTGCATTGAGTCTTCATTTTAGGGGTATTTCCACTGGGTCTGATGTGGATCCAAGTGTGCTTCCATGACTCCCATTGAAGAGAATGGAGACAGCTGCGGACATGCATGGCCATCTGTCCATTCGTTCTCCTGGATTCAGAGGCCATCTCACTAGGCTGAACGGGAGTTGGCCTACTGGATGTAGGTGCGGGTTGGATACGTGGGACACCCATCTTTTGGGCAGATTTATTTGCAAGTGTACCGATCACAAAAAAATGACAATCACTCCTGTAAATGTGGTTTGGATGTAGTATAGCCAGAAAATGGTGCAGAGTTTGAAAATCTGGCAAAGGGGAAGAAATTTCCCTCCTTCATGTGCAACTACTCTCCATAGGAGCGAGCGTAGTTGCGCCTACAGCCGTCTGAAACTGCCCTCAGTGTGCGCACAATCTCTGCCTCTCCCGGTCTTCTATTTAACTAATCTGCAGTTGTGTTTATGGGGTAGGCAATATACACTTCTCTAGTTTGCTGTGGGCATGGGCAGATTCAGACGAGCATGGTTTAGTCCCCTTATGCGGCCATGATAGTCACAGCCGTATAACGGTACAAAACCAAACCACGGATCTCTATGGTATTTCAGTCGTTACGTTTTCACCAGCTCTTTTCCCGCCTGTGATTTGTAGGGCTAAGAAAAGATAGGACCTGCCCTATCCTCCCCGCGGGTAGGCCGCCTGTACATGGGCGAGTCAGACCCTGCAATTGGGATTCCCGCAGCAGAGTTCGACTTGGTCGATGACCCCTGCGTACCTGTCCGGCAGCGTCTTTCTGCCCTGCCGATGTGCTGGCTGACACTCTGTTGCTCATGCACAGTAGGCGCCGACAGCGCTGCGGGACGGACGGCTTTCATTGACCTTCAATGGAAGCCGTATGTGTATAGTCTGCGGAAAATCACAGCATGCTGCGATTTCTCCCCCGTGAGTCCCGCTCCGGATTTCGCAAGGCAAATCCGTTTGTGTGCAGGAGGCCTTAATGTAAAAGGGGTATGGCCTATCCTGTTCCGTCTAGAGTTGGGGGCCTCCAGATAGAACCGGATGTTGGACAAGTGGCAGGAAAAGCATCTATGCCAACCTATAACTGACGCCTATGACATAATTAATAGGACATACTGTGTCTCATGTTAAAATACTCCGCCCTCCTCCCTTGCTCCCCCACGGCATCTCAGATCCACTGCCGTCACCACTCCTGGTTCGGTACCCGTGGAACAACCCAGGCGGCGCAGTGACATAATTGTGCCGCCTGCATCACAGAAGAGCCAGGCGGTGGAGCAGGAAAGCTGCCATAGGCAGTTTGTAGGAGAGGAGAGGGGCGCTGAGTCTTATATACTCCTCTGTGTCTTTCCACCCCCCCCCCCCCACACTCCCTCACTGAACCCCCACCCCCACCCCCGAGTCTGCTGCTCCGTATTACATGTACTTCTAGTCCAATCACATTCTCAGTATTACATTGCTGAGTACATGCAACGAGACCAGAAAACCCAAATAATACAAGCAGTAGTAGAAGGATACGATGGAAATAAAAGCAGACACACAGTGATATTCGGGTGAAAATAAAGAATTTTATTGATTTACAATTTTATTAATAATGATGATTTGATGAATATTTTAACTAAAAGCCAAGGATATGTTAGATCCATTGATTCAGGGGAAGGCGAAAAACCCCTAAAATGGGGAAAAATTCCCTCCCGACTCCACTGAGGGCAGTCAGACAAGTTCCCTGGATCACGTATTGTAATAAATGAATCCAGGGGAAGGCGAAAAAACCTCATTGAGCGTCTGCTAATTCAGCTTCAGATGAGGAAAAACTCCTTCCCGACTCCGCACACGGCAGCCAGAACCGTCCCCGAATCAAGGTCAGAGAGTGACCAAATGTTTAGGAAGTGACCGAATTGGTGGGGGGGCAGTTGTATTGATCCAGAGGAAGGAAAGAAAAAACCCCTTTAACACATCTGCCAATTGGTTCTGATATAAGGGGAAAAACATTCCTTCCTGACTCCAAATATGGAATCGGAAATTAGTCCCTGGATCAAATGCCGATGCAGATACTCGCCTCATCTCCATCCGATGTCGCGGGCGCCGCCGGTGAGTTCTGTCTTGATAGTTGAATGTGGGAGGCGCTGGTCCATCCTACTGTGCCCAACTTGTTGCCAGAAATGAGAAGTTGGACACAGGGTGCTGAGCTGGCGCATCTTCTGGCAAATCCAGGTGGCCGGTACCTACAGCGTGCTGCAAGAGGAAGAAAGAAACAGAGATATAATAGAAGTATATAATATTTTCTCCTCTTCTAGACACTTGGCATGGAAATATAATATCCAGTAAGTCTTCACTTACGGGGAAAGGTTTAAATGGTGGCACTATTCTCCTCTGCTCCAGTTCCTCCCAGCGCACGTCTCCGAAAAACGGGTGGCTTCTGATGTCTCCGGTCAGTCCCAGGCGCCTCTCCGGATCCTTCTGTAGCAGCTTCTTGATGAGATCTCTCAGGTCGGCATCCAGCCACGGTGGAAAGATTGGCTTGTCGGTGGTGATCGACTGCCGGACGATGTGTAGCTGTTGGCCATCAAAAAATGGTGAATGTCCGGTTGCCATTCTGGACACAACGATGCCCATACTCCACCAGTCCACTGCTACGTTGTAGGCTTGCTTCAGGATCATCTCTGGGGCCATGTAGCGGGTTGTTCCTTCCACTCCGCGGATCTTGCTGGACGCTGTCAGACCGTCTTGCGCCAGACCCAGGTCGATAATTCGGATGTGCCCATCTCTGTCCAGCATGATGTTGTCTGGCTTGATGTCTCTGCAATGAAAAGAAAATCCTTTTTAGAAACAGCGCCTCTCCTGTCCATGGCTGTATCTGGTACTGCTGCTCAGCCTCATTCAAGTACATAAAGCTAAGCTGCAGAACCTGACAGCTCATGGAAAACAATGAGAATATCAATCCTGTTCCTCTTGCCGATGCACGATGCCACGCCGGTGGAGAAACTGGAGGCCGCAGATCAGCTCCGCTGTGATGAACCTGATGAAGAGAGGAAAGTGTTTAGTATCAATGGTGATCATTCTGGATAACTGCTGCACAATGTCATCTTACCTCTAACATCACCGATCCGCCCGCCGAACCCCAGAACTGGTTACTCACTGTGTAGTGGGACGGTTCAGTTTACCCGATACGGTAATCAGGGTCTGCAGGCTGCCGCCGGACAGGTACTCCATGACGAAGTAGACGTGATCCTCAGACTGTAGCGTGGCACTGAGATGACACAGGAACGGGCAATCTCTGGCTGCCAGAAGTAGTCTTCTCTCTCGCTGAAGCTCTTCTTTGTTGTCCTCCTCCTTGTTGATCATCTTGATGGCCTTGAAGATGCTTCGGCGACAGACTGATGCCAGGACGACCTAAGGAAAAAATGCAAAATAAGCATTTCGATTCTTCAAACTCCTTGATAATGATCTACAGAACATTACTGTTGGCCCTCTCCCGCACCAAAATGGCTAATGGTGGGGAACGTACGGAGTATCCGCACTATAACTCTACGGATGGGATTTTACATCTGATTTAAGAAGAAATAGAGAAGTGTAAAACTTACCTTGCCGAAGCTGCCCCTGCCCAGTACCTGATGGAACCTGAACCCTCTGATGGTGAGTCGGGCGCTGGACCTGGGTGTAACGGCGGGGGTGCTGGGTCCTGAAGGGAGAGAATAAGGAATACCGTGTGGAAGAAATGTAAGAAGACAAGCGGAGAACATGAGATGAGTCTCTAGAAAATTTCAGAATGGCGCTATTTGTTGTCTGCGGCCTGCTGAGTGATTCCCCAAAATATGGCATCACCCAAAACATAACGACCCGCATAATATTGGGGAGATTTAGGAAACGGTCTAAAAGAAAAATGGTTGTTGCTGCCCCCAACAACCAATCACAGCGCAGCTTACAATTTGTATTCTGCTCTTGTAAAATCAATACCGCACTGTGATTAACTGACTGACTGCGCTGTAATGTACATAACGACCATCTAGCCAACTATCACACTAGGACCCCCCCATCACCCCCCCCCCCCCCCCTACAATGTATAAAGTGGACGTACACACTGGTTATATGGGGGCATTTACCATAAACACATCTACAACCACTTTATAGGCAGTAAATGTCCCCATGAAGGACGCTCCCTACCTGCTCTTGGCTCCTCATCTGCCCTCCTCCTCTTCTTCCTGGGGTCTTTATCCAGGCTGTCTCCTCTCTTCCTCTTCACTTCTCCCTTCTCCTCCATCTTTTTCTCTCTTTTTATTCTCTTCGTTCTTTCCACTGGATGTAATCCCGTAGAAATCCCGCAGAGCAATCCAACAATCTTCCACACACGGCAGTCGACGGTTGAAAAGTGAGTGGCAGTTGGCTGGTGACATCATAAAGGCTGCCTGGCACATGCCATGCGGGACCTGCAGGTCCTGCATGTACCTACTCTGCTGCCATATACATTGTACTGTGGGCATCATGAGGGGCATCTGGGGTGTAGATGGGCACATAAATTCATGGTTGGGTTCCCCAATGGGGTAATGTTAAAAATAAATGGGAGATTGAGGCTAAGATGGTATGCCTGGTATATCTGGGTTGGCAGTGATGCCCATATTTCCGTTCAAGCTCCTAGAAGTTTATAATAAGTAATATTGCATGAAATCAGGGCAGTTTGGAAGATGAAGGAAGGAAATAATCCGGATGGGGGCAGTTTTGTCCAATGACTTGTCAATGATTGTGTATCTCCTGCTCTTACTGGTTACATTATCACTGGGGTCTGCTCTAAATGATCCCATTATAACTGGGGTATATCCAGCGTAGAGGGGTGCGGGAATACCTGGATGGGCTCCATGTTTTAACCATTTAATGACCAAACTGATTTAGGTCTTAATAACCAACACGTTTTTAAACTTTTTCATTCCATTTCAGGAGCCTTTGCTGTTATATTCTTTTGGAGGAATTTCAGTTTTTCCATCCTTCCCAATGTTATTTGGGATTTGTTTTCCCAGCGCTCCCCGGCGGTATAAATAATCTATCTTTATTCTTCTGTGGCGTTCACTATGCAGGGTAAAATATACAAATTAAAAAAAAAAAATTTTTTATTTTTTATTTTTTTTAGCTTTTTACCCCAAATAAACTAAAAAACAGAAAAAAGTCAGAAGAAAGATATAAAAAATAGTCCTATATGTCACGGAAGGAAAAAAAAAAAGTAGAACCTGCTTCCATCACTGCCAGCATCCCCGCACATAAAGAATTGGCCATTCTTGTTCTGTTTTACGTAACATTTAATAATCAATCTTAGATTTTTCTGTACGGTGCGATGTTATAGGCCACGCCTCTTTTACAGTTTGTTTTTGTTAATTGTCTTGTTTGCCCCCGATTCTATAACCCTGTATTTGTACAATGTGGTACGCGGTAAAAATTGTGACCTCCGAAGACCAATAAATGCCTCTTCTATCACCGCTGGCACTAGGAATGTCTTTTTAAAAAAGGGTGTCCGCGCTGATCCCCAGGCCTGCTATCAATGTGGACAGTGCTGGAAGCAGATAGCGCTGTCAACATTGCAGCTGCCCGGTTTGGTATTGCAGGCATGGCTGCCTTTGAATTCAATGGAAGCCGTACTTGCAGTAACAAATGAGACAGCTGCAATACTGACAGCGCTGTCTGCTTCCAGATTGACAGCAGCCCAGCAAACAGCTGATCAGCAGGAATCTTAGACAGTAGTCTCTGCAGATTAATGATTGATGACCTGTGTTGAGCACCGGTGTACCGTTGGGGGTCGCAATTGCGACCCGGCACCTTAACGAACGGGGCCCATGGGCCCCGCCATATGCCGTTATGCTGACGAGGCCCAACGGTTGGCACTCGGAGAGGGGGGGGCTGTTACCCCGGGAGCTGGTAGCGAATTACAGGCTGCAGATTTGCCAGGGGCACACTCCTCCCACTGAGAGACTGCAGTTGCTGTGATTGGTCACAACTGCAGTCTATCAGTGCTCTGCCAGCTGCGTGACTGGTCCGGATGGCGGTGCACTGATAGATCACTATATACAGGCGATATACATCCTGTATTTACTGCTATGGAGCATGCTGGTATAACCTTGGTATCACCTGTATAGAATTATATATGTACAACTGGTATAAGCTATACATTTCCCATATGTGGTGATATTGACCATGCTGGTATAACCTGGTATACCAGCTGTGCATATATCACTATATACAGGAGATACCCAGGTTATACCAGCATGCTCCATATCACGATATACAGGAGATGTATAAAATATAGAAGCTGTACATATATAATATACAGTAGATACCAAGGTGAGGGCTCGTGCACACAACTGTGTTTTTACCGCTTATCACGCGCTCAGACTTTCACTGATCGCGGTGGACACTGCGTATCAATACACAATAGAAATAAATCGCAGTATGCTCTATTTCTCTGCATATGTACGCAGAGTGAGTCCTATACACTTGTATGGGCCGCAGCAGGAAAAATAACACAGAAATAGAAAACAGTCGCTGATTTTCATACGCTGCGTCAAAAGATAGGCTTTGTCCTATCTTTTGCCGAGATACGTTGGAAGCTCCCATAGACATCCATGGAAGCGTGGAAAAAGGGAGGGAGAGGGATTTTAGCTGCATCCAACACTTGGAAAAGAAGACCTATATTTTTGGGTCCTGAACATGTAGAGAAAAGGAACGATGCTGTTTTACCTTTTTAATAAGATACATTATAGGTTTAGAAACAAGACACGGGGCCATCAAGTTCAACCTTTTTTGATCCGTGATGCATCATTGTTTACCAGATTTATTAGTAGTTTTTAATGCCCCCCCCCTTTTTTTTTTATTCTACCTAAAATCTTATTTGCTTTTGTAGCTGCTGCTTGGCATTGAGTGCTGCTGCTTGACTCCTTTGTAATCCGTGTACCCAAGTCCTTCTCCTGCCTGTTGTATAAAACAAAGGTTCCTATAGGCACAAACATTCTACTAAATCATGCGAACAGATAGTGAGGAGTTTGTTTTACATTATAATTACAGCTAAACAAGAAGGGTCCTTTTACACTGAGCGATTATCGTTTACATCCTTGCTGGTTCGTGGGCATCTGACGGTAATCATTCAGTGTAAATGCTAATGAATGAACGAGGGACGATAATTCGTTTGCTTATCGGTCGTCATTCAGTTTGTGCAGGCATAAAAGTCAAACTGTGACCGGCTCATGTAAACAGGCAGTCCTTCATCTATGAGCGACTGCCTGTTTACTGCGAATGGAGGCGGGTGGCCAGAAGCTATCTCCAGTCCGCTCCATTCACTGAGCAATGATGGATCCTGTGTGACAGTACAAGGGTGATTAATGCTGGGAAGATGGTCAGGCACTTAAGTCCCCAACAACCATCCCATGTAAAAGGAGCCCAAGTGTACATGGACACGGATATTTTTGAGGGGTCACTTTTTGGATCGCAAAATTGGGCAGAAATGGCCCCCATTCACACGAGCTTATTTTGCTGTGTTATACCTGCGAGAAACATGCAAGCAACAAGTGCGCAATGACATTGCATACTTGCTGCGTGCCGCCAATCACCACACACTATCTTGCCGTGTATGCGCTTGTAATATGTGTCGAGATATAACATGCAGCCATTTTTCTTGTGCGTATTTTTCACGCAGTTCGTGTGAGTGGCAACTTGGCAGTCTATGGAGGATTGGTACAGCCCATTATGCTCACGGAATACGCTGTGACCATACGCTCGTGTGCGCCCGGCCTTAGGCGACTGATATTTAAAGGGGTGCAACTAAGTTAGTTTTTTCATTTACTTCCAGTAACTGATTGTCCTAAGATGAACCAGAAAACCTCTCCCAAACATGTCCGTTCTAGATCCTCCCGGTGATCAATGATCAGGACTGATGATTCCTACTTTGTAGTCTCGGCGTCTTCTCCGTTGCTAAGAAGTCATTTTCCACAAAAATAAACTTTTAGGATGCTGGAAACGGGTAATAACATTGCGCTGAATGATGAACTACCATCCCGCTTCTGGACGTACATCAGAGGCTTCATTACTTGGCGTCCTTGTATTCAGAATCAACACTCCTCTGTTACCGACCTTGGTACTTTCTTGGACTCGCGGGCCGGATTACTTCACTGTATGAATGCAGACAATCTTCCAGGCTTTATTTTGTTCTTTTGGTTTGCATAAATAGACCGCCGCCACGTCTAAAGGTCCATTTGGGCACAAAGCTGATCGCTCAAAAGAGGGCTTTTAAGCGATCATTTTGCATAAACTACTAATTGGTACTAATGCCTTTTTAGTACCAATTAGCAGCGTGTGAGCTGCTGGGAGATGTATTCAGGGAACAGACCATCCGCTGTTCGCTGAATACTTTCGCTTTGTTCTGCCGGCGGGGCTGACAGCTGAGGCAATGCAATCAGCTGTTGTCAGCGGTCCCCGGGCAGAACACAGCGTGTGGTCCTGCTTATCAGCTCTTCTGCTGAACAATGGATTTCAGGCAGAACTGAATTCCATCGTTTGGCAGAAAACTGAAAGATGGGCACATTTAGACACAGACGGCTTTAGAGCGAATTTTGAGCGATGATTGTTGTCTAAATGTGCCTTAAGTTGGGAGCCACCTCTGAAGAATCTAAGCTTCCATGATTAAGGCTCCTAACTTTCAGATGCGGATCCTACTCCTTATTACCCTTACCCTGAAACTAACCCTACTTGATCACGGCCTTGGTGCCCAGAGCTAGTGGCAGCAATGATATTGCCAATGAAATTCTCCAAATCGTAATGGACTGTCACCACAGTAGGACCTTGCGATACCCGCACAGTGATGCCACTCTTCAGTTATTGCCCATCGTTTTACCTATTAAGTAGTGTGAGACAAAAACTGGTTACCTGCTAAAGGGGTCCAAATGTTAAGAGGAATCTGTCCCCATTAAACGCCCTTTGATAGGTATTCTGCTTTGACAGCCCTGGGGCCTTTCAGAAGGCCCCTGTCTGCCATGGCAATCGCACAGCAAGCCGCGATCTTATCGCGGGGGGCAGTGCAGGTTGCCGAACATTGGTCTAGGCAATTAAATGCCGCTGTCAGAATTGAAGACTGCATTTGAAGGGTTAGCAGCTCCGATGAGCAGTGCGGCTTATCAGAGCTGTTGCCGGCTGTAAGAAGCAGCCGACACCTACGATGCATGGAGCGAGATCGCCCCGTGATCTCCCTCCATACAAACTCCAAAGCTGCAGAATGTAACTGTACATGGTGTTAAAGGGTTAAAGGGTGTTAAACTCAGCAGGAAGATTGTTCCAGACATCTTGGAGAACTGAGCACGGATCTTCTAGATGTCGGCTTATTCAAATCCTTCTATCTCTTCATGTAATCCCAGACAGACTCGATGCTGTTGAGCTCAGAGCTCTGTGGGGCCATATCATCACTTCCAGGACTCCTTGTTCTTCTTTACACTGAAGATAGTTGTTAATGGCGTTGGCTGGATGTTGGGGGACATTGTCCTATATTTCTCTGCGTTGAGGACAACCTTAATCCTGACTACATCCCCACCTTCATTTGCTGAAATGCAGGCTCAGACTTGCAAGAAACCTTCACCATACTTCACTGCTGCCTGCAGACACTCATTATTGCACCGCTCTCCACCATGCTTCACTGCTGTCTGCAGACACTTATTATTGTACCGCTTTCCACCATGCTTCACTGCTGCCTGCAGACACTCATTATTGCACCGCTCTCCACCATGCTTCACTGCTGTCTGCAGACACTTATTATTGTACCGCTTTCCACCATGCTTGACTGTTACTTACAGACACTCATTGTTGTACCGCTCTCCACCCTGCTTCACTGCTGCCTGCAGACACTCATTAGTGTACCAATCTCCATTATGCTTCACTGCTGCCTACAGACACATTATTGTACCGCTCTCCACCATTCTTCACTGTTACTTACAGACACTCATTGTTGTACCGCTCTCCACCCTGCTTCACTGCTGCCTGCAGACACTCATTAGTGTACCAATCTCCATTATGCTTCACTGCTGCCTACAGACACATTATTGTACCGCTCTCCACCATTCTTCACTGTTACTTACAGACACTTATTGTTGTACCGCTCTCCACCATTCTTCACTGCTGCCAACAGACACATTATTGTACCGCTCTCCACCATTCTTCACTGTTACTTACAGACACTCATTATTGTGCCGCTCTCCTCCATGCTTCACTGCTGCCTACAGACACTCATTATTGTACAGCTCTCCACCATGTTTCACTGCTGCCTGCAAACACTTATTATTGTATCGCTCTCCAGGCCTTCAGCGAACAAACTGCCTCCTGTTACAGCCAAATATTTCAAATTTTGACTCGTCAATGTAGAGCCTCTGTTTGTGATTTTTTTTTTTTTTTTTTTTTTTTTTTTTTTTTTTTTTTTTTATTCTGCACCCCAGTTCCTATGTCTCGTGCATGGTTGAGTTGCTTGGCCTTGTTTCTACATTGAAGGAATGGCTTTTTAGCCCAATTCTTCCTTGAAGACCACTTCTGGCCTGATGTCTCGGAACAGTAGATGGGTGTACCTAGGTCCCACTGGTTTCTGCCAGTTCTGAGCTGATGGCTGAACTAAGTTTTCTCGGCCGACCTTTGCATCTACAGTTAACGCTGGCCATTTCTTTGCACCTCTTTAAAAACGTTTGAACATCACATCTTGAACAGCCAGTCTGCTTCGAAATCTTTGCCTGGAGACACTACCTCGTGTCTTGTTGCTGTGCTTAGTCTTGCCATGGTGTATGGCCTGTGACATGAAACTGTCTTCCACAACCTCACCTTTTTAGCAGAGTTGGCTGTTACTCGCCCAGTTTTGAGCCTCTTGCACATCTGAAAATGATCATTATCACCTGTTTGGTATAATTAGTTCATACACCGGACTATAATCCTACAAAATTTCTGACTTTGTGTAGGTATTCCTTGTCTTTCGAGGACAAATAGTGGTCGCACCAAATATTGATTTGGTTTAGCTTTTGCTTTTGTTCATTTACTTTACATTTTGTTAACTGATAGAAATAAACTCTTACACTTATTCTATTTTTTATAGTATTCTTACTCTGCAGCGTTAAACTGCAGTAACACCAATATTTTTACATTTTCAATAGAATTGAGTTTTCTGAATAAATTTGTGGCAGTGGGGAAATGCGGAGTACATAAAAAAAAAAGCTCAGTACTCGCCTTCTCCTCCTAATGCTCCCTACACACGCTTTCCCAGTCCTCCAGTCTCCTGCTGACAAGCGGTGCAGCGTCACAATGGTTGTTCACCCACATGATCACCACAGCCAATGGAAGGCCTAATGGGGACGTCACTGATGACATTTCGTAAACCTTCCTGGGGATTCTATATTAGAAACCCACGTGACAGGTTTACGGGATGTCACCAGGCTGATGCCGCGGCATCAGACCGCTGAAACGTCCGTCCAACGCTGGGATAACTAGACTGATTTTCTAGAGTTTTGAGCATAGGGAGTCCAAAACTATGTAAAATAACTTGGAAAACCCCTTTAATTACATTAAGGAGGTTGTCTTTTTGCATGAGCTTCCATGGAGCAACCTCCTATCTTTGTGTTTAAACTGCGAACGAGCAAACGGTGACATCACGAATGACATCGTTCTGTGTAAAAGCACCTTTGGTTACCCTGCAGCAGCCACTAGAGGGGAAATATGGTATTACAAGCAACCATTCAAGTGAGCGCCTCTCTGCCCTGACATAGAAGTTGGAACCGAGCAGGGCAAATGGAAAAGTGATGCCCGGATCAGATGACCCCTTTAAGGAACTGATCATTCAAGATCCTAAAAGGCCCATTTAGTATATTATTTATTTTCTTCCCCTCGACCAGCGTGGTAGACCTGGTGCCCCATCTAAGTGCTCAGTGATAGGTGCTGCTTTTACGTGTCAGCGACTCGCGTTGTTTTGACAGCCATGTCAGGTGTTCGCAGCGCTGTATACAGAAGTTGGTGCCCTGCCTTCACTCTGGCAGTCACCGCTGAGTGCGACTGAGCCTAGATTTACTGTAGAGCCGGTATAATGGAGACTCGTCTGTATACATTCAGGCAGGCTTTACTCGCAGGACAAAACGCTCATAAATCACCCTAGATTAAAGGATTTTTTTTTCTGTTTAATGTCAAATCTTTGGCATTGAAATAGAGAGCAGCGGCCAGGGCCGGAGAACAATCTTCACAGTCAGGATCAGAGGAGGACACAAGGAGTACGCAGTGACCGCCGCAAATTAAAAAAAACTTTTGAAAAACTTTTTAGTTTGGAAGCAGAACGTGATTTGGAGGCGATTTGTATAGGTACGGCAAATAAAAGATTTCTTTCTTCGGTTGTCCTAATGCTCATATATGCTGCCAAAAGAGCTGGATGGATTAACTTCCCAGTGTTACATAAGAATTTACAATATCCCTGGACACTCCTAGGAAAATTGCTCCCTTCCCCCACACAGAGATGGCACATGAGCTTGGCACCTTGCAGAAAACTGAACGACAAGCCGTTCTGTGTAACTTAATGGCTGTCCGCTTACTGTGAATGGAGGCGGGTGGGGGGAGAACGCTTCCCGCAATGCCTCCATTCTGGTAGCGCTGTGAGCGATGCCAGGGATACTCGCTCCTGTGTAATGGTGCAGGAGCGAGCATCACTCTTCCGAGCTGCAGGGCATCGTTTACCCGATGGCTCGTCCTGTGTAAATGGTCAGGGCTGACGGGCAACTTGAGGACTTCACTGTTAAGCTGCCTTTACACGGGACAATTATTGCCCCAAGTTATCGCTAGAAAGGGCTAATTTGGGCAATAATCGCCCCATGTACACACAGCCGACGACTGGGCACAAGTCGCTCATTTGTTGGAGCTGCTTGTCCAAAAACTAAGCGACTGTCAGCCCGTGTAAACAGGAGTCCCTCAATCTGTCTTCTGTGAATAGAGGCGAGTGGCCGGAAGAGACCTCCAGCCCGCTCCACTTCCATCAACAGTACGACTATAGCTCTTCTGGTAAAGCACAAGAGCGATGGGGAACTAAGGTTGGGCAGATAAATGATTTGAGGGAAGGGTGTTACCATTTCACTTTCGTGGATGGTCCTATGTACAAGTCTACATGGTAGCAAGGAAGCTCCCTCGGCTTCAGTGAAGGCATAGCACTCACTACCATATGGTAGATATTAAATGCTTTGCAAATACCCCTCCTAGCTCATCTCTATTTACTGATGGCCATTAGACGTTGCTATATAACCTTTTTGTTGGTGGATCCTGATGACCCCAACCAGATCCTCCAACCCTCTATGTATGGAGACCGTCCAGCTGTCGGCAACGTTCTATCAGAGCGAAGCTAAGGTCAGACAGAATGCATTTGAACATGTCTAATCTATTAATTTCTTGGATGATAGGAGGCATTGAAATAGCATGCACAACCAGCCCAGCATGGGCTATATTATGAGCATGGGCAGCGAAAAGGGCTTGTACCAGCTAGACATTACTATTAGGTGTTGCCTATTTAAATGTCCGTCCGTGTCGTAATTGCCATGGTTGTGCCGAGTCTACCAGGACGGGATGTGCCCTTCCTCATGGCTCTGCTCTCTGCCGTTTCTCATTCCGTCCCATTCATCCGCTGTCGTCATTCTTCTTCCACAGGGCTATCTTTGCTGTCCTGGATCTGATGAAATTGGATATGGCCAACTTCGCCATCAGCAGCATCCGGCCACATTTAATGCAGCAGTCTGTGGAGTACGAGAGGAAGAAATTCCAGGACTTCTTTGACAAGCAACCAAGTACGGCGATCCTCGTGTGATGTTCTATCTGCTAGCAAATCACTCGTACTTTGACAGGGGGTGGACAAAAATATGAAAACACTGTATGAAATGCAGGCCTTAAATTGGGATTATAAATCATATTTCAATAAGATACGTAGAGACCGATTATAAGTGGAGGTAATATGACAGATGCTGCCGGGCGGAAGTGAACATGTGATGAGCAACAAGGCTCCATGGGTCAGGGGTTTAAGACACTCATCTGCTGTTACCAGCTGGCTCCCAAAACCACCTGGAGCAGGGCAAGAGGTGAAGTAAACACAAATTTGGCAGGAAAGCTCTCAGTTAAGCAGAGGTCAAAAGGGCAGCTCAGTGCTATTGATTAAAATCCCATGTATTTCGTATAGTGGTTCCATGTTTTTGTCAACTCCCTGCATTCATGTCTGTGGATAACTTGGGTCTTAAATTTCCCGAAAACAAAGCTTTCTGATGTATTTTTGCCTAGGAGTAGAAAACTGTCCCGAACCTGTACATGGGTTGTCTTTTATTGCAATTCTGCTCCTTTGACGTGATTAAGACTGAACTGCAATATCATCCACAACCTGTGGACAGGTGTGGCGCTGCGTTTAGAAGGAATCAGCCATGTTTCTCCAAATCTTGTACAGCCTCTCAAAGTGGATGGTTAGGTAGATCTGAAATTGGTTTAAGGTCCCCAGTTGTAACTCGCATGATGAGTTGCATATTATTCGGTATAAAGCACTAGATTCCTTTTACAGCTGAACTACCCTATTGGCCAACTTGGATATCACTGAGGGGTGTCCCTTGTTAGAAGATCTCTGCTATGGTGGGCCCAGCCGGACTATGTAATACTAAATAATTTGCATGCTCTCCACATACTACTACATGTCTGCCCGAAGCTTCCTCCAGCGATGGCACTGGGGGGGGGGGGTCTTTAATGCGCGGCCCCTCGCAATCAGCTTCATTTGCGAAGGAGGTTCCATGTGACAGCTCCTTTTAAAGAAGGCCATGACCTCCCTTATCATGTCTGATAAAGTAAATAAATACCAATGCTGGAGCATCTTTTTGATGTGCAATTCCTCTGTTATTCCTCCTGGAAATGTATGAATAAATTGACAACTGAGTGTGTACCAGTTGGAGGTGTGTCAATACATGCTCTTGCACTGTCCAATCAATCCTGACAGTATTATACTGTATAGGGACACACCCTTTGGCAAGGGGAATGGTAACACTCAGTTATCAGTTTATTCATAGATTTCCAGGAGGAATAACAGGGAACGGCAGAATGCAGGGTTGTGAAGAAAGATGCTCCAAAATTGCTATTTTATGAAGAACACAAGTATTTGCTAGAGCTGACTGTCGGGAGAAATGACTAGTTCTCTATAAAGAGGTTGTCCAGGAAGGGCATGAAGCGCCTGCTGCCAGTGGAAACTCTTCCTAGGGATGGGAGAATTCATGTGCTGCCTGGTGGGCAACGGGGCAGCTGAAGGGCTCGTTCACACGGGCATGTGCAGTGTTGGTCTGTGAAAAATGGACCAATTTTCAATGAACGCAGATGCTAGTGTGTTTGCTGCAGTTTTTTTACGTACCCATAGACTTTTAACCCTTTCCAATCCAATTTGTATCCTGGTTTTCCTAGGGGGCTTACTCTCTTTCTGCCATTGTACAACGGCGCTATCTGCTGGCTAAAGCCAGTACTGCATGAGGTGACAGGTTTAATAGGCTCCGACAGCAGAGAGGCTGGCAATAGACAGTAAGAGAACCCCAACGGACGTCTTCCAACATTGGAGCTGTCCAGCCCTAAATCATAATGTCTTCAGACGTCAGGCAGTGGATTGGAAAGGGTTAATGGTTAATTTTGGTATGTGCATACGGAGCAGTTTTTTTGGGGGGTCTGCTTGTTAAAAAAAAAAAAGTCTTTGAATAAAATTGGGGTATTCTATGTGCTTTCCATAGTCAGCCAGTAATAAATACATGTGAATGGGCCTTAATGCTACGCTGTTCCGAATAGTATAGCCTTAGGCCCCACCCTCTTGACGCTCCTGTCAGTGTACCATTAAGCCTCTTCCCCTTTGGTTTGTATATTTCTCCCATCAAGGACTGGTTTCCACCGGCTGCACTGACCGCGGCTATTTTATACCATTTTCGGACAACCCCTCTGACAGTGGAATATTACGCACCCACGCAAAAAAGTTTGTTGCAGCAGAGTCCGGAGTGTGACGAAGGGATGAGATTACTTTAGTACAGGTGGTTTGCATCCAGCATATCCTATGCAGTGTTCTTATATCCAGACTATTCTCCATGATGGTTTTCATACGTGTCTTCTGTTCTTCTGTCCATCTCGTTAAGACTCTTTAGAGTCGGTCACCAGTTGGCTTCAGGAATCGGCGGCTGATCTTACGGCTAAGGACTCTGCAGCGGCTTCTTCCGGCTCTCTGTGCCCCATCTCTGTATTAAATCATGCCTACATCAGACTTCTTACATGGGACCATGAAAGCAAAGCTTTCCCAGAGGTATGAGTTGTTAATCCTTTAGTCCTTTGTGAGGACGCTCTCTTGGCAGCAGTGCGAGATGTAGTAGTCCGCCTCCCCCCGATCATATCCTACCAGTAGATCTTACAAGGGTTCCGAGGTTTATGTCCTAGCTGGATGATATCTCCTCCATATTGACATTAACACAGCCCTTTCATTCTTGGCATTGTTGGGGGTACCTGTGATTGAACCCCACTGATGCCAACAGTGATTCTGGTGAGAATAATAAGATCTCCCACACTTTAGTGTTCGTTATTGATAGTTGTCTCCTTTTCTCCTTTGTTTGCTTCCTCCAGACTGTGGTGATGGACCAGATCCGCTTTCAGGAGATGAAGCTGGAGGTGACGCAGATCACATTATTAGGGACTTTGCTCCTGATCATACAGAATTCGACTTCTCCCAGCGTCACCAGTAATACTGCTTTTATGGACAGAATGAAGAGTATCATTCGACTTCTGCTAGAGGGGGTGGGATCTCCGTAAGTAAACCCATTGTCTAGGCAACTATAAAGAGGCTAAGAGCAGATCATTTATGGTATAAAGGCCAATTTGCACTCATGGCCATTAACACTTTATTATCTTCCTTTGCATGTAAAACGGCCTACAGGAGCTGTTTGCAGAGCCCAGCGTGTGACTGATGCACAGCTGCCTTGTTCTCGAGAGTACCGGCGAATACAATGTTAACTGTCGGCTCCCGTGAAGAGAACAACCTGCGGTCTATTTACAGATAAAGTAAACTGCTTTATCTCCAGTAGCTGAACCATGGATTTTAAGTTGACCTTAAAATCATCGTTCAAAAGAAAAGTGCACGATCCCTGCGTTTACATGTAACGATTATCGCTCAAATTCGGTCGTGTGGACAAATTTTGAGCGATAATTGTTAAGTGTAAACGGGCCTTGAGTCTGCTCCTAGTTTGGGTATTTGACCATTGGGGGGACACCATTGATGACCACTTAAGACACTTTGCCTTCCACTTGTAACACAATAACAGGGTTTACAGGGGTTTTCTGGTCAGAGGAGGAGGTGTAATAGAAGGCTTAGCTCTCATTTAAATCAACGACAAATACAGCAGTCCCTGAGGCAGAGGGGTCCAAGAGCAAAAATATAAAGCCCTTCACAGAAATGGGACAACTCACTAAAACTTAATAACACCAACACAAATCTAGAGCTGAGCACCCCGGTCAGATTGATCACAAAACTCAGGTATAGGGAAGTCCCAGCTAGATAATATTACAAGGATAAGTAGATATCCCCACCAGACTAGGGGGTGACCCCAAATGCAGAGCAAGAGACAAATTGCAACTGCACAATAGTATAGGGGTGCTTCTAGGTCATGAGAGTGCAAACCCAAAAAATAGAAGATGAGGCACCCAGTCAGAACAGGCTTCTCCGAGAGGGTAATTGCACCTGCATGGAAGGTGATACCCAAATATTGGAGACAGCCAGCTGAGAGCAGGCGTCTACAGCAAAGTAAAAGACTTAACTAGGGTTCAGTGCATGACCTTAGTAAAAGCCGATAATACAGCAAGCACTAGGCCTTAATAAAGTCGTTAGGATTGTAATTAAAGACGCACAGTGCACTACATCAGGAAGACTGTAAGTATGATAATTGCAACCTAGTAGATTAGGAGAGTCGCAAAAAAAAGTTCATATGGTTCATATACCATCGAAGAAATGTTAACGGCTTGACGCATTTCCATAGGCTACTCCTAATACTTCAGGAGCCCAACAGAACTGAATGTATATTCAGATAGAATGCACCCATAGTACCCCAATCATGAAAAATAAGAAAAGTGACCACGGGATCACAAAAGTCCCCAGCATGTCTACAACCTTGTACTGCAGCCTAAAAAGAGTGCAGACTTGTAGGCAAGGGAACACTAGCTAAAGATGTTAGACCAAGTAAGGTCAAAGCATCAAGCCCCCTAGGTACAAGTAGCAAAAAATAAAGGTTCCTAATATAAGTAACAGAACAAAAAATTCCTAATATAAAAGCCCAAAATAGAGCCAGAGACGATCCTCAATGGAAAAGAAAATAATAAATGGAGTGCCCGTCAGCCCTGATAGTGGACTGACGGTTCAGACTATGATTTCTGTGAAGCTTATTTGAAGCAATGGGAGTGATGCCTTTATATTACACTGACAGCGGGATCAACTGATCATTGGGGATCGTAAGCTGCAGATCCCTGCTGATCAACTATTGATCACCTATCCTAAGGATAGTAAATACTCGGTATACCAATTTAATGTGAGCCTCTGGTTTGGGGACAAAATTCTGACCCAGGACTGGAGGGTTATGTTGCCAATTGTTTATCTTCTCTCTCTCTGGCTCTTCATTCTGCTGGTTCAGTCTTCAGTATGGCCAAGGCCATTTATAGACTACCAGAGCATCCATAGTGCATTGTTGGCATTAGGACTACCAGTGCATTGTAGCTGCTCTGATTGACCTGTGCTGCTCACATGATCAGCGATGGCCAATCACAGAACAGTTCACAGCATGTGTTAGATAGTTAGAAAATGCATGTAGACAGCCCTTCTGGCTTTCCGAAAGTGAAGCACCAAACAGTGGAACAGAGAAGCCAGGAAGTGAACCTCAAGAATAAGTAAGATACGCCGCCACCCTCTGGTACCGGGACGGAGTTTTGTCCTGAAACAAGAGGGTCACTTTAAGAGACTTGGACCTCTACATTTGTTGGCAAGGAGACCTTTCATAAACCTGCTTATGACTAAATTACTTACTGTACGGGCTAACGGCGATCCACAAACATATTCCATCGCTGTTACTCCTCACTCAAGATTGGTTCATTGACTCTGCTTTAGGTACCTACACATGTGCGGGTGCGATCTCCGGCCGATGTTGCGCTCGCCAGTGTGCGTCTTCAGGTTGATGCGATGCGTTTTTCTGGCAAAAACTCCTCCCATCACTTCTGTGAAGTAGCAGTCCTCCAGCGCGGCTTTCAGCCATGTTAGAGGAATTTCCACCCGTGTGCAGGGGGCCTTATACATAGTTATTAGCTTGTACGAGAAGAACCTCTCATATATTTACTGTATATGGAAATCCATCCTAACCATTCGGTAACGATTGCGCTCGCCATTTGCACTTGTATCCCTTCTTCTGTCCTTTAGCTCTGTCAGTACGGAGGAGGCCCTGGCTACAGTCGGCGAGAAGATATGTGTAGAATTGAGCAGTTACCTCAGTCAGCACGGCGCCACCCCCTTCTCCACAGAGCGGGAGGAATCTCTTAAAGGGCAGATCCGGACGGCGGCGACTCCATCCAACCAGATTTACCGATTGATAGGTAACTGTATGTTTACTTTTATCATTGATCTCCGTGAAGGAGAAACCTAATTTATCATGTTAATGTGCTTCAGGGCCTGACACTACCTGTAAGCAATGAGGACAAGTCGGTGGGGATAGTAATTCAATATATTTAGTGTATACAAAGAGATGCGCTAGGTGGGATCTTCCGGGACCCTTTTCTTCAAGAAGCCTCATGAAATAACAAAAAAGGGGTCTGCTTCTTTTTTTCCGCTGGAAGCATTTCCACTCTGGCCTTTGGGCTATGTCTGGGATTGCAGGTCATCATTGAACATCTTCCCGACATGCGCCGTACTGCTATGGCATACGTCGGGTGTCTGTGGGTGGAGTGGACTTTGACAGCTGACACCCGCCGACAACAGCCGTAATCGGAGATGACACAGATCCAACGCATCTGAAATATAAAAATAGGAAGTCATTTTGCGAAAACTGTGCAAAGCTCATGTGATGACTTGTGTCTCTCCATGGTTACAGACTACATACAAACCACGTGTAGTCTGATCCTGCAGTCAGATAATTCTATGCAGTCCCTTCTTCTAATGTCTGCAGGATAGTTAGAGGAGAGGTTAGATGGGAGTAACACAAGACTGCAGCATGAGCCTACACACATGGTTTGTCCATAGTCTGTACTTATGTCATACGAGCCGCAGACACAACTGTAGAATACACTATCCTACCAAAAGGAATTGAACCTTTCAGCAAGAATTAAAAATGGTATTTATTTCCATATGTAAATACTTAGTGGGTCTTTTTTTTTTTTGCCAGACATTTGCAGGATGAATTGAGGGAAATACCAGCTGAAGTGTATCAGATGTTAGTAGAAAGTATGCCACAGAGAATATCTAATGTCATTCGGACCAAAGAACCACTAATGACGTGTAAATAAATGCTACTTTTGATTCTTGATTCAGGTGTCCAATGACTTTTGGTAGGATAGTGTGGTTTTTGGTCAAGGCGATTTGCGATCTTTTTTTATTTATTTATTTATTTATTTATTTATTTATTTTTTTTTTAAATTCTAGTTGCATTGAAGCGGTAAAGAAATGTTTTTGTAAAAGTTTACCTAACCTTTTAAAAAGTACGGATGTTCCCACTAGCCTTCTGTGTTGGTGACGTCCTTCATAAAATATGTATATTCCCTGGGGAGTCTGGTTACAGAGCGCTTGTAGTTATCAGACATTTTGGTACACCTGTTACATTTCAGTAAACTCGGACACCGTCTGTAAGATGAGCATCTTGGGACATTGTTAACACGCGACACAATTGCATCTTCATTAACGATCTCAACCCTTCCACAGACTCCCGGATCCAAACGTTTCTTTTGAGCTACCTGTCTGCAGCTAACCAGCGATCCGTCCCCGCACTACCCGGAGGGCTGAGCCAAATCCAGAAGGAGCTGGAGGAGATTGGGGTGAAGTTTGCGCGTCTGGTCAACTACAACAAGATGGTGTTTAGTCCGTACTATGACTCAATCCTGAGCACGATACTAAAGAAACAAGAGGCGCAGCCTTGAAGGTGCAGGAATCCATGTATCGATTGGGAAGAACCATCAAAGCGCCGTCATCCCTGCTCTCCATTAAAATGCTTTCAATGGACAGGATGCGGTCGGCTCTCGGTGACTTATTCATCTCTCCCCCAAGAGGTTCCCAGAAGGCAAAAGCTCATCTGTCATCCTCCCCGCGTACATAATATATCACTGGCAGCCGTGTCTAGAACACTGGGGGGCGACAACTGCACCAAACCGGGGACTGGGGTGTACATTGGCAGGTTGCTGGGGCTTTTTGTTTCCTATGGTTTTGGTATTTTTGCATGCTCCTCGAAGCTTCCAGCCACTGTTTGCTATGCAGTAGTAACCCCATAAGAGGCGGTATTATTCACTTTAGACTGGATATTAGGTACAAATATATAGGTACATTTTATAGTTATTACGGCTTCTCCTCAGAGTCGCAGAAGATTTGGGAATCACTGCAAGTATAAGGTTGGCTCCATACAGTCTTAATCCAATGTGAGTCTTGCTGTCTCTGGGTTTTGTGTGAATATGGGGAGTATCATTTTTTAGGTATTCAGTCACTTGATCACTCATGTCATCTGCACCTTAAAAACATCCCCCGAATCCACCGTTTCCTGACTGCGGAGACCTTAAAAACTCATATTGTTGCCTTTATCCACTTTCAGCTTGATTACTGCAACTTGCTACGGCTTGGTCTTCCCCCAATCCATATCCATTCTCTCACCAATCCATCTTGAATGCAGCAGCTTGGCTTGCTAACTTGTCAAGCCACTACACTGATGCCTTCACTCTGTGCCAGTCACTACATTGGTTGCCCGTCGAATATAGAATTCAATTTAAACTCCTCAATCTCATCCAGAAGTCTCTCCACGATGCTGCACCGCCCTATATCTCCTCCCTCATCACCTCATCTACCACCCTACCCATGCCTTCTGCTCTAGTCTGCTAATGACCTTAGACTAAATTCCTCTCTAATCTGGTCCTCCCATTCCATCTCCAATATTACCCGAGCTGCACCAGTTCTCTGGAACGCGCTACCCCCAGAATATCTGGTTAATTCCTAACGCCCACAGCCATAAGTGAGCCCTACAATCACATCTTTTTAGGGAGGCCTACCATATTCCCTAATCTAACTCTTCTCCATCTACCCTGCTTTTACTCTCCCCCTTCGAAACGTGTGCCCCTTCTTCCCACACACCTCTTATCTGTTTATACACAAACTTGGCTGGTGATGGAATCCACACAGCTTTATGCATATATGTACAGTACCCTACAGGTATAGCTCCTTAGTCTGTAAGCTCTTGTGAGCAGAACCCTCACCCGTATTGTTTGAGACGCTCGCCGCTTTATTACTGTATCTTATGACTTATTTTGTGTATATTTCCTCCGACTTGTAAAGCGCTGTAAAGAGTAATCCAACAGATCCCAGAACGAAGCCATTCACTTTAATGAGGCAAACTGAGGCCAAAGGTGCAAATATTAGTCTCCGTTTGACCTGGTGACCATCATTTTTGGAGTTCGGAATAAAACAGAATAGTTGAATAGACGATCCGGTCTTCCAAAAAAGAAAGAAACCTGGTCAGACAGATCAAAGTTTGCACTTTTGGACTCTGTTTGCCCCACGGAAGAGAATGGTTCCATTTGAATACAATTGTCAGCTATTTAACCAGAACTTCGGGACCAAAAGCCTCAACGAAGAGGAAAGTGTCGTGTAAAGCCAACCCAACTTGTATGGAGGATCCTCCAAAGATTGGGAAGGTTTTCTTGAATATTTTAGATTTTTCCCCATGTAATCTACAAGATTTAATTAGTTTTATGAAGTGACTTGCATCTTCCACTTACAATGCCCTAAACTTCACCCAACTTATCCATTCTTTAGCAGGTTTTAATTGAAATGAAGGTGAATCTATAAAACGATATCACAAAGTTCTCCTGCTGCCAGTTTCTCCATCTGGGTGCGTTCACAGGGGGCAAAAACACTGCAAAACATCTGCACCATTCACATTAGCAGCGTAGTGGAGGAGATTTTCCTAAATTCAGATGTATGTGGGGAAAAAATAGCTGCAGCCATAATTGACCTGCGGTGCCAAATCTGCAGAAGGTCCATTTATAAAGAATTCCATCGGGGAAGATTCATGGCAAATCTGCATGTAGAATTCGTTTAGTTACATTTTTAACATCCTCCCCAGTTCTATCTAGTGTAAAACAGTTAAAGGGGGTTTCTAGGCAAATACTATTGACGACCTATCTATCCCTAGGATAAGTCATCGATAGCCGATCAGCGGGGTTATTGAATAGAAAATGGGGGTGGGAGGGGAATGCCGTTGCAGTTTCTCACCCTGCATGTAGATGGGATACAGTTGATTGTTCCCGGTGTGGTCTGAGATAGTTGGTCTACCTCCTCAGCAGGCACAGAGGAGGAATAAGACCCAAAACCTGCAGGTTCTGCACGGCCATTCCGGCTGCGCTGCATCTACTGGCTTAGGGGAGAGCGGGGATTTTTGTAACAATGGATATTCTTTATATAGACAAATAGCTGAACTTGCAAAAAGTTGGAAATATCGGCCTGTTTGACATCCATTACAGTCATTTTATTGGTGTCTTTTGAGACTCTTGCGTACAATTCCAAAGACAAGACATTCATTGCTGCAGCGTGACGGACTGTTTTATAATCGCAGCCAATGACTTTTATAAGGAACATTACGTTTTGCGTTGTGTTCATTTTTAGATCGCTGCGGGCTGGAGGTTAGTAATCTTGCTGCTGGGAGCCTGGAGGAGTTATCTTGGGACTTACTTTTTGTTACTTTACTACTAATGTCATTGTTGTTTACACTACATTCATGTGACCGCAACCTTAGTGTCACACATTGGCCATCTGGAGTGAGGATACTGTGTAAGCCTTTACCTATAGACGCTTTTTAACTAGGGCTTAAAGAGGTTTCCAGGGTTAGAAAACCATGGCTGCTTTCTTCCAAACATAGCGCCACCCTTGGCAATAGGGTTGGGTGTGGTATTACAGCTCATCTTCATTGAAGTAAATGGCTGCTGAGCTGCAATACCAGACACAACTCACGGACAAGGGTGGCACTGTTTGGAAGAAAGCAGCCATGTTTTTCTTACCGTAGGTAACCCCTTTAAACAGTACACATATATGGATAATACATATGCATTTTCCTCGGTGTTTTGTTTTGTTTTCCTCTAAGCCCTAGTCTGTTAAAGTAATCAGTGACTGCAGCTTGGCTGTATTGTCTAATGAGAAGGTTGTTATTAGAGGCTCAGAGTGCTTGTTCTAGCCCTCATGCTTTAAGGCCCTTTTAGACGGGACGAATGTTGGGCAAACTATGCCCGACACTCGTCCCCGCACATACTAGCACCTGCACAGGAGCTAGTATCGTTGGCTGTCAGCGGGGAGGCTGCAGGAGATTTCTCTCCTCGTGCTCCCCCGCCCCTCTCCATTGACATAACATAGCAGCTGTTCAGTACTGAACAGCTGCTATTTACACTGAGCGATCAGCTTATTGTCTATCGTTTATGCTGCTGATCGCTCAGTGTAAATAGCGGCCATTCAGTACTGAACGGCCACCATGTTATGTCAATGGAGAGGGGCGGGAAAGCGTGAGGAGAGAAATCTGAAGCCTGGCTGCTCTGTGAGCGAGCCAGCAGTACTAGCTCCTGTGTAGGAGCACGGGAGCGAGGACGCACAGGGACATGTGTCGGGCATAGTTTGTCCGACATTCGTCTCGTCTAAATGGACCCTTACACTGCAGTTTTGATTGTTCAGATTGGTAGCTGTGTGTTGTATGCACGAGTTCAGCAGGAAGTTAGAGCATCAAGATTAGGTTTGAAGAAGAGAATATTTAGGATTGTTTCACATGGGCGAGGGCAATATCATGGGTGAGGGTGAATCGGGGTCCGATATCGCACTTTCCACAATGCGAAAGCCTTTTGGATGTGAGGCGGTTTCATGTGAAAACGGCCTTGCATCACTGCGGGGAATCTCCTTATCCCATTACTTTCAATGGGGCGGCTGCAGCGCTGGTCTAATTGA
Source organism: Eleutherodactylus coqui (assembly GCF_035609145.1). Lineage (NCBI taxonomy): Eukaryota > Metazoa > Chordata > Amphibia > Anura > Eleutherodactylidae > Eleutherodactylus > Eleutherodactylus coqui. The sequence continues at coordinate 112,200,050 of NC_089847.1, forward strand.
AAGCAATGGGAGAAATCCGCAATCCTCTGAAGGGATTCCCCACACGGATAAAGGAATCCCCTGCCGCTGCTGTTACAGATTATTGTGGAGTTCTCCCATTGCTGGCAATAGGGCCGCCGCTGCTGCCTTGACCCATGTTTAAAAAAAAAAAAAAAAAGGACCATATCCCTGGAAGATAGAACATGCTGCGATGTATTTTACGCATAGCATCGCAGTGCCATGCGGGAAAACATCACTCATGTGTATCACCCCATTCAGGGGTTCATATTTGTGCGTCTCGCAAATCTCGCACGATGTTATCACCTGTACAAAAACAAGTTATCTGAAGTTATGGCCCATTTCCACGTTATGATTGCCCAAAAATCGTTCAAACTAACGAATTTGAGCGTTAATTGTTCAGTGTGAATATGAAATAAATCGCTCACTTGTCGTTTGCGGTTTGCTTTATAAAAACCCTTGTTTGCTCACTGGCTTCTTGTACCGTGTAAACACTCCCCGTTCCGTGCTTCACATAGGAGGTGAAGGGCTGAGCGAGAAGCCAGCGCTCCTGGGGCAAGTCTTTCTGTGTAAACGCTCTGCGCGAGCGCCGACGACCTTAGCAGTGATGTCAGCGCTCATGCAGTCATTTGAAAAACTGTCGGCCCGTGTAGAAGAGACAAAGGGGATCAATTACTTCCACACAAGGGCCGTATTTATGCAGCCAGTAGCGAGTCATGTCCGAGATTGTTGGATGCGACTTGCATCGCACTGAACACGGACACTACATCCGTGTTCTGTCCGATGGGCGGGAGACTACACAGCTGCATGTTCTATGCTCATGTAAGACTTGCACATCTCAGCATTGCTGTGATAGAAGAATCACCCATGGAAATGGACCATCGCAAACAATGGAGTCTAGGGCGAGTTTTGTGCGTCTTGCAATTTTGTTTACAATCGTGTTTTATGGTCCAATGAAACGCATGCTTCAGGCCCAATGTCCACGGGCGGCACTGCCGCAGTACAGAAAAAAGAAGACCCAGACAAGGGTCCTCGGCCACAGGCAGGGTCGGGTTGCACTGGGGGCTCCTACATGCGTAATCCGACCCGCCTGTCGCCATGAGAGGCCTTATGGAAAAACTAAGTTTACACACTCAAAAATGGTCTAAATGGCCCCAACAGACCCTGCAGGGACCCATTACAGTCCATGGGACTATACAAACATGTCTTTTTTTTCCCCCCTATGGACTGTAAGTCAAGTCAGTGGGTGCACTAGGGAAAAGCAAACCAGAGGGATGTCCTACGTGCTTCGCACTCTTCTCACAGGGTGCTCATTGTAATATATAGCGAGTGACCTCCCTGATCTCGGTGCTGTCGCCTGCATACAGCAGTGCCGCTGCTGCTCCCCGCCAGGCCGAGTGTATCTGGGCTCTGTATTAGCGACTCTCCGTAATCATCTGGGGAAACTCAAGATTTTTTTCCTCTTTTCTGATGTTCAAGAATCCTGGAAGAATTGCCAAACTTGTTGACCAAATGAATGTTGTTTTCCAGAATGTTCTGCTTTGGTTTGGGGCTTCACAGCGGCTTATGATTTTGGTTGTTGACCTCCATCATTAATTGTCTCGTCTCTCCCCTCCCTAAATGTTTATCAGTCTTTTCCAGCGAGTCGGGTCTTCGAATATGTCCAAAATCGGCTAAAGCTTCAGTTTGGTCATTTGTGTAACGTTTGCCTTCCTTTTGAGTATAAAGATATCATATGTTGTGTCTCGCAGTGTGATGGTCGTCTTTCATCCATGCTGTATTTACACCGGTGGTTATAAATGATCTATATCACTATTTGATCATTTTTATACATACGCTCCATCACTTCTCTTTGTGCTGATCTCCAAGGACGGCCAGGATTGTAGTCCAGAGCTGCACTCACAATTCTGCAGGTTGTTACTGGAAATAACAGGAAGGTTTTTCTGACACAAATTTTCAGAAGGAATGCGTACGTCTTATCGCTCTCGCTGATGTGCAGGAGCCTTATCGCGCTGTGATTCATGGCCCAATATCACCCTCGCAATCCTTCTGAAAACCCCTGGATGCGAGGTGTTTTTACATGGAAACAGCTTCACATCCCTGCGGGGCTGAAGGGATTCCCCATAGTGATGAGGGAGGCGGAGCTACAGGAAATCTCTTAGCGATCTCCCCATATTTGGAAAAAGAGGTGAGGGGCTAGAGGGCTCCCCTGAGAGCAGGAGCGGGGCTAGAGGGCTCCCCTGAGAGCAGGAGCGGGGCTAGAGGGCTCCCCTGAGAGCAGGGCTAGAGCTGAATCACTATGAGAACCCCCTCTAGACACACCCCCACTTTCGGGGAAGCCCTCTAGCTTTGCCGTCTCTCTCCCCAAATATGGGGAGATCTCTAGGAGATCCCCTGTAGCTCTGCTCCTCTCTATGGGGGATTCTTTCAGCCCTGCAGTCTGTTTTGCAAACTTCTCCCATTGATTTCAATGGGCGATATTGCTAAAAGAAAGAACATGCTGCGATTTGTGTTTTGCATAGCATCGCAACGCGGCACTACACAGGAAAACATTGCAAATGTAAATGAACCCGTTCCAAAAAAACGGGTTTCATATTTGTACAAGATTTGTGTATCGCAACACACAAATCTCGCTCATTTCACATCGACGGTGGATCCTCAGGTCAGCGGTTGTATCACTGATCCGGCTCAACATACTGGGGAAAAAAGTAGCACTGTCCAAAAACAGAGAAGTATAGAACAGACTCCGCTCGAAAATCGTAGCGCTGGAAAGCGTCGTCCAGCACCGCGCTCTAACACCAAGGCCCCATTGATTTCAATGAGAGCGTTATACTGCGACTAATGCGGTGTTCACAACGCTGTGGTAAAAGGTGCGGAGTAAGAAGCCTTATGTTCTCTGACATCACATTACGCCGGGGTCACACCACCAGCATCTCCCAGACTCCCAGCAGAAGACTCCCAGCAGAAATGTTAGATGCCATAATAGTGCGCCATTCCTTCTGAAACTTCATACTGGACCTGCGTTGAATGGGGCTCTCAGCACAGATGTGAATACAGCATAACTGTTGGGTGCCTGGTGTAAATATTAACCCCCCCCCCTACAGGATCAGGATGGAGCTGCAGCACCCCAATCACATTATTACAAAACTTCCTAAACCAGCACCACTCTTGCCCAGGAATGGGTTAAAGGGTCACTCTGTCCAAAACACTTTTTTCTTGCCTGCCCCCCCTCAGCTGATTGCCTATCACACGCTGGAGATCTCCTCTATTACAACTGTGTGACAGCAGCAGTGTTGAGAGGGATACAGAATCTCCTGTCACAGGTTCAGTATGTAACAGCATCGCAGACACTGAGAACTTGACTAGAAAATGAATCCATAACCCCAAGTAACTCTGAGCTGGTCAGAAATTAGATCACATGACGATTTGAGGAAAAAGAAGCTGGGAGAATATGCGTGGGTAATATGCGATAACTAACGTTACACACACAGAAATGACATGCTCCATCTTGTCTCGTATTACATGCCAGGATAGTGTATGCGGCTTTGTTGGCACACAGTGCACTGCTGCATGTTCCCGGAGTGAGAGATACGGCACACAGTAAGTACTGGCAAACACTAGTATGAGAGCGGCCTGTGTCGGAGTGATCCTGGAAGCTTGCGGGCACCACTTTTGCTCAAGAGCCCTATTTTCTCCCTGTGTAATCTTGTAAATGTCCATTACTGTTAGGCATTCTTTCTTAAAGGGGTTGGCTGAGTTCTAGCTTTTCCCTAGAATACCTTTCCCGTGCAGTAAAGTAACTAACAGGCATATAGTCACCTCTCCCAGCTTCCGAGCCCGCGTTTGTTTATAGGCTGCACTTTTATTTTACAGGACATCTCAGGCGCTTCAGCAGTAACGGAGATCAGCGATCGAACGCTTTGCTGTTATTGGCTGCAGCAGCTGTGACGTCCGGTAAACAGGCTGCAGCAGCCTGTAAACATGATGTCAGAGATCTGCAACAGCAGCGTGGGACATAGCCGGGGGGGAATTATATGCCTCTTACTTGTTTTACTGCATGGGAAACTCGGACAACCCCTTTAACTGATAAAGGTCATCAACATCTCAGTAACTACATGCTGTTATTACTGCCTACCATTGTAGAACCCGTGTCAGGAATGTGTGCTAGGTGGACACTTACCATGTTAGCCTTAGTGGAAGCAATCAAATGCTGCAACTATTGCATGGATTATGTACCGGCCAATGAAGCGGCTCTTAATTTTTTCTAGACCCGTTATCTATATTATGGCAGAAATTTGGAAAAATGCAAAGTAAACAATTAACACTGCTATCACTGGAAATAGCAGAAAATCAATCATAGGCTTCATTTCCCCCCAAACTACTAGTAATACATAGTTACTACACAGCGAAACACTGGGCAGTGTCACTATAGGTCAGAGTAACGAAGACGTGACATGACAGGTGTTGTGGGTGCAACATGGTGCCACTTTAACTGCTACCTTGCCCAAAGGGTTGCAGTCCAGATAGGTAATCCTTCAAAAATGTTTGCACATCAGGGACCGGCAAGGCTTTGCATACACTGAACAATCACTGCATGAGGAATGCCTACTCAATAACGGGTTGATTCACCTTTTTGAGCAATTGTGGCTTTTAGACATCAGGGAACAGATTCCACCAGGTGGTAATAACCTTCTATACTCAACTCAACGCAACCCATGTCTGCTGCAGCAGGTGATGCATATAAGTGGGAATGGATCCCCCCAGCCCTTTTCAGCATATCCCAAATATGTACAATGGGGTTACAGTCCAGTGAGTTTGAGGGCCCAGACCATGCGGAGAATTCATTGTCGTGTTCCTCCAACCACTCCCTAGTCATCCTAGCTTGATGACACAGAGTGTTGCCTTGTTAAAAGATGGTGTGTTTGGGGAAGACTTCCTGAAGATATGGGTGCAGATGGTCAGCTTTCAGGTCTCTGTAGCATTCATCCTTCAAGGATTGTTGTACGATGACCATCAGTCCTAAGCCATGCCGGGAAAATACTTCCCATACCTTGATACCACCACCAGCGGCCTATTAACCCTTTTCAATCCACTGACGTCTATAGACATTATGATTTAAGGCTGTACAGCTCCGTTGTTTGAAGATGCCCGTCGTAGTTCTCTTACTGTATATTGCCAGCCTCTCTGCTGTCGGAGCCTATCCAACGTGTCACCTCATGCAGTACTGGCTTTAGCCAGCATATAGCGCCGTTGTATAACTGCAGAAAAAGAGCAAGCCCCCTAGGAAAACCAGGATACAAATTGGATTGGAAAGAGTTAAACCTCAACGTTGCACCCATAAGATGTGGCTTCATGCCGTTTACGCCTGTTGCAGACCTGACCATCCATATGGCTCAGCAGGAAATTGGAGTAGTCACTCTAGACAACCTTATGCCATGTGTTGAAGGTCAAACGGATGTCTTTCTTGGGCCCATGTGAGATGTTTTTGGCGATAACTTGGCGTCTTCAAAGGCACCCTTGTTGGTCTTCAGCTATTGAACCCCAGTCAACACCGGGTACTCTGGCCTCATAGTTATTGTGGAAGTCTGTCCAACATCCCCATCACTGTACTGCTGGGTCAGTTGGTCGACTGTGGTAGGTTGTTACTCATACACCAGATGTGCCACCCCGATGCTTGCCTCCAGGGTCAAGCACATGTGGCATGCCACTGTGTGATATTCTGTCGGATGTCAGTCCATGATACTCGATACTGTGGTTCGGGAACAACCTCAACATCATCAAGTACAACTTTCATTAATACTGCACCAACAATCGGCCTATACGTCAAAGTCACATTTACCCATAACTACCAAACGTTGCCTTCTGCCACGCAGAGGAGTGACCAGCACATTATCCGAGCGCCGATCGTGATGTGGCCATCATATGTTACCGCATTACTCATTACAAGATGTAACGCACCTGTTGTTCCTAATGCAGTGATCATTCAGTGTATAAATGTTCCCCAGCAGCTCATGGATAGCTACCGCTATGGAACTGCACCAGCAGATGTGCGGCAGTACCTACCATAGCATGACATGGACTAGGTAGGTAGAACTTTAGGTTCCGTTGGAGACTTTTTGTCTGGGAAAAATAAAGAAGGTTTTCAGCTTTTTCTTAAAAGGTCATCAAGTTTAGTTCCATAGAACCATGAAGGGAGGGTCTGGTAGTTATATGTGAGGTCTATGATAGATTGGCGAGTTCCTATAGTGAGACCAAGCTAAGGCTACTGTCAGGGGCGTAGTTAAAGGCTCATGGGCCTGGATGCAAAAGTTTATCTTGGGGCCCCCCAACTTCTCTTCACCCCTTAAACACAGAGGCGTAACTTGAAGCTCCCGGGCCCCAATGCAAATCCTGTAACAGGGTTCCCAAATAGAATGCTGGTTACTGGGCCTTCTATATGCAGAGGAGAGACCTTATGCACCCCCTAAGGCTCCTGGGTCCAAGTGCAACCGTATCCCCTATAGTTACGCCAGTGGCTACCGTCACATAGGCGAGCGCAATATCGGGTCGCTTGTCTGCGTGCGTTTTACCCATAGATGTGAGGCATTTTTCATGCAAAAACGCCTCACCTTACTGCTCTGAAATTCCGATCCCCCGGTGCTTGTTTCATGAGTGTCGGAGGATCGGCAAGTGTTTCACATTGATTTCAATGGGAAACCTCACACGGCGTGCAATGTGTTTGACTGTCCCATTGAAAACAATGGGCGATGTGTTTGTAGGGACGCAAAAAAATAGAACATGCAGCAATTCTGTTTTACCTGTGAGGGAAAAAAAATCCTTCCTATGTATGACTACATTCAAACGTGATTTCACCTAATACAGGGTTTTTGTGATTAGCAGAAGGTGCAGCGGCGCTCCCTAGAGAGCAGTGACCACTTTACTGCACTACTAAACCAAGAGAAGCCCACTAATGAATGGCTGTGCCTGGTTCTGCAGTTCTGGCCATTCAATAAAACTGGGCTGAGCGGTAGTGCCAGATATATGGTCGCCACATGATTAGAGATGAGCGAGTATACTCGCTAAGGCACATTACTCGAGCGAGTAGTGCCTTAGCCGAGTATCTCCGCGCTCGTCTCTAAAGATTCGGGGGCCAGTGGGGAGGAACGGAGGGGAGATCTCTCTCTCCCTCTCTCCACCCCGCAACTCACCTGTCACCCGCGCCGGCGCCCCCAATCTTTAGAGACGAGTGGGGAGATACTCGGCTAAGGCACTACTCGCTCGAGGAATGTGCCTTAGTGAGTATACTCGCTCATCTCTACACATGATGCGTGTCATTAAAGAAGGTGCTGGGGCTCTCCGCCGCTTTCACTTTGCTTTGCTGCACCTGCCTCGTGGATCTTGCCTAAAAGGGTTTTTGGAGGCCCTTTCACCTGTTGCCCTTGATGAATCCATACCAGATGCTCCTACAGGGATCAGCAAACGTACTGCACTAGTTTAAAACCAAAACAACGGAAAAAGTTGGGTTAATTTTATTTTATTTTTGCAAAACAATTCTGAATGGAAAAAAAATTTAAAATAAAATGATCACATCCCAAAAAACTGTAATTAACCAGACACGACCCCCTGCGGAAGAAAACAAGTCTCACATGGAGTATGTATTAAATATTTATTGTATGAAAAAAGGAGGACCGTGTACAAAACAGACGACCTGTCAGCAGTAGATGGCGGCTAATAAAGAATTAGAAAAAAGGAAAAAAAGTGGATTTTGCACTTTTAAGCTTTTTTTTCTGTTCTAGAGGTTTTTTTTTCCTTCAAGTCTTTTGAAGTGCAACACAGACAATACTAGCACTGGACAGATTAAACTGTGCCGTTCACAGAGGGTACGACTGTAGAATAAAGTGTTTTATCATGGCGGTACTTTGCTTTCCAGCTTACAGTGTTCTTTTAAAATAGCAGCGGATTCATTTAAAAAAAAAAGAAAAAAACACGACAAGGCAAAAGGCAGCAGCGCCCTCTGGTGTACAAGAGTGGGAATCCACTCGGCTGCAAATTAAATTAAAAATCCTAGTACTTGGTATTGTGTCGCTAGTAAAATGAATGAGCCAAGGGATAGCAGAGAAAACCAACGACAATGGTCTCAATAGTTAAGAAGACGTTAAAAAAAGAAAAAAGGGTCACAATCAGAAGCTTTCCAGTGCCGCCCCCAATTGTACATAAAACACAGATGAGTTAAACCAAGGAGTATGTACATTTCTCGACTGTGTCCTTCCAGAGGAACATACCGTTTACTGGTTTTCTAGTTTTTTTTTCTCATACGGCCGCTGATGCAATCTCACTTTCAAGACGCTCGTAACAAAATAAAGTTGTCTTTAAAGCAGAAGGTTTGAGGCAGAAAGAACACATTGGTTGATAAAATGTCTATCTCGTATTGGTGGCTACCGCTTCACCGAATCCTCTTCTGCTGCCGAGCCCTGTAGATGTCATGGACCGGGGGCACAACCGCTCCCTTCTCTTCATCATCGTCGGAATCTTCGTTGGGTCTTTTAACGGATTTATTTATTAGGGTGTTGGCTTCAACTGTGCCATTGCCTTCCATTAAGAGTTCAGCCTGACCTCCGGTGATCACTCGCACAGCCTCTTCCACAGCTACATAGGGAGACAAAGTGGGATCAGAGTTGGTGCGGGACAAAGATTCTGCAATGAAGGTTACATGGTCCTTAGGCTGGATTCAGACGAACGTATATTGGCTGGGTTTTCACGCCGAGCCGATATACGTCGTCTCTCTCTGCCCCTCTCTCCCCCCCCCCGCAGATGAGGACGACGTATATCGGCTCGGCGTGAAAACCGAGCCGATATACGGTCGTCTGAATCCAGCCTCATGGTGGTGCAGTAAACTGTAAAGGGTTTCTTTACAGATTTCAATGAATGCGATTTAATGCTGAATTTCTATGGCAGTGGAAATAAACTGCAGCTCTCCCACTTATACCAGACCATCCTCAGGCAATCACATCAAAACCCCCTTTCCACATGCCCCATCAGGGCTGCTACAGGGGAAGTGTATGACCAGCTGTAACTCCCCCCAGGGATTTCAGCTGTTTCCAGAAGTTTCAGAAGTCAGCCCAGTCTGAATTGAAATAAGCCTTGTCTGTCTTTACATGAATTATAACTTTCAGAAGGACAAATATATACATATATACTTACTGTCTGGGATCTTACAGCGGCGAAAGATTTCCATGAGTTCATCGACCTGCACAAAGGGACCCTGTCAGGATGAAAGCTGTGCTTAGTATTGTACCAGGAGGAAATAAATCCATCTGTGGCTTTGTGGTCATAAATGTACGTGTGTGCACCTAAGCGACCTGCCATCTAGGGGACTACCTCGGTGGACGCTCTAATGACCATATGTGATGTCATCAAGTTGTTGATAACTAACTACAAAAAGCTGAAGGCCTCATGTCCACGGGGAAACTATATTTGGCAAATCGCATCCCACAGGAAAGCATTGACCATCTGCAGTTAAATAGCTGCGGATGGTATTTTAGGTGATTTACGGATTTCACGCGTGTGAAAATAAATGCGACATGCTCCATTTTAGTGCGGATCATGCGTGCGGGAGCTCATATCTCAATTGATCTCCCGCATGAAAAAAAAAGACAATTAGAGAAATCTATGCGGGCCTGATTTTCCCCATGGACATGAGGCCTAAACACAGCGGTACCAGAATTAGAAGTTATCCCCTATCCACAGGAAAACTTGCCAATTGGTGGAAGTCTCACCGCTGAGACCCCCACCGATCTTGAGAACGGAGGTCCCGTGTCCCCCTCTGCATATAACTGTGGGGTCGCTTTCCCTCCCATAGTCGGCGCTCTATTTATTTCAATGGAAATACCTGAGCGCCCACTGAAAGTAAATGGAGCATTAGTGCGCTCACATGACCAGCGCTCCATTCAGTCTCCTTCTCAAAGCTGGGGTGCAGTAAAGACTACAGTGAGGAGGAGGGGGCACAGGACCCCTGTTCTCAGAGTGCTGAGACCCCCACTTATGATCCTGGTCCAACCCCCTTTTCTGTTAATGACACTGCTGAGAGGTTCTCTCTACTTGTGATATTAGGTTATGGCTAGTAGACTTAACTTGTCGCTGTCAGAAAGTAAATGATGATTGGGTGGGCATTCCACATTAGTTCTAATACAACAGAGGAGACATAAAGCCGACCTTCACATACCTGGTAGCACAATGGCGGAGGGAGCAGCTTCATTAAAAGCACAGCGGCGGGAGGCACTGGGAACACTCCTCCAGGTACTGGATGAAGTCCAGGAGCTGAAGAAAACACAACACACATCTGTCATTGGAAACTGCACCTTTACCGGAAGAGTTATGTCAGTCTATACAGACGTCATGCTTCCCAAGTCTGCTGGATTCGGCAGGACAGTCTAGATTTACTGCCATTGCCCCACAGTCCTCGGATGCACAATGCTTCTGCACTATCAGCAGAAGTGATCTTTTGTGGGGAGCTTGATTAGGTCTTGCTCCGCTAATTCAGCATCTTAAAAACGGGCATGTATGTACGGTTATTTCCCAAAAACGTAGTAAATGTGCACTAACTAATAACATCGAAAGTAAAGACTCCCAGTTATGAAGATTGTGGCAGATGACTGGAGGTGCTCTCTACTTGGGCATTGGTTTTATCTCTTCATACAAATCCATCCCGTATTTCTCTTTTTACCTTCTAGTATCTGTTACTCTCCAGATTTTGTTGTGTTACCCCACAAAGCGAGCATCATATTTATCAGTGAATATAGGACCTTAACTGAGATTATGGATTATTAAATGTAGGATCACCAAAATCACGACCGTGTTTCTACGATAATGAGATCTACACCGGTTTTCGGAAAGGCTTGAAAAATAAGACCCCCCCATCCCTGAAAATAAGCCCTGGTTAACCTGCATAAAAAAATAAATAAATAAAATCAATACTCACTTGGTCCACGGCGTCCCGATGCCTCGCGACGGTGTCTGACGGCGCTGCGGCAAGCTGCAGTGCCCTCCGCTCTGACATCTTAGCTTCTTTCTGGTGACGGGGCTTTAAATACCCCGCCTCCAACAAAGCGAGCGCTGTGATTGGATCGAGTGCCAGCCAATCACAGCCGATGCTCGATCATTCACAGCCACTCAGTGAATAATATCACTGAATCGCTGTGATTGGCTGGTGCTCGATCCAATCACAGCACTCACTTTGCTGGAGGCGGGGTATTCAAATCCCCGCCACCAGAAAGAAGCTGAGATGTCAGAGCGGAGGACACTGCAGCTGGCCGGAGACCATCGTGAGGCATCGGGACGCCGCGGACCAGGTGAGTATAAGCCCCACTCCCTGAAAATAAGACATTGTGCCTCTTTTGGGACAAAAAAATAATATAAGACTGTCTTATTTTCAGGGAAACACGGTAATAATATGAAAGGTCTGGTGCTAATAGTCAATGAGATTTTGTCTGTATTGCATTCCTGGGAGAGAACATTAAAGAGAACTTACGGGCAAGGTGTCTAGGTTGGAAAGGGATCATTTGGCTGGTGTCGGGTTTGGGGTACTCAGGCTTTCTGTCAATTTCATCCTTAAGAGATGGAGCTATAGAAGGAGCTACCACGGGGTCTGGCATCAATGCAGCTAATTTAGCACGTGAGACATCCTGTAAAATTTACATTTAAGAGGTTAAAGTGTAGTTGTACTTGTAAGAAACTTCAGATATGTCATAGCAATGTGTGAAAAGTTTGTATCAGTGGTGGTCTAGTTGATGAGACCCCCGTTGATCGCTGAAATGAAGGGGTGGAATCACACACAAGGGCGCTGTGCACCTTCGGTTGTGATCCGTCACTTGTCAGCTCTTCTCAGCAGCTGAAATCGTTCCCATACACTTCTCTGTGTCTGTCTTCAGTTGTCAAGAAGAGCCGACCAGTATAGATCAAAGCGCTTGGGCGAGCGCTTTTGCCACTTCATTTCAGCAATCAGTTGGGGTCTCGGCACTCGGATCCCCCCCGATCAAAACTTTTGACACGTCTCTATGACAGGTCATAAGTTTCTTAAAAGTGTAGTTACTATTTAAGGCAAGGTTGTGCAAGAAAAATACAGGTGGGGAAAAAAAAGAAAAAGGTTAAATATAGGCGGACACTGAGAAGAGGACATTGAATATCTGTAAAACTAAGAGAGGGGATGAAGAAGGAAGAAAGTACAAACTAAGAAAAAAGAAGGGACAGATTCCTAAAAGGGGACAGATCAGAGTCTAAGGAGCCTGTGAGACTTACTTTATATCCTAAAGCTTTAAGTTCACTTGAAGAGCAGGGGTAGAGGTCCATGAACTTGTAGCGATCCACCAGCAGGGCGGTCTCTTTCCCCTCATACTCTTCTTTGAAGGCAGTGTATCTTCGCTTTTCTACTTTCAGAATACTTGCTAAATCACCAATATTACTTTCAAACGCTAGGAATCTGGCCCAGATTTCACTAAAAGGAGAACAAGCAAGAATGTACAGAGAAACACTTCAAGACGTTCTTTAGTAGCGGGCTCTGCAGGGCCTTTATGGGGTGTGTTCCAGGCAGGTGTGCCCGTACACTCACATCGGGAACATACAGACCCTGATTTATCAAGGCACTTACGCTAGTTTTCTGGCGATCAAAAGTCACTAATGTTGCAACATGCTTTTCTGCCCACATAAAAATGGCAACTCGTTACATTTTTACGACACACTTGCCTCTTTTTTTTAAATGTGGGTGTGGCTTAGTAGGAAGGGGGCAGTATAAAAGGCCTGTCATGATAAATCAGGCCCAAAGTGACACTTGGAATCACTGTGCTATTTCCTAGGCAGCAGACATATGCCAGAAGGACCTGAGCATTTACTGGAGACATACATGCAGTACTGAAGAACTCCTTTAATGGCTACGATTATAGGAGTGCTGATTGGATTACTGCTGCTCACAATGCTGATGTATTTAGAGGACTGGCTTCTGTGTGTGGTCATCATACGATGTTTGCAACAGACGTGTCAGCTGGAACCAACTCTCAAATAGCTAAATCTGGACTAATTTAGTCATTACTGTATGTACAGCCAAATCAACAAGAATGCTTCCACTGCGTGTTCACAATGATCAGTTCAATCAAGTTTCATTAAGCCAGCAGAATAAATCGAATGTTTTTCTACATCTTGTGTGCGATCCCGATCATCAGTCCTCGTATTATTATAGTCCAGCTGAATCAGTAATTAGTAGACGTACCCTGATTTCTCTGGCGGCAGGCTCCCTGAGGTTAAAACCCGTTCAAATAATACTCTAGTGTTGTTGTCCTCTGTAGATGCAAATAAAGTGAAAAAGAAAATTACATGCAAATTAATAACAAAGTAATGCTGTAATACAGACTAGGCCATATCCACAGAGATGTTTGATGCATTTTCCCACTGTGGTTTTCTTTGCACAGTAGTGAATGCCATTTGTGAAAGCTGCATTGTTGCTATGCAGTGAACAACAGTAATTTTTGGGGGTGACTGCTTGCAATGTTTGCCCAGCACTTTAGCCCATCAGGTGATAAAAATGGACAGAGATAGGAGGTTTATCCCTCGTCGCTGTTGTAGGGAGATTTCCTAAATAAATTTCTTTTACAATTAAGGCCTCATATCCATGGGCGGGTCGTATTACGCATGCGGGAGCCCGCAGCGGAATCTGCCCATGCCCGACGACCTTGCGCACCTGTCTGGGTCTTGTATTATCTGTACTGCGGATGTGTGCAGAAGCGCCGGCTGGCACACATGCACAGTACGGTGTTTTTTCTTTTTAAGCTCCTGCTTTCCCACGGAGTTCAACATTGCAGACGGGCCACGATTCGGGCGACTTCCATTAACTTCAATGGAAACAGTCCGTGTCGAACCCGCACTAAAATCGAGCATGCTGCTATTTGTTTTCTGCATGCAGAATCCAGAAAAGAAATCTGCATGTGTAAATTCACATTCAGATGCCCATGCTTCTCTGTGGATCTTCTGCATGGGTGTCCCGCGCAGATTTTGCAAATCAAATCCGCCCGTGGACATTGGGCCCAACTGTGTGATCTGTTCTATTGTTTGTTCTTCTCACTGAGACGACATAAATGTATTGCAGGTTCTGCACGTCTAAAACTTACCGTTTAGGTGAGATAAATAATCAATATAAGCAAGAACGTATTCTGGAATGTCTCCATACTTCTTCAAACCTAACTCAAATATCTTGAAGGCCACTGATGTGTCCTAGAAGAAAAACAGAAAATACTGTTAAAAACAAAATGAGAATATATGGGGTTACATAAATGTGTTAACCTGTGGAAATGAGAAAACTACATAACGATATCTGAGTGGATTTCCCCTTTGGGCCACCAACTCAAATTCCTGGTTTCCAAAGCTAATCACAGGGGATTTACTGATGGGAGGTCCTGAGAATGTTATACGCAGGGAAATTGCAGCATTTATTTACCCGCATTGGAGTGTTTTGGTGGAGGGCTTTATGTATATAATCCGTTAGGCCCTGTTGACTTCTTGTGTTTCGGTTACATTGGAAGTATAAGTCAGCCATTGAAAAAAAAAAAAAAAAAAAAGTATACCATATAGTATACTTTATTTTTTTTTTTATTATGCTCCTCTGCATTGGAACGCAAACTTCAGTGAAAAAAAACTGAAACATAACAGACCAGCGTGTGCCAAAAGGACACCTATAGAATACTCTGGGGGCAAAGACATGTACCAATGGACATCTTTAGCACATACGCTAGAAGCTTTCTTAGCGCCCACTCCCAATGAGTGCCGATACTGAGCTCTGAACTTAGCCCTACTCATATACGTATAAGACCTGTTGACTCCTTACCTTGCTACAGTAATACTCCATTAAGGCAGCTGTGACATATACATGGTGACGGGTCCGAATATCTTCTCTGGCTTTTTTGAAAATCATTCTTCCAGCTTTAATGCCTTCGGCTCTTCTAGCAAATTTCATGTACTGGATATAAACCTGGGGGAATGAATAAGACACAACCAGACCGAATTATTATTCCTAATAAACATAAATTAAGAAAATCATAAGTTACTGGTACAATCTGGACAATTAATGAAAAAAAATAGTAATGCATTAGGAGTCAATAATCTTCATCGATCATAATGAAATATGTGAGACTGAAGCTTACCAGTGTAGGGTCAATATCCTCTATGGCAAGGAGTCGGTTATATATACTGTGTGTCTTTTCATATTTCATGCGACTCTGCAATGAGAACATTCACATTAGTTTTGCATTACTAAACTTTCTTCTGTTTGAAACCTTAACTAGTTGTGTTCCTAACATGTGTCTTGATTAAACAACCTCTATGGGTTAATGTGTAATGGTCCTTCTACACGGGACGAGCTGTTGTGCAAACGATGCCGGTCAGCTCGTCCCAGTGATGCTCACTGCTGTGCTGTTACATAGAAGCGTGTATCGTTGGCATTGCTCACAGCGCTAACGGAATGGAGGCGGAGCGAACGGGGGAGCATTCTTTCCCCGCCCGCCTCCATTTACGGTAAACAGACAGTCGTTCAAATGTGAACGACTGCCTAACAGCAAAATCAGTTTTAGGCATGCAGAAACTGAACAGTTCTCGTTCGGTCGCTGCATACGTTTACACGGGACGACTATCGTTCAGATTTCCTGCAGGAGCGTGGGGATCTGAGTGATAATTGTCCCGTGTAAAAGGGCCAATAGTTTGTGAATTTTGTGGGTGAGAATCAGATGGGTGATAAAGCTTCTAATAAGCATATTGACTGCAATTGTGTGCTGTCACCAACCTCTTCATAGTCGGCGTAGGCAAAATACAGCAGCATGTTCTTCTTCAGCAGAGTACTAATTGCACGTTCATAAATATTGGCAGCTTCATCACTGAATAACTTTGCATTATTCATATCCTGTAATGAGAAGGAGCATATAAATATCATGCTAATCAATGTGAGGCTAATAAAAACCAGCGAGTCATATAAGTTACATCAATGCAAGTGACTAGTATACCTAAAGAGCAGATGGGCCCTACTTGTGACCCGTATACCAGGCAAAGCTCCCAGCATCTAAGTTAAAGGTATCCTTAAGGTTTCAATGACTTGGCAGTTGCCAAAGTGCCCTTTTGATCTCTATCACTGCACTTTCCTATACAGTGGGCAGCCACAATAAAACATATGCCATGGAATACAAGTTTTTCACAACTGGAATAAATGGGCAACATGCCACTATATGCCGAAACAGTGACATTCAATGCATTCAGACTCTTTCACGTTTTTTACATTATGGGGTACTGAATAGAGATGAGCGAGAATGCTCTGTTAAGGAAATTATGCGAGCGAGCATCGGTCTTTTCAAGTAACTGCCTACTCGCCCGAAAAGATTCGGGGGGCGGCGGGGGTAAGTGGTGGGTTGCAGGGAAGAGAGAGAGATCTCATCTCTAGTACTGACTGCAGAATGATGTGGAAAAGTTAGCTTTTTTTTTAATTTGTACATGGTCACAACATAACCAAATGTAAAAAAAGAAGTAAAAGGGTCTGAAGACTTTCCAAAAGCAGTGTAAATCGGAGCCTTCCGTTTGAGATGTAAGTTGAGAAATCTGCGTGATATGTACCTCCGATGAACGGCTCAGATGCACAGAGGCTTCGAGTAACTCTCCAACAAGGAAAGGTCGGGCAAGATTTATCAATCTAATAATGTCAGCTTTCTGACATTAATACATTGAAAGATGTGGAGTTTTGATTTATTGCATTCAAAATGTAAGTTTCTGCAGCTACGCTCTACCACTAGGGGGAGCAAAGTGAAGATTATTTATATAGGTTACATAAAAACCTAAAATTTACTAATTGCAGCATTTGCATTTATTAACTAGACTTACCCCTTTCTCAGCAAGTAACTTGCTGGATTGTTCCAGGTACTGGGCAGCCTCGTACCAGATGTCCGGATGATGTCCCAGAACCAGCAGGCACTGTTCATAGGCAAACATGACTGAAGGAGAATACTTTGATTGTTAGCAGGGGTGAGATGTTATAATACAGTATGAATGTACAAATGTGTAAAGTGCTTTGCTTGCATTTCAATTGCATCTACCAACATAGTATGTAAGGCCTAAAAAAGACATATGTCCATCCAGTTCAGCCTATTACCCCCAATATTGATCAAAAGGAATGCAAAAAACATAAGTATTTAAAATCTTTGGCAATTAATCCAATAGGAGTATTTTTCTGTAAGGCCGGATGACAATAATATCTGAAAGCTGGTTGCTCATAAGACTGCACCTCTTTTTGTTATCAGGGTCTGGTCTTCAGTTCGAAGCGGATTACTTTTCTCCCACTGAATATACTTCTTCCACATCTCCACCTGTTGCGCCTCCTGCGGGGTGTTCTGGGGCGGCACGGAGGGAGCATTGCGATCCAATCCTTTCATTACCGTTTCATATTCCTGAGAACAGACAGCAAGAACAGAGGAAATGTAAAAAATACAAGCTGCACTTCGGGTTAAAATGTGTGTTTGTTACAGAAATCTTCTAGTGACATCCTAAGTTTCACTGAGATGAAGGGGCTGAGGACATTGGCTCTGCTACGAGATGCAAGCAGAGTGCTGTACGGACGCATACGCTATCGTTTTCAGAAACTACAGGTACACGTTAAAGGCGTGTTCAGAATTAGAAAAAAATATCTGCTTTCTCTAGACATAGCACCACTCTTAACCATAGGCTGTGTCTAGTATTGCAGTATATGCTTATTCACTGAAGTGGTTATGAACTACAATGGCAGACACATCCCAGACAAGAATGGCGCTGTTCTGGGAAAAAAAATACTTTTTCTTCTAATCCCGGACAATTCCTTTAAGGGCTGTTTTACACAGGACAACTATTGGCCGAAAAAGTGCCCAAATGAAGGACTTTCAGCAATAGTCGTCCATGTAAGCACGGCACCTGACAGGGTACGGAGCGAGAAATCACTGAGTAGTCGCTAATCGCTTCATTTCAGCTCTCTGAAATGAAGCAACTAACAATTGAGTTCACGCTCAGTATTAAAAGGCAGTCGGACATCTTTGAACGACTGCCTGTTCCCAATGAATGGAGGTGGGCAGCTGGAAGAGATTCCAAGCGTGCTTCACCTACATTCACTGAACAGCCATCACTCTGACAGTCACCCTGTTTAAAGCAAGCCCAAGGCCTCATGTCCATGGGCAGGTCGAATTTTGCATGTGGGAGCCCGCAGCAGAATCCCACCCTGTCCGTGGCCGAGGACACACATTTACCGGTGCGAGACTTGCGTGGGTCTCTAGCGTCCTGTAGGGATCTTTCTTTTTCACTGCGGATGTGTGCGGAAGCGCCAGCCGATACGCCACGTGCAGTATGACGGGCCGCGGGTCGGACAGCTTCCATTGACTTCACAGCTGCAATTTGTTTTCCGGACTGAAAAGTCCGCAAAACAAATCCGGATGCTTTAATGCTCTTGTGGACGCCCATGTATGCCTATGGGCAGCTTGATTTGCGGATCTTCTGATTCCGTAAATCACATCCGCCAGTGAACATGATGCCATAGGTCGCTTTCACTTGGGCAAGAAAATTGTGTGAGATTGGTGCGTTGCAAGAGATTAGCGCAAGAAGGGGGGGGGGGGGATTTGCAGCATGTCCTATCTTTGGGCATTACCTCGGAACCCCTCGCCTATTGTTTTCAATGGTGCAGGAAAACACAAAGCACAACATGCGAAGTAGGGTTTCCCATTGAAAACTGTACTGAAGTGTATCCACAGGGATATCGCACGTTCCCAGAGCGATATCCAGCCAAGTATCACGGCCTGATATCACGCTTGGATCTGTGAAACTAGCCTAATTCAACTGTTTCAAGCAAAAGGCCAAGTTTAGACAAACACCCACTGCCAGTAGTTTAGAGACTGGCTCTTACCTTTGCCACCCTCCTGGCATTCATATAATCTCTACTCCGATCTTCTATCATTTTCTTAGCTAGGTGAACATTAATACCCTGCAGATAAAGACAACAGCGAGTTAAACTTGTCGGGAGCCAAAACCTCTTGGACGCCACTTGTAATGATGCACAATCCCTGCTGCAGACTTTACCTCTTCATACTTGTTGTAATCTCTCCACAGCTGCTCGATGTTAATCATGGGATTGACACAACCCCTCTGGTAAACCCTGCGGACGGCGGTGATCCTCTGATTTTCTGCGTAGGATCCCACGGCTTCCCTAATTGTCAAGAAATCACAGACATCATGGTGCATTCAGACGTATAATGTAGTGTGACCCGAGACTCGATCCTATGGAGCTGCTAATCCTTCACTGCATGTGGGCCCAAATCAGTACGAAAGATGACAGAATGGAGAACTGCTGCTCAATCCTGAATCCTGCCTGATTCCTCCACTGATCTGGTATTGCAAATATTGGCACCAGGAAGACATAGTGGAGGTTCATTTCAAAGGATATGGATATATATATATATATAAATTATTTTTTATTTTCTGATTATACATTTTTTGTATTCTTTTCCCCGTACATGACTATGGATGTAGCCATCTTGCCTGAGTAGCAGTTATCATGACTTGAGAGATGCTTTGCTGCAGACACAATAGACAGAAGTAGACTCATTCACTGCTATGGCAGGGTGTTGTGGGACAGCGCTGTGACTTGTGCGGAGGTCATTGTGCAGGAAGGGGAGGAGGCGAGCTGTGACCATCACATATTGTGAATGGTGGATTACGTGTTATCTATACGTAGTTATAATCTACATTGAACATCACTGCATTAAAATAAACATCTTTGGCCGGGTTAGACCTTTATGGCCTGTAATACTAAAAACTGCTAATATGGAGACATGATGAAGGGCTGCACAAGTCCTGATGTGTAGGGTGCTGTAATCTAAGTGGGAACCCTATTTTGGAACGGCTGACGAGATACAATATCTATAAAGCCTTCTCAGTTAGAATATTAGAAATGACTTGAACATAGACTTACACTCCTTTCAGGAAATTGATGTAGTCAACCCAGATCTGCAAATAAAGACAGAGTCAGTCCGACCGTCATTAGGCTCCACACAATTAGTGTCTTTGGATTATGAAGAGTAATTACCTGGTAGGACATTATTTCCATGCCAATTTTATCAAGAGCAAAGTCATACGCCTGGGCCATTTTCTCTCTGAAAGACAAGAAAAGTAAGAAAATTTTTTTTTTTTTTGCTGCAGCAATTTAGCAATAAGGTTTAATGCATCACGAGTCGGTTTATGCCCTGCAAAAGCACTGAATGCCTTCACACAGAGAAGGAGCCAACATATTTAAAGGGCTTGCTCAGTTCTAAACTGCTGATGGCTATCCACAGGATAGGCCATCAATAGTAGATAGTTGGGGATCCATTTCCTGGGACTCCTACTAATCAGTTGTGCTATGGGCCACTCAGCTGAATATATTGAAATGGATCAGAACTTGGCCTGCAATACTAAGCCTGGCTCCTGTAATGGGAATGAAGCCGTCCGCTTCCTGCAGAAATCCACTTAGAGCACAATCACATCGGCTCAGAGAGCAACTGATTGGCAGGGACCCTAAGCAACAGATCCCCACTGATCATCTATTGATGGCCTATCCTAGATCCCATGCACACAGGTGGATTTTTGCTCCGGAATCTGGGGCGCCTCTGTGTTACGCAGGACATACCCTCCAAAGCATGCTATGGAAAAATGATTTTTCATGCACACGAGTGGAAATCAATTGCAGTCTCCATGCTCCAGTCGCAGCATGCTCCATTTTCCTGCGGTTCTCGCACAAACGGTTTCCATTGAGGTCAATGGAAGCCGTCCAACTTGCGGCCCGCCCGCAATCCACATTGCGGTTGGGCTGCGGATTCTACGGGTCAAGTAGGAGTTTAAAAAAAAAATCTTTATTGCACATGTCCGACGGCGAGCTGTCCGAACCATCCACAGTACAGAGCAGCAGGAGAATGACAGGTAGGCAGGGTCGCCAGATGCGGTCAGGGCCGGAATCCGGATGTGCCATGTGCATGTAGCCTTAGGCTAGGTCTTCCATAGTTTGCAAATGGTAACTCCTTTAACTAGTCTTCTCTAGCAATCCAGTTGCCCCTGTATATAGGATCTACTTCCAACATTACATACAGGTGGTTAAATATATTTTGGGGCAGATTTTATTACTGCTGTACATTTAGACATCTTAAAACTACCCTAGGCAGAGGATGCGCCACCTTCATCACAGTGATGCACGCTGGGTGGCATCTTTGGTGCATTTTGCTAGACAAGTTAGACACTTTTCCTTATACCACCTTTGATTAGCCTACTTTAGGCCAGTATTCTGTGCCAACATTTTAAGACTCCTGTAAGACGCTCCTCCCTTTTCTAGACACTAACTAGTGATGTGCAAATGTGTGTAACAGATAATACATCTGGTGCGAGGCATGGAGAACAAGGTTTTGGGCACAGACTTTTGGCATATTTAGCTTAGTAAATCTTCCCCTTCTTTTACATTTTTATGTTGTATTCCAGATGGCAGCGATAGGAAAGCATCTCATCATTCATTGATGAAAGGCTAAGCGCTGCCTGTAATTGGCTGAGCACTCAGCCAATCAGCACAGCCCTTTCAGGAGGTGGGGATTTTCAAATCCCCACCTGCTGAAAACAGCTTGACAGCAGTGCAGGGATGCCAGCCGGAGGAGGCGCCTGAGAGGCGAGTACATAATTTATTTATTTTTTCCATCAGCTAGGTATGATGTTCAGGGAAGGGCTTATATTTCAAGCCCTTCCCCGAAAATCATGCTGTGGGGGTTGCCTACAACCCACTGCTTTCAACGGGGCCGGCGGCAGCAGCACGGTCCCCATTGAAAGCAATGGGATAGCATCCTGGACTTCTGCCACAGCTGTGGCAGAGGATTCCTTCATCCCCGCGGTCCACAGCTGAGGCAGAAGTCCGCAATATACTCCCTGTGCTTTCAATGGAGCTGGCGCTACTGCCGGCCGCATTGAAAGCATTTTGCGATATAGCAGCGTTTTTCTTGCGCTGCGAGGAGAGTACTTTCACTCGCTCTCGCAGCGTAAGAAAAAAAAAAACCGCTAGTGGGTAAAAGCCCTAAGTGTGGTGCTGCCATACAGTCTGTGGTGCCGCACGTAAACAGGTATTCTCCATACACACAGAGTCCATTGGAGAAAGTGACGATTTTTTTTTTCATGTTCATACAGAATCCAACAGACAATGACTGATTTTATATGTAGTAAGCCCCCATATAGCTGTATGGGCGCCGTATTACGACTCCATACAATATAACTGTGTGCATAAGCCCTAATACCAATTGGAATTTCACAGAAGCACTAAGGGGGTAAGTTACTAAGACCGGCCTTTCCAAAGCTAGGAATTGACATAGATTTTGGGTATAATTTATGCCTTTCTGCATCCACTGCACTTTGAGAAAGTGGATGTTAGCAGGAAATTAATCTGTAGGTGTCTTCAAATGCAGACATTTTTTTTTAAAACTCCTTCTAAAATACCCCATGATGTAGATTACGTCCAGGATGATTAAACTTGACCCTTTTTTCCCCACTCTTGTCCGTGGTCTGTGTGTAGTTTTGCAGCTCAGCCACATTCACTTGAATAGCCGCAGAGACCCTGGGTATGAGTGGGACTGATCCTTTGTATCATATCCTGTACAATCATTCATATCATTATAATGTAGAGAACCCTATGGATGATAATCGTCAAGATAATCACTGGATGTTCTGTGTAATTAAAAGCTGACCTAAACCAAACCCTGTCAACTGTGTGTATATATATATATATATATAGCTAGTAAAACCGTATGCTGCAATGTGATTATAGCTGTAGGCCGTATAGCCTGCAGCACCAACAGCAAGGTCTTTAATTTCACCAATCATGAGGGCTGGGTGTCAGGATGAGGGTAAATATAGATCATTGTGAGCTTCCATCTCCAGCCCTGTGGTTTCAGAAAAGCAACTTTAATTGTTGCTTAGTGGTCAGTGAAACTAGAGATACTGGACCTACAAGTGGAGCAGTGGCATAACTATGGGAAGTGCAAGGGTGAGTCCAAGCAGGCCCAATGCAACATAAACTCAATGGTATGTGATAGTTAGGGAATGGTTATAGACTTTGCATCAGGCCCAAGACCTCCAACTTATAGCTATGGTCTCATGAAATGTTTGTAATGCTCCGACAGGGTCATACATCCTTAGACGACCCAAGGTCCTATATAGCAAACGTACAAGGACCGTAATGATGCCTTGGATACCTACTTGTAGCTTGGAAGTTTCCCTTTTGTCTCCCGCACGTAGGACACGTAACATTTCCACAGATCTATATGTAAGACTTTCATCAGACATCTCTGAAATAACTGCAGATAAAGAAGTTTGGAGAAATGAACACAAGTTATACAGACCAGTTTCACACTTCCATTAAAATACCATAAAGACTTCCAATATATACGTCAGAGATTAGTTGTCTGAAAGCCGCCGGTAACGGTAGGGCCAGATGTAATGTGTCTGGGGGTGGCTCAAGCTTCCCTCGACAGATGACGTCCCAGGAAAGAAGGATGCGGGGTGGCAAGTTTCCTTTTGCAAATCTCATAGTTTACTGAGGCAAATGGATACAATGTATTGCTTCAGTATTTCACAAACTGTCTTGGGCTCGCAGGCCTACAAGATGTCAGCGATACATATGGAATAAGGGGACGGTGCATTTCATCACTTGATACTTTTGTTCTCAGGGAGATAAGTCAGTGTGAGAGCTGTCTAGCTGTGGCTTAACACCCTAAACACACCAACGTTTGGCCGAGCTGAATGTTTATGCGTATTGTGGGGGGACAGTTGCCGGGTGAAGGGTCATTTGTCCGACAGTTGCTGAAGGCGTTAAGGCCGCCTTAACACAAGGGTGAACCCTAAAGCTTACTGAAGACTGATGATTTCCAAGTCATTTTCTTGGGGATGTTCAGGTGGTAGTCAGTTGATGAATCTATTGCATCCTCCTAACGTGTATATACTGTACATGTATGACTATAACACAGGCAGTCGTATATTTATAAGGCTAATGGATAGAACTGGATTGCCAAGCCAAGGAACAGCAGACGGCACTCACCTTCTCTACCTTGTCATAATTTTTAGCTTTGACCTGTAGGCACATAAGAAATATGTTAAACAGATAGAACGGCATGTTCTTCTATCCTGCATCTAACGAGGACCTGTGATTAATCTCCTAAAATATAACCCAGTCATTGAAGGCCCAAATGTCACAGGCTACAATTTGTAGCTTCTCCATAATCACCAGTGATTACTCCCCGGACCGGTGTTACTGCACTCGCTGATTGTTGGCCTGGCTCCTCTCTCCCTCTACTATTGTTCTAAGGTCTAGGCTTCATAGTACATTGTATTCACAGAATTCATTCTGAAGATTTGTTTGTCCTTGCTTGGTTCCCAGATAAACACTTAAAGGGATTGTTCAGTTGTTAACTATTGATGGCCCAGAGTTAGGGTGCTTTTACATGGGACGATCTGTCGGGCAACAGCTGCCCAACAGGGTGACCCAGCGATGGACGTGGTTTTACAAGGGGGTGATCATCGTTCACTGGATAGAAGCAGAGCGGGGATCATTCCAGCCCACCCACATTCACAGTAAGCAGGCAATCATTCATAAATGGACTGCCTGCTTACATACAACGATACATCGTTCAGATTTCTGCATGCAAAAACTGACCGATGAACGAGAAGCAAACGACTTGTCGTTCAGTTGCTGCATGCATTTACAATGGACGATGCTTATTCAGACTCCCGCTGGACCTTCGGGAGTCGTTCCATATAAAAGCACCTTAAAGATAGGCCATTAATGGTAGATTGGGACCTCTGCTTACCAACTCTTTGCAGGGCCAGTGCACTCATGCACTGAGCTGATTTCTGCAGGAAGCAGACATCTCCATGCCAACCTCAGTGGCCTAGCCTGGTATTGCAGGCCAAGGTCCCATTCATTTCAATGGAAACTTGGCCTGTAATACGAAGCCTGGACACTGCAGTGGGAGCGGAGCTGTCTGCTTCCTACAGTAATCAGCTCTGTGCGCCCTCCTTCGATCTACTATAGATAATATGTCTGAACAAAAGGCCACCGATGGTTTACAACTGGACAATCCTTTTAAGCAATTATGTGATATGTTAGATCACTGCTTTGTGTTATTACGCTACAGCCCATTCCAATATAGGCAGCAGGGTGGAAGAGTCCAGCAGTAATGTGAAAAAGAAGGAGCTTAAACCGATAGCCTTTATCTAGGAAGAGATCATAAAAACAACACAGAGTGCAAAGACTTTTAATAGTTGCCCGTGTCAAGCTGCCTAGGTGTGTCATATCACAAGGATTGCCATGTCAAGCGTGATATATTAGGATTTACCCGGAAAGCATTCACTTCATAACAACATAAACATAGGCAATAGACATGTGAGACAAGTCAATGTAAAGCAGTTTCCTCCTCCCCAGCAGTCCGTCACAGATCGCCTTTGTTCAAAGTTACTTTGCCTGCGCCAACCTCGCATTAACGGACATCTAGGACTCCCTCTTTCCTTAAGAAGAGGCGCTTAAGCAGCTGCAGTGCGTATTATACAGTTTTATATCTCAGCTGCTGAACAATGAAGATGATTGAGTCAAAAATCAATTAATCGTGAATAGGGCAGGTTCTCTCTCCAAAAAGAGGGTCTGCAGCAGCTGAGGTGTACACTATGACGAGCAATTCATCCCCCACTATAAATGATATAGAATATTGTAAGTCATCTAAGTGGTCTGAACTTTCTCAAACTTTTATAGGCACATAAACTCTCAGTGGCTGCTAATATTCTTATCATTTACAGTTGGGGAGCAGTATATATGATTACACAACTTCCCACCTTTACTCTTGTGGTAAAGCAACCCTCTAGTTTCAGGTTAAAATTCTGTCCCGGGGGTTTATTATCTGTAGTTAATCGTGTCGATCATCTATTGGTTGCTTCCGGGTGCAGTTTTTAGGTGGCCAAGATGGCCGCCATTTTCTAACTATACTGGTTTGTGATTGGCTAATGTCGATCAAATGAGCAGTGCTGGCCAATCACAGAGCAGGTATAGCGCTACCAATGCATTCAGGACGACTATGTAGTCTAAAAATGGAAGCGGGCATTTTAGCCAACTGAAAACAGGGCCCCAAACCGGCGAAACCAAAAGATAGCTGAAAAATCAACTACCACCACCTTGGAATTTTGACCCAAAACCAGAGGGTTTGCATTAAGCGTTCAGTTTTTTTTTCGTCTTTACTAGTCAACGGTGTATGAGTTATATCAGTTTCTTGAAAAGCCAAATGACAACATATTGTGTCTGGAGCAGAGGTAGTGGTTGGCGCCATCACCACCCTCCCAGGCCAAACCCAGAGGCGGCGTACCCTCCCTCACCACCTTGTAGAGGAGTACCTGAGGATAGTTTCACACCTGCGCTCAGGGTCCCACTTTACGGCTCCATTCAGGATGGAACCGAATGGCACCCATTAACTATAATGGGGTCCGTTCAGTTTTCGCTCAGCTGCCCGGCTTTGGGAAGGAAGAAAAAGCGCTGCATGCCGTACTTTTTCTTCAGGTATTTTTAGCAGAATCTGCGACGGAGGTTCCAACGCCGTTGTGAAACCAGCCTGACTGAGCCACGGGTTATAGCTCCTTAACTTGCTCGCAAATGGTGCACATTTACCCAGCCCTCGGTAAAGGAGTGACCCTGGATTGGACTCCATCTTTTCATGGATTGCCTGTAATGGTCAGCAGATGCCTGTGCATTATATTATGGCTCCATTTTGCACAGAGCAATAAAAGGGCGCCCCCTGGCTGGTGCTTGTACCTCCAATAACATATGGAGGCTCTTTCTGTCGAATTCCTTATGACTCTAAAGTGAAAGCCATGGCATGCTGCACCTCTAGAGCTTTCCTACCGCAGAAGTGTTGCAGCTAAGGAAGACCAGCGCCATACCAATGGCACCCTGCCGATGCCACGTTGTGCCATCTTTATGGCTTCCAAGATTTACAAGTAGTTGTGTGCTGCTGCTGAAGCTACAGCTTGTATATTGGGCCTTGATTCCAGGCTGAAAGCTTCTATTAACAGTTCGCTTATTAGCTGACATTTGCAAAAGGGCAGGAGGACAAGTAGTAACACCGGGGGAGCGCAGTTCTCCTTCTGGTCTGACCCCAAAGTAATCATCAGTATTTTGTGTCACTGCCAGTTTTATCCTAGACTCCACTATTTGCATGGGGTCTGCTGCAGGAGGAATATAGTAGTGTTACACGGCCCGTACCCATGGGAAGTATGCAAAGTAGTAAAAAAAACACCCCCAGCTCGTGTCTCAGGAAGATGGCGGTTACTAATGTAACTTATATATGGAAGAATACCTGCAATATGACCCACTAACACCTTAAAACCTACAAGGAATCGCACTGGGAAGGGCACGACCCGAAGACCGGCCGATCCAGTAACCGATGTGCAGCAATCTCTAAATACAGATCCCAAATGTCCGTAGCAGATCCAGAGTAAAGAATAAAAAGTAGGAAAAAAATAACGCTCAAGCAGTAGAAGTAAAAACCGGCGGACATCGAAAATAAAATATATACTGACTAACACAAGTGGGGGCAGAAGATCTATTAGATAACCCCGCATGAAGGAACTCCTCTCCAAAAAGCAAATCGACAGAGGTTTATTCCAAGCATTTCGGGGATATTTACCGCCCCCCTATGTTTATAGCCCCAAAACATGTAAGCTTGGAATGAACACGTTTTTCTGTACATTTGACTTTTGGAGGCAAGTTTCTTCATACAAGGTTAGGGGTTTATTTCTGATGACCACTGAGATATGGCCCTTTTAGACAGAACGAGAATCTCACCGTTCTCATTTACCCAAGCGAACGAGCCGGGGACGTCAGCATCTCTCATTCGCTCTTGGGCAGGGTGTTTACACCGCACGACTCTTTGAGAGTCGTGCAGTTTTCGTTCACCGTTTCTCATAGGAACGTGGACCAGTGATTACACGGTCTGACAAGCGGACGAGCCGGCACTGGTTTTTATGCCGGCTGAAACTCCCGGCGATTGAGAACCGCCCGATTCTAGTTCGTCGTTGGCTCGCGTCTAATGATTACAGTTGAGTTTAAGTTTTAACGATTTTCTGAACGATAATCATTCAGTTTAAACAAGGCTTTATACTGATCCAATGTAAAACTTTCTTCTAGGTTTTGTTGTTTAATCTGGATGTAAGAAGTAATGGGCAGAATTCTGTTGACCATCCAAGTAAAAGCTAGATGGGTGGGATCCACTGATAGGTCACAGCTCTCCGCTCCGATTCATATGCCACAGAGCCTACCGAATGGGGTTGTGAGGCATCTGCCCTCTAAAGAGCCAACTAAGGCTGTTTTCATACTGCGCTGGGAATTCTGCCCCATTTGGATAGCAGTAAAGGGGAATCCCCGCGGCCGACTGGGACGTCTCTACATAGAGCCAAACAGCGCCGGGCAGACCCCACTGACTATAATGGTGTCCGCCTGCTTTCCACCGAGCTGCCCAGTATTTGAAACCAGATCTGTGACGGACCTCGGATGCAGATGTGAAACCACCCTATTTTATATAACATACAGCTATACAACTACGTAACATTTTTTTCCCCTCTAATTAAAGTTTTCTTCCATAACGATGAGCCCCGCTATTCCAGATCCTCATCCCTAGGCCAGAGGGGAGAGCAGCCACAAAAAGTGTGTCCCAATCTGCTTGACCTGCCCTGTATAACAGACAATTCAATGATCGCAATGGGCATTGCATAACACTTCATGAAGGCCATTTTACAAGCAGCGATTATCGCTAAAACGGCCACGCGGCTGAGCGAACTGTCGTCATTTTACAAAAAAATTCCGCGTACAGATAACGGCTTTGAATCATCTCCATTTCCTCACTAGCTAAAAGTAAAGTAGAAGTTGTTTGCTCAGGTACGTGTTTAAGTGAGGGATTATCTGGGCAGCAGATTCCATACTCTTCTCCTGCCATGAGTAAACAATGTACTCATTATATATGTATGGCAAACACAATGAGTACATTCAGGTCAGCAAGTCGCTCAAAAGACTGAACGAATTCCATTCAAATCGAACCAATTTTGAGCAGCTTCACAATGGTTTTTATGCGGGCTAAAACCAGTGGCCAACGACATGTGAACGAATAGTGCATGACTGCTCGCGTTTACACGTGATTATTGCTCACTTTCGGCAGTTTGAACGAATTTGGAGCAATAATTGTTGTGTGTAAAGGGGCCTTTATTCCCTGTGAAGTGTTGCAGACAACTCAAGCACTAAAACTATCCACACGCATTAGGTAAAAGTTGACCAAACCCACCAATTTTGCTGGGACCACAAAAGCACCCATGGTGCATATGCATGCCCTGACCCTCCGATGGTGATTTACATCTCTATACACAAGTTCCCACCCACCCTGATTGACAGCTTTCTAGCCATGTACTGTAATAGTTATAAAAAAGGTCAACCATGGCAAGTGAGCAAAATTTATCGGCCATCATATCCCTTCTTTGGCTGCAGACTTATGAAGTGAAATACGAAAAAACAAGCCCCCTCCCTCCACAGCGGGTGCGGGCCCTTAACCCATTAGATGTCGTGGTCAGATGCCGACATTTAACCCCTTAGTGACGGAGCTTTTTAGCGGGTGCGGGCCCTTAACCCATTAGATGTCGTGGTCAGATGCCGACATTTAACCCCTTAGTGACGGAGCTTTTTTGCTTTTTTCCATTTTTGTTTTTTCCTACTCCCTTTTAAAAAATCGTAGCGCCTTAATTTATCCATCGACGTCGCTGTATGAGGGCTTGTTGTTTTTTGCGGGACGAGTTGTATTTTTCAATGGCACTATTTATTGTACCATATAATTTACTGAAAAACTTTTTAAAAAGTCTAGGCGGAGAGAAATGGAAAAAAAAACCACATTCCACCATCTTTCGGTGCGTCCTGTTTCTACAGCACACAAATTGCAACAAAAATGACCTGATATTTTTATTCTATGGGTCGGTACGATTACTACGATACCAAACTTGTATAGTATTTTTTTTTGCTGTAGTACTTTTTTTTTTTTTAAAGATATTTAATTTTTTTCAATTATTTTCTGCAGTCATTTTTGCGCGCAATACCTTTTTTATTTTTTCGTCGACTTAGTTGAGTAAGGGCTCATTTTTTGCGGGACGTCCTGTAGTTTCCGATAGTATCAATTTGGAATACATACGACTTTTTGATCGCTTTTTATTGCGTTTTTTCTGGGAGACAGGGTAACTAAAAAAGTGTATTTCTGGCGTTTTTTTTTTTTTTTCCGACGACGTTCACCGTGCAGGAAAAATAATGCACTACTTTGATAGTTCGGACTTTTACGGACACGGCGATATCAAATACATATTTTTATTTTATGATTTAGATTTTTTAATAATGGATATGGCAAAAGGGGGGTGATTTAAACTTTTAGAATTTTTTTTTTAAACAATTAAAAAAACTTTATTGATTATTTTTTTTACATTACTTTGAAGTCCCCCTGGGGGACTTTAACATGCGATGCTTTGATCGCTCCTGCAGTATGACGTAATGCTATAGCATTACGTCATACTGCTTTTTTACAGGCAGTCTTTCAAGCCACCCTGTGTGGATGGCTTGATAGGCAGTCTGCTAAGGCAGCCCTGGGGCCATTCATTAGGCCCTTGGCTGCCATGACACCTGCACGGCTCCCCCGATCTCACCGCGGGGGTCCGTGCAGGACCCCCGAACAGCCTTCGGGGGATTTAAATGCCGCTGTCAGAATTGACAGCGGCATTTAAAGGGTTAATAGCCACGATCGGCCGAACGCAGCTATTGCCCGCAGGTGTCAGCTGTAATAAACAGCTAATGCCCGCGCTGTATGGAGGGAGATAGCGCCGCTACCTCCCTCCATACACGTCCTGCAACAGCAGGACGTAGTTTTACGATAGGGCTGTCACTAAGGGGTTAAAATTGCATGACCGAGTGAGAGCGCTCTATCTGTACTCTGAAGGATTCGCCCTAGTGATGCCATGTCACTGCCACAATCGTCTGAGCCCTCTGAAGGCCCACAGCCTGCCAATGATGCCCCCTATTAAGCCCTGCCTGTGACAGTATTGCAGTGTACTGTACAAGCAATCACAAGTTCAATACCTGACAGTCATCCCAGCACTAATCGCTGAGCTTTTACACAGGAGAGCCGATCGCTCAGTGAATGGAGGTGGAGCGCCGGAGATCGTTCCATCGCAGCGAATTGGCAGTCATTAAGAAATGAACGACTTGCCTGTTTACATGGACCCACTGTCATTCAGCTTTTAGGTGTGCAGCAACTCAACAATGAACGATAAGTGACCAAATTATCGTTCAGTCGATGGCAGCGTTTACACCTGGACGAAAGGGGAAAAGAACTAATTTTTTCCCCCTTTTTTTTTTCTGATAAGAAAAATCTTTGTTAAAAAAAATCAAAATGAACAAAAAAAAATAAAATCTCGTATCACAGCATTTTAAAAGACTTAACTATTAAAACAACTTATTGATCCACAATGAATGTCATCAGGAAAAAAATACACAATAAATCAGAACTTTTAGTCACCTCAAAGAAAATATTTACTAAAAAGTCATATATACACCCCAAAATGCATGGGGGAAAAAAGCAGCTCAAAAAAAAACAAAACAGGGAAACCAGCCTCATCAATGGGGAAAAATAAAAGTTATGGAGGAAAAAAATGAATGTGTTCTTAAAGCGGTTGTCAAGACTAATAATTTTCTTATAAACATGTTCTCCCTGCCATAAAATCGTCAACAGTCATCTGCTCACCTCTCCCAGGTCCCTGCACCTCGCTTCTCATCTGTAACGTTATGTTTACAGCCTGTAGCAGCGCTGAAGTTTGTGACTGGCTGCAGCAGCCTGTGTGGTCCCATACACAGGCTGCTGCAGCTTATAAACACAGACCGGAGAAAGGAGATGCTTTGCGGGGACCTCGGAGAGGCAAGTATATGACTATATGGCAGAGGAAAATAAATGTCAGACAAGGCCTTTAGGGGATAAAGACAGGAAGTAGTGACAACGTTATGGTATGTGTATGTGATACCATGTTTATGAGCGCTGAGGAGAACTCTTACTATTCTTTTTGATTCTACACACTACATCTTCAAATAAAGTAAAACGTCAAACATCTTACTTACCTTCCATGCAGTTTTGGACTCAAAGCCTGTTAACTGCGTGCATCAGAGCATGAAGGAGCTTGGACAACGCCAATGAGTGTTTGAATAAGTCATTAGAAGAGGTAACACCACCGGTTTTCACATCAACAAACTGGAGGCCCTTTTACACGGAACGATTATTGTTTTAAAAAAAAATAGTTGGATCCTGCGAATGTTCACTCTCATCGTTCAGGCTGGGTGAGTGGAATGCCTGTAGGGATGCTGGCTAGCCAGTGGGAGGGTGAAGAGGTGATTACTACTATGGGGGACCCCATTACTACTGTGGCCACTATGAGGGTCATCATTACTGTGCAGTTTTACCATTTCAATCAGCCCTTTGAAGGCCACCATAGGGCTGACATAAAAAGGAGTTGGACACCCCTGGTTTAGTCATTCACCAAAACGGGGAATGTGAATGACTGAATGATTTAGCTGCCTGTATAAACAGGCTGCACGAGCGAACGATAAGACGCTCTGTGTAAAAGAACCCTAAAAATGTGCCTTTTCCTTTTATGATGTCTATCTTCCCACACGTATCTTTTAAAAGTAGGCAGCTACTCCTTCCCCACCTCCATCGATGTCCACACACACACACACACACACACACACACACACACACACACACACACTTGCTACTACATGAATCAGGGCACTTATAATGGGACCCTTTAGGATTTCTCAGTAGTGCAGCCTCAGGTTTCAGGCCTGTAACTTTAAACAATTATTTTGCATCTGAGACGACATGTTTAATTTTCAATAGTCTTTTGGAAATGTCTTCTTGTAGGTCTCTTTTATCCACTATAGGCTAAGAGGCAGTGACTGATAGCCAAAAATCACATCCTTTTTATGCTGGCTTTCTCCGTGTGCTGAAGGAATAGCATATGGTAGTACTGCAGTGTATTACTCTTGTGGAGGTGAGGTTCTGTAAAGGCCCATTTAGACAACGATTATCACTCGAAAGATGTATTTTGAGCGATCATCGGTGTCATTTACAGTGCAAGATGATCACTCAAACGTTGGGCGATCACCTTGCGCTCCGGAGAATGCAGAAGAGGGGGGGGGGGGGGGGGGGAGGCACTTGTCTTCTGCATCCAACTGTTCCCCGCTCCGAGCTGTCATACAGCCAAGCGCTCTGAGGAGGGTGGCCCCGCTTGTCTTCTGCATCTAGTTGTTCTCTGCATGGAGCCCCTGGCTGTTATACAGCAGAGCGGGGTATGGAGAACAGAGCTGGACCGCCTATCCAGCCCAGCCTATCAGGGAGCGGGATACAGCTGAAACACTAGTATCCCGCTGCGAGTCCCTGATAAGGCTCATCGTCATCTTTCAGTACACTGAAAGACAGCGATGAGCGACGGCTTAACGAAAACTGCAGGATGTCAGTGCAGCTACACACAACGATTATCACTCAAAAGACATCTGAGCGATAATCGTGTCTAAATGGGCCTTATGATAGTTAATGGTCTGTTACTATGTCAAAGCTTACAAGTCTATCAAGACATAAGTTCTGCTATGGTGTGACCCTTATCAATAGGGCCCGTAAGTTATATGCATTTATAAATAACTACATTTATAAAAATTGTAAAAAATACTGACACAAAAGGGATCTTAAAAAACCAAAAAAAGAAAAAAAAACCCCTCGTCTACAATGTTGTCACCCAGGCGAGCAGTTACTCTCTGGTGTACCTGTAACAATGTTACTAGGGAAAGTTTTGGCTCGCAACACTTTACAAATGTAGAACTACACGCTGCCCACAGCTGTTTGCTGTAAATATTGAATACCATCAGTCACTAAAAAGCAGTTATTCCGTAAAAATGGGATGTATGAATGGATGACCTTATCCTTAGGACAGGCCATCAATATCAGATCGCTGGGGGTTTGACTCCTGGCACAATTGCCAATCAGCTGTTTGAAAAGGCTAGGGACAGTACTGTTCATTTGATAGTGGCTGTATCTGGTACTGCAGTTCAATCGCATTCACTTTTGAGAGGCACAAAGCAGTACAAAGGCCATGTGACCAATGAATGTGATATCATAGGCCAAGGAAGACCATGCTCTCCCAAGCACTGTAGCATCTTTAAACGGGTCAATTAATGGGGTTGTTAGTAGTCAGTCATCTACAGATTTTAGATTGATGACCTATCCTTACCATGGGTCGTAAATAATAATCAGAAACCTCTCTAAAACGTAGCAATATTAGGTCTCCCACCTTCCCAGAATAAAAGGATTAGGGTGAAGTCACATGGTATGGTTAGCCTCACCCAATCAAATCATGCCCACCCTGACGAGCCAATGGTCATGTGATTTTGCAGTAAAAAAGGTGCAGCCATTGGCTACTGGCAGTGGGCAGGGTTTCAGCCATGTGTAGCACTGGACCATGTGGCTTCACCATTAAGGTCTCACACCCTACTTAAGGACTCATATTACAGCTGTATTTAGTATGGAGCCATAGATGGGAACGCTAAGAAGTGCATGGAGCCATTTCCGTACCTCTACATGCCTCCCAATTGTGTCAGGAAGGGTATTACTTCTCCTTAAGGAGATCGCCTGGAAGGTGTGTGAGGAGACTTGCAAGGCCATCCATGCTCCTCTGGGAAATATGCAAATGGAAAGATTGAACAGTACCTCTGCAGCGCCACCTATTGGAAGGCAGCAGTCCAGCAAGTCAATGTCAGGCTTTTTAAACAAGTCACATAACAATGACTGGGAATTGTAACCTATTTGCATATTTCCCAGAGGAGCATGGATGGCCTTATAGGCCTCTGCACACACTATCTAGGAGCTCACCTTAAGGAGAAACGACACCCATTGTGACCCACGTCTATAGGCATCTCACTAGCCAAGCCAGGATCCTACTGCACACTGATTAGGGACAAAAAAAAACTCGAAACGGCTTTCTGTGTATGGTTATTCCGGATTTGGCTTACAATTCCCAGTCATTGTTGCAAGGCTTGTTTGTTTAAAAGGTCTGAAATTGACTTGCAAACTTTTGCTGCCACTGATTACAGCGACTTGTCATAGTACATCTAGTTGATGCCATCAAAAAGGGGCCATGAGCATTAATCAGGGACCTTGCCATTACACAGTTAATTTACACGAGGTGGGCGGAGTTGTGTCAATTGTACAACTTCCTTCTCAAAAAGTATACTACCCTACTAATCAGCTGCTGAGACCCCACCATCCACCAAGTAGAAATGCAGATGAGAAACAGGTTTCCAGTTGCTGCAGGGGAGGGGGTGCAATGCATGGAGTCTACCAAAGGGGGAGCCACTGTCAGATTTTTAAGGAATTATCTACAGCAAAGTATATTGAACGAATTTGTACGCAATGAAATATGATAAAGAAAACAGCAGAATTTATTGTAAAAGTTAGTTTAATTAAATGTTTAGCTAAAGAAATCAGCACAAGCTTCTCAAAGAAACTGCAGTGTGAAAAGGTATTTCTAATAGCAATCACAAGTAAATTCTTATGTAAAAATACATAAAATAAAGAACACTAAATGATTATATATATATATATATACACATATATATACATATACACACACACACACACACACACACACACACACACACACACACACACACACACACATACATACATACATACACACACACACTAGAGTTGAGCGAACATAACTCTTCCGAGCTTGATGCTCGTTCAAGTATTAGCATACTCGATGGTGCTCGCTACTTGAGCAGGCATCACGCAGTGTTTGACCCCGCCCCAGTTTTGGCCCCTCTCCGCCACTGCATACGTCAATGGTAGTTTGTGGCTGGCTTGGCAGAGGGGGCAGAGAGAGGGAGAAAACGAACCAGGAAAAAAGAAAAAAGCCCGGCAACCGGCTGCTCCCATACAAAAATGCCTGAGTCTCCCATTGAAGCCAATGGGGGTCAAATAAGTAGAGTCTATGGCAGCATGGATGGATGCAAGTAAAAAATAACTTCTATTCCCCCATTGTATAAAAGCTGCAACGTTTTGATCTTAGAAAAAGATCTTAGTCAAGCATGTCTTTTCTAAGATCAAAACGTTGCAGCTTTTATACAATGGGGGAATAAAAGTTATTTTTTACCTGCATCCATCCATGCTGCCATGGACTCTACTTATTTGAACTGTCTATTTTGGGGTCTTGATCCGGATCATGGCCCGTGGTGCGCATATTTTCAAGTCCTGCCTTGTTGGAACTCTGGTGAGTGCCGCTAGTGGTTCTGTTTATGCCATTTGTAGCCAATGGGGTTCGTTACTCGAATAGAGCCCTCGAATTTTACGAAAAGCTCGACTCGAATAATGAGGACCCGAGCATTTGGGTGCTCGCTCATCTGTAATATACACACAACACGTTGACACTTAGATCTGTTCATCAAGTTAAAAATGTACGAATTAATGTAAGGAGATTCATGGCACAAACTCACTGCAAAAATATACATGCTCATAATATAAAAAAGTCCCTTTTACGTGGCACGATCCTGCAAATGGCTCATTAGACTGAGTAGTCTGTACGATAAATGTGCAGTATGAACACATGCAGGGAAAGACTGATCAGCGATAAATAGCTGATCGGCGATAAATAGCTCATCGGATCTTTAGGCGCTTTAGGATAAACGATTGTTCAAAAAAAATCATTCAAATGAGCGAAAGTGAACGACAGTCATAAACAGTCTGAATGTGAGCCAGTGATGAATGAACACTGTTCGCTTTTCATTCATTCTTTTTATGCAGGCATAAAAACCATCACTGACTCGTTATCGTATCATTCAGTTTAAACAGCAATCGATCAGTGCCCCTCATTCACTTCAATGTGAAAAACCGAACGAGCGCCGTTTAAAGCGATAAGTGAACGAGCAAACGATGATTTTTATGCTTGTGTAAAATGGAACATCCGTTACTTTTGCTTGTTTAAATAATTATTGTTCTGCCTAAAACCAACTTTAAGCTGCTTTCACACAGCCGAGAAAATTGTGCGAGATGTGTGTGATGTGAGATGCACAAATTTTGCACATATACTGTTATGTGTTGATTAGAGATGAGCGAGCATACTCGCTATGGGCAAATACTCGAGCGAGTATTGCCTTTTGCGAGTACCTGCACGCTCGTCTCAAAGGACAGGGAGCGGGGAGGAACGAGCGGGATCTCTCCTCCCCCCCCCCCCCCCCCCCCCCGCGCTCACTCCCACAACTCACCGCTCACCCCCGCTAGCACCAGAATCTTTTGAGACGAGCGGGCAGGTACTCGAAAAAGACAATACTCGCTCAAGTATTTGCCCTTAGCGAGTACGCTCGCTCATCTCTAGTGTTGATCCTTTTATCTGTTCTTGCTTCTTCCTAACCTACACATTATAGAAGTAGGCATTTATAAGGTGGGACATTATAACTAATCAGGCTTTCTACTTCTGGAAGACATAAAAAGGGCTCATTGGAGTTAGCATTTTTTTTTCCCCTCGACCTGCTTTACCATCAGAGAAGCAAAACTGATTTCAGTGGAATTTCAAAAAATTCAGTTACACTCTGATCCATTTGATTACAGTTTGTGTGAAAAAAAACCCCACAGACTGGGCAGCTTTCTTTCCAGTAAAAGAATAAAAATGACTAGAAAGAACCTCTACCCACCGACCCCCTGTTACTTTATAGTCATTAGGTGGTGGCGCTGAACTGAAAGGTTTGCTGTCCATTTATCAGATCGGTTTTAAATAAACTTGAGCATTAGAGAATGATCCGCTAAACACAGATCTAAAACGGAACACACTGGAGACAAACTGGTAGATCTGGTCCTTTGGTTGAAGGATCCGTCTACCATCCTGTAAATTTACACCTAAACTGGCATAATTAATATATCAGAAATCTATTCCTGCTCGTAGCTGACCAAGATCTTTCTTTTTGTGCACAAATGAGCCAAGTGAAGACATCTGGGTGCATTCTCCTTCATATGCTGGCTTTAATAAACCCCAACCGTGATTAAAGGGGTTTCTAAGCCTATAATCACCCGTCCCGGACCCCACAGCTCTAACATCACATCTCCCATTCTGCAGTACAAGAAAACCATACGCCGGCAGCACAGCCTGGATGCTGTTCCCAACGAGGCAGATAAAAAAATGCAGTAACAGGCTGGAGCCGAAAATCAAAGCTCCACCAAATGCAAGAAACTAAAGAAATAGTGCGACAGCGTAAATGGTGCAAAAAAAAGATACTTTATTCCTCCTGCTTGATAAAGACTACCAAGTTGAAATGTCGCTCATTCGTTCGGAGGAACAACGTATCTTCTTTGCACCAGTTATACGGTCATACTAGCTAGTTTGCTCCATTCCGCAGTAAGTCTGTATACAGAACATCATGGACCGCTACAGCCGGTCGTGGGGCTCAGTGGGGCACCGTAAAACTCAAATAGACACCGGCTATAAGCAGATCTAGATTTGCACTATAATTTACCCCAACCTCTGACATAAATAACAAATTTGTTGGACCGATGGTGGCGCCATCCCACCCCCAAATCTCATACAGCTCCAACACTTCAACAGTGGAGGGAGAAGGTTAAAAGTCATACTTCATCCACAAATACAGCATACATCAAAATATGACTTTTATGCACCAAAAACAACTGTCAAACTGTTTAGAAACTCCCCTGGTGTTACGCTGATTGTCTAAATCCAATTACATCTGCTCTTCATATCACTACCATCTGTGGTTATTAAAGTGACTTTGTTATCCTTGTGATTCCACGTTTCTGCTCTCCAGAACTGGTAACGTATTACCAGAGGCGTAACTGGAAGCTCCTGGGCCCCAATGCAAAACCTGTAACAGGGCCCCCAACTATAATGCTTTACTCATAGTACTGGGCTCCCTATATGGAGAAGAGAGGCCTTATGGGCCCCTAAGGCTCCTGGGCCCGGGTGCAACCGCATCCCCTATAGTTACGCTCCTGCGTATTACTATTTTCAGTTCTCTTGGGTTATAAGCTACACACCACTGACTATACCCCCGGACCTCTTGGTGAGCAGCCCATAACTTCTTGTATCGCTGTCAGATGCAGTTGGTAACATTCGTAAAGTTGCATGTACCAAATGGGTATTTGCACCACATCAAATGAAGCTCAGATGACAAATCAAGGAATAAGCCCAAAGCATCAATTTATCGTTTTAATCTATGATCTTTTCACAAAATCTCTAGGGCACGGCCGACCTAAGGCATTGTGACGTGTTTAGGACTTGTCCGGGGTCTACTGGTTACCGAGAATTTAGACCCAGAATTCAAAGGATTCCAATTGAAAAGTTCTGTTTTGGTTGAGCCAACAGATAAATGTAACAATCCCTGTAACAACTCCAGACAGACAGAAGTTGCTGCCATTCAGACATTATTTTGAGGGGTTTTTGAAGTATTTACCGTAGAATAAAAATACTTCACCTACTCTATAGGTTAAACAGTTGAAGGTACTGAAGACCTGGCAGCCCCTGTTGGTGGGACATACAGAGCACATTACTCAGGAGGCCACAACTAGCACAGAAGAAAGCGGCATCTATGATCTCCCAAGACATAACTAAAGTGATATTCTGAAATTACGTTTTGTTTTTTTCTCAAGCAAAACCTCATGTTTTTAACAATTATTTGCTGTAACTACATTTTACATTCACATAACCTTTAAAAGGAGCTTCCTGGACAAATAGTTCATCAGACGTTAGTCGATGGGGACCTCCCACTCAGTATCCGTAGTGATCAGCTGATCACCCGTCCCGATGTCAATGCAATCGTAGCCAGAAGTATAGTAGGAGGCTTCAACTTTCATTGATTTCAACAGCAGTGAAGTCCTTTATGATGCTCCTGCCTCCGTTTCCTATGACAAGCAGCCCACTGCACTGGCTGACACAGGGAGCCAGATCAGCTGATCGCCGGGAATCCCGAGTAGCAGGTCCCTGGCGTTCAACTGTTGATCGCATATCTCGAGGATAGGTCATTAACCCCCTTCAGTGGCACGCCTAGAAAATCTCTGGGGCTTGCTGCACTGACCATGCAGTTAAACCACGGAAGATTTCCGTGGACAGCTCTAGTGCTGAAACGTGCAGAGCACTGAGCAGTCATCTGAAATCTACCGGGATTTTAATTGCATGGTTGACTCATTTACTAAACCTGCCATTTAAGGGGTTAAAATAATTTGCCTGGAAAACCCTTTAAAAGCAACCCTCTAGTTTCAGGGCAAAATTCTGTCTCTGTGGCAGGGGCGTATTACCTGCAACTGCTGTTCTCTGCTGTCCGTCCAAGTTGCAGGTTCAGGTAATATACTACCCACCCTCTCTGGCCCCGGGCTAGAAGTCTATCCCAAAACCAAAGGGTCGCTTTAA
Organism: Eleutherodactylus coqui; assembly: GCF_035609145.1. Lineage (NCBI taxonomy): Eukaryota > Metazoa > Chordata > Amphibia > Anura > Eleutherodactylidae > Eleutherodactylus > Eleutherodactylus coqui. The sequence continues at coordinate 112,240,625 of NC_089847.1, forward strand.
CACTTTTCAATCTTCTTGCCACCCGCACACTCCCCGGCTCTTATTATTTTGGGTAGGAAAGCTCATTGTTCCTAGGAATTATTCAATAGAAACACACAATAATGACCCGTCAAGATGATTTTATTAGCAATTTTTTGAAAATTAAACGAGTTATGAGTGTTTCATAGCAGGAAGATCATTTATCATAATCCTGTAAATATATGTACGTAGATATTACATACTATATACATGTAAGACTATCAATTTTTAATTTCTCTGATAGATATCCATCTCTGTAATACAGTGCCATACAGGGGCATCCTATAATTGCATACAATGTGTACAACATATGTGTTACACTATGCAGAACAGTGCTTCGATGTCAGATGCTGTTCTGCATAGGTTTATACAGTATGCAGGACAGTGTAATTAATTATATATAATTTTTTTCCCCCTGCCCGTGTATTTCACAAACAGCAGACGGACCCCATTAGTCTATTAGGCTACAGACACAAATGTGGGAAGAAAAAAAAAAAAAAAGAAATCAATGAATGTCTTATTCTCATTCATATCTGGAGAAAAGGACTTGCAATGTGCACCGTCCATGCACATTGGACAGCACATGGTTAGGTGTTCGTCTGCTGTCCAATGCGAGTTGCGCCCAGGTTTCTCAGGCATAACTTGTGCCAACCCGTCTAAATAGCACCCATGTTCTGTACCTATAGTGCAGATTAGCTACAAATCATTGCATGGTTTTAAAATCACCAGAAATACATATAAATATGAATGTCCATTAGGTTTATAGGTTGAACATTCGGTACCGATTCTTTATATTGGTTGGAGCTGTTTTTCTGTTAGAGGTGCAAAGGCACTGAATACAGAGTTAAATGATAATATTCTCAACTTCCAGGAACAAAAAGAAAATACCAGTATGCAGTAGGTATTTAAGCTCCCCCTGCTGGTGGCTGCAAGAAACTAGAATTTTATCACAAAGGGTTTTCCTATTTCTAGATCCTCAGGCTAAGTCATCAGTAGTTCATCAGCGGGGGTCCTCCGCTTCGGATCTCTGACGACCATCTGATCCTCTGGCCCACTGTCAAGTACAGCGGAGCTGGCCATCAGCCTTGGAGTGATGCCTTCTATTGTGCTTCAGATTCCTCTGTTGATCACTACTAATGACCTATCTTGAGGAAAGGTCATCGATAGTATGTTCCCAGAAAAACCCTTCAATGGTAGGGAACTGGATGAAACAAACTTTGCAGTACTTAACTGTCCCGCCACTCTGGACCCCAAACCTCCTGCAACGTTCACACGCCCTTCATCATTCAAGTGATGACCGTATACAATTACTGGCTTCAGCGGTCAGGTGTTGCACAATGCATCACCACTGTCTACATGAATAGTGAACAGAATGACTGTTGCAGGAACTTCCGGGACTAGTGGAGACCAGAGTGGCTGTGCTGGACATCTAATTGTCGAGTACTGCATAGCTTCCTATTTGATCCCATTCCCGGTCCTTAGACCATATTAAAAGTTCTGAAAAACAAGTCTGGACCTCCACATGAAGCTTGGTTCCAACACAGGGTCATGTGGTATGCATCCTCCTCCACCCGTGATGTCAGCGCACAGGGGCTGGCTGTGCAGCTCATTTCAATAACTAAGCCCGCCCCCATAATGTGACAGCAAATGGGTCTGGCCAAACAGCCAGCCCCTGAGATGACGTCACGAGCAAAAGAACTGCCATGCCATGTGAATCAGTGTTGGAACAGGGCTGTGAGTTCTGACTCCGCCGCATTAGGTGGTTCCACCCTTGGCGAAACCTTCTAAGTATATGTAGGGATTTAGAGCGCAGGAATAGCTTTATTGGCTATAAAGACATTAATTTAAAAAAATTAAGTCAAAATATGAACTGTTAAATTTTCTGTCACGTTTCTCAACTTCGGTATCCTTAGCAGGCCTACTGAGAAATTCTTTAAGATTGCATAAATGATCTAAAACAGGGCATCATTTATTACATGTATTCTCTTATTGGACATCTTAATAGAGAGGAGAAACACTGGTGTAGGTTACAGCGTGAGGCTAGATAAACTAAAGCTGGTTTTACAATTTGTAAACTAATGGTGTCTAATGTCCATTCTCCCTGTACCGACTCCATATGTATTAATACAATGAAAGCATAGTTACCTAATGGGTTAGCTTCATTACTGACAGATGGAGTCCCAACTTTTAACCCTTTCCAATCCAATTTGTATCCTGGTTTTCATAGGGGGCTTACTCTTTTTCTACTGTTCTACAACGGCGCTATCTGCTGGCTAAAGCCAGTACTGCATGAGGAGACACGTTGGATAGGCTCCGACAGCAGAGAGGCTGGCAATATACATTAAGAGAACCCAGACGGACGTCTTCAAATATCTGAGCTGTGCAGCCTTAGATCATAATGTCCTTAGAGGTCAGACAGTGGACTGAAAAAGGGTTAATAAACGAAAAATAAAAAATGGACATTCCAATGAATTGCCACTGCCTCTGCTATATGGCAACACAGTATGACAATTTAAAAGGTGTTTTCCAGGACTAAAACTATTACAGACCTCTTCTCAGGATAGGTCAATTAGCGTTCATCGAGGGTCCACTGCTCAAGATCCCGGATGATCAGCTGGCTGAAGTGACAGCGATGATTGGTTGAGCACGGTGGCCACTTCAGTCCATACCTCTATCAGCTGATCAGCGGAGATCCCGAGCGGCGGACCTTGCAGATCAACTCTTGATGATCTACCCTGTAGATGCTGCAGGATTTCCGCAGCAGTGAAAGAAGTCTAAGAGGGTCCAAAAAACTAAAGATGCAAAAGTGTTTCATTATAGTGATAGTTTGTAGGTTTCACTCCTGATTTTGGCTCACAAATACTGACCAGAATACAGCTTTGTGAATCAGGCACAAGAAACACTGCAGGCTCAGCTAATAGAAATAATTCATATAGCAAGATCTGCCATAATCTTGTAAATGTGATAACTTTTAATGGCTACCAAAAAGAACTGTTAATAGCGCAAGCTTTTGAGACTACCGACAGTAGGTCTCATCATCGGGCATGATATAATATCTTAAGAAACATACACAAAAATGGCAGATTGGCATTTCATAGGGATTCCACGATGAGCTCCCCCCCCATGGGCGTTTTATACTGAAACACAATACTCTTTGAAGTTTGACTTGGACCTGAGCCCGAGTCACGGAGGCGGGCCATGCGGCCTCTCCCCTTTTGTGCATAGGAATTGAACTGTCAGTCTTCATGCGGTGGGCGGAGTGGGGTTGGCTCTGCCTAACTCCATAATTCGGAGCTCCGTTCAGAGCCAAACTTCAAAGTGTATTTACGGTGAAATACGGCAGCATTGGAATCCAATGCATCAGATGGTAGCGTATATCGGCCGGCCGTGAAACCGCCGGCTAATATACGCTCGTGTGAATAAGCCCTTAAGGTACATAACAGCCTGGTGCTTGAGGGGTTAATGAATAGATTTTTGTTATTTTTTTACTAAATTAAAACCAGACTCTGAAATATATTCTCGGCCCAGCATCGCGCTCGCCGGCGTGAATGAAGCCCTGAACGGTATATACTGTTCAGAAGGAAAGGATGTTAAGAAACTAAACACAAGAACACGGCGATCGTCTCTCAAATTAGTTGGGTGAAAAATCAGCAATGCCTGGAACAAACGGGGTACGAAAATAACGGTAAATGAATGTAAACCGGTCGGGGACATACCTATCCTATAAAAAGGTAAAAAAAAAAATCAGAAGGCAGACTAATGGACTGTGTGCTTCTGCTGTTAGTTTTCTATGTTTCATGCCATAGTCCTATTTTTCCTGCAGCAGCCATGTGCTTCAGCTCCCACAACAAGCAGTTAGTTCCTCATTGACAGAAGGGGTGCTCATCTTTTCTTACTAGGCTTTGTATAATAACTTGCCTTTTGCAAGAGTTTTGCTGTCAGTGGATGAAAACATGCAGTCAGCACAATCTTAAAGGAGCATGGGGCTGAAAAACAAGGTATTGGAAAGCTACACTTATGTGAAAGTTAAAGGAGCCTTATCTTTATATTGGAAGTTATCACAGTTAACCAGACTGATCAAAAACTAGAGGCCCATTTACACGAAAAGGATCTTTCAAACGATTGAAAGATTGAGTTTTAGCAATCATTTTGCATAAAAGTTTAATGGACAATAATGTCCATTAACACTTTATCAACTTCATTTGTGTGTAAAAAGGCCTCTGGGAGCCGTTTGCAGAGCACAGCATGTGGGCTAGGCTCTGCACATAGCTGCATTGTTCTCGCATGGGCTGCCGGCAGAATACAATGCAATCTCAGACTCTTGTGCAGGACACAGCCTTTGGTCCCTGTTGGCTCCCTCTCCAGCTAAATGGATTTTAAGCTCACCTAGGGGACCATTTACATGGGAGGAATGTCAGGAAAATGATGCCCGACACTCGTCTGTGTGTACTTGTTCCCATGCTGTTGCACAGGAGTATCGCTGGCTTGCTCACAAAGTGGCCAGCAGGGGGCGGGGCAGCTGGAGATTTCACTCCTTGCTCTCCCCCACCCTTCTCCATTCACTTAACACAGCAGCCGTTCGGTATTAAACAGCTGCTGTTTACACTGATCGTTCAGGATTTAAAGCTGCATAAATGATCAGTGATGAACCTGAACGATGATCTTCAGTGTAAATAGCCGTTCATTACTGAACGGCCGCTGTGTTTAGTAAATGAAGAGGGGCAGGGGAGAGAGAGAGGAGCGTAATCTCCTACAGCCATCCCGTGAGCGAGCCAGCGATACTCACTCCTGTACAGCCGCACGGGAGCGAGTATGTGTGGGGACGAGTTTGCCTGGCGTTGGTCCCGTGTAAATTAGCCTTTAAAATCATTGCTCAGCCAAAGGGTGAACGATGGCAGCGTTTCCACACAACAATTATCGCTCATATGCCATCGTTTGGATGAATTTTGAATGATAATCGTTGCGTGTAAATGGGCCTTAATTTAGGTACAGTTACAAGATAAGTAAATCGCTTTGGAATTACCTGAATTTCTGCATTAATAAATATCTGTTATCTAACGGTGCTTTTGCACAGAACAATTATCGTTTGCCTGAGGAAACAACATCAGTTTAGACACAAAGATGGATAGAGACAAAAAAAATAAACTTTTTAGCATAAATGCACAATGTTTGGTGGAAAAAGAACAACACCTCATCCCAACTGTGAAGCTTGGTGGAGGAAGCATCATGGTTTGGGGCTACTTTGCAATCTCAGGGCTGAACGCCAAGGATTACAATCAACTAAAAAGGTTTGAAACAAAGAAGCGTGTGTTTTGGAACAGCCAGTGCCCCAACCTTGAAGGGGTTTTTAAGCTCTTAATCAATTACTAGAGATGAGCGAACGTACTCGGATAAGCACTACTCGTCCGAGTAATGTGCCTTATCCGAGTACCGCTGTACTCGTGCTGAAAGATTCGGGACGCGCTGCGGAGCGGGGAGCTGCAGGGGAGAGCGGGGAGGAACGGAGGGGAGATCTTTCTCTCCTCTCCCGCCCGCTCTGCCCTGCTCCCCGCTCCGACTCACCTGTCAGCAGCGGAGCGCCCCGAATCTTTCAGCACGAGTACAGCGGTACTCGGATAAGGCACATTACTCGGACGAGTAGTGCTTATCCGAGTACGTTCGCTCATCTCTATCAATTACCTATCCACAGGATAGCAGCAGTTCACCGGGCCCACTGTCACCCTGTACAGAGCAGCTTGCTGTACCATCTATGAACCCCATGAAGCCAATAGCTGATCGCCCAGGGTCCAAAGCAGGGGCCCCCACTAATCAGCAATTGTTGGCCAAATCAATTTTTAAGAGGTGAAAAATCCCTTCAATCACATCAAAATACTGTGGTATGACCTACAAAAGAATTGTGCATGGAAGGCATCCTAGAAATAGTGATTAATTGAGCCATTGATAGGGAAGAACACTCCAAATTCCTCAACCTTATGCAAATCTTATTTGCAGCCGGAAAACATATGATGGAGGTTACAGCTAAAGGGGGAGGTTGGGGGGAGTGGGGTACAGGTCATTAAATTTAGGACATTGTTTACCTTTTTCCCCCTCCATTGTGGATATTATCTCAGTGTTCAATAAAGAAGCATGATCAGTACAACCGTGTGTTTCGTTAGATTGCATTTGCCTACAATTGTAATTTAAAGATCAGCTCAAAGTAGTAATTAACGCTGAAATCCAGGTAATTCCAAAGAGTTATAATTGCAAAGAAATATATTTAAAACTCAAATGAACTTTAAAGCTTCTTGGATGACCTGCCCATGTGACCATTGTATTTACCACAATTTAATAGAGATGAAACTGTGGGTTCATGTGTTTAACAACTATAAACATGGTAATGGATGCCAAGAGTGCTCGTCACATGGTATTTGTTACCAGTGTTTCAGCCAGAGGTAATTAAAGAAAAAAAAAACATTGCACTCCATCAGGGCCTACATTTCTATGTAAATGATCTTGAAATACATAATCTGAGTAGAGTGTTAGGGTTGCTTCACACGAGCGTGTTTGGGCGTACATATGTGCGCACCGCTGTACGCACAAGTGTATGCAGGTGCGCGCATTGCCTTCAATGGAGCTGCAGCCGATACCACTTGTTTTTCAGGGAAGAGCTTTAAATATAAGCTCTTCCCTGAAAAACCACCATTTTAGTGTAAAAATAAATAAATATAACATATATTACATCCTGTCCACTGCTGCGTGGCCCCTGTGGGGATGAAGAATACATCTGCCACATGCAGCAGATGTTTTCTTTATCTGCGCGGGGAATAAAGAATTCCCTACCGCAGCCGTCACGGATGACAGCTGCGCTAGAGGATTCAGCTGCCAGCTCCCCTTAATTGTTATTCAGGGAAGGGCTTTAAACATAAGCCCTTCCTTGAAAAACAAGGCAAAATAGTGTAAAAAAAGAAAAAAAAAACAAAAACTCACCTTTCTTCAGCTGCTGGGACTCAGCCGCGTCCTGTCTGCACTGTCCTCGAATCTGCAATGAAGTTCTTTCATCAGCCGGGGAATTAAAATCCCCGCCTGCTTAAAGAGCTGCTTCTGATTGGCTGAGACACTCAGCCAATCACAGACAGCTCTTGCCTGTCATTCATTCAGCGAGGGCTGCCTGTGATTGGCTGAGCGCCTCAGCCATTTAGAAGCAGCTCTTTCAGCAGGCGGAGAATTAAAATCCCCACCTGCTGAAATGAACTTTAATGCAGAGTCGGTGACAGTGCAAAGAGGACGCGGCTGAGCCCCAGGCAGCTGAAGAAAGGATTGTTTTTTTGTTAACACTAGTTTATTCAGCCAGGGGGCGATGACCCATCACCCGGTTGTGCTGATGAGAGAAGAGGAGGGCTGGACATGGGAGGGAGGGGGCGGCCTACGCTCCCTCGCATCTTCTGAGCTAGGCTGGGTGCATCAGCTGAATCGGGCAAATGTTTTGTAGGTGCCTTTGCCAGTTTTGTGATTCGCTTTCTGATATATCACTAGACGATGTTTGACGCCACATGCAAGACTATCCATACATATAGTCAATGCATATTTGCTTTATTTTAGCGGTGTCTGCTCTCCAACTCCCCTACGTTTGGTTTCAAATATGTATGTAAACCTACTAGGGCAGGTTTTTTAAATGGGCCAATCATTTAATGTCAACTAATTTTCCAGTCGCGTTCCAAGAGCCATAACTTTTCAATTTTTGCATTGACACACCCATATGAGGGCTTCTTTTTTGCGGGACAAGTTATACTTTTTGATGGCATCATTTTTTGGGTACATATAATGTATTGCATAACTTTGTAAAAAATTTGTAGGGAGATTGGGGGGGAAAAAGAAATTCTGCCATTTGTTTTTTTAGATTTCATTTTTACAGCGTTCAGAATAAATAATGTGATAACATTCTCTGAGTCAATACGATTCCGGCGATAAAGTTTATACAATTTTTTTATGTTTTGCTATTTTTGTACATTTAAAACATTATTTTTCTTAAAAGGTTTTCTTTTGTGTCGCCACATTCCAAGAGCCGTATTCATTTTATTTTTCCATTGCCAGAGCTCTAGAAGGCCGTGTTTCTTGTGGGATGAACTCCAGTTTTCATTTATCTAATTTTTGGGAATTTGTAAAATTTTCATTACTTTTATTCCATTTTTTTCTAGGGGCAAGATTAAGAAATCTTGAATTCTGGCATGCTTTTTATTTTTCGCTGCATTCTCTGAGCAGTATAATATATTAAAGTCATTCTACAAACCAGTACAATTCTGCCAATACCAAATTGTAATAGTTTTTTCTTTTTCGCTACTTTTTCACACAAAAAATTCTTTTAAATGCTAGGGGGTCTTTAAAAAAAATAATTTTTATCGCTGCTTTCAATCAACGGAGCTGCGTAAGGGTTTTTATTTTGCAGTAAGTTGTACTTTATTAGTACCATTTGTTGATCCGTGCAACATTTTGATCACTTTATTCCGTTTTTTGTATGGTGAGATAGGCTAAATTAGCTATTACAACGTTTAACTTTTTTTCCCCGTGCTGTGCACCCTGCAGATTAAATAATGTACTTCCTTTTCTGGGTCATTACGAACGCAGAGATTCCACGTGTAATTTTGATTTTAATTTTTTTGCAAACTAAAAGGAGAAGATAGGCAGGGTTTTGGTGTTTATTATTTTTTTTACATTTTTTCTTTCTAGGGCACTTGCATAATACTTTTTAAAAATTCTTCTAATACTCTGCTATGTTGAGACGTAGCAGCGTCATAGCCTAATTTAGCTGGCAGACCCAGAGTCTATATTCAAGCCTCCAGGTGCCACAAAGACCCATCAGTTCCCCATGATCACATTGCGGGGGGTCCGATGGAGACAGCCCATTACATGCTGCGGTTGCACAGACCGTGGCATGTAAAGGGTTAAACAGTGGAGATTGGACATTTTCTCCGTTGTAACAGCTGGTGCCCAGCTATCATCTGACAGACGATCACCGTCTCTCCCTGCCACAGGGACCATCGTCCGGCTTCTGACAAGCCGATTGTCTCCGTGACAACGCATAAACAATGCAGGAGTTCAAAAAAAGAAGCAGGAAGTTGCCAGCAGGTGGGTTTCCTGCTCCTTTTTTTTTTTTTTTTTTAAAGTCTGATTCTCTGTGGGACTGTGGAGGTGGTGTGTGTGCATAGAACACAATGCCACATCTTCCATAGTGAAACATGGCCCGGAAATCTTCCAGGCTATATCACTATAGGCAGTGGTGCTAGCCCCGGAAAATTTCAGGGCCTGCCACTGAAGGGGTTAAATGAACTTTTCAGATGCTTTAAAATTAAAATTTTTCAAAACCACATACTGAACTGTAAGTAGACTAGCTGCTGCTAAGCCCAATGCATAAAAAAAGTGTACAAACACTACTTCCGGGATGTAAAAACTTACCTCGTTGCCGGTATTCCTAAGATAAGACATAAGAGTTTTGCTTACATTAAAGAAAAAAAAAAAAAAAGGCAAGATTACAACACAGCAAAAACTGTCTCTCCACTCTTGAAGTTCCATAACAATTCTGTACATAATTACAGACCATACTGAGAGTGCGCTTTAATTCCGTTTGAGAGGTTGATGGAAGTTTTGATCGGGAATAGTCATTGCATACTCACTTTTCAGGCATTCCTCTAGTTTTTGGGTACAGTCATAAAAGGAATGTTTTGGCTGTATTTAGCTGTGACAACACCATAAAACGTGACTTCTTACAAGCCTTCTTGCTAAGGTAGCATTTATAACAAATCAGTTTTTCCTTGGACTCTTTACATTAGTGTCTTAAGTGTCCCTCCTTAAGTATGCTTAATTTCAAGATGCGATACACTGTCTTCAGAATTCCAAATGGGCCTCACTTTTCCAGCGGCATCTTGAATCGAGTCCTTACAGACGTGTCCCATACATTCCCTTGTGTTTTCAGAAAGGGGACTATAGACACCGGGTTGTTGCATTTACACTTTTGGAAATTGTCAGTATAACTGTTAAAGCGTTGCTGATCTTCCCATGGAAAGGTAAAGAGTCAATATGACCAGTATCCTCCTCGACCTGTACTATAGTATCCAAGCCTCAATAAAAACCTTTATACAGTAGGCATTCGCTTTCAATGGATTTAGTGCAGATGATCCTCACCAGTCTTTGTGAAGCTGGCCTTCCAAGTTCTCCAGTTTGTAAGCTTTCCTAGGTGAAGAATATGGTGCGTTCGCCTTCTTGGGGGAGAGAAGATCCTTCTATATTTGTCAGGATGACCGGTGAGGGGTGAAGAGGTTTCATGTAATATACAACTACATACAAGATTTATCCAAATATCTGAATTACAATATATCAAAAGAATTAAAGCTTAACTGAACACAAAAAGCAGGATCTTCCCAGCATTTCCCCATACCTTATGAAAATGCTGGGAAGAAACCCTAAGATATTCCCTTTAATACTGGTTAGACTCCTTACACGGACAAATGAGAAGCGAACAAATTGCTGTTCGTTTAATCATTGCCCTGTTTACACTGAGGGGGTCAATTTTTTTTTAATACTCATTCGTGTAGAAGGTCCCTTACTCAGACGAAATGTGCCCCCTTTTACATATAGGGGTTCCTATCTGTTTTTCTGAAGTAATAAGAAGCTTCCCCTGTGCCTAATCAAGCCATTTGTTAAACTCCATAGCTCAAATATTCAGGATTGAAGATTTAGCTAGTGATGGCCTATAAAGAATTGGTGGTAGTCCATTACTCTGGAACCCAGACAATCAGCTGTTTGCCAGGCCCGCACGCTTGTGTGCTGAATTTTGCAGGAAGCTTGCTTACATTTCCGTTCTTACTGAAGTGGCTAGGTTCAGTATTGCAAGTCAAGATCCCATTCTTTTCAAAGGAAACTCTGCCTGTAATACTAGGCCTGGCCACTGCAGCGGGAACAGAGCTGTCTTGCTACCTGCAGAAATCAGCTGAGTACACAAGCTTGCTGGCCCAGAAAATACCTAATTAGCAGAATTGCTGAAGGACAAACCCCCGTCAATCTACTATTGATGATCTATCCTGAGGATGGTCCATCAATAGTAAACTGGACAATCCCTTAGGCTCAATGTCCACAGGCAGGTTTGATTTGCGGAAGATCCGCAAATCAAGCCGTCCATAGGGAAACCTGGGCGTCCGCAAATTAAATAGAGCATGCAGACTTAATTTGCAGACTGTTTGGTGCTGAAAAGAAATCGCAGCATGATCCATTTCAGTGTGGATCCCACACGGACGGCTTCCATTGAAATCAATGGAAACAGTCCAGGCTGCGGATTGAGCGGGAAAGCAGGAGTTTAAAAAACCCCAAAACTCCACTGAGCATGCGCGGCAACGCGCTGGCCGGCGCTTCCGCACACATCTACAGTGGAGAAAAAAAGAAGACCTGGACGGGTAAGCAGGGTCCTCGGCCAGGGTTGGATTCCGCCCCGCCTGTGGACATGAGGCCTCAAAGAAATTTTCCATCTCTGATTGCTAAATTTTAAATGTTAAGCGTAAAAACTTGATTTATAGAACAGGTGATTTTGTGCTGACACATTGCCTTTACAGCTGCCCTTCAGAGGTATAACTATTGATAAACGTTATTTGTCCAGAGGATGAAATTCTTCATTTGACTTTCTATACAGCCATGTAATAAATATCTTACTACGCCACTTATAACTGCCACCCCCAGCCATCTTTTGCAGTATTGAGAGTGTTTCTCCCCCACCCCTCCAGTACAACATATCACTTGTCAAACAGGCAGATACCGTGTCTGAAGATACTGGGTAACAGTCAACTACAGCCCGGTTTGGACAAGGTACTGGGTATTTCCGTAGCTTGGGCACAAAATTACTGTTACTGCATGTTCTTAAGTTGTATGTATAGGTAAAGCAGATCCATGCTAATAAGAAGTCGTAGTTCAGTCTTCAGTTAAGCAAGAGAATAGGGACCCCCAAGTGGAATCACTTCTAGAAGAGTAGGTCATGGAAGCAAGTAAAAAGATAGGACAGTGTAGAACGCTACACAAGTCTATTTCATACATGTTCCAATATAGATGCATATGCCTGAATAAGGCCATTTTCACACCTGCATCTGTTATCTATGCTGGTCTGTTCCATTATAGGAACAGAATTATAACAGAAGCACTGGCAGAGTCATCATATGACTCACCAATGGCAACTGACAAACTCCAATGGGATCCATTGGATTTCTGTCATTGTCTCTAGCTTGACCAGATCTATGTTGGAGGCTCCTATACATGTGAGCCTAGGCTAAAGGCCCTTTTACATGCAACGATTATTGCTCAAAATTCGTTCAAACAGCCGAAAATGAGCGATATTAGTTACATGAAAACACGGGCAGTGGTACACTATTCATTCAGTTATCGTTAGCCAAGTTATTTAGGCTGGCATAAAAGCCATCGTTTGGTCGCTGGAAATTCTTTTAGTCTGAAAGCAGTTTGTTTGGCGATTCCAGGGGCTAAGCAATGGCTTGGTTTTGCTTTGTATATTCAATGAATGCAATGTTTACTCAGCAGTGAGAAGAGCAATGTGCCAGCCTGATGTTTGCTCAGCTGGGTGAAGTGTTTATGCAACAATCGCCGAAACACATGCCCAGCTGAGCAAACAACTTGGAGGACAACACAAATGGTTACAGCAATTTGTTATTCAAAAATGTTGGCAGCTCGCTTGAGTTTCATTCAATCTTTTGGCAGTTTGAGCAATTATTAGAGATAAGCAAGCACACTCGCATAAAGCAGTTACTCGAGAAAAGTGATGCTCGCTTAAGTAACTGCTTTATCCGAGCATGCTCGCTCATCTCTAGCGATTATCTTTGCATGTAAAAGGGCCTTTAGGCTGTATTCACACCTGCAAGAGTGGATACCTACGATTTCACTCCCAGATTTGGTTACAAGATTACAAAAAAAAAACAAAAAACACACAGCATCTGATTCCAGTCTGGGTTCACATTTGTTGTGCAATTTGCAACAAAATTCTGCGGTATAAAACAATGTGGGCAAATGGGGTTTCAACAAATCCCAATCACGGGAGAAGCCCATAAACATTAGAGGAGTCGTTCAAACCCAACAATTTCAGTGGAATGGAATTTCTATCTAATGTGCATAGGAGTGTCCCAACGGCACAAGAACCGGGTGTATTGTAGTACAAGGTGTCCGATACTTTGTTCCTGCCGCGATAAGTTACTGCCAGAGACATCCGACAGCCACCGATTCCCCTCTTCCCATAGAGGACATGTCACACTACAGTTAGTGTATACCAAGATTTTGAGTGGGTGGAAAGACTAGCGGATTATAGAGAAACTGGGTATTTTCAGTTGATTCGTGTGAAATTAGCATGTAATGTGGATTATATTGCAGGTTTCTAGACTGGTTCAACTGCAGAACTATACAATGCCTAATGAGTCTTACCACACTGCATGTTGACCATAAAGAAAACCTTAACCCAAAAGGCAAAAAAAACTGCTCAATTTTCATTAGTTACCTCATACCGATTACATGCCTTCCAGAAGGATCCAGAAATTAAGCTTAAAGAAAATGCACTACTCTCCCTTTGTGTTAATGAGACACTTCTGCACCCGAACAAAGGACATTTTACACAAGATAGAATGTGAAATAAAAAAACACCTATACAATTATATGAATATACACACACAACCGAACTACATGGCCAAAAGTGTGTGGACCCCCAATCATCACATTCATATGTTCGTGTGATCGTGTCACAGCAGAATCATGGGAGTTACATTAAGGTGTCCCCACTATGGTGCTGTCTCTGCTTTACAGAATTTTGCATGGCAGCTTGCGTTACAGAGCAGGAGCGTTTGGGCACAGGGGCTTCCCACTAAGCCCTGGCCTACAGTGTTTGACGTCATCCAAAAGATGGTTTATGGGCTTTTCACCCCTTAAGGACAGGACTTATTTTTTTCTTCTTAATTTTTAGTCATTCTTAGTCAACTCTCAATTATCCATCAGCAGCCGTCAGAGGACTTGTTCTTTTGCGGGACAAGTTGTATTTTTCAAATGTAATATACCATATAATGTACTGAAACACATTTAAAAAAATTCTAAGTGGAGTGAAATGGGAGGGGGGAGGGGGAGACAATTCTGTCATCTTTAGTTTTTTTGTGTTTTTTTTTTTTGGGAGGGTGGGGGGTGAGCGTTTTGCTTCTACAGCGTAGACAATGCAGCAAGACTGTCAACTATTCTGTGGGTCAGTATGCTTATTACGAAACTAAATTCATATAGTTTTATGTACTTTTTAAAAAGAAAAATTTTATGCCGCCAGCTTCTGAAAGTCATGACTATTTTTGTTGACAGTTGTGCGAGGGCCCTTTTTTGCAGGACGCCTTGCAGTTTTTATTGGTACCATTTTAGAGTACACATGACTTTTTGATCCCTTTTTTTTTCTTGAAGTCAGGGTGACCAAAAAAAAAATAAAAAAATAGTATTTTTTTTTCTCTGATGACCTTGACTGTGGGGGACCAATGTCCTGCTTTGATAGATCGGACTTTTATAGAGGCAGCATTACTAAATATAAGTTTTTAGGTTTTTATTTATCATACAGCAGACTGGGCCATGGTGAAAGTCACTAATCCCTCCAAGTGCAACTCATTCCACTACTCATGCTTATCTGTGGAGGCTGACTGGATGTACATCTTGTACACCTATAAGTAGATTGCGGCTTTTGAAATGGCCAAAACAACAAATTAGAGGGTCCACATACTTTTGGCCACAGAGCATATCATAACACTTGAATGGAAGAGATGTGAAATCAGCTTGTATCACAAAGACAGACAGCTACTAAGTGGAAAGACATCCGTAGAAACAGTTTACTGAACAGAATGAAGGGAGCCGGATGTGTTTAATTACCTATTCATTAAAAGTTATACATAGATATCAGAGTGCAATAACGATAGAAATGTATCAATTGTGTCAGAAGGGTAAATAGCAGATATAAATCAAGACAGAAAAGTTTATTCCAGTACAGATAGAAGACATCACCTACATACAAAGATGAGGAGGCATACGGACATTTTATTGCTATATTACCTTCCAAAATGCTGAAGTAGAAGTAAAAACACAACCCCCCCCCCCCCACATACCATGTACGCTCTGCATAGTAATTCACTCAGTTGTCTGCATTAACTACAGAAATATTTTCCAGCACGTTTTGTAGTCCATAAACTGAACTAGATTAGCATCTCCGTAGTCAGCCATTAATTCATGTATATCTATAGTCAGTGCCACTTTGAATATTTCCCTGTATGAAAACATAGCAAATGTTCTGCAGAGTGGATTATGGGTAAGAAGCTAGGCTACCTTCACACAGTATCTACTGGGGATTTCTGCAAATCCACAATGGCCAAAATAAACACAAACATAGGCCGCCTGCAGACGGCCGTGTCGGATCCGGTTGCGAGAATTCTCGCAGCGGGACCCGACCGTCTGCAGAGAGCAGCGCGGGCACTCACCTCTCCCGCGGCCCCGGCTCTTTCATGTGCCGGCTGCCGGCACAGAGTGGGGGCGGCGGCTTGTGAGTGACGTTTCTGTGCCACACACAGAAATAGAGCATGTCGCGACTTCTTTGCCGCGCGAGATTTCGCGCGGCTGTCTGCATTGGATTACGTTTGTTAACGCAATCCTATGGCAGCTTCCAGGGGCGGAAATTCCGCGGGAAATCCCGCCGCGGAATTTCCGCTCGTGTGCAGGCGCCCATTGTGTGATTAGTCTGCAGATTATAACCCCTGTATTTCAAGGGTTGAAGCCCACTGAATAGGCATGCAGAGAATGAGATTGTCATGGAATTTCTCCATTGCATACTGAGTTGCTTTTTTCTCTTTAAATCTCCTCCACATGGAGTGTACTGCAAATGATGCCGAATTTCCACAGCAAAATCAGCTGCGAAATTTCCACAGCATTTACCGTGTGTTAAGGCGGCCTTACAATTCTAAGTCCGTGTTGTTCCTGAGCTGCAAAATGATCAATACAAGAAGATCTAACCTGTATAAGGGATTTAAATGGCCGTATTGAAAATTGCACAACCTGTATCCGACAGCTGTCCGATCTGCATAATACGACACACTGCATGTCCTATCCTCGTCCGGGAATCTATGGAGAATAGGACATGCAGCGCTTTCACACAGACAATCTAATCAGTGTCTAGCCACAGACTATAATGGGGTGGTAAGCTGTGGAATATACACAGCACACTGACTGCAATTACAGCTTTGGAAAATTGGTCCTTAGGCTTTTTGTTTGCCCAGTTTTGGAAGCGTTATGGAAGCAAACGCCAAAAGTCCAAACATTGGTACTGTGAGCCAGTCAAAATGTGCTATAAACCCCCCTTTTAATGGGGAAAGCCAGCACCCAAGGAATGGGCCAGGAGAGCTAAGCAATATTCACCTGCTTAAAGGGGTAATCTGGACAATGACTAACATTTTAAAATCTAATGTACATCACCACAAACCATTTTGTAATAGGCTCTCTGTACCCGGTCTAGATACTTTCTTCATTTTCCATCTATGTCATTGTAACCCTCTGCCTGAAAAATATCTCCACCTCCTCTGACATCTTGTCCGCATTTGCCAATTTCTCCCCTGGCCGTAGCCTCCAACATCCTGTAAGCAGTGCATGATGGGAGGACAGGAGTGCAAGCACGGTGTTCAGAGTGCAGGAAGGGTCTGACTGTTTGGATCAGCAGTCTCTCTCTGGCACTCTGAGTGAGAGGACGGTTGATGCTAATAAGTTGTGGGACCTGTGAGCGGAGCTACACTTCTGGCTATTGAACAAGCTATATGCATGCTGAAAATTGTAGTCAAGAAGGCAAGACTGTTGTGTTTACAGTGGAAGTGATGCATGTGAACAGCGGCAGATTGGTGGCTGCATGGAACGAAAAAGAGGGTTCAGAGCAGCAGATTAAAAAAAAAAAAAATAAAAAAAAAATTATAATATATATATATATATATATATATATATATATATTAGTCCCACCAGTCCAGCACAGCATCAATGTTTCCCCACCGCAGTCACATGCCGTTTAACATTCATCTGATTGCTACAGGAGTTTCCAGGACAGAAGTGAGAGAACAAGGGTGGCTATACTTGCTGAGCGGGACGTTTAACAGGTGAATACTGTTTATTTACATAAAAGTAACCCTTTTACAGACATGGTACTGAAGTATAGTCAGGAGGACTTTTTTCCCCGTTTTAAAAGGTTCATCCCTTGCCCGTATCAACTTCTTGAAAGCCACAGAAAACTGCCTTAAAGGAGTTCTCCCACTTCTAGCTACTGACAACTTACCTTCAGGATGGGTCATTAATAGCAGATTGGAGGTCTGTTCCCCAGGCCAGTGTATGGACTAGTTTTCCTGCAGGAAACAGACAGCTCTGTACATTGCACTGTGGTCCCATCTGGTAATGCATACCCGATCACATTAATTTCAATAGCTCACAGCTTGCAATACCAGCCAGGGCCTGAATGCAATGTGCATAGCTGTTTTTCTGCTGGAAGCAGACACCACAACTGATCACCGAGGGTCCCAAGCAAGGTACCTCCCCTACCAATCTGCTATTTATGACCTGCCCTAAGGATAAGTCATTAATAGCTAGAGTTGGGAGAACACTGTTAGGCCGCCTATACGCAGGGGCGAGTCAGATTCTGCATACAGATTCCGGCCCTGGTAGCAGCTGCGTCCGCGCATACCTGCTGTCTTTTTTTTCTTTAGCTGTACTGCAGATGGTCCGCATGGGTTGTTGTCAGACATGCGCAGTACAGTTTTGTTTTTTTAAACTCCTGCGATTTTGTGACCTTTCTGCGATGACAATTGTGGAAGGACCACGGATCGGACAGCTTCCATTGACTTCAATGAAAGTCATCTGCGCAAAAATGGAGCATGCTGTGGTTTTTTTTCTCCGCGAGCGGAAACCACGTGTGAGGGAAGAATCACTTTTCCATACTGTGCTATGGGCGGTATTTGCTGTGAAACCCGGAGACGGACCCCCGCTGCAGATTCCACAATGCAAATCTGCCCGTGTGCAGGCGGCCTAAAGCTGTGAAGGTTATTCGAACAAAACTAACAAAAATATGTCCATTAGTAAGATGACATTGAAAATGGTTTGTTTGCTCTATAATGCCACTGCTAATATATGTGCAGGTTATCTATCTGAACAGAGATAAGCAGCTGCATGGTACTAGTAATCATCAAGACAGTAGGCAATAAACCTGTCAGTTCCGGTGGCCACACACATCTTAGATAGCTGTTGGTGGAACGCTAGTTCAGCATGCTGCACTATTTTGTCCGGGTAATTGCCAGATTGGAACTGAAAGGCCCCCCATTATAGTCAACAAGATCCACTCTGTTCCATCAGAAGATGAATCCATTCAGCCAGTGGATTTTGCTTTCCTGCTCCCATAGCAGAGCAGGAACACAGAACCCATAACACTACAGTGAAAGGAGTCTCACATATAGTTTATTAGTCCTGCTATCAGCCAGTTAAGTTCATCTAATGTGTATGTGCATTATTCCTCATTTCCTTAGGCTGGGTCCACACAGGAGCCGATTTGCAGCGAAAAGAAAGCCGGCCTCAAACCCCGCACCACCTGGTTCGAATCTTGAAGCAGGTTTTATTGCGTATTCCTGTGCGGAATTCAACCCCTCATTGAGAAGAGGTGAATTTTGCAGCGGAAAATACACAAGGCATGGCAATTTCATCATGGGTTTTGTGCAGATTATTTTCGCAGCATTTGGTTGAGATCTTCAAAATCTCATCCACTTCGCTGCTACTATAAATGCAACAAAATTGAAGTGCAGAAGGTCCATATGAAAATTCTGCCCCGACTTGACCCCCCAAAGAAATAAGGGACCCTTTAAAATTCCTCCTATACTTGACTCCGCTGTTCACACCAAAGGAAATGAATGCTGAACAAATGGACTGTTCGTGTAAAGCATCAATGACACATGCACTTTGCATTGATTCTCTAGTACGACATATTCCTACAATAGACCCATGTGCATAAGCAACGGTTATATAAAGCAGACCACTAAATGACTAATGATCTAGTTCCAATAAATTACTTTACAAAATTATGATTTTTATAATATTTGCATCACACCAATATAGTACTGCTATTACCAACATTCTAAATAAATTAAGCTAATGGATAGGACATTTCTCCATTCAGGTCTTGATAGCTGAATAGCCAGGAGCTCATACAGAATGTTCAGAATGAACTGCAGAATATCTGGGATTTACAAGAACACCATTTTGGCCAACAGCAGAATAAATCATTAATCCTGTCGTCTTTTATGTTAAAATGCAATACATTTGACCATTGAAATAAAAAACTCATGAGTAGTGTAATTACATTTACAGAAGGTAGTATGAAGCCTGTGATCTATAAAATAAAAATATATTAAGTGTTAAGCAATCTGATCCAGACACGAAATTTTAAAAACAGACTTAAAACTTAAGTTTGTGCGGAATTGACTCAAGATTATTAATGCAACCTGTAATGAAAAACGTAATACGAGGCACTACAGTAACGACCAAATGTAAGTACGCTTTAATGGTTGAAATCAAGGATATAACACTCACTTATGAATCGGTTTTTGCATCAGGAAAGTTTGGTTATCAACTCTACGGTACCCAACATGTTAATAGGCAAATATGTTTGGATATGCAAGAAATAACTCAAGTGAGATTAACATTCATACAACTGAATCCTGTAAGTTGAATATTGGGTTATTCACAACACATTAAACACTTTCATGCATTATATATGTTCATTACATTATAATATATGCTAAATCACCCACAGGAAACATTACAGATACATTTTATTATAAAAGAATAGGCTATGGATTTGCAGATACCATTCAATATAGTTTGCCATTGTCACTGGAAAAAACGTGATAAGATCTAAATAAATGACACAGGAGGCAATAAATTGACACGACAAATAAATAAAAGTCTAAAGCACTCCATACCATTAAAATGTTTTAATGTTGTTGCAGTATCGCTGTGCAACAATCATCAGTGCAGTAACACTTGTGCAATCTCAGCAGTTATCACTTTACCCCTAGTTTACATGGCTAAAGAGATCTATATAAACCTGAGTTAATGGTCCTCCCTATACTGCCCCCACCATTAGTCCTACTGGCCATAAATAAAGCTTAGAAATACCCATAAAAAAAAAGGAGAAAAATGTTAAAATATTAACCTCTGCTTCAATGTAAAGTTTCCAGAATCTGCCAGAACTTGGGAACTGGGCCACAAGCCGTTCATATGTCTTCCGTGCTTTGTCTATAGGCTGATTCTAGAATTTGAATAGATAGCGTTTACAACATTACGGATGTATAGAGGGAAAAAAAAATTAAATGCATATAGCCACTTATTGGGGCTGAGAGAGAACGTAATGTAATCCTATATCACTAAACCTGTGCCTCGCGAATGAGAATGCTCCAGGCGTCGAGGTCATACTGGTTGTCTTCCAACTTCTTTTCCGCTTTCTTCACCTTTTCAGGTACATATTCAGCAGCCTTTATAAAACAATCAACAAACAAGAAACAAAAGAGAAAAGAAAATTACACACTTTAGAGCTTTACATAAACTTTAATTTGCTGTATATTAAACAGAATCGTATATTGTGTCAAAACAATCAAGTTTAAGGCTCGGATCACATTACATTTGAGACGGCTATTGGAGGTATATACTCCAATAGAAGTCTATATGTCACTGTATAGGCATACATCACACTAACACTAAAAAGCAAATTGAGAAGTTACCCTCCAAGTAGCCCCAGCCTAAAGGTTCTTTTACACAGGCTGACCATTAGCCCAATGTGATGAGCGCTGAGTAAACTAGATTTTATTAAACAGGCCTAAATTAGTTGCTATGGTAAGATCATTAGTACAATCATTTGTTCCCATATACCAGCTGTACATCTCCCCATTCACACAGGAAGATATACAGCTGACCAGCAAGCGATTTAGGATTCCTGAAAATCATCAGCTCATTAGTCAGCTAATCACTTTCCCTTTTACAAGGCCCAATGATCAGGACAACGAACATTCATGCATGCCGCATGTATCTATATTACACTCAAGTTTGGCACTATGGAGCAATTCCAGCAACCTCATTGGTTCTGATTCACAATTTCAGCAAGCTGATTGGTTTGGGTTTTCTGATTCAACCTCATTGGTTGTTTGGGTTCCCTGACTGAACCTGATTGGTTGTTAGTGCCGAACTTGAGTGTAATATAGATATATGTATGCCTGATAAATCGGGCCATTTAAAAGGGCCTTAAATGTATTGATAAGGACACTAGTATTAAGTTTTGTGTATTTACTTCTGCGGATTGAGTTTGTCTAAAACTATTTTAGGGCTTTTCTAGGACTTGGGGGGGTGAAGTTATAAGGGTTTAAAATATAAATTAAATACTCGCCTATCCTAGTGGCTCCACATTCAGAATTACAGTCTTGGTGCCTGCCACACAAAATGGGGAAGAAATGGGGGAAAGGGGCACAGCACGAGCCATTTATTGTGCACATGACGGCTCAGGCACTGGCGCCAGCTTTAGCAGTGATTCATCTATGGCCGTTGAAGCCTGTGAGTGGCTGAGCGGTCATGTGCACAACGGCATGCAACCGCCCACCGCTTTTTCCGTGTTCCGCGCAGTGGGCACTGGGGCTTCAGTGCTGGAAGTGGAGCCGCTGGAATAGGAGGGCATTCAATTTTTTAAAATAATTTTTAGCCCTTTAAAAAGAAAAGGGTCCAAGAAAAACTCTAAACCTCAGGGTCTGGAAAAGTACAACCAACTATCCAGCAAGCTTTTGTAAAGAATAAGCCTCTTACGAAGAACTGTATGAAATTAAAAGGGGGGATATAAACAGATATTATACACTGACCATTAAAAAACCAAAAATACAGAATTAAGCTCCATTCAGGTTTCCAAATTCTACAGTTTCTGCCATGGGCACCATCTAAAATAACGGAAAGCATAATAGTCATAGCGTTCTTTCAGATGCCTCAGGTTTCCTTTAATTTTAACCCTTCTGGAACACCAATTTATCTTAGTTCTTCTGTTCCATAATGGAACAGACCAGAAATCTGAACAGAGGCCAACTAGTCACTCCTGATATGTATGGCTGCCAGTATAGACAGAGTGGGAAGCAGATTGTACCATCTGTACTATAAGTGTGGCTCCCATTGAATTCAATAGAAGCTGTGCCTGCACTACACCGACCTGGGCCACTGCAGCACAATCTGTTTCCTGCATGGTCCATATTGACAGCGGTGCAGGAAATCATCTGATCGTCTAAGCAGCACCAATCTTGAGGAGGTATCCCGAGGATAGGTCCCCAAAGAAAATGTCTAATGTCTTGGACAATCCTGTTAATTCTATAAATTACAAAGTATACTAAATCGTTTTGCACAAACTATTTATCAATCTTCTCAGCTCCTCCTGCTCTATAAGACTAGGTTCACGCTGGGGCGATTCCGGGTGGAGATCTCGCAGTTTGGCCGCAGCGAAAAACTGAGATTTCCGCCGGGAATCTGCTGCTTCAAAACCTGCGGCACTGAGTAGCGTGTTTTGAAGCGGCCGGGCCGCACGCTTTTCCGCTGTGGTCGGCGCTCCCATAGAGGAGAGCGCAGCCGCAGCGGAAGAAAAAAAAAAATGAACATGCTGCGGCTGGCGAATCCACGCCACAGCACCAGCTTCTATCGACTTTGCTGCGGCGAATTCGCCGTCCCGTGTGGACGAGATTTCTGACAAGTCTCGTCTACATGGCTGGCTAATCCAGGGATTAGCGGCTGCAAGCGGATTTGCTGCGGCGAAATTCAGGATGGAATCTCCGCGGCAAATCCACCCAGTGTGAACCCAGCCTAAGCATGCTGCTCGCAGATTACACGGCATGCACAATCACACGACAGGTTGCATTTAAGGAGCGGTTTGTACATAGCGGAAATGCAGATTTTCCATAGCAAAAAAATCCTGCATCAAAATCTGCAGCATTTCCGCAAAAGAGACTGCATCAAAATCCGCGCCATCGGTGCCAATTTCAGAAGACACCACGCTCACTCACACCTCCCCCAAGTCTTTGCACTTTCGGTGCTTCCTGCACTGGGCACCCAACAGCCTCTTCTGCATCCCCTGACCAGCGGCACTGCGCTCACTAGAGGCTACCGGACACCGGGTGAAGGAAGCGCTGCAATGGTACCAATTTTGACTCCGTTTTGGATGCAGAAATGCTGCGGAATCTGCCACAGAATTTTTTGTTGTGGAAATTCTGTAACATTTCCGCTACATGTAAACCTAAGAAGAACTTGTTACCTCCATTTTTATCCTAATTACATGAACTCAGCAGTATCTACACAAATGTGCTACTGGCATCTCCATATAAAAGCATCAAACGGTGCCAGCCATACAAAGCAGCAACAGATCTCTCCAGTGTCTAGCACACTTCGTCTACTACAGGCAGAAAAGCCTGCTGTTACCATGGAGATGCACAGGCACTATAGGAACAAGACAAGAGAATGTTTAGCGGAGGGTTTGTTCACACAGGCATTCCGACAGTCGGCTCCATTCTAGGAGCCGAGTAATGGTAAAACCAGAAGTGCTGGAGTCTGGACATGCAGGACCAAACACCAATGGATTCTGGCCAGTTGCAGTCATGGACTCCAGCATTTTTCAGTACATGTAGAACTATTGCATCCTGAATTTTAGCAGAAATCTGCAATGGAGTTTCTGACACTGATGTGAGCGAAGCTTTAAGAACCATATAGATGGAACAAGTGTTGGCTAAACAATGGCCGACACTCCTTCCTTCCTGCGTATACTCACTCCTGGGCTGTTACACAGGAGCGAGTATTGCTGATCGCTCACAGTGCGGCCGGCTGGAGAGCGCTCCCCCTCCATTCACTGGAAGCAGACAGTCAGAACTGAACAACTGCTGTTTACATTGAACGGGGAGCTGGAAAATAGCACCGTTTTCACAGAGCGTCTGCGTATTTTGTTACACGGGTGTTGCATTCACACTCACCGGCACAAAATAATGAAAGGCCCAATACAGGTCACTACTTTTTAAACAGTCATCCAGCAACATGTGTAAAAGTGCAAGGAATACGCATGCAACTGCATATTTGCTGCATTTTTACGTGATCCCATAGACTTTAATGGCAGATTTCAGTCCGCAACACAGATCAAAATAGAACAATGCACTTTTTTTTTTTTACAGGCTTAAAAACAAGTCTGAATACCTCAATGCAAATCATTAGTGTTATGGCATCCATACTAGTCAGTAAAAAATATGAACAGAAAACACTAGTAAAGCTGGAAATGGCACCAATGGGCCCACTTCTTGATTACTACTGGACGATCTGCTGCATTCCAGTATTATAAAGTAGTAATCCACAAGAGGACACACATCAGCATCTCTAGGATTCCCTAATAGTCCCATAACACCGTATAAAGTGCAACTTTTCAGCTCAAATAAAGGCCCATTTAAACGGGACAAATATCGAGCAAACGATGCCCGACACTCGTCCATCTGTGTCCTCGCTCCCATGCTTTTGCACAGGAGTATCGCTGGCTCGCTTACAGAGCGGCCAGCAGGGAGGCAGGGCGGCTGCAGGAGATTTCTCTCCTCTCGCTCCCCCGCCCCTCTCTGTTGACTTAACATAGCAGTCGTTCATGGCCGCTATTTACACTCTACTCTCATTGTTCATCATTTATGCTGCATAAACAATGGATGATAAACAGATCGCTCAGTGTAGATAGCGGTTGTTCAGTACTGAACGGCCGCTATGTTAGGTCAATGGAGAGGGGCAAGGGAGAGTGAGAAGAGAAGTCACCTGCAGCTGCCCGGCCTCCCTGCTGGCTGCTCTGTGAGCAAGCCAGTGATACTAGCAAAAGCACGGGAGCAAGGACCCACAGGGATGAGTGTCTGGCATAGTTATCCCGTCTAAATGGACTTAAGCCTTTTTCAAGCATACAAATGACCCCATTTAGTATACATACACAAACAAACAATAGTGTCACCCATTCACCAAAAACCTAAAACAAAAAGGAACAAAACCCAATCAAATTGTATCATGCATGACAAGTATCTCTAACCACCAATACGGAGCCGTATCTCAAACTTGCGGGAGAGCTGGCGGCCATCAGATCCAAAGGTTTACTGTACATATCCCCATACAGGTACACTCAGGGTGTGTCCAGCATTTAGTAAGCCTGTATACTCAACTTCTCCAACAGGGTCTATGGTAAACAAATCTCTGCTTCCTAGTCGCTTACATGTGTGAAATCAGCCAATCAGCACAAGAACCCATCCCTGTCTACTGTACGCACAATGCCAATTCAGCCCCTGTATGTAGCAGTCCCATGTAACTATGGAGACCTACGCAAACAAAGCTTACCATGACCGATGTTTAGGCTCCTACAGCACTTGAAATGACAAGTGTAATGCCCTTTTACACGGGACGAGTGGTCAGGCAAGCGATGCCCGACAGCTCATCCCAGTGACGCTGTTACAGAGGAGCGAGCATTGCTGGCATCACTCACAGTGCAGGCGGCATGGAAGCAAATCAGAAAGCGTTCTCCCCACACACCCCTCCATTCACAGTAAGCAGACAGTCAGTGTAAACAGTAGTCACTCACTTTTGAACGGCGTGTCATTCAGTCTACTACATGCAACAACGTGGACTGAACAATTCTCGTTAATTGAGGCACACATTTACACAGGACAATTATCCTTCAAATTCCCGCAAGAGCGCAGGAATGACCGATCATCCCCTGTGAATGGGCATTTAGTCTGCTTTCACAGCGGCATTCGGGTCAGTTCAGGGCTTACATCTCTCTGCTCCGTTTGTGGGAGAAGAGAAACGGAACGGAAATAAAATGGAAAAACAAATCAGTCTTCTCCCATCGATTTAAACAGGGTTTAAAAAAAAAAAAGCAGATGAAAAGGCTTGCTTGTTGTCGGCTTTTTAGTTAGGTTTCTTTTTTAGCGCAGCATGCAGTGGCATTTTTCTATAAAACCCCCATTGAAATGAAGGGAGGAGGGTTGGCCAGACCAGTTTTATTTCAGTTTCTCTTCTCCAAAAAACGGAACAGACGGAAACCATGAACTGACCCAACACAGGCGTGAAAGCAGCCTCATCCATTCCTTTTATCTTATTCTTGCATTTATGACGCCACCTAAAAGGTATTTCCAGGCATTTAAAGGGGTTGTCCCGAGGCAGCAAGTGGGTCTGTACACTTCTGCATGGCCATAATAATGCACTTTGTAATGTACATTGTGCATTAATTATGAGCCATGCAGAAGTTATAAAAAGTTTTATACTTACCTGTTCCGTTGCTGGCGTCCTCGTCTCCATGGTGCCGACTAATTTTCGCCCTCCGATGGCCAAATTAGCCGCGCTTGCGCAGTCCAGGTCTTCTGCAGTCTTCTATGGGGCTCCGTGTAGCTCCGTGTAGCTCCGCCCCGTCACGTGCCGATTCCAGCCAATCAGGAGGCTGGAATCGGCAGTGGACCGCACAGAAGAGCTGCGGTCCACGGAGGAAGAGGCCATCTTCAGCGGTGAGTAGAGAAGTCACCGGAGCGCGGGGATTCAGGTAAGCGCTCCGGTGAGCTTTCTTTACCTCCCTGCATCGGGGTTGTCTCGCGCCGAACGGGGGGGGGGTTGAAAAAAAAAAAAACCCGTTTCGGCGCGGGACAACCCCTTTAAGTGTTCTTTCCATTGTCGTCCTTTCTGCCAGATAATCGTGGACCTGCAGCCCCACCAGTTGTGTAAAAACAGTAAATATGAATGCAGCTGTGCATTTGCTGTGTTTTTGTGCACCGCCATAGAGTTTAATGGGTCATTTCAGTGACACAAACCAAAATAGGACATGATGTAATTTTTCTTAGAAAAAACACACAAATTCCCCCAAACAAATCACTGGATGCTGTTTGCCCGGCTACGAGGACGCCTTCATGCCAACTGTGAGGATAGGCCTCATGGAAACGTCACCGGTTCCTCAGAAAAGTTTCAAATAGCAAACAAACTTCACCGCCAGAGGCTCTTGGATACTCGGCCGGGGACAACACATGCAATCAACTCAAAACCAGTCAATCTTGCAGTTCAGGGTCTAGAGACGTTCTGTTTGTGCCTAATACATCTGTAAGGCTATGTCCACACAGGACGGGTTTGCTGTGGGAAATCTACATAATAAAATGCAGCATTTAGTGCAGATGTGTGTGTGGAATGCTCCCCCTTCACTTGAAAGGGTGGGTACTGCACTGAAAATGTAGTCCTATAATTGACGTGCTGCAAAATCTGCTCTGCGAGTCAATTTTTGCAGGGATTTTTCTCCACTTTGCTGCTACTGTAAATGCTGTGGATTTTCCATAAGAGCCCACACGGAAAATCTGAGGCAAATCCTTCCCGTGTGGACATAGCCTAAGGGTAATTTGAACGAGATGACTATTACACTGGTGCTTTAACAAGAGCAGCAATCATTTAGTGAATGGACCGGATCTCTCTTCCAGCCGTCAGCCTCCATTCACCGTGAACAGGCAGTTCATAGATCACTGTCTGCCTGTTTACACTAAGCAAGAAGTCGCTCATTAGTCACTACATTTCAGCTCACTGCACAACAGACAGTAAGGCTGGGTTCACACAGGCTGGATTTGCCGCGGAATTTCGCTGTGGCATATCCCCCTACGGCTGCTAATCCCGGGGTTGGCCAGCCATGTGGACGAGATGTGTCAAAAAGCTTGTCCACATGGTGCGGACAATACGTTGCAGCAAAGCCGGCGCTGCTGTGCAGATTCCTCGGACGCAGCATGTCAATTCTTTTTTTCCCCCTTCACTATGGGAGAGCCGGCCGCAACAGAAAAGCATACAACAAAGCTTATCCCACGTAAAACCTTGCGTTTTTTCACTGCGGCAAAACCACACGATTTCCACGGTGAAACCGTCCCATGGGAACCCAGGATAAAGGTGCTTTTACACAGGACTGTTGGGGCAAAAGCTGCCCAACAGTTCGTCCCAGCAATAATCGTTACTCTGCCGTTATACCGGAATGAGCATCACTGAATGAATGGAGGTGAAGTGGTGTCGGGGATCGTTCCAGCCCACCTACCTCTATTCACAGTTGTTCGTAGCGACCCATGTAAAAGGGCCTTAAGTGAAAGCGCTTTTGACAAGCAACACATCCAGTGTCCTAAACAACATGGGCAGACAGAAGGAACTATATTTTTCCTCACCCTGAAAACCCTGTTAGCCGGGGAGAAGTATATCTTGTGGTCCGGGCTTGTTCACATCTGCGCTGGGGCTGTCTTATTTTTGGAGCAGAAAAATAGAATTGAAACTGAAATGGGCTTTTCCCCCTTCATTACTTTTCATGGGGTTAAAAAAAAAAAACTAAAGCTTGCAATTTTCTTCTAAAAAGAACAACTAGCTCTGCAGACTATCATTTGCTCTGTTTAAACAAAAAAAAATAAAGGAAACCTAAGAGAAAGGAGTAAAAAGAAAAACGTTGAAATCAAAGAGGAAAGACATTGAAACGTTTATTTCAGTTTTAATTCAGTTTCTCTTCTCCAAAAACAGAAGAGAAAAATCCCTTGCTGAGCCCTAATGAAGGCGTGAACAAGCCCTGACGGCCAACGGACATTCACAACACCATAATGATACCGGAGAGCAATACTAGAACCGCTAACGGACATCGCGCTCACATTCCTTCATAAACCTATGTTAGCCATAGATGAGAGACGGGGAGACAAGTGTAACAAGACCTTATTATTCTAATCACATCGCTACCTGGGTCTCAAAATCCCCGTTCTAGCCGTATGGAAGGTTCCCATGCTGTGACTGATCCGTCTCCCATCTAATGACTGACATCTCCAACTTCCTTGGAATGCACAACATCTCCCCCCAGAGGAAGCTGGCAACGACAGTCACTCGGCGGTGGGGGGTTTGGACCAAACGAAAGAAAAGAAAACCAGGCCCAGAGTCAGCGATATTTGGTACCTTTATATGGGGTTATTATCCAAATAATTACTGGAAACAGCAATAGTTGTCCCAAATACACGCATGCAGTGACGGGCGCTGAGCATGGAATCACTAATTAGTCCCTATAAAGGCGACGCGTCGCTGAGCGCACACAGACGGCGTTCAATCTGTGAACTGTAAATGGAGGCGGCGGCCGGAAACATTCCCAGTGCGCTTCACCGCCATTCACGGAACGACTATTGCTGATGTGAAAGGACCAGCGTGATATTCGTTGGGACGGCTGTCAGGCACTTGTGCGTCCAACAGTCATACCGCGTAAAAAGGTACTTCTTACATAGGCGCTTTTGACCACGATTAAAAGCATTTTGAACCCCGCGGTATAACAGTCCCATTGAAATCAATGGGGCCTCGAAGACATGCATCCGATCATGAAGCTGGACGTTGCTTTCCAGCGCCGCAATTTTCAAGTGCTGTTTGCTCTATCTTTGGCCGTTTAGCGCACCTCATCACCCATCACAATGATGGGGTGCGCTAACACGCTGTCGGCAACAGGGAGCTGCGGACGAAAACAAAAGGAGTATCACGGCGCTCTGCCACATCTGTGTGTGGGAGAGGCCTTGCACCCCAGTTGCATATGGAGAAAACCACATTTGCAGAGCTCGGCAGCACCGCAATTTGGAAACCAGATATCTCACTTTTCGTCCTGCTCCTCACCTATGGTTAGCACAGGCTTACGGGGAATAAATGAGTGTATCCAAGATGTATTCTTATATAGACCGTACCAGAACTGATCCGACAAGGGCTGCAGCCGACTACTGTTCACATCTTTACACGCAGGAACAATTCTGCTAGTTTCCCATTTACGGATACCTTCATCTGCCAAATGTCAACCAATCTTTGTGTCAAGCACTTTATAATTCTCTTTTTCCTCCAAAAGATCAGAGAACCTAGCTGATTCCATTCACTGACAGCTGTAAAGGTATCGTCCGGTTACTGTACAACCCCTTTTCAATAGGACCCTGAGTATTAAAGTTATAAACCGATATATACTTAATCTTTTGCGGCCTCCCTGATCCAGCGCTGCAGTCCCAGTGATTGCCGTGATAGATGTCACAGGAAATCAGAGGACCACTGTAGCCAATGAGAAGCTGCAGCGTCACGTTCCTTAACTACTGGCATCATGGAGCTCAGGATGTGAGCACCAAAGCCAGGAGAATGAGTGCTGGTGCCGTAGTAGCTGTCACCCGATTTCACGTTACATCATCTGTAACGGCAATCACCGGGACTGCAGTGGGCTCCAGTGCTGGATCCCGGCAGCTGCAAAGGGGGCAAGTATGCTTAAGCTTATAATTTTAACACAGGTTCCTATTGAAAAGGAACCGTCCAGTAACCGGCAACGCCTTCAAATCAGTGGGCTCACTTGCTATATATTATGTGGAACTGATCATAAGAGAACATTTCCGAATGACTTAACTAGACACCTGTATGATAGAAAATGAGACAATGCTTTCAAATCAGTTTAGGTTGTTAATAACTGAACTGAAAGTCTAATTAAGGCCACGTTCACACCTGCATCGTGGTTTCAGTTCATAATGGAAACCGTGACCGATACCACATGTGTAACAGACCTGTGATGCTAATGTGCTTAAAGGGATGGGAAAAACAGCTCAACAGCGCTATTCTGACCGTACTGGTGACAGAGGGTTCTGACAGTGCGAGCAGAGCCTCATTACTGTGTAATATTTTTCAAACAAAATTATCAAACCACATTGTTCAAGTCATTTTTGGTTAAAGCCAGGTCCCCAATGGTAAAAGATAAACCAGTTAATACCTCCTCTGGTTGTGTCCAGCGTCACAGGCTGTAGCAACCCGTATACCAGACGTCAAGGGCTGCTGTTGGTCCCACTGAATGGAAGTGAATGGCGTAGTGACAAGTATGTGCAGCCATCATTGTTAAAACTTCAATACCTCGCCAGTGGTTGCTGGGGGTCGTTGGAGGACCCAGCAGTTGGACCACCACAAATCAGGACGTTATACCCTATACGGTGAACGGGGGGGGGGGGGGGGGGGGGGAATAACTCGCTGGGATTGGACAATCCCTTTAAAATACGTCAGACAGATCACTACTACAAATAAAGCAAGTCTTCACATATAAAAGTCAGAGAGCTGCTGGAACAAAGGACAGGAGCTTCTTCAGGGCCGTACGGTACACAGTGTACCAGAAACATAACACGGAGCCGCCCTCACCTGCTCCTCCTGGCACAGAGTACTGTGTGTATAGTAAACAGTTGCTACTAAACATCCAATCAGTGCCTGTACTTCAGTAAGACCGGTTTAACCCACGAAATGCCCCTCCTGAATGGTTGGAATTTCCAGCAAGGCACACATGCCGCATATCCAGACTAACACTGTATGTTAGGCCACTCTCGCACACAGCGGCGGCAAAACGCTGCGATTTTACTGCCATTTTCGAACACTGTGTTCAACAGCGGATTTTAACGCATTATGATGGGTGATGAGGTCCGAAAAAACCGAACAGGTAGCACTCGAAAATCGCAGCGTTCCAGTGCAGGTCTGCATTGTACCGCGGCATTCAAAATGGCGTGGTAACCGCGGTCCAAGCGCATGTGTGAGAGTGGTTTAAGTCTGGTTACAAGCTACAATGTCCCAAAAAGATCGCTGTATGTTGACTATTATACTCTGAGGCCGCTGCAGCTTGGTCTCTGTAAACTATTAGTTCGGCCACCTTATCTGATGTTCATGGCCAGATTTACCATCACATTTTTGCCGAAAAATAGAAACAGTCAAAAAGCTGCCAAATGACCCCGCAGTGAGATCTTATGATGGCGCATACTACAACATTCAAGCATCCACGTAGGCTACCACCTATACTACATCAATACAAAAGTACCATCATTATACCCATTCGTTGCCGTGAGCCGTCCGCTGTACACACAGCAATATCTGTAATAACTTGCCTACAGGACAAGCAAACATCAAGCCACATCCGTGAACTGCTGGGAGCGGGCAATACCCACCACCGCACTCCGACGGGAACAGCACAGCGGGTTTTACCATTGTTCTTAGAACTGTCACAAGAAACTACTCTTAAATTGTCTTTAATAATCTGCCCAAGTAAGGGGGCGCTTAGCACGGTTATATCCAATCAGGTGCCAATCCATGATATACCAGTCAGCACTAATTTATAGGGCCTTTTACGTGACGATACAAGCTGCATAGGCCTCCTGCCCACGGACGGAGCAGGGAATCCAGCGGGGTAAACAAAAGTCGCTGCTGGTGATCATGGAAAAATGTGTGTTTTTCCGTGGTCTCCATTAATACTATATTACTGGAGACCTCCCGCCGCGGAAAAACGCATAAAATAGAACATGCCGCGTTTTTCCCCCCGCTGTATAAACCCGCAGCAGCATTCCCATGCGAGGACTGAGCCATTAGGTTCAAAAGAACCTATTGGCTGCGTTATTCCGCTGCGGGGAACGTGGCAGATATCCGTCCGTGGGAATTAGCCCTTAATTGAAATATTATAAGTTGACATCATATGTCAGTTTACACTGAGGCTTTTCTCCGCCGGTGGATGAGATCTCTTGACGTCTCATATGCGCTGCTTACACTTTAAAGGACAGGATTATAAACCGCTCAGACCCACGCAGCCAGTGAGCATCTATACGATTATCGTCCAGTGTAAATGCATGCCCCAAATGAATGACATAAGAATTCATTCGCCATTCAGTTTGTGCATGCACAAAACTGAATGAAGGCTTGTTTGCTGTAAATAGAGGCAGGCGAGACAGAATGATCCGTGGCCGCTCCGCCTCCATTCACTAGTGATGATCCTTTTTGTGTAGGAGCGCTGGGACGATCTGTGCCCAATAGGTCATCCCATGTAAAAAGACCCCAAAACGTAGAATTATATTACGGATGGTCGGCGTATATATGTGGAAAAGGGTCAAGAGGGGTGTCGTCTCTCCTTAAGGAGAGCACCCAAAAAGTGTGTGGAGACACCTAGGGGGTGAGTGGGTTGAGGGATGCCATTGCCTCTCCCCAAGGAGGGTACCCAGAAGGGTTGTGAGAAAATACCTGAGAGGTGATTGAGTCTTATAAGGCCATGCACATTCCTCTGGGTAATTTATGCAAATAAGGAAGATTGAACAAAACCTCTGCATCACCATCCAATAGGGGGCACTGCAGGTCTTATTCCATCTTCCTTATTAGCATATATGTGGAAAATTCACACCAAATCCGCTGTGTGTGAACGCACCCACATGGGTATTCCCATCCCAGTCAAACACGGGTGAGCTGGGTACAGCCTGTAAGCTGCAGCCTCCAGTGGCCGAGGTTACAGAAACACCCAACTAGCGCAGTCCAGGTTTTTTTGGTTGTTAGTCATTTCCCACGCCAACACTGTACCTGTAGCCCATACGCAATGCTAAGGGGCTGCGAGCCGGACACCCCCATGGATAACAATGGAGGCAGTCAGCGCAGTCTCTGAAACAAAATAGAGTATGGTGCGATTTCTCCTCCACTCGCAGAATACGCAATTTGTATATGTCAGTGTGAAAACAAACAAACGAAAGATGCATACGTTTTACCGCGGATCATCCGTGCAGACGGCGATCGCGAATTCGCAATACAAAAATTCGATCATGTGAGCCAGGCCTTACAGAAACCGTGTAGAACAGCTAGTTTTGCCATTTCCGTAATCCCCATCACGGGTGGTCACAATGATGCCCGTTGTGGCGACGGGTTATGCCATACATGCCTGATAGGACTACCTCTATAACTACAATGGTTTGGGCCCGTACAGTTCGCACAGCCCCGGCTTACAGAGACCTGTAACGCCAACAATGAGGATTTTCAGTTTCGTATAAAAGATGCAAATCAGTCGGCAAATATTTGCCCGTCTGCCAACTGATCGCTGCCCTGTTTAGGTTCTTCAGATTTCTACTAAATGGTTCCCAACACAGGGCCTAAAATGCCACAAAACAGCACAGCGTGCTTCC
Source organism: Eleutherodactylus coqui (assembly GCF_035609145.1). Classification (NCBI taxonomy): domain Eukaryota; kingdom Metazoa; phylum Chordata; class Amphibia; order Anura; family Eleutherodactylidae; genus Eleutherodactylus; species Eleutherodactylus coqui. The sequence goes on from NC_089847.1 coordinate 112,274,689, forward strand.
AGTAAAATAGTCAAAACCGGACGAAGAATTCCTTTAGATGCCACCAGTTCCCGTTATTTTAACAGCATTCACACACTTTCATTCTCCTGTCTCATAACAGATGGAAGAACGAAGACCTGGGGAGCCGTACACAGTGATAATGCTAGACCAAAGGTCTTATGAATGCTTATGGGCCGCGTAGAAAGCCCTTACAGAGGACCTGCTCTTCCAGTATATAGCGCTCATGCACCGCCAGACATTTTCGCCTCCCCCTGGCAGCTGAACACTGCCCCTTACAGAGCTTACATAGGTATAGCTGACGGAGCACAAGCGCTACAAAGTACAAAAACTCTTTAAAGTGAACCCGTCATCAATAACATTGTCAACAAATCAAACTTTCTCTGTGATTGTAACATTGATAGAAGTGATTCTAAGATCAATGCAAAAAGGACAATTTTTTGCCGAAAACTGACCCCTTGAATGGAGGCTCTAGTACCCTGTTGTACCGCCTCTAGCTTGGATACAAGATGTGTTACAGGCGGGCATGGAGGCTCTAGTACCCTTTTGTACCGCCTCTAGCTTGGATACAAGATGTGATACAGGTGGGCATGGAGGCTCTAGTACCCTGTTGTACCGCCTCTAGCTTGGATACAAGATGTGATACGGGCGGGCATGGAGGCTCTAGTACCCTGTTGTACCGCCTCTAGCTTGGATACAAGATGTGATACGAGTTGGCATAGAGGCTCTAGTACCCTGTTGGCCTGCCTGTAGCTTGGATACAAGATGTGATACGGGCGGGCATGGAGGCATACAGTTTCCGTATGGTATCCCGCAGCATATCGCTCCCCGTTTGCTGTAACAGCCTCTGGATTGTTCTAACTCGTAGGCTGTGGAAGCTGCCATCATACATGTTATGTTGGCGATAAAGCTAGCGACCGGCACAGAGGTTTGTAGGTCATTGAGGGTGGTGGAGCACTTTTAGGACCTCAGGTGCACAACCGTTCAACTATTCACGCCACAACTCCATTTACGTATATCTGCCTCAGATGTAACCGCATGACGAGTTTTGCAGCAAATCCCCAACTTTTTAGCTGCTTACATTTTTTTGACAGTGTATAAGCACTATAAACTAAAACGCTGGTGCTTACAGTTTAGGCAGAGTCCAGGGAGCCCCTCTTCATACTCACAGTACCCCCTTCCTGTAGCGTCCCCGAGGCAAGGTCAGCGAAAGCACAGCAAGCTTGACTCCTTTCAGAAGCATGTGCCTTCTCTCCCATTCATCTCTATGGGAAGCGCCAGGGGGCACCGCAGGAACGGAGCACTGGGCGATTATGAAGAGGGGCTCCCTGGATTCCACATCACCTAAACTATTACGGGTAATGACGGGTTCCTTTTTAAAGGGATGGTCTGGAATATTTACTATTGATGATCCAGCTGACTGGTTGGGTCCACCACTCAGGCTCTTCTGTCCATATTGCAGCTGCTCAGTATGCTCCCAGTGAACGCGCTGCTGCAACCTTGCCAGCGCCATCTGCTTCTAGCACTGTGCAAGGGCCTGGGGTACGGCTGATCGGAAGGGATCCTGAGTGATGGACCCCACAAGTATGGATGACCTCTCTGCAGGATGGGTCAACAGTAAAGTCCTGGCGATGCCTTTTAAAGGGGACATCCCACAAGCTTCTGATTAGTGGGAGTCTCACCCCCGATCCAAGGAGCGGCGGTCCGTTGTCACTGTGGCTACCGCTCCATTGATTTCAATGGTGCTGACCGAAATATTCAATTGTTTTTCCTTAAAAAAAAAAAAAAAAAAAAGGAGACCTAACGGACTGGAAGCTTTTCTGTATTTTTTTAAAACCCCATTGAAATCAATGCGGGGGAAAAAAAAAATTCAGTTTCTCCTCCAAAAACAGAGCAGACGGAAATCCTAAACCGAGCCCTAACAGATGTAAAAGTCTCGGCGCTCCCCCCTCGCCTCCACAGTCTCGGCGCTCCCCCCTCGCCCCCACAGTCTCGGCGCTCCCCCCTCGCCCCCACAGTCTCGGCGCTCCCCCCTCGCCCCCACAGTCTCGGCGCTCCCCCCTCGCCCCCACAGTCTCGGCGCTCCCCCCTCGCCCCCACAGTCTCGGCGCTCCCCCCTCGCCTCCACAGTCTCGGCGCTCCCCCCTCGCCTCCACAGTCTCGGCGCTCCCCCCTCGCCTCCACAGTCTCGGCGCTCCCCCCTCGCCTCCACAGTCTCGGCGCTCCCCCCTCGCCTCCACAGTCTCGGCGCTCCCCCCTCGCCTCCACAGTCTCGGCGCTCCCCCCTCGCCTCCACAGTCTCGGCGCTCCCCCCTCGCCTCCACAGTCTCGGCGCTCCCCCCTCGCCTCCACAGTCTCGGCGCTCCCCCCTCGCCTCCACAGTCTCGGCGCTCCCCCCTCGCCTCCACAGTCTCGGCGCTCCCCCCTCGCCTCCACAGTCTCGGCGCTCCCCCCTCGCCTCCACAGTCTCGGCGCTCCCCCCTCGCCTCCACAGTCTCGGCGCTCCCCCCTCGCCTCCACAGTCTCGGCGCTCCCCCCTCGCCTCCACAGTCTCGGCGCTCCCCCCTCGCCTCCACAGTCTCGGCGCTCCCCCCTCGCCTCCACAGTCTCGGCGCTCCCCCCTCGCCTCCACAGTCTCGGCGCTCCCCCCTCGCCTCCACAGTCTCGGCGCTCCCCCCTCGCCTCCAAAGTCTCGGCGCTCCCCCCTCGCCTCCAAAGTCTCGGCGCTCCCCCCTCGCCTCCAAAGTCTCGGCGCTCCCCCCTCGCCTCCAAAGTCTCGGCGCTCCCCCCTCGCCTCCAAAGTCTCGGCGCTCCCCCCTCGCCTCCAAAGTCTCGGCGCTCCCCCCTCGCCTCCAAAGTCTCGGCGCTCCCCCCTCGCCTCCAAAGTCTCGGCGCTCCCCCCTCGCCTCCAAAGTCTCGGCGCTCCCCCCTCGCCTCCAAAGTCTCGGCGCTCCCCCCTCGCCTCCAAAGTCTCGGCGCTCCCCCCTCGCCTCCAAAGTCTCGGCGCTCCCCCCTCGCCTCCAAAGTCTCGGCGCTCCCCCCTCGCCTCCAAAGTCTCGGCGCTCCCCCCTCGCCTCCAAAGTCTCGGCGCTCCCCCCTCGCCTCCAAAGTCTCGGCGCTCCCCCCTCGCCTCCAAAGTCTCGGCGCTCCCCCCTCGCCTCCAAAGTCTCGGCGCTCCCCCCTCGCCTCCAAAGTCTCGGCGCTCCCCCCTCGCCTCCAAAGTCTCGGCGCTCCCCCCTCGCCTCCAAAGTCTCGGCGCTCCCCCCTCGCCTCCAAAGTCTCGGCGCTCCCCCCTCGCCTCCAAAGTCTCGGCGCTCCCCCCTCGCCTCCAAAGTCTCGGCGCTCCCCCCTCGCCTCCAAAGTCTCGGCGCTCCCCCCTCGCCTCCAAAGTCTCGGCGCTCCCCCCTCGCCTCCAAAGTCTCGGCGCTCCCCCCTCGCCTCCAAAGTCTCGGCGCTCCCCCCTCGCCTCCAAAGTCTCGGCGCTCCCCCCTCGCCTCCAAAGTCTCGGCGCTCCCCCCTCGCCTCCAAAGTCTCGGCGCTCCCCCCTCGCCTCCAAAGTCTCGGCGCTCCCCCCTCGCCTCCAAAGTCTCGGCGCTCCCCCCTCGCCTCCAAAGTCTCGGCGCTCCCCCCTCGCCTCCAAAGTCTCGGCGCTCCCCCCTCGCCTCCAAAGTCTCGGCGCTCCCCCCTCGCCTCCAAAGTCTCGGCGCTCCCCCCTCGCCTCCAAAGTCTCGGCGCTCCCCCCTCGCCTCCAAAGTCTCGGCGCTCCCCCTCGCCCGGCGGTTTCTATGGCGCCGCTGGTCGGGGGATGCGGCCGGCGGTGCTGATTTTGACTAGTCTTTTGCGGTACTGCGTTATTTTCCGCTTACGTGTAAACATGCCCTTCCTTAGGCCCAACGCCCACGGGCGGATATGATTTGTTGCACCCGTGCTGGAGATCCGCGTATCCAGCCACCCGCGGGGAAATATGGGCGACCGCTAATGAAATATGCGCGGAAAGAAAATAAATTGCAGCATGCCCCATTTGACTGCGGATCCCGCAAGGACGGCCTCCATTGAAGTCAACGGACGCCATCCGATCTGCAACCAGTCTGCAATTCAGTTGAGGACGGGCCGCGGATTCCGTGGGAAGGCGGATGAAAAAAAAAATCTGAACTGCGCATGTCCAACGGCGAGCAGTGCGGGCCATCCACAGTACGGAAAACCCGGAAGTACAGAGGTCCGTGCGGACGCCTAACCGCACAGGCATGCAGGGCCCTCGGCCGCGAGCAGGGTCCGATTTTGCTGCGGACCCCCGCCTGTGGAACCAAACCCGCCATGGACTCAGGCATAAAACGCGCCATGATAAAACGTGCTGCTTGATGTGAAGCCCCCGTACATACGAGCGCTACCATTGATATAAATGGCGCAGCGGGACACCTCAGTCACGGACGCGTTCAGCCGCCATTGTTGGGCCTGGCGGGGCACAGTCTGTTTTCTGAGGTAAAACCCCTTTCATGTTAGTTGAAGCCCCTAAAACCAAACATGAGGCCTAAGTCACTGCGCTCCAGCTGCTGCAGCCGCCATTCTGCCCCCCACACGTGAGGAGACCCATCCCACCCCCTCACTGAGGCCTAGTCCGCCCTGCGCCACACGGCCTCCCCGGGACTCACCTGGTCTGAAGGGCCTTCCCCGCTTGCCATCATGTCTCCGCCGGCAGCCGTACCCGGGCCCGTCCTGTTATCTCTACCCGCAGCCCGCTCCGTCCTGCCCTCACAGCCCGCGCAGCTCACAGGACGGCGGACAAAATGGCGACTGGAGAAAATAAAAAAAAGAAACTGCTGTGCAGCGCTGCGCTCAGCGCTTGGGTGCAGTCGTTTTGTCACAGCGCCACCTCGCGGAAATAGGAGATAGTGCAGCTTAGGAGGACTGGAGGCGCTATAAGCGGTTGCGCGTGTATTTCTGTATATCCGGTCTCGTCACGGTGCAGCTCTTAACTCCCTCCGCTGCAGCCTTATTTTTGTTTTTGTTTTCATTGTTTTTTTTTTTACTTAAAAAAAAAATATCCTATTTCTTTAGTTTTTCTGGTAGCATAACATACACGAGGCTTGTTTTTAAATTTGCGTGACGAGTTGTATTTTTCAATGGTACCATTTAGCGTATTGGAAAACTTTAAAAAAATTTGGGGCAAAATGGGGAAAAAAAATGTGATTGCACCATTTTTGGGTGGGTTTTTGTTTTTGCGGTATTCACGGCGCAGTAAAAGCGACACGTTATCTTTAATTTTGCCCGTCAGTACTATTATGGAAGTAGCACGTTTATGTCGTTTTATGTATTGTTTAAAAAAAAAAACCTTTACGCAGGCGTATTTGCGCACGTGATACCTAGAGAGTAGAACCTATTTAAATTTTTTTTTACGGCACATTTCGGGCACACAAAAAAAACGCAGGCTGCTCTGTTTTCCTGCGCATCTGCGCACCAAATGCCTCCTTAGAAGTCAATGTGCGAGAATACACTAAGAAATGCGAGAAAGAAGTCGTAATTGCGCAAAAAAAAAAACACATTGCAATTATGCAGGGCCTGTGCACACAATAAATGCAGTGAAATACGCACAGATACGCAAAAACGTAACGTCCATCACGCAAATACTCAGCAAAAATGCACACGTTTACGTCCATGTGAAGTCGGCCTAAGGCCGGATTGACACGAACGTATTTGGACGGAGTTTTGCGCATAGTACGTTTTAGATTTTCCTTTTGGCTTTAAGTCAAAATCTGATTGGAGGATTGAAAAATGCGTGGAAAAAAGACGCCCACAAAAACGCCATATGAAGCCACGCTGCGCGGTCATGGAGCGGTCAAGTTCATGTCTGATTTTTCGAACATAGATCTGACCGTTTAATCCGCGGCAAAACTGAGTTTTCCCACTAAGTGTGGAACCGCACCCTAATCCTTGGCGGAATTCTGCCTTGTGAACAAGGCATTCACACGTGGCGGAATTTGGCGTGGATCCGCCCCAAAATCTGCGCAGTGTAGTGTGGATTTTCATGCGGATTTTGACACAGATCCGCAGCAGATTTCACTCTTCACTAACGACTGGCAATTATCGTTCTAATAGTATGGCGGTATATTGTAACGCACGCGTGTGAAGCACAAGGCCCACAGCCCAAATCTGGCACACCACCTCATTTTATGTGGCTCGCCGGCCGTGCAGCAACCTAACAGGCATTCCACTGACCCAGCCTGCAGCGGCGGTCTGGCCTCGGAGGCAGTGCACAGTCTGTGACCGCTGATCTCTACCCCCGGCGGCTGTATGCGGCATGTAGAGATGAGCGAGCATACTCGCTAATGCAAACTACTCGAGCGAGTAGTGCCTTATGCGAGTACCTGCCCCCTCGTCTCTAAAGACTCTGGTGCCAGCGGGGGGCGGAAAGGAACGGGGGGGGGGGGGAGATCTCTCTCTCACTCTCTCCCCCCGCTCCCCCATGCTCACTCTCGCAACTCACCCCTCTTCCTCGCCGGCACCCGAATCTTTAGAGACAAGCGGGCAGGTACTCGCATAAGGCACTACTCGCTCGAGTAGTTTGCATTAGCGAGTATGCTCGCTCATCTCTAGCGGCATGCTATTCGCATCGTAGATACCAATGAGAGAGGTCAGCGGTCACGGATACTGTCGGATTGGGGATGCAGGCTGGGTGAGTAGAATGCCTGTACTGATGTAGCCCGGCCAGAGGCCAATAGGGAGGTTGCTATATCTACTGGGACTACTGTGGGGGCCACTTATTATTACTGGGGCCAATATAGAGGACACTAATACTATTGGAGTCACTATGGGGGGGCACTATTACTACTGGGACCACCAATATAGGTGAAACATATTACTGGAGTCACTATGAGGGTCATTATCACTACTGAGGCTACAATGAGGGTCACTATTACTACTGGGGCCACGTCAATGGCTCCTGTATTGTGTGCCAGCTGGTGATGGCCCCATAGTGAGGCGCCAGCCAAAAACACTCTCCATGTAAAAAAATATATATGTTATATGTATGGAAAAATGTATAACATAGTAGCTTAAATACAGTGCCTCAGCTCTAGTATACCTTTATACGGTATAATGCGGTCACTATATACGGTATTAGACCTCACGCACACGGGTGGATTTTTGCAGCGGAATGTAGAGCGGGCATCCGCCTCCGGATTCCGCAGCAATAACCCTGCATAGCATGATATGGAAAACTGATTCTTTATGCTCATGAGCAGAAACCAACTGCGGTTTCCTCTCGCGGATGAAAAATCGCACCATGCTCCATTTTCCTGCGGTTCCATCACGGACACGGTTCCTAAAATGAAGTCTATGGAAACCGTCCGACCTGCGAGATTGCAGACAGGCCACAGATTCCGCAGAAAGAGCAGGAGTTTGAAAAACAAATCTGCAGTGCGCATGTCCTACGGCGAGTTGTGTGGACCATTCGCAGTACAGAAAAGCCGGAAGTAGAGAGGCTCACGCGGACCCCAGCGAAGAAGATGACAGGTTTGCAGGGTCACTCACTGTGGTCAGGGCCAGATTCCGTGTGGGATCCTACAAGCGGAATCCGGAGCTGCCGTGTGCATTCGGCCATAGTCAGATACCAGTGCTACACAGTGATAGTGATTACAGTGCAGTTATCTCCAGTGATCACAGGTAAAATCTTGTCTGATTGGTGATATCCATATTCGTTTTTCATGTCTATCCAGGTCTGGACCACTATGAAGAGGTCTTCCAACCACAACTCATTTCTGCAGACTCTTCACATCCTGCCGTAACTCTCTCTTTTCAGTATCTCCCCGTAGTAATCATGCCTCCACTAAATAAGTGCCCCCTCTGTGCTCCATTTAGTAAGTGTGTCCCCTCTAGTCCCAGTAATTAATAGTGCCCCCAATGCAGTCCCGTTTAGTAATAGCTCCCCCCCCCACCCTTTTACTGAGTAACAACATTTTAACAAGCAGCCCCTTATCAAACTCACACTGTGGGGCTGGTCAGGTTATCCGAAACTTCTCACAGTGTCAGCCAAAGAAGAGCTTGCTTGTAAAAATGTTATACCCTGGCTGGACATTCAGGACTGAGTCTCAACGAGTTAGTGGTGTGACGGGGCTTTTTGTCCCAATGCCTGACTGGTGGTTAATTATTGTCTACCAGCAGCTAATATTGCTGTTAAAGAACAATTATTGGCACCAGTCTTGGGAGGTAATTACTGTCCGGATGGCAACTTTCTCTTCAGCCCCCAGCGAGTCCTCATTTAAAGAAGGGGAGGTCTAGATAGGACAACCCTTGTAAGGCAGTAGACACTATTACTACTGAGGCCACTGTGGGCATCACGATTACTACTGAGGCCACTGTGGGCATCACTATTACTACTGAGGCCACTGTGGGCATCACGATTACTACTGAGGCCACTGTGGGGGTCACTATTATTACTAAGGCCACTGTGGGGATCACTATTATTACTGAGGCTTCTGTGGGGGTCACTATTACTACTGAGGCCACTAGGGGGTCACTATTAGTACTGAGGCTATTGTGGGGTCACTATTAGTACTGAGGCTACTGTGGGGGTCACCATTACTACTGAGGCCTCTGTGGGGGTCACTATTACTACAGAGGCCAATATAGGGGACACGATTACTACTGAAGCCACTGTGGGGGTCACTATTACTACTGAGGCTGATATAGAGGACACTATTACTATGAGGCTACTCGGCACGTGGCAGCATACCTCAAGCTGACTTACAGTATGTTTATATGTGGAATGTGGAGCGTCCGAGGAGCAGGCCCACAGCCGAGGAGACAGCGGAGTAGAGAAAGACCTTGTCACTCATGAAGCTTCTAGAGGGTGGGGGGGACTGGAGCCATTGTGTGAAAAAGGAAGTTGTCACAGCTGGATTTTGGCGGGTAATTTTTTGGGACTTTCCATGCTAGCAATAGAGTGGAAGTTGGCTTGTCATGTGGTATGAGAGACTTTATAAAAGGGAGTGTGTGAGAGCGGGAAGAGGAGTCCATGTCTTCAGGAGGTTCTGCTCAGGAGGTCCGGGCACATGGGGACGCCTTTAGGCCTTATATGTTGAAGCATGGAGGAGAAGGAGAGGTTTTCCCAGTCTGGATGACTGCTAATGGAGTGAGCCCAATGAGAAAAAGAGAGAGCATAGAAAGCAGCAAAGTAACTCACAAAGCTTCTAGGGACTGGAGCTATTGTGTGGAAAAGGAAGTTGTCACAGCTGGATTTTGGCGGGTAATTTTTGGGACTTACCATGCTAGCAATGGAGTGGAAGTTGGCTTTTCAAGCCCATTCATGGGGCTTTCTCACGCCTCGTTTTTTGTTCTACAGTGTCAAGTTTTAAGAAGTCAATTTTGTTATTTGAGAAGCATGGAAAAGACAGTTGGTGGTTGAAATATTTAGATATGGTGGACAAATTGTTATACAACGTTTTAATAAAGCTGTGACCTACCCACGTTTTAAAAGCCAGCAAATGGTGTGTGGTCAAATTATTGGTAAGGGAGCTTTAGTGAGGGATGTAGAGAGTCCCTCCAGTCTCAGTGAGGGTCATTCTTTGTTTATGCAAGGCCAGTGCAGAGGTACTCTTATCTTTACACGCCCAAGAGTTTTCAAGTCTGGGTGGAGGTACTACCATTCCAATAATCTCTGTTTACACGTACATGCGTCTTTCAGTCTATGAGAGCTGTGTGGAGGTACTAATCGCTGAAGTTTTCTTCTGTATACCTGCACTGTGAAATTTACAATTGAACTGCCTTGTATTATTTTTGCATTAATTTTAAGTAAAGTTTATTCCGGGCTTTGACCATTCCCAGAGACTTAAGTACCCCCGTGGTACTTAAGAACTGTTTGTGGCTGCATTTCTTCTCGGCTGAGGTTCATACCAGTGTGTGTGCAGGAACGATGGCGTCACCCGTGACAACTTCATTCCCTGTGTGCCCTACTATTGGCCATCCCTCTCCCAGGGGTGCCCGGGGAAGGGGCCAGCGCCACTCTGGCCTTGGCCGCGTGTGTCCCTCCGGGATGGAACATGGTAAGTGCCACCGTGACAGGCCAGCACTCTACCCTCCCAGCTCCCCACGTATGTCAGGTGTCTGGGGTCTCCCTATGGGACGCTGCACATCCCACTTCAGCTTTCGAGAAGAGCTGCCAAGCAACGAAGACAGCCGAAGAGGCATAGGGCTTGGGTGAGCGCTGCAACCCCTGCATTTTAGCAATCACCGAAGGTCTCAGCACCAGGACCTTCAATGATCAAAACTTTTGCCATGTCGCGCTGACAGGTCAAAAGTTTTAAAAAGTGCAGTGACTCTTTAATGAGCACTTCTCTAAAGGAAAATATAAGGATGCGTTCTCACATGCCACTTTGATCCACTAGCGTGCAGCGGTTATCTTGGCACATGGCTTTTACAGGCAAGCAACCATGTGTTTTACTTATACAAGTCTTGTGGGCAAAAATGCTTTGTGAAGTTTCGGTAATTTTGCCACACAACACAATACAGGTGCCATTCGGTACATTAGAAAGCTTGGTGGCAATATGGCTGCCATTGCAGTTCTCACTGTGATAGTCACCCAGCTTTCTTACAGACATCGACTGCAATTCTACATGCACACAGCAGAGCGTCCTTGCTGGCCTCATATACAAATAATATATTGCAGATTATTAAAGGGGTTTTTATACAAAAAATACTATTGATAATGTATTCTCAGGACAGGTCATCATTAGTTGATCGGCTAGGGTTCACTGCTCAGGACCCCGGCTGATCGGGTGCCCACTAACAGTGCTGGTATACACTGGGGTTGGAGTGGAAGCCACTGCTCCGACCCCTGTGTAGTGGCCGATGCCTGTAACTGCAGCGCTCATTGAAATCAATGGGACCCCAGCCTGCAATGACAAGCTCTGGTCACTACAGTGGTTGGAGCAGCAGCTTCCGCTCTGACCCCAGTTTACACGGGCACTTTCAGCAGGCCCTCAATCAGCTGATCAACCAAGATCTTGAGCGGCGGACCCCAGCCGATATACTATTGATGACCTATTCTGAGGATAGGTCATCAATAGTATTTTCATGGAAAACCCCTATAAAGGGTTTGTACAGACTTAGGCCGGGTTCACATCAGGGTTTTCTCCTGCAGTCCTATGTAAACTGTCAGTAACCTCCGGGTATATTCACAGGCCGCAGATTTGTGGCAGACATCTCTGTGACTATATGAAGCTTGCAGAAATCAGTCTGCTTTCCACTTAGATGAATGGCGCAGATCTTCAGCCACAGAGATTTCTGCACCAAATCTGCTACATGTGAACTCACGCTCATAGTGATAGATGAGACCAACTGGGTTCTGATGTGTGTCTGTGAATAGCCAGCAGGGGGCGCTCTCACATAATGGAACTTGGATACTTTTGCTTTGCTGTGTTTTTTTCCCCCAAGACCTGTACTCTGTTTGTCCCACATGAATGAACTGGCAGCGCACATGCTTGACTGCTGCTCGATTCCTTTGGGGCCAACATGAAATCCCCGTTCTTCTGTTTGCAGGGGGTCCTCCAACTGATGAGCCGAGTTCCTTCCAAAACTGCGTGCAAGTGTACCTAGAAGAACTGATGCTGTTGTGAAGGTAAAGGGCGGTCGCACCAAATATTGATGTGATTTACATTTCTCTTTAGTTCAGTCACTTTGCATTTTGTTATTTGGCAAATAAACTATTAACCCTTCTATTATTGAAAGCACTCTAAAGGCCCATTTACACACAATCATTATCGCTCAAAAGTCGGTCAAACGACTGCAAATGAGCGATCATCGTTGCATGTAAACGCAGCCATCGTTCACTTTTCTGCTGAACAATGATTTTAAGGTGAGCTTAAAATCCATCATTTAGTCAGAGAGAGGGAACAGGGATGGCACGCTGTGTTCTCCACGAGAGTCAGAGATTACATTGTATTCTGCCAACAGCTGGTGCGAGAACAATGGAGCTGTGTGCAGAGTCCAGCCCACATGTTGTGCTCTGCAAACAGTTTCCGGAGGCCCTTTTATATGAAGGTGATAAAGTGTTAATGGAAATTAGTGTCCATTAACACTTTATGCAAAATGATCTCTAAAACAATCAATCTTTCAATCATTTGAAAGATTGTCTTTGTGTAAATGGGCCTTTACTTTACAGTATTTTTTTCACACCTACCTAAAGCTTTTGCACCGTGCTGTACACTTGCCCTTTTTATTTTTCAGAATTCACCTTTAAAGGGAACCTGCCACCTGCCTGAAGCCGCTTTCACACGGCCAAGAAAATCGTGCGAGATTTGCGCGCTGTTGAAGTCCGCGCTCTGTGATCTTCTATCTGAGAGAACGCCCTCAGGACTCTAAAAAGAGTCAGCTTTTCGTCTTCCATGTGGACTTCAGCTGTGGGAGGCAGGAAGCGGGTATGAAAAATACAGTGACCGACCGCCGTTTCACACGCCGATCCGTCGTTCAGTTTTCTGCATGGAGAAACTTAGCCAACGAGAAGCGAGTGAATTCTTGTACGCCATTCTTGCACGCCATTCAGTCAGGGCATTTACACTGAATATGTGTAAGCCCTGGGACTGCTGGAAAGCGTCTTTTAACTTGTTGCAATGACCGTGCCTCTCGTCCCGCTTCTGTCTGCTGTCCTGTTATCCCATAACCACATAATTCTTCAGTGTGGGATATAGAAGCATGTAAATCCTATTCTGCACACATCGATGCCGTCCTTAAGGATGAAAACATAGGCGCAACTATGCTCGGCAGTATTGAGCACACTTGCACCTGAACGACTGGGATTTCTTCTCGCCGGCAGTTCAGACTCCATGCCAGAGCGCAGAAGTTTGAAAAAAGGGTCTCGAAGATGGCGGCTGTTATCTCCACGGAAGCTGGCAGATAACATTGTAATTTGCCAGCAGCTGCGAAGAGAACAATGCAGCTGTGTGCGCAGCTAGGTGTGTAATTAATCACAGGCTAGACTCTACAAAAAGCTCCTGGAGGCTCATTTACATGCAAATGAAGACGATAAAGTGTAAACGGCCATCTTTTAATCTTTCAGTCGTTTGAAAGATTATCTTTGTGTGTAAATGGGCCTTTATACAGCCGTGATTATCTTACCAAACCAGAGATAGCCGCGGGGGAAAATGTGTAATGAACTGCGGGGAGGGCTGCGTACCACAATACACAACAATGCTTTATGAACCACTTTTTAGTCTCGGGGGGGCCATTCTGGAGACTATAATGGTCTATGGATCGGGAGCCACAATGGCTACGTGTTGCACCCTGTGAACAACACCTTTTTAGATAGTTTCCCATACTTTATATTAGACCCCCTGTTGTGTCACCTGTACTCAGTTGCTCTTCTTGTCCAGTCTTTAGTCTCTTCCTTGTAGTCTGTTGTGTATACATGAGGACACAATGTTATCGCCCCCATCAGAGACTGGACCCCATAGCAATTGTAACTGGGCCCACTTGTTAGCGAGCAGTAGGGCGATATTCACCAAAGGCTACAATGATCAGGAGATGGCATAGCAATTCTTCAAGTATAGCACTACAGCTGTATTAACTCCTGGAGATATAGTTCAATGATAAAGTATGCAGACAATGGCCGCAACAGAAGAGTTAATTACAGGAGGAATGTGGGAGCCTGCAGGAGAGCCGGGTTCCATCGTAGGCACAGCGGGCAGAGAACTCCCTCCGGCCAGGCCCCACAGAGATCCATAGCTCTTCCCTGCGATATCAGTGTTGGTGATCTAGTCCTCTGGTGCCATTCCGGAGGGCGCTGGTGGGGTGGGGGCAGTGCCCCAGGCAGGAGGTGGGCATGGTGACTACCAGTGGTGCTACCGGTCACGATGTGTTCCTGCCCCAGGAATCCAGCTTCACACGCGAGAGAACGTGGTGGGGCAGTGACCTGAAAAACCGCTCCAGCTGCTCCCCAATGACAGGGGGGAGCAAAACAAAGAGGGGAAAAGGTATCCAGTGTGCATGGAGCGCAGGGTAGTGCAGAGATTAGAGTTCTACCACAGAGCTCTTGTTATCCGCGTCCGCTCACCTTTGTGGTTAGGCCACACACACAATGGCAATTTATCTGATTCGCGGATTGAACAAATTCTTATTGGTTGATCTGACATTTGCTAACCAATCACAATATAGTATTATAAGCACTCAGCTGTGGGTTCTAAAATGTGCTATTTGTAACAGTTGCCACTAGGTGGTGCTCTTGATGCAAATGTTCTTAGCACATATAGGGGTATACCTATAAAATCTCCTGGTGCGTTTACTGCACTGTAGGACGGCTTCACACAGGCGTATTATGCAGAAAATAGAACCAATTGATGCCAATAGGTTCGTACACATATCCTGATTTTTGTGCATGCACAGAAAATATAGAATGTGCTGTATTTTCTGGCGCATTTGTGTACCAAAGGTCCCCATAGAAGTCTATGGTGGGGTGAAAATGCATGCGCAATACGCAAAGTCACATACACCCGTGTGAAGCTGCCCTAAGGGCCCCTTCACACAAGTATATTTGCGTGCGCGATATGCAGGAAACAAAATCCATTGATTTCAATGGGTTCGCTCACTAGCATGTTTTTTGCGTGCCCAATTGTATTGCGCAAAAAAACCAAACAGCATGCTTTATTTTCCTGCACATTTGCGCAGGGAAATAACATATCTGGCACTCATTAAAGAATTTGGCCATTTTAATGGCTGGGAGCAACGGTGCGAACTTTTTTGCGCATGCAACTATTGATGATTTATCTTGAGGACAGGTTGCCGTTAGTCGGCAGAAATCCTCGGAATGACTCCTAATGCTGAAGTAGAACTAGCTGTCTTTGAGCGCCGGCTGCAGGTAAACTCCTTCCCCTTCCCCCCCTTTTTTTTAGCTCCAATAGAAGTCTATGGGAGCTTCCAGTGTTTTTCGGCAAAAGACAGGTCAAAATCTGTGTGAAAAATCGGCTTTGACGGTGCGATTTTTTTTCACGCGCTCGAAAATCGCCCATGTGAATGAATGCATTGGAATCCAGCATCTTCCATCAGCTAATCAGTGGGAATATTGAGCGGCGGACCCCCACGGATCAACTATTGATGACTTATCCTGAGGACAGGTTGTCAGTTGTTTAGTCCTTTAAAAGGACCCTGACATCAGATTCACGCTGCCCGAACTACTGGTAGCCTGAACCCAGGAGGGGTATGTACAGTGCGCTTCTGTCCGTTTTAGGCCTCATTTATGCAAGCCGCATTGTGGGCGAAAATCCCATGGGGAAGGATAGCAGTGATTGAGTCCTGAGATTAAATAGCACTTTCTCGTTCGTTCACACGGCGGTATTGCGTGAAAAATACGCTGCATGCGAAATTCCGTTAGTCAGCAGAAATGACTTCTAATGCTGAAGTAGAACTAGCTGTCATTGAGCGCCGGCTGCAGGTAAACTCCTTCCCCTTCCCCTTTTTTGTAGCTCCAATAGAAGTCTATAGGAGCTTCCAATGTTTTTCAGCAAAAGACAGGTCAAAATCTGTGTGAAAAATCGGCGACTGAAAAAGGTCCCTGATTTCACGCTTTGACGGTGCGATTTTTTTCACACGCTCGAAAATCGCCCATGTGATTGAATGCGTTGGAATCCAATGCTTCACACGGTCGGGATTTTCGGCCGACATTTTATCGCGACTTAATAGCCGCGCAAAAACGCTCGTGTGAATGAGGCCTTGTTCTGAAATGCTGCAGTGTTTCAGAATAAACATACTTCGAAGATGCTGTACAAGCGGAGCTCCGAGTCATGTGGGCAGTGCCACCATGTTGTCTAGGAAGAGAACTGCCACTCTCTGCAGGCGGGGAGAGGCTGGCGCCCTATGTGTTAAGAGGGGTTGTACCAGAATTATTAGTTACCCTCTCTCATCTGTGTGACTCCCACCGATCAGCAAGTTATCTCCTATCCTATGGAGAGAATATTTGTGCTTCTCCCATAGACTTCTATGGGGACCACAAGTGCGCAAATGTGCAGGAAAATAGATCCAGTTCATATGTTTTGGTGTACATCCAAAATCAGAAAATGGGTGTATCAACCCATTCACATCAATGTGTTCTATTCTCTGCGCTATTTAAACTGAATGATAAGTGAACGATGACTTATGTTCGTTTAGACTTATTTCGCTTTTTTAAAAATACTAATTGGTCCTTCTATAAAGACCTTTAGACAATATTGTCATTGACAGAAATCACAGCAGCTTCTCAGGGGGTTCAGACGCTTCATAAAATGCCCCAGCCCCCTCATCGGAGCAGTGGTCAGGTTCCAGGCTCACAGGCCTCCGCTGATCCCATTTACTGACGCATCAGAGAATATTTTGGCCGGATCCCCCTCTTAGAATGATTTGAGGTCTTGGCATCGTTGTGGTCGGTGCTGTATGAAGTCTATAAAATGCTGAAGTGCAACGATAAAGTGGATTATACAGGAACTGAGATTTGGCCATTGGTCGGAGCAATACCCTTGACCTTGAGAAGAGTTTTGGCTTTAGGTGTGCATGCGAGCGCCAGTTATATTTAGCCTGAGGTATGAGAATCTGACCGGGAAGAATGTGCCAAGTGATGGTGGCGAGCTGTCTGAACAGGAAGAAAATCTAAACCGTAGCTGATAGGCATACAATTACAGCAAAATCACCCTCTACATCAGGGGCCACATTGCCATGCTGAACCACTACCAAGGGCCGCAAGGATATTCCCATCAGGTATATCCTAAGTATATGCCATGATAACTCAAAGTAAGTTCCACTTCCAGGACTCCCACCTATTGGGAGAATGGGGGTCACTCCCCCCGCCCCACCCAATCAGCACTGAGAGGAGATGATGCATGTGGTTCTCTCCATTGTAGATGACGGATGTTGGGCCTGGCACTTCATAAGTCCTATGAACTTCAATGGAGAATTCAACAGAAGCAATTTTGCAGATAGTCTTGATAATAGAGATCCTACTGTTTTACGCATACCGCTCCTATGTGTAGCTAGATTCTGCGGTCATGTGTTGTTTTAAGGGCCCATTCATGCTAAGATTGGGACATACGATTGACACATGCAATATAGGTGATGTGGTGCTTTCACTATTAGATCTGCGGCCATGATATGTGAATGGGGTTTTAAGTTCAGTTGGGATTCCTCTAGCCCCTCCTTGGAAACACATCACCATGATCACAATTTACCACCACATATCGATGGAATAATACCACATACTGTTAATGTAAAAAAACGTATAGCGGTAGATACCAGCTCTACACAAGCACTATGGAGACTGCATAAGTGATTACACTGCCATTATATTCATAGGTGACATTCCCTATGACGGGAGTTAACTTTCCCTTTTCTTCTTCATCAGACCCAGACAGCCTTGATGACTTCTGCCAGCTACAGTTTGTCTCTGCAGAAGTTGACACACAATCATCTTTGGCTTCTTGCTTTTCCAGCATCCACCCTGTGCCTTTTACACATCTACACAATCTCTGCATCCATTCTGCCACAGATATAACTAGGCCCTATAGAGGAAGTGCTGCTTCTAGAGTCCACTATACAGTAAAAGTGCCTCCTTTTCCCCCCCACTCAGTCATAATACTCCTTTTTTATGCCTCCATCAGTAATAATGCTCTTCCTTATCCCCCATCAGTATTAAAGGGGTTGTCCCGCGCCGAAACGGGTTTTTTTTTTTTTCAACCCCCCCCCCGTTCGGCGCGAGACAACCCCGATGCAGGGAGGTAAAGAAAGCTCACCGGAGCGCTTACCTTAATCCCCGCGCTCCGGTGACTTCTCTACTCACCGCTGAAGATGGCCTCTTCCTCCGTGGACCGCAGCTCTTCTGTGCGGTCCACTGCCGATTCCAGCCTCCTGATTGGCTGGAATCGGCACGTGACGGGGCGGAGCTACACGGAGCTACACGGAGCCCCATAGAAGACTGCAGAAGACCCGGACTGCGCAAGCGCGGCTAATTTGGCCATCGGAGGCCAAAAATTAGTCGGCTCCATGGAGACGAGGACGCTAGCAACGGAGCAGGTAAGTATAAAACTTTTTATAACTTCTGTATGGCTCATAATTAATGCACAATGTACATTACAAAGTGCATTATTATGGCCATACAGAAGTGTATAGACCCACTTGCTGCCTCGGGACATCTCCTTTAATGCTCCCTTTTATTCCCCCATCACAAAATGATACTTCCCTTTATGCCCCCATCAGTAATAATGCTCCCTTTATGCCCCATCAGTAACAATGATCCACCTTATGCTGTAAAATAAAAAACAGCAATATACTCTTTCACTCCCAATGTTACTTCACTTCGGTGCCATCCTTCTTCAAGTCTGGGTAGTGCGGTCACATGCCAAGTCACATAATCGTTGCGGCCAATTCCTGGCCTCAGATACTGAGACCAATGATTGGTTCCAGCAGTCGTGTGCTGTTTAGTATTTGATCACACTATCCAGAAGTGAGGAAGAACTGAAGAGGAGCAACGGATGGAGTAGAAGAGGCGAGCGTATTATTTTATAACATTCCCCCACTTATTAAGCACATTCTCAAGGGGGTCTGGTAGCCTGGAACTTTCTGAGACACAGGCCTCATAGAAGCAGCTATGGCTCTAAGGCAGTAGTCATACCCCAGGTTTAGGCTCTATTCAGATCTCTGTCCATCAAAAGCCTGAGGCTATACAGCAACTATGGTTGAATGACATAAAGGTCAAAGAAGTTGGATAACGTTTTTAGTCATGTGATCTTTCTGAGAGTTTGTTACATTTACACGCAAAGATGATCGCTCAAAATTTGTTCAAAAGATCGGGAGAATGACAGTTTAAGTAACCATTTTTCATAAGCTGCTAATAGGCCTTAATATTAGTAAGTTATTACCTTAATTTGCATGTAAATTGGCCTCCGAAGCTGTATGGTGAGAACAGCAGGTGGTCTGTTCTCTGCATATAGTTCCTTTGTTCTGCCGTGGGGCTGCAAACTGAATACAATGTAATCACTGCTCCCCTAGGAGCAGTCTCTGCTATCAGCTTTCCGGCTGAGTAATGGATTTTATGCTCACCTAAAAATCATTGTTCAGCCAAAGAGTGAAAGATGGGAGGATTTACACACCGATTATTGCTCAAACAATGGCTTTTGAGCAAATTTTGAGCAATAATGGTTGCGTGTAAATGGGGCTTTAGCCTGAATGCGAGAAAAATACAGTGCAGCATGCTGCACAATTTGTTTTCCAGTAGAATAATGTAAGCCTGATAGAACCTGTTAAAGCCATTGGATTCTGTTGGATACTGCTGGTGCCCATCATTTGACAGATCCAGGACGCTGTCATTATCATTTTCTCTGTTCCATGATGGAACAGAAAAATGAAAATTTTAGACAGAAAAATTCACTTACTTTAAGTACCGCAATTTTACAAGCGCGATATTTGTGGCACCGCTGGTCATATGACGCTCATGTCAGTATCACAACGGAAGCTTGTGTTTGGCTGAATGGTCATGTGTACATGACCGCTGCAACAACTTCATGGTTCCAGACTGGTGGGCACCAGAGCAGCTATGATGGACCCCGGGAATATCTGACTGGTAAGTATTCTTTAGCACTGGTCTAACTATAGGGGATGCAGGGGATGCGGTTGCACTTGGGCCCAAGAGCCTTAGCGAGCCATATGGACTCTCTTCTTCATATAGGGAGCTCAGTACTATGAATAAAGCATTATAGTTGGGGGCCCTGTTACAGGTTTTGCTTTGGGGCCCAGGAGCTTCAAGTTACGCCTCTGCGTTTAAGGGGTTAAGAGAAGTTGGGGGGGGCCCAAGATAAACTTTTGCACCCGGGCCCATGAGCCTTTACTTACGCCACTGTTCTTTAGTTTGTTATTTTGTGCCCTCCCCAGCCCTGCACCCCTTTTTAGGTAATTAATAGTAGTTGCCCGGAACACCCCTTTACGGTCCAGACCCTAGCATGAGAATGGGGGTCCCTGGTAAGTTGTGTACTACTTCTTCATTTACACAGGAGACGCAGTACTCCCGTTCTAGTGATTGTTTGGGGCTCCAGTGGTCAGATCCCCAGCGATCATTCATTTATCATCTATTTTGTAGTGTTCTTTATCCTGGGAATAGGTGAAAAATATTGTTCATGGGCCAACCCCTTTAAGGTGAACTTGCCATCACCATTCACTAGCTTTTCCACACATGACTTCTCTTTTATATCTATTACATACATAATCTCAGGTGTCCAAGTCGTAGCTAGACTTGCCTTCACTTGGGACAAAATTCAGTTAGTTGACCTATGTCTGTATCTAAGTAGCTTGGATAAGGTAGCATGGCACCTCCTGCCATCCAGCCACATCTGCCCCCTTCTTAGCCACATAATTGCTGTTCTACCTGACTCCTCATTATTATGGCAACTCCAGCATCCTCAGTAGTAGTAACATGGTTACATTCAGGGGCATAACTAAAGGCTCAGGGGCCAGAGTGCAAAAGGTCATCCCACCCCCACCCCCTGTACCGGTACCCATACCTAAACCGTGCTGCCCACAACTGCAAAGCAAATTTACATGAATCATTAACCCACCTCAGTAGCCCCAGTAGTAATAATAATCTCCTCAGTAATAATATTAACCCCCTCAGTAGCCGCAGTAGTAATATTAACCCCCTCAGTAGCAATAAAAACCCAACAGTAGCCGCAGTAGTAATATTAACCCCCTCAGTAGCCCCAGTAGTAATAATAACCAACTCAGTAGCCCCAGTAGTAATATTAACCCCCTTAGTAGCCTCAGTAGTAATATTAACCCCCTTAGTAGCCCCAGTAGTAATATTAACCCCCACAGTAGCAATATTAACCCAACAGTAGCCACAGTAGTAATTTTAACCTCCTAGTACCCCTTGTAGTAATACTAACCCTCTCAGTAGCCCCAGTAGTAATATTAACCCCACAGTAGCTCCAGTAGCAATATAAACCCCCTCAGTAGCCCCAGTAGTAATATTAACCTCCTCAGTAGCCCCAGTAGTAATAGCCCCCCAACCCATATACTTACCTTCAACTTGTAGTCAGTGCTGCTTCTCCTCTTCTCAGCGCTGATCCCAGGTGCACACTGACATCAGTGTGTGCGCTCGGAACGCTTCCTACCTTCTCCTTTGCTGCGGAACTAAGGAGAAGAGGTCAGGAGAGGAGGATCCTGGGTGCACACACTGACGTTAGAGTGTGTGTCCAGGATCAGCACCGCTAACATTGCTGCTGAGTGATTACCGTCCGGGGAGCTGCATCACCCTGGGCGGGAATCACTATCGTGGTGAGCAGCCATCGGTGCGCGTGCCAACAGCGAGGGCTCTGAGTGCCCCCTCTAGCATGCATGCCATAGGTTCACCATCAGAGGCTTGGAGCCCCTAGTAATTGCTCGCTTCTGGGCCCTCTCAGCGCAGGGGCCTGGTCGCCATTGCAACCTCAACGACCTCTAGCGGTACGCCTATAGCCTCCCATTTAGGCCGACTGTCCACGGGCGATGCGGTATCCTGCGCCGAAGCTCCGCCACGGGAGACGCCACCCGGGAGCAGGAGCCGCTGATGAATCTCCGCCGGTCAGCCCTATCTAATAGATAGGTTGACCGCGGAGAATCAGGGCAATTCGCAGCATGCCCCGAATTGCCCGCCGCGAGTGGAGAATCGCAATGATTTCAGTCAATGGGGTCCGTTTTTGTGTCAGTGAAGTGCCGAGTCCTGCATTTCCGTTATTCTTGTTGCTCAGCTCCTATGACTTATCCATGCAATGGAAATAACAGCGCAAGTGTAAACGAGGGCTAATATCTATATGTAGATCCATATAACGTCATATAAGTGGTATTGATAGGGGAGTTTTGAAGACTCAGTTTTATTTTCTTTCCAGTGACAGCAGTGAAATATGACAGGTCGTGTGGACTTGTCTGTCCTGTAATATGGTATCTGCAAATACAACGTACCCCTGGTTTGCACCTGTTAGGTTTTATGCTGAATTCAAGCCTTGTTTGACTCTTCCAGCTGGGCCTGGCAGTTGCTGCTGGGATTATGTTACTTTAAGTCTTTAGATGACCATCCCAGGCAGACTGTGTCTTAAGAAACACTTAATCTATTTTTCTAATCTCTTTCTATGTTTGCTTTATGTAGGCAATGCACAAATAATTTGGAGTCCTGGGTGAAGGCTGTTGACGAAAAATATAAAATCTCTACGTACAATTGGTTACCCCATGGTGCAAATTGTTGCTGGAGGAACAGTTTAGAAGGATTGGTAAAGCTTGTACTTTATTTAGCTACAAAGGTTATTGAAGTATTCAGGAAAGAAGTAGTTCCTTAATAATATGGGGATTATTAGGTTCCGGAATAAAATAATAATTGCCATTAATTGCGCCAATAAATGGGTTTTCTCCAATTTGAGACTCTTCTTGCATGGCCATGTCAGATGGGGAACGGGGTGACATCACAACGTCAAGTGGGAACATGAGGGGCTAAACCCCTTTGGATGTGCCTATCGATACATGGGTAGACTTCTGCATGATCAGGGATAGAGGTCACATGATTATTTACTGTGATTTTGTTGCTGTGGAGAGAAAATAATTTTTGGCTCCATCCGTAGAATGGTCTTTTGACTCACTAGCACTGCCTCTGTGGACCAACTTCCGCTCATAGGTGATATAATGGCAGTTATCTTGGCCGTATACATTATTACAGCTGCATCACAAGAGGATATAGGGAGCAGCAGTGTATGGCAACCTGTAGAGTGTGTGTGGGAGCAGTAGATGCAGTTATAGTAGTGCAGAGCAGTGGAAAGTTCTGCAGAGAGGCCATACAAGTGATATGGAAGCTACCACTAAACTCGGGAGCAGCATGGGCATTGTCCTCATGCTGGGGGAGCAGTGCAGGAGAAAAGGGCCCTGATGACTAGTGGGCCAAAGAAGTCCATCGAAAGGGTCCTGATAACTACGGGGCCAAAAAAGTCCACTGATAGGATCTTGATGAGCTGGAGGCCTAAAATGACATCATGCCATGTGGAAGAAGAGGGCGTTTTCCTTTCTGCAGGGGACTCGGTCCCTGCTGAAGCAGACAGCGCCATAGACTTAGATTTGATGACCGTGCCCTGGAACTAGATGCAACTAAGTTGTAAGATAGGTCAACAACAAATGCAACTGTTGGAAATTGTGACTATGCAGTGTGATGTTTAGTAGTAGAATAGGAAATGTTATGCAAGGCACTATATGCAAAGCGATGACATGTTAAGATATATGTTATACTGTAATGGGAGAACAAGGCATGAGTAGCCGCATTATATGCATATAAGAGTATTTGAGGCAAAAGTGTACTGAAGATGTTGTTTTGCATTGACAGACCGCAGTGATGTGGAGCTCCTAAATTGGTGATGTACTCTGACACCTACGGTGCATGAGGCCATGATGTTGCCATGCCGCAAACCTTTGAGGATATAGTATGGAGTACAGTTATGAGTGTGGGGCACTACTATGAAGATGTTTAGTTACGAGAAAGTTCAAAGTGCCTTGGTTCACCGAGGGTTTCCCTGATATGTATAGGTATGGTATAATGTCGCAGCAGACCACCTAAAGTAAGATGAAGGTTTGAGAGAAGGTGCCAAAGCAGTGCAGACATTAGTGAAAGAAACACCTACGATGTTGGATGTTCCTGGTGAAAGGACCCAGCTTCTACTAGATGGGTTAAAGTTAGGACTGTCGCTTCAAGGACAAAATAAGTACGAACATAAATGTTATATGTGACTTCCGATTAAATTACGTAATACCTCATATGGAGTGAAACCAGTTCACTGCCGCACCATAACATTAGCACTAGCTGTTTCAACGGTGTCAGCCCTGACCTACGTGATTCACACGCCGGTATATGGTCAGTGTCATTCTGATGCTGGACGTCTCTGCTGATATGTGGATGGATTGGTGACATCTCTGCACCTTTCCTCCAAAGCATCACTGACTGTCTGTCCGCTGCCTCTAACACTATGTCCTCTCTCTACCTAAAACTAAACCTCTCTAAAACTGACCTCCTGGTATTTCCACCCTCCACTAACCGACCTCCTCCTGACATCTCCATCTCAGTGTGTGGTGCCACCATAACTCAGACAGCACGCCCGCTGCCTTGGGGCCATATTTTACTCCGATCTCACCTTTACCCCCTACATCCAATCTCTGGCCCGAACATGTCAGCTGCACCTCAAGAACATCCCAAGAATCTGCTCTTTTCTCACTGTAGACACACTAAAAACGCTTACTGTTGCCCTCATCCACTCTCGGCTTGGTTATTACAACTCGTTGCTGATCGGCCTCCCCTGCACCAGACTCTACCCTCTCCAATCCATCCTGAATGTGGCAGCCAGGCTCTTCTTCCTGTCCAGCCGCTACTCGGACGCCTCTGCCCTGTGCCAGTCACTGCACTGGCTGCCCGTTAAATACAGAATTCAATTTAAATTCACTACCTTTATCCACAAAGCCCTTCACAGTGCAGCGCCACCCTATATCGCCTCCCTTATCTCATTCCACCACCCAGCCCCGGCCTCTCTGCTCTGCTAACGAAACTAGACTGCGTGCCCCTCTAATTCGAACTTCTCATTCCCGCCTCCAAGACTTCTCCAGAGCAGCACCGGTCCTCTGGAACGCACTACCAAAGGCTACCCGGGCAATCCAGGACTCACAGAACTTCAGGCGTGATCTTAAAACGCACCTCTTCAGGGAGGCATAACGCATTCCCTAAACAAACCCCACTGTACTCCGCCTGATAACATGCTCCCTGACCTACTGACTGCAATCCTTGCCAGCCACCATCAACTGCCCCTTGCAGTCATACCAATTCTGCCATCACACAGCTAAATGTCTGACCATTGTATGTGTATAGCATCCCTCACTCTCCACCTCACCATACCGTGCACATCTCCAGCCTTTTACCTTCTGTATCACCCCATTACTTGTAGTATGTAAGCTCGTTGGAGCAGGACCCTCACCCCTATTGTTTTCATCAACTGATTACTATGTAACCGTGGTTCTGTAATTTTTGTACTTTTGTCTTTCTGTGTTCCCCCTGTCTTTGTAAGCGCTGCAGAATATGTTGGCGCTATGCAAATAAAGATTATTGTTATTGGTCAGATGGAAGGTATGTGTCCTAGTTGGCCAGTCAGTGCTTGTCTGTAGACATTTATTCCAGCTCCTCTTCGATGAGGACACTGGTTATACTTCTTGTTTGATGGTGATTCTGGTCAAGTTAGTGGCTCCCATCTTGTTTCAGAGTTCAGATAAGTCTATTGATAAATCTTGGTGTTCATGCTATCTGGGGTATTGTAACATGTATCTACTGACTACTGCTATTCTTTTGCATTGCTTTTACATCTGAATCATTGCTTGCTTATGTATCATGAACTCCGTACATCATTTATTGCAGCTACCATTATCCTTGTTTCCAATTAGGGAGAGTCGGGGTTGTCTAAGGTTCCTGACATGGGGTCGCCCTCATCAGGGCAGGTGCCCCTAGTATAGGTGGGGTCTTCTCGCATCAGTAGGTTAGGGTCAGATTTCCTATTTCCCTACTTTTAAGTTTCATTATTAACATATTGTGTATATATCCGTCTTTTTAGTACGATAACTTATATCCAATCTGGATAGCGTCTAGCTTGGATATAACATTATCTTTTTTTTTTTTAAAACCTGCTCAGCTTGCTTTAGCAGCATAAGAAAAGTCATACTAACCTCCCCCACCGCCACAGGGAACCAGCAATGACATAACCAACACAAGGGCCATGTGACCACCACAGCCAATCAACATCTCACTTCAGTCGGTGACTAGGTATAGTGGTCACATGTTCTGGTGTTGGGATGTCATTACTCTGCAGAAGTGGAGACCAGTAGGGGTAGGTGGTCGAGCAACAGAGGAGCTGTGTCCGTTGGGGAAGGGAGTATGGCTCCTTTCATGTTGGCTGAGCAGGTTTTGAAAAATAAATTGTCTCTGGATGAGTCCTTTAGGAGTCAAAGACCTTCAGAGCCAGAATACGTCGAACATTTACTAAGGGATAAGATTCCTGTACTTCTACTCCAATGCATTTATTCTGTATTAAAGGGGTTGAGCTGGCTATACACCTAAGATTATGATTGACCTTTCGGGCCTTTCACGTCTAGTTTCAGCCAACAACTGTCAAATTCCAACATGGCAGATCACTTTGTTTTGCAGAAAATAGTCTAATTTTAAGATAATTTTAAGACTGGCATATATCTTATGTGCATGGTGAACCAAAGGGGCACATAGTCTTCAGGGGCATATCTAAGGGAGGAGGCAGCTTGGCAAGGCATGTACAATCAGTACTTGATTCCAAGAGAGTACCAACAAGTCTCTACTCCTGGCCAGGGTATGTAGATAAGGGGCAATCTTTGTTCCAGGTAAAGAAAAGCTTAGACCCTCTGTGGGCCAGACCCGAGAGCAAATAACAAGCATTGTCTCTCTATCTGTCCATATTTTACATGTAACACCACATCTCTCTTAGAATGGATGATCCTGGAGAAATGTGCAGCTTACAGCCTTGGGTGGTTTTACACGGGACTACTATATCTGAATAGTCACTCCAATTAGCGAATGTAAGAAATAGTTTCTGTAAACATGGACCCCAACAGGGTGACGAGCAAGAATTTGTTTACCAGTCAGTTCGTTTTAGCTCACTGATCACTGGTTGATTAATATTTGCCTGGTATAAACAATCATCTGTCCTTCAACAGCTAGCAAACAACTTGGCTGGAGGTTCTTTCTTTTCTTTTTTCTTTCTATCGCTCTCTTTCTTTTTTTGCTCCTTTTCTTTCTTTCTCTCTCTCCTTCCTTTCTTTCTCTTTCTTTCCCTTATATCTCTTTTTTTCTTTGTTTCTCTCCTTTATATCTCTCCTTTCTTTTTCTTTCTTTCTCTCCTTTATATCTCTCCTCTCTTTCTTGTTTTCTCTTCTTTATATCTCTCCTTTCTTTCTTTCTTGTTTTCTCTTTTTTATATCTTTCTTTTCTTTTTCTTTATTTCCTGTTTTCTCTCCTTTACATCTCTCCTTTCTTTTTCTTTCTTTCTTTCTTTCCTTCCTTTCTTTCTTTCTTTCCTTCCTTCCTTTCCTTTCTTTCTTTCTTTCTTTCTTTCTTTCCTTCCTTCCTTTCCTTACTTTCTTTCTTTCTTTCCTTCTTTCTTTCCTTACTTTCTTTCTTTCTTTCTTTCTTTCCTTACTTTCTTTTCTTTCTTTCTTTCCTTACTTTCTTTCCTTTCTTTCTTTCTATTTCTTTTTTTCTTTCCTTACTTTCTTTCCTATCTTTCTCTTTCGTTCTTTCTTTCCTATCTTTCTCTTTCTTTCTTTTCTTTTTCATTTCTTTCTTTCTTTCTTTCTCTCTTTCTTTCTTTCTTTCTCTCTTTCTTTCTTTCTTTCTCTCTTTCTCTCTTTCTCTTTCTTTCTTTCTTTCTTTCTTTCTCTCTTTCTCTCTTTCTCTTTCTTTCTTTCTTTCTCTCCTTTCTAACTTTCTCACTTTCTGTCTCTTTATTTTTTCTTTCTCTGTCTCTCTCTCTCTTTCTCAGCGACCAAAACTGAACAACAATCATTCCGTTCAAAAACACACTAAAATTTTGCTGTAGCGAATATCTTGGGCAACTATTCATAGTTGTCTTTTGTAAAGCAACCTGTCACGGCGCATCAACTGCAACACTGTCACAGCATAATGGCCATGACATGGAATCAATTCTGGGCTGATGTTACAACATCAGCTCGTTCCATGTGACCAAGGCGTTGGCGCATGTGCTCTGTTTTTCGGTGCTTTGCACCGATGTGTTAGCATTGCTCTACTGTTGTGGGGTTTGATTGGTCGAGAGAGGTTGTTTTCCCAGCCAGCCAATCAGCCTTTATTGTAGCATATATTTTCTGGCCCCTCCTCTCAGAAAGCGCTGGTTATTCCTCTGTTGGTTGAATTCTGGTCCAGTCCTCTTCTCGTTGGTGTCTTTCATTATGAAAAGTCCCTGATTCTCCTTTTTATGATTCCTATGTTGCATCTGTTTCCTAAGCTAGTTGGACTATTGCTACTAACACCTGTCATAGTCTTACCCTTATCCATCTAGGGACAGTTTAGGCAACCCCCAGGTTCCGGACGTGGGGCTGCCCTTATCAGGGCAATTGCCCACTTTAGGCATGTTTTCTTGTATTAGTACACTAGGGTGAGATTTTTCCCAGTAGTTTAGTTGCTTAATCGGTTCTTTCGTTCTCTGAGTTATTACAAGAGTGTATATCCATTCTTTTGGACAACTCTTGCATCTGATCTGGATAAGGTGTTTTGATATCCGACTCAGGCGTAATACCACCCTCAGGAGCTGGACATGTGGCAATAAGTTGATCGCTGTGGTAGCTATTATATTAAATTCGATGGTGATGAGAACTCTTTTACTTTAGTCCATAAAAGAACATTTATAAGGCAATGCCATATATATGGACCCTGTATGTTGCCATGTTGAGTCCCTACAGTTCTATATTATACAGTTCGTATACTGTTGTGTAGTGACTCTATGATGTGCTTTGAAAGATTTCACATTTTCTTATTCTTCCAGACTCCTAGAGAATTCATAGGACAAATATCTCTATCTCTGTATAAATTCGGCAGTCACATGGACTTACAGTAGGAGCCCGTAGACGTCTGTCCATAATATGATCACATATATAACATGTCAGAAGAATCTCAGCTGTACAGCTTACTAAAACAAAAACTGCATTGTTCTAGACCATTTTGCTGACTTTGTTCAGGACTAGTGAAATGGCAATCTTTAGGCTCAGTTAACCTATTGCTTCCCAGCTGTTGTAGGACTTAAAGTTCACCCGGTCCTGCCAGTCTGCAATAAGCTGATTGAATATATTGTAACCCCCGTAGAACTGGAATCATCATAATAGTTCTTACTTCTTCTAGAAAGACTAGATCCTCACTTGGTAAATGCCCTCAGGCACACCAACCCTTTTTTTGCAAATGCCACAATTGCCATACTGCCGGTTCAAGCCTACTTTCTGCCCCTAAGTCAACATTCAGGGGTTCCCTCCACAATTTTAGCATAAAATAATAAAGAGAATAGATATATAAGTGTATTGAATACAACTCTTAGTCATGTCATGATGATGGTGATGTATATTTATATCTTATTTCTCATGCCATACACAAGCGGTATATGATATCATTGACCTGTGTCACATGCAGAAGGCACCTAACATGGGCCAAGAAGTTCCTGATATGTGTAGCAAGCACCCTGCCCCTAACAGAGTGGATGAGCCAAAGATAAGAAGGTGATGAGGATTTATAGGCATGGTTGTAGCTATAGGCAGTACAGGGGTGGCAGTGACCCAAGGGCTTTGGTGCTTGAGGGGGCTAAATGTCACCTACAGACCAAGACGTATTAAATATCCGCAATGGACTAATACAGACATGTATTCTATCACCAGATCGTGGGGAATACAAAATAGGACAAATGACAGTAACAGAAATACAGGAATGGGAACACTATCCCTAGCCAACTTTGGTTTGCAGATCCTGCGTAGAAGTAGGGTGATCTCCCCGACAGGGGTGACCTACTCTGTTCCTAGATGGAAGATAGGGAAGATGTATAATGCAGATGAAAAGAGCAGTGTATATAACTGTACAAGGTAGACATGAATAAGTCACACACAGAATAAATAGCCACAAGTATTTAGCTGACAGGAGTCTGTTGCCTGATCAAACGCCTCAGGAAGGAGAATAACCAGCGCCCAGGTAGAGGTGGGTCCAGAATAAATATACTTTCATTTTGGCTGATTGGTTGGCTAGGGGAAACACCGCCCTGTCAGCCAATCAGTCCATACACCACGGGGTTTTGATACCTGGCTATGGGTCTATCATTTCAGGTTCTTAAGCACTTCAGCCAGATGCAAGCATCTCAATAGGGGAACTACTAGTTATTATTAGGAAATTATAGTACCAGTGTTTCTGGTGGCACAATATGCCACACAGCTCTTCTACATGCACGTCACACACACAGCTCTGCTACATTGCTTTCCCATATGAGCTGCATGTGATTTACGAACCTTAGCTGCTCACTGAGGAGACATGTTCGCTCGTAGCTTTCGCACGAGCTGCATGTGTTTTACAAACTTCAGCTGGTGGATGAGCTGAAATCGTGGCTTGTCGCTGTGTCATGTAAGCTGCATTAGCTTCACGGCAGCGTTGAACCCTCTCTTATTCCCGCCCCCTCTTAAAGAGACAGAAGCATTCAAGCAAAGCAACATACTATTAAACAGTAAACGATAATAATGACAGAATTTTCTGAGTAGATTCCACTTCTAAATATATTAGCCACATATTGGGCAAATCCAGGTGCAGAATGGCACCTCTTTATTTCCTTGTGTGGATTTGAAATCCGTACCATATAGACTATAGCCTGAATTCATATTTGATTGTGATCTCTCTTTTACCCCCTACATCCAATCTCTGGCCCAAACATGTCAGCTGCACCTCAAGAACATCACAAGAATCCGCTCTTTTCTCACTGTGGACACGCTAAAAACGCTTACTGTTGCCCTCATCCACTCCCGGATCGATTATTGCAACTCGTTGCTGATCGGCCTCCCCTGCACCAGACTCTACCCTCTCCAATCCATCCTGAATGCGTCAGCCAGGCTCATCTTCCTGTCCAGCCGCTACTTTGACGCCTCTGCCCTGTGCTGGTCACTGCACTGGCTGCCCACTAAATACAGAATTCAATTTAAACTCGCCACCTTCATCCACAAAGCCCTCCACAGTGCAGCGTCCCCCTATATCGCCTCCCTCATCTCAATCCATCAACCAGCCCGGGCTCTCCGCTCTGCTAACGAAACCAGATTGAGCGCCCCTTTAATTCGAACTTCTCATTCCCGCCTCCAAGACTTCTCCAGAGCAGCACCGGTCCTCTGGAACGCACTACCAAAGGCTACCCGAGCAATTCAGGACTCGCAGAACTTCAGGCATGCTCTAAAAACGCAGCTCTTCAGGGAGGCATACCGCATTCCCTAAACAAACCCCTCTGTACTCCGCCTGATAACATGCTCCCTGACCTACTGACTGCAATCCCTGCTAGCCATCATAAACCGCTCCTGCAGTCATACTGTTTCTGCTGTCACACGGCTAAATGTCTGACTATTGTCTATGTGTATATCACCCCTCACTCTCCACTTCGCCATACCGTGCACATCTCCAGCCCCTTTACCTTCTGTATCACCCCATTACTTGTAGTATGTAAGCTCGTTGGAGCAGGACCCGCACCCCTATTGTTTCCATCAATTGATTACTTTGTAACCGTGGTTCTGTAATGTTTGTACTTTTGTCTTTCTGTATCCCCTGTCTATGTAAGCGCTGTGGAATATGTTGGCGCTATACAAATAAAGTTTATTATTATTATTATTATTATTAATTGCCATTGAAATGAAAAGTACACTTTACTGGTACAGATTTCATATCAAATTTACACCATGTGAATATACCGTAATACATCTGTGTGATGTATCCTAAATTTATTTCTTTCGCTCACTTTATATAGCAGATATACTGTATATTCCTCAGCCCTGCACAGAGATTGCCATCACAATTGGGCACTGTCGTTGTTGGGGCTCACAATCTAACGGCTGGTTTAGACACAACAAATCTCGCTTAAAAATCACTCAAAGCCGTCTTTTGAGCGATAATCGTTGGGTCTAACAGCACTGACATTGTTCAGTTTTCGTTAATGAGCCGCTGATCGTTCTCTTTGAATCAGCCTTATCAGGAGTTCACAGCGGGATATTGCTGATACTATTGTTTCAGCTGGTATGCCGTTCCGTGAACACAGCCGGGGTATGAAGAGCACAGCGCTCCAGCTGTTTTCTGCATACCCCGCTTGGAGAGCTCAGCTAACAGCTGAGCGCTCCAAGAAGAGAACAGCTGGATGCAGAAGACAAGCGGCCCAACTTGTCTTCTGCATACCCCTCTCGGAGCGCTCAGTTGTATACCAGCTGAGCGCTCCGAGAAGAGAAGAGCTGGATGCAGAAGACAAGCGGCCCAACTTGTCTTCTGCATACCCCTCTCGGAGCGCTCAGTTGTATACCAGCTGAGCGCTCCGAGAAGAGAAGAGCTGGATGCAGAAGACAAAGCGGCCCCCGCTTGTTTTCTGCATACCCTGCTCGGAGCGCTCAGCTGTATAACAGCTGTGTGCTCCGTGAATACAGCAGGAGTATACAGCAGACAGTGCTCCAGTTGTCTTCTGCATTCCGCGCTCGGAGCACTCAGCTAACAGCATACCAGTTGAGTGCTCCGAGAAGAGAACAGCTGGATGCAGAAGACAAAGCGGCCCCGCTTGTTTTCTGCATACCCTGCTCGGAGCGCTCAGCTGTATAACAGCAGTGTGCTCCATGAATACAGCAGGAGTATACAGAAGACAGCGCCCCAGCTGTCTTCTGTATTCCCGCTCAGAGCGCAAGGTGATTGCTCAAAACTGTCAATCAAACTACTGATTGCCTTGCCCTGTAAATGCACACAACGATTATCGCTTAAAAGATGTCTTTTGAGCGACTTTTGAGTGAGAATCGTCGTGTCTAAAGCTGCCATAAATTTCCTTATAGTATTCCCTATCAGTATGTTTTTGGAGTGTGAGAGAAAACCTGCGCAAACATAAGAAAGACACAAGCTCCATACAGATGTTGTCCTTGGCCGGATTTGAACACAGGACCTCACTGCTGTAAGCCAACAGTTACTATGTTACTATTATATGTCACAGATTCTGAGGGCAAGGCCAATGGAGAAATAACATTTGGGCCTGGAAAACAACTTTAATTTGCTGCGACACTCATTAACTTGGCAAATACAGGTAGGTATACATTGTAAAAATCGTTTATCCTAAACCTATAGAACAGTGGCCTGTAGGACATGAAGAACCTATCTCTAGAGCTCAGCGTGGAGAATATGGCCTGGATATAAGGCTGTCGTTGAATTCCATATCTAACAAGTCAAGGATATAAAAGTAAATCCCTACCGTCTTCACAGTGAATTAACAAGCACACAATCTGAGCATGAATGGAGGTTGTAGGAACTAATTCGAGTAATAAGCCTAAAAGAGGATTAGACATATGTGCAAGCAAAGCAGCAGTCAATGTAGAGTGTGCAATGTCTGTGTCACGGTGCGGAGCTCATGCCTGTTCAGCCGGCACACTGACCGCAAGTGACTCCCATTCATGATATACCAGATATGATACCTACTGATTCCAAGAATTACACTATGCTACAAAAAGTTATTGGACACCTGAACAAGAATCAAAAGTAGTATTTTTTAACCATATGTTAATACTTAGTGGGGCTCCTTTGGCCCTAATGACATTGGATACTCTCTGTGGCATACGGTTACATTGTACTCCTAGGACCTGTAGTACTGTGGGTTTCCTGGAGCATATTGCTGCAGGTGGGGTTGATTTGGCTGGCTGATGGTGTGGAGTTCTCCAGCTAGCCAATTACCACCGGTCTGCATATATAAATACGAGCCCCTCTTGCTAGATCATTTATACCATTACATCTCCTAACTTACTTACCTGGGTCTCCCAACTTGCCTGGGTTTCCCAACCTAACTGGGTCTCCCAATTTACCTGGGTCTCCCAACCTAACTGGGTCTCCCAATTTACCTGGGTCTCCTAACTTTTCTGGGTCTCTTAATTTACCTGGGTCCCCTAACTTACCTGGATCTCCCAATTTACCTGGGTCTCTTAACTTACCTTGGTGTTAGGATGGATGCTGTGCAGAGCTTTGTTCCGTGTTTCTTGCTCTGGCTGTCTCTTTTATGGTCTGCATGCATGCGCTTCAGTTTGGTAAAAGGCTAAAAGCCGGAGGCTCTGTGCGCACTCTCAATGATCTATGGTACACTAATTAGGCCATTATTGATGAAATATGACATGACACCCTTGTCTGACCCTCCGTATTCACCCGATCTCGCCCCATGTGACTTTTTAAAACATTTCCTCAAGTTAAAAGATTCCTCAAAGTAAAATGTTTTGCTGGAATTTAAGAGATGAAACTAAAAAAAAGGCACAAGTACTAAAAGACATCAATAATGACGATTTAAGAAAATGCTTTGAGCAGTGGGAAAAACTTTTGGACAAACTTGTTGCTTCAAATAAAAAGTTTTTTTTGAAGGAGACTGAAGTTTCAAAATGTACAAATAATAGAATTATTTTTAATAAACGAATCTGACAGAATGTCTTCTTCTATCACATTTTTCTTATGGCAGTATCAGTTGCCATCTTAACAGCAGGGATATTACCATTGGCTTTCCAATAAAAGAGGCAAAATTGGCACAGGACGCAGTGTGTGGGTTGACTATATAAGTTACGTGAATATATAGATATAATCGGAACACTATGCCAATCTCAGTCCTTTTGCTATATCCATGGCAACTAGAGAAGGCCACCTCATAGTCTCAACTCAACAAGCTCCGTAGGAGCTCCTATACTGTATTGTATGGTGTTGTAGATGGAAATCTAACATCCTGATATGTGAATACTAGAATATATTCATATATCTCCATCCAGCCCTGCTGTTCATGTATCTGCATCTGTCTGGCTGTCTTCATAAAGTGTCAAAATTGTCAACCTGAAGACAACTGCATAAACCCTGGAGGCTTGAATAGCATAAATGATGAATGTGATGGTCACCAGCAAAGAGCACAAACCAAGGATACATATTTTGATCTCCTCAATGTATACCCTATCCACCACCCGCCTACTACATATTGCAATACTGTGTATAATCTGCTTGGTCTTAACAATCACCTAGCTTTCCCCCATAAAAATGATGAAGGTAAGGGGTATAATGAGGTATATGAATGTTTGTAATGTGATTTATGGTTCATGCACAGGACATATTAAAGGGTGTTTGCGGTTGTAAACTTTTGATGGCCAATCCTCCATATAGGTCATCAATAGGAGATTGGCGGGAGTTCATTGCAATGGTCCCCTGTCGATCAGCTGTTCTCTGGGCTCGTGCAGTCATGAACTGAACAGAATTCTGCAGGAAGTAGACAGCTCCGTTCTTACTGTAGCAGCCAAGCTTGGTATTGCAGGCCAAATTCCCATGAAAACAATAGGAACTTTACCTGCAATACCATGTCTGACTAGTATCGGAAGAACGGAGCTGTCTGCTTCCTGCAGAAATCAGCTCAGTACATAAGCACACTGACCTGCTAAACAGCTGATCAGCAGGGGATTCCAGGCAAAGGACTCCTGCCAATACACTACTGATGACTTGTACTGAGGTTAGGCCATCAATAGTTTACAACCGGACACGCACTTTAAGTTTTATAGAGCCCTATTAGAGCATCTATGGAAGTTAAAAAGGGTCATTATGTAAGGGACTCACCCCAAGGGTTTAATGTTGTCATAGAAATGAGCTGGAGAGATGCGCCAAAAATTGCATCAAAATTGCCACGTGTGGCAAAATTTGGCGCAACAGAACTGAGCATGCTCATTGGACACTGATTGGTTGATTAATGCTTTGATATAAAAGAGACAATTTAGCTGCGCAGAATGACACAGGGCTGAAGACTGAGAAGCTGCCTGTGGTGTGTGGGACCCGGAGAGAGGAGGATTGCAACAACCCTTAGCTGGAGAGGGCCAATCAGCAATAGCAAGGAGACGGAGAGAGGCGCAGAGAGTAGCACTTCTGATCCCAGATAATGCTGCAGAAGAGGTCAGGTTGTTAGAAGCTGCAACTCCTGCACAACAAACCGTAAGTGAGGCTGGCCTCTGATAGGGACAATATGTATGCACACAAAAAGAGAAAAGTTAGCGAACAATTAGCATGCCCGCTACAACAGTCATCGATTGTGTCTGGAAGATTGGACTGTGGGAGACAGTGTTCTGTTGCTTGAGCCCCGCTTACGGACTGAAATATTTTGCAAGGGGGAAAATAGATTTAGGTACATGAGCCTTGGACACAAAAGGAACTGTGAGTTCGGTAGTCTGAATTTTTTTATGAGAGAAAAAAGAATTTGGCTCACCTTACTTTTCAGCTTTAGAACTCCTTCTGTATCGGCAATACTCCTCTCCTTCCAGCCGCACCGCCCAGTCACAGCGGTACTTCAAACATGAAAAATCCACACCAAGGGGAGCTGGTAACTCATGACGAATATCTTGCCTTCATTAATAACGTGCCATGCAAAACAGGATAAAACTAAGAAGTATGCGTTTCGATTCCATGCAGAATCTTGATAAACAGAGGTGATCAATAAAGGCGAGATATTCTTCACAAGTTACCAGCTCCCCTTGGTGTGGATTTTTCATGTATTTTTTTTTACTATTTTCATGTTAATGTCGTGTTGTTGATATTGCTCAGAAGGTATTCCCACATTCGAGTTAGCAGCATAGATAATTGCAGGTACAATTCAATTGCTTACTCGTTCCTTTCCAACTGCTTGCCTTTATTTCTGTGTTTTCTAATACAGTAAATACCTTGCATTTTGGTTACTCCATCTGCTGCATTGTATCCAAAACCTGGCATCACCATACCTCAACCTGTGACAATTATTCCACTAACATTTAGCACCTATCCACAGGATAGATGATAAATGCATGATCGCTGGGGGCTCTACTGCTGGGAACTTAAATGATAACTAGAGGGAAGGTCTTGAGCCTCCATTTTGCATGAGTTTGAATGGAGCGGTGGTCATGCATGAGCACTGCCACTCCATTCAAAGTCTACGGGCTGACGGAGTACAGGTCAGGGAGCAGCAGGAATTGCTTGTATAAGACTTTAACCTTTATTCACATGTAAGCCAAGCATAACGCACATGTAGATGAGTCACAAATAAATGTCACAGACGCGGCCCACAGGCAACCGAAGACAATAAACTTTACTGAAATACTGTAGTATAACAGTGTAGTGTTTACAGGCATTGAAAGCACCCAACACATATTTGAACCATTGAGCCTTGTCTGAAGTTACAGAATAATAGCACCTCTAGTAGGGGTCTCAATAGTAAGTGTTCCTTTTAGAGGCCCCGGTAGTTTAGTGACCCTCTTAATGGCTCCAGTAGTAATAGTGAACTCATTAGGGCCATCAGTAGTAATAGTGACCTGCATAGTGGTCCCAATAGTATTAGTGACCCCCATAGTGGCCCCAGTAGTAATAGTGCCCCCCTTAGTGGCCCCAGTAATAATAGTGTCCCCAGTATTTGAACTCCAGCCGGGCAGCAGCTTGACACCATCAAGCATATTACTCACTTTGTCTGTAGCTTTGGTCCAGCTGCCACCGCTGCTGTAATTAGTCTGTGACCACTGACTGTGTACAAGATGGTATCTATTTACGGGAAGGCAGACATCGGGGTGAGGGGTGGAGGAGAGCGGTCATAGACTGATTACAGAGACCGGGAGCTGCAGATGGAGTGAGTTAAATGCTTGTCGGGTTGCAAACCCTACCAGCGTGCATTTTTTACAGGCCATCAATATGGGTAATAACAAATATATACTGATTTTAATTAACAGCCAGCCCGGTGACCAACCAGTTGAGTGGCAACCCTAGCGACGCCCTTCTGAAGTCCCGCAGACTGCCGCCTGAGGCAGCAGGCTCAGATTGCCTCGTGGTAGGGGCGCTCCTATATGGGTTCTATGCAGTCACGACTCATAGGTGACAGTGGTAACTCTCCTTTCTGATTAACTGTCCATCTTGTCTCTGATGCAGGAGTATATTCTTGCTATAACCTATAAGACCTCTCTACTTGGACTGCTTAGACTTGGGTCTACATGTAGCCTCATACAGTTTGCAGGGAGGCTCCTACCTCCACTTGCTTCCCAGTATCTCTGTATCCACAGGCAGACTCCCTCCACCCACCATCACAAACTTGCTGAGAGCAGTTTTCTGGTGTAAATCCATTGAAAATATAGCCTTCAGGCGAAATGAGATATTTATGAAGTCCCTGAACCACTTTTTCTTATATATTCAACTGTGTCTTGAAATGTGCGCGGGGCTCGGAGTAGCGCGGAGCTCGGCACACATATGGCACATACGGCACTGGGGAAAAGACTAACACAACAATATCTTACAAGTCACTAAATACTACTAATCTTTTAGAAAGGCTCTATTTACGAGGAATATTTTTTGAACTTTTGTACCTAATTTTATGTTATTGCTGTTGCTAAAAGTGTTAATGATGTTGTGTTCTGGAAGTACCAACAAGATGCGACTAAATATAACAGAAGAAAATTATCTTGACATTTTACATAGAATTCGTTCGCCGCCTCTGTGTTGCTTTACTAATTATCACCTGCAGTATTTTGCCTACAATTTGGCATTAAGAAATGTTTACGGAATTAAGGAAGAATGCCGCCCACGACCGCTCTTAACAAGAAGAGATCGCACCTGCTCGAAGACGGGAATTCCATTATGTAATCTTCATTCCTTGGGTTCTGCTTTTGGATAGCGCGGGTCAAGGCTTAGTCTGAGATATCTGATTTGCACAAGAGGTCATCTATTTATTTTTTCCTAATCTCTGACCAGTTCCAGGAATGCCGAGGCAGCGCACGTCTCCGACCCGTCAGGACTTGGGGACTCATATAAGTCAAGGTTTTTTTATTCCACAAGTCGCTACCCCAATATGGAACGAAATGCATGGCTGTGTTGTGTATCTGTATTATTTCACACTTAGGGCTCTTTCACAGGAGCGTATATTGGCCGCCGTTTTCACGGCCGGCTGATATATGCTACGATCTGAGCAGTAAAAACGCGTGAACGGGCGCACAAATCTAACGTTTGTGCGCCCGTTCAGATGGCATGGGCCTCGGTGTATATACGCCGAGGCCACCTTTGCCCCTTCCCCTTCCCTCCCTTCTCTCTCCTCCCCTCTGGCTGTTTGCACTAAGCTCTCCCCCTTGTCCGCAGCCAGCAATGGGAGGAGGCAGGACGGGGCGGCGCTCGGCTCCGCCGCCTTCCCCCCCATTGCAATCAGCCAGAGAGGAGGAGAGAAGGGGGGGGGGGGGGGGAGTAGCAGTCATGCTGCTAAACTTCCCCCCACCTCCCTTCTCCGGCTGCTGTCATTGGCTCCCATATTCCGTCCCGAAAGGTAGTTCCAGGACTATCTTTTGAGCCCAACGTAAAAACGCCCGCTCTATATTGGCCTGACCGGGCATTTTTACATCGCGGGAATACAGCCATGTGTTCTGATGCATTGGAATCCAATGCATCAGATCATAGTGTATATTGGCTGGCCGTGAAAACGGTGGGCTGATATACGCTCGTGGGAAAGAGCCCTTTGGCAGTATTCACGCGGCTGAGAAAATTGCGCGAGATTTGTGCATTGCGAGACACACAAATATGAACCCCATTGTTTTGAATGGAGTCCTGCACATGAGCAATATTTTTTCTGACATCACGGGAAACAGATTGCGACACATCCTGTCTTTCAGTGTGCCCTCGCATCACCCATTGTTTTCAACGGGGCTGGGGGCAGCATCGCACCACTTCCTAGGCGTACGCGGTGCGTTGCGAGGTTTCTTTATTGGTAACAATGGGAGAAACTCCACGATCCTCCGCCGTGGCTGTCAGCTGCGGCGGAGGATCGCTACTTCCCCGAAGTGAGGCGAGGCGGTTTTGAGTTAAAAACGCCTCACATCTGTGGGGAAATCGCATGTTGGCGTGCGCGATATCGCACTCGTCTGTGAAAAATTGATAATCACGGCCGCAGGATGGGACGGCACAAAACCATTAATTTCAATGGTTTTGTTTTGATTAGCAGCATTCTTGCCCGTTATTACCACGGGCGAGAGGACATAGGACTTGCCCTATCTTTCAAACACAAAGCTAATACTACGTGTTGGAAAGATTTGGCAGGACTTATCCTCCCGCAGGTTTTTTTAAACTCCTGTGCCATGGCGCAGGGTTTGAATGGCTCTCCCAAAAAACTGGTTCATGTGCAACTACACTCCATAGCGGCAAGCGTAGTTGCGCATATGCCCACGTGTTTTTGCCCTTAAGGCTCTTTTAGACGGAACGATTATTGTTTAAAAAAATTGGTCAAACGAGCGAAAGTGAACGATAATTGTTCAGTCTAAACGCAGCCACCGACCGACGGTAATTGTTCATTTTTCGTCCGTTGTTCATTTTATGCCGACATAAAAATCATCGTTGACTCGTTCACTTATCGTTCAGTTGAAATAGCGCTCGTTTGG
The DNA here is from genome assembly GCF_035609145.1 of Eleutherodactylus coqui. NCBI lineage: Eukaryota > Metazoa > Chordata > Amphibia > Anura > Eleutherodactylidae > Eleutherodactylus > Eleutherodactylus coqui. Next base: position 112,314,868 of record NC_089847.1, read on the forward strand.
TCATTCGCATTTACTTATACAGCAAATATGAATGACTGAACGACTTCTCTCTTCAACGAGTCAACGATGTAACTGCCTGTCTGCACGAGCGAATTATGGCGGTTTTAGACAACTATATTGCGCACGCTTCAACGCAAAGTATTTGCACAGTGAGTGACTTTGATTTACATGCATATTAGCGCATAGGATTGTACTTTTTGCGCATGCAGAGTAAATCGACCTACGCACGCAAAACAACCCTGCCCTGATTTAAAAGGCGGAGCTAAGCGGCAGCCTGTTCCACCTCCTCCCATTGATGGTTATGGACAAGGGGTGGAGCTAAGCCACTGCCCTCTCTCCGCCCCTTGTCCATAGCCATCAATGAGAGGAGGCGGGGTGGGCTGCCGCTTAGCTCCACCCCACCCCCTCCCATTGCAAAGAACGAGCAGGGAGGAGACGAGAGCTGAGCCTGCGATGGGGAGGGAGGGGAAATGGGCGACGGCATGGTGAGCTCGGTGCATATGCATCGGACCCCTTGGCATGTGAATGCGCGCACAAACGCTAGATTTGTGCGCCCGTTCACGAGCTACTACGCCCCAGATGGAAGCGAATATTGGCCGGCCATGAAAACCTCCATCAGAAAAGGGGTGGGTGAGGCAGGAGGGACTTTACCAGCGACTCGCATTGCTAAAGTCCTTCCCCCTCCCGGCAGCTCCCATAGGTTGGAGAAAGAGGGGAAGGAAATTAGCATGGCAAGCGCTGCTAAAGTCTCTCCCTCTCCCTTTGCTGGCAGCTCCTATAGGCATCTATGGGAGCTTCTATTGCCATGATCAGTCGGCAAAGGGGGAGTGAGGGGGAAAGTCTTTACCCCTGGCCAACAGAATCCCGGGCTGTAATCTGAATGGGCGAGAAAGTGGGAGATTTAGCCACCGACTTGGTTGCGGCTTTCTCTTGCTCACGTGATTTTCGCCCGTGATGTGGGAGACCAAAAATCGCAAAGCCCGTGAGAAAGAGGCCTAAAGAAAAGGAGTTGCACAGTGAAGCAAATCGTAGCCAAACACAACAGCGGTGTTCCAACTAATGTATCCAGATGCACAACTCATCGTTCCTTATGGCTCTTTTAGACAGAACGAGAATCTAACGACTCTTGCTTGCCCAGCGGGCAACCAGCTTAGACTTCACGATTCTAGTTGCTTTTTAACTGAGCGATTACCTTTTTTTTCGCATACCCCGGCTCTTCCAATACCTGCGGATGGACACCATGACGAACTGCTGCAGTTCTGAATTGTGAGGAGGTCCGTCGCGCTGGGTGTCCCTAATTAAGTGTCAACTCATTGTAAATGCAGTAAGCCGACGAGGGTTGTTTTCCAGGCAATATGTTGTAGGGTGGATATTACATATGTTCAAATTAAACTTGAAGTAATGTAGGGGTAAATGGAGGGTCTACTATCATCATTCTCTCAGCTCTGGAGGGCCATCCTCATCCACTGAAGTCTGTTGGAAACAATGCATGCCCTAGTCATTGTGTTATGTAATTATACACATAGAGCATGACACTAATCATGTTTGTCCTAAGGCCTGCCATCTGAAAAGTGGCTATCCAAACAACAGCGGACTTTTCGTTGGGCCCCAATAATATTTTTTTGGTTACTATATAAACACGGGTTATATGGGGATGTGTTAAAGGGGTTGTCCCGCGCCGAAACGGGTTTTTTTTTTTTTTCAATAGGCCCCCCGTTCGGCGCGAGACAAACACAAGGGATGGGTTAAAAAAAAACGTTTAGTACTTACCCGAATCCCCGCGCTGCGGCGACTTCTTCCTTACCTTAGCAAGATGGCCGCCGGGATCTTCACCCACGATGCACCGCGGGTCATCTCCCATGGTGCACCGTGGGCTCTGTGCGGTCCATTACCGATTCCAGCCTCCTGATTGGCTGGAATCGGCACACGTGACGGGGCGGAGCTACGAGGACCAGCTCTCCGGCACGAGCGGCCCCATTCACCAGGGAGAAGACCGGACTGCGCAAGCGTCTAATCGGGCGATTAGACGCTGAAATTAGACGGAGCCATGGAGACGGGGACGCCAGCAACGGAACAGGTAAGTGAATAACTTCTGTATGGCTCATATTTAATGCACGATGTATATTACAAAGTGCATTAATATGGCCATACAGAAGTGCTTAACCCCACTTGCTTTCGCGGGACAACCCCTTTAAGCATTGATGGAATGCAAGTTTACGTGTACTTATGACAGTTTTTTGGTGCAAAAATATTTAAAAGCAAGGATAGGGCTGGAGCAAAGAGGCTGCAGGGCCCCTTTAAGCGGAAGGGGCTAGACAGCCGGGGGGAGAGTAAGCAAGGGGTTAATGGGGAAAGAAAAGTTTGGAAAATGCTAGAAGGAGGGAGGTGCAGAGTAGTGAGTGATGAAAAAGGAAAGAGGTGGGGGGGATTTTAAGGAGGGGGTGGTGGGTGAGCGCCATCGTGGAGAAGAAGACGAAGAGTCCCGCCCAATGTGGTTGAGTTAGGTGAGAGGTTTTTATGGTCGTGGCAGCTGTGGGGGGTCATTGCAGTTGTTGGAAATTGTATGGGGGGGATTTGGGTGGGCAGGGTCTCACCTGCTAAGACTCCCTTCTTTGTGTTAATTTGTCTGGTGTCTGGTGCGGTGACTCAGCTAGTGGAGGGGGGAGGGCAGTAAACCACTTCCGGCCGTAAGTCACAGTAGTGGTAGCCACCCCAAGGGCGGTTGGTGGTGCCCCAAAGCCTGTCGGTCCAGCGGGGGGGTATTGTTCGTGGTTGGTTGATAGGTTTAGCACCAGATTTTTGTGGCTCCAAGGACTCCCCCTCCTTTTGTTTGTGGACTATTTAGTAATGTATTATATTTTGTTTGTTAATAAAATTGGCTGCTGTGGCCACTTTATCCAAAGAAGGTGTTTGTCGTTATTGTGTGGGGTGGCCACATTGCGTAGTGGCTTGGGTTGGTACTGCAGGCTGACTCCCATTCACTTCAATAGGATTCAGCCTGCAGTACCAACCTGGGCCACTGCGTAATGTACGGAGCTGTCTGAAAACAGCTAGAAGTTAGGAACCACTTTAAGCCTATTTGACATTGTTCAACAAGGCGTGCACCCTTTTCAAGAATATAATGCACATTGCACCAGGGAACAAACTGGTCCACCGCTCTGATAGCGATCCAATATTAGTAAATCTCAAATATCACCAGCATCTTGCTCACTCCCAGCAGGCAATCATTTCCTACTGCAGAGGCAAGCAAGACAAGAACTTAATAAGCGTTGGCCTGATTTTCGGGACCATGGGGGTGGTGCTTAAAATATAAGCCCTTCCTGAAAATAAGCCCTAGCTACACTACATAAAAAAATACCTTGCGGGTGCTGTTCCTGTCCCTCTCACTGCTCTCCAGGTGCTTCAGCAATCTTCCGTGTAGTCCTCAGCGCTAGCAGTGCATTCTCTTCCTGGTAACGTGGGTTGAATACCCCGCCTTCAGCAAGAGATTGCTGTGATTGTCTCAGGGCCGCGGCCTCAGCCAATCACAGCCGGCACTTGATGAGCCAATCACAGCCATTCAATGATGTCATTCATTGAATGGCTGCGATTGGCTCATCAAGTGCCAGCTGTGATTGGCTGAGGCCGCGATCCTGAGCCAATCACAGCAATCTCTTGAAATATTGCCGAAATCTGTTTGACCAACAAGTATCTAAAGTTTGTGGGAAGTTTAGATGCAAATTGTATTCCACTTCAGGCACCAGACTGTAACGTCTGTCCCCCTCTATACATTCACCCCTGGATCCTGCTTGTCCTAAAAGTAAGGAATACATTAAAATAAATGGAACTTGGCCACCTACTTCTGGGTCGAGACCTTAACAATGCCTGAGCTGAAGGAATTCCTATTAAACCAACATCGAACTCATTTTTGTTGCATGACTAATTAGCAAGAATTTAGCATCATTGTGTTCTGATATAAAGGAATTTTATTAGACCGCAGCTTAGGAATTTCAGTACTGATCCGCAGCTCTGTGCCCGTTCTGCACTAACTTAACCCTTACGCCCAGAGGCGTAACTTGAAGCTTCTGGGCCCGATGCAAAACCTGGAATGGGCCCCCAACTATAATGCTTTATTCATAGTACTGGGCAGGGGCGTAACTATACAGGATGCACTGGATGCGGTTGCACCCGGGCCCCGGAGCCTTAGGGGGCCCATAAGGCCTCTCTTCCCCATATAGGGAGCCCAGTACTATGAATAAAGCATTATAGTTGGGGGCCCTGTTACAGGTTTTGCATTGGGGCCCGGAAGCTTCAAGTTATGTCTCTGTGCAGCATGGTTTAGGTATGAGTACAGGTACAGATACAGATAGAAGGGGGGCCCCGGATCACATTTTGCATCAGAGCCCCTGAGCCTTTAGTTATGCCCCTGCTTACGCCGGCTTCACACGGGTGTATTTGCTCACAAAAAATGTTTGTTTGTTCACATCTCTGCATTTTGTGTGCATATTTCGGTTAAATAAAATAAAAAAGAACGCGTTCTATTTTTCTGCGTATTGGTGCACCAAAGGCCCCCATAGAAGTCAATGGGGGGAGCGCACACCCACGAGCAATACGTCAAGAGATGCGAGAAACACTACGTAATTCCGCTGGAAAAAGAATACTTCTGAAACTCATTAAGAATAATTAGCCATTTCAATAGCTGCATCTGTTTGCCGCGCGCAAATGAAAGTCTTGCAAGCTGAAAAAGTACAATAAAATACGCCGATGTGTGCGTAAAAAAGTATAGTTCATTCCAGAAAAACGCAGCGCTTAGCAGCGTGCAAGTACGCTTCTACTCACGTAACGCCAGCTTTAGGCCTTATTCACACGATCGTATATACATAGCTATTTAGCCGTGTAAAAAAACTGCGACCGTCTGAAGCATTGGATTCCAATGTATTGATTTTTGGTCGCGTAAAAAAAAAAAAAAAAAAAATCACATTTGGAAGAAAAAGTACATTGGCAACCGAAAACGGCAACCAATTTTATATTCAGAGTCAAAAGATCTTGCCCTATCTTTTGCCAAGATACGCTGAAGGCTCCCATAGGCTTTTATGGGAGCTGAAAAAAAGGGAGGGAGAGGGAGTTTAGCTGCGTCCAACACTGGGAAAAGAAGACAGCTGGCACTATTTAACCAGTTGAAGTTATTCCGAGGATTTCTGCCACCTGAGGCATTTTTGCGCCGAAGCGTATTTTTTCACCATTACGCCATCCGTGTGAATGAACGAAAAAACGCTCATAAAGATTGGCTATTTTTCATTTATGTGATTTTTAACCACGGTCAGCCGAGTGTAAAAACACATATGGTCCTGTGAAAGAGGCCTGAGGGCTAATGCCCACGGCCGGATTTCTGCCACGTTATACGTGGCGGAAATCTGCGGCGTTGCCCCGCACCTATTAGGTTCTATTGAACCTAATAGCTCAATGTTCACGCTGCGGAATTCCACCGCAGAATTCCGCAGTGGGAAATAAACTGTGGCATGTTCTAAAACCGCGGCATGTTCTTCAAGTAGAAGTAGTCATTCTAGTCATTGCTGTCAAGTAGAAGTAGTCCATTGTAGTCATTGTAGCACAGTAGGAGTATTGCGTGAATACGTGGCCCCGCCCAACGCCGGCCGCATCATCTGACACTGCCCACATGTACTGCTACTGCACATGCGAGCCGGCCCACCACGTGGGACGCGTACGGGGGATCTGGAGTGGTAAGTATGGGGGTGGGGGGGCACCGTGGCAGACTCCGTCATGGCCGTGGGCATGAGCTCTTGAAGTGCAGATTCTTATTGCAGGAAAGTTTTGTTTCTTTTAGATCTGAGGACCTCGTCTTCATCCGACCACTGGAATGACTGCCGATATGTAGAACTGGATGTAAACATTAAAATGTGACAGGCAGAGTAATGTCATATATTCCGGACAAGACAGAAGGCAGGTGAGGTTTCCGTAAGAACTTCACATCCATTCCTGCAGCCCCATTCTCAGAGCTGGGACTACAGAACGCATGCAGAAGTCTGAGCAACAGTTAAAAATAGAGTTTATGATGCAAAATGATCAGAAGCTCTTTGTTCATAATTAATTATGGATGAATTGTGAATACAGCTCTGGGTTATAGTACAGGCTGCATCTCATGATCAGCACAGAATAGGTAATGCAAAGTATTTAAAAGGATATTCACGTTTTTATGCAGATTCTATCTATCACCCTCATATCTATCTATCTATCTATCTATCTATCTATCTATCTATCTATCTATCTATCTATCTATCTATCTATCTATCATCTATCTTTCTCATATCTATCTATCTATCTATCTATCTATCTATCTATCTATCTATCTATCTATCTATCTATCTATCTATCATCTATCTTTCTCATATCTATTTATCTATCTATCTCATATCTATTTATCTATCTATCTCATATCTATCTATCTATCTATCTATCTATCTCATATCTATCTCTCTCACATCTACCTATCTATCATCTATCTATATCATTTCTATCACCCTCATATCTATCTATCTATCTCATATCTATCTATCTATCTATCTATCTATCTATCTATCTATCTATCTCATATCTAGCTATCTATCTATCTCATATCTATCACCCTCATATCTATCTTTCTCATATCTATTTATCTACCTATCTCATATCTATCTATCTATCTATCTATCTATCTATCTATCTATCTATCTATCTATCTATCTATCTATCGATCTCATATCTATCTCTCTCACATCTATCTATCCTCTATATAATTTCTATCACCCTCATATCTATCTATCTATCTTTCTCATATCTATTTATCTATCTATCATCCTTCTACATCTATCTGTATCATATTTATCAATTTTGTACAGCAATAATAATGAAATAATAATAATTAAGAATACTGATAACTATGAGGAGGTAAGTTCTAGACTGGAGCGGAGACAGTCACTGAATCTTGTGTATCTGGACTTTACCAAAGCGTTTGGTTCTGTGCCGCATAAAAGGTTGGTATATAAAATCTGAATGTTTGGTTTGGGCGAGAATGTGTGTAAGTAGGTAACTAACTGGTCAGAGGGTGGTTATAAATGGTACATACTCTGAATGCATCACCGTTACTAGTGGAGTACCACAGGGGGCAGTAATGAGCACTATTCTTTTTAATATATTTATTCATGACCTGGTAGAAGGATTGTACAGTACAATTTGCGAAATGTACCTACCAGGTCATCCCCCCTCTACCCTCACTCACTTTTCCATCATTTGAGGTACATACGCTACGGCTTTTCCGTCTGCTGTCCATGCGAGTAGCAGTTATCTACCGCCCCCCAGGTGCTCCTCGCCTGTTTTTGGACCACTTTGCTGCCTGGCTCCCCCACTTCCTATCCTGCGAAATTCCAACCCTCATCTTAGGTGATTTTAACATCCCCACTAATGACCCCAACTCCCCATCTGCCTCTCAGCTTCTTTCGCTCACCTCCTCCCTTGGTCTCTCTCAACTCACAGCCTCTCCCACTCACAGGGATGGAAACACTCTGGATCTGGTCTTCCTCCGTCTCTGCTCTGCTTCCAACTTCATTAACTCCCCTATTCCACTCTCAGATCATAACCTCCTCTCTTTCTCTGTCACGCTCCCTAACATCTCTCCAGACCCACCTACCTACAGTACCTACAGGAACCTTAAGGCAATTCACACCCAGGACTTTGCTGAGTCCCTACAGTCCTCTCTGTCCCCTATCTCTCTCCTCTCCTGCCCCGACCTGGCTGCCACTCACTACAACACTGCTCTCAAACATGCCCTGGATGAAGCGGCGTCCCCCATGACCCAAGCTACCCGATGTAAAATGCGGCAACCCTGGCTCATGCCTCAAACACATTTCATCCGGCGGTGCTCTAGAAGTGCTGAACGGCTGTGGAGGAAGTCGCAAATGTCCACTGACTTTCTCCACTACAAATTCATGCTCAGAACCTACAACCTCGCCCTCCACCATGCCAAACAAGTCTACTTCACCTCTCTTGTCTCCTCACTATCACACAACCCTAAACGGCTCTTCGATACTTTTCACTCCCTTCTCAGCCCTAAACCGCAGCCCTCGGTGATGGATCTCGGTGCTGTTGAGTTGGCTGCCTACTTCAAAAAGAAAATTGATGACATCCGTCAGGAAATAACTTCCAAGTCCCAGACTAGCCCTGACCCTAGTCTTGTCAGCATGGCATCTAGCTCCTGCTGACTGTCTGTACTCAGACCAATGACAGAGGAAGAAGTCTCCAAATTGCTTTCCTCTGCTCGCCCCACCACCTGCGCTAGCGACCCTCTCCCCTCACACCTCATCCGATCCCTCTCCCCAGTGGTCATCTCCCATCTTACCACTATATTCAACCTCCCTCTGTCATCTTTCCCTCTTCTTTCAAACAAGCCATCATATCCCGACTGCCGACTCTTGATGCGACTGATGCTGCCAACTACAGACCCATCTCAAATCTCTTCTTCATCTCCAAACTACTAGTTTACTCCCATGTTGTAAGCTATCTATCAGAGCACTCTCTCCTAGACCCCCTACAGTCTGGCTTCCGACCCCAACACTCGACAGAAACTGCCCTTACAAGTGTATCAAACGACCTCCTGACAGCCAATTCGAGGGGCGATTACTCCCTACTCATCGTCCTCGACCTCTCCGCAGCATCCAACACTGTTGACCACAAACTCCTCCTCAGTATGCTTCGCTCCATCGGCCTAAAGGACACAACTCTCTCCTGGTTTTCCTCCTACCTATCTGACCGCTCATTCAGCGCCTCCTTTGCTGGTTCCACCTCCCCTCCTCTTCCCCTCGCTGTTGGAGTCCCCCAGGGCTCGGCCCTTGGCCCACTACTTTACTCCATCTACACAACCCCTATTGGACAGACCATCAGGAGTTTTGGCCTCCAATACCACCTCTCTACTGACAACACCCAGCTATACACCTCTTCCCATGACATCTCTGCACCTTTCCTCCATAAGATCACCGACTGTCTGTCCGCTGTCTCTAACACCATGTCCTCTCTCTACCTAAAACTAAACCTCTCTAAAACTGACCTGCTGGTATTTCCGCCCTCTACTAACCGACCTCCTCCTGACATCTCCATCTCAGTGTGTGGCGCCACCATAACTCCTAGACAACATGCCCGCTGCCTTGGGGTCATATTTGTCTCTGATCTCTCCTTTATCCCCTACATCCAATCTCTGGCCCAAACATGTCAGCTGCACCTCAAGAACATGACAAGAATCTGCTCTTTTCTCACTGCAGACACGCTAAAAATGCTTACTGTTCCCCTCATCCACTTCCGCCTTGATTATTGCAACTGGTTGCTGATCGGCCTCCCCTGCACCAGACTCTACCCTCTCCAATCCATCCTGAATGCAGCAGCCAGGCTCATCTTCCTGTCCAGCCGCTACTCGGACGCCTCTGCCCTGTGCCACTCACTGCACTGGCTGCCCGTCAAATTTAGAATTCAATTTAAACTCACTAACTTCATCCACAAAGCCCTCCACAGTGCAGCGCCCCCCTACATCGCCTCCCTCATCTCAATCCATCAACCAGCCCGGGCTCTTCACTCTACTAACGAAACCAGACTGCGCGCCCCTCTAATTCGAACTTCTCATTCCCGCCTCCAAGACTTCTCCAGAGCAGCACCGGTCCTCTGGAACAGACTACCAAAGGCTACCCGGGCAATCCAGGACTCACAGAGCATGCTCTAAAAATGCACCTCTTCAGGGAGGCATACCGCATTCCCTAAACAAACCCCTCTGTACACCGCCTGATAACATGCTCCCCGACCTACTGACTGCAATCCTTGCCAGCCACCATCAACTGCCCCTGCAGTCATACCGATTCTGCCATCACACGGCCAAATGTCTGACCATTGTCTATGTGTATATCACCCCTCACTCTCCACCTCGCCATACCTGCACATCTCCAGCCCTTTACCTTCTGTATCATCCCATTACTTGTAGTATGTAAGCTCGTTGGAGCAGGACCCTCACCCCTATTGTTTCCATCAACTGATTACTATGTAACCGTGGTTCTGTAATGTTTGTACTTTTGTCTTTCTGTATTCCCCCGTCCATGTAAGCGCTGCGGAATATGTTGGCGCTATACAAAGAAAGATTATTATTATTAGATAACACAAAGCTATGTAAAGAAATGAACACAAGAGAGGACAGAATGTGGTTGCAGGAGGATCTGGATAAGTTGGGCAGAAAACTGGCAAATGAGATGTAACCCTGATAAATGTAAGGTTCTGCACACGGTCAGAGGAAATACATGTCATCATTACACACTAAATGGGAAACCACTGGGAACACTGTAAGCTTAACTGGAGCAACTGTGATGAAGTGTAATGCTTCTTTCGTTTTGGGCCCCGCTGTGCGTACGGACATAAGATTAGGGCCACAATAGGTATGTCTCTGAACACAGGACAAACAGGGGTATCGATTTTGGGGTGAAAGGTCTCGTTTTTAAAATGGGGTCATTTGTCGGGGTTCTATATAGTTTTGGCAGCTCAAGGGCTCTACAATTGGGCAATGGGGCCTAAATCACCTTCAAGCAAAATGTCTGTTCTGAAAGCCACCGGCTGCTCCTTTCAGTTTGGGCCCTGTTGTGCATACAGACAGAAGATTAGGGCCACAATGGGTATGTTTCTGAACACAGGACAAACAGGGGTATCCATTTTGGGGTGTAAATTCTCATTTTCATGCGCACTATAGAGAAAAATCCTGTCTTTAAAATTACATATTTACAAAACTATTTTTTTTTCTGCATTAATTCCTGAAAAGAAACTGTGGGGTCAAAATACTTCTGACACCTATCAGTGAATACATACAGATGTGTATTTTTTTCAAATGGGGTCATTTGTGGGGGTATCTATCATTCTGACACCTATGAGTCTTTGCAATCTTAGCTTGGTGTAAGAAAAGAAAATGTTCCTCAAAAAATCAATGTTAAATTTGTACGTCTCCTAAATGGTTAAAAAAACCCATTTTTTTCCAATGTGCTTCCAGAATAAAGTAAACAGATGAAAATATATATCTCATCAAAAATTTGTACAGCATGTTCGCACATATTTGAAATATTGCAGTTGAAAAAATGATAATTTTTTTCAAAATGTTCCCAATTTTTGGCGCTTTTAATAAATATACACAAATTCTATCAGTCTATTTTTTACTACTTGAATGAAGTACAATCTGTGGGGAAAAAACAATGTCAGAATCAATTGGATATGCAAAACCTTTACGGAGTTATTCTATGTTACAGTGGCATGTGTCAGATTTCTAAAATTTTGCCTGGTCATTAAAGGGGTTGTCCCGCGCCGAACCGGTTTTTTTTTTTTTCAATAGCCCCCCCGTTCGGCGCGAGACAAACCCGATGCAGGCATAAAAAAAACAAACCGTCCAGTACTTACCCGAATCCCCGCGCTCCGGCGACTTCTGACTTACCTTGTAAAGATGGCCGCCGGGATCTTCACCCTCGGTGGACCGCAGGTCTTCTGTGCGGTCCATTGCCGATTCCAGCCTCCTCATTGGCTGGAATCGGCACACGTGACGGGGCGGAGCTACGAGGAGCCGCTCTCCGGCACGAGCGGCCCCATTCAGAAGGGAGAAGACCGGACTGCGCAAGCGCGTCTAATCGGGCGATTAGACGCTGAAGATTAGACAGCACCATGGAGACGAGGACGCTAGCAACGGAACAGGTAAGTGAATAACTTCTTTATGGCTCATATTTAATGCACGATGTATATTACAAAGTGCATTAATATGGCCATACAGAAGTGTATAACCCCACTTGCTGCCGCGGGACAACCCCTTTAAGGTGCAAACAGGCTTGGTCACTAAGGGGTTAAAAGCAATAAAAATAATAAGCAAAATTATACGGGCAACCTAAGACTGGGCTCACATAAGCATATCTCGCAGCGTAACGGCTGCAAGATATACGTGCACAGCTGCATGCCCCCCATTGCCATGTACTGTCTTGCGCATTTTGCGCATTGCGTGTGAGCGGTAACATGGCCGCCTATGGGAGATTGCAAGCAAAACACTTGTGTAGAATACGCAATACCGACACGCTTGTGTGAGCCCTGCCTTAGTAGTAGAACATGTATTGTATATTAGATTGTAAGCTCTTCGGAACAGGTTGTATATTTCTTTACATCATCGTCTCTCCTGAGCCTATGATTCCACCCATACAGCAATATGCAGCAGGACAGATTGGATCCAGGGTGACGGCCGATCGCCACATCAGGAATTTTTGCCCCCCTGAGGTAGAACTCTCCGTGGGTAAGTGGGTGGGGGTGGGTGTTCATCTTCCTCTGGATCTTTAGGTCCGGTGGCTCTCATGTCAAGACATCGGTGGGCTGGTCAGAAGGACCGCAGCAAGTTCTGTTGTCTCCACCGGGCCGACCTGAGGGTCACTGTGATTATTGTGTCATTTCTTAAATCGGCATGCCCTATCTTGGCGTGTATGCCCGTAGGATGCGCCAAGATAGAACATGCTGTGATCTTTATTGCATGCGTATTTCGTGTAATTCACGTAAGCGGCAAAATGGCAGCCTATAGCAGATTGGTACAGAGTATTAAGCGCACTAAACCGTGCATAATACGCTGTGACAATAGAAGTGTGTGAGCCGGTCTGAAAAAGAATTCTAGAAGAATACATTGTTGTTTTCTTCCTTTATCTGGATTCCTCCTTGCACGGCGACCATGATGAGAGCGATCGCTGCCGCCCGATATATCAGAGCGGGGCTTATTCTGTATATAATGACATGTGTATAAACTTCTACACACATGGTGGCAGCTGCTGCGCGACATGAACTATAGGGTGCTCCATATACAGAGAACATATGACTCCACCTATATGAGGAATCCATATACAGAGAAAACATAACTTTACCTATTGGGGCTCCATATACAGAGAGCAGGGAATATAGCTTCACCTATAGGGGGCTCTATATATAGAGAGCACAGAACATAACTACATCTATAGGGGGCTCCATATACAGAGAGTAGAAAACAAATAACTCCACATATAGGGGCTTCCATATACAGAGAGCAGAGAGCACATTACTCCACCTATAGGGGGGTTTATATATAGAAAGCAGGGAACATATAACTCCACCTATAGTGGACTCCATATATAGAGAGCAGAGGACATATAACTCCACCTATAGCTGGCTCTATATACAAATAGCAGAGAACATATAACTCTGTATATAGGGGGCTCTTTATACAGAAAGCAAAAAAACACATAACTCCACCTATAGGGGGCTCCATGTACAGATAGAAGAGAAGATATAACTCCACCTATAGGGGGTTCCATTTACAGAGAGCACAGAACATACACCTCCGCATATAGGGTTCTCCATATACAGAGAGCAGAGAACATATATCTCCACCTATAGGGTGCTCTATATACAGAGAGCAGAGAAAATATAACTCCACTTATAGGGGTCTCCATATACAGAGAGCAGAGAATATATAACTCCACCTATAGCGGGCTCCATATACAGATCTCAAAAAGCACATTACTCCACCTATAGGAGCCTCTATATACAGAAAGCAAAAAAATACATAACTCCACCAATAGGGGGTTCCATAGACACAGAGCATATAACTCCACCTATAGAGAGCTCTATGTACATACAGAGAGCATATATATCTACCTATAGGTGAATCTATATACAGAGAATGTATAACTTCATCTATTGGGGGGTCCATAAACAGAGAGCAGAGAACATATAACCCCCCCTAATAGAGGGCTCCATAGACAGAGAGTAGAGAACATAAACCTCCACCTATAGGGGGCTGTATATACAGAGAGCAAAAAACACATAACTCCACCTATAGGGGACTCCATATGCAGAGAACATATAACTGCACCTATAGGGAGCTCCATATACAGAGAGCAGAGAACATATAACTCCACCCCTATAGCGAGCTTCATATACAGATAGCAAAAAACACATTACTCCATCTATAGGAGGTTTCATATACAGAGAGCAGAAAACATATAACTCCACCTATAGGGCGGTCCATAAACAGAAAGCAGAGAACATATAACTTCACCTATAAGGGGCTGCATATACATATAACTCTGCATATAGGGACTCCATAGACAGAAGGCAGAGAGCATATAACTCCACCTATAGGGGGCTCTATATACAGAGAGCAGAGAACATATTACTCTACCTATAGGGGGCTCTATATACAGGGAGCAGAGAACGTATAACTCCACCTATAGGGGGATCCACATACAGAGAACATATATCGACATCTATAGGGGAACCCATATGGATAGAACATATAACTTTCCCTATAGGGGTTCCACATACAAAGAATATATGACTGCACCTATAGGGTGCTCTATAGACAGAGACCAGAGAACATATAACTCCACCTATGGGGGCTCCATAGACAGAGAGCAAAGAACATATAACTCCACCTATATGGGGCTTCATATACAGAGAACATATAAGTCCACCTATAGGGGAATCCATATACAGGGAACATATAACTTCACCTACTGGGGGCTGCATATACAGAGAGCAAAGAACATATAACTCCACCTATAAGGGAATCCATATACAGAGAATATATAACTTCACCTATTGCAGGCTCCATATACAGAGAACATGTAACTTCACTTATTGGGGGCTCCATATACAGAGTAGAGAACATATAACTCCACCTATAGGGGGCTCTATATACAGGGAACATATAACTTCCCTATTGGGGGCTCCATATACTGAGAACATATAACTTCACCTGTAGGGGGCTCCATATACAGGGAACATATAACTTCTCTTTTGGGGGCTCCATATACTGAGAACATATAACTTCACCTGTAGGGGGCTCCATATACAGGGAACATATAACTCCACCTATAGGGGGCTCCATATACAGGGAACATATAACTTCACCTATTGGGGACTACATATACAGTGAGCAGGGAACATAAACTTCCCCTATTGGGGGGCTCCATATACAAAAACGATATAACTTCACCCATAGGGGGCTCTATATACAGGGAACATATAACTTCACCTGTAGGGGGCTCCATATACAGGGAACATATAACTCCACCTATAGGGGGCTCCATAGACAGAGAGCAGAGACCATATAAGGCCTCCTGCACACTGCAGAGCCGGATTCGGAATGCAGCTCTGGCAGTAGCGGCGCCCGCGCGTACCTACTCTGTCTCCGGAGAATCTATACTGCGGATGGACCGCACAGTGAGCTGTCGCCCATGTACCCAGTACAGGTTTTTTTCAAATTTATCCCCATGCTGTCGCTAGGCGATGACGTGGAATCCGCAGCCCGTCCGCAAGAATTGATTTCCCATAGCATGCTATGGGCGCTATTTGCTGCGGATCCACATTGCGGACACCCGACGCGGACTCCGCAGCAAACACCCGCTTGCGGCACGAGCCCTCACTCCACCTACAGGCAGCGCTATTTTGCTGTTTAAAAAAACCCCGAAAACTGAATCCTTTCTGTTTGCTTCTTTTTTCTTTTTTTTTAAAACCCAATTGAAATCAATGGGGGAAAAAAACGGATCCATTTTCTTTCACTGTCCCCTCAGTGTAAACCCTTCTTTGCGCCCTGAGCCATATCACACATGTATTGTCACCGACCAGCGCGGCTCTATATTATGCCATCAAAGGGTTAAACCCAATGACGTCACCGATGTAAACAACCTCTCATGGGTTGCCATAGCGACGTTGCTCGCTGCGGACGCCAGGTGGCGTCCCTGCCGTCGGATGGGCTCGGCGATCGGCTGTTGCTGCCTGTTTCCCTCAGGCTGCCCAAGCGACATGTTAGGAGGGGAGCGGGCGGCGGCGGCGGTGTGTGCGCGGCAGGACCGAGCGAGACGAGGAGCCCGCGCTTCCACCACGACGATGGGCTCTTACTGACGAGGACGAAGCCACAGCCAGGGCCCCCGAGCCGCCGCGGGGCTGCTGAAGAGGACAGTGACGGAGCTCAGGGCCGGGACAAGATGGCAGCAGCGGCCGCAGCGAGCTGAGTATGCAGAGGGGCCCCGCGCACTGCCTGACATGTCCGGCACAGCCCTGCACGCTGCACCTCCTCCTGCTCTATGAAGGTGAGGGGGCTTAAAGGGGAACTCCACTGTGAGGGGGGCTGCTGGCTGGGATGGGGGTGCAGGGCAGCGACTCCCTTATTGCCGTCCGGCTCCCTCGTCGCCCCCCGCGAACGCCCACTAATACCCCACGACGGCGAAACAGAGACTTTCCCGTAAACGCCATTCACACTGTAATTTTTGGCGACCGATCCGGGACCCTCTGGGCGCCGGTCGTCATGGAGGGTCTCCGGTGCCAAAAATAATACTTATTAACTCTTTGCAAACCCCAAAAATTCAAAATGGGGCGAAGTTCTAATCACTCGGCCGGTCTTCATTCTTTTGCGCACTGCGGTGGATTTACTACTCCGAACTATTGCCTGATCTGAAGTGCAACGCAAAAGTGGCGCAACGTTTTATTAGTGTGTTTTAGACCGTTTTTAAAAGTCTCGCGATGGGGGGCGTGGCGTGTTGGGTCGTGAAATGCGCCAGTTTATAAATTTTTTTTTTTACGTAAGGCGCAATTATCGTTCAAAGAGCGGAAGACAAACGATGATCTTCGTCTTAACGAGACTCGTTCGCTCTTCGTTCCAGGTGTAAGAATCATCAGTGGCGCGCTCCGTTTAAACGCGATCGTTCAGCCCTTCTCATTCGTTAATACGGCGAATGGGAAAGACTAAAGATTCGCGTTCGAACGAGCCGACAATGTATCTGCTGTACAAACCGGCGGCACGAGAGCGAATGATGATGCCGCGCAAATGCGAATCGGATCGTCTAAAAGGACCCTCAGACTATGCAGAAGTCGTGGCTGAAGTTGGGACCGCGCTAGTAAATCCGTGTTTAGACTTTGGGTTGGAGGGTCCGCCTGCTGCTTCTATCGTAAGTGGTGGAAAAATAGCGCAGCGCTATTTTTCCGAGTAAAATATGGACGCCATGATGGAAATCTAATGGAAGCCATTATGGTTAGCGGGGGCAGATGGCGTCGGTTATATGGCGGACGTGACACACGTTTTGGCGCTTCCACACGATCGTAAATACATGGCGTATTGCGTGCGTATTATTGACCTGCGCTATGTGCGGTGAGTAGTGTTCATTCACGTTTGCATATTTTTCACGCGACTTTCGGTCGCGTGAAAAAAAGGAGCTCGTCTTGATTTAACGCGTATTACACACCCGTTCAAATGGATGGGCCTGCGTAAATACGTAGGAAACCGCGTATTCGCCGCCTATTTACACACGATGTCCGTAGAATGTGGTGCCTTTTTTTTAAAAGTGCGTCAAAAAACCTGCCAATCGGCAAAAACGCGCAGGGAATCTGCGTATTTCGGTCTTGATATCGCGATCGCCAGCGTGCAGGAGGCCTCACTGGGCTTAATATAAGAGGGTGTGGGGGATGGCATTAAAAAAGTGCACTGGTTGGGTCTGGGGGGCCACTTGTAATAGGGGGTTAGTATGGTATAAGGGATTCTGTCATCAGTAACAACGGGCAGCACGCAGCCGGGGGCGCTATACCCGTTACACCCGTGGATTTTGACGAGTCACAGGGACGGGCCGAGCTGGTCTGCCCACTCCCACTGCATGAAGACTGGCAGCTCTCTCCTATATGCACAATGGAAGAGAGCTGTCAGTCTTCAGACAGTGGGTGGAGAGAAGCCGGTGTGGCCGGCCCCATGACTCAGGGGCCAAAAGAGAAGAGAGCTGTCAGTCTTAATACAGTGGGTGGAGAGAAGCCGGTGTGGCTGGCCCCGTGACTCAGGGCCCAGCGCCAAAAGAGAAGACAGCTGTCAGTCTTCACACAATGGGTGGAGAGAAGCCGGTGTAGCCGGCCCTGTGACTCGGCTGCAAAAGGGAAGAGAGCTGTCAGTCTTCATATAGCGGGTGGAGAGAAGCCAGTGTGGCCGACCCCGTGACTCGGCTCCAAAAGGGAAGAGAGCTGTCAGTTTTCATATAGCCGGTGGAGAGAAGCCAGTGTGGCCGGCCTCATGACTCATCTCCAGAATGGAGGAGAGCTGTCAGTCTTCGTAGAGTGGGTGGAGAGAAGCCAGTGTGGCCGACCCCGTGACTCGGCTCCAAAAGGGAAGAGAACTGTCAGTCTTCATATAGCGGGTGGAGAGAAGCCAGTGTGGCCGGCCCCGTGACTCAGCTCCAAAATGGAAGAGAACGGTCAGTCTTCACACAGCGGGTGGAGAGAAGCCAGTGTGGCTGGCCCCGTGACTCAGCTCCAAAATGGAAGAGAACGGTCAGTCTTCACACAGCGGGTGGAGAGAAGCCAGTGTGGCCGGCCCCGTGACTCAGCACTCAGATCTAAAAGGGGAGAGAGCAGTCAGTCTTCACACCGCGGGTGGAGAGAAGCCAATGTGGCCAGCTTGTGACTCGGCGCTCAACTACAAATCAGACTTCAAAGTGCATTTATAAAATACCCACGGGGGTAACGGATATCCTGTCCTGGGTTTGCGCTGCCCATGGTTCGGGCAACATGAATCTGTAGAAAGACACCAATTGAAAAATTATTAGTGTCCTTTCCCCAGGAGTGGTCACCAATAGTGGATCGGTGGGGTCCCGTCGCTTGGGACACCTACTGATGAAAAGCTGCTAAGGATGTCAGGATGTGTTAAAACAGCATCTGCAGCATGGTGGCCCAGTTTAGTATTACAGCTCTCTCCTGCAATACCAGACTTGGCCACTATGGGTTTTGACAGTTCCTGCCTACCATAGTGGTTTCCCATCAGATGATCGACAGAAGTCCTGAGCGGGTGACGCCTGCCGATCTGCTATTAGTGACCGATCCTGAGGTTTTTCCTGAAATACCCCTTTAATAACTCTCTGGGAAAAACTTTTATATGACTTGTTTTCGTGCCGATGTTAGCGATGTGGCTGGTAAAGTTGCGCGCCGCTTGTGATCTGCGACCAAAATTTAAAATGTTGGATTTTTTGCAACAGTCGCGTCACAATGTAACAATATGGTCTTCATGTTGCGCCTCCTGAGTTGTTGGGTAGTTCTTAAATAGAGTTTTTAAGAGTCTCGGCATACAGGATGGATTTGTTGCGGATTTTCTATGGTTGATCCATAGCAGAATCAATATATATATATTTTTTTCACGTAAATTTTTTTTTTTAAGGATTCACAATGGATTTCACTCTGTGCATTGCGAAAGGTTAAAATTCACAGAGAGAATTTAGGTTCTGTGGATCTCAAAAATCTATGCTGAAGGCTAACTTCTGTGATGTGTAGTTGAGATATTTAAAGAGATTATCCTGCTTCTAGATGTTTTCCGACAGCTCCGTACCCTGCGCAGTGGCCTGGGTTGGTATTGCAGTCCCATTTTCAATAGGATTCAGCCTGTAGTACCAATCTGGACCACTTCACAAAGTACGGTGCTGTCTGAAAACGGCTAGAAGTGGGACAACCTCTTTTTAATGGGTTTTCCAGGCGGCACCCGCTGTCAGCACCAGGATACATCCCGATTGGAGCGGAAGCCACTGTTCCGACCCCGGTGTAGTGGCTGGCGCTTGTAATTGCAGGCACAGCTCCCATTTATTTCAGTGAGACCCCAGCCTGTAATTACAAGCGTCGGCCACTACACAGGGGTCGGAGCAGCGGCATTGGAGCTTAGTTGTTCGAACCCTCCGATAATGGCAGAGCTGGACTACTCCCAGATGTGGATGGCGGCTCAACTTTCACCAACAGATGATATTGGAAAGGAAGAATCGGGGATGTTACATTCCAACGTCCTATTCTTTTGTTCCCCAAGTGATAAACCAGAGGTGTCTAGCTGTGGCTTACCCCCCTAAAAACACGAACGCTCGCGAACCAAACATTTGTGTGTATGCGAAAGCTGAGGAAATGGTCTGATGGCTGTTGGAAGTGTATGGGGGTCTTTGGAGATGAATGATAGGGGTGCGAAGATAAGTGTATGGGGTAGGGGAGATGCAAAGTAACAGTACAGCACGCACAAAGTAGTGAAAGGTTTTGGAGGAGGGGGCTGGGGGGATAGAAAGAGCAAAAACTAACAATGTTCTAAGTTATTGTGAAGACCAGTAGTGATCTTGGGGGCCTTCATGGAAATGGGTGTGGTGGCGGTCTGGAGAGAGGCGGTTGGGTCTAGTGTTTGGTTTTACAAGGGGCGGTTGTGTGTCCCTTTGCGATATATGTGTGAACTCATGTAATAACAGAGTTTTAGGACTGGTGCGAGACTGGGATAAAGAATGGACGACTTGGTGCGGTTACCTCCGTGGTGGATCCAGGACGGCTCAGGGAGCCTCATGTTTGCATTCCGTGTTCTGTTCTCCTATTTCTTGCCAGTAAGGAGAATGGATTCCTGCGGAAGTAGAGCAGTAATTGCTTTCCAACTTCTCTCTCCGGGAATCAGTTCCTGTTTTTGGCTAGAAATACGCAAATGGAACACGAAATCTAGATAAAACTACTGCAAATGTAATAAAACATGAAGACCCAATACTCTCCTCTTGTGGCCCGGCGATCCCTTGCTGAAGCTCCCGCCGTCTTCCCAGTCTTTGTCTACTGGCATCACCGCCCCGTAATGGCAGCCACGATGCCAGGAGTGCCATGTAGATCCAACGG
Source organism: Eleutherodactylus coqui (assembly GCF_035609145.1). Lineage (NCBI taxonomy): Eukaryota > Metazoa > Chordata > Amphibia > Anura > Eleutherodactylidae > Eleutherodactylus > Eleutherodactylus coqui. The sequence continues at coordinate 112,335,556 of NC_089847.1, forward strand.
TGGTCTCTGATGGTCAGTCCCGGTAGGAAGGTCAGTGTTGCTTGCTCATACACAGACCGCTGGAGCTTCAGCGCCGGATTAGTCGTCGGATAACCCATACGGTTGCGCCATAGGTCATGGTCACACATAGGCTAGATGATGTGGTGGAGAATTGAACTTCCCGTTTGACCTATTAACGCAGTTGTATGTGAAGTGTGGTGCGTTGGTTTCAAGGAAGCGCTCAAAAAAATGTTGTGTAAGGCGATTTGAAGTTTTCCCTCCTCCGCATATTATTCTTCTGTCCGCTACGGCAAATTGCGAGCTAAACTCCCTCATGTCCGAAAACTTCTGGGGAGATAAGCAGAATGGTGGACAGTCTTGTCTATTTTTTGTGCACCCTTAAAGGGTGGCATTTACTATTGAAGTCATTCGAGGTCCCCGCCGATCATCTGATCCTCCCAACGTCAGTGCAGCCCAGCCAGAAGCCCGCATTGGGGTCGGATACGGAAGTGTAAGAGAAGACTTCACTGCATTCTATTACACTTCTGTCTCTGCGAATGTCCGGCTTGGCTGCGCACACAGCGGGCCCGAGGGTCAGCGGGGAACCTAAGGGGCCGACCCCCACTGATCAACTATTGATGACCTATCCTGAATCCCCGCAAACGCTTTTAGGGTGCATTCAGATCTGCAGCACATTTCACCCCTTCAATTGAAAGGGCCACATCTGCAGCAGGTCTGCCCTAAAATCTGCAGCAATTCAGTGCCGTGTGAACGCACCCCTAACATCTAAGGGGCGCTGCGCTCAGCGGAGTACTATTGCCTCTCCATGCAGCTGCCAAAAATGGCTTCGGCACTAAAAACAGCTGTCCCAAAGATTATCGGGATCCTTGAAATAGTGCATATAGGGGGCGCCAGACTGCAGGTGTGCTATTGCTCATTTTGTTACTTTGTTACACACTTTACTGCCTGTTTTGCTACATTATGCAGTGTTAGGCGTATACCCTTGTATTGAGGGATATTATATAACCCTCTTCCTTCATTCTTGTTGCACCTCACATTACATAACATGTGATCGTGATTGATATGCCATATATTACATTAATATATGCTTGTCTTCGGTCTGGCTTGGACATGTCCATAGTCCGTCAATGTGGCTATCTAATAAAGATTGGCATGTTTTACTTTATAGTGATGGCCAATAGTTGCTGAAAATCAAATGACTCCGACAAGTGAGCAATTCTCGCTCCCTGGATCCCATATTTACAAGGGGCGACCGTCACCTGTAATAAAAGGACAATCACTGGGGCGATTGTTGGCCCGTGGAAAAGTACCCTGACGGGTCAGAAGTTTTCTGGAACTTCGGGTAAACTTTAAAGGGGTTTAGAAAAACATGGCAGCTTTGTTCCAAACACAGCGCCCCCACCTGTTTATAGGGTTGTCTGGTATTGCAGCTCAGCTCCCATTCATATTAATAGAGCTGAGCTGCAATACCACACACAACCTTATGGACAAGGGTGGCGCTGTGTCTGGAACAAAGCAGCCATGTTTTTCTAACCCACTTAAGGAACTTTTTTAACCGACTTCTAAATGTCTTCCCCACAGTTGCTGTAGAGTTTAATGCAGTCTTGTTCCCATTTATCAGTCTTGAGAATATATGAGATTAGTTAAAGGAAGTCTAGAAAATCCCCCCCCCCACCCCGAAATGATCTCAAATTCTGAGAACTTGCAGAAACTTTTGCGTACACGAGTGACGTTCATCACCACTTGTAGAAGTTACCGAATTTGGGGTAAGAAAAAAAAAAAAAAAAAAGACTATATATTAAAATTGATGGTTCAAACCAGATGCATTTGGAGCGCTGCAGTGCGCCCCCAAATAAAAGATTTCTAGGTTGTGATGATGGTACGTTTTTTTATTTCGCGCACATCACTGGAGCTGTGTCAACATGTTGTGGCGTTCACAGAGGGTGGGGACAGAGAGGGTGTGAGCGAGGTGTCAGCCCAGGACTGCTGAGCCCATCAAATTCCACAAACTTCCAGGGGCTCTATTCACATTCAGTAGCGGCGAGGGGACAACGGAGCGCGGCGCTGCCCCGTACAGACATGCACTCATCAGTTTTCCTCATCCTACAGCCCTCCCCCATTACATCCTGTTCCTCTTCACTTTGTGTCTCCCCGTTCTCATTGTGAGCCTCTCGCTCTTCCTCCAACATCTAAACACGGCCCATCATTTTCCTGTTGCATAGAGAGAAAAAAAAAAAAAGTTCTAAGAACTAACTAAGTTCTAAGTTTTTTTTTTTGGATGTTCGGAAACATTTTATTTGGCTTTCCCCCCCTCCGTTCTTCGCATCTTGCACACAGATTTTGGTCTTTTATACTTTTCATGTAAAAGCTTTTCTTCCGACCCACACTCCATAAATCTGCCGACGCCTCACGTAAACGCACGGACGCGGTACAGGCGTTTGTATTATGCTTCTCAGGATCAGAAGAGAGGATCTAACCAGACGGCAAAGGTTTTCCAGCTTGTACGTTGTTGGTTGATTCCTTTTTTGTTGTTTGGGGCTCAGGAGGGTGCGAGCGGGTCAGTGGGGAGAACAGCCTGTGCTGGGGTGGGGGATTTGGAAAGTCAATGCTGCGCTTGTGGTTTTACGGATGAGAACATGTGAAATGGTAATTTTTTTGACTTGGCAATGTGTTACTGGGGTACTACTGCTACATATACCCGCGTGGCGGGTCTATATGTGTATAAATATATCAGTTTAATTTACACGTATCTAATTGGCAACTGCTTATCATCCTCTTCCCTTGCAATAGCAGATGCATCTGTGCCACTGATCTCCATATGACATTTAGGATTAGATTGTTTGGGGCCTATCTGGCACACCAAAGCTTAAAGGGGTTGTCCAGTTCACTGCTCGGGGCCCCTTCTGATCAGCTGTTCACTGGCCGGTGTGTTCATGCACATAACTGATTTCTGCAGGAAGTAGACAGCTCCGTTCCCACTGCAGTGGCCCAGTGTGGTATTACACACACAGTTTCCATTCACTTCTATGAGAGTTTTGCCTGGTCCTGCGTGGTGAACCCTTGCCGATCTACTATTGGTGGCCTATTTTGCAGATAGACAAATCTGTAGTTTTTTTAACTGGACACCCCCTTTAAAATGCAACTACCTCAAGCTAGTATGCCAATTGACTGTCATTCAGCAGGGCAGATACAGTACAGCACCCCTGAACTTTACATCTGGTGCTCTTAGATTTAATCCTTCATTGGCACCCAAAATTTAAAGGGGTTGTCCAGTTGTAAACTATTGAAGGGGTGAGCTCAGCATGCGACATCAATAGTGGATTGCTAGATATCTGCCGTCCAGGGCCCCCACTGGTCTACTGTTTGCTGGGCCACTGCACTTAACTGATTTCTACAGGAAGTGGACACCTCTGTTTCCACTGCAGTGGCCAGACTTGGTATTACAGGCATTAAAGTGAATGAGAATTTTGCATGTAATGCCAAGCCGGGCCATTGCGGTAGGAATGGAGCTTCGCAGCAGCTCAGTACACAAGTGCATCGGCCCAGCGAACCGCAAAGAACTAGGGCAGCCGACCCCCAGTGATCTTCTATTAATGGCCTATCCTGAGGACAACAATGAATATTTCACAACTGGACAACCCCTTTAATGTCTAATGGCAGTTGTCATATACAGCGGTCATCTCATGTCAAGCGTTGTATGAGTCCAGCGCCATAGTATAGTATCTTCTGGCCGATATCGGTTATATATGGATTGGGTGGTTCCGCCTGAGCAAGAGTTGCTCTTTGATAGCGGGCAGTCAATTCCCCTCCCACCCAAGACGTCACTACGCCCCAATAGGACATACATTAAGGGTTCGTCCTGGTGAGATAACCCTTCATACATAGTGCTTTTGTGATCTTTTTTATTAAGGTGTTTTCTGAGACTTTTATTTTGATAACTTCTTATAAATGATCATCAATACCAGATCGATGGGGGTCTGACTTCTGTCACACCCGCCAATCAACAGTTTGAAGGGACCGCGACACTAAAGCGAGCGCTGTGGCCTCTTTACCAGGCACAGCGCCGTACCTTGCATAGTGGCGGTGTCTGATATTCACTTGCATAGAAACTTCATGTGAAGAATGAATCTGACATCACAGCCTGAAGAAGAGGCCACAGCATCCGCCCAAGCGCACGGCCGCTTCAAACATCTAAACGGGAGGGGTGACGGGAGTGGCCCCCCATGATCTGATATTGATAGCCTATCCTAAGGGCCGTTTTACATGGAACAATTATCGTTCAATTAATCGTTGAATCTTGGGAAATTAATTGCTCAGTGTAAGAGGTGGAGCTTGTTCAGTTCTGATCAGAGAAGAAGCCATTCGACTGCGGGGATTCCCTATTCCTGGTCCCCAAACGGAGCCGGAAAGCAGAACCCCGCGCTCGGATGTGAAACCGCCCTTTAACCTTCGATCTGGTCTTATGTTTATATACTGATGTTTTCATTGTGTTTTATTGCCTCGTTATTTATTAATTAGTGGGAGTGGTCACGCTTTTGTTATGTCATAGCCTGTTGCCTTTTACTTGCTTCTCATACAGGCTATATGTGGAGATGAGCGAGCGTACTCGGTTCGGGTGTTTTTGAACTCGAGCATCGCTTTCTCCGAGTAACTGACTACTCGGACGAAAAGATTCGGGGGGCGCCGGGGGTGAGTGGGGGGCTGCAGAAGGGAGTGGGGGGGAAGGAGAGAGCTCCCCCCTGTTCCCCACTGCTACTCCCTGCTCCACCATGCCCGCCCCCCGAATCTTTTCGTCCGAGTTATGATTAAGACTTTGTTTTTTGCCGAAACCCGTAGGTGGCAGTTCGCACCTGTGAGCGTTTTTACCTTTCTATGACTATTTCCTGAGAAGTGCTGCAGCGATACACATCGTATTTTCCACATTGCATTCCTGAGAAACCGGCTTGGCGTTGTTCTCCGTTCACTCCCTTCACTGGAGGTTGGCTGTTTGACATAACGCTGTGGATCACTTTTGGTGACCTTTTATTTTACCTTTTTACTGTTTTATATATTTCGAGCCTTGACCCAACAGGCCGACGATGGACTGAACGAGCCGGGACCATAAATGGATGTCATCTCTGCATGTAAACGGATGTTGCTTAAAGGAAAACCACTCTGTTATCATTCGCTCTTTACAATGATTAATTACTCTGTGTGGAAGGGCCCAAAGAATAGTTCATCAATGTCTAAATACCAGATAACCCCTTCAAAAGTGCATGTATGCAACCTGCATAGGTTCACGTTTAACCCCTTAAAGACCAAGCTCGGTAAATATACTGCTTGATCCTGGGCTTTAATTCCTGCCAATAGCAGAAGTACGACACGGGGTTAAAGCTCCTGCAAACAAGCAGGAGCAGATCGGGTCCTCAGCTGTTAGTGACAGTCGAGGACCCGGAGGAGAAGGTAGAAACTGTTTTTAACTGCTTCTGCATTCTCCTTTACAGTCTACATAGCGCTCAACGAGCTCTATGTAGTGCAGAAAGAAAGCGGAAGTGTTACTTCCGCTATTCGTCCTGGCGATCAGGTGACTGCGGGGTGCCCCCTGCCAGTGCAGAGCTGTAGTGTCCTAGCAGACCCAGATCAGCTCTGTTAGTGACTACTGTCATTGCAGGGGGATGATTTCCTCTATAACTGTGGCTCCTATGGATGCTGCTCCTATGGATGTCCCAGTTATATTGGAAAAGTGTGAAGTTCCAACCAAAAGAGCCCCAGAGGTCTTATATGACGTCATGGAGGACATAGATGTTAAAGAAAAAAAAAATAGAATAATAAGTAAAAAAAAGTTACAGAATAGAATAAAAATATATACATAAAAAAGAAAATCCCCCCCCCCCACCGCCAACAGCAACCAAAACCGTCTCCGTATGCCCCCTGTAGCCCTATTTGTCATCGAAAAAAATGCAGCAAAAATTAATTTTGGTAACTGAAGAAAAAAATAGGGCAGTAAAACCACCAGTAAATCCCTAAAAAGTGTCTGGTTCTTAAGGGGTTAAAAAAAAAGACGTGTCCAGACAATTGGCGCAGCTGAACTAAACGTGGATGTGGCCGTTCTCTTGTGAAGCTGCAGAGTGGCGCAGGGAGTCTTCGCGGGTTGGAGGCTGTAATCGCGGCCTTCTTCTCGGCAGTCTTTGTGGAATGCGCGGCTCCGGAGCGAGGGATGTTGTGTAAGAAGGATGGGAGTGCCCGCAGTTCTCAATAACCCAGTAATTACACTTACAATGAGCATTGTTTGGGTTGGTGTCAGTTCAAGTACATGCAGGGACAAAGTGGGGAATGCCTGTTTAGGTTATCTGTACACTTCCTGATAAACCCGGGGCAGATAATCGGCTGTCGGGAAGCCCCAACGCCATGTGTTCGCTTCGTATATTTGTAAGCACTCATTTACATGACTGAGGCCAGAAGTGATTTCTTTTGGCTTTGATCGGGCTTGTATATGTCGGTACATCTTTTGTTTTTTGTATGTGATGGTGTAGTCTGTTGCAGTATTCCATATGGAGACATAAGGGGGGGGGAAAGGGAATAGAGCGTGGTATACATATTTAACATTGGTCGCCTATTGGTGACTGTATGACTATACTGTGCCTTGTTGGAAGTGTCCGGTGGGATGATTATACCGTGGCTCGTTGGAAGTGTCCGTTGGGATGATTATACCGTGGCTCGTTGGAAGTGTCCGGTGGGATGATTATACCGTGGCTCGTTGGAAGTGTCCGTTGGGATGACTATACCATGGCTTGTTGGAAGTGTCCGGTGGGATGATTATACCGTGGCTTGTTGGAAGTGTCCATTGGGATAATTGTGGCACGTTGGAAGTGTCCGTTGGGATGATTGTGGCTCGTTGGAAGTGTCCGTTGGGATGATTGTGGCTCGTTGGAAGTGTCCGTTGGGATGATTGTGGCTCGTTGGAAGTGTCCGTTGGGATGATTGTGGCTCGTTGGAAGTGTCCGTTGGGATGATTGTGGCTCGTTGGAAGTGTCCGTTGGGATGATTGTGGCTCGTTGGAAGTGTCCGTTGGGATGATTGTGGCTCGTTGGAAGTGTCCGTTGGGATGATTGTGGCTCGTTGGAAGTGTCCGTTGGGATGATTGTGGCTCGTTGGAAGTGTCCGTTGGGATGATTGTGGCTCGTTGGAAGTGTCCGTTGGGATGATTATAACGTGGCTCGTTGGAAGTGTCCGTTGGCATGATTATACCGTGGCTCGTTGGAAGTGTCCGGTGGGATGATTATACCGTGGCTTGTTGGAAGTGTCCGTTGGGATGACTATACCGTGGTTTGTTGGAAGTGTCCGGTGGGATGATTATACCGTGGCTTGTTGGAAGTGTCCGTTGGGATGACTATACCGTGGCTTGTTGGAAGTGTCTGTTAGGATGATTATACTGTGGCTCGTTGGAAGTGTCTGTTGGGATGATTATACTGTGGCTCGTTGGAAGTGTCTGTTGGGATGATTATACTGTGGTTTGTTGGAAGTGTCCGTTGGGATGATTATACCGTGGCTTGTTGGAAGTGTCTGTTGGGATGATTATACCGTGGCTTGTTGGAAGTGTCTGTTGGGATGATTATACTGTGGATTGTTGGAAGTGTCCGTTGGGATGATTATACCGTGGCTTGTTGGAAGTGTCCGTTGGGATGACTATACCGTGGCTTGTTGGAAGTGTCCGTTGGGATGACTATACCGTGGCTTGTTGGAAGTGTCCGTTGGGATGATTATACCGTGGCTTGTTGGAAGTGTCTCTTGGGATGATTATACCGTGGCTTGTTGGAAGTGTCTGTTGGGATGATTATACTGTGGATTGTTGGAAGTGTCCGTTGGGATGATTATACCGTGGCTTGTTGGAAGTGTCCGTTGGGATGACTATACCGTGGCTTGTTGGAAGTGTCCGTTGGGATGACTATACCGTGGCTTGTTGGAAGTGTCCGTTGGGATGATTATACCGTGGCTTGTTGGAAGTGTCCGTTGGGATGACTATACCGTGGCTCGTTTGAAGTGTCCGTTGGGATGATTATACCGTGGCTCGTTGGAAGTGTCCGGTGGGATGATTATACCGTGGTTTGTTGGAAGTGTCCGTTGGGATGACTATACCATGGCTTGTTGGAAGTGTCCGTTGGGATGATTATACCGTGGCTCGTTGGAAGTGTCCGTTGGGATGACTATACCGTGGCTCGTTGGAAGTGTCCGGTGGGATGATTATACCGTGGCTTGTTGGAAGTGTCTGTTGGGATGATTATACTGTGGATTGTTGGAAGTGTCCATTGGGATGATTATACCGTGGCTTGTTGGAAGTGTCCGTTGGGATGATTATACCGTGGCTTGTTGGAAGTGTCCGTTGGGATGACTATACCGTGGCTTGTTGGAAGTGTCCGTTAGGATGACTATACCGTGGCTCGTTGGAAGTGTCCATTGGGATGATTATACCGTGGCTCGTTGGAAGTGTCCGGTGGGATGATTATACCGGGGCTCGTTGGGATGATTATACCGTGGCTCGTTGGAAGTGTCCGCTGGGATGGTTATGCCGTGGCTCGTTGGAAGTGCCCGTTTGTAAATAATCCCGATATCGGACATACACTGCAAAGGTAGTGTGAATAGACCCTTAGTTGCACTCGATCCCACGGAGCCGGTGTAGTTAGGCCGCTCTCACACCAATGTGTTACAGGCGAGGGAAGCGCTTTGACGCCGGGTCTACTGACTGGAACAGAAAGCATCAGTTTGGGTCACTAGCCCCGTGGTTGGGCTGGGATGCTCACCTATAATGCGGGCAGTAAAATGTGCCCTTATTACACGTGTGTTTAAGCGGCCTATCGCTTAGTGCGCCCGTACAGTGGAAGCTACTCCCTACGCAGAAGAATATAATATGCTTCCATATCCTTCCCATAGACTATAGCCCTGACCTAACAATCTGACTGGATAGTTCTATCCTACATAAAATGTCATTTAGTCTCCTCATTATGACCTTTGGCTATTTTTTCCTTGTGTGACCTTCTTTCGGATTATTGTTGTGATGTGTTCATATTTATTTTATATTCTGGGGTGGAATAATAAGCCTGTAATATGTGCCACGGGGAGCACCATATGGCATCATTCATAGTGCCAGTACATGTTCATGGGGTTAGACTCGTATTGTCTTCCTGAATCAAGTCATTGTACAGGACTCGAGAATAGCTTGGTGACCATCTTCTCATTGCCTGTGAAGAGCCATATTGATTGTCGCCCAACGTTACAATTCGCTTTATCAACTGAAAGGGACTGGACGACTACCTTACGTCTTTGGGGGCCTCCTAACTCTTCCCCAAACTTTGAGAATGTTGATTTTTACATCCCTAATCCATTCACTCTCACAAGAGGTAAGTTGCAGCCAGAATTGTGGAAGCAGCTTATTCTCCTCTCGCCATTGGCCGAACATCCATGGGTTTACGGGAATCGGGAGGTACGGCTGTTGACCAGATGTTTGGCCGTAAAGACACCATATCATCCAACCCCTTTAAACCCGAGAGCGCTGCCACGGTGCGCGGGTATTGCTGTCTTCAGGGTGTAGTTGACTCGCATGACTGGTGAAACGGCTTTTATTGTAGGAAGTCTTTGGCCGCTGCCCTGTATAGATGTAGAGTTACCGGTTGGCATGCATCAGTTGGCGTTTACTGGGCTCCTGAACAAAAGGCCACCTGCCTTACATTGGGAGTGGTTGGGGCTTGTGTAATCCACTTTGGATGTTTCAAAGGCCTGAAAATGGCTGTTTAAAAGAGAACGTGAAGGGGTTAATGGCTTTTAAATAGTAACGTCTTGTTAATAATCTGCTGTTAAGGATGATCACATGGTAGTCCTAACCTACAAGGATGGGCCTCTACTGAATTTCCGTGTGCGTTCAGCCTTTTTTCGAACCAGGGTCTTATCTAAATCGCCAAAAATGGAATTCAGACAGAATCGTAGGCTTTGATTGGTCACATTAACGCCACTGGGGTTTCCATTCCTCTCTGGCACGTTTGTCGAACGGAAACCTGCACAAACCGGGACTAAAGTGGTCTCCATTTGTCTAAATTCAGCATGCACTCAGCCTAAGCACCGACAGTCTGTCCCTCACCTATACCGACACCGGCCGCACGCGTTACCACGTGACGCCTTGTCGGATTGCAGCCGGAAGTGGCTGACCCGACGAGAAATGTAAATTTCCAGAAAGCCCTTCAACAACATGATTGGTGCAACCAGACCTCAGGCGACGAAAACTGACTCCTGTCGATTTACTAGAAAACAGTGCAAGGGTTAGACCGATTTTACATGTGCATGGGGAACCTCCACCGCGGATATGGCTGAAAATACCGGTAGGAAAAGCGCGGCATGCAGCACTTTTTCTCCCATCCCAAAACCGGGCAGCTAGACGGAAAGCGGGCAGACCCTATAATAGTCAATGGATCCGTCCTGGTGGTGTTCAGTACCGACCACGGACGGAATCATCCAACCACAAGGATTCCCCTTTTCTGAACAAGGGGAATCCCCAGCTCAGGTGTTGAAAGCACTCTTGTGCCACTTCTCTCCTTGCAGACCATTATACCAATTACGTGGCTAGTCTAAAAAAGAGAGCAGAACCGACCTGCAGTGAGGTGGCAAAGGGCGTACCGAAATATAATACAGAACCTCAGAAGAATAAACTTTCTGGTAGTTGTAGTTCTGAAACGTTGTGGGTTTGAGCTGAGCAATTACCTTGTAGCGGGTGCAGCCCTGACTTGGAATCGATTAACACACAACGGCCGTCCTTCGTTTATTTTCCAGTTGCTAGGTTTGCACAGTTTGACGCAAGTTGGCTATGCGGCGTGGTTACAAATGAGAAATACTTCACATTTTCGTGCCCTCCCCACACGCTGCGCAGTCTTCTGACCTCGCACACGAACGCTGCTGTGCCATTATAGACGGCTCCGGAAACATCTATTTACTTTCTCGCGTCGCTCGGTGAACGAGGAATTAATTATTTTAGTTTTGTTGCATTTACTAGACTGTTCGCGTCTGTGTACGGGTTTATGTTCTTGCGTTTCATCATAGCAACAGAAAAACGGTCTGATGGCGCCGAATGCAGCCTATTAAATATAATGGGGTCTGCAAGGCTGCCATTAGGCTCTCCGGCACTTTTCCTGATGAAATAACGCAGCATGCTGCGCTATTTTGTTCCGGATTTTTGGACGCATTTGTACCGGTGGCCCCAAATGGAGCCTCCATTGCAGATGTGAACAGAGCTTAATGGTACTTTTATATGTAGGGATCATCGTTCGCCCGAGCAAATGATGTCGCAGTGTGGTCGATCGCTCGGGCAGTCAGTGTAAACGCAAAAATATATATAAGGACCGACAAGGATGGAAACGTAAGCGATCTCCGTGCCTCTCTGGTGCCATCCAGGTTCCATCATGGCGTCCGTCCCAGTGCAGTTTTTTGCATGGAGGATGGAACCGGCGCTGGTTTCGCAAAGGTGTAACGTGAAATGAGCCGTGGTGTATGTAGCCCTTGTTTCCCCGTTACAAGCGTAATCTTCATCACTCGACTCATCGCCTACTCATGGTTTGTCGGGTTCATGTAATGATAGAAGGTGGTTTTTCGAGGAACCCGTGTTACTTTATATTTCCTGTACATGACGTACGTAGAAGTGGAAAATTTCACTGTAGCACCGCTTTCTCTTTTTTTTTATTACCAAGGCGAAAAAAGACTACTTCTGGGATTCCTTGACTTACAATGGGAACTTTGTAACATTTCCTCACCCATATGGTTATGCAAATTACTTGCTGTTGGATTTCCCCACTGATTACAGTTGATATCTTGGGGTCCAAGAATTTGGGCAAACTGCGATCAGTTTAGGGTGGTTTCACACCTGCGCTGGGGATTCCTGCTCCATTCGGGGAGCAGAAAAAGAGAATTCCCCACAGCCGAACGGTTCCGTCTCCGAATGGAACTGAACAGCGCTGGCTCATTTACTATAATGGTGTCTGTCCATTTTCTGCTCCGCTTTTTGACGGAAGCTCTGCATGCAGCAGTTCTTCTTCCGGTATTTTCAGACGGATCTGCGATGGAACCTCCGACCAAAGATTCTGCCGCTTATGGGATCAATCTAGCTGACCTGTTGAGTCCGGGGGTGTACGGTTTATACTGCCCCACCGTTCCCCTGGTGTCAGTGCTGGAACCGGCTGCTGCAGTGCATTGAGTGGAGCGCTAGGTAGTCCTCCCATTCTAAGTTTAGAGGACTACTAATAGCACTGACACCTAAGGAATGGTGGAGAAGGCAAGTATAAAACTTACCTCCCCCGACTCAGTGGGTCAACCACTCTATAGCTTAGCTTGTATGGCTCAAAGTAGCTGACAGAGTCTGTAAAATTAGGATCATGCAGAATGTGAACAATCAGTATTATGTGCAACCGGACTATCACCATGCCGGACTAAACTGGCAGATAAGGGGTGTAGTGGAAAGAAAAAAAGTTTTAAAAGAAGTTTCTCAGCACTTTTGACAGAACTGCTGGTGGATCTACTTTGGCAACGTCCTACCTCTGAAGATGGCCATGCAGGCTACATGACCAAGAGTTCCAGGTTTTAGGCCCGGCTCACATAAATAGATGAATCTGCCCAAAATCTGTGCCAAATCCGTATACCGTTGGTTTTAATCGGAATCCATGGTCTATATGGCACAGATCCGAAATCCACAGTGGAAAATCTGCTCACGGATTTGCCCATTGAAAAGGGATGATCACATACACTTAATGATTCTCACTTTGTACCTGGGGTACACTTCCGGTGTCAGAAACACTTGAGGTCCGTTCACACGTAGCGGGATGGGTGTGGATTTTGACGTGGATCCACAGCAGACTCCATCCCTTCCATTGAACGGGTGAAATGTGCTCACACAAAAGGGGTGCGGATCTGCGCCAAAGTCCTCAGCACAAAGTATGCCGTGAATTTTGGTACAGATCTGCCCCCAAATCTGCTACGTGTGAATGTACCCTAAAGCTGAAGTTGTTGGTCATGCAACAGAGGCGCGATGAAGCTTGTGTCCCGTCGGCAAAAACTGCACCGACAGCAGTTTTGAGGGGTCAAAACTGCTGACAGACCTCATTTAAAAACAACACAGTCGGCTCGGACAAAGCGGCAAACGTTCAGCGGAAAAGATCCAACCTGACAGATCAGTGTTTGGGGGGAAAAAAAAAGATTATTTACGTACAACTTTAGGACAATGGCGGCCTGAAATGGTAAAAGTTGGCCAACTTTCATCTTGGCCAGCAGTATAGCATAGGAGCAAAAGGATTGGGCACAAGTAATCGAGCAGTGCCCCCCCCCCCCCCCCATCTCCCCTATCCTGGGGGTCCCTAGTCGTTGTGTTAAAAAAAAAAAAAAAAAAAAAAAGCACAATTAGCACTCCCAGCATGCTCTGTTGTACTGCATAGCAAATGTAAACAATGTATCCAATATGTAACGTTCTCTATTGATACTTGCAACAATGTTGCTTTGCAACATTTCATTCGGTCCAACTTCTCAACCATTTTGACTATTTATGGGACCCCCTCCAGGTATAACATGATAGACGGTGACGTGTGGCATCTGCACTGCCTCGCTCATGTGACGGCTTCATTACAAAGGGCCTCTGTTATCCAACTCTTCACGAGAAGGAGATGTGGAAGTCTTAACGTTGATATCTACGGTTGCGCTCTGTCCATGTTGTATGCGTTAATGAACTCGGATTGTCACTGCGATACAATCGGGGAGACGTTCATACGAACAAAGCGAGTCACGGCGGGACGTCTCCATATGTAGGTCAGCATACATTCACAACTTAATAATGCAAGCTTGAACACGGTCAACTGGTACTTAGAGAAGAATTGTGTCATTGTCCCATGATTAGTATACCAGGCATGACAGTTGTCAGCGCAGCGCCAATGAACACGTTATATAAGTATGCATAACAGCCAGGAGTGACGCATACAGGTAGGTTGCCTCAACAAGTAGTCCCTGCTGGCGGCTGCTCTTCAGTTATTAGTGATAGTTGTGATTAGGAGTGATGGTACTTCGATCGACGAGAGAAGTAAAATGGATGTAGAGGCTGAATGCAGATATTCTGATACGCGACCCTCCGACTGAAGCTTTGCTGGAGGCTGGAAGCAGGTATGCTGTTCTTAGATGGAATCTATTATCACATTTAAACCTAATCAACTACACTATGAAAGGTGAGGGAACAGGGAGTCCGGAGGATGTGTTTCTTACACCGGGTGCCCTTTTGCAGCGCTATATTCCCGTGACGTTGGCACGACTCTGTGTGCGCATCTCCCATAGAGGTGAATGGAAGATGAGCTTGCAGTAAGAGTCAAGCTGTGGGTGGGCATGGCAATGAAACTGGTCAGTATGAAACGCATCTCCCCGGGCTTTGTGTTCCCTCACCTTTTTAGCTCCATAATGTAGTTTATGATGACAGGTTCCCCTCTTAATGTGGTTTTTGAGCTGAAAGCAGAAGTGGATCAAACAGGAAGGAGACGCATCAGTTTTTCTTCTCTACTACTACTACCTCCTTTTGGATCTATTCCTGGCTTTGGCTCCAGAAAACACATCGGAAATTTCGGTGATTACAGTGTTAATGGGGTTGTCCACCTATCGATAGAGAATCTTCAACATGGATGTCCATCAATCGCAGATTGGTGGAGCTCTGCCACTTTGGGAGCCCCACTGATTAACAGTTTGAAGGGCCACTACCCTCGGGCATGGAGATGATTTCTGCCTGCAGCAGACGACTCCATTCCTACTTGGTTTGCTATTACAGGCATTCAAAAGAATAGGAACTTGGCTTGCAATACCAAGCCTTGCCACTGCAGTGGGAATGGAGCTGTCTGCTTCCTGCAAAAATCAGCACAGTGTGTGAGTGCACCCGACTGGTGCGCTATACCTTTTCTCTGATTGGCCAGAGCAGTGTTGACCAATCAGAGAGCAGTACACAATGTGTCTTAGGTAGTTAGAAAATGAACCTAATGAGAAGACACTTGTACATTGCAGATTCCCTTTAAGGGCTCACTCACACGGGCGTCTATATCCCGCGTATTCCGCTCATGATATTAGCCGTTGTCCTATTTAGCAGCCTGTCTCTCCAGACAGATGGAAGTGCCATCATGGCGGTGCGGGCTGCGTGCGGCGGGCTGATAAGGTGTTTTGGCTGCAGGGACATTGGCCTTTCCTATAGACATCGCTCACTTGTTTGTGGTGGGAGGACCGTTGGACTCCACTGCTCTACATTAGATGCAGATTATACTAATATTCCTCTGACTGTCAGGCGTTCACACAAGGCGGAGCGCTACTTCTGAGACGAGTTCTCTAAAGCCCACATCCGCAGGAGCACCTTTTATTTTTGTTTTCATTAAAATTGTAAAAACGCCCTCGGTTTCAAGACTTTTTTTTTTTCTTTGTGGAGTTGTTATAAGCGCATAACACACGAGCGTATAAAAACGTATGTTACATACGAAAAAACGGACGTTTCTTCTTCTGAGCGAAGCCCCTTCTGCGTGTACGTTTTTAAATTCAGTATGCCAGTTGTCCGCAAAAAAAACTGGAACGGGCGCCATTCTTTTTTATGCATTCCTTGACAACAGTCATGAAATACGGACAGCTGAGTTTTTTTGTTTTTTTTTCTCCTTGCGTCCCCACTGACTCGAATAGTAACATAGTTCGTAAGGCTGAATGAAGACAATGTCCATCTAGTCCAGCCTGTCTAGCCTCCGAATGGTTGAATCTTGTTCACAAATCGGATTAGAATACTGCACGCTGCAACGTTTTCTCGTGACTCCGTGGAAAAAAACTACCGTGTCTTAATGAGTAGACGAAGCACTCCAAGCACATTAAGAACACGGACGCATCCTCCTCCTCTGTGGGAATAGTCCTGATCACCCGGCCGTGTAGATCATGGGAAGTATTAGACCGCTTCCAAGATGCCGTGTCAAACATAGATCTCTTCCGTAAAAGCAGGTGCAACGTTTCAACGCTTTTTTGAGCCTCTTCATCTGAGTCTGGACCGTGGAAGACTTGGACAATGCATGGACTTCGAATATGGTAGTTTGCCTTTGGCCTTATGTGTAGCTTTTGATTCTGTGACTTTTTGTACATGCGTCCATCCCGGTTTTTAGATTCCTGTACAGAAGCCAATGGAGAAACCCCCTGAAAGACGGCCATATTTGGAGCCTGCTGCTTTTTGATAAAACGCCACTGACTTCAAAAAATGCTACCAAAACGCTTCACCTTGCAATTTTTACTATGGACTATTAAAGGGGTTTTCTACAACTTTGCCATTGATGACCTTTCCTTACGATAGTTCATCAACAGTTGACTGGCCGGGGTCCGCTACTCGGAATACCTGCCGATCAGCTGATCCTCCGGCATGCTGTGAGCCGAGCCTGACGTCTGCATTGGGGTCAGGGCTGAAAATGTAATAGAAGGCTTCAATTTCAATGGGAGTGATGCCATCTATTACACTTCCAGCTCCGACCCCAATGCGGATGTTTGGTTCGGCTGGACTGACAACGGGCCGGAGGTGGTGAGGGGGAGGGGGTCTCAGAGGCAAGTTCCCCACTGATCAGACATTTATCATCTATCCCATGGGTAGATGATAAATGGGATTTCTGGTACAACCCCTTTAAGGCAACAACTGGCCGCAGCAGTTTTGAAAGAAAAATGGCTCCGAAAATGCGTTAAAAACGCTGTATGTGGCCAGTAGATAGCGATCAGCACAGCATACACAATTAGCAAAGTCAAATAAAGATAATTCCTGGTGGTAATAATAGTTCCCTAAAAATTGCCCAATTCAGCTTTTTTCCACAGGTTTGACGTACAGAAGAGATACAGAATTGCTGATCCCTGAGATTGGCGCCCCCGATAACACAATGTTGCAATTTTGTCTGAAAGTCAGAAGATTATTCAGATCCTCTGTGCAAAGAGCTGATAGGTTCATCTATTTTGCAACGATTCTGACTTCTTGGTAGCAAAAAGTAATCCGGAGGTTGCCGGGGCATGCTGGGACTTATGGTTCCACCATAGCTGGAGGGCCTCCTGTTGCGGACGCCCAACTTGCGCCAATAAATGAGCCTTCAAAACGGTTTCATGCCGGGTAGATGGTGATTTTATATGTGAAGGCATTAAACTGCACAGACTGAACCAGCGGGCCCCGTTGGGAAGATTGAACGTAGATCGGACTTTAGAATGCCTAAGGGGGCGCTCACCTTTAGGGAGCATGCACAGAGTGTTTTACACTATACTGTGGGGTTACGTCGGGGGTCCATCATGGCTGCGGAAAACGGCACCGTGACCGAATCCCCAAGCGGAAGAGAATGGAGCCATTCGCTTACATTGGTGAAACGGGCAGCACGTTGGTGTCCGTTCAATGGGGCTTTGCAGACCAGCGCACCCAAAAACTTTTCACATGCGGAATGAAAATGCAGGTGTGAGCGGTCCAATAGAAATGAATGGGCTTTAGCGGCGCGTACTACACATGTGAGACATGCGGGCCATATGCAAACCAGCCTGGACTAGCAATTTGGGCGAGGTTTGAAGAAATCTTACGCATGCGTTACGGAAAAAATCTACAATATAAAATATCACATTTTTTTCAGCGGATTTCACCGCTTCAGACGCACGGGTGGAATCTGAAATATTTCCGCGCAAAATGTTTACTGCAGCGTTTTCACAGCAGATCCACCCCACGTGTCACAGTGTTTTCTGCAGGCTAACCTCTTATCATGAGAACGCGGTGAACTCGCTGTTACGCCAATGAAAGGCTTTATTATTCTGCTAGGCCACAAAGCCAGACAAGTATGCCAGGGGCGGGGGAAGCATAATAGTCAGATCTTACAGCGGCGCGGCTGGGTGTGCGCTGTTTGTTTTACTAACAGGGCAGATCTTTTCTGGGTGAGGAAAGGTGCCCTTTAATCCCCGACAATTAGCCGCTCCATCTGCGTGGCTGATGCACGGCGGCTCCGCCAGCTCTTGGAAGTCGCCTGCTTTTGTGCCAGTAAGTGCCGAGGCTTCCAGGAAATTCAGAGTTAATTTCACTCCTCATCAGTTCTGTGAAGCGCAGTGGAAAATATTCTGCTAGCGAGAGGAAACTCTGGGTTATCGGGTAACTTTCGGTGTGCTTGCACATTGTCCCGCTTGCACAAATACTGCTGCACTCCACATGAAACGGCTTTTTACTACGGCGACGGGGGCATTCAGCGCAATATTGACTTTACCAACTGATAAGCGCGCTGTTTACTTACAACCGTTTAACCTTTTTGGATTGTGAAAGCGCTTTACTAAATGCTGTTTACAAAGGATCTCATTTCACTTTTGCCTTCAAAAGCTGCGACTTGGCTTACGTATTTTGGCGTGTTACCGTTTAATCCCGCTGTTGGGTGCTGCGGGTTGTGGTCTTCGGAAAGGAAATTGTATATAGGCTTTTATGAAGGTACACAAAAGTGGTATACGATATTATAACTTATTCCGGTGAACTCCAACCTGTGATTCTACAACTTTTGGTAATACTACAACTCCCAGCATGCTCTGACAGTTGCAACAGGTGGACAACTATAGGTTAGAAGCCACTGCCTAAGGGCCCTCTTGCATTGGATGACTTGATGGCGCAGATGAGTTGAGCGAAGGGGCCGTTTGAGCGAAGGGGCCGTTCCAGCGTGGGGCCGTTCCAGCGACTAGTCATTTCTGTTCTTTCACAGAGGAACGATCACCGCTGAGTGAATGGGGTGGAGCGAGCCGAGGATTGTTCCATGGTGGAGCGGGCCGGGGATCGTTCTGGGCCGCCTGCTTCTATTTATAGTAAACAGGCAGTTGGTCATGAATGAATGACTACCTGTTTACACGGGCCGATCCATTCAGTTTTATGCTTGCATAAAGTGAACGACGAATGAGAAGCGAGCAAATTCTCGTTTTGGCATTCAGTCGGGACATTTACAGTGAATGATCTATCGGCCTGGGTGACAGGGCCTTTACCTAATTTGATGTGCAATGGGATGCAAAATGTCTGTTACAAGGTGGATTTAAAGGGGTGTTCTCAGAATAGTTCATCAGTAGTTGATCGACGGGCATCCTTCGCTCGTGATCCCCACCAATCAGCTGATCTTTATGTAAGGGCCCTTTTACCCATAGCGATTGTCATTCAAGCTAATGCCGGAACACGGGAAACTGAATATTCAGTGTAAACACTGCCAGCGACTGAACGCCAAATCATAATTGGTTCACTTATCATTCGTCGTTGCAGCCAATGTCAACTAGTAGTCGTTCATCTACTAACGACTGCCTGTTTCCGCGAATGGAGGCGGGGGGTTGGAGGCAATCTAAGGGCCAATTATTGGCTCACGTAAAAGGCCCGTAAAACATTTTATGCAAATCTTTTTTTTAACCCTTTTCAAGATCTTTTTGTGGTTATTTACCGGAAACCTTCTTGTTTAGGTTAGGGGATAAACATCTGATCTCTTGGGGTCTGACCGCTCGGACCTCCAGTGATCCCACTGCATTCACTTTTATTAGACAGAGGGAGATCAATGCGCTTGACAATCTTCCTTTGTCCCATACAAGTGAATGGAGCATCGGTCATACGTGTGACCACCAGCGGTCGGACCCCCAGCCTTCAGGCAGAGGTATCTGGTAGGGGCTTACGCTACTCCCTCCATTCAGCCGAGCATGTATATGGAGAACAGGAGGAATAGCCGTGCGGTGATCAAGCATTTGGCCGACCGCTATCTGAGGTGTATGGCCAGCAGCAGAGACTCCATTGTCATATTTTTTTTTCGTGGGGGGATTGTATGATTATCTAAAGATGTCATTGGAAACTCCAAAAATCCATGCAGCATGGTCAGATCTGCAGTCCTTCCATCCAGTGGTTAGTGTTGCGACTTCTATCTTCGCCGCACCTTCTCGTGATCAGCGAGTACCTGGGATGGCTCTTTCCAGTTCAACCGGTCTCCAAATTGTTGTAGTAAATCAACATTTAAACAAGGTTATTGGGGCAAAATGACAGATTCTGGGCCGTCACGTACGTGAGAGAAAAAACCACAGCAGTAAATGGAAAACACATTGTTACCCAATATGAGCTGGTCTGGCACGTGTGCCGCGTGTTGTGCATCACATGGCAACTGGGAGAAAAGGGCTTCATGTAGGAGCAAAAATAAAGGAGAAACCGGCCGCAAATGTTCACAAATGTGTAAATGTTACCAGTGCCGAGAGAGGAGGTAGTCATCCGGGGCAGAGACTTCTCCTTCGTCGTTTAGTCTTTGGCTCGCGATTAAACCCAACGATTATCGTTCACTTTCCTTGCAAATGGCACTAAAAATACACTGCTGCCTCACTATTCGCTATTAAATATGGAGGTAATTACACCTATAGCTAAAAGATTTCAGCGCAGATGAGAAGAAACGTCTCCTTTCTACAGGAAAAAGGTTGAGAACAATTTGTTGGTATTTTCCTCACAAAACAGAATAATCAATTATTTTTCTCTGCATTAAACCAAGGAGGTTAGAGGAGTTGGCCAGTTGTAAACTATATTTATGGCCTATTCATCCATAGTGGAATGGTGGGGGTCCTTCTCACAGGATCCCCATCGATCACGGAGTTGGTGCAATGAGCTGATTTCTGCAGGAAGCAAACAGCTCCGTTCCTACTGCAGTGACCAGGCTTGGTATTGCAGGATAAGTTGCCATAGAAATAAATGGGTATAATACCAAGCCTGACCTCTACAGTGGGAACAGAGTTTAGTGCATGAGCAGACTGGCTAGGCAAACAGTTAATACACGGATGGAAGGAGGGAGTCCAGGTGACGGACCCTGCAGATCCACTATTGATGGCCGATCCTGAGGATCTGAACAACTGAACAACCCCTTTAAGGCATCATCTCCTTACAGATGGTTGAGGTCTACTCATTCTCATTGCCTGTTGGCCCCCCATGTTTGACTCTGACAACAAAATGCTAGTATGTATATTGAGAACAGCCAATGGTGCATGCGTGTGGTGGGCTGGACGAATAGCTGACCGCCATATCGGTGCACGGCAAACTTAAACGGGTTGTCCCAGCAGTGGAAGTTTTCTCCTATCCACAGCATAGTAAATAAATAGCTGATCGGTGAGGGGCCAACTTCTGGTATCCAAAACCATCATGAAAAGGGGGGCCCCAAAGGCAGCTGAATGAATGAAGTAGCGTACAAGCATTCGCGCTACCGTTACGTTCTTTTTAATGGGACCGTTGGTTATAGTAGAGTTCAAGCGCTCGTCTGTGTCATGTGTGGCCATTGTTCCATTTACACAGCAACCTTCAGGACCTCCATTCTTCCCAGCGCTTGGACCTCACCGATCATCTATCTTATGGATAGGGGAGGACGCCTATTGGTGGGACAGGCCCTTTACAAAATTTTATCAAAGGTCCGTATACACTGGCTCACTGCCGCAGCTGCCCATAGACCTTAGCTTATTGCCGCGCAGCACTTGGATTTTAACTAGCAAGTTCAGGTGCCACCTGGCAAACAGCAGAGATTTGCAGCGGAGCCACAGCATTTACGGGCACGGTATGACGTGTTTGCATGGCATGAACGTGTTACTTGACTTTCCAGTCTTTTTACGGACTGCCCAACTTACTAACGTTCTCTGTTTTTGTGCTCTTGTCTTTTCAGGTATGGCCTCACAAGTTTTGGTGTACCCACCATATGTTTATCAAACTCAGTCAAGTGCCTTTTGTAGTGTGAAGAAACTGAAAATAGAATCGCGTAGTTGTGTGTACAGCAAGAGGGGCTATCCGCGCACCGACCTGAATGCTAGACACCTTGGATTTGCACATCCATCCAACAAGACTAGGGCTCCTTTCCAGACAAAGAATCCAATCGACAGACCTCGCCAGCAGACTGCCGCATCCCAGACCAGCGCAGTCACATTAAAAACCAACACAGGTGCTTCAGGGGACCCAGCAGCGCAGGCGCAGCCAGATCCGAAAGAGGCACCGACAGTTGCGACACCGGATTGTGCATCAGATTTGCTGGAAACACATCAGCGATGTGGATTAAAGCGTAAGAGCGAAGAGCTGGAAAACCAAGGTGGCACCATGCAGATCGTCGATGAATTGTCTGTACTGCCTGCCATGCTGCCAGGCAATGCAGCAAACCCAGTAACTGTTGTGGCAACCACTGGTGCTTCTAAGCAGAATGGGGCTGGTGTGGATGGGGACTATCAGTTGGTACAGCATGAAGTCTTGTGCTCGGTTAAAAATACTTATGAAGTATTGGATTTTTTGGGCCGGGGAACTTTTGGACAGGTGGTAAAATGCTGGAAAAGGGGGACAAATGAGGTGGTGGCAGTCAAAATCTTGAAAAACCATCCTTCCTACGCACGCCAAGGGCAGATCGAGGTGGGCATTCTTGCCAGGCTGAGCAGCGAGAACGCCGATGAGTTTAACTTTGTGCGTGCGTACGAATGCTTTCAGCATCGGAATCACACCTGTTTGGTTTTTGAAATGTTGGAACAGAATTTATATGACTTTTTAAAGCAAAACAAATTTAGCCCATTACCCCTGAAAGTTATACGGGCCATCCTTCAGCAGGTGGCTACTGCACTGAAAAAGCTGAAAAGTCTTGGTTTAATTCACGCTGACCTCAAACCGGAGAACATCATGTTGGTGGATCCTGTGCGGCAACCATACAGGGTGAAAGTAATCGACTTTGGCTCTGCTAGCCATATATCGAAGACTGTTTGCTCAACTTATTTGCAGTCTCGTTACTACAGGTAAAGCTCATTTTTGTTACTTTGTGCCTTAAAATCCACTAAAATACTGCAATAGTTTTGTCTGATGATGATAGTTTTTTTTAGGCTAATTTAGTTTAAAGGGGTTGTACCAAGATTAACGTTTATCACCTGTCCACAGGATGGGTGATAAAGTACTGATCGAGAGCCCCAATGATTCCGTGAATGGGGAACTTTCTGTCCCTGCACCCACCCGCATCGACATTAGATTCTATGGAGCAGCAGTTGCACATGCGCACCGCCGCTCCATTTATTTCATAGCAGTCCCATTTTAAATGCATGGAGTGCTGCTGCGCATGCGCAACTGCCACTCCATTCATTCTCCTCCTCACTGCAAGGGGAAGTCACAGCAAGGAGGAGGGGGACACGGGACCCTGCTCTTGGGATCTCAGTGGTGAGACCCCCGCCAATCACAGTTTTATCACCTGTCCTGTAAATAGTTGATAGAAGTTAATCTTTGCACAACCCATTTAATGAATTGAATACCCTACAGGACGACCTGCTTTAAGTTCCTAAGCATAGATGTTGGTGGCGTATGATCATGTCGGATTGGTGGGGATCTCTAGAGTGAAGTGGCAGCAGGGCTACGCAGCCCCCCAGAAGGACTTTCCCAGCAATGATTGGCGAGCGTTGCATCAGTCATAGTTGGACTTTACTGGCAACCCCTTCAAATAGAAATTGCGACTCTTGAGGCTAATATCTATTAGCTGATTGAAGGGGCCGAGTTGCAGTAACGGGCACAGCTATGAATGTATGGAGCTGGGCTAGTAAACATTGAATGGGGCAGCGCTGATATGTGATCAGAGGCCTCACATGGTCAATCTGAACCTTTGTATGAAGTAAGAGGGACGCAGAGGGACAATAGGGCTCCTTGGAAGAACGCGGGTGCCCTATTACGGCTCCATGCAATGCTCAGGGCTACATAGCCGGTGGAGCGCCATGTGCAGGAGGCCTAGTTTTGGCATCGCAGTTGGACACTGTACTTTTGCATGACTAAAGCTGTTAGCTATTGATGCGCTCATCTGCAGCACATTGTAAGAACGTGCCATTTTTGTCCTAAAAATTCTTAGGCATTTGGAATCACTTTATGGAACCGTTGAGGTTTTATAGCTAGGACTGTGATGTAATCCTTCTATTTTAGCACTTTACGTTATTTTTAGAGTATGTCGTCTCTGGTGTTGACATGAAATATGTTTCCATGGCTTGAATTAAAGTCCATTTAATTACAGAGGTGTTCCCATGTTACTCATGTTACAGGTTGGACTATAAAGCTGCCCCGTGAAAAAATGGTTAATTTCTTTAAATCGGGTGAATCATCCTTGTAAGCGACTCGGAAAGAAGAGTCAGATTTCTACAAATAAACGCTTCTATAACCCATTGCTGAAAATAACAACTTCTGCCGCTCGACGTAATGACCTCCGTTTGCTATCCAAGGCTTAGTCACAGTCGCAGAATGTAATTTGTTCGTAATTGCTAACAGGGAGCACCATAGTCCGAACATACTAAAGAGAGCCCTATTATTACGGACGGTGTCATCAGCTTGCTTGTGCATAAGGGTGTCTTCAGGAGGAATAATTTAAAGGGTTAATTCAGGCATTGACTATTGACAAACTAATTTCAGGATAAGGTCATCAGTAGTTGATTGGTGGGGGTCTGCTGCTTGGGACCCCAGCCAATCAACTACTCCGCCAGCTAGCATGTCAGCATTGGTGGTCAGGGCTGGAAGTGTAATAGAAGGCTTCACTCCCATTGAAATCAATGGGAGCGATGCCTTTTATTATTCTTCCAGCTTTGATCGCAATGAGGATCCAAAGGCATTGCTCTCTATAGGAGTGAAGCGGTCTATTACACTTCAGGCGCTGACCACTCTGCGGATATCCGGTCAGAGAATCAGCTGATCATTGGGGAACCTGACCTGCAGACTCCCGACGATCAACTGTAAGAGACGTATCCTGAAGATGCTAAATGCCTAGAATACCCCTTTCAGTTAAAGGGGTTGGCTCACCTCAGCCTTTATCTGTAATCCTGAAGTGGCGGTTGGCGGAGGACGCAGCATACACCTCTGCTCCTTTCACTTTAGTGGGAGCGCCAGAGACGGCGGAGTCGGCTATTTCTTGCCTGAATTAAAGAGAACTTGTCGTCAGGTTTATGTTGCCTGAACGACGGGCAGCATGAACCCGGCACAGTTGGGCTCATTGCCCCTGTGCTGTGGTGTTCTGAAATGCTACGGCCTTACAGAATAAACAAACTTGGAAGCGATCTCCGAGTCGAAGAAGTGGGCCGCAAAAAGGGAGAGAAGCCGATGCAGCCCAGGCCACCTCTTGGACTCAGAACTTCAAAACTGGCATATCTGGCCCAGGTTCATGCTGCGTTTGGTTCAGGCAGCATGAACCCAACGAGAGATTCCCTTTAAAAATGTAGTCGGCCAATGGATGAGCATTTGCTCATCCGTCAACTGATCACCAGCATAGTCAGATGTGCCGGTGATCGGGCAAGTGAACGTTCATGATTATTGGCCTATGGAAAAGGGCTTTAAGTGTACTGGGGCTTCCAGAGCGGTGGGGGAGTTCTCCTGCTGTAGCCAAGTGCCTCACAGTTGGGTCTAGTCTGATCTTTGTTGGAAGGAAGGGGAAATAGGGGATCTTCTGTTACCCATGACAATATTAGGGGGGGGATTTCTGGGATTTCATCTAAAATAATACTAGATGTAGAAAATATATAAAAATATTGAAGCTTGTACGTTACTAAAGCAGTAAACAGATCCTAAGAGAACGTAGCTTTTAGTCCTACAGGCATAAAGTTATGGCCTTACTTTACTAATGATTGGCATCGCTATTTATTAACTATTGCGCGGCTTCTACGGCACCTTCTTCGTTACGGTATACGTGAAGGAAGCCTGCACGAACATTTATATAACATTGCTTAATGGATGGGTTTTCTGAGCCTTTCCACAAGCTGGGGTTTCGCTCGAGCCCCACGCCGACAAATGTTATTCTATCACTTTGAACCGCAGATCACTGTAATGTAGCAGCTTTGCTTAAAATAGGCCCCTGAGCCGGGCCAAAGAGCGTCGACTACTATAGATGGTGAGGCTGTCTGACTGTAGAGTTGAAAAAAGACAGAAGTACGTTGCTAAGTGGCTTCGTTTGCTCAAGGTCAGCATGATCTAAAGTGAGCTCCTCCAGGACGAGGGGCCATCCTCCATGTGCCGTATATACCGTACGCCGAGTGAGAGCTGTATACTACCGTCCAGCAGAACAGTTACCCGTCCTCCAACACAACTTCTGTTGCTTTAGTAACTTTGCTCCTTCTCAGCCCACATTTCTTCCCTGCTTATATATAGCTTCTTCCTGGGATCTCGCCAGCTTCCATTATTGAATGGTGGAGGTCTTGTTTTCTTTGGATTTAGCATGTCTTGCCTTGTAACCTTAAAGAGAACCCATCCTCCCTCCGACACTTGTAGAATAACGGTATATCGCACGGCGCCGTTTCTCGGTTACTCTAGCCCCCGTTGCAAGCAGCAATCAAACACCAATGTATTAGAAGGGGTATTCCTGGACTTTTACTATTATTGATGACCTGTCTCCAGGATAGGTCATCAGTAGTTGATCGGTGGGGTCCGCCACTCAGCATACCTGCCGATCAGCTGATCGTGGGGTTCGTTATGATTGGCAGTCAAGTGGAATGGTCAACTTCACTCCAGTTGAGATCAGTGGCAGCAATGCCTCCCATTTGTCTTCTGTTTTCTCATTGTGGTCCGTGTCGGAAGTGTAATAGGAGGCGACACTTCAGCTCTGACTACTGATGACGACATCCGGCCCGTAGCACCGACAGCTCCTTCTCCCCCCCCCCCCCCAAATTGGAATGAATTGCAATAGGCTCACCCTGGAGAATCGTGGCAATTCGCTATGGTTCTCCGCTCGTGGACAGGGGGGGCTGCGCTTTCCATAGCAACGCTATGGAAAGCGTGCATTGCGTTCCCCGCAGCCGGATTATCGCCGCGTGTAACGCAATCCAAAAACGCCTAAATGTTTCTCTGCACCGGCCCCCAAGGCTTCTGCAGAGGTTTTTGCCATTCGTCCTTCAGTCAACCAATGGCCTTCGCGGTTATGTCTGCATGAATTGGCACGCCACTGTTGAGGCCTTTGAACGGCTGCAGCTGTCGTGTGAGGGGCGAAGGCTTGCGATCAAGCATCCCATTTAAAAAGTTTGCAGCGTTTTTGTTTCTTTTTTTGGACTTTCTTTTGTACGATTATCTGCTTTTTGGCAGGTTTAGAAGCACTTTGGAAACCCCTCTCAAATAAGTTTGTGTAAATGTGCTCGGAGGAGTCAGGCCAAATCCTCATTTTAGATGATTGTGACCTTTTTGTGTTTAGCCCCCTTTAATAAGGTCCCTATAGTAATGCATACATGCGATGTCTCCTTGCACCGTACCCAGCCAGTAAGCCATTTCTGATTGACCGCTTCCGGTGCTTCAGACCCTGCATTTTCCAGCGATACCGTCATACTTTGTTTTCCGGCAAACATTTATTTTTACCGTTTCCTTTGGCTGAACGGCCAAACATGGCAGTTAGGAGGGGAAAAAAAGTAGTCGGTTGCCTAATCTATCCTGCAATGTGAGCCGCCTGTGTTGTAATAGATGAACTTGAAGCAGTTCTGTATATTGGTGTCTGGAGGAATGCGGGGAATGTGTTGTTGCCTGTAAATGGTCTGTACCTAAGATTCCTGCCGCGATCGGCCAGTTAACCTCTAAGCTGCTGGAAATGTTCAAGATCCGTGCCGGCACAGTTTAGAGACCGACTATGTGTTTATCTGTGTAATTCAGAATGTGAAGTCTCGTCTCTATTGGGGGGCAGTGGGGAGTAACACCCCTTCAGCTCGCTAACATCTATTAAACTTTTGCACACATGTTTATACGGCACAAATATTTTGCCCAACTTGCGCCTGTCATCACTCAGATCGTTTGCCGTTGGCGGTCACAATATAGTATCCCCGGTCTCAAACACAATTTCTTAGGAAACCAGTCCACATAGCAGCATGTTTGTAGGGTGTGGAAGGAAACTACGAGTGTCTGAAGGAAGTCAGCACAGAAATGGGAGGACATACACAATCCATGATGACGATGCTCAGCTAAGCAGCAGAAGTGATCGGTGTCACCCACAGACAGACATATTCTATGTCCATATAACATATGGACCCATTAGAAGAAATCACAGCATCTCCGGTTCTGGTCCGTATCGCGGACAACAACAGGACATGCAGTATCTACTATCCGTGTGCTGTCTGATGCAAGTTGGACCCAAGAGACTCAGGCGCAAATCGCCTATGGCCATGTGAATCCGGCCTAAAGTGACCAAGTGACCCTCTGGTTTCTGGGACCGGACCGGAGGGGAGGGTAGTTATATTACTTGCTGCTGATCTTCTATGATACCCCTCTGATCCACCATTCCTGGTTCTGTTTTTAGCTGTCTGAGATGGCTGATGCAGTCTTCAGACTACCTAATCCCCACAGTGCATTGGTAGCGTTGGCCTATCAATGCACTACACCTGCTCTCCTATTGGCCAGCACCGCTCCCATGATCAGTACTGGCCTATCAGAGAGCAGTGTGCCTTAGGTAGCTAGAAAATTGCAGTGGCCATCTTGGACGGCTGAACAGTGGATCAGAGGGACATCCGCATAGAAGGACACAGTAGGGTAATATATTCTCCCTTCTTCAATCCAAGAATAGAATTTTATCCTGAGGGTCGCTTTAAGGTATTCTCTTCTCAGACACCGTATTGCATAAATGGGCATTCTCTAATCCTGTCCCGAATCACTACCACAGGTGGCCAGGAGTGGAGAAATGGCCGAACTGGCTGTCTACGCTGTTTCCGTAACTCCGATAGAAGTGAACGAAAGTTATAGACACCGTGAAGCATAGGGTGCTACATTGTATTCATCACTCGGGATTTACAAAAACAATGTAGCTCACTGTGCTATGTTGTTCCTTTAAGGGGGGTTTCACGTTTGCATCGAGGATTCTGATTTCCTCCTAAGGGGAGCAGAAAAGGAGACGGTGCGATTGCTTTCACACAGGAGCGATAATCGTTGGGACGACCATGGGGTGCTTAAGCGCTTGACAATCATCATGTGTAAAGGTACCCCAAGTCAAGCGTTGCAAACTCCCGCGGCAGATCTCCCTCGCGGGAGCCGCTGCCGATTCTCCGCCGGTCAGCCCTATCTGATAGATTGGCTGGCCGTGGAGAATCGGGGCAATTAGCAGCATGCTACAAATTGCTCTCTGCGAGCATTGCTATGGAAAGCGGCCGACGTGATTCGCCGGCGGTTTACCGCCGGCAAAATTACTGCTGTGGGCGGGGCTTAAATGTAAATTGTAAAATGGTAGTTAAAGGGAACCTGTCAGGAACTTGCAAGATGGCATGAAGTAGCAACAGACACGCCGATTCCAAGGAGGAAGGTTTAGTAGATTTGGAGCACCTACATAGAGAAAGCAGAATCTACTAAACCTTGCCCCGTAAGAGACAGACCACTGGCATCAACGTGTCTCGGCAAAGGGCAGCATGAAGTACCCCACAGGTTCCCTTTAGGTTGCTGACTGCTTAGACCAGCACTGGAGGCTTTTCCTTCCATACATGATTATCTGCTTTTATGAAAGAAGGGCTCAGACTGGTTGCTTTGCACAACATTTGGACTAGATTTCATCCATATTGGAGCGGTTACTGCAGTGTATTGATATGTTCGTCTCCAATGGCCGTCACACCTATTCGAGTTAGAAATAAAATTCGTAGAAGAGAACTAAGTTGAGAAAAAGTGGCCCATTCCTAGTAATATATCTTGATAAGAGGAGCACCTAGGGGTCCGTTAATTACGTTGCCATTAAACCCGTCTAAGAAGGCCGCCTGCCCCTTCCTCTTTGCCAGTGATGGTAACCCTCACAACGTGATCTAATGTATCCTCCTATTCTTCACACTACACAGATTAAAAATGCACGGTTCAGATGTGATGCGTCCCTTGCGCTTCCCGCTGTCACAATTGAAAGTCAAGTCGTCCTCCGAGACCAAACTACTTTGTTTTGACGGCCGGACCGGTCACCATCCAGGCCGATTGCTCTCGAAAAGACAAATGGGTCCGCGTAGCTCAATGTACCGTAACATCTAGCACTTTACAGAGCAGATTAAATGCTTTTGCAGCAGGGATTGCCTCCAGTTCACGGCCCTGTGCAGACCGGTATTGTTGGCCATATTATTCCCTACACTTCAGCATTTTCATTTAGATATTGGCAGAGATTCGGGCTCCCATGATTCCATTAGCTGAACGAGCCTTTCAGGCATGCATGGCCACCCGCCAAGGCATTGGTCAGTAAATAATTCAAATGGCAGCTGGGGTGTCTAGCTTCTATTACCGGGGCCGACACTGATAACATGGATTATTTTGACAAGGCTTTCATAGAAGTCTGTAGTTTGGATAATATTCTGCAGTACATCACACGTTTAGTGCCAGATTGCCTTAACCCTTAAACTACCTTCAGGTCATCAGGACCTATCTAGTCGTTAGATCAGGAAAAACTTTTTTTAGTTCACGGCAATATTTAATTTTGCTAATAGACTATGGTTTATTTATTGGGGTTCTTAAGTTACCTAACTTAAGTCGGACTTATTGGTTGTGTTCACACGCTACGGGCGCCCAATGCATTCGGTCCTGGCCCCTAAAAAATCAAAAGGAAACAACAGCAACACTCTTAATGACTTTTGGGTGGTTTCATACACTTTTTTTTTTCTCTAAAAGGAAGTTTTCTAAGACCGGCATTGCAAGTACTCATATTCCCGACCTCCTGAAGGATGGAAGGCTGAGTCAACCTTGAACCGGCTACCTGAATCATGCGGGAACTTGCATGCTCAGGTCGTGAGCGAGAGCTTAGGACTGCATACTGCTGCCTTAACACTCCTCGCCACGTGAGGCCCCTGCTATCGATCGCCTATCCTTCGATTTGATGGGGGTCCATTCCTTGGGACTTCTATCAGTAAAAAAAGATGGAGGGAGGAAACAAATTTTCAGGGTGGAAAACACAGTCGATACGTTGAATGGAGGCAGTGTGGTACGCTCCCCAGTGACTTCCCCCATCCACATGCTATGGTTAGCAGTTGACTGCATCGTTTGCCTAGGCTCCAAAAATATAGACCTTTTTTATGTTTTATTGTGGAGACACAATAATTTCAAAGTTTTTATAGTTAAAAAAGAAAAAAAAAAGTTTTCTCCTTTCCAGAGAGAGCGCCTCTCCAGTCCACAGGCTGTGTCTGGTATTGCAGCTCATCCCTAATGGCTCGCATGTCACCCAGCTGCAGCGCGTGCGGGGTCTCGGCGGGAGCTGGCACATGGTGAGAGATACAACGTGTGCAGCTCATTGTGCCTGCGATGTGGCAGCCAGCAAGAGAGTTGGTTAAATGTAACTTTTCGGTTATCTAACACTTCTGCTCGACTGTTGCAAAACAAAGAAGCCAATGGAAACTGTCACAGTATGCCAGCGCTCGGCGCGATGAAAGAGCCGTCAGCTGGATCCTCGATGGAAAGCGCAGCTTTGTTGCAGAGACGTAATACAAGTGTTGCATGTGGTATACAAGTTATCTATCGGTATATTGGGCTGCTTTCACATGGAACGTCTGTTCGCAGATCCGGCGCAAAATACCGGGAGACAAAGTCCTGCACGCACGCTGGACAGCAGAGTGAAACCGAACGAACCCCATTGTAGTCATATGACCGATCCTGTTGGCCAGGGGGTTCCCCTTTCCTGCTCCCATAGCGGAACCCCCAACACAGATGTGAAAGCAGCCCAAGCGGTGATGTGGTTTGTCACTGCAGTGCGGTATTGCATACACTTATAACTATGGGAAGGCGCAGTGAGAGTTGTGGACTGGGCTACCTGTGGTTAGTGGTCCGACACAGAACTGACATTTGGGGTGACCTCAGTAGCGCCAACCTTTTATGGGGTTATCCGGTGGGGGGAAAAAAAAAAAAATTCCGAGGTGCTCACCATGCTGTCCCTATCATTTGCTTCCCAGTTCCCTAAGGCCCTCCACTTTTGCTGCCAGTGATGACATCACCCATTCCAGGGGCATGTGTTCGCTTGTAGCTTTATTAGCTGCATTGATCACACGCGCCAGTGTTCGAATGATATTGCTTTGTGTTGAAGAACTATGGAAAATCAGGTGCTGGTGGATGTTGTTTTTTTGTTTTGTTTTTTTAACTGCACTTTGAGAAACTTTCAAAAAGTTTTATTTATTTTTTTTTTTTTAAACCTCCTGGCATAGAACTTTAGACGGACCACATATGGTCCGTCTTAGCACTGGTTCAAAGTATTGGGTGGTGGGAGGACTCGCCGGACTTGGGGGTTGTGTGCCACAATTACAAGTTATCCCCTATAACTTTCTGATCTGTGGGGGTTTCACTGCTGAGACCCCCTGCCTATCTCAAGAACAGGGGTCCCATGTCTCCTGTTCTCCTCACTGTGGGGTTACTGCTCCTCCCACAGTGAAGAGGAGATTGAATGGCGTGTTGGTCGTGCAAGCACACTAGCATTCTATTCACTTTCAGTGGAGTTGATGATGTACATGAGTGGCACACTCCTGGGTATTTCCATCAGCCCCATTTAAATGAATAGAGCCAGTGCATGCATACTCGGCCAGCGCTCCATTTGTAGTGACGTCATTGTGGGGCGAGAAGCAACCCCGCAATAATAGGCAGAGCATGGCATGGGGGTCCCGTTGTAGATTGGCATGGTCTCAGCAGTTACATTTCCCTCGCTGCCATAATGGACCTTTTACATGGACCAATTATTGGGCCTGAGTGTTCCTTCCCGACAATCAGGCTGGATATAGGAACACGTGATCAGCTACTGCCTGTTCATCAGCTTGTCTATGGGACATACAAATGCAGGGAGATGTACAGCTGGCCTAGGGGGGTGAACCATCACATTAGCGAGTGTCAATTCGGCACTCGTTTCAGCAGGCCAAGATTTTGGCACTTGTGAAAGATTGTACGGTCCTCGTAGGTTATCAGATTTAGGGACCGGGACTTTGGAGACATTTGTCACTCTCCGTGTAGACCAGTTGTACTATTGCTCCTCTGTTACATCAATGGTTCTTCAGATGGGTTATGTAATCTGGATATTTGAGGTAGTCGCAGCGATGCAAACTCTATAAGTACCTGTACGATGGGATAGGAGACCCTTCTCACTCACTGGGCCTCATCTGGGGAAAGCGCCGGTGTGTGTCGGACTTCTCTTGCATGCCAGGTTTCCGCATTTCGCTTGTAAACGTGTTTCCCAGCACCTTCCATTAGGAGCCATTGTTTACTCCTACATGGAACAAGCAGTTCCTGCGGTTGGCCAGCGCTAAAGTGTATATTTTGGCTGCATCAGGCCTCTGTGTAATCAGATAGTTGAGTTGCTCCACCAGAAGTTTATACGTTTGCCAAATTGTCATCTCACAAACCCACACTAATGTGGAGCTCCGTGGCCTCTCCAGGGGGCTTATATTCTGGCCTAACTCTTGATAAACCCAAACTCTGCAGCGACCCGGAGGAATATGTCAGGAAACTAAGACTGAAAGAGTTCTTCCAAGACGAGGAGGAAACAGGACTTTCAAGCACCCGAACAAAGGAGATGTCCTCCACCTGGTTGCAAATATATTGACTCCTTTAGGCCCCCTGCACGTGGCAGAGCCGGATTGTGCATGTGGAATCGTGCAGCAGCGGCAGCGATGGCTCACCGTCACACTTGCGCAGTACAGATTTTTTTTCTTCTTCTTTTGTTCAGTGCGGATGGGCCGCAGGTCGGATGGCTTCGATTGACTTCAATGGAAGCCGTCCGTGCGGAGCCCACATGAAAATAAAGAATGCTGCGATTGTACCTCCGCAAGTGGAAATCGCAATGGATTGCCGCTCGTGTGTAGGAAGTAACGGCAGTATTTGCTGCGGATTCGCAGTGCAGATGCTGACCACGGAAAGGAAACCTTTAACATCAATGTGCAGGAAAGAAGGGCCATCGATACCCTCGAAAACAACAAGAAAATCGCCATTAAAACTGCAGATAAAGGTGGCGCTATAGTCTTTATGAATACATCAGACTACATGAAGGAAGCAGGCAGAACGCTGACGGACACCAGATACTACACCAAAGTGGATCAAGACCTGACTCAAAACTTTTTGAGGAAATTGAGAAGGGTCATCAGAAGTCTTGGATTCGACAAAACCTTTGGACGCCAGGTTTAAAATATTGTACATGCTTCCCAAAATACACAAAGCTAGCAATCCAGGGAGGCCACTTATCTCAGGTGTTTCAACCCTCACTGAAAAAATCTCAAGATGGGTAGAAGGTGTCCTCAAACCACTGGTGAGGAATACAACCAGCTACTTGCAGGACACCATAGCCTTACTGAATAGACTATCAACCATAGGTCCCCTCCCCGATGGCGCCATCCTGGCCACCATGAATGTGGAATCCTTGTAGTCTAACATCCCACACGAAGATGGACTGACCGCCTGCCAGGCACACCTTGAGGCCAATGGGGTTGCCTCTGAATCAGTGTTACAACTCGCGAGATTCATCCTCACACACAGCTATTTCTCCTTTGGCAAAGAGACATACCTTCAACTCACCAGAGCTGCCATGGGCAGTAAAATGGCATCGCAATATGCCAAGATTTTCATGGCAAAACTGGAGAGTGACTTTCTGGCTCCTGCTCCAGCAAACCATTTGCCTACTTCCACTACATTGATGACATCATAATCTAATAAAGCAAATCAAATTCCATGAGAGGTTCAATGCATTCCACCCCACCATCACCATAAACCTGACATCAAGCTACTCCTATACAGAAACAAACTTTTTGGACACCACTATAAAAATTTGAAACAACTCAATACAGACATCCCTATACCGAAAGCATATTGATTGACCCTCATACCTCAGATGGTACAGTTTCCACCCCAAATCCATTAAAAAGTCCATCGCTTAAAGCTAGGCCATCAGATACAAGCGGAGTTCATATGGCATGTATTTACATTCCACCTCATGAGGAAAGTTGACATGTCGGCGCAGTTTGTGAATGTGGATTTACCCAATTGGATGAGTCTAAAGCCCCATTTTCACACAATGATTATCGCTCAGAATTTACTCAAACATCGGCTTTTGACCGATAATCATTGTGTGTAAATGCTTATATCTTTCACTCTTTGGCTGAACAATAATTTTTAAGTGAACATAAAATCCATCATTCAACCAGAGAGAAGATAGCACAGACCACACACTGCGTTCTGCACAGAGCAGCTGATTACATTGTATTCAGCTGACAGCCCCTTGCGAGAACAAAGGAGCTGTATGCAGAGAACAGACCACCACCTGCTGTTCTCGGCAAACATTTTCTGGTGGCTTATTTACATGCAAATGAAGCTGATAAAGTGATAATGGGCATTAGTGCCCATTAGTACTTTATGCAAAATGATCACTGAAACTGTCAATCTTTCAATCATTTGGGAGATTGTTTTTACATGTAAATGAGCCTTTAATCAGCTTTTGAGTCCACGGCCTATTAAAATGCAAAACTGCTGCAGAACTCTGTAGTTGAGCCCCTAGCCATGTTCATATGGTGAAATTTATCATGGCTTTAATGCGAAATCTGTACCGATTCTGTATGCTATGGATCTCAAATCTGCTTCATGAAAAATTTGACTTCAAATGCAAATCTGTGACGGAATTTCTATGCTTAGCCTTGGCTTTCTGCTGCGAATGATGAGGGAGATCTGTGTCAGACTTTTCCCAAGTGGGCTACATCCGTGTGAATATACCCTTGGGTTCCTGCAGCTGATGATGCCGTGTGAACATTGTCGTCCAGCTGCAACTGCCCTCATACTATATTATACATTGTTATCTCATCTGTTCATCTAACATACAGCTTGTTATTACGCATGTCTTAATATTACATCTGACAAGCCTTGTTCCCCTGCAAATTCAAAGTTTTCATTTCATTATTATATTTTCAGGGACATTATGTCTGATTTCTTTGGCCTTCCTTCTAGGACATGCCCCCCCCCCCTCCCTGCACTTTTTGGCCTCTGTAACTTCCAACTTGCTTGCTGTGAGTTCCTATAGTCATCAGACCGCTTGCAGAAGACCCCGCTTCCCGCTTTGCTCCCGCCCTGTGTGTAGATCCAGCAGTCGAGCCGCTCGCCCTCCACTGGTTGTCATCCGTCTTGTAGAGCAGAGACGTTCCTTTGCCAGAGACATTTCCTGACTGATGCAGAGGAATTTTCCATGACACCAATTTCTCGTATTTTACATAGAAAGTTCTCGCTTCCCGCATCACAATAGCTGTAGATTACAGTGTGGGAATCGGGGCTCCTGCTCACGTTACTTCCTAGAAAGTTTAGTATTTTGGACAACTCTAGTTTGGCTAAAATATTCGGGAATTGCAATCTGATCTCCAACCCCGTATGCCAAAATTGTGCACTTAAATGCTCGTTTCTTGCAAGAAAACTGCTGGGTATTTTTTTCGGATTACGTAATTTCGAAATGTATTATTATTTTTCTTTCATTCAGGCATGTTTTCAATCCAGGCGCACACCTAAACCCTCAGTGTGGCGTGTTCCGATTGGGTAGAAGGCTCGGGGAACTCTGTTCCAGGTCATGTCCTGAAGCTTTGATGAGAGGATTACTTTGAGAGTTTCGGGAAGAGATGAGGAGATTTTAGGACAAATTCTAACATGTTGCGCTCGTGCTTTCAAGGAGGTTCATAACATGTTTATAAAAGCTGGTAATCCCGGTTATCGAAATATTATTGCACATTCTTCCTTTAATACTATTTTTTTTTACATTCAGATGGTAAAATTTGGTTGAGAGGGACTTGAACCTCTGTTTGATGTCATGGTCAACTTACACGGAGAGATGTGATCCTTCTCTCCTTTCCTTGGAGTGTGATAAGTGGTAGCTGTCAGATATCACGGATCCTGGAGGATATTGCGTGCGCTCATGTTTAGTTGCAAAAGTTTCAAAGTTTCCCAAAGTCGAAGGTTCGTCTACAGTCCGAAGGGCCCCATTAGAGTTTAGTCCTCTCAACCGGCTGATCATGGTGAGGCCAGATGACTTTTTAATGGGGACGGCTCAACTGTCCCCCTACAGATGATCCCAGGGCAAACCAGGACCATGGATGTTGAATTTGTATATCCAATTCTTTGTCCCCGCAGAGATAAGTTGCTGCCAGAGGTGTCTAGCTTCGGCGTAACTCTCTAAGCACACGGACGTTCGGCCCAGTCGACCGTTCATGTGTATGGGGGAGCTGGGAAAGTGGCTCTTGGACAGTCCAACCATTGTTGAAGGTGCGTGAGAATCTCTAGTCCTGCTATGGATACAATTGGCTACAGGGTAAATCTCTGCCAGTTTGTTACAATGTATCATTCTGGAGTCCAGGCTACTGAACTTCGTTGGTTGGCATTGACTGAGTACAAAAGTATGGATTTGTGATTAGGACTAGATCTCTACAGGTATTGATATGGCTGTTGGAAAATTCATGTGTTTACACCAGAATTCTGGCTTAAAAAGGCCTACTTGCTGAAAAGTTGCAAATTTTTGTGCATTTTTTTTTTGTTTAATGCCTTCCCCACTTCTTGGGCTTGGCGGGAGGGTCAGGCCTGCTTGGGGCTTGGCAGATTCATTATAATTTATGCCAAAAACTAACGTTACCACTTCATCTTGGCTCAGTGACGTCCCATACACAGATCACATGGGCTAGGAGCGCATAGTCTTATCCCAGCATACAGTACAAAACTTGTCATGTTGCGTTTCAATGGGGATCGGTCGCACAAGATTGGCTGCAGGGATCATAAGACCCCCAGGGAGTGCGGGAGCCCCAGTGCTGGAGTAGTCAGCGATCTACTAGGTAAGTAATGCTGCAGATCCGCATGTGGATTCAGCCCAGAGGATGCAGTTGCGGTTTTTCCAATGTGGAATCTTCATTAAGAAGTGATATGTGATTATTATTTTTTTTTTTTTGTACGTGGATTTCTGGTCCCTGCATCCTTAAAAAAAAAAAAAGTTCATGGTGAGAAACTCCGTGTGAACATGGCCTTAGTAGAATTTGGTGCGGAGAACTGTAGACCTCTTTAAGTGTTTTCTTAGCCCCCGTTTTTAGCTTATATCTGATCTAATAGCTCCAATGCTGAAGAACGACGTACGAGAGCCAAGCGCTCTGCGCAGCACGGACGCTTTACTGCGCCGGAGCCGGAGAAGCAAACAAACTCATAACTTCTGGATAATTCTATTTTTCCAACCAGGGGGACGCTTTAACTCCAGCTGACTTTTCTTACGATCAGAAAGATATTTCCCATGGGAAAATCCCTGAGATTGTAGCAAAACTATTCTTTGTGTACATGATTTACAGGAACATTCGGATATCTCATGTGAGATCTTGGCCAAATCTTGATCCACAGCCATCATTAAGTAAGCCTGCCCCCTCCCCCCTCAGCGGTATACATATAGAATGGCTTCATCGCATCCAGATCTGAGAACGCTCCTTTCTCTCACAAATAAAAACTTTATGAATTAAAAGTTTTGTTGTTTTTTTGTACTTTTCACTCCATGATATAAATAGCTTGTTGTTCCCGGCAGTGACCACTTTCTCCTATCGCTTACTGAGAGGATATTTTTGGAGAGGTCCTCCTCCTCCTGTTTTGGACATAATGCCAAATTGGTGTCGACTGTTTTTACGTGAATCACATTTGTGCCGTCTTTAAGTCTTTTTATGTTTCTACATCGATGTAAAACTTTTTTTCTCCTTTGAACCGGAGGAAGCCGCTGGGTCGGGTATAATCTGCACTTGTTGTGTAAATAATCCGTCCTACCCAAATAGCCGACATGTGCCGCTGCTCCTTGTATTTAGGGCGGCCGGTCTGAAGGCTTTATTTACATTGCTCTATTCTTTCCTGTTGTCTCCTCCTTTGGCACCAAGAATAACCGAAGCCGAGGAGCTATGGCACCATCAGGAATGTTTAGAAGCGACGGGCCCGGACCGCGCTCCTTTTTACGGAATGTATGTGGTCCCAAATTATCCTCAAAATATAAAGGCTGGATTCCTCCAGGCGAACATTTGCTGTCCTGCGCCGCCGCATACATATATATCCCCTCCCAAATTCCTCAGATCTGTATAAAGTGAAACGCTCTGAATGCCAATTTATATATAGTGTCGTGTAACAGGGTCTGTGGTTTCCTGAAAATAAGACACTGTCTTATATTCATTCTTGCCCCAAAAGAGGCACGGTGTCTTATTTTTTGGGGGTGTCTTTATACTCTCCGTGCAGGTGCCGCCCCTCTCGTTGCTTTCCGTACGAGCCTGCATTCTTCCTTGTTGTCCTCCGCAGTGACCAAGCATTCTCTTCCTGGTAACGTGGGATGAATACCCCGCCTCCAGCAAGAGAATGCTGTGATTGGCTCAGGACCTCAGACTGAGCCAATCACAGCCGGCACTTGATGAGCCAATCACAGCCATTCAGTGAATGACATCACAGATTGGCTGTGATTGGCTCATGAAGCGCCAGCGGTCCTCAGCCAATCACAGCATTCTTATACTGGAGGCGGGGTATTCAACCCACGTTACCAGGAAGAGTGCTCGGTCATCGCGGAGGACGACAAGGAAGAATGCTGGCACGTGTGGAGAGTAGCGAGAGGGACGGACCTGCGAGGTGAGTATTTATTTATTTTTTTCCATGTAGTGTAGCTAGGGCTTGTTTTCGGTGGAGGGCTTCTATTTTAAGCCCCCCATCTGCCCTTCCAAAATCAGGGTAGGGCTTATTATCGGGCTATAAGTATACAGTCAGGGAGGATGAACTATCATCTTTCATTATAACTGTATGACAGGAGCCTCTGATCATCAGCAGTAATGATGATAGGAGTTTCTGTGTCCACCCTGTGAAGGACCTCTTTGG
The DNA here is from genome assembly GCF_035609145.1 of Eleutherodactylus coqui. NCBI lineage: Eukaryota > Metazoa > Chordata > Amphibia > Anura > Eleutherodactylidae > Eleutherodactylus > Eleutherodactylus coqui. Next base: position 112,375,319 of record NC_089847.1, read on the forward strand.
TACAGTTCATGTAGTATCATCATACAGGATTTCTGGTGACTGAATGTCACAATGAGATCACATGACCTACCTGAAGAGAAGGAGTTAAGGTATATTCAGATGGAAACGAATAACTAAACCAGGTGATTCTAACCGACTTGCATATGCTGGGGGACTAGTTACATAAAGAGGGACAACAAATTCCATCGGGGTGGCTCTTTAAAGGGGTTGTTCGACAAAAAGAACTTATGCTGTATCCACCTAATAGAGAGTACATGGTCTGATCGGTGGGGGTCCGACTGCTGGAATCTAAGTGTCCCTGAATGAATGGAGTGGTGGTCACATGTCTGCACAACTGTTCTATTCATTCATTCTTGGAAACTGTAGGCAAGTACAAGTGCTCCACTATCTCCGGCACTCCCTTAGAGATAATTTAAGCAGTAATGCACAAGCGTGACCACTCGGGGATGCTTGTGATCGGTAGGGGTTGCATAGGTCAGACCCCCACCTGATCACATTCTTCATTCCCTTTCCTGTGGATAAGTTCTTCTTGCGGAACAAGTCCTCTACAGAATGGGTCCCCCATTGAACAACCTCCCCTATTTCCCAGAGTGAAGAGAGGCTCGCTCTGTAAGACCAACCCTGTTTGAGCATTATACAGATAGCCTATCCATTTCACTGGAAGCTGTGTAATACTTGGTTTCCCCTGCGGAGGTGCTGCAGGGGAATTGGACAGTTGCTGCCAGGTTCCCCAGAGATTTACAGCTGATCACTGCATGATTCAGCAAGGGTCACAACAAAGCAGAGGCTCTTTTACATTCCTTAATCTATTTTTTGTGTTTGCTGAGGGCTGCATTATCAATTCCTTATCAGTTAGTAGTCGCCTTCCATGAATCCTGTTTATGTGCAGGATCCTGTGACTAGCCAGCGGCGCCCTGACACAGCCTTCCTCATTCTTCGTCATCATCCTCTCTTACAAACCATTGTATTTAATTGCAATATAGGACAGCTACAGAGATGACAAGCTTGATGGGCAGCCTGGAGCTAAATCCTGGGATTACGCCGGATTCACCAGAGAAGATCAGTTGCAAGCCTTAAAGAAGCTGAAATTGAATTGTTTATTTGATGTAATGTAGTAATTTCTGCCCCTGGACTGACACTCTAGTTCTTCCTTTTTGGGGCTGCTTCAATGTATTTTTTGGGGCTGCTTTAATATATTTTCCGTTACGTCTGATAATCCAGCACCGAACATCCCGCTGATATATTAAAGGAGTTTTCTTGGACTCCAATGTTTATCTTTCAGGATAGGTTATCTGTGTCACATTGTTGGGGTCCGCAATTCAGAATTCACAGTGGGCTTACAGATCCTAAAAGACTGGGATCCACAGAGAGGATCTGAAACGGAACTTTTATTTGTGTGTCTAATTTAAAACAAAGGCAGATAGTGTTTCCCCCAAAGTAAGACCCTGACTTATATTAATTTTTGTCCCAACGCAGAGGCTCTAGGTCTTATTTTTTGGGGAAGGTCTTATTATACCTACCTACCTAGCTGGCTCGGTGCAGGTTCCTCTTGCTGCTCTCCGGTGCTCCGGCGTGCTTCCTGCAGTCCTCAGCCGCTCATACAATATCACTTCCTGGTTGATATTCATAAATCCCGCCTCCAGGAAGCGATGGCTGTGATTGGCTGAGCAGCAGTCGAAGAACCAATCAATGCAACGCAGGATAAACCAAATAGAAAGCTGCAGATCCCCCCCCCAGGCAATGATGGGGGATCGACAGACATGCGGGAGGTACACAATAAAGGCGATAAGTGCCGCCTCCCTGCCAAACCGCATTAGTAGAATGCTGGTCTCCTCGTGCTGTGAAACAGCCACGGTGCCCCGAGGTGACCAAGTGGTGTTTTAATGGGGGTCCAGGCTGGCAGCACCGAGGTAACTGACCCCCAAATAGCCTGGCAATCTTGAACTTCAAAAATTAAAAATGGTAGCGCAAATCTAGGGTAGTGCAAATGGATAAAAAAATTAGCGCTAAAACTAACTAGCGTTCAGGCTCAACGCGTTTCTAGTAGACTTATCTGTCTCGCCCTCAGGAGCCACAGGATGTTGTGAGTAAACTAATAAACCAGGTGATCAGTGCCGTCTCGCCCAGATGGTCGGCGGACGGTCTGAATGATGATGCCCATTTATTTATCTGCTCTTGTTTGAAATTAGATGCACAAATAAAAGTTACGTTTTTTTAGATCCTCTTTGGGTATCCCCGTCCGCAATTCAGAACCCCCCCCACCAATCGGCTACTTTGAAGAGACCGTAGCACTCAAGTGGGCTTCACAGTCTTTTCTTGGGCTAATGACATCGCATTCATTCGTCTCGTAGCCTGACAGCGGCTTAAAATTTTGGCTTATCTGCTCCACAGCTCTGCGTATGGGGGGTCTTTTTTGTTTATAGGCCAATAAAATAGTTTAAAGGGGTTGTCCAGTTGTTAACGATTGATGGCCCATCTGAAGGTTGCTCGCTGGACGGATGTACATATGCACTGAACGGATTTCTGCAGGAAGCAAATAGCGCCGTTCCCACTGCCGTGGCCACACTTGGTATTACAGGTAAAGTTCCAATCAAAGTGACTGTAGTGAGAACAGAATACATAAGCACGCTGGCCCAGTGAGCAGCTGATCAGTGGGGGTTCCAGGCGGCAGACCCCCACCAATATGCTATTAAATATTAGATCATTAAATATGAAAGCTTATTAAAGGGGTATTCTAAAAGTAGTAATTGGAAACGTTAGGTAAATTTTAATGTTGCCCAGTCCCCTCTTAACGACCTTTTATAAGGATAGGCCATCAGTCGTTTACAAGGACAAGCCCCTTAAGTGGTTTCATGTGCCTCTCAAGCACCACGCTTCACATCTTGAGTGTTTTAATTCTCATTTTTCTAAAATTGGGTTTACAGGAAGCGGTTCTATCTGATAAAATGTTCCATTTTAGGAGGAAATGGTGAAGTCTTGTGATATGAAGCGGTGAGCTGCGGACTGTTGGCTTCACATAGCGTTCCTGAACACGGACCACATTACAGATCCTCCTCATACCTTGGCATGTTCTTCGCATGGACAGCGGCACTAAGTCTCTGTGCAAGTGGAAGATTCTTCGCTGACTCGGTCATTAGTATTAAGGTGCGAGTAACGAGGCGACTTTTGGCAAAATGACTTTTCACAACAGAACTTGTTGATGGTTAAATGTGGCGGATCGCCTGATGTTACGTGGAATTAAGTCTGCTGACTCTCCCATAAGGCAATGTGTCACGCCGGACGGATGCGCTGCGGAATGTCAACAGGGCAGTTCACAAACCATCCTGCAATCTGCAAACCATTAAAGGGGTTGTCCCGCGCCGAAACGGGGTTTTTTTTTTTTTTTTCAATAGCCCCCCCCGTTCGGCGCGAGACAAACCCGATGCAGGGATAAAAAAAAAACAAACGGATAGTACTTACCCGAATCCCCGCGCTCCAGTGACTTCTTACTCACCTTGTGAAGATGGCCGCCGGGATCTTCACCCTCGGTGGACCGCAGGTCTTCTGTGCGGTCCATTGCCGATTCCAGACTCCTGATTGGCTGGAATCGGCACACGTGACGGGGCGGAGCTACGAGGAGCCGCTCTCTGGCACGAGCGGCCCCATTCAGAAGACAGGACTGCGCAAGCGCGTCTAATCGGGCGATTAGACGCTGAAGATTAGACGGCACCATGGAGACGGGGACGCTAGCAACGGAGCAGGTAAGTGAATAACTTCTGTATGGCTCATAATTAATGCACGATGTACATTACAAAGTGCATTAATATGGCCATACAGAAGTGTATAACCCCACTTGCTTTCGCGGGACAACCCCTTTAACTCATTGTCCATTCTGGATTTGGGGGCGTTTTCTCAGCTAATGGTGCGTTTTGGGTTTTTTTACGCCTTAAGTGTGTTTTGCTGTTTGGGAATGCAGCCTTAAAAGGTGTTTTCCGGGCACAAAATGGAAATTCAAGAAAATGCTGAAATCTGGTAGAGCTACATAGTGACCACCTTTCACCTGGCGCTCCGGATGTTGTTGTTCATTATGTGCAGCCGCTGATCTGCCGCTATTCACACGCATCTCTTCTGCCCAATGCACATGGCCGGGTCTGATTCCGCATGCAGGATCTCACAGCAGAATCCACCCCGGTGTCCGGTCGGTGACCACTGCGAACCCCCTGCGGACCTGTCCGCAGTGTCTTCATCTGTAATGCGGATGTGCAGTACAGATGACGCCACGCCGTCACTAGGCGATCACGAGGATCTGACTGCCTCCATTGACTTCAATGGAAGCCGTCCACATGGAAATCATGCTAAAATAGTGCATGCTGCTACTGATTTACGCTCGTGGACATGGAAAAGCGTTTTTGCATGTCGATGGGCAGTATTTGCTGCGGAATCTGGAGGCAGACGCCCGTTTCGGATTCCGCAGTACTAATACACCCATGTGCATTAGGCCTTCCGCAGTAAACACGGCAGCTGACTGCTACCTACAACTTCTAGGTTGCATACCAGTTTGTCTCCCCATCAGGCATATATCCCTATTCAACACCACCTCTACTCGAGCCAACCTAAACAACCAATCACAGTGAATCAGCCAACCAATCGCTGTGAATGAGTAAATCCAAACAACCAATCAGGTTGCGAATGGTGTGGAGGTGGGGTTGTAAAAAGCTAATATGCCCCCGCCAGCACTGTAGCTCCGCCCACAGCTCACAGGTCCTGCAAGTTACCAGTCTCCCTCTTACTTCCGAATTGTACCTGAGCAATACACCGCAGTGCTTCCGCCCCTGTCCTCCCATGATGCACTGCTCACAGGATGTTGAAAGCTATGGACAGCAGAGGAAGTGGAGATATTTCTCAGGCGGAGGGTCACGTGACATGGATAGAAAATGCAGAAAGTAGCGAGACCGGGTACAGGGAACCTCTTACAATAAGACTTGTACATTAGATTTTACAATGTGCCCGGAATCCCCCTTTATAGGGACTTTACTGGAAGATCTCATTCAATGGGGAGTTTACAAGGGCTTCCTAATGGATAATCACAATGGGAAATTCCATTTAACTCTGGCATGTCCAGTTTTAAATAGTCAGTAGCAAAGGTCGCACTGCACATTGTCCAGAAGAGTAAATATCCTCCTCCCAGCATTTCTAAGGAGCATTTTTAGCCAAGGAAGTGCGCAAGGAGTACGCAGCGTGCCGTAATTCCAATGGACACCACATCGGCATATGTGGGGTTAAATATTCACTATTTCTGCAGGAAACATTACTGTCTAGTATTGCATCCTGCAGTAATAGACAGTTTAGGGACTTCTAAGGGCACTTTTTTACACCAGACGACTATCGGACGTGTTTTTCCACGACTTAAAATTGCTTCACAGCCACTTTGTCTTTCTGGTTGCTGCTGACCGGGACATGTGACTGCTGCAACCAATCACTGGCCACAGCAGCGACTTTCTATAGGCAGTGACAACCGAATACTTCGGAGGTGAGCACTAGAGATGAGCGAGCGTACTCGATAAGGCTAACTACTCGAGCGAGTAGTGCCTTATTCGAGTACCTGCCCGTTCGTCTCTAAAGATTCGGCGAGCCGCGGGGGAGAGCGGGGAGGAACAGAGGGGAGATCTCTCTCTGCCTCTCTCCCTCCCGCTCCCCCCTGCTCACCACCACAACTCGCCTGTCACCTGTGCTGGCAGCCGAATCTTTAGAGACGAGCGGGCAGGTACTCGAATAAGGCAATACTCGCTCGAGTAGTTTGCCTTATCGAGTATGCTTGCTCCTCTCTAGTGAGCACTGTATCTTCTGAAATCAGCTGCGGATTTTGACTCTGTTTTGGATGCGGAAATGCTACGGAACTTCCGTTATGGGCATTACATGGAATTTCCGCCACGTACAAACATACCATAATGACCCATTAGCCAAAATCTCCCCACTATATTCTCCTTGTTCGCTCCCTTCCACTCTTGGCCTCCAGTCCATCCTCCCTTCCGGGGAGAGCGGTCACATGCTTAGACACATGACCTCTGTAGCCACTCTCTGGCCTCAGATGCTGAGGCAAGGATTGGCTGCAGCAGTCACATGCTGTCTAGCACATGACCATGCTAACTGGAAGGAGGAGGGGCCGGAGGGGACTACAGTAAATGTATTTTTGTTCTTTGATGGCCTTAATTTAGCTTCCGGAACATAAAGCTGTTCTTATAGGCGCAGCCCAGGTTATGTCACCGCCGCTTGCTCGGTAATGAGTGTTTGGCGGCGGCTGAGCGCCACACGCTCGGATACATCTTGTACGCGGATGTGTTCTCGTTCTTTTTAAAAACAAAGAATGCGTTTTATTTCCGAACACGTCCTGAGGAGCTTTAAGAAATCAGATTAGAGCCAGACGGAACAGCTGCGGAGCCGCCTCTACCTGGTGCTGACAGTAACACAATACCGCTAACTAAATACACCCGCCTAGCAGATCAGCCCAACTGTTTGCTGTTCTCCAACTCCAACCCCGGCCGGTTTGGTCCAGAAGAACCACGAAGCTATTAACCTTTTGTATGCTGCACTGAATCCCCGCGCAAACGCAGAGGGAGGGCAGGACTGCGACAGCGCTCTACTGAGTGCTGCCGCATTCTAGAGTGCTGCCGACATCATCCATCAGCCTAATCTTTTGGATGGATCTGATGGACCTTAAAAAAACTTATTATTTAAGGTCGTTCATGGGTTAACTGGCTGACATTTGTTATTGCTCTGCTGTTCTGGCTCCAAGTGGAAAAATAACACTCCCCTGTTTATACAGCGCGGAGGCCTTGACATGGTACGAAAAACATATTTACGTCAGGTACACAGCAGTGCCGCGGCCAGCGAGGGGTTAATGTGGGGTTGACCTTGCATTTAGCTTAAGCTACTTCACATTCTGTTCTAATTCCTCGCTACATAACAGCGCAAGTTTAGAATTGTACTCGCTTTCCGTGCGTAGAGCCTTTCATGGAGATGCAGCCAAACCTCCCAGCGCCGTTTTCGCAGCATGTGTCGTTCCGTCAGCTGCCCCCCCCTCCCCCTATGTATTCATCATCCACAGCAAATACTAGTAGCGACCACGTGTTTTGGGTTGTGATACAGGTCTTGTTACACTAGCAGATTTTTGGCCCAGATAGGCGGAAATCAGTGTTTTGGCAAATTGGTCGGTCCTGCTGCATTTACATGGAGCAATGGGCTGTACTGTAGGTTACGCCGAATTCACAGGGTACGTTGGGATCTACCCTGACATGAAGAAAGCACAACTCCAGGAGAACTTTGCTGCCAAGTTTGATCTAGTTTATCCGTCCTGTAACCCGCCCTCCCATAAAGGACGAGCGAGTCGTGCAGCTTTGCAGCTCTTGTGAAACTGCACACAATCCAGCTGACCGCATGCGGACGAAAATATGGTCCACCCGCAGTGGCTGAATGCAACCAAACGGGCCACGTGTCCCCAGCCTCGGCATGCTGGGAGGTGTAGTTTTGCAACGGCTGCACGTTGGAGATTGCTGGTCTGAAGTATGTTGGAACTTGGCAGTTTCTGAATGCAGTAATAAGGACTTTTAAAAAAATGGGACACATTTTAACATAGTTGTCGTGGTAACGAGGTTTACGGGTCCAACAATCACCAACCTTCGATGCACGGCACCCAAGGTTCAGCTGGTATTAGTGTATCTTGACGCCACCAGGAGGTCCTGGTGGAGACAAGACTGACAGCTGTGTCTCGCCCCCTGAAGCTGATAGACTGCATAGCTGTCTCCCCAGCAGGTCCTGGCAGCCCACTAAAATTTTGCTCCGTCTCCCTCTCATCTGCTTCCTTTCTGCTGTTGCTATTGATTTGGCTTATAAGGGGTTAAACTGCTAGGATCTGAGATTTGGCTGATTTCCCATCTCCGACAGGTATTCCGCTTCCCTGATCCATTCGGGAAGCAGGAAAGGTGAATCCCCACAGCGGAACGGTTCTGTCTCTGAACGAAATTGAAAAATGCTGGATGGACCCCGTTGACTATAATGGGGGGGGCACCAGCTGGATCCGCGACAAAACCTCCAACCAGAGATTCCGACGCAGAGGTGAAAGCAGCCTTTCTCTGCTACTGGCTTTTAGGGCAGGAGCCTGTCTGTCAGTAGTCAGCCGAGCCACTGGGTGTGTAGGCTTAAAATCCATTAGTGTGGTCAGTAGAAAAAAAAGGCACATTGGGCATCACTAAAGGGCTTATCTAGCCTTTAAAAATTGTTGGCCATCAATATTTGATCAGTGGGGGTCTGCCTCTCTGGATCCCCAGCGATCAACTGATTTAAAGGGGCCCCAGCACTCGAGCGAGCGCTGTACCCTCCCCCGTGTTTACATCAGATGGTGTCAGCGCACAAAACACGTATTATTTATAGCGCCGTTCCCAGTACTCCCGACTTATCCCATTGAAGTGGGTGGAACAGGCCTGTAATATGCAGAACGGCGCTATAAATAATACGACATTCTGCGCACGGACACAATCGTAAGCGCCGGAGAGGCTGCAGCGCTCCGAGCACCCAAGGATACGCCATCGCTTCTTGTATCGCTCCAGTGCACCCAAAGTTAGAAATAACGCAACTTTTTCAATAGCTGTGACTTTAGTTCCAGTGCAGAACTGGATGTCTGATCCCGCCGTCGGACGCCCCCCCCCCCCCCCACCAGTATTGCAGCCCCCTAGGCTCTGGTAGACACCGTGTGACCCCACATAGGAAGGAATGTGCTCAGACCTGAGGCTTTATAATTGGAGGGAGCGACTAGAGCGCCGCCAAACATCTCATCTTCTTCCGTCTGTAAACATGTTCGTGTGTTCTCCTTCATGGCCATTGTTCAGCCTTTGATTAATGACGATCTCCTGAGTGCGGTAATTACAGTAGTAACTTGTGTATTTGATCTTGTGTGCTTTCAGAAGGCTTCCCACGTGGAGACGCTATGGAGATAGATTCGGAATTTAGAGGAATTCTCGGTCATTTTCTATTAGCATCCTGACATTAAAGAGGGATTCCCAATTCAGACTTCTATGACATATATCCATGGTATATACTCTAAATGTCTGGATGAGGCCTATCTCCAGATCTGATCTCCTCTGCCCTTCTGTATGCGGTGGCTGCGGTTGGCCAAAATTACGGAAACGGCTGAGCTGGTTATTTTATGTAGTTTCCGTCACTTCCGAAGAAGTAAGTAGAAGTTACGGAATCCGCTTTGCACAGCGAGCTACACTGTTACCTCGGCTACACTGTTTCCATAATTCTCATTCCCTTGTGTTGGAAACAATGTTGCACAGTCTGGTAGGCTGTTTCCAAACTCCTAACCCCCTGCTGCATACGGAGAAGTATTGCCATCCTGGCCATGACTAGCTAAGATCGGAATACAGTATACCCCTTTTAAGCTAATCACCAGATTTAATGCTTTTGACATCTCCAGCTATTGCTCACAATTTTCCCTCATACATATGTATGGTAGACTTAACATGCGTTAAGAGGGGGAGTAACCCAATGGCAGTAGCTTAAAGGGGCTTACCCGGGTCACAAGATAAGGAATAACTTTCTGATCGGTGGAAGTTTCACTGCTGAGACCCCCACCAATTCAGAGAGTGGGGATACAGTGTCCCCCATCCTCCTTATTACACCTGCCACAGTGAGGAGGAGACTGAATGGGAGCGATGGTCATGCAAGCACACTGCCACTCTATTCACGATCAGTCGGACTCCTGGAGATGTCCAAGTGGCAAGCCCTTGGGTATTTCCGTCAGCTCCATTGAAATGAATGGCCGCTCACGCTCTGACAACACTGCATGGATAAAGTGACCCCAAAATGACATGCAAAAGGGAACCCAGGACGCCCGTTCTCAAAATCGTGGGGGTCTCAGCCATGAGAACCCCACCAATCAGCAAGTCATTCCCTATCCTGTTCATAGGGATAACTTGTGATCCTGGTACATCCCTTTTAACTCCAGTGAGCACAAAAGAATCGGACGCAATGAAACTCCCCATTCCCCACCCTTCTTTCCTGTGATATCAGAGGAGCGGGGTAGATGGTTGGCTCGGTTCGGCCAAAATCGGCGGGTCGTTCAACACTAATCAAATTGGTATGTGTTGTCTAGAGTTAGAAAAACATGGCTGCTTTCTTCCAAACACCACCCTTGTTCGTGGTGGTGTCTGGTATTGCAGCTCAGTCCTATTCATTTCAACGGGGATACACTGCAGTACCAGACACAACCCACAGACAAGGATGGCGCTGTGTTTGGAAGAAAGCAGCCATGTTTTTTAACCCCTTAAAGAGGTCCGCCCTAACTATTGGATGGGGAGCCCCTCCATATTATCTCATAGCTCATCTTCTAAACAAGAAGACATATTGACAATATCCCCATTTCCCATTATCAGACAACCTCCTCTCCTTTCGAAATCCACCTGCTTTGCCTGGATTATTTGTCTAACCACATATGGAACATAAGCGTCGAGCTTGTAAGATGAAGGAGGCGCAGAACACAAATTTCCATATAAGCAATTTTTCCCTTTGTTGGCGGCAGCTTAAACACTGTGATCAGAGCGGCGGTGTCGATAAGCCATTTGATTATGTGTCACTGCGCCTGCCAGTACTGCCGTTCCCCATCTCTACACTCGTTAGATTAGGCCAGCCATTGATAACTAAATTCCATTAGCACCGGCTATTGTTTATCTCCCAGATTCTAGAACAAGCCCATGAAAGCATTTCTCTTCCAATCTGCGCGGCTGGTCTGGGGCGCTCGCCATTAGTTTGTTCCAAAAACTACATTAGCTGCTCTTTCTCGACTGATATGATGGGACATGTGATAAGTCCAAGCAGCGAAATAGCAGAAAAAGAAAGATATGCCTTTTTTTTTTAACAGCAAGTTGTCTCCTTGTATAGAACAGCGAGAAAAAAAAAATGACTTGCTAAAAAGTTGAGAAAACGAGATTTTGGTGATGGGCTAACATTGGAGCAGCCCGTGTTGATAATGGATGCGCAGTTGCTGTGCTTCTGGCTCTGTTCGCACTGACAACCGTCCTGGTGAGCAGCTGATCAGCGGGGATACCGAGTGTCGGACCCCTGCGGATCAACTCAGCCTGATGAAAGTAAGGTCCCAAAAAACCCCCTTTAAAGTATAACTGTACATCACTACTGCTGCTTCCTTCTGGCAATCCATGTGGTTCTCAGGACCTGGATCCCAACAATCAGAACTTTTGTTGTTTAACACTGACTCTTCAATTCTTCCTGGCATTCCCAAAGGTCTAGGTGCTACTTGGTCTTGGTATTAGTGTATCTTGACGCCACCAGGAACTCCTGGTGGAGTCAACATTGACAGGGGGTTACGCCCCCTGATGCTGATTGGCTGCACAGCAGGCTGGAAAACTAGGTCCTAGAAGGGTACTAAAAAGCAGTGGTAACATTAATTGCAGGTGGCCGTGGTGCAAACGGACAAACACTAATACGTTTATCTCTGCCGGTGGCCCTGTCAGCTCAGTGGCCTCAGCTCCCCCACTGACAGCTGCCGGCCTAATCGCTTCAGGTTGGTCGCAGGGAAAGCGGCTTTTCTGCGATTTCTCCCATCCCCCTGCCGTCCTGACCGCTCTGTCCTTTCCACCGGCGGTGTCTGTAATGGGCGGCGGCTGTCCATGCTGCCCATGTGCTGCAAAACGTGTACACTGACAGGGGGCTTCCGGCCTCTGGGGCGCCGTGGGGGAAACTACTTGCAGCTATGGCTGGAACCCTGGCGGCCGATGTATCCCTTTTCTATCCTTTTTTTAGTGGCCTCCCACCAACTAGTGCCCAAGACGCTGTGCAGCTAATCAGCTCCAGGGGCCTGACCCCCCTGTCAATCTGGACTCCACCAGCAATTGCTGGTGGCGTCAAGATACACTAATACCTTTGGTCTTATAGCCAATAACAAAGCAATCACTGATTGTAGTTGGTCAACCTCACGGTCAGTGGTTGGCTGCAGTAGTCACATGTTCATGTAGGACTTAATACTGAGAGCTGCTCAATAAGAGGCCCCCATTGTAGCAGACCGTCTGCCATCCAATAGGGGAAATGTCTGCCTGGCCCCAGGTTCCCTGGCAGAATCGGCTGGTTGAAAAGTGGCGCCAAGTGTGGGACCTGGGGCGATCATCTGTTCACCCGTTGCCCCACCTGCTGGGAAGGGTTGTGTATGTTGGCGCAGCCCCTGTAGGCTACAACTGCTGCAATATCTTTCTTTGTGTCGTATCTAAAGGCCCTTTTTCTTGCCGCTCTTATCCCGGGTGGTTGCAATATACATATATATGCTTACTGAATGCTATTTTTTCAGCACCCTTTATCTGTTTTCTTCCGCCTGTTACGAGTTGGTTCCTTTCCCTGGCTGGAATGTAACATTTCTGGGCCGCATACCACTGATAACATCAGCTCTGTCCTTCCATCTGCCTGAGTCATAAGTGCTCTGGATATAGGATGAGGGTCATGTGACGCCCATCCCATATGATGAGTTACGGCCGACTAGCATCCGGGTAGGCGCCTTTTGTAAATTTCATTGATGGGATGAGTGTTTCTGCTTCTGTTAAGACCTTCCAGTTTCTTCTCTCATTAATTCACCCATTAATATTCAAAGTTGCACAAAAGGCGACAAACTTCATGCAAACCGTCGCGCACATGAATCATCTGCAGGAGATATGGATATGATTGCTTCGCACGGTCTCCTCTGCAAATGCTCGGTCCTTGAGAGACATATATGTAGTAAGAAACGTGTTTTACATGGGATTCACATAAGATCCATCCAGATTAGGCCTCGTTCATACCTGCGTCATGGACTCCATCCAAAATACCGCAAAACGTAGTGTTGCGCTATTACTTCAGGTGATGAAAACCCGATAGACCACATTATAGTTAGGCCGCCTGAGCACGGACGGATGTACATTGCGGGATCCGGACCGGGAGTCCCTAGCAGATACTGCCCATAGCGGGGTATGAGAAAGGGATTCTTCAAGCCAATTGTGGTTTCAGCTCGCAGAGGAAAAGTTGCAGCATGCTCCATTTTTGCATGGATTCCGCGCAGATGGCTTCCATTAAAGTCAGTGAAAGACGTCCGATCCTCGTCCCTTCTGCAATTGACATTGCGGAAAAGTCGCAGATTCCATGTCATCGCTGGGGGCGATGAGGAAAAAGCAGGAGTTTAGGAAAAAAAATCTGTACTGCGGATGGTCCGACGGCGAGCCGTGCGGACCGTCCGCAGTACAGATGAAAAAGAAGAGCAGGTACGCGCGGACGCCGCTGCTGCAGGGCCGGATTCCACATGCGGAATCCGACCCGTCCGTGTGTGTTAGGCCTTAAGGAGGTCCAACATATGACAGATCTGGCACCATCATTGATTTACTTGTTCTGCTACCCCTATAAATTATCTGGGGCAGAAACCACTACAAAGAGCAGCCATCTCTCTGAAGGACCGCGCATGTTGGGTTACACCGAGGACCCCTTGGTCACATGATACAGCGGCACTGCAGGGGTGTTCTACACGATCCCCAGAGATTATCGGCGATGACGAGGAGTCCCGGAAGTAGGACAAACCGAGGCCATCTTATTTACGGGACAGTCAAGAATTTTAAAAGCAATCCACACCTATAAGGAAAATGAGGAAGTTGAAGAACTCGTAATCCTTCTCGGCATCCGTCTTATAATTAATTCTCTTCCTTGCTTACTGAACTAATTACATATATTTTAAATAATATAATTTGATTAAAAATAATTGATGACCCAACTGCGACACTGGTAAATATATCATAGGTTGGCGGTAATTGGGCAATGTAGAAATCAGGCTCTCTTAACATAAAGCCCGGAGCGTTTCATTTCACAGTTCTTACAGCCTGATAGGTTTTAATTGAAGACCCGCTGAGAACGAGTACCAGTGATGGAAAGAGCCATATGGTCTTCAAAAGAGGGGCTCTAATATAGCAGGTTGTTGATCATGTGACCAGATTCTACCAGAGTGGCTGTGATCTTACACCTATCGGTGGCAAGAATTGTCATGGAGTTATCAGTGGGTTGGGAAGTCAAGTTAAACCATGGCCGGCAGGGAAAATGTACATCTAGGCTTAACCCTTTCCAATCCACTGTCTGACGTCTAAAGACATTCTGATTGAAGGCTGTACAGCTCCGATGTCGGAAGACGTCCGGCAGGGTATTCTTACTGTAGATTACTGGCCGCTCTGTTGTCAGAGGCCTCTCCAGCATGTCCCATACCACAGTACTGGCTCTAGCCAGCAGATGGCGCCATTGTATAATCGCAGAAAGAGACAGCCCCCTAGGAAACCCTGAATCCAAAATTGGATTGCAAAGGGTTAAAGGGCTTTTCCAGGACTCTAGTATTGATGACTTATCCTTATAGATCATCAGTATCTGATCCACCTCTCGGGAACCCCCACTGATCAGTTGTTTGGAGAGACCACGGCCAAAGCTGATGCTATAGGGAAGATCGTGCAGCCATTGGCTGTTGTGGCCGGCCATGCTGTGCATTTTTGACTTGTAGGCTACTTTCATACGGGTCAAGTTTTCGATTAAAAATCGCCTTGCTTCTGCGAAATTACAATCCTGCGCATCGGATAGGATAGCAAGTGTTTCACATTGACTTCAATGAGATACATCACATCGCACAGCATGCAAATGCCATGCCTTGTCTTGTCTTGTCTTTCAAGGTCCCACTGAAAACAAGGTGCGAGGCGTTCCAAGGAAACGTCGAAAATTAGAACGAGCTGCGTTTTTTTGGGTTTGTTTTGTTTTTCCTCGCAGCATCGCTCCTGTGAATGAATCCATCCAGTAGAATGGATTTCGCGTTCACGTACGTTTTGATCGCATCACGCAAAACTCTCGCGAAATGATCGTTGGTGTGAATGCGCCCTTCCACTTGTCTCTACTCCTGACCTTGCACGGCACAGAACCCGCCCAATGTTATCGCAGGCCGTTAACAACCATCGCAAAGAAACACTTTAACTCCTTGCTTGACTTTTTAATGCCTGAGCAGGCGTATTTTTAGCCGGGAGAGATCGGAGACTCCTTAATCCGACCCACTTTACAGGGGAAACATGTAAACAGTCTAAAATTAAACCGCGATAAGAACACGGAGCGGCTGCCTGGTAAACAGCGATCAGCTTCTGGCCCCAGAGATCCTCAAGGATTGTCACAAATCAGAAGGCCATCATTAAGAACCGTTTTCTTCTCTTTTTATACTTGCAAATCAGGTTCGGGTAAATCCTCCGGCGATGGTTTTGTGTGCGGTGATCAGCTTCTGGCTGCCAACTTTATATAATCACTTGTTTTGCTAAAGAAAAATCAAGTCCTTGGTGATTGGCCGTTAAGAATCTGCCCTGTGATTGGACAGTCACTAATATCTAGACGGGGCAAGGCTGTAAACTCTACGTCCCTCCGATAGCGGCACTTATTGGACACTTTGTGTGAAAACTGGAGATGGGATGCACAGCAACCAATCAGGCGCCAGCTTTCATTTTTGTTGGAAAGGTTTGGCAATGAGCTCTGATCTGATTGGCTATCACCATCTCTTCTGGTTTTCTCTTTTTACTAGTTTGCTTCAGTCTATAGCACATTCTTTTGGCTGCGTACTGGTGATACAACCTTGTAATATCGTGCTCATAGAATTTCAATAAGTGTCAGGCAGATATTAATCCCGAATCGCCATGCACGTACGAATGCTGGATTTGGCTGAGCGTTCATGCAGCGCCAATTGATTTCAATGGGACCTTAAATACGTCACATGGCTTTCTTATGCCGTACGATGCGATGTTTCCCATAGAAAACCATGGGAAACGCTTCCCATCCACTATTGCGCGAGAGGATCGGAATTTCCTGATTTGCCTAAAATGCCACCCATTTACACGCGAAAAATAATAATTGTTTTTGACATTTGCTCTTTCACCCAATCGTTAGTCTCTCAGAGAACTGCCATTCAATGGGAGCGCCTGAATGGTCGCCTTTCACACGTTACGAATTGCGAACGACTGAAGAAATTAGTTTTAGGTCTGCATAAAATGATCAGCAAACGATAAGCGAATAATTGTTGAACGTGCGAAAATAAATGATGATCGTTCAGCGTGACCGTGGCCAGCAATTGAAGAAGTCATTCGCTTATCATTTATTTGCCAGTCGTTGCGTGTAAAAGGCGATTTGTTCAGTTGTTCATTGGACTCAATGAGCTGGGGGAAAAATGACGAAGAAATGTAATTGATAAAATCTCTGTGCGTAAAAGCAAACTATTCATTCACACGTTCTAACGATTAATTGCTTCCTGACCCCAAAGGCTCCTTCCCACGACCGTATAGCGCGGGCGCCGGTGTTATGCACGAAATACTCTGCCATAGGCTCCCATACTGCCAATGACACATTTTGCGTGAAATACGCGAGCAATAAATATCGCAGCGTGTTCTATCTTAGCGCGCATACACTCCAGTGGCAATCCGCGCCCCGCAGCAATTGCGCTACGAGCTGCGGCGTTGGTGGCTCGTACTCCCAATCGCCTTAGAAAATTAAAAGAAAAGCATTAGAAAGTTCCAAGTTTTGAGCAAGACTTCTCCCGAGACGCGGAGCTCCAGTACTCATCCATATAGATCTCGGTTTGTAGGTGGAGTTTGGGGAATTTCAGAGTACGGGCAAACTGTCACGCTCGCTTCTGGCAAGCTGTGTGCAGCACTCCATTGCTCTGGCCTGGCTCGCTCGCTGCGGACTTTGCACATGTAAGATGACACACCACATCCTGAGCGTTAGACGTGTGTATAGAGAAAACACAACCTTTATGCTTGGATAACACTGCAGAACATGTAAACAGTGACTGCATGTAAAACGTAACCCACGCGGAAGCGTGCCGCGCTCTGCACCAACTCGGTACAAACACGACTAACTGCAGGGAAATGCCTAGACACTAATGAAGAATCTGGAAGAGAGGGCTCTATTAGTGCTCCTTGTTTTATGCTGTTGCTTTGGTCAGACCGGTTTCACATCTGTATCTCAAATCGCAGGTTCCATCGCACATCGGTCTCAAAATACCGGAAGAAGAAGTGCCACATCCAAAAGCTGAGCAGGACCCCGTTATAGTCAATGGGTCCGTCCGACACTGTTCGGTTCCGTCTTGAGACGGAGGCGTTGGGCAGCGGGATCCTCTTGCCTAGTGGATTGCAGGAAAGCCCATTTTTGGCGGTTTTCCTGAAGGTTCACTTTCTTGCAGCCTGTAGACCGTGAACAGTACGGTGTATAGCGGGTATTGCGTAAAGTTCTGCAACTACTCCGTTTGCAAAATACTGCTTCCTGTTCTGTGCGCTTTGATTTCACAATAGCCCCTCGGACCCGTGAGGGAATAACTTTGGCAATATTAAACATTAGTAGATTAGGTGACTGCGTTATAAGCCGCTCCCAAATATGTGTTTGTCTGCTGGTGGGTGTACAGCTTGGGTGAATGTCTGATTTCATCATGGTCAGCGACCGTCCGGGGTGTATGGATAATCACCAGGCTCTTCCCTGATGTTAGGGGGAAGGAAGGATTGGGCATGTCGGATTGAAGTGCGCCAAATTCTTTGAGTTCATTGGAGAAAAGCCGCTCACAGAGACGCCTGGTGGTGGTTTGTGTCCCTCACCATAGGAAAGAAAACCTGGAAGCTCAGCCAAGTTAAGCTTGCATGTTTATAGGGGACTACAAGTGTTCATCCAACGGCTGGCTATCAGTGTATGGAGATCTTTATACTTATAGGGGTATTCTATTATTATTATTTATTTTTTTTTTTTTTACAATTGATGACCTATCCTTGGACGGATGGGCCATCAGTAGTTGATCGACGGCGATCCGCCATTCGAGATCCCCATCGATCAGTTGATCAACCGACTTGCTGTCAGTGCAGTGAAGCCTAACGTCATCCTCTGTGGTCAGGGAAGAAAGTGTAAGTGCTGCCTTCACTCCCATTAAAACCAGTGGGAGAGCTGCCCTTGCATTGAACTTCCTGCTTCTCGTTATGGTCAGGGTTGGACATCGGGTCCTGACCATAAAAAGGAGCAGAAAGTATGATAGAAGTTCAATGGGAGTGAAGCCAGCGCTTAGATTTTGCACTGATCGTCCGGCCTGTTGCACTGACAACAGGCCGGACGATCAGCTGATCGACGGGGATCCTGAGAGGCGGATCCCTGTCGATGGAATGCCGCTTTAATTTTTGCAGCAGACGGTAAAGAATCACCGTAGTTCACTAGCGCTCTCCTTCTTGTTCCCCGCTGCTTTATTGTTCAGTCTAGTTGCTTGTGGTATCCATACTGGCGCACGTGGGGCATGTAGGCTTCTCCATTCTCCGGATTACACCGCAGCCCCCAATAGTGAAGGCAGGTGGGGCGGCTGTTGTCTCAGCTAACAACTGTCACAACACAGCTGTCCCTTATCCGCCACATTTGCTCCAGCACAGCTGTCTATGTGACAGCTCACCAGTGAACAGTCTATTCCCAGTGGGGATGTTTGCCTTAAAGCAACACTAAACATAAGGCACAAAGCTGATAGAAGTGAAGCCAGTAACATCATAGACGCACCTATGGAACTTAGTGACGTATAGAGTAATTACTGGTATAGGGGATTTTTCAGGACTTTGTAGTCCCTTTAAAAACATTACAGTTGGCTCTCAGGATGTGCGGGGTGTTACAACTTCCTGACAACTGGAGAGACATAGCTGGGAGAGCAATTTTGCCACAAACAGCTGCCAATATAAAAATGGGGATTGTGGTTTTCACCAGGGGTGTAGTAAGTAACCATATGGCTCATAGTAAAACGATTCCACCCTCAGCAGCAAGTTTAGGGTATGGAGCGAGTTCAAAGACACTGCACAGAGTGATGTCACAGTACAGGGAAAATGCACACAGTGATGTCCCGGGGCAGGGAAAATGCACACAGTGATGTCATAGTACAGGGAAGATGCACACAGTGATGTCACGGGGCAGGGAAAATGCACACAGCGATGTCACGGGGCAGGGAAAATGCACACAGCGATGTCATCACAGTGCAGGGAAAATGCACACAGTGATGTCATCACAGTGCAGGGAAAATGCACACAGTGATTTCATCGCAGTGCAGGGAAAATGCACACAGTGATGTCATCGCAGTGCAGGGAAAATGCACACAGTGATGTCATTGCAGTGCAGGGAAAATGCACACAGTGATGTCATCGCAGTGCAGGGAAAATGCACACAGTGATGTCATCGCAGTGCAGGGAAAATGCACACAGGGATGTCACGGGGCAGGAATCGTGCAAACGAGATGTTACAATAGTTAGATAATACACGGTGGTGTTACAGTACATCCGTAACACACACGGCGAGGTCACAGTGCCGCCCCCTTGGCACACGCGGCGATGTCTCTGTACAGGGAAGATGCGCACTATAATACCACAGCTGCTGTGCCGTAGGGGGCGGAGCTTCATACACCGCGTAAAGGACCGTAATAGTACTGCAAAATCCAGTCCTGTTGACTTGAATGGGACTGAGCTTGTCGTACCCTCCTAGGCCGTTCTGCGAGGGTGCTGAGCTTCAGACTCCCACCCATCTGATGTAGGTATTGTAGTCCTGGGTAGGCCTGGTCATAGTCACTTCCCTTTTCTCTTTTTTTGGAAAAATTTGCAGTTTTGTGTAAGTTTCTGAGCCCGGGACAGACGCGGCTCCAGCAGGAAGCGGAACTAGAAGTCCTCCCTTTAGATTCCTCATTGCTAAGCCACTTCTAGCTTTGTCGTTTCCCAAAAGCGGCTGTTTGTGAAACTGCCATAAAGAGCGTCTCGCCGCCCCGTGCCGCCCACTAGGAATAGCGCAGTGTACCTAGTCTATATACGAGTGGGGTCTTTTATAAATCGCCATCCCTTCCGTTCCGCAATAAATACACTTTTCTTACATACAACCGGAAAGACTCTTTTTATAATCAAATAACCTAATGTAGCGCGTCCGAGGAACAAAGGAGGGTTTATCAATGTGCTCAACTTCTGGCCCTGGCATGTAAGCCGATCGCCCGGGCAGATGACTCGCACATCGCCAGATCCGATATTGTGATGAAGAAAGGAGCGCCTTTCTGTTTTATTAATGATCTGGTTACATTACACAAACAGCGCGGCGTGCTATGGTTACAGCATTAGTCACTCCGCACCCCGCTCTACCTGAGCCCTCCTCCGTGCACATTAACATTTTACCGTGTCGCTGCTTGTACAACCACCGCTGGTTGGCCGCCTGCAGATTCCTGCTACTCAAGGTCTTTGTGATCAGCCTTCCCAGAATTCCTCTGGTACAATGTAAATAATGACTTCCACTACTCGCCGCTCAGGAACGTGTACAAACGGGTGGAAAGGGTTAAGACCGAAACTTTTCCGATCCCTTTGAAGAACGGCAAGCTATGTTTATTCTCTTTTTATAGTTTGTAGACTGTGGTCATACATGGATTAGAATGTGGAGACATCCGAATTTTTTAGTCCCCCCCCCCCCCCCCCCCCCCCCCGTGAAACCAAGCTAAATAAGGCCAAAGCTATGGGGGAGGGGGGGGGGGGGGGTCACGTGGAGCAACTTACCTTTCCAATGGTGCAAACTTACAGCATATTAAAGATTGTCTCTGTTTATGGCTGTGAGTCTGAGAAGTGACTACACGAAACATCTTGGCAGCCCTTTAAAGGGAATCTGCCAACGACTTTTAACCCTATAAGCTAAGGCCTGTAGTAGACTCGCACGGATGGCTTCCATTGAAGTCAATGAACACCGTCTGAACCCCGAGCCGTGCGCAATTTAATTGCATACGGCCCACGGATTCCACGGTAGAGCAGAAGTTTAGGAAAAAAACCAACCTCCACCGCGCATATGCGGCGGTGCGCCAGCAGGCGCTACCAAACAAAACCACAGGGAAGAAAATAGAAGACTCGGACAGGTAATCAGAAGACCCGCAGGGTCCTCGGCTGCTGTAGGCTCCCATATGCAGAATCTGATCCGCCCGTGGACATGAGGCCTTAAAGATTTAGTCAGACATCAGTCATTTCATGTTTTTCTTGTCATTTTTCCCAAGTCTCTGATTTTTAGAAAATTGTGTCCAAATACCGTTATGTAAAACCTAAAGCATCTGGGATCTGGCAGTACTGAGAAGAGAAGGCCTGTCTTGATGGAAGACTATACAAATAAATACATTGGAGTCCTTGGCTATTTCCAATGGCGCCTAGATAAATTCAAGTATTTCCGACAGCCCCATTGAAATGAATGGGCAGTCTGAACTCCATTCATTGGAGCAGGGACCAGAAATGGAGCAAACAGGACCCCCCACACACACCATCTCGGAATTGGTGGGGGGTCCATCCAGAGGATCGGTGAAAACTGATCAAGCATTGCCTGCCAATCTGATTGGAGGACTCATGAGATCATCTTCAGACAGCTGATTTATTTGGCAGTATTTTGGATTTCTGCCCTTATTTGTACATATACGGATCATGCTGACGCCCCCTCTTTGTGTTTTACTGACTCTTCTCTTCTTTCCCCTCTTCTCCAGAGCTCCTGAGATTATTTTGGGGTTACCGTTTTGTGAAGCCATAGACATGTGGTCGCTGGGCTGTGTGATTGCTGAGCTTTTCCTCGGATGGCCGCTGTACCCCGGAGCGCTGGAGTATGACCAGGTAAGGGACCGTTTCACCAGTAAGGTCTGACCTTGTATCTATGAATCTCCACAGGTAGCCGGCGGCAGAAATTGCTCACAAATACCTTCTTTTTATGCTGTTGCCGTCTCAGATTTGTTTACTTTTCTAAAGCTGCAGCTGTTTTGTGTCTTCGGTGAAGCGCGGCGGGCGATCGCTTCTGCATTAATCCCAGAATAATTAGGCAGCGGGCTTTATTTGTATACTTCTAGGTACACGGCCTCAGCAGCCCTCGTTGTGCGCCACTTTGCATGACTATATAATAAACAACTTGTAAATAGGCTCCTCAAGAGAAGACCTCACTCGCCCCCCACCGCCCCCTGGAGAGATGGCAAACTTTGTGCTAAGTAAAGCCATACGCCGTGTTTGCTTCATATGTGCATCAGTTACAACGTGTATGAGATGGATAAAGGGCAGGTAGTAAACTTATATACTGTAACCTAGATGTACATACCCTGTTTCCCTGAAAATAAGACATAGCATGATTTTCCGAATTTTTGAGGATGCAAAATGATTTTTCAGGCTTTTTGAGCATGCTTGAAATATAACCCCTACTCCAAAATTAAGCCCTGCTAACAGTTAATTAAAAAAGTCTATTTAAATAGTGTCCAGGCAGCTATACATGTAAAAAAGTTAAACCTTTTTGAACAAAAATTAATATAAGACGCTGTCTTATTTTCAAGGAAGCATGGTAACTTTCCCTGTACCTTCAGAGTACCTACATGCATGGCGGCAGGGGCAGAAAGCCACTCCACTGCCAAACCCAACCCACATGTTGATATAATCTCCCTTTAAAGGGGTTTTCCCAATTACTACATTCACACAGTCTGTTATTAACCAGATTGTAGAATTACTTTTGCTCTGATGAACTTGGTTCAGCCATGGATTACATAGTCAACCGTACATCTATTGTAAGGGAAATATGGCCCTTCCCAGCAATGGCAGTTGGTCACATTGGTGCCATGTTAATCAGGGGGATTTCCAGTTTGGAGAACCCCTTTAAGTGGAAGAAGCCAGTCTGATGTGGCTGATTACTGGGAACAATAGACTTTATTCAAGCGCTTAACTACTAGAATGCATAACTTAACTACTTCCCTCTATTTGCAGGCAGCTGACTGCCCACCACTGAGCCACCGTAGACTCATTAAGATTTGGCAAGACTCAATTGCACCCAATTAAAATGATAGAAGAGTGCACAAATTAAAAAAACAGACTCTCCATTCTGGTGAATTTTCGGGGGTCTAAGCAGGGGACCCACCCGGTCCCCCTGTCCCTAAAAATGGAATGTGTCATCAGAAAATGGGCTGCACGAGTGAGAATGAACTTGTGATGACGTCACCAGATCGCTTGATCGGGTCAACGCGAATCGGGAGAGTCTCGGCCCGTGTAAAAGGACCATTTAATGCTCATGTAATAGTGCTAATTGCCAGGCTGCACCTGCAGGGTCAGGAAATTGTGAGCGGTAGCGCTCATATAATGGGACTTAATAATAGGTATATAGGATCCCACCATTCACAATAGGGTCACGGCTTACGTCCTTTCCTTCCTTCATCTGCACAGGATCGTAGGTCGCGCTTACTGCAGTTTTCACTAGAAGTCCATTAACATCTTCAGGCTTCTGTGGTTAAACAGGGGACATTCTGCTGACAATTATGGAAATGTATGGGGGATGAAGGATGGCATGAATAAGCAATCCTTCGTCCCCCGTGCAGAATTGGCCATTTAGATGAGCACTGATCTCGTCATTCGACATTTGTCATCTGGCTCAGCTCGAGCCATGCGAAAGGGCGGAGGATGAGAGAATCCTATGTGAGATAAATACCCTTTTAGGTTAAGTATCCTGGAGAAATGGGGAAATATTGTCATATCCAGTATTTTTCAGAAGTGAAGACAAACATTGTAACTGCTTAGGATATTAATGAATTGTCTGGCAATTACTGTTTGAGGAATAGCTATTAAAGGGGGCTGTCCAGTTGGAAAATGTTGATGGCCCATGTACAGGATAGACTATCGGTGAGGGTCCACTGCCAAGAGCCCCTACTGGTCATCTGTTCTTTGTACCGGTGCACCCATGGCCCACTGCAGTGGCTTGGTATGTTATTACAGATAAAGTTCCCATTGAAGTGAATAGGAACTTGGCATGTAATATCAGGCCGGGCCACTGCATTGGGAGCGGAGCTGTCAGCTTCTTGCAAAAATCAGTTCAGTGCACGGACATGCTGGCCCGGTGAACAGCTGATCAGTGGGACTTCTGGGTGGGGGGAGGGGGGATCTCTGTCAATCTCCTATTGATTAAGTTCTTCTCACACTATGGTTTACTGTCCGGCACTGTCTTCTATGCTGAGAACTGTGTAGGGACAGAAACCTGGGTGGAACATATGGTACTGTTCAATACGTGTGATGGAGACCTCTTTGGTTCTCTTTCCTTCCATCAGTCTTTTCTATTCAGCTAAAAGGTCTGACAGGGGTGCAAACCATGTGAAACTGAGACCGAAGAGGTCTCCAGTGGTGAACCCTCTGGTTCCGTCCGTATGTAGGACTCCGTCTGAGAAAGCTGAGATGGAGCCATGGTTGGATGTCGGAACGTAACGTGAAAGAAGCCTCTACAACCAGTTGTCATTAAGAGCCTTTTTTTTTCTATAAAACGGAAAATTGTAGAGGAAAGAATGAAGAAAGAAAGTGAAGGCCAACCGTACCCGGTCAACCCTAAACCTCTGGTAAAAGCATAGAAAAGGGGGAATTGGGGAACAGAAGGTTGAAGCTGAAAAAGGAAAATGGGGCGAGATAATGCCATGGATTTAAAAGTCTGAGGAACATTCATTATTCGGAGCTGATTTTCTCCGGATTGTGTGAATGGGGTACGAACCGCTCCCCATTTACATGCATGTCGGTGGACCGTCAGAGGCCTAGTGGGAGGTCAGTGCTGTCAGCCGGCCATCATCTAGAATAATTGCACATTATGTGAAAAGCAGAAGTTGCTAATACATTTCCTCATCACCTAGAGTTCAGAAGCACAGAGGAAACTCTCACTTCCTTTATTACTAAAGCCATTGTACAAAGTAATACCTGGAATTTCGTAATAAGGCTCCTAACAGGGACCATAAGTGGAAAACGTAAACCTAGGTTAGATCTGATTATGACTACAGACTGTCCTAAAATGGCTCTTAGAAGAGCTGCATACAACGCTTCTTCTTCCGGCTACAAGCCAGGCAGCTGGATGAAAAGCCAACGGACCCCATCATAGTCAATGCTGTCTGTCCGTCGCTATTCAGTTCTGTCCTTCGGCCATGGGGATTCCCCTTTCCTGCTCCCCAAACTTTAACCCCTGACTCCGATGGAAATCCACCTTTTAAGTAACCGATTTTGTTTTCTGTCTTTTGTGTTTTAGATCCGATACATTTCCCAAACTCAAGGGGTACCGGGAGAGCATCTGCTAAATGTGGGTACAAAAACATCCAGATTCTTCAGCCGTGACCCAGAAACCCAATACCCCAGTTGGAGGTTAAAAGTAAGTAATGTTGTTTTTTAGTACTCGGTCACACATTTTATAATAATGTTATGACCGTTCACTCATTAAGCTTTATACTGTATATTTGATGTATGGGCCTCGTGTGGTGCAGAGTGTTAAGGCAGCAGAATGCAGTCCTAATCTCACGCTCACGACCTGAAGGTTGTGGGTTCAATCCCCGCCTGGTTCAGGTAGCCGGCTCAAGGTTGACTCAGCTTGCTGTGGAATAAGTTGGCGCTCTACAAATAACAAGTCCCTGATGTAGATGCCGTTAATTTTCCTGACTACCATTATCTGTGCATCTCTGGTAACCAAATGATCTTTTATAGCATTATGGAAATATACGAGATGATTAAAGTCAGGGCTATATAAAATATCTTCTGAACGAAGAGAGATGGAAGGAGGAAACTTTGTGGAACACTTAGATGGGTGGGGGAAAACCTTTTGGCACTATAGTGGTGCCTGTCGCCATCTTGGATTCATCCCAAGATTCTTCAATGAAAAAGTTGTTATGGGATACATGATTTCAGGGTAGAATCTCATCAGAAATTGATAGGTGCTATTATTTTTTAATAACGTCAATCATTTTTGAGTTATGGATGGCGCTACTTGGGGGCTACTAGACATCCTGACTTGGCCTTGATGTTTATCTGAGCGCTGCCTGCATAATGTGTTCAATGTCTTTATCCTTTCTCAATAACAGACCTTAGAGGAACATGAAGCTGAAACAGGAATGAAGTCTAAGGAAGCCCGGAAGTATATTTTCAACAGTTTGGATGATATTGCGCAGGTAAGTAGCTGAAGGATAAGTACTAGGCTGCTCGGCCATTGTGCTTCTGGCAGCTTCATAATTGGGACTTTTTCGGAATCCTTAACCCTTTCCAGTCCACTGTCTGACATCTGAAGACATTATGATTTAAGGCTGTACAGCTCCGATGTTGGAAGACGTCCGTCTGGGTTCTCTTACTGTATATTGCCAGCCTCTCTGCTGTCGGAGCCTCTCCAGCGTGTCACCTCATGCAGTACTGGCTTTAGCCAGCATATAGCGCCATTGCATAATGGCAGAAAAAGAGTAAGCCCCCTAGGAAAACCACGATACAAATTGGATTGGAAAGGGTTAATACTGAATGAATGGCATGAATAGGTTGGCTGAGGAAGACTTCCTGTTTTGGCATTTTTTTGCATTTTTTTTTCATTAATTTGGATATATCATGAGTTAGCGGCATTAATAGATAGTGTCCACACACAGGCAAAGAGACCCTCCAGTCTTGGGGACAATATTTGAAGTCACTATATCAGCTGGTGCCATACTGCTGGTTCCCGGACCCCTCGCCTGTCTTCTTAGATGCTGCACTCCTCTCACTACCTGGCACACTGCACTGGTAGTCTTACATTACATGTTGCTCTCTACTTGGCTAGTGCTGCTCACATGAGCAGTATTGACCAATCGGAGGGTAGTATATGTCTTATACTACTGATGCACTACCAATACATCAGGGTCGTCAGGAGTATTGTGGTCATATAGAAGAGGGGCCTCGGAACTAGTGGGACCGCAGTAGGTAATACTGCTCCATCCTTCCTAGTGTAACTGAACGTTCTATCCTAAGACCAAATGGCCTCGAAGTCGTCAGGTCCGAGCAGGCAGAATGTTTTTTTTTGTTTTTTTTTTACAAGATATTTAGCTCTTTTTCACTTAAACGTCATTTCCATTTCCCCACATTGTTTCTTTCCATTTGCAAAATGATTTCTATTCACTTCCAACGACCCTCAAACTTAAGTGTAGAAGTATTCCTAATGCTCCTTACACACAAGCCGATTCTCGTTTGCACCTGCGAGTGACGTCACCGCTGTAACTCGTTCGCGCAGCCTGTTTAGACCAGCAGCTCATCGTTGAGAATCGTTCACTTCTCGTTCAGCGCTTCACCTTCTGCGTAATACACTGAGCGCCGGAGTGTTAAAGCGCAACGAGAAGCGAACGAGCGCCGATTATTTTTATGTTGGCTGAAGCTGAACACCGAAGATAAGTGAAGGATGGCTCGTGTTTAGACGTAACGTCTATCGCGCACTTTTAGTCGTTATAACGATTTTTCAGTGATAATCGTCACAATTCTAATTAGTCGGCCTTAAGGTAGCGTGCACAGGGCAGACGTTTACATGGGCTTCCCACCAGCGATTGTCTCACTAGGACGTCTCTTGCCCGACGTCATGGACATCACTTGTACGGTTCTCACTCGCCAGAGTTTCTGAAGCCGCATCGGCAGCGGACAGTTTATTACTCGATCGGCTGAGAAATGGCTTTTAGCAGTAGTGAAGGTGACGTACGAGGGAAGAGGTAAACAACTTGCTCCATTATTACCTGACATGTAGAATGCAGAGGGGGCACACTTGTTTAAATTGTTTGCACCACTTTTTGATACTTTGTAGTTGATTAGGTGCCGTTCCTCAAACTCCAGCCCTCACGACCCCCAACAGCTCATGTTTGCAGGTATTCCATAGAGTAGAGCTAGAGCACTGACCATAATGTCATCACCTGTGCAATGCTATGGAAATCCTAAAAACCTGACCTGCTAGGGCGTCACAAGGACCAGAGCTTGGGAAACAATAGTTTGTTCCGTACTTTGAAACCTGTTGCAAACAATGCAGGAAGGACACTTGAAGACGAGCACTAGTCGTCCCAATATCTGCCTGACATAATCCTCTAATGAAGGCGGTCACCATTTATGTCAGTAGGAGCCGTCAATAAAAGGCCTAATTAAAGGGCCCAGTTTGTACACATTGTTACGTGACCTACATCTGTTTCTTACACTTAGCCCAACACGTAACCATCAGTCTTTTTTACCTCGATTGCGCAATCTGCCGCCGCTTTACTGGCAGTAATTGATGATAACTGCGGTTGTGTCATTGCAGATGCCACTTCTTAGTCATTCCAGCTATTCTGCTTTAATTCACATTGGCCCCCGCAGCTTACAATCTAATTCTTCTGTCGTGACGCACACACAGCAGTCTTATAGGAAGCCCGTCTTCCTACCGCTATGTTTTTGGCCTGAAGGAGGAAACCCACACGCACGGGGTGACTATTTGTAGACTCTGTGTGACATTTGGAGCAAAGCGTCTTCAAGTGTGTATTAACCTTCTGGTGACTCTTATGTGTCAGCTTGGCTTTCTTTTCGGAGATGGTTACTATGTAGGTGGCCTTTGTAACCACATGTTTATCACCACTTTTCTTTCCTGTTTCCATTGCCCTTCGGTGTTCT
This sequence comes from Eleutherodactylus coqui, assembly GCF_035609145.1. Taxonomy (NCBI): domain Eukaryota; kingdom Metazoa; phylum Chordata; class Amphibia; order Anura; family Eleutherodactylidae; genus Eleutherodactylus; species Eleutherodactylus coqui. The sequence continues at coordinate 112,403,770 of NC_089847.1, forward strand.
CTGTATAGCAGTTGTATTTTCTGGCAGCACATTGGAAATATTTTAGGTGTATGTTTGTATATACGGAGTGTCCACTTCATTGGAGGGACTCATAGCGTTTTGGACCTCCCTTGGCCATCAGGGATGCAACAGTTTGTGGAGGCGTCCATCCACAGGTATCTGAAGATGTGCCAAGAAAACATTTTCTATGCCGTTACTCTGCCACCACCAACTGGGACTGTTGGCACCTGACAGGGGCTAAGTCACCCAATTTTTGTGCTCTTTGCCCACTGGAATCCTTCTGTTTGTAGTCAGCAGTGGTGCTGGAACTGGTCGTCTGCCGTTTACAGCCCATCCGTGCTAAGGAATGACAAGTTGTGCTTTCGGACACAATAGTTGGAGCATCAGCGTTGCATGCAGCTGCAGTTTGCTTGACCGTGCACCACCTGTTCATCAGAACGATTCTTGACATCCTCCTCTGACCCCTTTGGTAATGAGTTGCTTCGTTTTTTTGCTGGAAGTTTTGCCTCAGTCGCACCATTCTCTATATACTCTCAACACCACTGCATGAGGAACCCCACAAGGTTGGCAGTATATAAAATCCTGGCCCCGGCTAGTCTAGCGCCTATGACCAGGCCTCGTTGGAAGTTGCTCAGGTTGCTTAATTGTTCCCAGTCTAATGTGGTTTCACATTGAAAATGAGCCACAGATAACTTGGCTACTTGATTTTATGCTGCACTCCAGAGTCTAATTTCCGTCCAATCGGGAAAGGGCTAGTGTCTTTAATAAAGTGGCCATTCAGTGTGTTTGTGTATATAATCATCTATTGCATAAAAACACAAATGATGTAATTTCTGATGAAAATAAACAAAAATTGATAAAGACCAAAAGTACATGTTTTAGGGCTGTCCTGTTCAGAGTCGTCTGTCGCAGCCAAGTGGTTTCCTGGTGAACTTATCTGTCTTTCTCCACCGCGGTAATATTACACCCCGCGTATACACGTATTACACCCGATATCTGAGCCAATAACCATTGCATCATGTAGAGGAGCTACACCTGTTCATCCATCTTTCCCACCTGTTCCAATTAGTGATACATGAGCCCACTCCCCCCATCGTCTTGGTCACCAACCTGTAGAAAGGAATCTTGTTTCTTGAAGACAATGCCGCTCCTCGCGAGGCTGGCGCACACAACGGGTATTGACAGATCTTCGCTTTGAAGTTCTGAAGCACCTAGCGTACTCCTCTCGCCCGCCACCTCGTCTCGTTTCCTTTCCATCCATTTCAAAAGCTCGACCGTCTTCACTTCAGATCTGCGAATAACGAAATTAAATATTCAGACTACAGCTATGAAATTTAGGTCAGACAGACAAAACTTAAAACGGTTCACCTAAAAGTAGGTGAGATGGTAAAAGTCACAGAATTATTAAACTGAAACCAAAAAACCCCTTTAATAAAGTCGTGTCTGGTCCTTCGGGGGATGTATGTATTGCGCGGTGATCTCCCTCCATTCATGCGGGCGACGGCTGTTTCTTACATCCGACACCCGGCGACAACAGCTCCGATGAGCCGTGAGCCTTTAAATGCTGCTGTCAATTCCTGTACGGCCCCCCGCTATGAGATTGCAGGAAGCCGTGCGGGTGTCATGGCAGCTGGGGGCCTTCTGAAAGGCCCCAGGACTGTCTTGGCAAAATGTCTATCAAGCCATGCCTGTGGGGTGGGCATATATTTATATTCCATAACACTTCTGCTCGATTCAACCCTAACAAAAAGTGAAAATAAGATCAATAAAGTTTTACTAATTCAAAAAAAAAAAAAGTTAAAAAACAAAAGCACTTTTGCTATATTTATAGTAAAAGAATCTAAATCATAAAACAAAAATACATATTTGGTATAGCTGCGTCCGTAAAAATCCGATCTATCAAAGTAACGCATTAGTTACGCCGCACGGTGAACATAGTCAGAAAAAAAAAACAACGCTAGAAATACACTTTTTTGGTCACCCAGTCTCCAAGAAAAAATGCAAAAAAAAGCGATCAAAAATTCATATGCATTCCAGAATGTTATCAACGGAAACTACAGGACGTCCTGCAGATATGAGCCCTCGCACAGTTGTGTCGACGGAGAAATAAAAAAGTTATTGCGCGCAGAATATGGCAGCAGAAAATGTAAAAAAAATGTAATATCTTTGAAAAAAAGAAAGAAGTACAGCAAAAAAAAAAAAAAAAAAGAACTATATAACTTTGGTAGTAATCGTACTGACCCATACAATAAAGTTATCATATCACTTTTGTTGCACTTTGTGTGCCGGAGAAATAAGACGCAATGAAAGATGGCGGCATTTCACTCTTTTTTTTTTTTTTTCCGCTTTCCCACCGCTTTGAATTTTTTGTAAGTTTTTCAGTACATTATATGGTACATTAAATAGTACCAATGAAAAATACAACCCGTCTCGCGAAAAACAAGCCCTCAGCCACATCAATGGATAAATGAAGGAGTTACGATTTTTTAAAAGGGGGGAGAAAAAAAAGCGAAAGGGGGGGGGGGTTAAGGGGGCTGCGGCATTAAGGGGTTAAAGTGTTGACCACTAGGGGGTCTCATTTCCTTCTAACTTGCTGTCTACTAGCTGTTTTCATGGGGAGTCCGTCTCTAGTGACTGAGACACCGAGACTGATTACAGGGGGAGAGCATGTGTGTTAGGGGCTGTTCTTTGCTTGCTGATGTCTCATGCTGCCCGTAGAAGTCTATGGAGAGGGGGAAGGGAGAGAGAGAGGCAGAAAGAAATTGCACAGAAGCTGCTGCAGTAGCTAGTAAGTGATTAAAGGCCCCCATACATATTAGAGTTGAGTTGCCCGAACCCACCAATAATGGCAGAGCCAGATGACTCTTTTAATGTGTATGGGGGCAGTTCAGCTCTCTGCCCAGACAGATGATGTAGCATTGGGGGTGTTGAAATTCAACATTTGTTCCATGGGAGATAAGCCCCACCAGATATGTCTGGCTCAAACAAAGCATTGAAAGAGGATATATCAAGTCAAGAAAATCACTCCAATGGCCATACTTGGGAAGAACCAATCCCCATTACCATGCAGACAGCCAAATTGCAATATGGAGGAGCATTGCACAGTGCAAAATACGGAGCAGCCACTCCCATACCTGCCATATATTGTGGGGAGTGGCTCTTAGTATTATGCTTGCCCATAGAGAAGTCATACAAAGAGTATCAGACCAATGACACTTGTCGTGCACCATTCAAGCTTACAACCTATTAATGATGCCACATACAATTGAAATTTAACTGTCTGCATGTTGAGGGGGGATGTAGTTCTTCACTTGCCTGTGTATTTTGTATCGGTATATTAGTATATCTCCCCCCCCGATATGTCTGGCTGTGGCGTTCTCCTTAAATACCAACAGTCGTTCATCCAAAAGTTGTTGAAAGGGTTTGGGTACCTTTACTGTCCAACACGTACTGAAATCGCCTCCATACTGCTCATTACTCCTGTACTCTGTCCTCCATGATGCTGTTTGTGTGTACTAGAGATTTAGAGTACAATCTGCTGTTTTCTCCATACACAGTACCATAGCAGCAGCCTGCTACACCCACCAGCTCAGAGAGAACTGAAAATTTGAGCTGGATCCTGCAGAGCGGAAAACTGCTGAAAAATGTAGCATTAGTGTCCTATTTAATGGCTAGAAATGGTGGTGTTACTCATGTATGCACATAGCAGATACTTCTGAAGTCTCACCTGAAAAAGTGCGAATACACTTTACATTGAAAGGCGTTTATTGTCTTGTCATTTGATTACAGGTGAACAATGTGATGGATCTGGATGGTAGTAACTTAGTGGCGGAGAAAGCAGATAGGAGAGAATTTGTGGGCCTGTTGAAGAAAATGTTGATGATCGATGCCGATGCGAGGATCAGTCCGGCTGACGCCCTGAGCCACTCCTTTGTCACCATGAAGCACCTCCTCGATTTTCCCCACAGCAACCAGTAAGTCACCGACCAGCACGTCCGGCTTGAATATCCTATGGCAGTGTAAATCCCAAACAGACCGGCATTGTCATTTACGGCTCACATACAAGGCCCCATCCAGCCAGCCATTTACTGCTATACAACCACAGCTGGTGAACGGCACGCTTTGTATAGCGGTAATGAGATTTCTCTCTAACTGTCTAATCTTCTGTCTTAAAGAATTAAAATAGCCCTCTCAGCAGTCTTCACGCACAATGGGGATTTGTCCCGGGGTGTTCAGAGTGTGTCAGAGATTTAAAGGGCGAAGGGGTCTGAGGTTTAGCCATTCATCCCGATGTTTGATGGAGACCCTGACAAGCCTGACCTGTTGCCTTCAGCTCTTGGTTGCCGAGCAGAACACTCCACTAAACTCACACTTACATGACATCCCAATGAACTTCTTTCTTTGCACTTTGTTAAACTTTCAAAACTTTTTGCCAGTAACCTCTTGTATAACGTTTTGTGGCAATAGTGTGTAGACTTAAAGGGCACCCAGGAAAAAAGAAAGTAATTTCCATGTTTTTTTTCTGTTAAAGTTCTTTTAAAGTTAAAAAAAAAAAAAAAGGCTTAATTATTTTTCCAGAAACTGAGCCACATTTGTCTATGGGCCGTTTCTAGTAAAGCCCCATTTAAGTGAGGTGGTCTTTACAAGTCCCTGGGCTGTCTTGACAACTGAATGGCACCCCACGATCTCATCAAGCCTTTTAAATGCTTTGATCAGTGCTGACGGCAGCATCTAAAGGGTTAACCGCCGGGTGTGAGCTGTCAAAGACAGTCGACACTTGCTGCATATGGAGCAGGCTCCTGAGCCTGCGCCATACAAACTCTGTGTACATCCAGCGTACATGTGCGGTGGATGTTGCCAAGCGCTAAAGGGGGTTGTACCAGAATTACAACTTGCTGATCAATTGGGGTCTCACAGCTGAGATTCCCACTGATCTTGAGAGCGGGGGTCACTTGTCTCGCTCTTTACGTTGCGGCAGCAGTGACATCACATTAAATAGCGCCATTGCCACCGCTCCGTCCATTTCAGTGGAGCGTCGGCGAATGGCGCTACATTGTCGACTACTCTCTGCAGGGGGTGCAGTAAGCCCACAGCGAGAAGGAAGCGGGATGCGGAACCCCTTTTCTTGGTTGCGGTAGGTATCCCAATGGTTGCACCCCTACACTGTAGATGAGAGATCACTAGCGATTCTGCTATAACCCCTCTAAGTAGACGATTCTCTCAAACTTCAGCTGCAGTTTCCAAAAAATGCTCTGGGGGGCAGAATTCGAACTGAAATGTCAGCTGCTTATTTGCTCCGTTACTTGAGCCCTGTTTATCAAACCATAGAGCCCAATTTAGTAAATGCTGTGATTAATATTAGAGGCGTGTATACATTATTGGTCTGTAGGGCTCATATATCGCACTCACGGCCCACAGATATATGAAAGGCAAGCCAAGAAAGTGCATGAGAGTCGTAGTTGAAGGCTGGAAACTCGCAGTCATTGCTGTTTTCGCCAAATCGCTTCTCTTTACTCAATCACAAACCGTCATCCCCTCTGCTTATGAATTCCTCAACAAGACAGAGAGCCAGTATTTACACTATATGCCAGTTGGAGCATGCACCCCCAGACGGCACACGGAAAATATGACGGCAATGAAATATTTACTAAAGTGTTGGCGCAGGGTAACATTCTTAAATAGGTCAAAGCTGAACTATAGATTAAATCATCAAGACAGATGGCAGCACTGAGAGTTATTCTTTTTGCTGCTATTGGAAATGCTGGGATATTGCAACATTACGCCATCCACTCCGCGCATCCGGTTTACTGCTAATACGGTCTGGAGATGTATAGAACCCATAACTCAAAAGAGTTTGGCATTGCAACGGACGAAGCTGCTCACTATTACTATTCTGTAAGTAAACTTCTGGCAAATCCTCCAAATGCCACTCAGCACTTTATGTACGAAGGCACCTTCATACAACTTTGTGTCAAAGTGTAATTTTTCATAGAAACTGCTTATTGGCTAAAAGTATGACCGAAGGAGAACATAAGATACAAAATACCTTCTTAAAATTAAAGTTCAACATGTGCAAAGTTCATACATACCACATGGCCAATGTCTGCATGTACATACCTGCATAAAGTCATCAGAACGGGAAAGGCCAAAAATCTGGTTTTAAGCTAAAAATTTTAAAGGGGCCCCATTATGTCCTTTTTATTTTCTGTCCTCACTGAGGGCAGAATAAAGTAGTGATAGACATGCTGTTTCCGGCAGTCTGTCAATTATGGGATAATGTGCAGTGGTTTTTTAAGAACTTACTACATGTTCCTGCAGCTCCCAGCAAGACATAAGTCCAGCTTAATCTTGTGGTGCTGCTAGCAACGCCTACTGTCTGTGATTGACAGTTGTAACAGCTACAGACCTGTCAATCAGGATGGATGGGTGGAGTTAGCAGCACCTCTTGAGTAGAATGGACTTATCCACTGGGAGCTGCAGGAACAACTTGTAAGTTCTTAAAAACCATTGCACATTACTCACATCAGTGATAGACCTCGGAAGTTGATGTGTATGTTACTACTTTATGCTGACTTCAGTGAGGACAGCATAAAGGACACGATAGGTTTCCTTTAAAAAATTAACCTGTAAAATACAGAAATTGAACACCTTGAAAAGTAAGTGCACCCCTAAACCCTATGGGGCAGATTTACTATTGAAAAGTTGACATTTTTCTGGTGCAAATCACATGTGACATTGCACCACATGTATCATGTATTTTTAGACACTTTTGGATGCTCTTTACAACTTGTTGGGCAAAGGGGTGTGGCTTTGTGGGAAAGGGGGTGTGGCCTAAATGCCAAACCGTACCAAAAATCTGCCAAATTTGTGTCCTAAGCTAAGCCAACCAATAAGTGGTATAAAGATAGACCAGACAGTCTAAGGGTACGTCATAGTTACAGTTCAGTAGAGTCACGTTGAAAAACCTGCTGCATTTAAAGACTGTCTTGTCTAAGTTTGTACTTGTCTGCCTATCAGACAGTATTAGTAAATCTGTCCCAATATATTTCCTGAAAGCAGACAACTTGCTTGTTGCAGTTGTCTTGACGGGCTGTTGACAGCCATATCCACCTTCTTCTAGCTTTGGAACAAGAAGAAATATATTTTTTAATGCATTAGCATACATAAAACTCTAAATCTGTATCAACTTGAACTTGCTGTGTTTCAGTTTGGGTTGCTGATAGATTTTGGTCTTGTTTTAAAGCCAAGATTCTTGGCTTTTAAACAGAACCACAACCAAAGCTCTCTATGTAATATAGCCTGAGATACAACCATCTGAAGCGAAGGGTTAAATGGACATTTTCAGGTGCTGCACATAACATGTCCTTTAGTGTTTTCAGAACATACTGATTATAAAGTCGAAATAATAAATGTATTCTTTGTTTTTCAGTGTGAAATCGTGTTTCCATATCATGGATGTTTGCAAGTCTCGTCCCAACCTATGTGACGCAGCTAACCGCAATAAAACATCAGTCATGAGACCAGTTGCCTCAGCCAATGCAGCTAACCTTTCCGCTGGGTTCACCAAAATTGGCAATGTCAGGAGTCAGGTGTGTAGATCATTCCCGCTTGAGTGTTAAAGGGGTTGTTCCCAGCATTATATACCATATGTAGTGTGCGGATCATAAAAATTGAACGTTTGCCATCTACATAGTGTTAACAGGGATCCAGGGAAGAGTTTGGACATTAAAGGGATTCAGTTATCATGTTTATGCTGCCTGAACCACGGGTATCATGAACCCGGGACAGGGATGCCTGTTGCCCCCGTGGGTGTTTTATTCTGAAATTCTGGGGCGGTTCCAAATAAATGCACTTTTTGAAGTTTGACTCAAAGCTGAGCTCTGAGTTAAGAGGGTGGGCCACTCCGGCCTCTCCCCACCCACTTCATGAAGACTGACAGCTCTACTTCTGTATGGGGAAAGAGCTGTCAGTCTACGTGATACGGGCGGGCAGAGGTTGGCGCGGCCTGCCCACGTGACTTCAAAGTGCATTCATTCTGAAACGCCGCACCATCTAGAAATATAACCGCCGCAGGGGCAACAGACTTCCCTGTCCTGGGTTCATGCTGCCTGTGGTTCAGGCTACGTGAATCTGATGACAGGATCCCTTTAAATACATAGTATGACGCCAACTGCTGTTCAGTGTATAACAATGCACACATCCACCTAATATGCTTTTGTGGCCTCCAACGGCCAGCTCACTGCATAGTGATCATTGCCAATAGAAAACACTTCTACCCTGCTTGTCAGGGAAGGAGCAGAACCTCTGCAGTACATGGCAAGGGAAGTAAAAAAGTTACTATATTGTCAGCTGCCAGAGGGGGAAGGAGACTAACTTTGACCAGAGCCAACATTCTCAACTACACCAAGAAGGACACATAAAAGTGAAAAAAATATGGAACAGGTCTTTTTATACTAGAAACCCTGCAAAACCGCTATTGCTATTTCATACCTTTTGGTATAAAAATGGTTAATGAGTGCCCCCTTTAGTCTACACTGTTCTGTGTTAACCGTTCACGTTTATATGGGTTTCTTCTGGGTGTATGCTCTGTAGTTACATGCAGTCTAGTCTACAGAGAAGTGTAGCTGTTGACTACTTTCAGCTAAATAGTCGTATGAAGGGGTGCATGTGATAATATTATCTAGGGCGGTATCCTACTGATAGCTTTCCATTAACCAGTAACATGAAGCCGTAGCGGTTTCTTCCTTGTTGGGCCCGAGATGTCTTCTTTTACTACCTCGTAAACAGCTATGTTTTTCTTCTCCATTGCTGTGTGGGATGTAGGAATAGTGCGCCATCTTGTGGCTGAATAGCACTTTGCATGTTTGCTTCAGTCTGGAGGAGGGGTGTGTAACCATTATCCAGAGCAGTTTAGGGGTTTTACATTATCAAAAAAAACATGGCTGCTTTCTTCTAGAAACAGCGCCATATTTATCCGCAGGTGGAATTGAAGATCGGTTCCTTTTTTACTTTAAGGCGCTGAGCCGCAACACCTGACATAACTATGGCGAAATGTGGTGCTGTTTTTGAAATATGGCAGCCATGTTTTTCTAATCCTGTACAACCCCTGTAAGGTTTATCCCCATGTGTCAGTGCTTCCCAACTCCAGGCACTACCAGCGATCCCTGCGCTTCTTTTCTGCAGACATTATCTCATGTGCTTATATTTATTAATTACTGAATCAAATTGCATTTCTCATGTATTTCAGGCTTTAACAACTTCGGGGCATTCGGTTATACACCATGGGATTCCAGTGCAGGCAGGATCTGCTCCGTTTGGTTGTAATGATACTTTTCAGCAGACCCTGATACTTTGTCCCCCAACCCTACAAGGTATATTATCAGGCATTGTTAAAGTCTTCTATCTGCTCTTAAAATAGGCATAGAAATAGTTAAATGTATCAGTTGCCGTTAGATGACCGGAGCCTAATCTGCCTTCCACCCCGCTCTTCCCCCCCAAGTGGCACAATTGTTTTGGGGTTTTTTTTCCATTTCACCCAACTTAAAAACTTTTAAAAGTTTTTTTTAGTACATTATTTGGTCCATTTAAATATGCTTTAAAAAATACAAATTGGCCACTAAAACAAGTCCTCATACTACTACCGTGTTTCCCCGAAAATAAGACAGTGTCTTTTATATTAATTTTTGTTCAAAAAGGTTTAACTTTTTTTACATGTATAGCTGCCTGGACACTATTTAAAGGGGTTGTCCCGCGCCGAAACGGGGTTTTTTTTTTTTTTCAATAGCCCCCCCGTTCGGCACAAGACAAACCCAATGCAGGGGTTTAAAAAAAAAAACCCGGATAGTACTTACCCGAATCCCCGCGCTCTGCCGACTTCTTACTTACCTTGCGAAGATGGCCGCCAGGATCTTCACCCTCGGTGGATCGCAGGTCTTCTGTGCGGTGCATTGCCGATTCCAGCCTCCTGATTGGCTGGAATCGGCACACGTGACGGGGCGGAGCTACGAGGACCAGCTCTCCAGCACGAGCAGCCCCATTCAACACGGAGAAGACCGGACCGCGCAAGCGCGTCTAATCGGGCAATTAGACGCTGAAAATTAGACGGCACCATGGAGACGAGGACGCTAGCAACGGAGCAGGTAAGTGAATAACTTCTGTATGGCTCATAATTAATGCACAATGTATATTACAAAGTGCATTAATATGGCCATACAGAAGTGTATACCCCAACTTTGTTTCGCGGGACAACCCCTTTAAATTGACTTTTTTAATTAACTGTTAGCAGGGCTTAATTTTGGAGTAGCGGTTATATTTCAAGCATCCTCAAAAAGCCTGAAAAATCATTTTGCATCCTCAAAAATTCTGGAAAATCATGCTATGTCTTATTTTCAGGGTATGTCTTATTTTCAGGGAAACAGGGTATGTAGGTGGAAAAATGAAAAGGTTATGGCTCTTGGAATGCGACACAAACCAAAAAAGAAAGCGGTCTGGTCTTGAAGGTGTTAACTGATGGTTTTGCAGTAACGGAATAATGTTATTCATTCTTGCAGGACTCCCACCAAATCACGGCAAACCCACCAGTTATTCCGTAAGAGTAGATAATGCTTTACCCCTAGTTACACAGGCACCGGCCATGCAGCCCCTACAGATACGACCAGGTGTCCTCTCCCAGGTGAGTGTAAATGAGCAGTCATGTAAACCTTTTGTTACGCGCCTTAAAGTTCCATTAAAGATTACAACTTCTGTACGTTACCCCACCAGCACACATGGTCAAATGGAACACAGCCAATATTGGTTCCCGCTTGGCAACAGGTGACAACTGTGGCGCCAACTACAACGACCCTCGCCTCCGATACTATGGCTGGACCACAGAGACTGGGAGACTGGGGGTAAGTTGAAAACATGTATTTGGCCTTAACAACCTATTTGGCCGCTTATACCACGACTAGTTTTCACATGATTGGTATGTATATGAGCTCTTGAAATTCCAGCCATAGCTTTATCTACTGACGGTGGCCAGCCACATGAGATTATTGTTGGCCAAGGCCACCGGCCATCTGATGTTTTATGAGGCTTCCCAACCTTCACTTGATGGCAGATGTCGGAAGGAAGGGTCAGCCATGTTGGAATCTGTCAGCAACTTTCTTCCCTCTCGCCATTGGCCAAGCTGGGAGCGTTAATGCGTAGAGGAGGATTGGAATGAACAGCCGTTGGCCAACAGCTTTCTGACAGGGTTGACCAGATTAGGATCTAATTCAGATGGGATGGAGAATCTTCACTGTGTAGACGATCTGGGAGACTGCTGCTTGCTTATGGCCGACGTGCTTATTAGTCTTCTTGCTCAAATATACAATATTGATTGGCTGACCCTTTATTGGGGAACAAAGAGACAATAACTGGCCCAATCATGGGGGAGATGGCTAACTTATCCCTGCAGTACTACACCTTCCCGGACAGACGGTAATACTAATAATAATATTTTCAAAACTACTTGTACAACAATTGCCAGCTTTATCATCGCACACAAAAGAGCTCAATACAGTTGTGTTGTAATAACAGAAATGTAATTATTAGCGCTCCGGTGGCACTAGCTTGAAAATTTGTAAGGTGAATTATAATGTCACGGTACTGTGCCAGGAATGTGACATCATTAACCCTTTCGGGCGGCTGCACATGACCGGGTTCGGATTTTGCATGCAAGAGCCTGTGCCCGGCCAGCATCCGCCCGTACCTGTCATTTCGTCTTCTCTTCTGTACTGCAGATGGTTCACACGAAAATAGATTATGCTGCCATTTTTTTTCCGTCAGTGGAGCATCCGCTCGTGTGAGCGGACATGCGGATGCTCTATTGGTTTGGAGCGAAATGCTGCAGATTGTTCGGGAGACTCAAATTCACGTTGTGTGCAGCCCACCGAACCGCTGCAGCCCTTTTTGTTTTTAAATTCATTCTTTCCTCTCCATTTTTGAAAAACCATAAATTTTTTTTTCTCCATTTTTCTACATAAGGGCTTTTTTTTTGCAAGACAAGTTTTATTTTTCAGTGGTGCCATATATTATGTTGAAAAGAAAATTCTAAGTGGGGAAAAATGGGGAAAAAACAGCAATTTCAACATTTTCTTTTGTTAGCAAATTTATATAGTGCTTAAATGTAGTGCTGCTTAAAAATACCTTTTTTTTAAAAAAAAAATTTGAATTCTGACCGTCGTAACTTTTATTTTTTTTGTCGATGGGGTTGTTCGAAGGCTCAGTCTCATCACGGAGGAAACCGTTCGGGACCCCAAACCGTGATTAAAGTATTTAAAAGGGTTAACGCCTGTGATTAGTATTATCCCTGATCCTATATGTTGTGAACGGGGGTCAAATATGGCCGACACCCACCATGTATGGAGTAGGCTTGGCTCATGTGTAGGTTTGGACATGTACAGGTTAAAAACGACATGATGTCAACGCACAGTGTTAACTATGAGAGCAGTGGGGGCACAGAGGCGAAATTAGAAGTTTTTAGTGTAGTTACAAAGTGTATTCTATTTTAGTGTCCGTAAGATTTGGTACACTGAAGCAAATGGACTCTTTCAAACTTGCCCAACTTTCTTACTTCTCTCTACTTGCAGGAAAGTTATTCAGCATGGAAACCATTACAGCTCCATGATCCTGCAGCCTCTCCTAACCAACCAAATGGCGCTGTCAGCCCCTCAGCCTATCAGTTTAGGCATCGCACATGTAGTGTGGCCTCAGCCTGCTGCTAACAAGAGGAATAAAATCTGTCAAAACAGGTACAACCTCCGGCCATGTGAGGGCAGCCTCTAGCTGCTGCTGATCTGATAACCTGATCGTTTCCTCTGCTAACATCTCGGTTAATCTTTGCAGGAGTAACACAATCCAGGACTCCAGTCTACACAGTAAAGCACTTACCTCTCCAAAGATCTCAAACAGCGCAAAGACCACGGAGTCTGAAAGTTGTACATTACCACAGGACAATCAGAACTTGGAGGAGCAGGAGGAAGAATCTTGTAAGGCGCCCGAGGAGCCGGTCCCAGACCTGTCAAGTCAACAGCGGCAAGAGATTGTTATCGCTGATTCCCCGAGCCCCACAGCGAGTGTCATTACAATTAGCAGTGACACGGATGAAGAGGATTCAGCACAGACTCACTCACTGAGAGAGTAAGGGCCCTTTTACTAGAAAGACTGAATGAAATAACGACTTTTTTTTGCATAAAATGCTCAACATTTAAACATACAGATAATCATCTGACATCCTCTCCATTCCCCTCATTACCTAAAGTAAACGCTGTATATGTCGTTTGCTCGGGTGGGTGGATGTTTATGCGAGGAAAACTCTGGTTGCAGGTTTTTAATTAGTATGAAGAAAAGCCATTGTCTTCCGCGGGCATGAGTAAACAAGTAATCATTGTGCAAGCAATCACCCCTCCCCTCAAGTCTTTCATTCTTTCAAAAATTGAATGGATTCCATTTAAATGAAGCGAAAAGCGAACGACCTAATGACTATTTTTATGCAGGCTGAAATTAAACGATAAACGACAGGCGAACAAATAGTGCACGACTGCCCGTGTTTACACGTAATGATTATCGCTGACTTTTCGCCCCCGTTTGAACGAATTTTGAGCGATAATCGTTGCGTGTAAACGGGCCTTAAGATTTGATGGCAATTGAAATAAAGAAAAAATGTATTAGATTAAAGTTTGATTGGGAAGAGAAAGAATTAGTTTACAGATCTCTTTCAGCTGCATTTAAACACTTCCTTTTCTTATTCCCTAGATGTAAAGGCAGCCTGGACTGCGAGGCTTGTCAGAGTACTCTGAATATTGATCGTGTCTGTTCCTTGAGTAGTCCTGACAGTACCCTGAGCACCAGCTCCTCAGGGCAATCCAGCCCCTCTCCCTGCAAAAGACCCAACAGGTAATCTATTCTCTCTGTGTCCAGTTACATGTGAATGACTGCCCCACCAGATCTCACTCCTCCTGCTAGGAATCTCTCTTCAGTATACACGTTTTTACATCTTTGTATAACTTATGACAACTCCTTTTTTTACTTTTAGAACTTGTCAAACAGGTTCTAAAAGTAAGTTAGGTGCGGTTGTGATCTCCTGGAGGTTATGTTGATCATGGCTTATCACTCTCCCTACGTTTGAGCTGTAGTGTTGCTATACTATAAACTAAGTGAGGCGACGCACGCTCCTCTGGGTAATATGCAAATAAGGGAGATGGAATAAATCCTCCACAGTGCCACCTACTGAAAGGCAGCATTCCTTCAAGCCAAAGTCAGACTTTTTATACAAGCCTTGTTACAATGACTGGGAATTAAAAGCAAAGGCAGGCTCCATGTACAGACAGCTGTTTCAGGGTTTTTGCCCTTCATCAGTGTACAGTAGGAGTCTGGCTTTGCTAGTGAGAGGCCTGGGATGGGGGTCAGAAACGCCATCTTTTCTCCTTAGAGAGAGCAACTATACTATAAACTAATTGAGGAGACAAGTATAGTTGCTCTCCCTAAGGAGAAAAGATAGCGTTTCTGAACCCCGTCCCAGGCCTCTCACTAGCAAAGCCAGACTCCTACTGTACACTGATGAAGGGCAAAAACCCTGAAACAGCTGTCTGTACATGGAGCCTGCCTTTGCTTTTAATTCCTGGTCATTGTAACAAGGCTTGTATAAAAAGTCTGACTTTGGCTTGAAGGAATGCTGCCTTTCAATAGGTGGTGCTGTAGAGGATTTATTCCATCTCCCTTATTTGCAGCTATAGTGTTGGAATTGGCACAATGGTTACTAACAGTCTATCACTGCAAAGAAGAAAATATGGTATTGACCCCTTTAGATCTGCGTTACAGTATATTGTCTCCTGACTTTTGCAGCATGTCCGATGATGAGCCAGAGAGTGGCTGCGACACTGTAGATGGATCCCCAAGCTCTGATTCATCTGGCCACGACAGCCCATTTGTTAAGAGCAGCTTTGTAACGGATACCAACCAGAATACTGAAAAACGAGCGTCGGAGAAAACTGAGAGTAAACCAGCAGTGTGCACATTAGTGGTCCCACCTATTCGGATTGAAAACCGCAAGTTCAATTCCCATCGGGCTACCAACAAAGGTAAATGACTTCACTTCTATTATACACTGATTAGAAAAATTTGAGGGAGCTTGTCACCATCGATCAGAACCATAAACTAAGTTATGGGGTTGTTTGGGGAGTTGACGGCATGTTTTTCACATGTTCATGCATGTGAAAAACACATGTACAGTGATGCGAATCGCGCATTAACACAGAAGACTCCTCTCAGAAGCCTGAAAATTGAAGGTTTACGAGTTCTGATTTTCTCAGACCTATATCACACTCGCCCGAGTAAATACCTAAGGGTGCAATTACACAGCAGTGATTCTACCCTGCAAACATCAGGGTAAAAAACACTGATTGCACTTGGCACCAGGTCTTGTCCATAGTCAGACGTCAAGGTACCGGATGCGATCAGCATAGTTCCTCCCGTGTTTTGCAGGGGAGAAACTCTCGTGTATTAGCGCCCTACATCTGGTATTAGACAAAACACTTCCCATCATTTCAAGTAGCGCTGCTCCAACGCAACTTTCAGCCGTATTAGAGGATCAGCAAGTGTTTCCCATTGTTTGCAGTGGGAAACCTCGCATCACACTGCAATTTCTTTTGCTGTCTCATTGAAAATGATGGGTGAGGCCCAAAAATAGGACATGCAGCCATCGCTCATGTATATGATTCCATTCAAAAGAATGGGGTTTATAGTCGTGCAAGATTTATTGCGCACACACACACACTTATGTAATAAAAGTTATACAACATATTATATGTACCACAGAGTGGTGCCATTAAAAAATTCAACTTGTCCCACAAAAAACAAGCCCTCATACGGCTGTCGTCAAGGTATGTCTCTTGGAATGTGATGATGAAAATTCACTTGGTCCTTAAGACACAAAATAGGCTGGTCAGTAAGGGGTTAATAACCTATCTGCACAGATTGATCAGTGACTTGGGTCCCCTTAATTTTTTTGAGCAGTGTAATGTAGAAAATCGAACATGAGCATTTAATATTAGTTGGAGCTGGTTGCACAGAGCCTTTACAGAAACACACCGTCTGAGGTTTCCTTACATTACTGTATTATGGGATGTTCTATTGGAAACTGTATGAATCTAACAGAAAAAAACTGTATTCAATTGAGGCATGCAGAGGTACATAATAGCCCCATAGACTTCCCTGGGGTTGTATGGAGCCTTAAATGGGCAGTCCCCTCTAGAATATGCCATTACTTTATGATTGGTGGGGGTCTGAGCTCTGAGACTGGAACAAGCACCAATCCTAGGAGTGAAGGTGCAGCAGTGCTGCATCCCATACTAAGTCTTCCTGCACACTGGTGCTGCGGGGAACCATAATACGGCCTCATTCACCCTATAAGAGGGCTATTATCGGTAGAGCGCCTCCATTTTTGCATTACACAAACACAAAAAAACCCTCAGCTCCTGAATAGTTATGGGATAATTAGTGAGTACAAAGAGCTGCCAGGGATTACTAATCAGTGTTTTGAACTCGTGTTTTCTAGATGTGGCTTGTCATCCCTTAATTAAAGGACGTTCAGGCCCAGGGAGAAAAAACCACCTCACCGGCCTTGGGAATCGCCAGCAGAAACTTACATCAGCATTCCAACAGCAGCCTATGAGCTTCAATCAGGTAAGTGTGATACAGACTAAGCGGCCGGCACAATTAGGTGTCGTCTTCTTCCTATATGAAAGCGATGGCCATACTTCTGCGGTCAGCAGAATGCAGCAGGTTCCTATTGTAGCCTGTGGGTTGAAATCAGTGAAGTGCGGTTTGCTGACGGTTCCATGGGGCAACCTGGAACTTGTGCGCAGATGCTGAAAACTGGCAGTTTCCACCTGCACAGTGAGCTTTATTGGTCTAGAAGCAGAGAAATTTGGCCTACATACACACTGCGGCATGGGGGAGCCGACCCTCATTTCATGACTTGCACAATTTTCATATTTTTTACAATTAAAACCTAAATTGCTAATAAAAGGTCATATTATCGCTCATACCCATATATTCTGACAGTAGACACGTGTGAAAATCCTATCTGTCACTTTACAATTGAGGGCGCCTTCATGCAATTTTGTATCAAAGCAGAACGCTTTTTTGAATAATTCATAAAAAATTATGTTCGTGTCTAAACGTTTGACAGAAACAAATCCTGATACGCACAGCATCTCTTAAAGGGGTTGTCCAGGTTGTGGGTTTACATAAAACAGCTTTCCCATGCAGTGAAATAACCTGCTTTCGTTGCTCCAGGTCTCTGCAGGATGTCACAGGCGCTGCAGCCAATAACAGCTGAATGCTTGATCACTGAGCTCCATTGTTGGCTGCAGCAGCTGTGACGTCCCATAAACCTGGTGGGACGTCAGCCTGTAAACACACAGAGGGGCAGAGGACACAGCATCAGCGCAGGAGAGGCGAGTATGTTCCTGCTAGTTACTTTACTGCATGCAAAAGGTGTTTTTTAAATTTTTTTTTTTAGTTAAAACCTAGAATTTGGATAACTCCTTTAAAAGTATAAGGCCAGGCTCACATGAATGCGTTGGATTCAATGAGCGGATATCTGCAGTCGAAAACCTGCGCATGATCGCGGAAGCCGATTGCGTATTGTTGTACGAACGCAAGCAGAGAATGACAGCAGAAAATTGCCCAACCCCCTGGAAGCACACTTTGACCGCCCAGGCGACATTCTCTTGTGGTGAGAGCTGTCCTGAGAGCCTTCAGGACGGGATGCTGCTCTCTGGGCTCGGCTGGTTTATACTACTTTTTTTGAAAGTAGTATAAAGCACTTTAAAAAATAAGCAAACCCTTATTTTTGTGGAGGAAGAGCCCAGAAGAATAAGCGGAGGTTGCAGACAGCGGTCTAGATGAGTTTGTCTCTGTCCTGCATTATGTTAACCCATAGATTCCTGCTTTGCTTATACTATTTGTATTTGGTCTCCTAGCAGTGTGCGTACGAATCTGCATCCATACGCAACGTTAATTACGTATGCACTGCGGATCGAACGCATCCATAGAGATTAAAGGAGCTCATGGGTATGGAATCTGCAGTAAAATAGAGCATACTGCCATTTTTCTTCTGCTCGTGGAATCTGTAATTCCTGCCCACAAGTGTGAACGAACCAACACAAGTCTATGCATTTGAATGCTATGGGGGTGGGTGATGGCCTAAGGATAAGTTCAATCGCTGATCGGCTGGGCTGCACCTTTCAGGTCCCCGGAGATCAGCTGATCGGGTTCCCAATGTCAGCACTTGTACACATAGGGGTACAGAGCAACACCGCTGTTATGACTCGGGGCTTAAATTGTGTCAACTTTGTGTTTTTATGGCCTGAGCTTTTAAATCTGTTTACTAATGAAGCATGACGTTGTCATTTTACCTCCGGTGCTGGAATCTACCATTGTTACTCAATTAGAAAGGACAGATTTAGTGTTTTTGGTCTCCTTGGACTTCGCAGGGTTTCTCAAGAAGTAATCAGTGTATTTATGATCAGGTTCATTGTGGAATGTATCGATCAGATCGACTCCCGCACAAATCGTGTAATGCAACTGTAACTCTCTTTGACAGATGCAACATTTTGGAACGGGACATCAAGAATGGAACGGAAACTACGGGCACAGGAGGCAGCAGGCATTTATCGCACCTTCCGTTGCCGGTCATCCTTTCACCCTCCAACACGGAAGCCCAAATCACAGCGCCGTGCACGCTCACCTCGGCGGACAGCCTGCTATCCTTTCCTACCCACCTTCTGCTCCGCTGACCACAGCAGCACCCGTGGCCCACCTCCTCGCGTCACCGTGTACCTCAAGACCGCTCTTACAACATCCGGCTTACAATCTCTCTCATCCCAGCGGCATCGTTCATCAGGTCGCAGTGGGAATCAACCCAAGGCTTTTACCTTCTCCCACCATGCATCAGACTCAATACAAACCAATCTTCCCATCCCACTCCTACATCGCTGCCTCCCCAGCCTACACAGGATTTCCCATGAGCCCTACGAAACTCAACCAGTATCCGTACATGTGAGAGGACTCTGCAAAAAAAATGGAAGCTCAAAGATTTCAAACGCTTTTCAGTTTGAAGCGGAACGAAAACCTCTAAAACAAACAAACATGGCTTTTGATAACGAAAAAAAAAATAATCAAAAATTGAATCGGCCATGGCACAAGAAATATTTTTTGAATCACGTAGACTTGGGTGCAATTTAAAACAATCTTGAGCTTTAAAGAAAAAAAAAAAAACGAAAAAGATACAAATTCACTTTTAATGTGTTTTTTTTGCACATTTGGTATAAAATCGTCTCTTGTTCCTGTTCTCTTCTATAGTAACTCTTTAGACAGGTGACTTACGGGAGGAGAAGTTCACTTTCTCTCCTGCTATTTTTTTATACAATTGCCTTCTAACTAGTGCAAGACACGTCTTTGGGAAGCCATTCAGCGTACAGGTTTAGCGCAACAAATGCACATAATGTCAGTAGTACGGTGTACGTCGTGTACGTTGTTTCCTTTCTCGTATGTCTCGGTGTTTTCAGTGTCGGGTCACATGGCTACTAAGTTCATGTTCACACTGCATGTGTCTTTTGCATGGGCAGGAGAAAAAAAAAAAAGTTGCCTAGACCTTGCTATTCAGTGTCGTCGTCCTAATAATCCGCTGCATTGTAAACTGTTCCCACACATAGTGCCTTAAATATTTGAGGTTGTTAATGTTATTACTTAATATATTCATGTCGATTTCAGCACTTAAAAACTTCAGATCTGCTGATATATATAAATATCTATTTTTTCGAATAACTTGAGTATTCGCTCAATCTTAGGGGTTTGTTCATTTTTGTTTCGTTTTGGTTGTGTGCTATGATTTTAGGTTTAGGTGTTTTTATCAACAGAACAGCATGTATTTTATTTTATTTTTTGTTTGTTTTTTGTTTTGTTTTTAAACTGTGTTGCTGTAGATTTTTAATTTTTTTCAAATTTTTTTTTTTGCCGGGATGACCTAGATATTTAGCAAGCGTCACGTAGCCTGAAGCGCTTCTTTAAAAAAAAATAATTTTTTTTTCTTACTTAGATTTAACGCTGGCTGCACGTCTTTTCGGTAATCACACCGTCGACGGAAACTGCAATATCGTCTAATAAGTGGATTCTTCACTTTTTTTTTTATCGTCACTGCGTTTGTCCAATTGGCTGGATTCTTTTTCTAGTAGTATCTATTTACCAGTATAGTAAGGCATGAGTTATTGGTCCGGTTTAACGGGGTAAGGGTGGGGTTTGAAGAAAAAAAAAAATCTTAAATTTTTTTTTTTTAGACCTCTTTCGGTATTGGCTGAGGCTGCAGCATTTTGCTGGCCAATGTCTTGCAGGCGCTTCCAGCACTGAAGAGGTTAACACTACAGCACGTGACGGCGTTGGACAAACCGCACAGTATTCGATTCTATTGTATCCAGAATTAACATAAAAAATAAATAAATATTTACTCTAGACGTTTGATAAGATGTGAGGTTTTTTTTCAAAAAAAAAATCACAAAAACAACCGTTTATTTTATCCTTTCCGCGTGTGCAATTTTTTTTTTAAGCTTTTTATTTCATGCATGTGTCCGTTTTCAAGCCTCATTTACATTTATATATATATTATTATTATTTGATTTTTAATTTTTTTTTTTTTCCGAGTGGTGACTGCTTATTTAATACATTCCGTCAGGGACATGAAATTTTATGTGCATATTTCAAAAATTAATTTTTTTTTTTAATTTTACCAATTTCTAAAATTTTTTTTTTTTTTTTGTGCATCGTCCATATCAAGTTAATTTATCCAAACACCAAAGACTTTGGAAATTAAAAAAAAAATCATCCATTTCTTTAAAATGAAATGTTTTAAAAAAACATTTAAAAAATGAAAAAGGTATATATATATATATTAAAGAAAAAAATAAAGATTATACAGTATATATAAAATAAATGGTAGCTACTTTTTTTTTTTTAATTTTTCTTTTTTGCATAGACCTAAATTATACTGTAGTATAGTTGGTGGGCTTTAAAAAAAAAATGGTATTAAGACTAATGTTTTTTAGCTTTTGAGCAAGTAATAATTCTATCATTTATCTTGAATGTATAATAGATAAGCTGCTATATATAACAGACGCCACTTTTGATAGCTGTGAACTTTTAGCTTCATATCCCGTTTATACATAGTCGCCTTACTTCTGTTTTTTTGAGTCTACTTCTATATGAAAAGTGTAGTGGGGTTTTTTCGGATTATCATTATTTTGTATTTCGGTTTTCCTTTTCATGTTTGGCGTGTCCTTTGTAACTACTGTATTGTAAATTATGGAATCCTAATGGCATATGTTATTTTTTTTGGGGGGGGAGGGGTGCGTGTGCGTGTGTGTTTTATGCATCAGTATTTTATCTCCATAAATTTTAAAAGCTCATTACTGCATATAAGTGGGTGTATTCATGTAAGTTAATTTTTTTTAATGTTTTTCATATTGCTGTTGTGTATACTTTTAAACAAGAAAAAACAAAAAATTATGTACCTTGCAGGTTTGATTTAACTTTTTATAATTAGTTTTTGTTGTTTTTTTTTTTTGTTTTCTTTTAAATCTGATCTATATAAAGATAAATTAAGCCAGTGACTGGAATAATGAGACGTTACATAGGCTGGAGGTAGTTTTTGGATGTTTTTGTTTTATAGCATTTATGTCGTGTTACCCATTAACACCACTATATATACAGCACTTATCAGATTGTCCATAAGCTATCGTCGCTCTTGACTCATGTTAAAAACCCCCTTGCAGGTGTAACCCTTTTTGAAGTAAGGGGGGAACGTACAAAGCCTCCTCTAGCACTGGGTGGTGGTAACACAAGCAGTGTTTTATTTAATGAATGTTTCGACAAAAAATAAATAAATAATAATGTGCCTATAAGATATAAAATTTTATAAAATAGAGAAAATTTCATAAAAATACAACAGTGTTAATGAGAAAATTCTTAAAACGTCGGGGGTTGAAGGTCCAGATTTACTTTTTCTGTACTGGACATGTTGTATCCCTGCAAGGAAAAAAAACTCACTATGCATAATGTACTTCACTATCTGATTGTCTTCTTTTGTAACTGTTAGCACTCCCTTGTCTGTACAAGATGTTGCAAATATTGCAGGTGCTTAAAGGGGTTGTCTAGTTAACTACTCGATGGCCTAGCAGCAGGATAGGCCGTCAGTAATAGATCAACGGGGGTCTGCTACCCAGAACCCTTGCCAATCAGCTGTTTGCTGGCTCGGTGTATTCATAGAATGAGCTGATTTCTGCAGGAAGCAGCTCTGCTCCTACTGCACTGGCCAGGCTTGGTATTGCAAGCAAGTTTTCATTCACTGTAATGCAAGCTGAGCCTGCAATACCAAGCCTGGCCTCTACAGTGGGAACGGAGCGGTCTACTTCTTGCAGAAATCGGATCAGTACATAAGCCCAGCGAATGTGGTCCCCGGCAACAAAACCGTGTTGATCTACTATTGGTGACCTATCCTGCTGATAGGCCATCAGTGGTTTACAACTGGGCAACCCTTTTAGAGGTAATGTGTTCGCTCCTGAAATATCCATTTACTAAATGTTTGTATTTCCCATAAACTTAGCAAGGCTGGAACATCTTTTCTTACATTACTGCATTGTGTCAATCTTCTGTTATTCCTCCTGGAAATGTATAAATAAATTGACAACTTAAAGGGATTATCCAACCCTGTAAAATTGATGGCCTACACTTGTGATAAACAATCAATATCAGATTGGTGGGGATCTGCTGCTCGGGACTGACAACGATCAACTGATTGCAGGGGCAACGGTGCTCCTACGAGCGCCCCGGCCTTTTCAATGTCTACATCTGAGCACCAACCAAGTAAAACATCACTAGTGTGCATGAACCCATTAAAAACGGATTGATTATTTTACTGTCCGAGTTCCATCCACATCGCAATCTAACGAAACTCGTAATAACAATGGCAATGGTAACATCCACTTATCAATAACGTCATATGTTTCCAGGAGGCATAATGGAGGAACAGCACAATGTAGAGTTCTGAAAAAAGCTGTTCCAGCATTGTTATGTCAGGAGAGTCCAAATATTTCCTAAAACAGACCTGCCAGGAGTGGCGATAGATCTGTTTTAATGCAGTTTTAGTACATTGGAAGTAGTCGAGCGAAGCTCCGGAGTTTATAACTCCCAGGATTCTTTTGGTTTTCCACCTAATTTTATTTAAAGGGCTCCTAAACTATTCGCCTTAGATGACATAATCTTACAAATACTTGTGCAAATCTTTTCATACTTCAAGAGATCTTGAGAAATGTTATTGTTTTCTTAAGTATCCTGTTATCGAGCATTTACTCTATGCGACGGGGTCCTTCAGTGGACGTATTCCCTTCTCCGTTGTTTAATGGCAAGTCTTTTGCCCATGGAAGATCCTTGGCTAATATTTATTACCTGAACATATATTGAAGTGTTTCGTTAGAGGTCCACTTTGCCAACTCTGGCATATTCCCCTGCGAATAGCTGATTTTGTAGGTCCTACTACTAGGACCCTTCAAGATCAACTTGGTTTCTTGTCCAGGATGAGGGGTAGGCTAAAAGGTGGGCACCACCTCTCAACAAAGATGAATTTTTTGCACAGACTGTTTTTTTGAAGGACCTGCACAGATGTGGTGGCATGACCATAACCATGCAGGTCCTGTAGAAGGTCCTGCACAGAGGTCATGTGACTATATCTGTGCAGTTCCTCCAACCAGTGAGTGAAGGAGTGTGAACTGCTCTGTGTAAGTGTCTAGGGTATATACTTTTTAGGGAATCTGTATTTATCTTCTCTACCTTAGGCGCTAAAAGGACTTATCCCGACCTTGACTTGGGGAGGGATTCTTTCTGTAGGAAAGCATTACATAGCATTCATTGAAATCCATATAGTGGACACCAGCAGTCCAGTGAGAGCTTCACTTTGAAGCAGCTCTTGCTAATACAGGAGATCCTAATCTGGGGACCTACCTCCTATTACCTCCATAAGTTGTCCGTTGACCAGTGTTGAGGATGGGAATATCCATCTTGCAGCTTTACCCTGGCTTAGACAGAAGAAAGACTAGATGAGTTTAGTTCTGCCGCAGATTATGTAGTTTGCCATCAAATAAAACAATATTTGCAACATCTGTCTTGTTATAATTACCGCTGATTAATACTGTGCTAATTGAAATGTACCAGTTCAGTTTATTTACCTGCAACACAACGGGCAGTGGACCCCGATTTGCCGTAGGGTGCTAGTAATGATAAGTAAGGTTGCACTGTTGTTGGCAGTCTGTTGTATCGGTCATCTTTTTGTTGACACCCAAGTTTGGTCACGACAGGTTTAATTTGACCCCACAAAGTGTTTTCCTGCAGGTGTTAACGAAGCATCTCTCGCTTACGGTAGGGCCTTGTTTTTTCAGTTCACCTTTGGCAATCAGTTAGGAGGTTCGATGAGGATTTTTGCAGCATCGTAAAGCGACTCAACCGCCTATTGTGAAGCCCAATAGGACCGCAGTAACTTGCCGTGCTTTGTGAATATCCGACGGATGACGTCACGTGTAACGGTCGTCGGTGCTAATTCTACTCATGGTGCATTTAGGGATTCTGATCATGGAAGAATCATTGTAAATGTGTTTGATGTCAAAAGAGATCAGACCTAAAAAAAAAAAAGGAATGATAAAGAGGAGAACAGCCGTGAACAATTAAAGGGACATTAAGCCTAAAGTCTATCCCATCTACATCTAATTGTTCAATGCTATCGGCCATGGTGAATGATAGTCACAGCTTTAATTATAAGTTTGGATGCTTTGGTTAGTGTCCCTTTAAGACTCAGCTAAGTGCAGTTGTGTTGCGCCCCCTGGCTGTAGCCGTGTGCTGTATTAACTAAACCGAATGAACTGCTGTGCTTTTTATTTATATTAACAAGCTTCACCCTCTCTGATTTCTGTTAACCCGGCTAAAATGTATATATGTATTATGTGTATAATCTGTATAGCTCTGATCATGTACACAGCACTTTACATGTTTAATGCAAAGCAGTTGCAGATTCTAGTAATAAGATTGTCATTGTCAGATCAACAAAAGCTGAGCCAAGATATACAGCACATACTCTGTACCTCTTCTCCGCTGTCTCCTCTTTATACATGTCCGTAATGGAGGTCAGGAAAGTTACACGGTCCCGCTGATCGGCATTTCAAGTCGGACCTGCTCTGTCAGCCTGTTAATCCACGTTAATGAATGCACAGTAATAATGTCTTGGCAGAAACTTTTGTAGCACTGCTGAAAGTTGAGTGGGAATCAACAGGTGGTACCTCAGCAATGCTTCTTGGTGCTGGCGCACATACTTGGAGCAGAAGTATTTCTGGACTTGGACCTCATCAAAGTCCGTTAGGGCCCTTTTACACGGCACCTCACAGGCTGTCCCAGCGGTAAGCGTTCTTGTGCTTTTACGCAGGAACGGGCATCGCTAGTGAATTGAGGTGGAGCGAGTCGGGGATCGTTCCGGCCCATCCGCCTTCATTCAAGAAGTCGCTCACTAGTTGCTTCATCTCAGTGAGCTGAAATGAAGCGGTTAGTGACCAATGAGCGGATTCTTGCTCAGTGCCCTGTCAAGTCTGGCTTTTACATGGGATAACTGGCAAAATTGCTTGTTTGAACCATTTTTGCGTCCAGTAGCCCATGTAAAAGTTCCCTAAGAGTCTCCCATTCACAATAGGGTGTGGAGCGTAGGGCATGTGTAGAAAGTCCAGCCATAGTAGGAGAGTTGAGAGTAGGGATTGCACTCACCTGGAGTGGCTGTGCTAGTAGCACAGCACACCAAGAAGCCTGTCGGCTGCAGCCTCCTCCGGACGGATGGGTGAAGACACCTCTTGTCGTAGAGAGATGAGAAAAGGAGGATATTCGGTGCTGTTGAACACAAAATTGGAAGGTCCAAGCATAGAGAAGCAGTCATGTTATTGAGCTTTTGGGCAACACGTTTCAACATCGAAACTGACTTCTATGGGCCACTCCTCACAAGAAAGAAAGGTTTCTCCATCCTTGGACCTTTCTATCTTGTGCTCAGCAGCACAGAATATTCCTTATTTTCTCATCTCTCCACAATAGGATATGATCCATTTAGAATGAAGTGTCCTACCATGACAGTTTCTCCTTAAAGAGGTTGTCCAGTTGTAAACTATTGCTGGCCCATCGACAGGTTAGGTCATCATTAGTAGATCAGCAGGGGTTTGCCGCCAGGGAACCAGCTATTTAGTGCACTGGGCCGGTGTGGTCATCAAGTAAGCAGACAGCTCTGTATTACCAGTTTCCAAGACTGGAACAGAGCTGTTTTATTTGTATAGCATCAACTTATTCCGCTATTTATTTATTATCCCCTCACCAAGCTGGGTACTTATTTTACCGTCCTCTGAAGGATGGTTGAACTCGCAACCTTCGGGTCATGAACGAGAGTCTAGAACTAGGACTGCATTTCTACTGCCTTAACACTTCGCCAAATGAGAAGTCAACTCTGTACAACAGCTGATCAGTGGGGGTCCGAGGTGCTGGACCCTTCCATATCTACTATTGATGGCCTATCCTGTGAAAAGGCCATCAATAGTTCACAACTGGACAACCCCTTTAATGTTTTTCTCGCATGGTTTGCTGAGTGTCTGTTGGGAGGCTTCACCTCTGTTTTGGAAAACTAGTATAGTCCATCCATTGTTTTGCTGTGTTTGGTACTGATCTAGTTGAGGTCTTCAGCGAGTGTAGAAGGAAATAAAGCTGCTGTCCTATATTGCTTTATGATGATGGGTATTTTTTACTTGGGGGAGCTTACTTCCTGGCTCAGATCATTATTGTGATGTCATTGTAACACTCCATGTAATAGGAGGGTCTTGTCCTAAACTGGTAGGGGCAAATAGGTGGTCCACTGGAGTTTTATCTTTGTTTGGATTGTTTCTATAATTGTTGTCTTAACAGATGTCTTCTGCCCGTTTTGGCAATCAAAAGGGTAAAACTAGCAACAGAGCTGTCTTCATGTTTGGGGGTCTTACACTACCCAAAAGGCAAGAACCTCCATTCTTTATACTTGCCCGATATCCTTGGGTCTATAGTGTTTTGGGTTCTACTATACCATCCTGAAAATTGATCTCCTTGTCCTCTCTTACGAAGGAAGCCAATAGTAGGGCAGCTGTTCCTGTATCCATGTATGCAGCCCTCACCACGCTTGAATTACCTGTGGAGCATGGGTGACTTAATATAAAGGTGACTTTCTCTAGTATTAAAGAGTACTAAAAGATAATTCCATTTGATATTTTTAGTATCTCGAGTACATAAAATAGAATAACATCAATGTCTTCTACATGAAATATTCCATATTAAAGGGGTATTCCAGTCACTTATTATTAATGGCCTATCCCCAGGGTAGGTCATCAATAGTTGATTTGCAGTGGTCTGCTGTTTGGGATCCCACACCATTCGGCTAATCCTCCGGCTCGCTGTCAGTGCAGTGGGGCCAGATGTCCACATCAGTGGTCAGGGCCGGAAGTGTTATAGAAGGCATCACTCCATTGATCTCAATGGGAGTGAAGCCATCTATTACACTTCTGGCCATGACCACTGATATGGACGTCCGGTCCCGTTGCACTGACAGCAGGCCGGAGGATTGCTTGGTCGACTGGGATACCGAGCAGTGGACCATTGCCGATCAGCTATTGATGACTTGTCCTGAGGATAGATCATCCATAGTAAATGTCTGGAATACCTCTTTAATATCTCCTTTCACCAAAGGGAGCTGGTGTACTTGATTATCCTTGATTGCATCAGTCCATCACCCATCACCCATCTTTCCTCTGATGTCCATATAGTGTTGCTCCATCTCTTCCTTGTGATGCAGAAACTGAAGGTAGTTCTTATCATTCGTTGGCTATTTGTTGTAACATGGCTCTGATTTGGTCCAACACATGAGTTGATGTCCTCCATGACTCATTTGTAATACATATTCCATTCCTTCTTTTTAAAGGGGTATTAACGGAATCACAAGTTACACTCTATCCACAGAATAAGGGATAACGTGCTGATCGGTGGGTGTCCAACCACTGAGCCCCTCATTGAAAACAATGGTCTGGAACATGTGCGCCACTGCTCCCTTCATTTCAATGACAGTACTGGAAATTGCAAAGAATGAGCACTTGGCAATCTTTGGTGCTGTCATTAAATGAATGGATCAGTGGCACGCATGCATGTCCTCCAATCTATTCATGAGGGGGCCATCAGGTCCCCCCATTCTGAAGAGCAGTTTGGGTTTCAAACTATCTCATCCTCACCAGACAGTACGTTATCCTCTGTCCAAAGGGTAGGGGATAACATTTTATATCTTGGTACAACCCCTTTAATGATCAGTATAGTATTCTGCATTGTTAGGTGCCCCAAAACATGTATATGTAATAAGCAATATGGAGGCATGCCTTATAAATGTCTAGCTTCTTTTCAAAACGTTAACGTGATAATTTACCTTTAAATGCTTAAAAACATTGTTTCCCCATCTTAATATCCATAGATACCGCAACGGTTTCACAGATTACAGACTTCAAGTTGCCTTTTTTCAGGACCCCATATTAGCTAGAGCAATTATAAAGAGTGTCTCTTGCTCTGGAGGACCCAACATTTCCCTGGAACACAGACAGCCTGTTGATTTCAATGGGAACAGTGTAATGCTTCATTTCACCTGCGGAGGTGCTGTAGGGAAACTGAACACTTGCTTCCCAGTTGATCGCTAGAGGTTTTTTGGTTGCCATTCTGGTGCAGACTATCTAATCTATCTAAGCCTTTTTTTTAGCCTCTCCCCCTCCCACCACTTTTTAAATAAAACACTGTGCGGCCGCAGAGGTGCTTCTTGTTCTTCACAACCAGTTTTCTATTTATTTTCTACAGGTTCATTGTATTTAGAGGATAACTCATTCAGGGTGTTACTATGTATGCTACTGTACTAACTGATTTTGGTTTGGGTTTGGATTTAAATCCGTATTTACTGCTATACTTGTGATTTTACTTTTTGGCTTGCGACAAGTAAAAGTTAACTCATACTGCAAGTTGTAGGACTGTTTAGACATCCAGCTTTGTTTTTTTTCCATTTGATTTACAGAAGTTTGAATCGTTACTGTTTTAACAAAATGGTAGTTTTGTGGCTTTAATTTTTTTTTTTTTATCATTATTTTAATTTCCTTTTTATTTTAATTTTTTTGGGCTTTTTGATTTTTATGCTACACTAGTTTGCCATGTAGCAGTTGCACTGTGCAATATTCTAATATGAGGACTGGGAAACATTTTTATGGATGTATGTCTTGTTACAGTTTGCGATAGTATTTCTCTCTAGTTCTCAGTGATTTTCAATGTGACCAAGGCTTCTGTACTTTGTCACAAAAAGCGGGTTTTCCAGGTAACTATTTTGGTGAGTGTCAAAAATATGAATTTATGGTGTATTATTGTCTAAATTCACTTTGAATTAAAATATATATTGCAGCAATTCCAATCGTTCTCTGTGTCATTATTCTATACCATAGACGGAAGTACAATGCAATCAATGATTATTTTGACTGAATGCATCTTGTCAGAAGCTAACGTGTTGGGCATCCCCATTCAATGACATACAAGTCTCCTCCCTTGGTGCCCTCCCTAAGGAGAAGCTATACCCTCCCCACCTTATGTTATAGGCCTCTCACCCAACCAAGCCAAAAACTTGCTGCACACTGATGAGGGGCAAAAACCCCAAAACAGCTGTCTGTGTATGGTTTCTCTTCCGGATAAGACTCTGGCTTTGGCTTATACTCCCAGTCATTGTTACAAGGCTTGTTAAAAAGTCTGACATTGACTTGCAGGAGTGCTGCCTTTTAATAGGTGGTGCTCTGAGGATGATGATTATCCGTTCAGTCACATCTGACCTTTGGTCACTTTATGGATTAATTTTCTCCACGCATTCCTGTCTTTCACCGCTTCTTTCAGTTAGGTGGCGCTGTAGAGGTATTGTTTCAGCTTACCTTTTACATTAATTTCCCAGAGGAGCATGGATGACCTTATAAGTCTCCTCGCACCTTCTAGGTGCTCTTCCTAAGGAGAAACCATACCATTCGCAATACTGAAAAAAATGTTGATTTCTGAGTCCGGCACTGGAGACTTGTGGCCAAGAAGATGGACACAATTCCCTAGCACTTTAATCTGGAGTCATCAGTGGTTCCCTTTTAAAGGGAAACTTTGCTCAAAGCTAAAGTTTCTTTTACTGGATATCGGATCTACCATTCTGAGGCTGTTGCTTAGTGGTAATGTGATTGAAATGACCCTCCAGTTATGGGACAAAATTCAGTCTCGAAACCAGTAGAGGAGAGGGGTACATTACCTGCAGTTCTTCTCAGCTCTCCCTCCAGTCTGCCAGTTTCAGGTCCTATTTTCAGCCAGCACAGTCTTCAGACCACCTAATGCCCGTAGTGCATAAATAGTGTTGGACTACGGTACTACTGATGCACTGTACCTGCACTGGGGGCAGCAGTAGCCAATCAGAGAGCAGTGCACTGTGGGCATTAGGTAGCATGGACGACTGAAAATGGGGTCTGAAACTGGTGGATTGACAGTAATTCTGTCCATGAGTCTAGAGGAATAAATCTGTCGCGCATGCACCAAGCGATAAAATTATGTTGACTGTTCCACATAGGCTTTCCACAAGAGGAACGCAAACCCTCCCTATTGAGTTACCAAGGATAATAAGACAGCCCCGTCACCCTGTTATACTAGGGATCACAGTTCAACCTCCCTGGCTCCATAAGGGCTCTTGCACACGTACCAAAATTTGCAGCAAAATTGACCTGGCATAAGTCCGCACCAAAATCCATTTTCTGTGGGGGCCGGCAACTGACGGAGTGAGGCTTGGCCAAGTTGGCAGGACCTTCAGTTCCTGGTCTTGCTACAGGCAGAGCATGTCTTACCTTTCTCTTCAGTTATGTCCCAAGCTGTCGGCTACAATGATGCTGGAAAGTTTGTTATGACTCTTTCAGAATATTCCATATTTCTTCTTATAGTTGACCTTAAACTATTATGAACAAGTTCTACAAGTAGATAAAGAGAACCAAATCAAACAAAAGAGCCAAAAATATTAGACTTGGATATTTATTGAGGAAAATGATCCAATATCCTATATCTGTGAGTGGCAAAAGTATGTGAACCTTTAGGATAAGGTAAAATTAGAGTCAGATATTTTCAATCAATGGTATGATGATCAGGTGTGAGCGGGTGACCTATTTTATTGAAAGAACAGGGATCTATCAAAGTCTGAGCTTCTCAACATGTTTGTGGAAGTAGCAGGAACAAAGGGAGATTTCTGAGGCCCTCAGTAGAAGAGTTGTGGAAGCTCATCAGTTTGGAAAAGGTTACAAAACCAGCTCTGTGAGGCCAGACTCACACAAGCATATCTGGCAGCATGCAGGCTGCGAGATATACGCTCATGGTACACAGCCAATATGCAATGACATTGCATACTGACTGCGTACCACCCATAGCCATCTACTATCTTGGTGTGTATGTGCCCATAATCGCTCCAAGATAGAACATGCTGTGATTTTTCTTGCACATGTATTTTGAGCAAGTCATGGGAGTGGCAACATGTCCGCCTATGGTAGATTGGTACAGCTTATTACCGGCACAAGAGCCGCACACGGAATATGCTGTACCGACATGCTCTTGTGAGCCCAGCCTAAAGGGTTTGAACTTCACTAATAGACAGACAGATTGTGTACAAATGGAGGAAATTCAAGAGAATTTAATACCCTCCCCAGGATTGGTCGACCAACGAAGATCATGCCAAGAGCAAGTTGCATAATAGTCTGCAAGGTCATTAAAGAGCCCAAGGTAACTTCCAAGTAACTAAAGGCCTGTAACTTTCATCAGTCCACCATCGGGAAGACACTGAACAACAATGGTGTGCATGGCAGAATTCCAAAAAAGCCGGTGCTCTCCAAAAATAACATTGCTGCCCATCTGTAGCTTGCTAAAGATCAGCTGGACAAGCCAGAAGACTACTGGAAGAATGTTATGTGGCTGAGATGAAGATCTAGGCTTTGGCTTAAATGAGAAGCATTAAGGAAAGAAAAACACCTCATTACAGCATAAAAACCTCATACAATCTGTGAAACACGGTGGTGGTAGTATCATGCTTTGGGCCTGTTTTGCTGCATCTGGGCCAGGATGGCTTGCCATCATTAACGGAACGATGAATTCTGATTTATAGCAGCAAATTCTAAAAGATGATGACAGGACATCTGTCTGAGCTAAATCTCAGGAGAATGTGGGTTATGCAACAAGACAACCACCCAAAGCACATAAGTCATTCTACAAAGGAAAGGTTAAAGAAAAAGTTTTGAAATGGCCAAGCCAAAGTGTTGACCATAATCCTACAGACCTGAAGTGACCAGTACATGGGAGGAAAACCAACAAAACAACAGGGTTGAAGCTGCTTTGTATGAAGGAATGGGCTAAAATTCCTCCAAGCTGATGTGCAGGAGTAATCAACAATTACCAGTGTAATAGGCCAGAGTATACCCCCAGTTTGGAATATACCCGGGGTTAAAAGGGCCTAGGCTAGATTATACCCCCGGGTATATTATAGCCTAGGCCAGTGATGGCGAACCTTTTAGAGACAGAGTGCCCAAAGTGCAACCCAAAACCCATTTATTTATCGCAAAGTGCCAACACGTCAGGGGGCGGGGCTTATCACCACATATGATTTTTACCTCTGTCGTTCTTAAAAGGACAAGGCTATTTCAAAATAGACCGGGTACAGATTTTGACTGCTGTGGAATTCGCCTCGGAAATTTCCACTGAGGACATTCTGCAGCCTTTCCGCCTTGTGTAAACATATCCAAGCAGTAGTGATAGTGACCCCCCCCAAAGCGGCCCCAGTGGTAATAATGACACTCCACCAGAGCGGCCCTAGCAGTAATAGTGACGCCTCCCCAGAGCAGCCCAGTGGTAGTAGTGACCCCCCGGGGTGGTCCCAGTGGTAGTAGTGAGCCCCCACAGCTGCTTTAGTGGTAATAGTAACCTCCCATAGTAGCTTCAGCAGTAATAGTGACCCCCTGAGCAGCTTCAGCGGTAATAGTGACATCCCACAGTGGCCCCAGTTGTAATAGTGACATCCCACAGCAGCCCCAGTAGTAATAGTGATATCCCGCAGCGGCCCCCAGTGGTAATAGTGACATCCTGCAGCGCCCCCAGTAGTAATAGGGACATCCCACAGCAGCCCCCAGTAGTAATAGTGACACCCCACAGCGGCCACCAGTAGTGATAGTGACATCCCAAAGCGGCCACCAGTAGTAATAGTGACATCCCACAGCGGCTACCAGTAGTAATAGTGACATCCCACAGCAGCCCCTAGTAGTAATAGGGCCCCTCCCCCCGAGACCCATATACTTACTCCCTCCTCCTCTGCTCGGCGCTGATCCCAATTGCACACTGTGACGTCAGTGTTCTCCGGACACCTCCTCCCTTGCTCTCGTGGAACCTAAGAGGAG
Source organism: Eleutherodactylus coqui (assembly GCF_035609145.1). Taxonomy (NCBI): domain Eukaryota; kingdom Metazoa; phylum Chordata; class Amphibia; order Anura; family Eleutherodactylidae; genus Eleutherodactylus; species Eleutherodactylus coqui. Next base: position 112,437,393 of record NC_089847.1, read on the forward strand.
ACTTCAGGGGAGGAGGAACCCGGCTGCACACTTAAGTTGCAGTGTGCGCCGGGATCAGCGCCACTAGCAGCGCAGCTGAGTGAATGCTGGCAGGGGAGCCATGGCCCCTGCCGGTATTCACTAACGCAGTGAGTGGCCGACTGTGGCGAGTGCCAGCAGGGAGGGCTCTGCGTGCCATAGGTTCGCTACCACTGGCCCAGCCCAATTAATACCCCCCTCCAGCCGGATTATACCCCATGATAACAGTAGTGTTGAGTGATATACAAAAGAATTTTGGAGGATATACACATTTTATTGGGGGTTCAGCTTTGTCAGGAAAGTTAACCGAGAAAGCTAAATGACTTAAAACTGTAAACACATAGACTTTTATTACTTCAACCAGAAAAACTTCAATCAATAAAAATATTAGGCCTAGATAAAGATGAAAGATTCCTCCCGCACTTCTTAGTAGTGTTTACACATTCACATAAAGCACCCAAAACATTATAATGCTACTGTAACATAATCAATTAATTTGACTGTTCCTAATATAACAAAAGTTCTAATATCCTGAAGCTTCAACTTCTAAGACCAGCTCACTACAGGGTTCACACTGAGAAGGGAGGGTTATCCTCTGATCCTGTCAGGATGTAGCTGATGGCCCGGAAGTAACAGTTCCCATCACCTTTGGTGTTATATGTACGCTGTGGTTGTCCAAGGTCCCTTGTGTATCCATAGTACACAACCTTACCAAATGTAAGGCCAAGATTGGTGCTAAGATACTTCCTTCCTGAACTTGGTAATGGGTTGAAAGTCTTGGTGGTCTGCTTGTGTTTCTTTGAGATATAGATGTCATCGTCTGGTTCTTCATGTGGTCTTTTGAGTGTCTTTTGCTTTGGGCAGTCATTGGCAGAGTCACTGGGACAATCATCGGGGGCTGGGGTGGTAGAGAAGCCTCTTTATCCTGGTAGATCTTAAGGTTTCCTGCATGGTAGATGTTGCTCAGTATCTTATCAGTCTTATTGTTCTTAAGTTTTACTCATCCCTTGGTCAAGGATTCTACAAATTTATAGGGTCCAATCCAGCGTGGTTCCATCTTTGAGCCCATGCGATGAATATGGCACTGATTCTTGATATAAACGATGGAGGCAGCAGTGATTTCTTTGTTGCTGTTGTGTTGGTGATCAAAGGCACGCTTCTGGTGTTTCTTGGCAGAGTGGATGTTGGTACTGACAGTTAACCGTAGCTTTGTATGAGTGGTTGTCAGTGTATCCAGCATATCAGGGTTGGCATCATCTGAAAAGGGTATGGGGTCCACAGTGTCATCTTCTGAGGATCTGAGGACCAAAGGAAGCTCGGCCTTTCGTCCATACATGACTTTAATTGGAGTGCACTTGGTTGAGGCATGCACAGGGATGAACTGGTCCCAGTTGTATCTTTGGTCATTGATAAGCTTACTAAGAGTTTCTTTGAGTGTTCGATTCTCACATCCCCGCTGGCCATTTGTTTGTGGATGGTAGGCAGATGAAATGCGGTGATCTGTTTGAAAATGCTCCATCAGGTTGTCGATGATCGAGTTTACAAACTCTCGTCCCCGGCCGCTAATCAGAGTGTCCATACAGCCAAGGCGGCAAATAATGGAGTACTAAAAATTAGCTACTGACTTGGCACTCTTATCTGGAAGAGCTCTTGCTTCAGTCCACTTGGAGAAGTGATCAGTGGCAGCAATTATATATTTGTAGTCGCTTGAGGTTTCCTGAAGGGGACCAATCATGTCAATCCCAACTAAGCTCCATATGTTTTCAGGCACTTGTATACTGGTGGAGCCTCCTTGCTGATTTTGGGATCTATGACAAAACATTTTTTACTTGCTGGGGAAAGTCATTCTTCATTTCCTTCCAATAATAACAGTCAGAGATTTTGGCTAACGTTTTATCTCTGCCTAAATGGCCACCAGAAATTGGGTTGTCATGACAGGCCTTCCGGATATTTGGAAGCCAGCTTTTAGTGAGAACCTCCTTTTCCCCGTTGTAAAGAATCCCTCCTTCCGCTCGATATGGCTTAGCTGTTTGTCTGAACTGGGATTTGGCATTTACACGTTTCTCTGGAGGTAGATCGTAGATCCACTGGGGGTACTTTTCTTGCGTTGCAGTGTAGAATCTTAAAAGTTGGTCATACCCATGGTTGTACAAATTGAAATCAATGGGTTCTATTCACTGCATATTAGTGTTTAGGTCATTGCTTGAGTCTTTTAGAACAACAAAATATATATATTTTACCTTATATTTCAAAAGCATTCACTGATATTCACTAAGATTCATCTGCTGGGTCTTTTATGGCAAGGGCTAACTTCCTTCTGCAAATAATCGACTATGCCATCTAGTGGCTCCTCTGAGAACCACATGGTAATACCATGGAGTGTCCCCTATCTGTTCTACTATACCCAAAGACTACCATGTTAGAAGGGTATATTCTGGCCTGGAGGTGTATAGTCTGGCGTCTCCCTTGGAAGGGTATATTCTGGCCTGGAGGTGTATAGTCTGGCGTCTCCGTTAGAGGGGTATATTCTGGCCTAGGCTATTTTACAACCCCAGGAATAGTTTGGCCTAGGCCATAATATACCCGGGGTATAATCTAGCCTAGGCCCTTTTAACCCCGGGTATATTCCGGACTTCCATTACACCGGAAACGTTTCTATGCAGTTACTGCTCCATGAGGGGCTCACACCAGATACTTAAAGCGAAGTTTTATATACTTTTGCTATTCGTATAGTGGATCATTTTCCTCAATAAATGACCAAGTCTAAAGGCCCTTTTACACACAAAGAAGATCGCTCAAAAGATGGCTTTTGAGAAATCATATTGCATAAACTACTAATTGGTACTAATGCCAATTATTAGCTTATTAATGAGTGTGAGCAAGTGGAAACTATATTCAGGGAACAGCGGGTGGTCTTTTCTCGGAATACATTTCCTTTGTTCTGCCGCGGGGCTGACAGCTGAGACAATGGTATCAGCGCTCACCACGGAGAACACAGCACGAAGTCCGCGCTATCAGCGCTTCTGCCAAACGATGGATTTTATGCTGAACATAAAATCATCGTTCGTTTTCTTCGTCTCCGAACATATGCTGGCGTTGCCGAGCAGAAGTGGGATCGATGCTCCACATTTGGTGGAAATGCTCCATGGTTACATCCATCTGACAAGACATGAAGCATCTATTCGAGAGGGTATGCAGACAACTTCTCAACCTGACGGCCGAACTGGCACTTTTGTCCATCACCCACGACGACGCTCCATCGCTCAAAAAAGGCTTGCTGAAATTTTTTATCATAGCAACAAGGCAGGTGATACCTAGGTTCTGGAAGCATAGCTTAAACATTCCCAGAAGCGCATGGGTGGGGGCGATGGATGAGATTGAGCGAATGGAGAGACTCAGAGTATTGGAAGACTTGTCAGAAAACGAGAAGTTTTATCAAACATGGGCCGTATGGATAGATGCATGATATACCCCTATGTTCTCGAGATGGCTTCACACAGGCACTTGCGAGTGAGGGAGTCAGACTATATCTAGAAACGGCAAATTAAGGACGGTAACCTGGACAACCCCCCCCCCCCCCATCTTTCCCCCTCTTCTTCCCCTGTCTTAAACGACCCATCCCCTTCTGTTAATGCTTTTCTAAGTTACAACATAGCCAAGTCAGTTTGTTTGTTTCAAGGAGCTTTATTGGTCCAATTTACACAAGAATACTGAGGTTTCTCCATTACATGTATAAATCGTACAGTATCATCAAGGTTGCTCCTTTATGTGTGACAATTTTACAAGCATTGTTAACAAAAAGCAATAAAAATACTTTGAAAGAAAATCATCGTTCGGTAGTAAAGTGAAAATTGGGAATATTTACACCGAACGATTATCGCTCAAAAGATGGCTGTTGAGTGAATTTTGAGCGATCGTCATTGCGTGTAAAAGGGCCTTAAAGGGGTTCTGTCACTAAAAAAGAAAAATTCTATACTTATCTATTCCTCCCTGGTCAGTCTACTTACCTCCCTTATCTTCTTCTGTCTCCTGCAGTCCAGGGGCTCACTTCAGCTCCAGCTGCCTGATTCTGCTCCTTCCTGTGAGGTTACATACATTAGGTTGGCAGTCTGCCAATGTACGTTATGTCACAGCTCACAGGCCAGCAGGAGGACTGCCTATCTTCTTCAGAGATTGCTCATGCGATCTGTCTCTGAAATAGATTACAATTCCTTCCTAGGCAGTGAAGCTACAGCACAGGGATGTGACCTTCACTGACCCAGCGGGAAGGAGTTTATGATAAGCATCCTTCATAGCAAGCTGGGCCCAGCCTGCAGTGACCTGACCTGGGGCACTGGAGAAGCTCAACCAGGAGAAGATGTGATAAGGAGACAGACAGGGAAGGAATAGGTAAGTTTAGATAATTTTTTTAAATGACAAACCCCTTTAAGACTCTTTTGTTTGATTTGGTTCTCTTTATATATGTTTATGACTTGTGTGAAACTCTGATATAGTTTTAGGTCAAATATAAGGAGAAATATGGAAAACTCCGAAGGGTTTACAAACTTTCAAGCACCACTGTATGTTTGTTTTGGTGGTAGAAGCTTTTATTAATAATCAAATTAGATTAAAAAACCTCACTGCACCCTTTTTGTTCCAAACTATAATATCTAGAAGAGCAAGCGGAGTAATCACCCCGAAAAGGGAGACCACACACTGGATCCTGACCTGCCTCTGTCTATTTTTTAATTAGGGAAACAGAGAGAGACAGTTTAGGTTCCAGTGTAGGGTCGTCCTTTTCTGGGCGGTTACTCCACTCGCTCATCTAGATATTATAGTTTGGGACATTATAGGGTGCAGTGAGGATTTTTATTACAATTTTATTATTAATAAAATTGAAATTTTAGTTAAAGGATACGGTACTCTTGTCTGTGAATCTCTAAAAATGTTTTCTGGTTATGACTATGTATATGTTGACCTGTGGGGGGCATTTATTCCTGATATTCTGTGAGATATCCCTAATGTCTACATAATGTCTTTCTGATAGCTGCACAGTAAGAAAGAATGTGTTTAGAAGGATCTACTTGACCAGTGACAGAAAAAACAGCCCTAATATGGCTGATGCTGGTAGCTGCTGGACAGTTACATCATTTATAGAGACTCTAGCCTGGAGCACAAACATTGAAGCTTGCAAAAGCATGGCTACCTATGGCTGCTCCAAGAAGGATTCCTGGGAATATTTGGTTGCAGATGTTTTGTAAGTTTTGAACTGTCTTCTGCTGTTTTCCTTGCAGGCACGGCCCCCAAGTTCAACTCTAGGGTCCCTTTATTTAGATGGACACAACTTTACATAGTCGCTATGGACACTCATGAAAAATGTCTTCAATACCATACAATTAAAGAGTGACCAAACTTCCGAAAAACTTTTGTAATGTTATAGTGACGCGTTAGAAGCTGTGACTGGTGGCGGTCCGAGTGTTGAGATTCCTATGATTGCTAAAACAAAGGCAGAAGTGCTCATTTGCTCTCTGTATCCAATTTGCTGTTTTTGGCTCTCCTTAGAGTGGTGTAGGGGTTCAATAGAAAGTTCGAGTCTACACACTACTTGACGATCACAGCTGATGCAGCACAGCTAAGTGTTTCTGCCCCATTCGTTTTCATGATCGATGGAGGTCTCAGTATCCAGACTCCCACCAATCAAAACGTCTGTTGTGTTTGTGCGCGGACCTCTGTACCACTCCCATAACTATTGGGCCCAGGAGCCTTAGGGGGCCCATAAGGCCTCTCTTCTCCATGTAGAGAGCCAAGTACTATAAATAAAGCATTATAATTGGGGGCCCTGTTACAGGTTTTGCATTAGGACCCAGGAGCTTCAAGAAACACCTCTGCGTTAAAGAGTTAAGAGAAGTTGGGGCCCCAAGATAAACTTTTGCATCCAGATCCATGAGCCTTTAGCTACTCCCTTGCTCTGTACTTCCGGATTTTCTGTATTGTTGATGGTCCGCAAAGCTCGCCGCAAGACATGCGCAGTACAGATTTTTTTTCTAAAGCTCCTGCTTTCCCGCGAAATCTGCGCCCCGAGCAATTTAATTGCAGATGGGTCACGGATTGGATGGTTTTCACTGACTTTAACGGAAGTCGCTTGTGCGGGATCCGCACTAAAATGGAGCATGCTGCTATTTTTTTCTGGACCAAAAGGTCCGCAATTGAAATCCACGTGCTTTATTTAATTTTTGAACACCCATGTTTCCCTATGGGTGGCCTGATTTGCGGATTCCGCAAATCAAATGTGCCCATGGACATTGGTCCTTACACAATGAGTCATATTAAACTTGGCTACATGAGTATTAATCTGTAATATGTTGGTGTCATGTTGGCCATCTTTGGAATTTCATGCTGTGACCTGATTAAAATTTTGGGAAAACTAAAACCCTTTCTTGCACATTTCATCTTAGAGGCAAACCATGTAGCTGAGAGATGGGGGCAGCCCTGGTTGGTCACGTCCTCTGTGCTACTAGTGTAGTGGCCCAGTACAATGGGGCCCCTTCTTTAATGGTGTTTGCAACACTGAAAGAGGTAAGTGTCTGGCATGTAGATGACTGGTTTTGTATCGTTTTGTCTGTCACGTGATGATGCTTGGGTTATGTGTTTGGAGTTTGAGCGACAGAGAGGGAGTTCCGTTCTGTTCCTGTCGGAGTGAGGAGTGCAAGGCAACTGTCTGTGGGTACCTTCAACCCACAGACACAGAATGGAGGAGGCCGAGAGGATGGCCTAGCAAGTGTGGGGACTACTACTCCCCAGCGCTTCGGCCGCATGATCTAAGTTGTGAATGTGAACTGGGAGAGTTGGAGAGAAAGAGAGAAGAAAGTGTGGTAGCGGGTCAGGACCTACAGATAACTGTGGCTGTGGCTTCTCCTGATTTCCCGTGAGTCCTCCCTGTCACATCACTTGTCAAGTCGCTGCTGAACTGTTTTGTTTACGAAACTGAGTAAAACAACCAGTCGCAGGTCCATTTCCGGAGGCTGTGTCTTAAACTGTACCCGTGTATGTGTGTATTTACTCCATCACCCAGGGATCCCCCACAGAAGCCACATGGCAGTGGATTTACTCCGTTATTCAGGAATCCCCCGTTGTGGAAGAAACGGTGGTGTCACGAGACAAATCAGGACTCAAGGTAATCCGTCCCTTGGGTTCCCCTTTATTAACCTGCTCTCGGCCCTTGGATGTGTCACGGTTACCCTTAGGGTGGGAGACGGTAGAACCACCGTGACAAGGCCCAAGCTCTACCTGCGCTGTCTCCTAGGTCGTGACACGCTCCTCGGTCACTGCACTAGTTTCCTCCATAGGACCTACATTGTTTGCAGTCAAGAGGATAGAAAATTGGACCACATGAGAGGGAAACAAACACCGGGTCTATCCTGGGCAAAAAAAACTCAACCAAAGTGGGAGGATCCTCTTTTTGTGTACATTACTGGCTTATCAGATCGTAGAATGGTAGAGTTGAAAGGGACCTCCAGGGTCATCAGGTCCAACCCCCTGCTCAGTGCAGGATTCACGAAATCATCCCAGACAAATATTTGTCCAGCCTCTGTCTGAAGACTTCCATTAAAGGAGAACTCACCACCTCCCCTGACAACCTGTTCCACTCATTGATCACCCTCACTGTCAGAAAGTTTTCTCTAATATCTAATCTGTGTCTCCTCACTTTCAGTTTCATCCCATTGCTTCTAGTCTTTCCTTGTGCAAATTAAAATAGGGCTGATCTGCCTAGATAATGACATGGGTTATATAGACCAAGGACACAACTCTCATAATATGTATAGTAATACATAAGGGAGCTGAGACAAATTACAAAGGAGAAGAGCATGGATACTGTGTACTTTTTTCCCCATCCTACTAAAAAAATGCTTCCAAATAAAAGACAAAAAATATTTAGTGGGTTTATACAATCATTTTTATTGCTCCAGTTAATTAAAAAAAAACAACAAAGTTCATAACTTTTCAAATTGAAATTTCCGTGTACAACACTGAATGTGTATGTAAGTATGTGTGTATACACACACACACACACACATATATATATATATATATGTGTGTGTGTGTGTGTGTTTATATATATAAATATATATATATGTGTGTGTGTGTGTGTGTATATATATGTATATATATATATATATATATATATATATATATATATATATATATAAATGGTGAAGGCCCTCACTGACTGATTGACTCGCCACTAATTCTCTAACTTCCCGGTGTACTATGCTAACGATCAAAATGTTGCATCTTCTTCACGTCCCCTTGAGAGACTAAAATTAGCATAAAAAAGGTTCAAGAAAGTTATATTTAAAGAAATAAAATCTGTGTGTTGTTTTGTTTTTTTTAAGATCCCGTAGGAAATAATGGGTGATTCCTAACGAAGATTTGCCCGAAAATAGGACATGCACCGATCAGTCAATCTCGTAGCATCGCAGCGAGTGAAAAATTGCTCATGTGAATAAGCACATTGAAATCAATGTGTTATTAATACGCACAATTTCTGTCCGCGGACTAAACTTGCATATAAATGAATACAGATCATAAATGAATGAGATCATCCGGTAAGTCTACCTAAGGCCGCCTGCAGACGGGCGGGTTGGATTCGGCGGCAAGGAATCTCGCCGCGGGACCTGACTCGAGCGCCTGCAGGGACCAGCGCGTACTCACCCGCGCCCGCCGGCTCTGGCTGTTTGATGTGCCGGCTGCCGGGCAGCCGGCGGCGGGTGAGTGACATGAAAGCTAGCAGGCCACTTCACGGCTCCTGGTTACACTGCTAGTCTCTACACTAACCAGGAGTCCAGCAGAACCGGACACAGTTCACACAGCAAGCTGCAACAGGACAGGACACAGATAGCAGGTCACACAGCACACTAACACAAAACTGACAGAATTTAAACGAACAAAGGGACATGAACCTGCAAGACACAGATCACACAGCAAACTTCAACAGACAAGGATTCATGACTGCTCACCCCAAACACCAGACAGAGACTGACCAGGCGCTGGGTTTATATGTGAGCGCAAACCCAGGAGATTGGCTAGCAGGAAGAACCACACGCAGCCAGCTCAATCATTAACCCTGAGAGTGCTGTGCTACTGGAAGCACAGTAGTACAACATGTCTCAGCAGCACACATAACACTATGTGGTTCTAGCCCTACAGTGCAGCAGATAGGATATTTAGTTCCTGAGTGAATGCAATTGTTATATATGAGTGATAATAGGATTAAGAGTGAAAGACTAGGCTTCCATGTTGTACCCAGCAGCCATATTGTCTCTTGTACTAAGACCACATACTATATACCTCTTTGCCTGGCTCATGGTTGTATAAAATAAATTCCAAAGGTGGGGGTCATTGCCCTCAGTCTCACGTTTCCTGCCCTTAACACTGAAGTACATACAGTTACGCCCTGCAGGTTCAGGGTTTGTATGGAGAAGGATTGTGGTTCAATCCAGCTCCATACATTGCAAAGGGTGCTGGCTGTTTCTTACAGCCAACACACGCAACAGCCCCCATAAGCCGCGCCGCTTATCGGAGCTGTTAAGCCTTTCAATGCTGCCGTCAATTCTAACAGTAGCATTCAAATGCCCTGATCAATGTTTTGTGGGGGGCCTACGCTGCCCCCCGCGATAACATTGTAGGTTGCCATGCGATTGCCTTCTGAAAGGCCCCAGGGCCGTCACACCGCTGCATCAAGCCATGCCTGTAAAAATGCAGTATAATGTAATGCTATGACATTACATCATACTGCAGGAGCGATCAAAGCATTGCAAGTTCTTGTCCCCTATGGGGACTAAAAATAATATAAAAAATACTTTAAAAATTTGTTATTAACCCGGCGGCAGATCTGAAAGAGATCCAAAAGGCGGTCTCCCAATTTATCTGGAGGGGAAAGAGACCAAGAATCAGACAAAATATAATGCATTACCATAGACGGGTGGGTGGACTATCGGTACCTAACTTTCAAAAATATTTCACGGCGGCCCAACTGTCTCAGATCCCCCCCCTGATATTCGCAGGGCTGGGAGCACCAATCTGGGAAGAACTAGAGGCCTCTATGATTGGCGCGGTAGACCTCCATACAGTCTTTTGGGATAGGGGCTTCAAGGTCTCGACCTTGCGACTACTGTCCCCACTGACAGTTCATCTTTTTAACATCTGGAGAAAAACCAGATTAAAATATTCCTTAAAGGGGTTGTCCCGCGAAAGCAAGTGGGGGTATACACTTCTGTATGGCCATATTAATGCACTTTGTAATGTACATCGTGCATTAATTATGAGCCATACAGAAGTTATTCACTTACCTGTTCCGTTGCTAGCGTCCTCGTCTCCATGGTGCCGTCTAATTTTCAGCGTCTAATCGCCGGATTAGACGCGCTTGCGCAGTCCGGTCTTCTTCTTTTCTGAATGGGGCCGCTCGTGCTGGAGAGCGGCTCCTTGTAGCTCCGCCCCGTCACGTGCCGATTCCAGCCAATCAGGAGGCTGGAATCGGCAATGGACCGCACAGAAGCCCTGCGGTCCACCGAGGGTGAAGATCCCGGCGGCTATCTTCACCAGGTAAGTAAGAAGTCACTGGAGCGCGGGGATTCAGGTAAGCACTCTCCGGCTTTCTTTTTTAACCCCTGCATCGGGTTTGTCTCGCGCCGAACGGGGGGGGGGGGGGGGGGGTTGAAAAAAAAAAAAAACCCCGTTTCGGCGCAGGACAACCCCTTTAATGACAGATTATCCGCTCCTTCTACCTATTATCCCTAATCAGGACTTCCCTCTGAGTACCCAACAGGGGGCTTTCAGGTGGTGGAGAAACAAGGGAATTACACATCTACACAGATTCCTACAGTTCCAAACGCTCCTTAGCATTCCCCAGATCATTGAGAAATATAACATACCCAACAACCGATGGCTCGAACTCCACCAGATATATAGTTTTCTAAGAGCATTGTTACCTAGGTCGGCATCTATAACCAACAGCACCACATTCGAAAGGATATGCGTAATGGACCCCCCTTCAACCAGGGAACATCTCCTGTCTATATGCATCTATGAACCAACCCCCTCTCGACAAAAAACTCCCGTACATGATTAGATGGGAAAGAGACCTTAATATTTCTCTCTCGTTGCCACGTTGGCATCATTGTTGCACATTTGCATCTAAGGGCAGCCATCAGGTGACTTTGGCAGAGACCTCAATTAAGATTCTTCACACATCCTACATGGTCCTCGAAATAATCAGCAAATACGATCAGACCCGCTCATCGTCTTGCTTTCGAGGCTGTGCGGAACTAGGCTCTGCCGGTGGACCTGTCTGAGGGCGGCATCCCTCTGGGGACAGGTTGCTGGCCTAGTATCATCAGTGGTTGGCAAGCCCTTTGACCGGTCCCCAGCGACGTGTCTGCTGGCGGATAAACAACTAGGCTTCAACAACCAACAGCACAAACTAGCCCAAAACATCTGTATGGCGACTAGAGTATATATAGCCTCACAATGGTTATCGCCCGTATTGCAGACAGGCCCGATCAAAGCTAGAATTTCGCCGATAATGGCATACGAGAAGATATCAGCCATCAGAGAAGACAGGATGGAGTTGTTCTTGAAAACATGGCAGCCGTGGTCCGACTCATTAGGAGTTCCAGGTCTCACTGAGGCCCTTCAGCGATAAGTTGGGGAGGGGAGAGAGTTATAAAATAACCCTGCAGAAAGCACAGATAGGCCGCCTGCACACGGGCGGAAATCCCGCGGCGGGATTTCCGCCACTGAAAGTTTGCATAGGAGTGCATTACAATACGCACTCCTATGCAGACGGCCGCGGTTTGGCCGCGCGAAATATCGCGCGGCAAACAAACCGCGGCATGTCCTATTTTTGTGCGGGGCACGCACTCACCCGGCCGCCGGCTCCAGTCTGCGCATGCGCCGGCTGCGCGGCAGTCGGCACATGAAAGAGCCGGGGCCGCCAGGCGCGGGTGAGTACGCGCTCGTCTCTGCAGGCTCTCGGGCCGGGTCCCGCGGCGAGAATTCTCACTGCCGGATCCGACCCGCTCGTCTGCAGGCGGCCATAGCAGAAGAACTAACCCCAAAAACACACTACACGGTCTGCGGAAGCTGTTGCCTGAAAACTTGACTGAGCTTGTTTATGTTATGTTTTATTTTCTAAACATTTTCATCTTAAATTCCCCCTGCGAGGGGTATATCTATAGTTACTATATTGTAATAATTTGAGAAAAATCAATAAAACTATTTGAAACTAAAAATTTGTTATTAAAAAAAATAAAAAGTAATCATGAAAAAAAACCTTTTGTCATATTTGTAAAAAAATAATTTATATGATAATACATAAAAACATGTGGTATAGCCGCATCCGTAAAAGTCCGATCTATCAAAGTAACGCATTATTTATCCCACACGGTGAACGTTCTCTGAAAAAAAAATGACGCCAGAATTGCGCTTTTTTGGTCACCCTGTATCCAAGAAAAAATATAATAAAAATCCATCAAAAAGTCATATGTACTCCAAAAAGGCACTAATAGAAACTACAGGACATCCCGCAAAAAATGAGCTCTCATACAACTATGACGATGAAAAAATAAAAAAAGTTGTCTGCCAGAAGATGGCGGCAGAAAATAATTAAAAAAAAATTAAATATCTTTGGAAAAAAGTAAAAGTAGTGCAGCAAAAAAAATCATAGAAATTTGGCATCTTAGTAAACATTCTGACCCATTGAATATAGTTATCATATCATTTATGTTGCAGTGTGTACGCCATAGAAACAAGATGCACCCAAAGATGGCGGAATTTCGTTTTTTTCCGTTTTGCTCCACTTAGAATTAAAAAAAAAAATTATATGGCACATTAAATAGTAACACTGGAAAATACAACTCGTCCCGCAGAAAACAAGACTTGTCCTATCTTTTGACGGAATAGTGTAACACCCCAGAGGGACGCCCCGGACACTTGACTAACGTGAAGAGCTGGGAGGGATAAGTGTTGGTTTGTCACGGTGGCACTTACCAGGCTCTGATCCCGGAGGGATGACACGAAGCCAAGGCCGGAGCAGGGTTGCAGGCCACCTTCGACACCCCTAGGATAGGGAATGCCAATAAACAGGATGAGGGGAGTAGTAGTAGTTATCACTCGTGACGCCACCATTCCCACACACCGGTATGCTACATGGCGGAGAATAAACACAGAGACTTGTGCGTAGTACCTCGGGTCCCCAGGAACGGTTAGGGCCTGGTATGGAAGCACTCCAGAGGAGGAAAGGGGGTAGGTGTCACTCCGCAGACATTCTGGCCACTATTTACTTATAACACCGTGCACTGCAGGTGCATGGGTATGACTCAGCAGTGTACCTCTATACGGTGATCCTGGAGTTGGACGGCCGCATAGGAAAACTTGTAATATGAATTGGAACTTGTATGATGGGTCACTATATACAGAGTTATTGAAAGATGCTCTCTCTCTCAGGATCTTGGGACTCACTTCATTCACATCCAAACTTCACTCACTACGAGATATCTCTCCTCTTCCTCCATCTTCACCTGCATGGAAGCTGAAGGTGCTTCCATGTGGCTTTGTGTTAGCGCTCTCTGAAGACAAGGTGGATGGTGAAGAGTAATTCCCGCTCTCAATCACTCCTATTTATCCCTTCACTCATACCACATGACATGACAGACTGATACATTTACAGACAAGCAATAATTTTATTAGAATTAACCTCTCATGTGCTGCAGCTTTGCAAAACACACACTGGCTATGACAGGACAAGCTTTGCACAGTGCACCTACATAGGACAAACATGTATGACATTTATGGAGGGCACCAGGATGATGTGCTGGGCCACTACAATAGACTCCTATGGAAGCCTATGAGATCCATCAGAAAAGGGGAGGGGGAAGGAGGTGGCGCATTTAGCTTAATGAATGCCCCCTAAAGTTTTGTTCCTGTCTGTTACCATGGAGACAAATATGATCTGTAGATACAAAATAGTAGGTGATTCTTAATGAAAACTATTTGCAAGACTGCTTTATTTTTCATTGTAGATGCATTATACTAATGAGAAAAACTGTCAACATGGACATAGCAAAAACCCACTAATGAGCATCGGCCAAAGCTTACAAACCGGTCAGTATATTGCGTCAGCTATCACTTAGTTGTGCTGACGGTAGCTGGACCTCCGCCGTGAAACTTCAGTCATTTTTAGTGTCTTAGAGCGATCCTCCGGGCCTGGAGAAACCAAGATGGCCGCACTATTAGTAGGCATCATTAGTCTAAGGGCTTCTTCAGATGCCTGAGATTTCATCCCGTTTGTGACCATGAAAATCACGGCCGTAAAACGTGATGAAACTCAACTATTGATTTCAATGGTTTCGTTTTGACTAGCGGGATTCTCTTGTGTTAATACTATGCGCGAGAAAAGATAAGGCAGGAACGATCTCGCTGCTTTTTTTAATAAGCGCAAAATACTGCGAAATTTGAACGGTAATTAAAAAAAAGTAATCTGATTTATGCGCAGATACGCTTCGTAGTGGCGAGCAAACGTGTTTTCCCGAAAATAAGACACTGTCTTACATTCATTTTTGCCCCAAAAGAGGCACAGTGTCTTGTCTTCGGGAAGAGGGGTGCCTTATAACACTCACCCAGCAGCCGGCGTTCGGGTCCCTCGCGCTGGTCTCCGTAGCTGCTGCAGGCTTCCGTGTCCTTCGGCATGCCGACAGAGCAGTTCTTCCTGGAAGCAGGGCTTTAATACCCCGTCTCCAGTAAGCTAACGCTCTGATTGGTTAATCGAGACCCACATCAGCCAATGAGAGTCGGCACACGATTAACCAATAACAGCCATTTATTAAATGATACAGCGTTAGATTTACCAATAAGGGCATTAGCTTGCTGGAGGCGGGGTATTAAAGCCCTGCTACCAGGAAGAACTGCTTTGTCGGCGGCGTTCAGGACTACATGGAAGCCTACAGCAGCGACAAAGACCAGCATAAGGGACTCGAATGCTGGCTGCTAGGTGAGTATTCTTTATTTGTCACATGTAGTGTAGCTGGGGCTTATTTTTGGGGGAGGGCTTATATTGAAAGCCCCCCCCCCCAAAAAAAAAAAAAAAAATCAGGGTAGGGCTTATTACTGGGGAAAAACAGCATTTGCACATGCATCATTGTGTTTAAGCCCTAAGACACTATACCTGCTTTGATTACCAGTGTTGCGTATATGAGCAGCGCCGGCCGGTCAGATCAGCATGTGGCGTCTTAGACTATCGGTACATACCATACACAGTGTACATCAGGTAGTCAGTGAAGCGGTGCGGCCATCTTTCTTTCTGCAGGTTCGGAGGTTTGCTATACGGACAAAGTTGAATAAGTCGGATGCCGGAGAAATAAAGGGAACTGTCATCGGGTTCATGCTACTCAAACTATGAGACCGCACCTGAGACTCTTGTACGCAGCGCGCATCAGACAGCGCATGGAGCCCCTGAACGTTTACAGCCGGACAGGAACAGGACGCGCGGCGCTTTTTACCATCTGAGCATTTCAGTTAATTGGGCGGGAAAATTGTTTTTCACCTATCCCCTTGCGTATTGTACATGCATTTGCACACACCCCGTAGACTTCTATGGGGACCCTTGGTGCGCAAATACACAGGATACCAGAGCAGGTCCTATTTTTTTGTGGGTCTCTTAGCAGCACTTAATGTTGCAGAAAGCGGAGCTAGGTTGAAGTCACAACGTCGGCCCTGATCTACATGACCACGCCTTTGGCGCATTCACCCTGTCATTCGATGCTTGGTGCCAATAAGGGCTCCTTCACACGGGTGTATTTGTGCTTGCAATATACAGTGAGTGGAACCCAATTGGTTTATTCACATATTTTGCGTACACATTTTCAGCCGCGCAAAAAAGAGAACATGCTCTATCTTCCTGCACATTTACGCACCAAAGGTCCCCATAGAAGTCAAGGGGGGTGGGGTAGGGAGGGGGCACATACATGCAATACACAAGGAGATGTGGAATTCCATTGGAAAGCGGACACATCTGGAAATCATTAGCCATTTCAATCGGTGCATTTGTTTGCCGCGTGCAAATGCACACGCCCCATGGGCTGAAAAAGTACGGTAAGATATGCCGCCATGTGGGCAAAAAAAGCTTCATTCATAGCGTGAGAAATTTGAGCTAACGCCGGAGAGAAGCCGGCCTAAATGTCTTCTTCCTGTTACAGCAGAAATTTCCAGAGGTGACGTCTATCACAAATCCCTCAGTGTATAAATGACCTTCTTTACACCCCTGCTGCAACTTCTCCTGTGCTGTACAGACTGATTGGTCGACCGGTAGGTGCTTCCTGTGATTGAAGTACATTTATTCCGGGTCCAATAAAAAGTGCCTACCCCGTGGGCGGCCCTCAGGCCACCATGCTGCGACTGTCAGCCACTCCGTTCCGTAAAGTGTCTACCTCTTTTCACTTTTTTTTAGGTTCCTATTGCATCCATATTCACTGCACGATAAAAAAAAGATGCAAGAAGACCCAATCGATGTAATTTTTTTCCCACTATCTCCTGGCTACATGCTTAAAATTGCATGCGACTGCGTATAGAAAAATATGGACATAATGCGGACATAAAATACACCCCTTAAAATGTTCGAATTTTTATTAAATGGGCATGCTATTATTTAGTTTATGGACCACTTGTTATTCTAGAGCTAAAGTTGAACCAATTTCTGACATTTCTCTTTTAGCGCAGAACCTGCTGTGATAATATTGCGCGCAGACTGTCATATTTCAGTGCCGCCACCAGATGGCAGCAGCCTCAATGCAGATATCCATTGGCTGTTGGCTGCAGTACGTGAATGGTCTTCTATCTCCCAGCTCAGCTGGTCCTGTATCTGTGCAGCCCCTATGAATTCTCCAAGCTCCCTCTCCTCCCCTTCCCCTCTTTCACCAGCAGAGGTCGCTTCTGTTCTGCCAGTTCTTGCTGCTGTGATTGCGTTTTTTAGCCGGTTGCTACGTGATCTCTTTCTCAATGAAAAGACGTTTGCAAGCTGCAATAACAGTTGCATCCCCAGAGCAACAGAAACACTGAATGACCACTCCTCCAGCTGCCCACCTGGGTCATCGTGCCACCAGACCAGCACCATGATGAGCACCTAGCACTGCACCCAGCACCCCAGGGACCCCTGAGATGCACCAATGACATCTCGTGATCCAAGGCTCTCATGCATTGTGGATACCTGCTTAACCCCCACTGATGTCTCCTGCTGAGAAGCGGCTTGGTGGAGCAGGTGGAGGCTTCTTTCCCATGGTGGCACAGCAGGAATGGACTGTATGCAGAAGCCCAGCATGGAGCAGATGGTCAGCATTGCTGCTGATGGCCCTGATTTCAGCTCTGCAGCACCCAGTGCAAGGTAAGAAGAGAGGATACAGGGGTTGCAGTCTGCTGCCAGTGCAAAACATCTGATAGCCTTTAGCCATGCCATACTGCAGCAACCACCTGGGCTCTAATACCTATAGGAAGTGGCAGGGTACACCCAGGAGAGAGGATCGTGCTCTGAAAAGCATATGTGCTATAGCTTCCAGCATTGTATAGGTTAACTAGCTGTGCCACTGAGACTGCATGGTATGCAGGTGCATGGCACCTAGGGTCAATCAGTAGGCACTTGTGGTGCCCTTTTGTGTTAAATGTTGTTGTATTGGATAGATAGATAGATAGATAGATAGATAGATAGATAGATAGATAGATAGATAGATAGATAGATAGATAGATAGATGTGAGGTAGATAGATATGAAATAGATAGGGAGATAGATAGATAGAAGAGCGATAGATAGATAGATAGATAGATAGGAGATAGATAGATAGATAGATAGATCGATAGGAGATAGATAGATAGATAGATAGATAGATAGATAGATATGAGATAGACAGATAATAGAAAGTATGCCATATCCATTATATCCTATCTGATGTCTGTCTATATCTTAGGCCACCTTCACACTGACAGTAAACGCTGCAGAATTTCCATTGATGGAATCGTTGTGGTAATTCCGCAGCATTTACAGTACAACCCATGTGGAAGAGATTTCAAAAATCTTCTTCACATGGCTTTTGAAAAATTCTGTGGATTCTAAATCGGCAGCATGTCTCCTGATGCTGTGGATTTGGGCTGCGGAATTCAGCCCTTGAAACGCATTCAAATCCACAGCACTTAGGTACAGATTTGGTCACCGCGGATTTCCAATTGAATTGTTCCCAGCATTCTAATTCGGAATCCCCAAGCGATTTTGAAATGCGTATCAGATAGATATTTCATAAATAGATGGATAAAGATAGATAGATAGATAGATAGATAGATAGATAGATAGATAGATAGATATGAGATAGATAGATAGATATGAGATAGATAGATAGATAGATAGATAGATAGATATGAGATAGATAGATAGATAGATAGATAGATAGATAGATATGAGATAGATAGATAGATAGATAGATAGATATGAGATAGATAGATAGATAGATAGATAGATAGATAGATAGATAGATAGATATGAGATAGATAGATAGGAGATAGATAGATAGATAGATATGAGATAGATAGATAGCTAGATAGATAGATAGATAGATAGATAGATAGATAGATAGATAGATAGATATGGGATAGATAGATATGAGATAGATAGGAGATAGATAGATATTGGATAGATAGATAGATAGATATTGGATAGATAGATAGGTAGATATGGGATAGATAAATAGATATTTTACATAGCTAGGATATATTACATTGATAGATCGCTTCTTGTAGTTTATATCATTCTTGCTATGTCTGTCCATGCCTTAATACCAGTTATGGATCCTTTGCAGTCTGCTGATGGTATCATATTATTATCTAGGAATTCTCTGTAAGGATTAGTTCACACGGACATATTTCGCGTCCGAGTTCCGTCTAAGTTTGAAACTGACAGAACTTGAACCTATTAAAATCAGTGTATATTTACATCACAGAGCGGTCCGTGTAAAAGAATCGCACCATGTCATATTTGGGTACAATTTTTGGACCAGAATCACCCATTAAAGTCAAGGTGTGCCTTAAAGACACAGAATGCACCCTGCTGGCACATCCCATTTTTTGCACCCATTGACTTAAATTGGGATATAAAATCGATACGTTTTGCACTGATTGAAATCGCAGTCTCTGGTGTGAACAAGGCCCTCACCGGTACTGATAGAGCCACATCCATAATGTAACTGCTGGGAGACACAGAGATTCTGCCCAATCAGATATTGGGATATTGGACTGTAAACCACATGTATAGAGAGCTTCCTTTACCCGGTACCCGTTGGTCTCTAGTGAGCGCAGCACCGCTGGTCACCTCTGCATCACCTCAGCAGCGGTGCTACACTCACTACAGGTACGTATCCTTAGGATAGGTCATCAATATTTGTTCAGTGGGGGTCTGCCGCATGGGATCCCCTTTGATCAGCTGATCCTCTGGACTGCTCTCATTGCAGCAAAGCCGAATGTCATTATTGGCGTTATTGGAAGTGTAATAAGAGACATCGCTCCGCTTGGGAGTGAAGCCACCTGACATCCATTCCCGCTGCTCTGATAGCAGGCTGGATGATCACCTGATCGTCGGGATCCCGAGCAGCCTGCTGATCAACTATTGATAAGTTATCCTAAGGAAAGGTCATCAATAGTAAATGACCAGAATACCCCGTTATGTTAAACCTGTCAAACAACTCTCCATATCTCAGCTTCCTGGACTCCAGTGAGTGTGACATGGGTGGAGACGATGGGTGTGGGATATCTCGAATATCCAGGATTTTGGTTTTTAGGACCATTTATGTAGGCTGAGAATTGGTGGGCTGTAACAAGTGCTGATCAACAAAGCATGTCGATCAACGCTTGTTCACTGGTGTTCACACGCAGCAGATGATTGGGGACAATTAATATGATCATTCGCCTCTATACATCTGTCATCGGTCGGCTGCACATGTCCCGTTACATGTCCTGGTGGCAACGGGCTGATCCACTGATGGACGAGCGTTCGCTTGCTCATTGGCTAATCGTTTGCACACTTAATTATTGGGCAACTGAATGTCCTTGTCCTATGATGGGCCCCAATAAATGGACCTTTTGGTTTAGGGAAAGGGGAATCAATACACAATGATTTGTATGGGGCTGCAGAAACTGGATTACCAAATATTCTGAATTCTAACGAAAACTACGTAAGGCTTCTTGTTTGGTGACATCTCAGATTATCTTGGAAGGTTCTGCCCCAAACAACTGCTGGATGTTGTGGACTATCTGAAAAAAGGAATTTTACTATACATTATTTGGTACAATTTCTCCCTTAGCTGAGCGCTAGCCATATGGTTGCATAGAGTACTGATCACCAACTTGTAGGGGTTGCACCAGTCCGACGCAGGCTGGTGCGATTGTCCTGCTTAGATCCGCCTGGCCAGATGATCTTCATTCTTTGTAGGACAGCGGCTTGTGGAGTTACATGAATCCCCATGGGTCATTCCCCTCCCCTCTGATGTTCTGAGAAGCTGCTGTCTGCCCAACGGGGCCCCCTCAACACAGTCTCTTAATTCTGCTATTCAATTTATGTACTGAATTTGGACTAGTACTAAATTTATGTTATGAGCTTGGCTCTGGTGCTTTATTTATGTTATGAGCTTGATTCTGGTACTGTATTTATGTACTGACCTTGGTTCTAGTGCTGAATGTATATAGTGAACTTGGTTCTGCTGCTGTATTTACGTTATGAGCTTGGTTCTGGTGCTGTATTTATGTACTGACCTTGGTTCTAGTGCTGAATGTATGTACTTCTCAACTTGGTACTGGTGCTGTATTTATGTTATGAGCTTGGCTCTGGTATTGTGTTTATATATTGACCTTGGTTCTTGTGTTGAATGTATATACTGAACTTGGTTCGGTGCTGTATTAATGTTCCGAGCTTGGTCCTGGTACAGTCTTCACTGAGTTTTTCTGTTGTGGTTATGCTGCTATTTTCCTGTGTTCTGCAGAAGTAGATTACTGGTAGACCACCTGTCAGTGCAATATATATAGGGTTTTTTAAATTTTATGATGGAGGTGCAAAAGATATTCCACCCAGGGATCTAACCTAAGGCTGGCACTGGCTACAATGGTTCTCTATAAAACTGTAGCAAATATAGCATTTAAGGTTATGTTCATATTTGCGCCATGGGCTCCATTGCCTGTAGGCAAGTGGGCCTACTGCTACCCACTTTGTCTCACATTTTGGAGCTATGCTCCTTCCTATCCATTTGGGGATTATCCTAAGAGCCATGAATGACGTCTGTGGCTGCACCCCTCTCTTGTCAAATTATCAGTTCCAAATCAAGGAAGCCCTATACATGCACAGGATCCCTCTGTCTTTGGCATCCTCCCCTAGGTAAGCTATTGTGATGTCACAGGCTCCAGTCTGGTACTTAGCTGTGACATTACAAGTGGCTTTCAGACAGATTTTTTATCAAAGGGGTATAATGGGATTAGAATATTAGGAAAGGCCTTTGAAATTGTAGTCCTAGAAAACCCATTTTAAGGATCATGTACACTAAAGGCCCATTTACACGCAAAGATAGTCTTTTTAAAATGATTGAAAGTTTTAGTGATCATTTTGCATAAAGTGTTAAGGGACGCTAATGTCCATTAACACTTTATCATCTTCATTTGCGTGTAAAGGGGCCACTAGGAGCTGTTTACAGAGCACAGCACGTTGGCTGGGCTCTGCACACAGCTGCATTGTTCCCATCAGGGCTGTCCGCCGAATACAATGTAATCTCCTGGCTCCTGCAGAGAACACGGCGTGCGATTTGTGTTATCTCTCTGCAGCGGAATGATGGATTTTAAGCTCACCTTAAAATCATCCTTCAAACAAAAAGTGCACGATGGCCACATTTACACGCAACCCTTATGGCTCATTTGTGATTACTTGAACAAGTTTTGAGTAATAACCGTTGCGTGTAAATGGGTCTTTAGTCCCTATAGCTTCGTATTACCGGCCAGTAGTGGCTTTGTGTGACTCCATGTTTTCCCATAGAAGCAACTGGAGAGGAGCCTTATAATTGGTCCTCTAGACACTTATGGTCCTTTGACATTTCAGGTTACCACATGATAGGAGATAACTACCGCTAAGACCCCTATCGATCCCGAGAACAAGGGCCCGGTTGATCCCCTAACGCACAAGCGCACCACTGCTCAATGAGAGCGCCTGAGATTGCTGAGCGCTTGAACTCGGCAATTTCCAATGCTCTCATTGAAATGCATAGAGTGGCAGTGGACTTGCCTGACCCTTGTTCTCAGGATCGTGGGGTTTCCAGGGGTCAGATATATGGATTTCCCAGTGTGGATTCCACGCAAACTGCACGCAATCCACTTCAAGAAGTAATGTTAGTTTTTTTTCTGCACACAGATATGAAATCTATATGCACAAAAAAATCTGCATCCTATGCACTACAACACGGATTCCCACTGAATGTAATGGGATTCGGGATCAACCAGGGAATCGGTGTGGACTCCACTGCAAAATCTGCTGCAAAAATCCACCGTGTAGACATACCCTTACAGTGGATGAAACTGTAACCAATCTGATTTACGTGATCCGTACAAAACCCAGCGCAGAACCTGCAGCGAAATTGACATGCAGTGTGGAGTTCAAATGCACAGCGTGTCAATGTATTCAGTAGATATTCAATGCAGATTTCACCTCTTCAGATGCGGGGGGTGAAATTCGCATCAAAATCCAGCCCATATACAAGAATGGCGCTTGCTTCTAATCCCACATAACCTCTCGATGTCCATGCTGATCACCATGATGGTGATCTGGGCCGGATGGAGAAGAAGAGTAAACGGCTTAAATCTGAGATGATGTCACTTATAAAGGCCCATTTAGACACAACGATTATTGCTTAAAAGATGTCTTTTGAGCGATAATTCTTGTGTCATTCACAGTGCAAGATGATTGTTCAAGATGAGCGATCACCTTGCACTGCGAGTGGAGGATGCAGAAGATAAGCGGGGTTTCCCCACTTGCCTTCTGCATCCAGCTGTTCCCCGCTCCGAGCGCCCGGCTGTTATACAGCCAAGCGCTCGGAGCGGAGGATGCAGAAAACGAGTGGGGTGTCCTCGCTTGCCTTCTGCATCCAGCTGTTTTCTGCACGGAGCGCCCGGCTGTTATACAGCCAAGCGCTCCGAGTGGAGTATGGAGAACAGAGCTGGACCGCTCTGTCCGCTAAAAGACAACCATGAGCGATGGCATAGCGAAAACTGCATGATGTCAGTGCAGTTAGACACAGCGATTATCACTCAAAAGACGGCTTTTGGGCGAATTTTGAGCGATAATCGTTGTGTCTTACACTACAGCCCCAATAGGACGTTGGTTTTTTCTGCCCCCCATGTAGACGTCTGGGTGTTTTTTTCTCTCTCTGTAGACAAGGTTTACCATGGATTCATGAGCTACATCGATGACTAATAATCTTACACGGACAGATAAACTATATTTGAGCACGTTTGTCACGGCTAATGCTTTCGTGTCGGCAACCGGATGACTCACGGGGGTCCAGAGGAAAGAAAGGGTCAACTTTAACCCTTTGCAATCCAATTTTGTATATAGGGTTTCCTAGGGGGCTTTCTCTTTCTGCCATTATGCAATGGCGCCATCTGCTGACTGGAGTCAGTACTGCAGTATGGGACATGCCAGAGAGGCCCCTGACAACAGAGCAGCCAGTAATATACAGTAAGAATACCCTGCCGGACATCTTCCAACATCAGAGATGAACAGCCTTCAATCAGAATGTCTTTAGACGTCAGACAGTGGATTGGAAAGGGTTAAGTAGCATTTCCCATTAGTTAGAGATTACATTTTGTAGTGCTGTAAACAGACTGTAATTGCGCGAAGCGATCTCTCTCCCATTGGGGCTGACAGTATGGCTTCTGTATGTCAGACTACAGCCAGTTTTATAGGAAACCAGTAAAATGTATTGAGGCCATATAGAAACCTATACGAAAGACTCTATGGCTTCAGATCAGGAAACCGTTGTATAATTAATACTTGGGAGAAAGGCGATTTGCTATTGATTCACTGGGAGCTTCATAATGAGAAGAGCTTGCCAGGGTATATATATATATATATGTGTGTGTTTGTCCTACAGTTGCCTCATCATAGAGAGTGCTGGCTAATGAGTTCATGCAAGCCGTCTCTGCTGAGACTAGAGCTATACGGTAGCGGAGCGGTGTCTGAACTCTGCATTGCTATATTATATCTGGCTCGTCTTAGACACATTTATCATATAGCTCTGCAGGCTGAACATTTTTCTTTCCTCTACCATGAGCTGTCGGAGGAGCGCTTTGTCGCTTGGTGGCTTTTGCTTAAATATCAATATATACTGTATAAAGATGTATCATACCAATGGCAAACACACACATTATATTTATTATATATATAGTATATCTACAGTCAACTTTGCCCCAGGGCAGATGCAGATTTCAGACCTGCCCTTCCTACCCAGCTTGGCACGTGGGCGCACAGGTTCAATTGGCATTCCTAGGAGATATATATATACATACATACACACGACATATATATATATATATATATATATATATATATATATATATACATACATATGGTTTGTAGACTCATTTCATACTATATATATGTGTGTGTATATATATATATGTATATATATATATATATATATATATAGTAAGACTTATAAATATAGTACAATTAAAAGCAGTGACTTATAGGTGACATCAGAGGCGTAATCTTGTAGCATGGCCCCCAACTATAATACTTTAATCATAATACTGGGTTCCCTATATGGAGAAGAGAGGCCTTATGGGCCCCCTAAGGCTCCTGGGCCCGGGTGCAACCGCATCCCCTGCACCCTCAACAGTTACGCCAGTGCGTGTCATCATCTAATATTTAATCCATTCACTCTTCTTCTCCATCCGGCCCAGATCACCATGATGACTTCTTTCAGCCTTGACAAACGTATGCTGAATTTAAGGCCTGTTTCACACAGGCTGCAAAATCTCACTACAAAATCTTTGCTACAAAACACATGTATATGAAGCCCATGGTTTCCAATGGCTTCCTTCAGGCTACAAAACATCTCTCATGTGTAAGAACCCATAGGAAACCATGGGCTTCACATACCTGTTTTGTAGCGATGATTTTGTAGGGAGATTTTGTAGCTCGTGTGAAACAGGCCTAACGCACAGATATCTTTGTCTCCTAGCTTATTCAGCACATCTCCACTACTAAACAAACACTCCATCTATGGTGCCCCAACAATACTAATGCCCCAAAAAGTAATAGTGTATCCATAACAGTAATGATACTATTCCTTCATACAGTTACAATGTAATAGTGCCCTCTTTGTGCTCCTATATTCTAATAGTGGCCCCATTGTGCACCCATATAATAAAAATTGCCCCTATTTTGCCCTTATATGTTAATAGTTGTCCACATTGTGCCACTGCTATTATAAATAACCCATGACAGTTGAGAGCCCTGTTACAAATTTTGCATTGGGGCCTGAGAGCTTCAACTTAAGCCCCTTTTACACGGGACGCCTGTCAGGCACCTTAGTGCCCAACAGCCTTCCCAGTGATGATCGTGCTGTTACACAGGAGCGATCGTTCCATCTGCTCGATCTAAAGATCAATTTGCACGATAATCGCGCCATGTAAAAGCGGCTTATCTTTGGCACCAGAGAAGCTCATTTATATGTACCCGGAATGTCTCTTCATTGTAAGTATGAGTGATATCAATGGTGTGCACCACTATGGCTGCTGCATTCTCCTAGGGTGTTGTGCTGCGGAGCATTATGTCACCGCGCTGACAATGACATAGCGGCTCGTTCCTGGGGTCAGGCACCTGTGTTCACCAAGTGAGAGGGAAATATATCAGCTAAATCCATCAAGCATGTGCTCCTCAGCAGAGCTTGCCAAGGCAAGTAAATCAATTTGTTTAAAGCCTGTAACCATAGCAACAGAACACGGAGAATTCTCCCATTGTCTTCTGCAGAGATAAGAGAAAGCTTATTGTCTTTACTCACAAACCACTGAGATTACTCAGATTACCCACTAGCTGAAATTAAGGCTACAGAAAGTCTTCAGCTCTGACCTAGAGAACCTGCTTCCTTCAAAATTCTATCTCAAAGGGGTTAGCTCAAGATTTAAATGTATCCGCTATCCAATAAGTGTCTGATCGGTGGGAGTCCGACCACGGGGACCTTCACCGATCACAAGAATGGGGTCCTACGGTATATACGTGCTGCTTCTGCATTCATCTTTATGGGACTAACGGAATAACAGAACTCAACTCTTCGGCAGCTCCGTAGAGATGATTGGAGCGGTTGAGGCGCTAAGCATACAGATGTAAAAAACGTGCGCATGCATCAAAAACACATGCAGCACACATAGTGAAAAAGTGTGTTTTACACGGACGCCCATATGATCGAGCCCTTACAATAGCCTAATTACATCCTTACCTTTCCCCTCTATATTATACCCACTGCGTTATATTCTGTGCCCCAATTATTCAATGGGTGGTGCCATTTTAAATACAGTCCAGCTTCTTCTCCAGTGCCCTCCCAGTCCGTACATACGAGGAAAAAATGAAAAATAAAATCTAGTTTTAAGACTGGATTCACACGAGCATATAAGTATTTGCGCGTAAATTCGCGCATCGGGCATTGCATATTTGCTCGTTTTTTACTGTAAATTTTGCGCACCTTCGTGCGTCCAAAAAAACAAAAAACGCAGCCATGGTCCTTTACATTGAAATGGCTAATTAGCCGAATGAATTTTTGCAGAAACATAGAACATGCTGCGTATTTTTTTGCGAAACGGAATTGCGCACGCAAAATATTCACTTGTGAACGACCCTATTGAAATCAATGGGTTCTGTTCAGTGGGTATTCTGCGTGCAAATACGTCCATGTGAATAAGCCCTAAGGCCAGATACACATGACTGTATTTGCGTGCGCAAAATTTACACACGCAATACGCAGTGAATAGAACCCATTGATTTAATTTCTTATACTGCTGATGTACAAGGAAAGCTGCACTGTGATTGGTTGCTATGGGCAACAAAAATATTTTTTTTGCTTAGTCAACTCTTATAAGTGTGATGCCAGGCTCGAAGGCGGGCTACTTCTCTGTGGACCACCCCGTAGCTGTCTGCCATAGAATACATGGCTTTAGCGATCCCCCAACACGGTACCCTTTGTTTGGGGGATTTCGGTTGACATGGGACTGATAAGCATCTTTGTTGGTACTTGAGGAGGGGAGAAGCTTTACCTTAGTGACATAGAAGTGTCTCCTTGATAAGAGAATACTCAGCGAACCCGTCTTACCACATAGCTAAGAACCCAGCGGCAACAAAAGATGGGCAGATTGTGACCGCCGGATACCAGGGGCCGGGGTGTAGCTTGTATTGGTCACATGTGTGACTGCCTACCTGCACAAAGATAAGATAAATATCAGTTGCTGTTAAATGGAACCATTATAGCGTTCAAAAAAATTGCGCAATCGTTCCTAATTTGAACAATAATCGTTCAATGTAAACACGGCCAATGATCGAACGCTGACCGATAATTCATTGGCTTATCGTTCACTTTATGCCAGCTTAAAAATCATCGTTGGTTCCTTCGCTAATCGTTCGGTCTAACACCGATCTTCAGTCGCTGGTACAGAGAACCGAACGATTCTGTTAAAAGAAAAAACAAGCAATATTTTTTCTTGCGCTGCAAGAGCGAGTGAAAACACACGCCTCGCAGCGTTACGAAAACTCTGCTATATCGCTGATTGCTTTCAATGGGGCCGGCATCAGCAGTGCCAGCCCCATTGAAAACATAGGGAGTATATCGCGGACTTCTGCCACAGCTGTGGCAGGGGTTTCCTTCATCCCCGCAGGTACCGCAGGGATGAAGGAATCCTCTGCCACAGCTGTGGCAGAAGTCCAGGATGCTATCCCATTGCTTTTATTGGGGTTGGTGCTGCTGCGATGAAAATCATCCCTAACTGGTGAAAAAAATAAGAAAAATATATACTCGCCGCTCAGGCGCGTCCTCCGGATGGCTCCCCGGCAGTGCTGTGAAGCTCTTTTAGCAGGCTGGGATTTAAAAATCCCCGCCTCCTGAAAGGGCTGTGCTGATTGGCTGAGCGCTCAGCCAATCACAGGCAGCGCACAGCCATTCATCTATTTTTTATAGCAGCTAGGGATGATTTCAAGCCCTTGCCCCAAAAATCATCGCTGCGGGGGTCGCCTGCAACCCACTGCTTTCAATGGGGCCGCAGCAGCACCAACCCCATTGAAAGCAATGGGATAGCATCCTGGACTTCTGCCACAGCTGTGACAGCTGTGGCAGAAGTCCATGATGTACTCCCTATTTTTAATGGGGCTAACGCTGCTCCTGCTGGCCCCATTGAAAACGCTGAGAGAAATTGCAGATTGTTTCTCTGTGATGCAAAGCTGGAGTAAAAATTCACAAATAAGTAGGAAACCATTGAAAATCATTGTTTTCATAATCATCGCTCGCGCATCGCAGGGAAAAATATCGCTAGTGGGTAGGCACTCTTATAAACTGACCGCCCGTTCGCTTGGATGAATAATTTCTTACTCCATGTAAAAATACCCGAGGCCATATAATAGTGTATGTACAGGCATCATTAATCCCGTGATACTCAGAAACCTTGGGCGTAACTATAGGGGATGCAGGGGATGCGGTTGCACCCGGGCCCAGGAGCCTTTCAGGGCCCATAAGGCCTCTCCTCTCCATATAGGGAGCCCAGTACTATGAATAAAGCATTATAGTTGGGTCCCTGTTACAGGCTTTGCATTGGGGCCCAGAAGCTTCAAGTTATGTCTCTGCCAGCAGCTATCGGGTTTTGACTCCGCTTACGGCTGTGGAGTATTAGTGGTCACTGAACAGAGGAGGGGCAGTGGACAGTTGGATTCAGTTGTTTGCTTGAATCCAAGAAAAGAAGGGAAAGATGCATAAGACTAGGAGACCCAAATTATCATGAAGGTTATTTTTTATCTCATGAACTTACTTGCTGCTGAGGGTCATTATAGTGACTGGGGTTCCATTTAATGTTTTGTTAGGCCTCATGTTGACTTTTCCAAGATGGTCACACGTAAGCTTTTATTAAGGCCTCTTAATAGAAGACTCATGTCCACGGACACGCATGTTTTCCAAGTGTGGATCCCGCAGTGGTTTTCCCCCGTGCCCGCAGCCATTAGGCCAAAAATGATATTTACTCACCTGTCCGGTCACTGTGGGGTTCTCCTTCATCGCAGCCGTCTCTTCTTTCTTCTGCCCAGCGGATGCGCTCGTGCTTTCTTTTTTTTTTCAATCTCCTGCTCTCCCGCTGATCTGCGGCATAGCCACAATGGGAAAAAAATCACATCCGTGTGCATTAAATTGCCATACGGATGCTAATGCATCCCCATGGGCTTCTAGATCTGCAGATCTCCTGCATGGGAGACACAAGTGGATTTTATAATTAAAATCCGCTCGTGGACATTGAGCCTTATAGAACATATTACACTATCCTACCAAAAGTAATTGGGCATCTAAACAAGAACTAAAAGTAGTATTTATTTACATATGTTAATACTTAGTGGGGCTTCTTTGGCCCTAGTGACATCACATACTCTTAATGACATACTTTTTACTAATGTCTGATACACTTCAGGTGATATTTCCCTCCATTCCTCCTGCAAACGTCTGGTGAGTTTTCTCAATGAAGATGCATTGGCTCATCTACAGTGATGCAAGGAGCGTCGTTGCTGGACAGTTGAGCATTGGAAAAATGTTTTATGGATTGATGAATCAAACTACTCGAGCTTCAAATCAGATGGATGTAACTGGGTTCGGTATCTATTACCTGAGTATGTTGTGCCAATAGTTAAGTAGATGTTATGGTCTGCGGATGTTTTACATGGCATGGTCTCGATCCGTTGGTTGTAGTGACAAGAACCATGAACATGGATATGTACCCTGACATTCTAGACAATAATGTGCTGCCAACACTGTGGTAATACTCTTGGAATGGTCGGCCATACTTCCAACAAAACAACGCGCCTTGTCACAATGTTTTATGTTGGTTTGACGGTATGCATGTTCCACGATTGGACTGGCCTTCACACGGTCCCAAACTGTACCCTACATGGAATGTCAGGAACAATGGTCATTTTCTTTGAACTTCCCAGATGTTTGCAGGATGAATGAAGGGAAATACCAGCTGAACTGTATCAGACGTTACTAGAAAGTATGCCACAAAGAGTGTCCAATCTCATTAGAGCCAAAGGGGCCTCACTTAGTTTTAACACATAGAAATAAATACAACTTTTTATTCTTGCCCAGGTGTCCAATTACGTTTGGTGATAGTGTATGTGATCCAGCGGCGGTATGCCTGTTGTTGCTGTGGTGTGATGACCCTGTGACAACACTTCCTGTTCTGATGGTCTTACAAGTTGAAAGCAGTGGAAGCATGTGTACCATGTTCATGAAGGCATATTTAAATCATGTCCCCCTTAAAAGACCCAAATTAGGGACTACAGCTTTATTATCTGCAGGCCCAGAATTATTACTAACCTCCCCCCCACCACTTCTCCAAGTACGAACAAATGACCATTGGTGCTCTGTTGGTCCGATGGTTTCTGTCAGAGTCAGACAGCACGTTGTCCTCTTATCAATTAGTCATGCAAGGTCAATCTATTTTTTTGCTCATTCTGTAATGGGAATTAAAAGGCAGAGACAGATCGTTAATCTTGTGTTAATATACGATTAGTCCTTTCTGTCTACTTATTGGAAACCTATATAGAGGGACAGAAGCTGCAGTGTAAAGAACCAATAATCTATCATAGTAAACCAAAAATGTGACCTCAGAAATGTCCTGGCATGCATGGAAGTAGTAATAATTACAAGGGGGTATTAGGCAGCCGCTTCCTCCTATCACAGAACAGAAAATAGAGAATCGCAAAACACATGGGGGGGGGGGGGGGGGGGGGCATTTATCAATACCATTGTAATATGCATCATTTTGTGAGACTGTAGAAATGGCACAAATTGCACTGAATTTAACATATTTTTGTGCACGCCACTAGACATATGGGTCAGGAGGGGTAAAGTTTCTTCTTAGGGAGACCATCTAGTACGGTAGGTGTAAGACTTATATGGCCATGCATGCTCCTCTGGGAAATATGCAAATGGTTAGATGGAACAATGCCTCTACAGCGCCACCTATTAGAAGGCAGCATTCCTGCGAGTCAATGTCAGAGCTTTTAAAAGGCCTTGTAGCAATGACTGGGAATATGTCATTGCTACAAGGCCTTTTAAAAGCCCTGACATTGACTTGCAGGAATGCTGCCTTCTAATAGGTGGCGCTGTAGAGGTACTGTCATGTTCCTTTGATTAGACACCTTTACAAATTGCAAAAAGTTATTTTGGAGCACACTGCACTTATTTTGACAACATTTCTGCTTGAATTCTGTTACCCTAGTTAAATAACAGGCTGGCCCCCAGAGCAAACCTTTGAATTCCCCCCTTCCTCTATCTAACCATCTAAGTACCACAGTCGCTACTGATCGCAGCATCTAAGAGGTTAAAGGGGTTGTCCAGTTGCAAACTTAATTGCCTATCCTCAGTAATCAATAGTAGATAGACTAGGATCTGTTGCCTGGGTCCATGCACTGTTTTACTGAGCTAATTTCTGCAGGAAGCAGACAGCTCCAGTCGTACTGTATTGGCCTGAATTGGTATTGCAGGCTACAATCCCATTGAAGTGAATAGTCTGTTATACAAAGTCTGGCCACTTTAGTGAGAACGAAGCTGCCTGCTTCCTGCTGAAATGAACTAGGTGCACAAGCACTGCGGCCCAGAGAACTGATGATTGGCAGGGGTCCAAGCGACAGATCACTACCGATCTACTATTGATGAGCTATCCTGAGGATAAGTCATCAACAGTTTATAACTGATCAACCCCTTTAAATATCCCAATCCTGGCCATTGCAGAGAGATATCAGCTGTATATTACAACTGGCACTAATTGGACAGAACTGTACGTGTTTTTGTAGTAATGCACTGCTGAAATGGATGTACAATTACGTCCGTTTGTGGGAAGGGGTTGATGAGTCTTAAAGGGGATCTGTGACCCCATTTATGCTGCCCTATCCAAGGGCAGTATAAAGTAGTGACAGACAAAAGAAAAAAAGAAAGAACAGTACTCACCTTCTAAATTTCCCACCGCCCCGCGCCACCAGTATAGTCCCTACCACTCTGATCCCAAAAGCTGCTGCAGTGGTCAAATGTTGTTCATAGCTCACATGACTGCTGCAGCCAATCACTGAGACCTCAGTGTTCATTTGCCATTCAGTGATTGGCTGCAGCGGTCAAACGAACTATGCAGAATCTTCCAGGACTACAGTTAAAGTGCTGGAGTGTTTGGACATTTACTGTTTTCTTCTTTCTTTTATCCTCTCACATCGCCCCTGCAAATTAAAAAAAATATATATCAGAGACTACCCCTTCAAAAACCATATTATGTCCAATGGTACGTGGCCTTGTAAGGGGGCAAAATCCACTATGTTAACAGGTTGCAATATCCCTTACCCCTCCACTGTCTGTCCTTACCATTTCCCGGTCATCTATATGGGCGTGTTGAGGCAGGGCAGGGTGGCGGCAAGGGCAACAGCATCCGAGCTGAGAGGAGAGTTGTCATGGTGTTAGCACTGCAAAGGAGCAGTGCCATGTATCATGGCAATGCCCGATTCACACTACCCCTTGACATGCGGCCGCTCTGAATCAGTACTAGGAGAGGGCATGAATTGCAGGTAGGGGAGCCTTGGGCAATAGGTGGTGACAGTAGGCAACTTTTTATCTAGTTGCACAGTGATAATGGCCTGGGTTCTCCTAAGAGTGTTGACCCGCTATGGCTGTTATGGTGGTAGTTCTGCGACTGCATTTTGCTTGTAAATCAATTTTCCCAGAGTATTCCTTTAAGGTTGCCATACATAGTTCAAGATTTTGGGCTTACCCAGAGCAGAAGATGTTCCACTTAGTGTAGATGTCCTGTTTATATTTTTACTGGTGGCAACTTCTAAAAGGGCGTATAGCTATAGGGGGTGCAGAGGTAACAGTTGCACTCCAGCCCTGTTGCCTGGGGCTCAAATGTCCACGGGTGGGCATTCCTCAATGTTTACTGTCAATGGGGGACGTCAGACTTTATTGATACTGTAGTGATCAGTGGGAACCACCCATTTGACATATTCACAATGCCAGGAGCCGACTCAAAGAATGGGGGAATGGAGTGAGTATGCCAGAAACAAATCATTGGAGTCAGCGTGGCCTCAGCTGAAAAGCTATGCAGCCGACCCTGCTGACATGGGCATGAAAGATCCTCTTTAACTTGACCCAAATCATTTTTTAGATTTTGGAAAGAGATCATCTTCTCATTGGTTCCTGTAGGTCCAGTGTATGTAGTTACACCCGGCAATGGATATAGCTAACAAGGGAGATGGAACAATACCTCTGTAGCACCACCTATTGGAAGGCAGCATTCCTGCAAGTCAGTGTTAGCCTCTTTAAACAAGCCTTGTAACAATGACTGGGAATTGAAAGCCAAACCAGAATCCATACACAGACAGCTATTTCAGGGTGTTTGCTCCTCATCAGTGTGCAGTAGGTTTCTGGCTTGGCTAGCGAGAGGCCTGTGACGTGGGTCAGGAACGCTATATTTTCTCCTTAGGCAGAATATCCAGAAGGTGAGTGAGTGAGGAGACTTATAAGGCCATAGTCACAGGCCTCTCGCTAGCCAAGCCAGAAACCAACTGCACACTAATGAGGGGAAAACACCCCGAAACAGCTGTCTGTGTATGGATTCTGGCTTGGTTTTCAATTCACAGTCATTGTTACAAGGCTTGTATAAAGAGTCTAACATTGACTTGTAGGAAGCTGCCTTCCAATAGATGGTGCTGCAGAGGTATTGTTCCAGCTCCCTTATTTGCATATTACCCAGAGGAGCATGAATGGTCTTATAAGTCTCCTCACTCACCTTCTAGGTGCTCTCCCTAAGGAGAAGAGATAGTGTTCCTGGATATAGCTAGAAGTGGTTGTAGGATAAGACTGCATTGTGTATAATTCACTAAACTCATACAATACATGTGAATGTGAACAGCCCTATAGAATTACACGGAAAGCAGTAGGTAAATGTGATCTTTATCATTTGGCTCCAGAGCAGCCAAGAACGCCGGATTTTCTTTAAATGTCATTGTTTCTATTGAATGTGGACTTCCGGCATTCATACAAAGCTGACATGGGATGGCCTTTTGCAGTCACTAAATACTTTCTCCTACCAATTAGTACAGTTTGTTTTACTGCTCATATAAGAGTTTCTTTGTTCTTTAGTGTGAACACTTTAAAAATCTCCAGCCGCATTCCCGCAACACGGTCATTAGGTATTCAATGTTACAAAAATGGCTGATAACAGTTAACAATAACTTCACACGGGTGTATTTGCGCATGCCTGGGCGCTGTATATTTGCAGAATGAATGCTGCTTCCTTGCGTGCCTACTGGCGTATTTTACTGCACTTTTTGCGCCCACAAGGCATGTTCATTTGCACGTGAAAAAAGACGCTCGGATTGAAATAGGTAATTAGTCTTAATGAGTTCCCGATGTGTTCTTTGTCCAACAGAATTACGCAGTGTTTCACGCATCTCCTTATGTATTGTGCGCGCCTTTGGGCAACCCCCATTGACTTCTTTAAGAACCTTTGGTGCGCAAAAGCACAGAAAATTAGAATTTTTTTCCACGCCCGAAATGCGTTTGCGAAATATGATCAAACCCGTGGAAATCAAGGGGTTCTATTCTGTGCATATTGCGCATGCAAGATTTAACTTTGGGCTTCTCCTGAGGGCAGAACCCAGGGGTACTCTGGTTTTCACCCTTTAATCCATTTTCAAGGGATCTGGTCTTCGCTGCAGGGGCTCCCAGGCCGTTATCCAAGGAGTAGTCTTGGTGCAGTGACAACAGTCAGGGCAGGGGTGCCATATTGAGTTAGGCTACTTTCACAGCGT
Organism: Eleutherodactylus coqui; assembly: GCF_035609145.1. NCBI lineage: Eukaryota > Metazoa > Chordata > Amphibia > Anura > Eleutherodactylidae > Eleutherodactylus > Eleutherodactylus coqui. The sequence continues at coordinate 112,472,541 of NC_089847.1, forward strand.
TAGGGTCAGTTCACGGTTTCCATCTCTCTGCTCCATTTTTGGAGGAGAGAAACTGAAATAAAACAAAAAAATGGAGGGGCTGACAGAGATGTAGTTGATATCACAGGCCGTGGTGGTTATGAGAGGTGGAGGTCATGCAAAATGGAGAGACAGACAGAGGGTCAAGGCATGCAGCAATTAGGTGAATTGTAGTCAAAGAACAAATTGAGGTCAGGAGAGGCAGAATATGGGAAAGCTCACCTGTGACCATAGGCATAGGTCAAAACCAGAAGTCAAATCTATAACAGCACAATTACAGAACCTAACAGAATCTATTGCCCTGACACCCCCTGGCGACAGAGGCTGCCTGAAACAACCCTGAAATCATCCGTGTTGATTGGAGATGGGAAAGCTGGCTGTGTGTGTTGCCCCTTTAAGAGGAAGGTTTTCTGTGTGCCTGCAACCTATGGGAGGTACTTGTGTAGCAAAGAAGGGGTTGAAGTCTCCATCGATCATGACCGGTGGGGGTATTCACTACAAGGCGAGGAAGGGGTTACAGTTTTTCTTCCAACACTGCAAGACCAAGATCAATAACCATAGGAAATGTCTGCTTTCAGTAATTGAGTATAGGACGGTCACTTTTTCTTCTTAGTGACATTTCATGTTATATAAATGGTTTTATTAAATTACTTTATATTGATTGCTGTGAATTGTTCTTTTTTTAAATGATTCATATTTTTAATACGAGTTTTCTTATTTGACCGCATCGCCCGTCTTTAGAGAGTTCTATCAGTGTTAAGGTGCATTTAGATGTAATGATTAGCATTAAAAGAATCGTTAAAACGAGTGAAACCGAACAATAATCGTTGGGTTTAATCGCAAGCCAACTACGAATGGGAATCGTACGCTTTTCATTCGCCGTTCAGTTTCAACAGGACTGAAAATCATCTTTGGCTCCTCCACTTATCGCTCCGCTCCGGTGTATCGCATAGGAATATCAAACATTGAGAGAAGTGAACGATTCTCAATGATGATCTGCCTGTCTAAACACGCTGAACGAGTTAGCGGTGACGCCACTTGCTCGTTCGAACGAGAATCGGTTCGTCTGGAAGGGGCGTTCTTCCTGATGAGCAGAAATTGCATTTGTCAATTGTCATATAAGCCTAATCCTCAAATACTGTCCATGGTGTCAAAGTGCGCCCATAAATAGTACCAAATTGTACCCCCATAAACTGTATCAAAGTACCCTTTACCTTTAAGAGTATCAGAGTATCCCCTTAAGTAATACCTAATACATAATAAGTGCCCTTGTAAATGGTACCCGTGTCCTTCAAAACAGTACCAGTGTCTCTTCTCACATTGTACTAGTGTGCCCTTAGAAACAGTAACAAAGTGCCTCCACAAATAATACCAGACTGCCCTTAGAAACAGTAACAAAGTGCCCACATAAGTAGTATAGGTTTCCTCATAAACAGGACCAGTGTTCCCATAAATAGTACCCTAATAGTCTCATAAACAGCACCAGAGTGCCAATGTACCAGTGTCCTTACAAATAGTACCAGAGTGTCCCCATAAATGGTATTAGCATAGTCAAAAACAGCACCACAGTGCCCTCATAAACAGTACCAGTGTCTCTTCTCACATTGTACCAGTGTGCCCTTATATACAGTAACCAAGTGCCCCCATAATTAATACTAGATTGCCCTTAGAAACAGTAACAAAGTGCCCATATAAGTAGTTTAACGCCTCCTGTCTACGGGCGTAGCGATATCCCGCAAAGAACCGCGGCAAATCGCAGCATACTGCGTTTCAAATCCCGCGAGCGGAGAAACGCTATGATTCTCCGCTCATGGACAGCGAGACTGCGCTTTCCATAGTAAGTCTATGGAAAGAATTCACTGTGTTTCCCACGGCTGGATTATCGCCGCGGGAAACGCAGTGAAAAATCGCTGTGGACAGGCGGCCTAAGTATCCTCATAAGCAGACCAGAGTGTTCCCATGAATGGTATTAGCCTAGTCAAAAACAGCACCAGAGTGCCCTCATAAACAGTACCAAGGTGCCCACATATATGCTACCAAAATGGCCATATAAATAGTACCAGTGCCCTCATAAAACACTTACCAGTGCCCCATAAACAGTACCTTGAATGAGGACTTGTTCGCGCTGCTCAGAAGCCTTTCAATGCAAAGACACGGCAGAGCACAACGGTAGCCGGCGGCCGGGCCAGGAGGTATGGCGCATACAATCCAGAGATCCCAGCCATTCAGTCGATCATCGCTGTTAGAAGTGCGCAATAATGGGCCTTCTCTACTCAATGTGGTTGTTTCTTCTAACAAAGAGTGGCAAACAACTTTAAGACCTCCTTCACGTGAGCGTTATTGCTATTGCGGGAACCACAACCCGTAGGTTTCAATGGGTGCGCTCCCATTGGCCGCTTTTCTGCGCGTCAATGAAAATACCTGACATGCTCTATGTTGGGTAGCATTTGCGCACCCGTCGTTCCATAGGAGTCTGTGATGTGTGCATATGCCCCCTTGTCCTGAACGAAATTGCGCTATTTGCTGGTGTTAATCGTTAACAGCGGGAACTAATTAGGCTGGCCCACCTACTCATTAGAATGCCCTAGCCTATTCAAGCATGGCGTGGATGCCCACAAGGCATGTTCGTTCGCATGCGGCAAACAAAGACGCATCGATTGAAATGACTAATTAGTCTAATGAGTTCCAGATGTGTTCTTTTTTACCTGCACAATACTGCAATATTTCACGCTTCTCCCATGTATTTGCACATCCCCATTGACTTCTATGTGGACTCTGATTGTGCAAATGCGCAGAAAAATAGAGCACGCTGCGGTTTTTTTTTTGTGCAACCGAAAAATCAATAGGTTCTATCTAGAGATGAGCGAGCGTACTCGGTTCGGGTGTTTTTGCACTCGAGCACCGCTTTTTCCGAGTAACTGACTACTCGGATGAAAAGACTCGGGGGGCGCCGGGGGTGAGTGGGGGGTTGCAGAGGGGAGTGGGGGGGGGGGGAGAGAGAGAGCTCCCCCCTGTTCCCCACTGCTACCCCCCGCTCCACCATGCTCCCCCCCCGCCCCCCGGCGCCTCCCGAATCTTTTGGTCCGAGTAGTCAGTTACTCGGAAAAAGCGGTGCTCGAGTGCAAAAACACCCGAACCGAGTACGCTCGCTCATCTCTAGTTCTATCCCCTTGCATGTGCAAATACGCCCGCGTGAAGGGGGCCTTAAAGCACTGCCAGTTTAAAGAAATAAGCTCACCCTGAGTATGTAGGGTCACCCCTGCTGTCTGCGGCCTCTGATATTTGGTACGTAGATAGTTTGGTGAAGTTGGCAGCTAGAAAGTACTCTGCGTCCTGCGTATCTTACGCCACCCCCCCTTGAAAAAACCCTTCAAACCTTCCCACTACTTATACCCTATGTTCATGTACATAATAATAATAAGCAGTAATCTTAGTAATAAGGCAATGCATTTTATACTACACCGACCTCAGCACCTAAAATACATGGAAGCATCATCCTGGAGCCTGGCCGTCCCTAAGAGATGCTGGGCATAGCAGAACGTGATGCTATGAATGCCCCTCGCATGTGTCTGTGGAGCCTCTTCCCTCTTTACCGCACTGCAGTGAGGTCACGTAACACCTTGCATTGTGACTGCTAATGGAGCCCGGGCCCTGGGGACGGCAGGAATGTGGCGCACAAGTTACTGTTGTTTGCAAGACAAAGATTTTCTTCCCACTGATCGCACAATGTCAGGCTGCAGCAGTGACAAGGCTTCACATCCGCGCCTGTGCGTGCACCGTCCTAGACAGCGAACACCACCAAGTATCCCCTCCTCCACATGCTGTAATGTGCAAGAAGCAGAGGGTTTCCTACTGGGAAGACGCAGTCGTTCTGGATTTATTGTAGCGCTTACATTTATTTGTTGGAGAGGAAATTGTAGACCTTGCAAAAACCAGATGAGAACATTTTAAATCTTGGTCCCTCCTGTAGGCTGCATGCATGTACCATACATATCCGAGTCATCTTCCTCCTCTCCTGTTTTCTATAAATGTACATCTATTTTCTTCATGCTTGTCCAATGGGGTAGGCTCTACCGGGTATGGTGTAAGAACTGTGCTATCTCTCTGAAATGCTGAGTAGAACCTGCAGCTTCATCTCCCTCCTCCCCTCCTCTTCATCTTCTCTTTGCTGTTTTATACTAGATGGATATTTTAGGGACTGAGGAGGTTTCTGAAAATTTTTAGGGAGCCTGAAGACAGAGCAAAGGCACTACAAGTTGCTAGAAGGCCAGGTATTGGCTACATTCTGTTCATAAGATACATTACAAAGTTTCAGATATGATATACATTGAACGATCACTGCATTAGGACTCATGCACACAGGCACGCACGGATTCCGCATGTGGAATTCCGCACGGATTTCGACAGTGCCCGCTGTTGGCAACCCTGCTTACCTGTGTTTTCTTCTTACTGCGGATGGGCCCCGTCGTGCCGGCGCACATGAGCAGTACAGATATCCCCCGCCCCGTCGCTAGGCGATGACGTGGTTTCCGCGGCCTTTCTGCAATGATGATTGCGGAAGGGCCACAGATCAGATAGCTTCCATAGGCTTCAATGGAAGCTGTCCGCGTGGAAAACGCTCTAAAATAGAGCATGCCGCAAATTTTCATCTGCGAGTGGAAACCACGACTGGTTTCCGCTCTTGTGCATGAAAAGTCACTTTCCCATTGTATGATAGGGACGGACATTGCTGCGGAATCTGTCGGCAGACGCCTGATGTGGATTCCGCATCAAAAATCTGTACATGAGCCCTTATGAACAGTTGGGCTGTGACAACTTGTGATCAGTAATGGGGTACCACATGATGGCGGCGTCACATTCTGCTCTCAGATAACGCGCTGATAACTTCTCTGATTGTTGGTGGCCGGAGGTGTGGTGCCCGTATCTCTGAAACAGTCGCACTTGTTGGCTGTTACCAAACTACAGTATCAAGACTGTTCCAAGACTGGTTGAACCATGAACCGACATCCAACAGAAGATCACACAGCAGAAGGCCACATGTGGTTGATTCTAGAAGCGAGCATCAGGCAGCATTTCTAGCATCTCAGCAATGATGGGCCACAGTAGATCAACTGACCCAGCAGTACACCAGTGGGAAAGTTAAGGCAAATTTCCATAATGACCATGCAGCGTAGTTTGGGTCGACTGGGGTTTAATAGCAGAAGACTGAGAAGGGTGTCCCTGATGATCTTGCATCATCGCCAACAACGCCTAGAGCATGTGGGTCCAGAAAAGACATCAGTGGACCTTGGACACATGGCAGAAGGTCATCTAGAGTGTCAAGTTCCATTTCCTACTCAACAATAGGAATGGACAGGTCAACAACATGAGACTGTATTCCATGGGTGCAATGTTGAGGTTCAACAGGCTGGTGGTAGGCAGTGTCATGGTCTGGGGAGCATTGATCTGGCATGGTCTAGGACTGTTGGTCATCATACTATAACCCTTGAATAATGAATACTAAACAGACCTACTAGCTGACCATCTGTACCCATATCTTTAGGAAGTCTTTGCCGACCATAATGCTATCTTTCAACAAGACAACGTTCCCTGTAATCAAGCTTGGATAACTATGGAGTGGTTGAAGGAACACAACAAAGAATCCTCCTTAGCCCCCAAACTCACCAGACTGTAACCACATTGAACGTGTTTGGAATATCCTGGAAAAGGCTGTAGGATCTGCTCCCACTTATCCACAAAATGTGCACCAACTGATGGAGCTGCTGCAGCCGGAATGGGTCGAGTTGAGTATGGAGGATGTTAACGACCTTGTAGAATCTGCTCCCTCACGTCTGAAAGCCATGATCTCCCAAAAAGGTGGAGCAACCCGTTATTGAATAGATGTTTCTAAAGTCCTAGTTACACGGGTGAATGTTGGGCAAACGATGCCTGACACTCGTCCCCACATGTACGTGCTCCCACAATGATTGTTCAGTGTAAACAGCAGGTTTCAGTACTGATCGGCCACTGTGTTAAGTGAATAGAGAGGGGCGGGGGAGAGCGGGGAGTGAAATCTCCTCCAGCCGCCCCGGCCCCCTGCTGTCCGCTCTGTCAAAGAGCCAGCGATACTCGCTCCTGTGCAGACTTTTATGTTTCTCACACCTCTTACCATAGTAGAGAGCAGCTATAAAGAGTATCTCTAGTTGTAGGACCCGACGCATCCATTACAAGAACACTACATTGTTTTTAGAAAGTGCTGGGTAATACTTGATTTCTCCTGTGGTGGCGCTGTGGGAAAATTAAACTCTTACTCATATGTCCCAACTTTGAAAGACTGAAAAGAGTGCTGCTACAACTTTTTTAATGTTAAGCCACACCTCTATTCTGGCTCAATCCTACCCAGCTCCCTTTGTGCCACCACATAGTAATAGTGGCCTCCTTTGTCTAACACAAGTAATAGTGCCCCCTTAGTTCTCCGCACACGAATGTGCGTTTGTGCCCCACACACTTTCATAGTGCCGTCTTTGTGTGGCACAAAGCAATAGTGTTTCCACACAAGGATAATGCCTCCTTAGTGCCCCTTCATAGTAATGATGCACCTCCACATTATATGGGGTGTACCAGGATCACAAGTTATACCCTATCCACAGGATAGAGGATAACTTGCTGATCGGTGGGGGTCTCACCGCTGAACCTGAAACGGGGATCCTGTTTCCTCTGTCCTTACTGTGTTTCTGCCACCCCGCGTAGTAAGGAGGAGACTTATTAGAGCGATGGTCCCGCAGTCACACTGCTGCTCCATTCACTTCCATTGGGACTGCCGGAGATAGGTGAGTGGCAGGCGTTTGGGTATTACTGTCAGCCCCATTGAAATGAATGGAGCGCCAACTACGCATGCTAAGCCATCACTCCATTCATTCTGACCATGCAAGGGGAGAAGCAGAAGGGGATATGGGACCTCCGTTCTCGTGAGTAGCGGGGTCTCAGCAGTGATCCTGGTAAGTCCCTTTAAGGATGCTCCATACAGTAAAAATGCCCCCGTAATACCCACCCCACCACGCAGTAAGGATGCCCTATTTGTGCTCTCTCACAGTAGAGATGCCCCTTACACAGTAGAGATCGCCCCTACACAAAAAAAGTTTCCCTAGTGATGCCCCCTTAGTGCTTCCCTCTTAAAGCGATCACTCTGTAGGCCATCTCCAGTCTTTGCCGTTTACAATTTGGCACAGCAGGAGCCATCAGGTCACTCCATCACACCTACCTGTGCCAAGCCGGCAGCAAGTGGGTGGATGGTAGAGCGGGGAGTGACAATTGTATTTAAGGATGCAGTTACAGGTGAAGTTGGAACATTCCGAATGCCTCCCAGGACAAGGGGACAATGCCCCAAATCTAGGACTGTCCCGCTGGATCTGGGGACCAGTGAGAGCTATGTCATGTAAACATGTGCATTTTCTCTCCGTGTTCTTCCAGTACGCATCCAAACAATACACAAGGAAAAGCAAATACACATCAGGATCCCTTGTAACCATGGTGACCCCCTCCACGAAGCTTAAAGGCTTTGTAACGCTGAATATATTACATTACACAGAAGGAGAAACAAGACGAGAAACAAGTTAGAAAAAAGAAAGAAGTTTTAGAAGTGACTGGAAAATATGCCTAAAATTCCTTGGTCTAAAATAAGTTGTGTCTACAAGAACATGGAAAGAATCCAAGGACTAAGGAACATACATGAGGCACAAACATCATAGTTTATACATCAGTCTTTAATTAAAGGGATATTCTGGGACTTTTTACTATTGATGGCCTAGGTCATCAATAGTTGATCGTCAGGGGTTCAATAGTTGATTGTCAGGGGTTCACCACTCAGAATCCCCGCCGATAAGCTGATCTTCCGGCTATCTGTCTCTGGAGCGGGACCGGATGTCTACATCAGTGGTCATGGCCAGAAGGGTAATAGTCCTCTTCATTCCTACTGGAATCAATGGAGTGATGCCTGCTATGACACTTCTGACTTTGATCACCATTGACGATGTCCGATCCCGCTGCACTGACAGCTAGCCGGATGATCAGCGGGTTGGCGGGGATCCTGGGTGGTGAACCCCTGGCGATCAACTACTGATTCTGAGGAAAGGCCATCAATAGTAAAAGTTCCAGAATACCCCTTAAATATGTTATTTTCTGTGAACCCATTTAAGCTTATCCTGTCAGTGTATTTCTAGTGATAATCTGTTAATATGAGAAAACCAACAACAAGTTGGTGAAGACAGATCTATTGTTGTTATGCTGTTTTTATATACTACTGTTATATCACATATACTCACGTGTGTCTAATTGGTTTAATATCCAGTAACTCTACTCAAAAAAATAACCATTGAAGTGTTAGATATTCATATGTTACTTCGAAAAGTTTGGGGTTTTCACACAAGTCATGATTAGAATAAAAAATAAAATCATTAAAGAATTTGCCAGCCTACTTGTTGATGGTTTCCAAATGGCATTTGGAGATTTTATGAACCGAAACATGTGTAAGCAAGAAAAAAAAGTCAATAAAGGATGAGGCTGGAATGAGGGGACCGTAAGGGACCTATAGAGAGAGGTAGCCTCACATGACATGGGTGGCCAGGAAGCTAATGGGTTAACAATAGGGAGAGAGTAGGAGGACTTGGGATGATGACGTGTTTAGAGTGGGGGGTGAAAGAAGAGGCTAAAAGGGGTCAGTTTTGAGTGGGAGTGCAATCTTAAGGCAGGAACAAGTGGAGAGCACTTGTGAAGAGTCCGCCCTCCCCTCCCTAGTAGTATTTTGTCATGGCAGCGTTGGTGGGTGGGGGGCTCCTTGGAGTCGGTGTTAAATTGTTTAGGTGGGGGGTATTGTTTTCGTGGGTACAGCCTCACCAGTTAATACTCCCTCCTTTGTTTATTCGGTTAGTGTCTGGGGCTCTGGCATTTGGCTAATGGAGGCGGTTATTCCTCCCAGCCTTATGTTATATTGTTGCCACCTAAGGGTGGCTAGTGCTGCCCACGAATTGGTTGGTACGGTTTTGGGCAAGGTTCGTTTTATTCCTAAGTTATGTAACCACCAGATTTTTTTAGCTCCAAGGATCCCCCCCCCCCCCCCCACAGTGGGACATTATATATATTTAATTTTATAATTATTTACGTTATCAATATGTTATTAATATTATATTAATAAAATAACTGCGGCGGCTAATTTCTATCAGATTGGTGTCGGGTCATTTTTTGGGAAAGTTGATGTGGGCTACGGAGCATATGTCATCAATTTCAGATCAGTACGGTCCAACTCCTGGCTTCCTTGCTGATCAACTGATTGAAGGGACCATGTTGCTCCAGTGAGCAATGTGAACTTTTCATTATTTACCAAGCACAGCCCCGCACATTTAGCAGTGGCAGTGCGTGGTACTGCAACTCGTTCTCATTTAATTGCCTGCAATACTAGGTCGCAGTGCTTACCCGAACACCATGGCACCTTCAATCAGCTGACTAGTGCAGGTGCCGAAAGTCAGACCCTCACCGATCTGATATGGATGACCTAGCCTATGTCTATGGCCGCATTAATAAATATATGTAAGATTTGGGAAAACATTATAATTGATCCCTATACACATATATAGACTCTTTAGACTCTTTATTTCTTTGTGCTTTCAGTGACATTTTGCTGTCAGATGTGTTTAGTTTCCTCCACGGTAGGAAGAAAATGACCCCTTGAAGTCATCAGCTGGTTTAGCAGTAGTCAGCGCTATCATTATGTGGTTCAAATGGCTCTATAAAAAGCACAACTTTCCTGCTGCAGCTTAGAAGTCACTACTTTTATATATTTTTGAAAGCAGAAAAACACTTATTCTGTACTGTCTGCCCTTCTTATAAATAAGTGTTTTCTTAATGCTCAGGGGGAAGAAAAGTTCATTTTTCAGGCCTCCGGCAAACCAACCGTCGGTGGGAGTTGGGCGTTAGAGGCTCAGACGCAACTCGCAACCGACAACACATGAACGCCAGTCTGCGTGCTCTCCAATTTACACGGACACGGCACAATGACGTGTATTTGTATGTCCTATCCGTCATCCATGAAACAGACAGGAATAGGCCATGTCATGGGTTTTTCACGTGGACCATAGTTCCGTGGACCATAGTTCCATGTGATACAAGTATACCAATGTGCATAGCCTCATGGGTCTATAATAAAGCCCATGGATTAACGCAGACAGCACAAGAGCCCAAATATGGTAGTGTGCCAAAGGACTCTGTGCAGTGAACTTTTTTGCTACCTGGAAGCAGTCAACAAGTAGGCATGTTGCTGTTGATGGACTTCGTTACGGGTTTCTTTTTATTCTCATTATGGCTGCATGAATATCCAAGCCAGCTAAACTCTTAACCTGGGTATGGTAGAGTCACATCCACTATGATCGGACCACCTTGCTACTTTACTCCCCCAATGATACACTGAGACCATAGTATTTTCCTTGGATATTTTGGCCACATCAGCCATTTTATTTAACAAAATAACATTACATATTAACTCTTTTTAGCATTCGGAGAGAAGGTCCTAGGAGCCACAACAAAAAGGGCCACATAAAACCGAACCTTGCCTCCATCCGTACTCCCGGCTCGGAGACACCACTAGTCCACCCCCCACTGGGGGGGGGGGGGGGAAGAATATCACAAAAGGATTTAGGCCACCAGAGATCCCTTCCCTGGCTTGACCCAATGCACCAGACCCAACCATGATAAACAAACAGGGGGGGGGAATCTTAGAGGTGAGGCCGTATCCACCAAACTCCCTCCACCCAATATAAAAAACCTTGGCTCCAAGGACCCACCCGCCACAGGCTGCCACGATAGGACATGCACAATTGCCACCAGACATATTCGTATCACTTGAACTTCTTGAAACTCATGGAATCCTTCCCCTCACCATTCACCTCTCCAGGAAGGGTGGGAGGCACTTTTCTTGCTTTATTCTTTCCCAAAATGGCGCTCCTGCCTAAAGCTTCCCCCTTTTATCACTTTCCCTAACTCACTTCCCTAATTCTATCTCCCCCAACCCCATCTTTCCCTTTCTTAACCTTCACGCTTCCCTTTACCTCCTACTCGCTCCTGCTAACTCTTTTACCCCTTCTGGGCTCCTTTGCAACCTTGTCATGTGGGGCCTCTGCTTAGAGCCCCCTGGGCCCCTGATCCGGCCCTATACTTTTCCATAGCTGAGTATTGTTATACACTCAAAGAAACATCATACGATACCTCCAAACTTTCAAAGAATTTAACCCCGCCCAATGTCACCCACTCCCATTTGTGCCCCCACATAGTAATGCTACCCTCCTTTGTGTAGCAGAATATAATAGTGTCCCCTTAGTACCCCCCACACTTTCTGTGACACATAGTAATAGTGTTCCCACAGACTAAGGATGTCTGCCCCTTTAGTGTATGCCCACAGCAGTAATGCCTCCATTAGTACTCCCCACATACATTATGATGCCTCCTTTGTACCCAACCACAGTTCCATATCCTCTTAGTGCCTCCTCACGGTAATAATTCTCCCCTTAGTGTCCCCCACACAGTAAGGTGCCTCTTAGTGCCCCTACCAAAGTATGATGCCCTCTTCGTATCCCCCGACAGTAATGATTGGTATACCATTTGGTGCGGGTTTTAACACAAATGTTGTTACGGAATTTTCCCTCCCATTGAGAAAAGGGGAATTGCGCTAGCGTAAACGGTGATACAATTGACATGATACGGATTTAATTCCGCACTGTATGCCAATTTCCACATGGGTCTTGTGCAGATTATTTCTGCAACATGTGGCCGAAATTGTCAAAGTCTCATCCACTTTGCTGCTACTATAAATGCCGCAGAGGGTCCGGATGGAAAATCCGTGGCGGGTCTGCCCCCGGTGGACCCAGCCTTAAGTTGATTTTTTTTTAGATGCTCTTCATTAGTCTAGAGAGCACTGTGATTATGATTAATCATGTATGTATGATCTCCATACCTGTTTGACAGTCCCATAACTGGCAGTTTCGGGGGACTCCAAACTGCAGTAATTCATAATCCGATATTGACCGTAGGTGAATTAGTCTAAATGACTAAGCCTGGGATTTACATACCATTATCACCAGTCTATTCAAGCTAAGGCTTTCAAAGTGTCCTTAAAGCTGCAGCATTGGAAAAAAGAAAGGCTTATGTAAAAAAACAAGTTATATTCACACATATAGTCTTATAGAGGCAAAGCCTGATCCGTATTATCCCTGCCGAATTTTAACATGAGGTTTATGAGGCACTAAAGGCGAAGGAGCCACCTGACTGCCTCAGATGAGATGAAGTTGACTATAGGCTCTTCTACTTGCTTCGTAGTCTTATCCTGGTATTCTTAAGGTGGCCATACACACTAGATGAAGGTCTGCCAAACTAGCCGACCATCTCTTGTGTATGAGGGTGTCCTTATTTTCACTTGATGGCAATTTGGTTTTCCCAGGTGTCAATTTTTAAGAGAGCGTATCCTTTGCAAGAAGTGTGAGAACTAAGATCTGCTGAGCATTACAGGGGTTGCATAAGATTTCCCTACACTCTTGTCCACGGGCCATGTCTGGTGTTGCAGCTCAGCACTGATCACATAAATAGAGCTTAAAGCTACTCTCCAGTTTCGGGACAAAATTCTATCTCGGAACCAGAAGAAGTGTGTGTGTGTGTGTGTGTGGGGGGGGGGGGTATATTATCTGCAGTTGTTCTTCTTTGCCGGCTCTTAGGTCCACCGGCTCCAGATCCCGTTTTTAGTCATCCAAGATGGCTGGTGCAATCTTCAGACTACCTAATCCCCACAGTTCATTGATAGTGTTAGACTACTTATGCACTACACAAGCAATAGGAAGCCGGCACCCCCACAGTGATTTTCGGGGAAAGGCTTTAAATATAAGCTTCAAATATAAGCCCTTCCCTGAAAATCATCCCTAGCTGTAGTAAAAAAAAATAAAAATATATGTATTCACCTGTCTGCCGGGGCTCAGGCACGTCTAGCCACCACTTGTTCTCCCTGCACTGCTTTGAAGCATTTCAGCTGGCGGGGATTAAAAATGCAGGGAGAACAAGCGGCAGCTAGACACGCCTGAGCCCGGCAATGGCGGACAGGTGAGTATATATTTTTTACTACAGCTAGGGAAGATTTTCAGGGAAAGGCTTATATTTAAAGCCCTTCCCCGAAAATCACTGCAGGGGTTGCTGGCAGGCCATTGCTTTGAATGGGGCCACCGCCAACAGCAGCGGAGGCCCCATTGAGAGCAAGGCTTGTAACCCAAGTTTTTGCTTTTAAATCAAAGCAAAAATTCACGAGATAGCCTGCTCTCAAGTCAAAAAGCTTGTAAGTTGAGGCACTCTTAACCCAAGGTATCACTGTATATGTGGTTTCTGATTGGCTAGGGCTGCTCACTTGATCAGTACTGGCCAATAGGAGAGTAGTGCAAAATGTGTTTTAGCTAATTAGAGAATTGCAGTGGCCATGTTGGACAGCCAAAAACAGCATCGGAAAACAACAGATCATAGGGATGACAGAGAAGAAAAACTGCAGGTAATATGCACCCCTTCCCCTTTTGCCCATTAGCTACTTAAGAGTTTATTAGCATATAAATGAAGTGGGAGCGCTGTCATCTGCATACAGCTGCTTTGTTCTCAGAGCTATCAGCTGGTATCTCACTGAGCTGATAGCTCCAAAAACGGGAGGGGCGCTGATAGCTGCTTTGTTCTCGGAGCTATCGCTGAGAGCTCCAAGCGGGATACAAGCTGAAAGAATAGTATCAGCGGTTCCCCGCTGAGAACTGAGCGTGCGGCGCTGATAAGAGTCATCACTGACTTTAGCTTGCTAAAAGTTAGCAATGCACGAATAGTGCACGAAAAGTGCACCATGGCCGCGCATTTAGACACAACGATTATCACTCAAAAGATGGCTTTCAAGCTAATTTTGAACGATAACCGTTCTGTCTAAATGGGCCTTAAGAGAAACCAAGTAATCTTGCAGATATGATACCTTTTATTGGCTAACAAAGTACATAATGGTATATCGAGCTTTCAAACCTACGCAGGGTTCTTCCTCAGGCATAAATGGAATAGATCAGAAGAGGCATCTACATATACACACATACTTATAAAAAGGCACAGACATGGTGGGATTAATTTTCACTTAAAACAATACCAAAGCAGAATGAGCAGAGGAGTAAATACTTAATTGGTCCACTGATAAGGGATGTGAAAGTTTTATGGTCTCTAAATTGATGTTAGGGGGTCACCAGACCAGCGTGTTATCTCTGCTCCACATTTCTCATATTCTCCACTGATGCAATAAGCCCCTTCCAAGGTTCCTTCCGGTCATGACAGTGACAAAGATTGTTATAAATTTGTACTTCCAAATTCTTCTGTGAAGTGGGGATTTGAAATTTTCTTTTAACCCTTTCCAATCCACTGTCTGACGTCTAAAGACATTATGATTTAAGGCTGTACAGCTCCGATGTTGAAAGACGTCCGTCGGGGTTCTCTTACTGTATATTGTCAGCCTCTCTGCTGTCGAAGCCTATCCAACGTGTCACCTCATGCAGTACTGGCTTTAGCCAGCATATAGCGCCATTGTATAATAGCAGAAAAAGAGTAAGCCCCCTAGGAAAACCAGGATACAAATTGGATTGGAAAGGGTTAATATAGTAACCTTCATATGTTCTATGTTGTGTCTGTGACTAGAAAAATGTTCCGCCACAGGTAATTCTGTCTTTCTTTGTTGAATTGTGTGGCGATGAGATCTGATCCTCGCTCTAAGTTTTAGTTCTGTTTCTTCAACATAAAGCCCCCCAACAGAACATTTCCTGCACAGGATCAGGTACACAACATCGGACGAGGAACATGTGAATGTCCCTGGGATCTTATAGTCCTGCTGTGTGTTGGGGATGTGTATCCTGTCCGCAGTCAGTATATGTCAGCAGGTCTTACAGCTCCTTACATTACAGGGATAAGTTCCTTTTTGTGTAACAGAGGGCAATGCATTCCTAATTATAAAGTTCCTCAAATTTGGAGGTTGCCTGTAACACAGAAGCAGAGGGTCCGGGAATATGGTTTTCAGACGATCATCCTTGTGTAGGGTATGGGGAAATTTGCTTGCAGCTTTTCCTTAGTACATCTAGCTGAGGATTGTAGGTCACTACTAGAGGTACACAGCCGTTTCCTTACTTCTCTCTGTATTGGAGTAGTTGATTTCTGGGTATCCTGGTGGCTCTGGTGATTTGGTCATCAATTGAGGTGGGATGGTAGCCCTGATTTATAAATGTCCTTTTAAAATGGTATAGATGTTCCTCTTTGTCTGTTGGGTTGGAGCAGATCTGGTTGTATCTGATGGCCGGGCTGTAGACAATGGACTTTTTGATGTGTTTGGGGTGGAAACTGTCCCAGCTGACATATGGGGGCCAATCAATGGGTTTTCTGTACAGGGATGTCTGTATTGAGTAAAATTTTTATGGTGGTGTCCAAAAGGTTGATGTCAGTATATGAATAGCTTAAAGGGGTTGTCTCGCGGCAGCAAGTGGGGTTATACACTTCTGTATGGCCATATTAATGCACTTTGTAATATACATCGTGCATTAAATATGAGCCATACAGACGTTATTCACTTACCCACTCCGTTGCTGGCGTCCCCGTCTCCATGGCTCCGTCTAATTTCAGCGTCTAATCGCCCGATTAGACGTGCTTGCGCAGAAGGGTCTTCTCCCTTCTGGTCGGTCCGGGCACGAGCGGCGTTCTGGCTCCGCCCCTTCTACGCGTCATTGCGTAGCTCCGCCCCGTCACGTGTGCCGATTCCAGCCAATCAGGAGGCTGGAATCGGCAATGGCCCGCACAGAGCCCATGGTGCACCATGGGAGAAGACCCGCGGTGCACCATGGGAGAAAACCGCGGTGCATCCCTGGGAAAGGAACGGCGGCCATCTTAGGGAGAAGATTTTTATAGGTTCATATTTCATCACATCGGTGAGTAGCAAGCGGTTTAAAAACCGCTTTAAAGTGCTATTTTATGCCGGGGGGGTGACAGGGGGAATGGGCTAATTTAAAATTTTAATGTTTTGCCTCGGGACAACCCCTTTAATGTCAGGTTTATGGAGGGGTGGAATGCATTGAATCTCTCATGGAATTTTATTAGTTCTTGTTCGGTGTTTGTCCATATGATTATGATGTCATCAATGTAGCTTAAGTAGGCCAATGGTTTGCTGGAGCAGGAGGCCAGAAAGTCACTCTCCAGTTTTGCCATGAAAAGATTGGCATATTGTGGTGCCACTTTACTGCCCATGGCAGTTCCAGTAAGTTGCAGGAGTATATCTTTGCCAAAGGATAAAATAATTGTGTGAGGATGAATCTTGTGATTTGTAACACCGATTCAGAGGCAACCCCATTGGCCGCAAGGTGTGCCTGGCAGGCGCTCAGTCCATCTTCGTGTGGGATGCTGGAGTATAAGGATTCCATATCCATGGTGACCAGAATGTCGCCATTGGGGAGAGGACCTACGGTTGACAGTTTGTTCACTAGGTCCGTGGTGTCTTTCAAGTAGCTGGTTGTGTTTCTCACCAGTGGTTTGAGGACACCTTCTACCCATCCTGAGATTCCTTCAGTGAGGGTTCCCACACCTGAGATAATTGGTCTCTCTGGGTTGCCAGCTTTGTGTAGTTTGGGAAGCATGTAGAATACTCCAACCCTGGGGTTCTCCGGTATCAAATCCAAATGTTTTGTGGAGCCCACAGACAGACTTCTGATAACCCTTCCCAATTCCGTTACATATTTCTGAGTTTGGTCTTGATCCAGTTTGGTGTAGTATCTGGTGTCTGTTAGCTGTCTGCCTGCTTCTTTTGTGTAGTCTGATGTATTCATGAGGACTATAGCGCCACCTTTATCTGCAGGCTTAATTGTGATCGCCCTTCTTTTCTGCATATTGATATTGAATGCTTCCTTTCTCTGCTTTCTCTGTCCATTATGCAATCTAGTCCAGTGGTGCAATCTACTATACTGTACTTCTAGCAGAGAAAGGAAGCATTCAATGCCAATATGCAGGAAATAACGATACCATTAGGCCTGCGGATAAAGGTGGTGCCATAGTCCTCATGAATACGTACAGTACCATGACTGATTTCACAGGTGCTATTCCCAAGCCATCTCAAAATACATTTTCATGTCAAATGGAGTTACTAGACTACGCCTAAAACACGCCATAAACCTATGAATAATTCTGCTTCTGTAATCCATAAAGAGTGCTTTAAAAGTAGCAAAATGTTTGTCTCCGACCAATGGAAAACATAGTAAATGGATGGGACCTACAGGAGGTGGACAAAAATATGGAAACACTTAAATACTTAAAATTACATGGCATTATAAATCATTTCAAAATACTACCAGTAAATTTTAAATATTCAAAAATATGTAAAGACTGATTTTAAATGGAGGTAATATGACACAGATGCTGCCGGGCAGAAGTGAACATCTGCCCAAGCAACAAGGTTCCATTGGTCAGGGGTTTTGAGCCACTCAGTTGCTGTTAAAATTTACTGGTAGTATTGTGAAATATGATTTATAATCCCATGTAATTTAAGGCATACATTTTGTACGGTGTTTTCATATTTTTGTATTTTTGGTGTTTCCATATTTTTGGCCATAGCAACCAGTGCATCCCGCATACACTGCGGCCATTTTTTCCAAAAATATTTTTGATAATAGAGGTTTATAGTGTAGCCTGAAACCTCAGATTGTTGCCTCTTGGAGAATATTTTTGCATTTTTTTTTTATTTATCAAAAATCTTTGTACATAAGTTTTTGGAATGAGGAAAAAAAATCAATTTTTATCCAGCCTGATTGTAAAACTAACATAGTTTTTGGAGCCATCTTATATAACAACCAACCTGAGTTAACCTCACCCCTGCAGAAAAATGATAAAACAAGACGTTTCTGCAGTGTCTATGAAATCTTTTGACAGTTTCCATGACAACAAAAGTTGGAAAAAATTAAAAACTGTGCAGGAAGTATAAATATATATATATATTTTAAATAAAATACATGTTGAATTCTTACAGCCATCTTAGCCCTGGTTACATTCGGAAAATGGGAATCTGGGCTGCCTTGTCTAAAATATTAACTCATGTTGGTAAACAGCGCCACTTGAGGCCATAGGTTGTGTCCGGTATTGTACCTCAGCTACACTAAACTGAAGGGATCCAAAGTGCAATTCCAAACACAACCTGTGGACAGAAGTGACCTTTTTTTTTTAAGGAAAGTAGCCATGTTCCTGGATAACAGCAATGGGTTTAACTGCTGTTATAGCAGCCCTAACAGCTGCTATGTGGCCCATGTCTCAGAGCAGCTCAGTCTGCCAGGGCCCCATGAGACTGCACTTAGTGGTGTAGCCAAAGTGGGTTGCACAAGTCACAGTTGTAAGTGGGCCTGCCTCACCATAGTTGCCGACTTGTTGGAGCCCCATCCACAAAACTCTAGCTAGCAACAGGAGAATAATCTTCATAACTCACACAACACACACCGTGTGACACTGCACATAGCACAACCTGACTCCTCCCCCATCTCCTGCTCTGCAGTCACATAGGGCAGGAGACAGGAGGAGTAATTGTCTATAGTCTTTCTCTTCTAAACTCAGTTGTTTATGCTCCAGACGTCTCCTGTCTTTAGTTTCTATAAGGTGACCAGACGTCCCGATTTAGGTGGCGCAGTTCTGCTTTGGGACCCTGTGTCCCGCTTTCCCCCTGACAGCCGTTTGTCCCACCTTTGTCCTGGTTTCGGGATGTCTGGTCACCATTAAAGTGATTACCATACTTGGTGCTGCGACTTCCCGGCTGGTATCACTCTGCTTATGGCGCTGCGGCTGGATGCACACACCGACAGCAGTGGGTGCATCTGGGATCTTCCTCCCCTCCTATCATGACCTCTTCTCCTTAGTTCCGCAAGAGGAGAGGATAAGGAAGGAGGTGCTGCTGCGGGCACACACACTTCCGCCTGCAGAAGCGCCGAGAAGAGAAGCAGCGGTGCTCTGAAGACCAGGAGGAGGTATTATGGTTTCAGGGGGGCTCTAATACTACTGGGGCTACAGTTGGGGTCACTGTTATTACTGGGGTCGATATAGGGGACACTATTACTAATAGTGGCCCCTATATCAGCCCACTGTAGTAATAGTATTAGTACTGAGGCCACTATGGGGGGCACTGTTACTACCGAGGCCACTGTGGGGGTCACTATTACTTCTGAGGCCACTGTGGGGGTCACTATTACTTCTGAGGCCACTGTGGGGGTCACTATTACTATTGATGCAGATATAGGGGTCATTATTACTACTGGGGCTGATATAAGGAACACTATTGCTACTGAAGTCACTGTGGGGGTCACTATTACTACTGGGGCTGATATAAGGAACACTATTTCTACTGAGGCCACTGTAGGGGTCACTATTACTATTGAGGCAGATATAGGGGGACACTATTACTACTGGGGCCACTGTTGGGGATATTATTTCTGCTGGGGTCACTATTACTACTGAGACCTCTGTGGGGTTCACTATTACTATTGAGGTCACTGAGGGGTCAATATTACTTTTGAGGCAGATATAGGTGACACTATTACTACTGGTGCCATTGTGGGGGACACTATTACTACAGATGCTGATATAAGGAACACTATTACTACCAAGGCCACTGTGGGGTTCAATATTACTACTGGGGCCACTGTGGTGGACACTATTCCTACTGAGGCCACTGTAGGAGTCACTACTGGGGCCGATATAGGGGACACTATAACTACTGAGGCCACTGTGGGGGATACTATTACTACTGAGGCCACTGTGTGGGATACTATTACTACTGAGGCCACTGTGGGGGTTACTATTACTACTGGGGCTAAGATAGGGGACACTATTACTACTGAGGCTATTGTGGGGTTCACTATTACTACTGGGACTGATTTAGGGGACACTATTATTAGTAGCCATATTACCTTCTTTTACAGGCTGCATTTCTGTCCCCCAGTGACATAGAGGATCATTCTCGTCACTCCCTCAGCTCTTCTTGGCAGTCAGTCACAGTCAGAGAACACTCCCTTAAAGGGGTTGTCCCGCGAAAGCAAGTGGGTCTATACACTTCTGTATGGCCATATTAATGCACTTTGTAATGTACATTGTGCATTAATTATGAGCCATACAGAAGTTATAAGAAATTTTTCACTTACCTGTTCCGTTGCTAGCGTCCTCGTTTCCATGGAGCCGTCTAATTTTCAGCATCTAATCGCTAGATTAGACGCGCTTGCGCAGTCCGGGTCTTCTTCTTTTATGAATGGGGTCGCTCGTGCCGGAGAGCGGCTCCGTGTAGCTCCGCCCCGTCACGTGCCGATTCCAGCCAATCAGGAGGCTGGAATCGGCAATGGACCGCACAGAAGCCCTGCGGTCCACCGAGAGAGAAGATCCCGGCGGCCATCTTCAGCAGGTAAGTAAGAAGTCACCGGAGTGCGGGGATTCAGGTAAGCACTCTCCGGTTTTCTTTTTTAACCCCTGCATCGGGGTTGTCTCGCGCCGAACGGGGGGGGGTTGAAAAAAAACAAAAACCCGTTTCGGCGCGGGACAACCCCTTTAACCTTTTCTCTTACTATGTAGAGACATTCATAAATGAAACTATGTTTGTGGAGAATTGATCTGGTATTTCCGATTTCACAGATTGTGTAGTAGTTGTAGAATTATGGTTGCACATTTCACACTGAAATTCTGTAACTAGATACAGTACAATGTTAGTGAATGCAGTTATTAGGAAACCCTATTCACTCACAACTGAAAAAAATCAGCTATAGATTTGAGTCATGTAGCAGATTTTCAAATCAGCAGCATGCTCTATTTGTTGTGATTTCACCTCGGATTTCATTCATTTCAATGGAATGAGTGATATCCGCTGTTAAATTTGCAACAAAAATTGTGCAGATTTCATTGCGGATTTGTGTGCAGAATTTTTGTATGGATTAATAATGTAACTTTTACGACGTGTGTGAAACTAGCCTATCAGTGATCATACCCAACAGGGATCTGTCAGACATACCAGGACCTTCACACTACTTGATAGCCTCTGATGTTATATTAAGAAGAGAATATTAGAAAGTGCTATTTAAAGTGTAATTGTGCTTTCTAAATACTATTTGGGATATCCAGGGGACATGTCAAAAGTTTTGATTGCTGGGGATCTGACTGCTGAGACCCGCACCAACTGCTATAACAGGCCAGCTAAAGCGCTCATCCAAGCGCTATCACTGTTCACTAGGCGAAGACGGATTAAATAGAAAGCCTAACTGACATGGAAAAGGACTTGGGTATTTAATTAAAGGGGTTCTGTCATTAAAAAAAAATAATATATATATATATACTTCCCTATTCCTCCCCGTTAGTCTACTTACCAGATCTTCACCTCCCCTATATTCTCCTGGTTCCTGCAGTCCGGGGAAGGTGGGGTCACTTCACCTCCAGCTGGCTGATTCCTCTCCTTCCTTTGAGGTTATGTACATTGCTGGCAGTCTTCTTCCTGCCAGCCAATGTACGTTATGTCACAGCTCCAGGCCAGCAGTGGGAGTGCCGATCTACTGCAGTGACTGCTCATGCATGCTATCTCGGCAATAGATCAGAATTCCTACCTAGGCAGTAAACGCTACAGCACAGGGATGTGACCTTCACTAACCCGGCCAGAAGAGAATGCGAGGAATGCCAGCTTCATAACAATCCGCCGGCGTGCAGTGAGGTGACCCCAGGAAACTGGAGAAGCTCAGCGATGAGAAGATGTGGTAAGTAGACTGATGGGGAAGGAATAGGTGAGTATAGATTTTTTTTTTAATTATAAAACCCCTTTAACTGTAAAATCTAACTGGAGCAACCAGTGTCAGGCAGCTGTTGCCAAGGCAAATAGTGGGGTGCATCAAGAGGTCTAGGGGCACATGACGAGAACATTGTTCTTCCTCTTTACAAGTCACTGGTCAGACCACACATGGAATATTGTGGTCAGTTTTGGGCATCGGTACTCAAGGATGACATATCAGAGCCTGTGCGGGTACAAAGGTGGGCAACTAAAGTAATAAATGAAGTAGGCGGACTACAATACCCAGAGAAATTGGGAATATTTAGTTTAGAAAAAAGACATCTGAGCGGTGACCTAATAACTATATATAAATATATCATGGGACAATACAGAGATCTCTGCCATCATCTATTCATACCCAGGACTGTGACTGTAACAAGAGGGCGCCCTCTACGTCTAGTGGAAAGAAGGTTTCTACACCGACACAGAAGGGGGTTCTTTACTGTAAGAGCAGTGAGCCTATGGAACTCTCTGCCTGAGGAAGCTGTGATGGGGAACGTACTTAAAGAGTACAAGAGGGGCCTGGACACCTTTCTTGAGCGAGACAATATTACATGTTATAGTCACTGATTATTCCGATTACCAGATTGGAGTCAGGAAGGAATTTTTTCCTCTAGAAAGATTGGCTTCTTCCTCATTGTTTTTTTTTGCCTTCCTCTGGATCAACATTGGGGGGTAATAGGCTGAACTGGATGACATATGTCTTTTTTTCAACCATACACACTATGTTACACTTTCTTCAGGTGATGGAGGTGCTTTACAGTCCTACTCTCTCTGCTAGCCAGGTCCAGAGCTGGAGTGGGTGGGGCTTAACACCGCAACACAAGGAGCCGCTACGGCTCAACCGTCAACCCTTTTCTATCTAGTGTCTATGGCCACCTTAAGTTCCCCTCAGCCCTTCTCAGATTTGTGTTTGAAAAGTTTTTAAATTCTGCTTCTAAATCTGGAACAGCGCTAAATCATTGACATCATACAGACTACTATAAATGGCACCTATACTCTGCTGATACAGCTTAAAGGGTAATGGTTGGGAATCTGAAATGTATGGAGTGTTGAAGACTTTTAAAGTGACCAGTGCAGACGATTACATTATAGTACAGATAGGGCTCCACGTTGGGACTTCACTGTTATAAACAATCCAGTGTAATTATATCCTTACTATATAAAAGATCACAAACTTTTTCAACTTCTCACTGTACCTTTTTGATGTTTTTTTTGCACTGTGATCCATTATGTTCTGATAGAACTGAGACATGGGCCTCCGCTGCCAGCTTGCAAAATGTTTTTAATTATCCGCTCGGCAATCAAGGAGGGAAATCTAGGCTGCCTCTAGATAACTTCAAACATCAAGAAGATCATTTGCATATCATAATAACATAACTGGTTGAGCAAGATGGTAAAAAAGAAAAATCTATCAAGCGAAAGATCACAAAGGGTTAATTAACGATGACCTCTGAAGTATCTGTGATGGATGGGCTACGAGTCAGTGATGCAGTGTTTCAGCTTGCTAGAAATGACTGACATTTACATCATGAGTATGTTGATCTACTTCTACTTGATACACACTGATATAGATGGCATTAAGGGTATATATATAACAGACCTGATGTAACATGACTTCTATAGGGAGCTCATTACGGACTTCGTTATGGGGCTCAAAGACGTCTCGCATGGCTCCTACATTTTTGGATGGTTAAAGAAGGACAGTTATGAACTTGTGATTGCTTGATCACTGATATAGTATACTGCAATACTTCAGTATTGCAGTTTATTGTACTCTAACAAACAGAATATTAAAGGGAACCTGTCAACACTTATGAGCAGCAAAAACTAAGTTATGGTGCTCGGAGGGCAGGTTCCCAGGATTCCGGAGATGTACTTATTATACTTACCAGGCTCCCCGCTCTTGTACTGTCACCACCGAAAATTGGTGCGTGGACAGACTTGAGACCACTGCAGTCTTTTTACTTATTTTTCATAGGTGACAGAAAGAAAACAGGGAGCCTGGTAAGTATTAAAAGTACTTCTCCGGAATCTTGGGAACCTATCGTTCGAGCACCATAACGTAGTTTATGGTGCTTATAGGTGGTGACAGGTTTCCATTAAGCACTGCCAAAGGCATGGCTTAATAGGCAAAATTCCATGGCAGGCCTGGGAGTCTTTACAAGGCTCTAGGAAGCCATTGTAACATGGGAGAAGGGAAAAAGGACATTGGACAAAAGCTGGGTCCATATTTCTTTGCGATTACAATGACTACACACATTTTTACTGTCAGTTTATGTCTATGGAATATTCAGCCTGTCATATCATTAGACACTTCTTGGACTCAACCTGATTTTCATCACAGAATAACAGAATTATGCCAAGGTACCGGGGAGGATTCCAGCTCTGACACCTGTTCAGAATATTGCTCTGTCCAAGTCAATTATCATACAACGAGCACGGGAGAAATCGGATGAGTGATACATTGTATTTGCTTATTTACATATTTGCAACGGAAACCTTTAATCTACATAACGGTGTTATTTTAGTTCCACTGAATGCAATCTAATCCTGGCATGGAAATCTGAACACGAGAGTCGGCGGTGGGTGAAATCAGCCTCAAATTAACAGGAAATGATATTGTCTACGCATCGGGGATACAGTTATGTTGAAGTATTTAAAAGCTGCTCAGCAAGTAGCTATTGTGATATTTAAATAGTCAAAGGGACGCTAAACTAATATATACATGTGGGAATCGAAAGTCAGTTATGTAAGATTAGTGAAACATGGCAGCTAACTTCTGGAATCACCGCCATACCCGGTCATGGGCAATGAATGGAACTTTGCTGCAGCACCAAATGCAACCATGGATGAGACTGGCACTATTTCGGGGAGAAATCAGCCATTATCATTATACACTCATTGACAAAAAAATAAAGCACCAAGAAGGAGTTGTTGGAATTGGTTGAAACTTTATATGTGTGAATGTAAATGATATAAGTCAGT
Source organism: Eleutherodactylus coqui (assembly GCF_035609145.1). Classification (NCBI taxonomy): domain Eukaryota; kingdom Metazoa; phylum Chordata; class Amphibia; order Anura; family Eleutherodactylidae; genus Eleutherodactylus; species Eleutherodactylus coqui. The sequence continues at coordinate 112,497,421 of NC_089847.1, forward strand.
GATTACAATATTAGAGCAAAAGGATTTTTTGGGGAAAAATGTTACCATTCGAAGAAGGCTTTAGCACCCTGTTGGGCTGTTTCTAGTCTGGATACATGATGGGATACGATTGGCCATGGAGGCATACAGGCTCTGTATGCTATCCTATTTCCACACAGGTGTTGCAACTGGGTTTCTATATCCTGCACACTCATAGACTGCCAAAGCTGACATTCCAGAGGGTCCCATAAATGCTCGATCAGCAATAAATCTGCCAATTGGACAGGTCAATCAACCTGGCAGAGGCGTTCCTGTGACCCCCTTGCGAGTGGGCGAGCGTTATCCTGCTGGAGGATGCCTCCTGGAAGCCACCATGAGAGGAACACATGTGGCTGCAGGATGTCCTGAATATATCGCTGAGCTGTCATTGTCCCTCGTACCACTACTAGGGGGGGGGGGGGGGCGACTGTCGTATGTGATGGCTCCCCAGATCATCACACCAGCAGTTGGGCCAGTTTGTTGCTCCACAGCAAAGATAAGTTTAAAGCTCACCACGGGGCCTCCATACTCGAACACAACTGTCCTCAGCTCCCAAAAAGATCCTAGAATCAATGCTATAGAAAATATGGTTCCAGTCTGTGGTAGTCCAGATTTCTCATTAATGACATCTCTGCAAACAAAGGTGATGGTGTTGGGGTGTTAATGGCAGAATACGTAATTGGCGCTGTGACACTAAATTTTCTTCTGCTAAGCACCAGGAATGGTTTGGTAAGATACAGGGAAGTGCCACTTGTGTCTGGATGGTGGACAATGAAACTGTTGAATCTGTTCATACCTGTTGGTGGATCAAACAATTCTCTCTACTGGTGGTCTTTTTAGACCAGCCTGTTTGCAGTGTGTTCATGCCCTCATGTAACAACGGTTCCCAACATCTCCTAAAAGCTTGGTCAGAATGGCCTAGATGGTGGGAAATCCATTGAAGTGACCATCCTGCTTCTCTCATTCCAATGATGCACCTCCTCTCAAAGTCTGTTAAAGGGGTTGTCCCGCGAAACAAAGTTGGGGTATACACTTCTGTATGGCCATATTAATGCCCTTTGTAATATACATCGTGCATTAAATATGAGCCATACAGAAGTTATTCACTTACCTGCTCCGTTGCTAGCATCCTCATCTCCATGGTGCCGTCTAATTTTCAGCGTCTAATCGCCCGATTAGACGCGCTTGCGCAGTCCGGTCTTCTCCGTGTTGAATGGGGCTGCTCGTGCTGGAGAGCGCTCCTCGTAGCTCCGCCCCGTCACGTGTGCCGATTCCAGCCAATCAGGAGGCTGGAATCGGCAATGGACCGCACAGAAGACCTGCGGTCCACCGAGGGTGAAGATCCCGGCGGCCATCTTCGCAAGGTAAGTAAGAAGTCACCGGAGCGCGGGGATTCGGGTAAGTACTATCCGTTTTTTTTTTTTAAACCCCTGCATCGGGTTTGTCTCGCACCGAACGGGGGGGCTATTGAAAAAAAAACAAAAACCCGTTTTGGCGCGGGACAACCCCTTTAACTGTATGAAATATCTTTGAGTGCATCGTAGAGGCGTCTAGTGGTCAACGATCTCTCAGCAAGAGGTCCACTACACAAAAGTAGCCTCTGAGAGCCTTTTTATAAGTCAATGAGAAAAGCACTTTTACGGCCTCTGATGACAAGTCTCAGTGTCTAATCAGACCACAACTGTAACCATTTAGGCCGCCTGCACACGGCAGAACTGCTATATAAAATTGTTACGTTTGTGCGGGCAAGTGAGCACCGGGCCCACATGAACGTTACCCAGATAAGGAACACCAGGTGAAACAACCACCAATTAACACCTCTCCCTATCTTCTACAAAGGAAGATGACCAAGGACCTACCTGAGCGGGGACATCGCCCCAATAAGGGTGGCCCAGCGGTCTTCGTATCTGGGCCCTTGCTGCCCTAGGAAACGACGCACCCAGGCTAGGATGCATACACATGCCACCACTAGCTGAGACAACTGCACAGGATAAGAAGACACACAGAGCCAAAATTACACCATACAGGATCCAATATGCAAACACTAGTAGCAGATGTTAATGCTATAAATGACAGGTATTTTTTGACATTTTGGCCAAAATATGGAAGCTAGCGGGCCATGTCACAGCTCCTAGCTATACCGCTAGTCCCTACACTAACCAGGAATCCAGCGACATAACCAAACAAAACCACACAAGACACAAATCTTTCTTGCAGCCACCATACATAGAACCTGATCACACTACACACACAGAGAGAGAATGAGAACAGGGAAAGCTGGACACACCCACACCTGGGAAGACAGCTTTATGTGTACTGACCTAGAGTGATTGGCTGGCTGACACCCACACCCAGCCAGCACAATCCCCACACCTGAGCAGGAAAGCTCCAGAGAACCCGTAGAACCACAGATCTTAAGAGAAGATGTGACAAAAATACAACTTTTTAGTTATAACTTTCCAGTCTGTTTTCCAAACGTGACAGCCGAACAGGATGTGACTCAAGCATAAGGGCTTCATCAGACTACCGGATTTGTGCCTATGTTGTCCAATAGTCAGAGATGTGCAGTGCGACCTTGTCTTTTTAAAAAATTTCCCGCTCTGTTTCCTAGCAGAGTTGCGTATGTATCGCCGCCCATACGCAATGTATGGTATAGACGATCTTCTCCAACTCTCTGGTTTTTCAGGTGCCGTATCACATGTCCTATGGGCCCACAGTCATGACAGTGGGGAAAAAATGTTCTGAAAGGACGCCTGGTCGCAACCTTGGGGCTCAGTCACACAAGCATAGGCAATTTTGGTCAGTAAAAAACGCAGCGGCTTCCATGCCTGGTGCATGTCTGGTGTGTAGGTGCTTTTTGTAATATCCATCTCGCATCCATTTATGCTGTTTTTTTCACGTGTGCAAAGAAAAAATGTAGGAAAGCCCAAATGATGCTAATTCTATCAAAATCCACAGAAAACAATGTGCACAAAAAAGTAGTGCGACTAATGCATATTCATTGCATTTTGTTTAGGCACCCATAAACTGCGGGCAGATTCAGACGACCATGTGTACAACTATGATCGCCGCTACAAAGCGTAGTTGCTCCTGAGCGTCGGAAATTTCTTCCCCTTCGCAGGCATTTAAAACTCTGCGCCAAAGTGCAAGAGTTTAGAAAAAAAACGCGGAAAGATAGGTCCTACCCTATCTCTCCCGAACAAAGTATTCTCTACGTGCGGGAAAGATAGGGTCGGTTCTGTCTTTTCCCACCCGTACAATTAACCTCCGAGAAAAGAGCTAGTGAAAACAAAACCACTGAAATTCTATCCAAATCGGTGGTTTTGTTTAGTCCCGTTATGCGGCAGCATAAGGGGAGAACAGTACGTTCGTCTGAATCCGTCCTTAGGCTAACTCCACACTGGCAAGTGCGATATCGCGCTCGCCAACGTGAGATTTCCGTGCGGATGCAAGGCATTTTTATATTAAAACAACCTCGCATCACTTTGGGGGAGTAGCGATCCTTCGCCATGCCGGAGGATCGCGGAGTGTGTCTTATGGTTTCCAATGGGGAGACCTTGCACCGCACACGCGTGGACCCAGCACGCAGTGCTGTGCTGCCGCCGGCCACGTTGAACACAATGGGCGCTGTGAGGGCACACCCAAAGATAGGGCATACCGTGAAAATTGCTCATGTGTATGACCCCATTCAGAAGAAGATTTGTGCGTCCCACAATGCACAAAACCTGCGAAAGAATCTTGTCCGTGCGAAGCCGGCCTTAAATGGATTATTTTGGTCTGTGGAAATGGACTGAAATAGGACATGCCGCTATTTTTTTTTCTTTACATGCAATATTCGTCCAATTAGGAAAAACGCACGTCGGAATATACCAATTAAATTCAATGGGTCCGCATTCTGTCCTTGTTCAGTCTGTAAAAAATATGGACTGAATATGGACAGAGAAACCCTAGGAAAGTTGGTTGCCAACTCTTGTGAAAACTTTAATGGTGGCCATATTGGTTGTCACCCAGCTTTTAAACAGTAAAGGAGGGAACTCTGCAAGAAGTGAATAATAGCTTGTTAGCCTTTCCTGTGCAATAATGTACATGGAACTACGCTGTTTCCCTGAAAATAAGACCTACCCTGATTTTTGGGGATTTTCTGGGAGGCTTGAAATATAAGCCCTTCTCCAAAAATAAGCCCTAGCTTCATTACATAAAAAAGGAATACATTAACTTACAGGCTTGGTCCAAGTCCCTCTAGGGCTCCGACGCGCTTCTTGCAGACTTTGCCGCCCACAGAAGATTACTTCCTGGTTACGAGATTCATAAATCCCACCTCCAGGAAGTGATGGCACTGATTGGTTCTTGAGCGCTGCTCAGCCAATTAATGCAGCACTTGATGAACCAATGTGATGGCTGTGATTGGTTCATCTAACACTGCATTGATTGGCTTAGCAGCGGTCAAAGAACCAATCACAGCTATCGCTTTGTGGAGGCGGGACTTATGAATTGTCCAACAAATGCCATGGCTCATCCAATTCATTCAGGGAGGAGTGGGAGGGACCTGGTAAGACATCCCTCGAAAGTAAGACACTGTGCCTCTTTTGGGGCAAAAATTAATATAAGACAGGGTCTTATTTTGGGGAAGCACGTTAGCAAATGCATATAGGCATATAGCATTCTCCAATGCTACGGACAACATTCATCATTACACACTAGAATTAAAATTTTGAGGTTTAGCGACCCTGTCGGTCTGATCATTATCTGCCATGATAATGAGAGGTACCTATATTGCTTTTTCCCTGTATGATTTGTACACACCGCCTAGTAGACAGACTTTGATGAATATGTTTTGCCGCTGTCTGGAATAAATTGGCACCGGATCCATCTGTAAATTACTGGTGTGACGATACAGAACAGATGGAGTAGAAATACCTATTCAAGAAACAATTATTTACCATGTACATCATCCTGACATACCCCAGAATCAGAAACCGGAAATACCATACATGTCCAGTGCAGTTTATTTCCTTTGCCAAGACATGTAGATGGTGCAAATTAAAATGCATGGGTCGTCTACATACTAAGGATTTGCTTAGGGCAAGTAAGAACAGAGGTAAGTATCAGCAAAGAGGGCAAATAAAAAGGTGTTGCTGTGATAATAGAGAAGGAAGTATTTGCTTGACTAAAGGTTCAGCAATTCATGTATTCATACAGTATCACATGGTAGAATCAGCCATACACCTGACCGGCGTCATAGGGCTTCGAAGGACAAGTGTGTTTTTGCGTGCAGGCAGGGGCGTAACTATAGGGGATGCAGGGGATGCGGTTGCACCCGGGCACAGGAGCCTTAGGGGGCCCATAAGGACTCTCTTCTCCATATAGGTAACCCAGTACTATGAGTAAAGCATTATAGTTGGGGGCCCTGTTACAAGTTTTGCATCGGGGCCCGGGAGCTTCAAGTTACGCCTCTGCGTGCTGGTAAATCCCAACTCGGAGATTTGAATCCATTGATTTCAATGGGTTCATTCTCACTTATCTTTTTTTATGCCGACTGTTTTCACAAAAAAAGTAGGACATTCACTATTCCGTGCTTATTTGCACACGAAAGAGCCCCATAGAGGTATGTGGGAGGTGTGCAAACACACACATCTGCACATGCGGGTATGCTCTAAACGCTGCGCATATCCACAATCACCGACACTGCGTTAGGCTAAGTAGCCATTTAAATCAGGGCGGGGTGATTCCCCCATCTATGTGAATAAGCGGTGCCTGCACAAATATGCACATGTTCACTGTCCAAAAAAATTGCGCAGGAGCGAGCGTACTGCAAAACACGCTTGGCTGTTGAAGCCCTTACTGCGGGTTTTGTTTAGGTTGATTTACAGATATAGCTACACATTTGTCACATTCACATATAGATAGATGTACACATAATTGAATGTTGCCATACTGACACATAACTAATGCAGCCATAGTGTGCACATCAGTAACGATATATTCCAAGCAGAAGAGTGCAGTGCTTGATTCAGCCAAAAATATAAAACCAAAAGAAGTTTAAAAAATAGTAACATCAGGACATCCTGGTTAGCCTACTAGTTTCAAAACACTCAGAGTTCTCTGAAACCTGTAGGCTAACCAGGATGTCCTTATTTTACTATTCTTTAAACGTAAGAAATAAAGATTAAGCTTATATTTTCCCCAAGTTTAAGGAGGCATCTGCTAACTGCTATGTGTGTTTGTATGTTGTGCCTCAGCATAACCACCATAGGTAGGAGTATTCCATTACCTCTTATCTGCTCATTTTATATTTCTGGTGTACAGCCTATCTGCAATTGGAGCGCTTTCTTTTATTTTAATTACACTCAGTAATAATGCCTTCTTATTACCCTTACAGAGTAATAATGCCTTTCATGGCCTCCCTTTAGTAATAAATAATGCCCCCTATGGTCCTGGTAAATAATATATAAAAAACCCTCATGGCTGTGTTTAGTAGTAATGCCCCCTTAAGTAATAAATAATGCAATTTATGGCCCCGTTAAGTAATAATTAGGAATAATGCATTTCAGGGCTTCATTTAGTAGCAATGTGCTTATGTAATAAATAATGCAATTTATGGCCCTGTTTAGTAATAAATAATTAGTAGCAATGCCCCTTATGGCCCCTTTAAGTAATAATGCCCTTTATCGCTCCCTTAAGTAATAAATAAGGCCCCTCATGTCCTCCATAATTAATAAATAATGCCCCTCCTGCTCTCTAAAATAATAAATAATGACTCTCATAACTCCTTAAGTAATAAATCATGCCCCTCATGCCTCCTTTAATAATGTCCCCCATGACTGTTTAAGTTATAAAGAATGCCCCCATGGCCTCATTTGGTAGCAATAACTATTATATAAAGTAAAATTAAAAAAAACTGTTACACTCACTTCTGTTGCTCCTCCCATTCCCGGCCTCAGCCGCATTGGTCCTTAGCTGATTTCCGGGTAATTCCCAGCCTCAGCAGAGGGCGAGGACTGGCCGTAATAATTAAGTGTTTGTCACATTATCGCTTTACCTGGAAGTCAGACGGCAACCAGTTCGGCATGTACTGTGGAAGTTAGGAGTGGTATGAGCGACAGAGGTAAGTAACTGTTTTAGTTATTTTTCAGTTCCACCATAATCTGTCTGCCCCTGCATCAGCCCCAGGACCTGACCGGCCCACCGGTATTTTTTTTTGGTGGATGCAATGTCCAGCCCGCCCCTGGGCGGTAACCCATATAGGGTGTAGACGTTGTAAAGTTACCCATGCCTTCCTGATACGATATTGAGCATCATGTTCGACATTCCCGTCATTGGTGATTGTACTGCCTAGTAGACCAACAAGGCAAGCTCTTGCAACTGCTGTTGTTGGTTGACCGTGATTGAGGTATTTGTGAATGTGGCATATCCAAGTCACATAATCTGTGTCTTCTCACAGTTAATCCGTAAACCAGTCATTACCATTTCTTGTGCCAGAGCTGATACTGTTTGTTGGAGTTAGAGGAGCGATGGTGTGAGGAGAGCTATATCATCAGTCAGTGAGTTGTTGTTTTCGGTTACGTCCCAGAACACCAACTATAGTTGGCCTGATTTCTTGTTTCATGACGTGGTCAAGCACTAAGTTGAAAAGAAATGGCAACAGGATACAGCCTTGTCGGACAGCTGTGTCCATGTTGAAGAAATCCGTAGCTCCTATATTGGTTTGCATGCCACAACTAGAGTTGGAGTACAGTGCTCGAAAAATAGTAAATGCACTGGTTGGGTGAACCATAGGATTTGATGACCATAGGGCGTCTCAATGAAGGCTGTCAAACGCTTTCTTAAAATCAATAAAACTCGCACATAGCTTCTTCTGGAACTCAAGGCTCTGTTCAGTGGTGGTTCAAAGTATGAATATCTGTTCGATACATGACTGCTCTTTTCGGAACTCTGCTTGCTCTTCACGTAGTCACTTATCAGCCAGTCTAGAAAGGTGTTGCAACAGAACATTATAGAATACATTGCCTGGGACACAAAAAAGTGTGATGCTACACCAGATGTTACAGCTTGAAAGGTCAACGTTTTGTCCAATCTCTTGGGTCTTTGCCACTTGTCTAGCAGGCATTGAAGAGGGAGGTGAGGGCATTCATCAAGGTTGGATTGGCAGTCATATGATACGTTAGTTTTGTACCAAGGATCAGCAATGATTGAAGTGAGAGAGAGAGGGTTGACTTTGTTACCCTATGCCTATGCCAACTGTCCATCAGACGTAGGACAACATGAAATGGGTTATGCCATCGAAAACAATCAGCTATCTATGGGATAACTCATAAGTGTATGACCACTGGGACCCCAAAAGATCACAAGAATGGCACACCATGAGCCCTCCTAGTGAATGGAGTGACAATGCAAATCCGTGACCATGATGCCATTCAACTGTATGGGACTTGAGGAGATACCCGAGCGCTAGACAGTGAATGTAGTGGTGGTTGCACATGTGTACAGCCACTCTATTCACTAAGCAGACTTGTGATATACTAGTCTGGTGATCCCTGGGGGTTGCACCGGTTGTACCCCCAGTGATCATATAATTTTCATCTGTCCTGTTGATTGAAGATAAATGTTATTAGGTGGATAACCCCTTTAAGTACATACAACACTTGCATTTTTTGGGAATCTGCGAGGGCTCCAGTTCATGGACTCCCTATGTCTGATATGTCAGAAGATAACTAAAAGTGATATTTTCTCTTAAAATCATTGAATAACCATTAGAACATTACAAGGAATCGTCTACATACTGACAGTTATAATTAAGATATAAACCGCATTTGTGGCAGCTTTTGAGGGATATCTCTCCTCATTTCCATGACAACTGGTGAATAATGGCTCTGTTGGCTGAGTCCTTGATAAATTAACACAATAAGGCTGAATTGTCAAGTTTACAAACTACAAATGAGCGAACGGGTTATGAGTCACCGAAGCGGTGGAAATCAAGTTATTAGAACGTGTTGAAAGCTGAGGGTTTTATTCTTTTATTGCTTGCAGGTCAAATGCTTCATATACTGCATTACAGTTCTTCAGTCTCACCTTCCTTTATCCTGTAGACCTGGCTCCTGGCATTGAGCTAGTCATGTGGGGCAGTCATGATAACAGAGAACAGCTGCGTGACTAATACTCAGCTAGTTCGCACATAGCATAGAGCTGGACTGAAATATCAAGGTCTATAAAAGTTTACAAAAACATGATTTATAGACAACACCTTTAATATGTCCCACCAATAGAGGTGGTATCACTGCTGGTTCTCTGTATAATCCTGAGGAAGGGCTTATGCCCGAAACGTTGCCACTTAATATGTACCAGGTGATGTGTCAAAGTAGTGTTACTGTATGCGTGAGGTGAAATAAAATATGCATTTGGAAGTTCACCTGCAATTTAGAGTATCTTCTTAAAGCAACCCTCTGACTTCGGGACAAAATTCTGCCCCAGGACGGGAGGTATATAACCTGCAGTTGTTCCCCCCTCCCGATCCACAGGTTCTAAGTCTCGTCTTCAGCCATCCAAGATGGCTGCCACAACTTTTTAACTACCTATTGCACTACTTTCCTGATCATGTGATCAAAGAGCAGATAGATATAGTGCATTGGTTGTCTACCGCTACCAATGCACTGTGGAGATTAAGTAGTCTGGAAATTGTGTTGGCCATCTTGGACCGCTGGAAAGAGACTAGTAATTAGCGGATCAGAGGACTGGCAGAGAAAAACAGCTGCAGGTAATATATCCCCTCCCTCTCTGGTCCCGGGATAGAATTTCATCATGACTCTGGAGGATTGCGTAAGTCCATACTGAACACCGGCCCCCTAAACAAATACAGATCACATACTATACACACTCTAAATAAATATGACCCCCAAACCTGACCTCCAATAAATGTAGACTGTTGATCAGACCCCAAAGCAAATAAAGACCCCCAAACAGACACCCTAAAGAAATGCAAATCCCTTTTATATAGACCTCAGACCAGATCCTCCATTTATAAAGACTGCAAATCCCCCATTGTACAGACCCCAGATTAGACCTTCGATCTATTGAGACCCCTGACCAGATCTTACCTTTAAATAGACCTCAAAACAATCCCCCAATTATATGAACCTTAGACAAAATGCCCTATTTATGTAGACCCAAGACTAGACTCTCATTTACACAGACCTCAGAGCAAATCCCCTATATATATATATATATATATATATATATATATATATATATATATACCCCAGGCAAGACCCCCATTTATACAGACCCTACACGAGATGTACAGATACTCTCTTCTCCTCATTCTTGCACCCCTCTTCACTTGTGGGTGTCGCTACAGATAACATTGTGATGGAGAGGCCAATGTCAGAATGTGGTCTGCGATGGCACCCAAGAATGAAGAGGAGAGTGGGGACAGAGAGGGGTGAGTGTAATTTTGGAAAGATCTGCCCTCCTTTCTGGAAATCCAGGATATCTTCACTCTGGAGTTCCGTGACCTATGTAAATGACCATGGCTCTTTGATGACTTGTAATATTCTCAACATTTACAGTAGGGGACATAATGATCACTTTTTTTTTACCTTAATCTCGATTTTTTAATGTATCTATTTTATGTAGTCTTCTGAAATCTACCTATGAACATACTAAATACCGGTGTTGCAAGGTATAAATTGACATAGCGTTAGCTTTCATCCTACGATGCGAATGTACAGATCTTTTTCTAAATGATGGGATTGCTGTGCCATAACTGATGATATTATGGAGAGGGCTTTAGATCTCTGTAGTAATTGCTTTGCTGATCTCCATACATCAAACCCATTGAATTCCCATTGCTATTAACCTACACCTTTACTCCTATACATTATAACTGGTGTCACTTTAATGTTCAAATCAGAGAATATGCCAGCTAACATATGACTATGGGCCTATCATTTCAGGTTCTTCGACACTTCAGCCAGATGAAAGCATCTCAATAGGAGAACCGTGGCCTCCTGAAGAATTATCATCTTCTGCAGCCAGTGAACTTCCTGCTTTATATGGCCAGGAAGAGACAGAAAATACGACTCTGTTTTACAATACCACATCCACCAGGAAGAAACTCAGTGATACAAGTCCAACTGCCTCTATTCAGGACAATTCCACCATTGAGTTTGAAGAACTTGGTCCTTCTGAATCTCCGATCCCATCTCCATTCCAGCCTACAAACCCAGGTCTAAATGATACCAGCATATTGCCTTTATTGACTTTGCATCCATATAATGCCTTTTCTACAGGAGAAGATGGTTTTATTTCATCATCAATGCCTTCATCTTCATTATCATCATCGTCATTGTCATTTCCACCACCTTACCAGTCTTCCTTATCAGTAACTGATATATCCTCTACTACTGTGCCTTACCTTTATAATGTTACTGAGAAGAAAGACGTTACTCAAGACATAGCTACAGATATACTAAATTCTAGTTCTAACACATTTCATGTCACCAGTTCATGGGCTATAATAGAAAATGGAACCACTCATTTGGTAAATGGAAACCAGACTTTAGAAACTACCCAAGCCCCAGGGCACACAGACTCGGCTCTAGACTCAGCAACTGAAGACTCCCTAAGACAAACCAACAATGAAATTGAATCTTCTACAGTAGCTGTTACATCCTTAGAAACGTCTGTCATACAAACAATGTATGCCCTCCCCTATGAACCTGTTGTCACACCAACAAGCACTAAAGCCAACGTTGACTCATTTTCTACGTCATATATACCATCCACTCCAGTTCACACAACTTTTACGACAATCCTAGACACAGTAAACAACAGCAATTTAGAATCACATCAGGTAGAGACACATACAATAATGGAAAGTGGTAGTAATTTTAATACAGCTACATATGTTCCTATGACACAAGAGAAAAGTTCATCCTTCACGACAGAGCAAGCATCTAAAGGACTCATAGAATCCAGTTCCAATTACTTTACCGATACTACAGCTACACCAAGACCAGAAGAAACATCTGTGGAGGCAACCAATTCTTCATTTGAATTAAGTCCATCTCCTAATGTCATGATGTCCACCGTGTCTGTCACCACATCAACTCTACTCAACCCATCAACAACATTCATTTCTGTTCCACCAAGTGATAATACAGATGCTTCTTTGTCTGATGGATTATCAACCGTGATATACAACACTGACGATTCAATGTCCAGGAGTACAAATCTCTCAACCGTGATATACAGCACTGACTCAAACACTGACGATGCAATGTCCAAGAGTACAAATCTCTTGACCAGTAGTGTACATAGTCAAAGAGTGACTGATGTAACTACCAGTTCTGCTCCAACACAGTCTGATGAAAGGACCTCTCAAGTTACTATAAGTGTAGGACCAAGTACCAATAGATCATTCACTACAGCAGAAGAAAGGCATGATGACATGATCTCATGGACCTCAATGGCTCCTTCAGAAATCCCATCAGAGGTGTCGCTCTCTTTTAAACCATCTACTGTAGCATACAGAACTAACACAATAACAGAAAGGTTGCAGACAGGTCATACAGTAGACAGCAGTCACATACTTACTAACAACCAAAGAGAAGAGAATACAATTTTCTCATCTACTGGCCTTACATCGTCAACTTTTGAGGACTCAACTTTTGATTTTGCTATAAGCACCACCGAGTTATCAGAAGTAGCATCCTCAGTGAAGACCACGCCATTGACTATATCACTTGACGCAACGAGTGACACGGCATCGTGGACTTCTACTGAAATTGTAAATGTTACATCCCCATTGGAAACAAAAACGTCAACGACGTTCTATTCACGTTCAGGTGAAACATTAGCTTCTGAAACACCACCGGAAATCTCTACGTTCGCAATGATAAATAACACTAGTACAACCACTGAGGTCCTACAGACAGGAGAAGTCACCTACATAGCCACAAGCAGCCAAGAAAACTCAAGTTCAATGTTGACAGTACCAGAACCCATCACTTTATCCCTCAGTACATTGGCAACTGCTCTTGAATCAACATCCAACCTTGATGGTAGTAGAATGACAACCCAAACTGTTACTGATAATAATTCAACTATATTAGATATCACATCACCATCTAAAGTCAGTATATCTCCAGTTATGGTTTCCTCCCAGTCAGCTACCACATCTGGTTCTGAAACACTTACGTCCAGCTGGGTTTCTTCTGCTACGCAAGAAAGCAGTACAAGTATAAATAATATGGAAACTAATTCTATTCCATATTCTAGTTATACAGCCACAAGTATTAATGACACAACTTTCAGGCCAACTGTTCTTCAATTTTCAACTACTCATCAGTCCTCTCCAGTTTCTACATCTGAATTAAGTACTTATACTAATAGTGGACAAAGTTCATCGAACATAGCAGGAGTTTCAGAAGTTACATCACCATTGGAATTAAGAACAAGGTCTACAGTAACCACCCCTTCCAATGACGTGACCCTGTCGACCATTACTGACTATACTATTGAAACAGTTACCAGTACATTGCCAATCACGGTAAACATATCCACAACGATGTTGTCCTCCCTGTCTACAAATATTAATACAAGAACAGAAACTTTGTCAAAGTCTACTACTTGGGACATCTCAAGTCCTCAGCATCTATCCAATGGTGTAACACCTCCATTAGTTTCCATGTTAACACAACCTAGTGTCAGTGCCATGGAGTATACGAGCTCTGCCACACTGATTACTACAGCCTCCAATACCACAAGCCATGATACAATAATGTTATCGAGCAGTCGGTCTACTGATTCTTCAACACTGTCCACAGGACAAGGACCAAGCAGAAATTCCGAATATCAGACAAGTTTACATGGTCTTCAAAGCACCACTACCGATAGTCCTTCTACTGTCACATCTTTACTGTCTCTGCCGGCAACACAAACTGAACCATCAGTTGCCACCACTGTAGATATGGTAATTTCTAGTGAAAATACCACTCACAGAGAGGACACTACAAGGGCCATCCTTCACACCACATCCCATTTGTCACCCACCACCATAGAATCTACTCATTCTTCATCTTTTTCACATCCCACTACTACAAACTTTCCAACAATCATCTCTGATTCTCTTTCTACAGTCTCTTCTGTGGTATCTTCTGCTGAAGCATCAACTGTTTCAACTACAGGAAATGCAACACAAAACTTTACTTCTACTGAAAAGCCTTCTCCTTTTTCTTCTGTGACTCTTACAATCCCCTCCACTCATGCGTCCCCATCTATTATTTATACATTGTTGTCCACTCAGTTCACCAAGAAAGCTCAAACACCAACTTTAGCAGGTGTTACTACAGGCAGTACACCAAGAAACCACACCACACATACACCTACCACAGTAGTTCTTCCAACCACATTACAAACCACAACCTTCACATCACACCCTTCAACTATTACCCATGCACCTAGAACAGATATAATCACAACAGTGTCCGATACCACCAAAGTGCCAACGTTGCGTCCTCGAACCATTACTTCATCAACGATGGCATCTACAGCAACTACCCTGAGGACATCTGTGGCTCCGGTAACACCAGCAACAAATGCAACTGTTGTTAATAGCACAGCTTTGACAACCGCACTGAGTACGTCCACAACACCTTCTTCGTTTGAATGCAAGCTATCATCTGAAACCATGGTGAAAACAGGTGAGTTAACTATGCTTGAATGCTCTTGTAGTCCTATGTAAAATGATTTCCAGTGCTGTGCAAAGGTTTTAGGCAGGTGTGAAAACAATACTGCAAAGAATGCTTTCAAAATAGAAGTGTTAATAGTTTATTTTTGTCAATTAACAAAATGCTAAGTAAATGAGAAATGTAAATCACATCAATATTTGGTGTGACCGCCCACTGCCTTCAAAACAGCATCAATTCTTCTAAGTACACTAGGTTACAAGTTTTTGAAGGAACTTGGGCAGGAAGGTTATTCCAAACATCTTGGAGAACTAACCACAAATCTTCTGTGGATGTAGGCTTGCTCAAATCCTTCCATCTCTTCATGTAATTCGAGACAGACTCACCACCATGTTTCACTGCTGCCTACAGACACTCATTATTGTATTGCTCTCCACCATGCTTCACTACTGCCTACAGACACTCATTATTGTATTGCTCTCCACCATGCTTCACTACTGCCTACAGACACTCATTATTGTACCGCTCTCCACCATGATTCACTGCTGCCTGCAGACACTCATTATTGTACCACTCTCCCCCATGCTTCACTGCTGCCTGTAGACACTCATTATTGTACCACTCTCCCCCATGCTTCACTGCTGCCTGTAGACACTCATTATTGTATCGCTCTCTACCATGCTTCACTGCTGCCTGCAGACACTCATTATTGTACCGCTCTCCACCATGCTTCACTGCTGCCTGCAGACACTCATTATTGCACCGCTCTCCACCATGCTTCACTGCTACCTGCAGACACTTATTATTGTACCGCTCTCTAGTATGTTTCACTGTTGCCTACAGACACCCATTATTGTACCGCTCTCCACCATGCTTCACTGCTGCCTGCAGACACTCATTATTGTACCGCTCTCCACCATGATTCACTGCTGCCTGCAGACACTCATTATTGTACCACTCTCCCCCATGCTTCACTGCTGCCTGTAGACACTCATTATTGTACCACTCTCCCCCATGCTTCACTGCTGCCTGTAGACACTCATTATTGTATCGCTCTCTACCATGCTTCACTGCTGCCTGCAGACACTCATTATTGTACTTCCCTTCACCATGCTTCACTGCTGCCTGCAGACACTCATTATTGCACCGCTCTCCACCATGCTTCACTGCTACCTGCAGACACTTATTATTGTACCGCTCTCTAGTATGTTTCACTGTTGCCTACAGACACCCATTATGGTACTGCTCTCCAGCCCTTCAGCGAATAAACTGCCTTCTGTTACAGTCAGATATTTTAAATTTTGACTCATCAGTCCAGAACATCTACTGCAATTTTTGTGCATCCCACTTCCTATGTTTTTGCACATAGGTGAATCACATGGTCTTGTTTCTACTTTGAAGGAATGATGTTTTGGTCAATATTCATCCATGGAGACCACTTCTCCAAATTTTAAGATGGGTATACCTGGGCCCCACTGGCTTCTGCCAGTTCTGACCTTATGGCACTGCAGTACATCTTCTGATTTCAAGAAGTAAGCATGATGTGTCCTTTATCTGCTGCACTAAGTTTTCCTTGGCTGACCACTGTGTCTGTGGTCCTCAACATTGCCTATTTCTTTGTGCTTCTTTAAAAGAGCTTGAACATCACATCTTGAAGCTCCAGTCTGCTTTGAAATCTTTGCCTGGGAGAGACCTTGCAGATGCAGCATAACTACCCCTTGTCTTGTTGTTGTTCCCAGTCTTGCCATGGTGTATAGCCTGTGACACGAAACTGTCTTCCACAACCTCTCCTTTGTACCAGAGTTTGGCTGTTTCTCACCCAGCTATTTCTGTTTCAGTTCATGACTGTGTTGCAACCTACATTTTAAAATGATAATCATTATCACCGGTTTGGTATAATTGGTTAATCATACATCCGATTACAGTCCTACATAATCCCTGACTTTGTACCTAGAAGAATTAATGCTGCTTTGAAGGCAAAGAGTGGTCACACCAAATATTGATTTGATTTAGAGTCCTCTTTTTTTTCTTTGCAGTGTTTTTTCTACCCCTGCCTAAAATGTTTCCACAGTACTGTGTATACCAATAATGCAAAGTCCAAAAAAGTTGGAACCCCACTAACTCCTATATTTACTGCAATTTAATTGATGATGGCACATAACTAAGTAAAACGTTATCAGTCAGGTTGAGCGGAATGGCTGCTCTCCATCAGTAATGAGATGGTTTCCCTATGTGTACTGTACCAAGCCTGCTGTTTTGATCTCGCGGGTTCTGACTTATGCTGTGTTGGACTTTGAAATTTCATGAAAATGTAAGAAGTCTTGGTCTGCTTTTAAGAACAAACAGGTTGTGAGGTTTCTGTGGCATGTAAAATACATCAACAAGTAGTCATGCCTCTCGGGTATAACAAGACTGCAATGCAAAGTTTGCTTCCAGCCTACGGCTACTTGCAGTTTTAATGTGGTTGTTCTGTAAGAAGGCTGCTGCCAAGCTACCGAGATCAGCATCTAGCCAACTGTATCCAACAATCTTGTTTGTTAAAGGGACACTGAACCTAGAAATGAATGCTAAAAGCAAACAGAAGATACATTCGCCTAAAGTGTTTATCAGTTTTTCCAGGATTTTCTCCATGCTTCGGAAACAGTCTTGTAAAACCCTTGCAGAGAGCACAGTGGTTAAAGGGGCCGTACTGGAATCAACTTTTATCACCTATCCATCTGATCTTACAGCCAAGATCCTTACTGATCCCAAGAATGGGGGTCCTGTGTCCTCTTCTTCTTGTCAATGTGGGGTCGCTTCTTCAACCTGTGTGACATCACATTGAATATAGAGATGGCCATGCTTAGCCACTGCTCTATTTATTTCAATGGAGCTGACAGAACTAGCCGAGTGCTTGTATTCAACTATCTCCAGCAGTACCATTGGAATTGAATGTAGCTGCAGTGCACATGCACGATTACTGCTCCCCTCCATCTCCTCCTCGCTATGGGTGGGTGTGCAATAAGCCATCAGTTTGGCGGAGGGTGGACACAGGACCAATTCTTAGGATTGGTGGGGGTCTCAGTGGTAAGAAAGTTTGATTCTGGTACAACATCCCACTTTAACTTTCGGCTGATCCTTTACTTTTTTGGTTGACAGGCAACTGAAGGTGGGACTTAGTCAAGAGGGTGGAGAATAAATGTTTTTGAAATTCTGTTATAGATAGGGCAGAGGGGGGAGGCTCCTGCTGCAGTCATTTATCTTACAGCCAGACACAAATTTGTGAGATAACTTTGGATTTACTAAAATTCACTATGTTGACAAAATATTGGAAACACACAGAAGGTGATGAAATTCGATTTTATTTACATTTTTCAATACAATGTTGGTTCGCCTTTGACCTCAATGACTGCAGTAACTCTACTAGGCATGCTTTACACCAAAATCGGATAGACATATTTAGGGATTTGCATCCTTTACCCGAGGAGAGCTTCAGATAGTGATGCGGAGGATGGTGGGTGCATTGGGCGTGCACGGATACAGCCTTCTAGCTCGTATCAAAGATGCTTGATGGGATTGAGATTTGGACTGTGGGCTGGCCAATGAAGTTTGAAGTTCTGCTCCTCAAACCAAGCCTCAACACTGCATGCCGTATGACATGGTGCTCAGTCATGTTGGTAGAGACACGGAGGTGTACCAAAGTATTGCCACAGGGTTGGTAATGCCACATTGTCCAGAATGTCAGAATGTCTCTACACGCATTGATGTTGAGGGTGGACTTCACTATAGCCAAGTCTTAGCCCTTCCCAGCAGAAACACTCTTAGACCATAACAGAACCTTCTCCGAACTTCACTATTGGGATGATACAGTCGTCTTGAACCAGCTCTCCAGGCAACCGCCACACCCAAGTGTGGCCATCCGATCGGAAAATAGTGTTCCATGATTCACCTGTCCATAACAGTTGCTTCCACTCATTTACAGTCTAGGAAGTACGCTCCAAGCACGATTGCAAACGCCTCTGCGCATTCACTGCTGTGATGTTGGGCTTGTGTGCCGCCGTTCGTCCATGGTAACCCTTCGCATGCAGTTCCCTACGGATGGTTCTGGTGCTAATGGATTTTTTAATAACCTGTGAGACCTCCTGAGCCGGTGTTTCAGCAGATGATGTGCGTGATGCCTTCACGACGCGTACAAGGCTTTGTTGTCCACTATCTGTCAGTTTACGAGTTCTCCTCGAACTTGATTGCGCTGCACGCACAGCAGATATTTTTCATTTCCGAACAACATTGCCTGCAGTGGACTTCAGATGGTCCAAAAGAGTTGCAATGTCCCGTATTGATTGGTTACTGAGGTGACATCCCACCACCAGACCCCGTTGGAAGTCTGTCAACTCTACACCTGGTGACGTTCTGATGGTTTCTGTACTCGTATATGCCTGTGTGATCCTCTCCTTTATACCTAAGGGTGCGTTCTCGACATCCTCGACTCAGCACACGGACACCCCAGCTGTCTGCACATCTGCATGTTCTATTCTTGTGCAAGTACACCCATTAAAGATGGTGGGTTGTATTTTTGTGCGAGTTTTGTGTGTTTCGTAGTGCACAAATCCCGCATGATTTTCTTACCCATGTGAATGCACCAAAATGATCACAAATCCAATTTGCATATTATCCCCTTTATCTGACAGCACTGGATTGGTGAGGGTCCCATTACTTTTGTCAACATAGTGTATGACCAGTTTTAAATTTAGGGCTGAAATCCTCTTGAAGGTAGCCGTAGACCTACTGCCCTCTAGCGACACCATAGGAGAAATGAAGAACTGCGTGCTGCTGAGAGAGACGGCTCAGCTCCACATGACGACCAGCATTTGCTATATTTGTTGCACAGTTTCTTAGAAATAAATCGGCTATTGAAAATTGCATTTGCATATAGAACAATAGGAGAGACATCAGGCTGCACAATATGGAAAACTATGTAAACCAGATTACAAAACTTTCATGAGAAGTTCAGCCAATGAATAACATTCGGCGGTCACACAATTGGCCACAATGTTTCAACTAAGTAAGACTGACAAGAGAGAAGACACATTGGCGCTTGGAAAGTAACTACTTGTTTGCATGCGGTTGGTAGTCATATATTTGTGTTGTTCACACATGATTATTAAGAGAGGCAATAAATATACCCAAACCCCTAATCCCCCACTAGTGCCTTCACGCGCTAATATGTGGGCAATGTTGCAAGCAGGGGCGTAACTAAAGGCTCAGGGGCCTTGATGCAAAACGTGAGCTGGGGGCCCCCCTCTATCTGTATCTGTACCCGTACCCATACCTAAACCATGCTGCACAGAGGCATAACTTGACGCTTCTGGGCCCCAATGCAAAACCTGTACCAGGGCCCCCAACTATAATGCTTTATTCATAGTACTGGGTTCCCTATATGGAGAAGAGAGGCCTTATGGACCCCCCAAGGCTGGATTTCTGCATTGATCACTGGTCACATTTTGGCTGTGTTCACATTGGCATTTTGGATGTGTTTTAGATTTTAGATATGTGACGATGCAGCCCCTTGTTCTAGCTATCATCGGTGGCCTTAGCAGCAGGACCCCTACTAATCAAAACTTTTTTTTTCTTTTCAATAATTTTTATTGGGTTTTATAATAAACAAAGAATAAAAGAAAGTTGACATATTTGTTGTGTTAGAATACAATTTCTGTACCGTGATATAAACTTTTGATACAGTGTTTCCCCGAAAATAGGTCCTACCCCGATAGTAATACCTACCGGGTTATTGGGGAAGGCTTGAAATATAATAGGCCTAGCTAACATGCCCCCCCACCCCCAAATCAATACTCACCTGGTTCATGGCGCACGAGGGTCTCCGGCGGCGCTTCGGCAAACTGCTGAGTCCTCCCCGTCTGCTATCTCAGCTTCTGCTGGTGACGGGGCTTTGAATACCCCTCCTCCTGAAAAGTGAGGGCTGTGATTGGCTAATCGAGAGCCAGCAGCCAATCACAGCCGGTGCTTTATGAGCCAATCACAGCCATTCAGTGAATGACATTACTGAATAGCTATGATTGGCTCATCAAGCACCAGCTGTGATTGGCTGCTGGCGCTCGATTAGACAATAACAGCGCTCGCTTTGCTGGAGGCAGTGTATTTAAAGCCCCGTCACCAGGCAGAATCTCAGCTGTGAGACGAGGAGGATGCAGTTTACTGCAGCACCACCAAAGACCATCGGGAGGCATCAGGAGACCAGGTGAGTATAAGGCCCCCGCCCCCGAAAATAAGACACTGCGCCCTTTTTGGGGCAAAAATTAATATATGACAGTGTCTTATTTTCTGGAAACACGGTATGTCTCTTTGGCACGTCAAACGTTAGTGAAAAGTGCATTAACTCTTTCAGTTTGTGTCATATACAATATAAACAGCATGTGTTCTAATTGTTGATTGTGTTTCATTGCTTAGTTCTTACCCTGATGAATCCGCCACCGACTGCTCAGAAGGAGATCATCGTGCAGAGATTTGAAGAGTTCCTGAATCTCACTCTGTACCGAGCTTTAAACCAGTCCATTCAAATATTTGTGAATAGAACCTCACTAAATGTACGTACAGAATATCCCCTTTGTTCTCATTTCTGATGGAATAGCATCACCAACAATGGTGTCCATGATTATAGAAAAGACAGTAATGTCACTCTAGCGCCTCTCTTGTCCACGGGCTGAGTTGGGTATTGCAGCTCAGCCTCACTCAAGTGAATTTTAACTGTTTCATTTATAGCAATAATTTAGTATAAACGAATCTAATTTAGTAGTTTTTTTTTTCTAAAAATGGAGCAGATAGCTGGGGAGAGATACTATTTTATAACAGACTACTGGACATATTGTAATATGACGGACTGCACTCTTATCTGTGGTTCAATATGTGATTCCGGCTGGGACTATTTAACTGGTAATCCAGAATGTGGCTTTACATGGGACAACTATTGACCGAATAGTCAATCAATAGAACAAATGTAAGCGACAGTTGTTCCATGTAAATCTGACCACAACAAGGGTGATGAGCGACAATTCGTTCACCAGTCTTTTTGTATCAGCTCACCTAAAAATAGTCGCTGGTTGATTAACTATCATCTGTAAACAGGTAATTGTTGTTTTTCAGCAACTAGCCAACAACCTTGCAGGAAGCTGTACTCTTGTTCGGCCTGCGCCTCCCATCGAATTCTGATTGGCTCCCATCTTTTTTTTAACATTGTGCCCTCCCACTTCATGCATATTGGTTCCCAAAATACATAAATACATACCAGCGATCCTCGACTGATCAGTCTTTGCTGGTCTTCAGAGGAACACTCGCTGCTATGGTCTCTGGCTGGTTTGGACTTCAGCATACTTATTCAGTAACCAATGAGGGGAGGGGTGAAGTTTCAAATACACTGCCCCCAAAGAACTTCACGCCCCCCTAACTAGTCGCCAAACTATATTTCAGAACTACCGTGTTTCCCCCAAAATAAGACACTGTCTTATATAAAAAATTTTCCCGAAAGGAGGCACAGTGTCTTATTTTCGGGGGGGGGGGGGGGAATTATACTCACCTGGTCAGCGGCGTCCTGATGCCTTATGATGGTCTCCGGCAGTGCTGCGGCAAGCCGCAGTGCCCTCCGCGCTGACAGATCAGTATCTTTCTGGTGACGGGGCTTAGAATACCCAGTAAAGCAAGTGCTGTGAGTGGATTGAGCACCAGCCAATCACAGCCTGCACTCTATGAGCCAATCATAGCCATTCACTGAATGCCATTCACTGAATGGCTGTGAGTAATCGAGCGCTAACTGTGATTGGCTGGAGCTCGATCCAATCACAGCGCTCATTTTCCTGGAGACAGGGTATTCAAAGCCCCGTCACCAGAAGGAGACTGAAATGTCAGCGTGGAGGACACTGCAGCTTGCTCCATCGCCGTTGGAGACCATCGCGAGGCACCGGGACGCCACAGACCAGGTATTAATTTTTTTTTCATGTAGGTTACCCAGGGCTTATTTTTGGGGGAGGGCTTATATTTCAAGCCCCCCAAAACGGGGTAGGGCTTATAATCAGGGTAGGTCTTATTATCAGGGGAAAGCGGTATGTAAATTTATTTAGCAATTGCAAAATTGAACAAGCGAACAACAATCACACACAACAGTCAATCATACACTTTAGCGACTATTTCAAGCGACTATTCAGACAATAGTTGTGTGAAGCCAACCTAGGGTTTTAGTCCATTTTACACTAATGGGCCTTTATCAAATACTAAGTAAGAGCAAAGAAGCGGAACTAAATATCGGAATATAAAGTTAATCAAGATAAGCGCATAATATGGTCAAGGGAAACGGATACTGTACACAGTTAATGAGGGTAAAGGTGTTCTGCCTTACTACCAAATAGAGGAAATCGTTGGCTGAAGATCTTCCTCCTGTTTTTCTTATGGGATATAATTAACCCTTTGCAATCCAATTTTGGATTCAGGGTTTCCTAGGGGGCTTTCTCTTTCTGCCATTATACAATGGCGCCATCTGCTGGCTAGAGCCAGTACTGCGGTATGAGACATGCTGGAGAGGCCCCCGACAACAGAGCGGCCAGTAATATACAGTAAGAATACCCTGCTGGACGTCTTCCGACATCGGAGCTGTGCAGCCTTCAATCAGAATGTCTTTAGACGTCACACAGTGGATTGGAAAGGGTTAAATACGAGAAAACCAGGAAAAAATCAAATAAATAAATACAAATAAAAATTAATAGTGTAAGTCATAAAAACAATGTTACATTATAAAGCTCTTTCTTGCCAGTGTTCTATAAAAGGTAACCCAAATGTTAGTTCTCTTCTGTTCCTTTGTTACATATGAAGAATTGTAACATTTGTATGTTTTTCACACTTTACTTGCTTTTTATATGGCAATTTCCAATCTGTTGCTAAACGGATGCTGATATGTGTTTACAGTCGACGAGCCAGCCGCTGAATGTGACAGTGGGATATTCTGTGTCAGTCAACTCCTCTGTATACATCCCATCCGCCGTTGTAGATGTCCTCAGAGGCAATGACGTCTTCAACCTTACTGAACTCAAGCGGCGTATTCCAACCCTGC
Source organism: Eleutherodactylus coqui (assembly GCF_035609145.1). NCBI lineage: Eukaryota > Metazoa > Chordata > Amphibia > Anura > Eleutherodactylidae > Eleutherodactylus > Eleutherodactylus coqui. Next base: position 112,521,214 of record NC_089847.1, read on the forward strand.
ATGCTGTGCCGATAAAAGCTGAAACATGGCAACCGGCCCCTGATATCAGCTTTAGGGTTAAAACAGGTGAGTTAATTCATGCAAATGTACAGATTGAAAAAATGAATGTTTTATACAGTTATGATGGGAATTACAAAAATAAGTTATATACTTAATTCTATGAACTTGATATATTGTATGCCTTCCTTCCGCCTGTCTGCTGCACATTGGAGACTCATCTCTCTTGTACTGTAACATATTTTTAATTGTAATGAATAAAACATAGAAATGTTTTTTATGGAAGCGTGCGTGCCGATCTATTAATTTTGGATTAGTGTTTAGTGTAGTTGCCAACAGACAGTTGCGGAATGGTAACCGGTCTGTCTCCCGTAGTGGGGTTGCCCTTTTTGGGTGGGTGCTCCACTTCAGGGGCTGGGCTGATTTGAGCGGTTTTGCCTTCTTTGTTCGTGAAAACTTTCTTCATTGACTCTGCTGTGCTGATAGACGTTCAGAGAATGGAGGTGGAGTGGACCAGAGATGGTTCTGATCGCCTGCCTCTATTCTCTGCATACGACTGTCCATTTACATTAGCTAAAAACCAAGAGATTGTGAAAAGTGAGCAGCGCCCCATGTGAATGGCTTGAAATGCGCCAGTTAAGATCGAGAGATGATTGGATCAGAAATTCATTCATGCGAATATACGGTGCATACGGGTGAACGTATTAACACATACAGTCGTGTGAAGCAGCCCTTAGGCCAGGATCACATGATCGGGTCTGATTCCTGTAAATGATGGCCGAAACAAATTTTGTGTGGTCGCATATGTGTGCAGTTTTCCACACGGATATACGCATATGGACAGCTTATCGTCCGCGCGGAAGAAAGATCGCAAGCAGGGAATGATATCAGAAAGTTGCCCAACCCCCTGGAAACCCCCTTCTCAGACGACATTCTCTTGTGCCGTCATGTTGAGAGCTGTTCTAAGAACCTTCAGGACGGGATGCTGCTCTCTGGGCCTGGCTGGTTTATACTACTTTTTTTTGAAAGTAGTATAAACCATAAAAAACTCAAAAACCCCTTATTCTTGTGGAGGAAGAGGCCAGAAGTACAAGCGGAGGTTGCAGACAGCAGGCTGGATGGTGTGCTGCTCACCAGCCTCTGTCTTGCATCGTGTGCCCACAAATTCCTGCTTTCTTTCTCCCATTTCTATCTGGTCTCCTAGCAACTTGCGTACGTATGTGCGTCCATACGCAATGCTATTTGCGTAAGTACTTGGATCGAACGCATCCATAGAGATCAATGGAGCTCATACGCATAGAACCCATGGTAAAATAGAGCATGCTGCGATTTTTCTTCCACTCACGGAATCTGCAACTTCAATGCCCCGTGTATTACCGCGTATCATCGGCGATCGCAGAGTACGCAATTCTAATTAGCTCATGTGAGACGCCCCCCCCTAGAGATACCGCTTGGCAGGCATCCTTCTCACAAACAGATGCAATTAAACCGGCTGAACAGAGCGAATAACAAGTTGATGCCGGAATGTATTGCTGATTAATAACCCATATCAGCGATGAAGCGATCAGTAATGTATTGTTACGCGAGGATCTGCCGCTTTGTGCTATGTAATCTATAGATTAGGATGAAGCTGATGTGTAAATTCAATTTGCAAGGAACGTCTGGGCTCCAGCTTCGCCTTCTTCTCTGTATTCGCTTGGCAGGCAGCCAGGATTACGGCTCGTGTTGTTGCTGTTTGTGCTCTTCAGACACTTTGTTGCAGTTTTTTGCAAGCATTCCACACTAGAACCGCGATGGCGGCCAGCACTGCCAGGGCAGCGGGTGGGCAGTGCGGACAGGGGGCTGGGCAAACCTGACATTGGTTTGGCTGTTTTAGATCTGGACCAATTAGGATGGCAGATACAACGATGGATTCTCAGTTTTTTTTAAAAAAAAACAGCTTATTAGCGTCTTCCCGTAAGTTGAAAAGTAATAAGTCAGAATAGGGAATTGCCAATGTAAAATTTTGACTGCATCAGGCAATAGACACCGAGGTCTTGTTCAGGCGGCCGTATGCGCAAATATGCTTGCCGCAGCATATTTGCGCATGAACAAGGTTAGAAAAGGTACATTTGCAGGACGCACCCTTTTTGTGGATTAAAAGGCTATTTAGCCTAATGAGGTCCAGATGTGTTCTTTTGCGCAGTTTTACTCTTCCCCTTGCTTGTTTGCACACTTCCCGTAGACTTCTATGGGGGCCTTTTGCTACCCAAAATGCAGGAAAATAGAGCAGGTCCTACTTTTTTCCGCGCATGTGAAATGCGTGCACGAAACACGCTCATAAGAATGAACCAATTGAAATCAATAGGATCCTTTTCTCCGTGTTTTGCGCGCTTAGATTTTGCGTGCACAAATACGGTCGTGTGAAGAAACCCTAAGCGTGGCGTTTTTAACATTAGAAAGTCCCATTGACATTTGCGTTAAAAAAACACAGTAGTGTGGGAGCCCTAAGGTGTCGGTTAACCCTTTTCAGTGAAATTCTGGTTAGACTCCCCCAAGCCTGTAAGGTTAACGATAGCCAGACACAGTTTACATTTTTCTTACTCAAAGTTTCAATTTTCTTTGTACTCCCCCCCCCCCCCCCCCCAAAAAAAAACAATGGGATCTATCAGTGTCTGTTGGAGAGCTGATGCATCGCGGCTGTCACGGCTCGTCCTACGCCGGCGTGGATAGAGATGTATTACATTGCAATTTTCGCTGTTCAATGTTCTTGTATCTGACAGTGCTGAAGTTGATGGGAAGCGGCGCTAATGTTCATACGTGTGTGTACGCCGCCAACATGGAACGGAGGCTGCAGACGGCGTTTGAGAGGGCAGAATTAACCAGTACTGGTGTGAGCGGCAGCAACCTCTCCGTGCAGGTGAGACGCCATTCATCATTTATATATCATCCATTTATTAGCTACCTGCTTGTGTTATTATATTGTCAGCCCTATCTATCTATCATCTATCTATCTATCTATCTATCTATCTATCTATCTATCTATCTATCTATCTATCTATCTATCTCATATCTATCTATCTATCATCTATCTATCTATCTATCTATCTATCTATCTATCTATCTATCTATCTATCTATCTATCTCATATCTCTCTATGTATCTCATATCTATCTATCTATCTCATATCTATCTATCTATCTATCTATCTACCTCATATCTATCTATCTATCTCATATCTATCTATCTATCCAATATTATCTCTTATCTATCTATATCATATCTATCTATCTTTCTCATATCTATCTATCTCTCTATGTATCTCCTATCTATCTATCTATCTATCTATCTATCTATCTATCTATCTATCTATCTATCTATCTATCTATCTATCTATCTATCCAATATTTATCTCTTATCTATCTATATCATATCTATCTATCTTTCTCATATCTATCTATATATCTATCTATCTCATATCTCTCTATGTATCTCATATCTATCTATCTATCTATCTATCTATCTATCTATCTATCTATCTATCTATCTATCTATCTATCTATCTATCTATCTCCTATCTATCTATCTATCTATCTATCTCTCTCATATCTATCTATCTATCTATCTCATATCTATCTATCTATCCATCCATCCATCCATCCATCCATCCATCCATCCATCCATTCATAATTATTTTGAAGTACCTGTGATAGATAGATAGATAAATAGATAGACATGAGATAGATAGATAGTTAGATAGATAGATATGAGATAGATAGATAGATGTATAGATAGTTAGATATAAGAAAGATAGATATGAGGTAGACAGATATGAGATAGATCGATAGAAGGATATGAGATCAGTGTTCAGCCAGCCGAACCAATCACGCGGCCGGCATTGCACTAATAGACTACAGTTGTAACCAATCACAAGTGCAGTCTCTCAGTGGGAGAAGCGCGCGCCTGGGGAGTCTGCAGCCTGTGATTGGCTGCTGGCTTCCCTGGTAACGGCCCTCCCCTTCCTGAGTGGTGGTCTGCGGGCCGCGGCGTTCAGATTGTATCTGACAGGCGGTCCACAGTGGTGAAACAGCATGCCAGAGCAATCCCTCATGGTACGCCAGTGCCCGGAATCAATCTCAAAAGAAATACAGATGCAGAACTAAGCAATTGTTTTTGCTGGAGAGCCGATGGTCTGACTGTGGCGCCTCAGAACATCAGAAGAGAATAGATAAAGCCAGGAGGATTCATCACTGAGACATGGAGGATGAAGATCATCATCAGGCTGTGGAGACCTAAGGGGGGTGATTATTACCCCAACCTCCATCACCCTGATGCCCCTCCCTATAAACCGATGGCGGCACTCTGTGGGAACGCATGGATTGCACGTAGCTAAGAACGGCCATGATGTCATATAGGTGCACCCCTGGTTATCTTACCGGATTGATGCACAACTCCATTTTTGTTTCATTTTAATGCAGTTTTGGAACAACCACTTTACTACATATGACCTAATAGATAATCCACCATTCAGGGCAAACTCTAACGTTTTGTTCCCATCTGCAGCGGCTGTTCCGTTTTTCTGTTCCATTATAGAATCTGGAAAGGGGAATCCCCTGGCTGAATGGATCCGTCTTGTGACGGAACAACCGCTGCAAAACGGATCTCATTGACTTTAATGGTTTTCGTTCGGCTCTCTTGCATTTTCTTTGAAGCAAAAGTCCTTGATGCAGGATGTTCTTCCGGCGCTTTGTGCCGGATCTGCGACAGAACCTCCGATCTAACGCGTTCTAACAGTATTATGACTGATGGCCGCCTGATATCTGTATGACGGACAGTGCCGTAGACTACATGTGTTCGACAGACGTTTCCTCCCATGGCTGCGTATAAGGGAAAAATTAAAATACAAATTGGCAGGATGTTGGACATCCGACTGATAGTTTTTGGCACGGAGCTGGTACCGGCGGTGCTGCACCTGTTAGAGCGGGTGTTACTATTCATGATTAGACCGCTCACAGGTGCGCAGCGCAGCGGCACGTTCTGCTCTGTAATATCTACAGAAACTACCTGCAGATCAGCTTAACCCTTTACTTGACAGTTTTTAGGCACCATAGGAGTCTATGGGGGTAGGCAAATGTCCGCACAAAATCGTGCACATAACTGCGCGATTTTTTGCTGTGTTAATTGATAACACTGGGAACTAATTAGGCTGCTTATTTGGTTCAAAAACGGGGTGCATGTGTCCAGCGCAGATGTGAATGGGCCCAGCAGCGCAAAAAAATACAGTAAGCAGTGCGGCTATGCTTGCGGTATTACGTGGTTGCTTTCACATCATGCTCTCGCAAGCATCTGTATGCGAACACTTCTGTGCAGGGGCCATAACACTATGCACGGTGTGGGCAGGTGTGTTGTCACAATGGAAGAACCAAGGGAGTGGAAGAACCTGCTTGCCCACATGGCGCGGAGTGTTAAGAAATTTTTCACAAAAAAAATGTCATGACACCCGTGCCTCACCATCCGTTTTTACCTGATCTGGTTCCATGCGTTTTTTTTTTTTACGATTGCCTTGAGCAGTGGAAAAGGATGCAAAATTTCCCATGTTGTTCGTATGAATCAGCCATCACAAAATAGGCGAAAAACGGAACAACTTGTGGAAAAAGAAAATCACTTGAGCCAAACGTGTACAGTGGCACAATAGCTGTGTGTCCTGGCCAGCATTTCAGCACTAGAGCTGTCCACGAAAATCTTCCGGGGTTTAACTGCATGGTCAGTGCAGCAAGCCCTGGAGATTTTCTGGGCGTTCCACTAAAGAGGTTAATATACTGAACCTATAATGGAACAGATGAGCAGAAGTTGATAATACGGATGTGACGCTCTCCATCTACAACATGTTATTTACTTACCTTTTCATATCTTTGCTTTCTGTCTTTTCATAGATTTTGAGCACATCCAAAAATAAACAAATTCTGACCCTGATCTATGTAGTGAGGAATAACAGCAATGCATTAAATGGAACGACAGCCAGCAGCCTGCTCAATGTCCTCTCCGGAGAAGTGGTTGGATATTATCTGGGAGACCCTCCGTCCATTATAGCTGAACGTAAGTAGTAAAGCAGATACTTATACACTCCTCGTTAAGTCAGGGCCGCTAAAAGGGCAGCTGAATGAGAACCATGGAAGTGTTTTATGGTCCTGTAATTCTGAGCCTATGGGAATTCTGGGATTAGCCATTTACTGCCAAGAACCCGTTTTTCAGATTATCCTTGACTCCATTTTAATTCCTTTTGACCGGCACTAGTTGGACCGTGATAGTCCGGGATGACACTGCAAAGTCGCAAGAAAATTGCAGTGATATCGCATTGCTGGTCTGTGCGATATCACTGCGTTGTCTCGCGGCAATACCACGATTTTGTAGCGCTACAAAGTCGCGACACTTTGTAGCACACTTGCAAGGATTTTTTTTGTGGGGGAGGGCTTAAAATAGAAGCCCTACCCGTAAATAAGCCCTAACTGATGAACAATAATTTAAAAAAAAGACTACATCATCTAGAAGCGCTGTCCAGGGCTCTGCTGCATGTTCTTCCTGGGTCCCTGGCACTGTACTTCATCTCTTCTGGCTGGGGATTGAAAAATCCCTGCCTCCTGGAAGCGCTGTCTCTGATTGGCTGACGCTTAGCGAATCAGAGCCAGAGCTCGATGAACCAATCACAGCCATTCATTGAGTGCTGGCTCTGATTAGCTAAGCATCAGTCAATCAGAGACAGCGCTTCCAGGAGGCGGGGATTTTTCCTGCAGCTAGGGCTTAGTTTATGGATTTCCTACTGTCAAAGTTGCATCGCATCGCACAAAAACCGCGTTTTCATGCAATGCGATCCAACAGGGAGGAAGGCTCCATAGGGAAACATGGGCTGCAAAACCTCGCTTGTCGCGTGCATATCACGCAACCAGCGAGGTTTTGGACTAGCAATGTTGCATGCTATAAAGCATCGCAAATATGAAGGAACCCGTAGGAAAGCATGGGCTTCACATAATGTAGCATTGTCACAACGCGAGAAGATTGTGCCACCTTGTCACCCGTGTGAAGGAGGCCTTAAGGTAATAATACCTGCAGTTGTTCTTCTCTGCCGCCCCTCCACTCTGTTGGTTCCAGTCCCCAATTTCAGCCATCCAAGATGACTGTAGCAATTTGCTAACTACCTAATTGTCATTTGGGTAAGCGGTTATCCTAGGGGCTAGTTGAGGGTCTCTCTAGGGTAAGGCCATGCAGGGATCAATGACGCAGCAGATACTTAGTGTTGTGTCGCGGTACGGGCAGGAGACGCAGGAACCAGGGTACGATGTGGGCACCGGCTTACAAAAATATGCATCATTTTTCCTAACCAATGAACTTGGAGAATGAAATAGCAACAGAAGGTTGTCACTTGCAAAAAGTTTGTCAGTTACTACGGAAACGTTAGATAACCCAACTAGGAGCAATAGTTTTAATGTTAAAGGGATGATAGAACAACCTTTCATTATATCAGAAAGCTCTGTAATACACTTTAACCATCGAACAGATGATATTACCACTGAACGTATTGACCAAATAATAAATGATGGTTTACCCCACACAGTCCGAATGACACTTACATATTAACCTTTTCCAATCCACTGTCTGACGTCTTCCTACATTCTGATTGAAGCCTGTGCATCTCTGATGTCAGAAGACGTCCGGCAGGGTATTCTTACTGTATACTGCCAGCCGCTCTGTTGTCGGGGGGCCTCTCCAGCATGTCACATACTGCAGTACTGGCTCTAGCCAGCAGATGGCGCCATTGTATAATGGCAGAAAGAGAAAGACCCTCTAGGAAACCTTGAATCCGAAATTGGATTGGAAAGGGTTAACCCCTGAGTTGTCCACCACTGGCAGATGCACAGTCCTGCAATAACAGTGGCTCATCTCCAGTCACGCTTCTGTAATTTTAGGGTTTGCTCGAGCATGTATATTGTGGCTGGCAGCCTGCCTAGTCCCTTAAGTCTGCTGGTGTGCACAGAAGAATTTTTTAATCGAGGGCCGCCCTCAACTTACAGTTCTCCATGTGAACTTAGTACCACAGAGGGGGAGAGAAGTCACTCAAAGTCCGAAGGAGATGATTACTGCGAAGCGTTGCAGAAGCGGTTCTGTCTTTCTAACAGCCGTAGCTGCTGTCCCTGTGAATATGTAGCCTCGCTTTCTTTGCTCTATCTCTCCTGGCGAGGATTCCTGACAGCACGGTCGTACAGGCAGCGCCAATCCGCAGTCTCAGTTATTTGCCCAGTAGAAAAAAAACCCCAATGATAGCAAATACAGATTAAACACTGATGACATACGGCTACAATGTATTCTGTAACACATTCCGTATTATGGACATGTTACAATATGCCTATGTGAAACGGATCTTAAAGAGGTTCTGCCGGCTCTCTGGACTTTTAGTAAATACTTGTATTCCCCTCCTATAGCTTCTATCCTTAACCCTTTGCAATCCAATTTTGGATTCAGGGTTTCCTAGGGGGCTTTCTCTTTCTGCCATTGTACAATGGCGCCATCTGCTGGCTAGAGCCAGTACTGCGGTATGGGACATGATGGAGAGGCCCCCGACAACAGAGCGGCCGGCAATATACAGTAAGAATACCCTGCTGGACGTCTTCCGACATAGGAGCTGTACAGCCTTTAATCAGAATATCTTCAGACGTCAGACAGTGGATTGGAAAGGGTTAAAGGGATTTTCCAGGGAAATACAGGAGTGGAAACTGCTGTTCCGACCCCTGTGCCAGCGCTTGTAACTGCAGGCACAGCTGTCATTGATTGGGACCTGTGCCTGCAATTACAAGCACCGACCACTATACAGGGGTGGGAACAGCGCTTTTTGCTCTGTTTCCCTGTGTGCTTTGGCGTTGACAGCGGGCCTCTGATCAGCTGAATGCCCGTTTCTTGAGTGGTAGACTCCAGATGATCAACTACTGATCACCTATCCTGAGGATGCATCAATCTGGAAAGCCCCTTTAAAACGCTGTATTGTGCTGTTTCTCTATTACTCCTCCTGCAAATGTATGAATAAATCAACAGCTGGGAGTTACCATCCCACTTGTCAAGTGTCCTGACATAGTCAAAAAAGTGTAACACTTAGCAGAGCTACTCTACATTGACAAGGGGGATGGTAAACCCAGTTTTAAGTTTATTCATACATTTCCAGGAGGAATAACAGAGGAACAGCATAATACAGAGTTTTAAGAGAAGATGCACCAGCCTTGTTATTTCATGGAAAATACAAGTATTTACTAAAACAGACATGTGTGGAGAGCTGGTGGGATCTCATTCATCATCTTCTAGATCAGTGGTCCCCAACCTTTTTGGCACCAGGGACCGGCTTCAAGCGAGACCATTTTTACAAGGCCCGGCAGGGTTGGGCGGGACATGGGCGGGGCTTTGGTTATATGGGACGGGGTTATGAAGGGGGTTGACGTTTAGTGCATACTTATTTAATTATGACATTTAGAATGTCCTGGCAGTACACACATAGGGCAGTATAATATATCCCCCCCAACCTGGCAGCACACACACAGGGCAGCATATAATTTATCTCCCCCCACTGCCTAGCAGCACACACATAGGGCAGCATATAATTTATCTCCCCCCCCCCCCCCGCCTGGCAGCACACACATAGGGCAGCATATAATTTATCTCCCCCCCCCCCCAGCACACACATAGGGCAGCATATAATTTATCTCCCCCCCCGAGCACACACATAGGGCAGCATATAATTTATCTCCCCCCCCCAGCACACACATAGGGCAGCATATAATTTATCCCCCCCCCCCCCAGCACACACATAGGGCAGCATATAATTTATCTCCCCCCCCCCCCAGCACACACATAGGGCGGCATATAATTTATCTCCCCCCCCCCAGTAATAGACAGCCCCCACTCCTCAGTAATGAGCAGCCCCCTCCCAGTAATTACCAGCCCCCCACCAGTAATAACCAATAACCAGCCCCCCCCAGTAATTAGCAACCCCCCTGTAATAGGCAGCCCCCCCAGTAACAAGCAGCCTCCCCCCGGTAATAAGCAGCCCCCCACCCCTGTAATAGGCAGCCCTCCCCCCCAGTAAAAAGCAGACCCCCCAGTAACAGGCAGCCTCCCCCCCCCCAGTAATAGGCAGCCCCCCCACAGTAATAGGAACCCCTCCCCCCAGGAATAGGAATACCCCCCCAGTAATAAGCAGCCCCCCCAGTAACAGGCAGCCCCCCCAGTAATAAGCAGCTACCACCCCTCAGAAATAAACAGCCCCCCCTAGTAATAAGCACCCCCCCAATCCATATACTTACCTCCTCCCTGCTGTCAGCGTCGCTCTCTCTCTGCTTGCCCTGATGTCAGTGTGTAGCCCGGCACGCTTCCTCCCCAAGTCCTCTCCTGTGGAACTAATGAGCAGGGGACTCGGGGAGGAGGATCCTGGTTGCACACTGACATCAGTGTGCGCCGGGATCAGCGTGATTACCAGTGGGGAGCTGCGGCGCCCCCGCTAGTAATCGCTTCAGTGGTGAGCAGCGTCGGCACGCCGTGGGCCGCATAACACGAGGCAGCGGGCCGGATTCGGCCCGCAGGCCTTGAGTTTAGAAAAAAGTTCCCGGCGGTGCCGCGGACCGTTGCTGAACACCTAACGGCCCGGCCTCGGTCCGCGGACCGGTGGTTGGGGACCCCTGTTCTAGATGATTTGTGCGCTGTGATTTAAAGCTACAGACAACTTAATAATGTTTAACGAAATGCTACAACTTTCTCTAACTTTTTGTTTCTGTTTTATTCTTAGCTCTGTATTATCCGAATATTGATATATCCACCTCCACTATGAACTACTGGGTGTACACGGGTAACTATGTATTTTATGGCATCTGTGATGGGATTATGTTCATGACTAGTTTCCTCTTTAACCTCTTTAACACCGATGACAGCGATATCGCCGCAAGAAAATCGTATCTGTGTTCTGTGCGATATCGCTGCGTTTTCTCGTGGCAATATCGCTATTTTGTGACGCTACAAAGTCATGCGACTTTGTAGCGCTCTTTTGCTGGGATTTTCAGGGGGGGGGGGGCTTAAAATATATGTCCTACCCCCCAAAATAAGCCCTCTCTGGATTAAATATATAAAAAATCAATACATTATCTAACAGGCGCTGTCCGCTCTACTACACTTCTTCTCCGCAGGTCCCCGACACTTGTCTGTAGTTTTCAGCCAGTGCTTCCTGATTTGAAGGTTCAAAAACCCCGCCTACAGGAAGTGCTGGCTTTGATTGGTTCTTGAGCGCCGCGGCTCAGCCAATCACTGCAGCACTCAACAAACCAATCACAGCCATCGCATTCAATGGCTGAAACCCCTCACCCGATATGCTCTATATTTGTGTGCATTTGCGCACCAAAGGTCCCCATAGGAGTCTATGGAGGTGCGCAAATGCACACATATCTATGCGCGTGTATGTGCAAAACATTGTCATACCCGCGAACACTGGCACCTAACTGAGCGTTTTTGCTCTTGCCCTCGTCTGAAGCCATGCTAAGACCAGCGTTTGAAATGTTGGTTTTAGTAAATATGCTCCACAGAATACATGGCTGCTTTTTTTTCCAGAAACAGCGCTGCTCCTGTCTATGGGTTGTGTTTGGTATTGCAGCTCAGCTCCATTAAAGTAAATGAGACTAAGCTGCGATACCACATACAGCCTGTGGACTGGAGTGGTGTTGTTTTTGAAAAAAAGCAGCTATGTTTTTCTAGTCTTGGATAAGTCCTTTATATGATCAAACTCTGGCTGCCAATAACGGCCACTAGGGGGGGCTTACTGCATACAGATTTATCATTAAATCGGTTGTGTGAAGATGCATAAATGTAGGGCCCTTAGGTGAACAGCTGATCACCCCAGGTCCTGCTCTCGGCACCTCCAGCAACCACCTGTTTTTGCCAGGAGAACCCATGGCGGTACAAGCATTTCCCCGCAGTGGCCTCTGCAGGGAAAATGAAGCATTTCAGAACAGCCATTCATAAGAGTGGCAGTCCTGTAATAACAGGACAACACAGGGTCAGTGAGAATGGCAGCTGCTCTTTCTGAGTGGTTCTCTCTTCTAGGTCATAAAGGGGGGCTTGAGCGGGGCACCCTGGTTTATGATATTCCTATGCTCTTTGCACAGATCCTTTAAAGTTGCTGTATGCAGTTAGCTCCCTCTAGTGGTGACTGCAGGCAGCCAGAATTTTATCATTTACCTCTATGTCTATATATTGGATTTAAAGGGTATCCCAGTTACAGCATGTTCTGTTCACAGGATGGGTGGAAAACTGATAGATCGGTGAGAGTTGGACTGCTTGAACCCACTGATCCCAAAAACAGGGTCCTCACTTCCACAGTAATGCCATTGAATGGAGTGCAGGTCGCACTTGCACAGCCGCTCAATGGGGCTTATGGAAACAGCCAAGCGCTTTGTACTTGGCTATCTCTGGTGGTCCCATTAAAAACAAATGGAGCTGGCTTACTGCACCCTCCTCACTATGGGGGTGCAGTAAGCCAGCAGTGAGGAGGTCGGGGGATTGTTAGTATCAGTAGGGCTCCCAGCGGTCGGACCCCCCTACCTGGATAGGGGACAGCTTGTCACAACACAAATACGCCTGGTTAAGCTTCGGCATGACCGGCATGAAGTGTTTGACATGCTTTTGTGCATCTTAAACCCCGGTGATACAATAGATTACCTGCTCACTTCACCTGAAACAAAAGTGACAAGGAACAATCGGAGCGTTTGTCTTCTGCGCCTGCCAGCTACATGGCGGTAAGAAATACGTCGCTATAGAAAAGCCCTTCACCTTGGAGTAAACAAATAGCGATCACATGAAACACCTCGGCCCCGTCCTGCAAACATTCCTTCCTCGACTCAAGAGTCTCTCCAGTCTTGCAAGAGGAAACATATTTCAAAACTACCTAGAACAATGTCAGCGCCGCGATTACGTTCCGTTGTCTTGGCAACCGTATCATGACTAATGGCTGACAAGAGGTTAACGCGTACCTGTAAACAGTGGATACACTAATATTGTTTTTGCACAACTGACTCAGCCCTATGGGGGTTGTTTTTGTGTGACTAGTTGGGTTTCTGCATTGCACTATTTTGGGGGTACCTGGATACAAAGATGTAGCAAGTTTAGGGACCTTTATTAGGGCCATGGCAACGCATTGGCACCATGGTATTGTATCCAGGGGGAACCGATGGAGAGCTCCCTCCCACTGCCAAACCAGTGCTGGGCAATAAAAAAAATCGAAATTTGCCAAAAGATAGGGCATGCCACGCTTCTTTTTTCTCGCAACGTAGCATAAGTGAAAGCACTGCAAATGTGAAGGAAACCGGGTTTCATAATTCTGCATTTTCATTCGCTCTCGCGTCACTGGAAAAACGTGCGATTTTCTCACCCTTGTGAAACCAGCCTAATTGGGACTCAGATAACAATGTTATTAGCCATCACTCTAGGAATCCAGATAATTCCAAAGGGTTCATTTATTTTTTAAGCCAACTGTATGTTCGGTTTGGCTGTATAGTACAACTGACTCTAACCCCCTAATGAAGCCGAAGTGGCTCCTGTGTCTTCAGCATCTCATGTACTAATGCGCCATATGTTTCCGGCATGGAGTCGGAGGGATCTACAAAGGTCCATCACCCAACAGTCAGTCCTTAAGGCGATGTTCACACGGGGCGGATTTGCCGTCAGAAGCCAAATGATACTGTGCCTGTGACTACAAGCACATCATGTGATCTGTCACTAGTGCCATGACGTCACGCCGGACCCACGTCCGGAACAAGTTGGCACCTGGAGTGCTGTGATGGTCTTGTCGGACGTCCCTCAAATCTCTGGATTTTCTTATTCTTATGTAGATTCCCACCGAGATTGATCCACAGAAAACTTATCATGTCACTTTATGCTGCACTTCGGGGTCACAAGTCTAATTTCCATACAGGGAAGCCCCAATTATGAAAGGGCCGGGGTCATTAATAAAGTGGGCGCTTAGTGTATAATATATACTATATATATGAAAGTTATTGAATGTCGACAAACCTGCTTCTCCTTTCCCCAGTGATACAAGGCGTTGATAGCCAGTCGTTGGGACCCAACAACCAAAGCTTTTCCCAACAGATGGAAGAGAGATTGGCCAAACTTTTTCAGATCTCCAGTCAACAGTCAAGAAGATTTAGAAGAGCAACCAATATAGGAAGCTACACGGTTCAGGTGGGCAAAACTGTTCATTGCGCCAATCAACCACCCAAGTGTTTTTGGTCATTGTATTGGATAAGAATGGTGCTGTCATGAATCTTGACTCCACCATTATGAATTCAGGACATTCGCAGTAAATTCGGTTTTATGTGTCACTCTTTATATGACTTTGTCTTGTTTTACAGATGGTGAAGATGCAACGTTTGGATGGTCCTAATAACCTGGCTGAGCTGACTTACTATGCTTTGAGAGACGGGCAGCCAATACTGGGCACAGTAGCTGCCAAACAACTGAGTACTATCGACCCTCAGACCATGGCGCTGACCCTTGGACATATTGTTAGAGTACAAGCGAACTGTAAGCATGTTTCATTTTCTAAAATGACTTTTAGGTCCAGTTGGATGACACCAAGTGTTGATCGAACCAAAACAGTCAATCCCTGTGTCAGGTGAAACGTTGCTATAAGTTCGCCAAACTGAACCTTGGGAGGTTCATCTCAGCCCGAACTCACTAAAACCTTGGGCGGTTCATCTCGGCCCGAACTCACTAAAACCTTGGCGGTTCATCTCGGCCCGAACTCACTAAAACCTTGGGCGGTTCATCTCGGCCCGAACTCACTAAAACCTTGGGCGGTTCATCTCGGCTCGAACTCACTAAAACCTTGGGCGCTTCATCTCGGCCCGAACTCACTAAAACCTTAGGCGGTTCATCTCGGCCCGAACTCACTAAAACCTTGGGAGGTTCATCTCGGCCCGAACTCACTAAAACCTTGGGCAGTTCATCTCGGCCCGAACTCACTAAAACCTTGGGCGCTTCATCTTGGCCCGAACTCACTAAAACCTTGGGCGGTTCATCTTGGCCCGAACTCACTAAAACCTTGGGCGGTTCATCTCGGCCCGAACTCACTAAAACCTTGGGCGGTTCATCTCGGGCCTCCTTCTCCTTTCCTCTCTATTGTTATATACAAGTTTTAGGGGTATTGGTAAATTTCTGCTTTGGTTTGAACTAATTCGGACTAAACCAAACTTTTTGCCAAAATTTGGCAAACTGAAAAGTTTGCTCATCACTAGACTCTAACATATGGATTGGCATGAAGTATTCATATAGACATAGTAGTCTGTTGTTTTGGTTTAATCCCTAAATTCCTTTAATCTAGAATCAATAGAAATTTAAAGGGATGGTCCAGGGTTAGTAAAACATGGCTGCTTTCTTCCAAACGCAGCGCCGCCTTTGTCCATGGGTTGTATGTGGTATTGCAGCTCAGCTCCATTGAAGTAGAAAGCAGCCATGTTTTTCTAACTCTGGACAACCCCTTTAAGGCTATGTTCTCACATAGTTGATTTTCCAGTGTGAGTTTTGGTGTGGATTGGCATTAAAATATGTAACACATAAATTGTGATGTTGATTTTTGGTACGGATTTTAATGCGCACCTGCGTAATCGCACATTACACTGCGCAATTTTGCAAGTAAAAGACCACATGTGAAACTAATTAGTTTTTAATAGCCTTTTTAATCATGGGAGAGGTGTGTCCCGCACCCATATGAATTGTCCCCGTCACGGCAAAAAGTACAGTAAAATGCACAAAAGCGCGACATTCACACGTTTTTGCACATATGCCTGTGGGGGGCTGCCTTAAGGGCTTAAGCAGACAAGCATTCTGCGCACGTTTTTGCACGAGTGAAACCAGGTCCGCAATGTGTGATGTAGCGAAGCCATTCGCCAAATCTGTGCGTATGAACTATGGCGCGGATTTCCATAGCATTCAATAGAATAATGTGATTTTGCCTTAAATTTGGGCGTGGAATGTGTGCTAAAATCCGCTGTGAAATTCTGCCTTGTGAATGGGGCCCAGTATGCTGTGGATCTGCTACATGCGAACATACTGTGGAAGTGTTTGATGATGAAGACGTAAAGAAATAGATTTCAACCCTTTCCAATCCACTGTCTGACGACATTCTGATTGAAAGCTGCACAGTTCCGATGTCGGAAGACGTCCGGCAGGGTATTCTTACTGTATATTACTGGCCGCTCTGTTGTCGGGGGCCTCTTCAGCATGTCCCATACCGCAGTACTGGCTCTAGCCAGCAGATGGCGCCATTGTATAATGGCAAAAAGAGAAAGCCCCCTAGGAAACCCTGAATCCAAAATTAGATTGCAAAGAGTTAATGTTTGTTATTAGGGCTTATTCACACATCCATATATTTTGCCCATGTACAGTCCATGTTTGCAATGGGGCTACACACGGATATTACACGGACCCATTGACCTTCATGGCGCTTTCGAGATATGCATGTTTTTTACTTAGACCTGCGGTATGTGCAAAAAAAAAAATCATAGCATGGCTCATTTTCATCGTCTGTATCACAGACAAGAATAGGACATGTAATGTCCCGTGGGGCTTTGACAACACACAGGAATCTTGGGTGCAACTTGCATACACCTATGTAAATGAGCCCTTCCTAAAGAGTCTCTAAAAAACACAGAAACCATCAAAAGTAGCATTTTGAAATGAATGAATTAAATTTTTTTTTTAATTATCTTCTTTTATTTTGCTATATCCATTTAAATACTCTGTTAGGAAATTCTGAGGACGGCTCTTCTCCTTCCAGCCAGAACGCGGTTACAAAGAGTGTCTCTCACTCTGGAGGACCAAGCTTGTTAATGCATTAGCGGGCAGTGCATTGGTTTTTAATGGGTGTTGTGTAATACTTGAATTCTCCTGTGGTGGTGCTGCAGGGGAATTAAACAGTTATTGCAGAGTTTCCACCCAGGGAGTTCCAGCAGCAGGATATCATGTGATCAGCTTAACATTTAGGACCCCCTTTTTTTTAAAGTGATTATGGGGGAAAATGTATCAAATCTAGTAAAAGGGAGAAGTTAAGGAGTTTTCCGGAGCGACCAATTGGACTGCTGCTTTTTTTTTCTCATAAGCCCCCTCTATATATGTAGATTGGGTGAGGTTACTTTAAAGAGTCCTTCTATGTTCCAAGACCGCTAATTGTGAGTGTGCTCTTCTCTTCCATCACTTAGCTGTTGTGCAAAAGCCACCCAACAATCTTTGGATAATTGCGGCGGTTTTGGCTCCGATAGCCGTCGTCACGGTCATCATTATAATCATCACTGCTGTCCTCTGCCGAAAGAACAAAAGCGACTTCAAGTCAGACAACATCAGCAACCTTCCTCCCAGAACCAAGGTGAGTTGTCTTCCCTTCTTGGATTGTTTTGCTTTAATAATCATTTCTATTTGGCTTCCAGACATAATCGTTCCATCAAAAAGGGCCCTAAGGTGGATGCCTAAGCAATTTGGTTCCACCCTATTAAGTTTACCTGGTTTTCTGACTCTTGCTTATTCCAGACTATCCTACTTTTTAATGCTTGACCTCGGCTACGTTTATTGGAGTACTCTCTCGGCCAGCTGCCTGCCCTTAGGTACTGCGCCTTGGTCTTGTGTAGCGTCAGCTGCCATATAACTGAGCTACTTCTGCAAATAATGGCTTGGAACCCTGCAAAAAGGTAAAGTCCCCTGGTGCAGGCACAGAGTCATGACTGAACCGTATGTTTCTTGGCAGACTGTTTTTGCGGGGTGGTTTGCCATTGCCTTCTCCAGTCATCTTTTACCCCCCAGCAAGCTGGGTACTCATTTTACCGACCTCGGAAGGATGGAAGGCTGAGTCGACCTTGAGCCAGCTACCTGAACCACGTGGGGATGGAACCCACAACCTTTAGGTCATGAGGGATAGCTTAGGACTGCATTTTGGCTGCCTTGACACAATGCGCCACACGAGCAAAGACCAAATCCAAATAGGTGGGGTAAGGTTCCCCAGATGTTACCTTCGGATGTAGCCTAAAGCCAAATCAGCGTATGGCAATGTGGATCCACAATGATACAATGATAATAGCAAAGCTTACGATGCAATTAATAGTGGACTTGTACATGTTCTGTATGGGTGGTGGGTGGGCCTTCAGAATTATTGCCTCTTGTGTGCCCAAGTGGTCCCAGCTTGGCACAGTTGGGTGTAAATATTGCTTACATGTATATTAACTCTTTTGTTACTTGTTTAGTTGTATGAAGTGTTGGCCAGTTCTGTGCCAATACAATGGATGTAAAGTGCATCATGAAGGTGTACCGATACCCTCCAGGGTCAGCCATCTGTTGTGTGATTATGTTTTGGTTACTTCATTACGCACTGTGACTGTTCTGAGCCGTAACATTATGTTTGTGGTATTGATTTCAAGATTATATTACAACATCCAGCAATTCATTTTCATAATGCATTCAGGGATCTTTGATTTGGCAGAGCACAACGCTTCTTTCTCCTTACGGTAATTTTTTTACCGTCTCTTCTTTACAGATCTGCGGAGATTATTAGTGGGATGTAAATTGATAGACAGAATGTTATTGTTGGTTTATTAAATATCACTGCCAAAATAGCTTGATTTTTTTCCAAGTGTAGTCTCCTGAAAGCACAGAGTCATACAGGTATAGAATTTGATTTAATCTATTTTATTTTAAAAAATTCTTCCTTTTTTTTGAAGGGATTGTCTTTTTCTCAAATATCCTATTATGGAACCCTCCTTTGGGTTCATAGAGGAGGTTCCACTATTCAGTGGTCCAATTATTAGCAGGTTTGGTGGAAACCCTTGGGCCATCTACATTGAAGTCGGTGGGTGTTATGCAGATCGCCCTTGTTAAAAGAGAGAATCATAGAATCGTAGAGTTGGAAGGAACCTCCAGGGTCATCTGCTCCAACCCCCTGCTCAGTGCAGGATCACTAAATCATCACAGACAGATATTTGTCCAATCTCTGTTTGAAGAATTCCATTGAAGGAGAAGTCACCACCTTCCGTGGCAACCTGTTCCACTCATTGATCACCCTCACTGTCTAATATCTAATCTGTGTCTCCTCCCTTTCCGTTTCATCCCATTGCTTCTAGTCTTTCCTCGTGCAGATGAGAATAGGGCTGATCCCTCTGCACTGTGACAGCCCTTCAGATATTTGTAGACCACTATTAAGTCTCCTCTCAGCCTTCTTTTTTGCCATCTAAACATACCCAGATCTTTTAACCATTCCTCATAGGACAGGATTTGCAGACCGCTCACCATCCTGGTAGCTCTTCTCTGAACTTGTTCCAGTTTGTCAATATATATAGTGAGTTTTAATGTTGTCTATGAAGCCTTGATACACTGGGAGCCTTCACTAAGCTCTGGGCGCCTACTATGACTGCCCATTGGTACCCCAAGATGACATTAGGGGGTTGGGAAGTGGCGCTAGAGAGAGTGGTCAACTTTGACCGTGGTATCTAAAAAGTTAACCGCCGTGATCAGAGCTAGCTCCAATCTCAGCAGATGCCCGGGGCAGTAGGCTGTGAAAAACAGCTGCTAGTTACCGGGCACTCTGATCCCGAAGCCCACTCCATACATCTTTCACTACCAGACATTGAAAATGTATACATTGTGAGTGTAAACTGGTTAATTAAAAAAATACTGGTCCCCATAGTAAATGTTTTCAAAGAACCCTCTACTTTTACATTTTGGGGCCCATTTAAATTTTTGTTTCAGGCATTTCCCCCTCAATGATGGTCCCTAGAATCATAGGCACCTACTATCTGGCCCACAGATTCCAGTGGAACCTTCAATCTCGGAAACCATAAAGTGCTTCAAAGCTCCAGTAGAAGAAGGTTTGGCTGATTTTGGAGTCAAGCACTTACTACTGAGGTCCTGGATCTATATACACTAAATGGCCACTTTATTAGAGACCCTGGCCCTCTCATGATTGGAGCTTCCGTGTATGGAAATTATAGACCCGTGACCCCGAAGTGCAGCATAAAATCAAGTGATAAGTTTTTCATGGTTCCATTTCAGTGTGAATCCATATTAGAATGAGAAGATCCAGTGATTTGAGCGATTTCCAACAAAGCCTGGTCATCGGTACTAAACTAGCCGGTGCCAGGATATCACTGCTGACCTTGTGGGGTTTTCTCGCTCAGCAGTGTGGAGCTCAAACCAAGAAAAAGCATCCAGCAAAAGGAGACCCTGTGGACATAACAACTCGTTGATGAAAGGGGTCAAAGGCGGATGTCAGGAATTGTTCTGGCCAACATGTCAAGCAAATCGCACCTGCATACAACGCTGGTGCCCCAACTACAGATTGGCTATAAAAGCAGATGACAAGTTACAGTGCCATTGCTGCCTAAGAGAAACAGAAAGATACGACTCTAGTGGACAAAAGAGCACAAAAATTGGATTACAAACCAGTGGAACAATATCACCTAGTTAGATGAATCCAGATTTCTGTTGCACCATGCTGATGGGAGGTCAGAATTTGGCACAGGCAGTATGACTCGAGGAACCCTTCCTGTTAGCTGTTCAGAGCATGTCAGCACCTCCATCCTTAATTGTAGGAAGCATCCAGTCCTTATGGGTCAATATTCCTGATTTCAACACCTAGTGGAATCTATAACATGAGGAACTGCAGCAGTTCTGAAGCTCAAAAGAGGCCCAACGCGGAGGTCTCAAATAAAGTGGCCATTCATTGTATATGGATGGAAAGCATCTAAGAGCGTCTATAGTTCTGGAGGTTATGACATAATATGTATTACACAGACAGCCCAATGATTTCAGTTGGAACTGTGCAATGTCTTGCTCCCCCTGTGGTGGCGCTGTGGGGGAATGGAACGCTTTCTGTTGTATTCCTACATTGATCACAGCTGATGACCGCTGGACCTTCCTAACAAAATAAATATGTGTAGACCTTAGTACTAACGTCTATTGGTACTTTGGTTTCTCTTAGTTGATAGTGAAAACCTCCATTGTAAATTGGCCAATTTATATCCAACCTTACCAAGGTGGACATGGAGGTGAGTGGGCCCCAGAGCAAAATTGATCCTTGTTTTGGCCCTCTTTTGGTGGTGGTTCCTGGGTCTCCATGCCACCCTCATAATAGGGCAGTCTGGTGTTTGTTGATCCTCTCGCCCATCTTTTAAAGATCAAAGGGGACTTGTAACCCTCAAACTTCATACCCTTTCCCTTATTTGATCATTTAGCCCTATAGAGTCCCTATAGGGATGGAGGGTTGTGCAGGTTCACATTTCCCTTGGAGAAGGAGGGTAGGACAGCCTGATTTGAGCCCCCTTCCTCTATGGGTCCTACAGCAGCCACCTTAGCTCTCTCTATGGTATGTCCACCCTTGAACCCCACGGGTACCCTCCTTGCACTTCACCTAAGACACTTCCATATTTACAATATTCAACGTAGCCTTTGGAAAGCCGTACTATCTAACTGACAGCCTGGAGTGCATCCATTTGTTCAGACTGTCAGACAGGAGGAATCTTTGTATGATTAAATGTCTAATCCTATTAGCAGATGGCTGGGTGCGGACTACTAGAAGGCGGTGACAGCTCTAGTTGGCTTCCCCCTCCCAGCCAACAGCAGAGGCTGTCTATATAAATCTTAGGATGGTGCAACTGCCCACATATGGTTGATATTCAGATGTAGCTCACCCCTTGTGTTAATGGGGTTCCACCCATTAATATCTGTATCCCATGGGAAATTATAACGATGTCATCAAGGTGAATTGTGTATGGAGTTCAGAAATGTCACATTTCCTTTTACAGCCCGTTCAAGGTTTTGATTACGCCAAGCAGCATCTTGGACAGCAAGGAGGAGACGAGGAAATGCTCCCTGTAACCCAAGAGACCGTGGTGCCATCTCTCAACTTGTCCCAAGAAAGAGACAGTACGAAGGACGGCAGTACGGAGAAGATGCTCAAGTCATCAGATAACAGAAAGAGGTGCGACCTCAAACATCACTATGTAGTATTTAACCATGTATGGTTTGTATGGTGAGGAGGATTTGCACTAGTTTCTTGAGTTGCCCTTTCAGTTGTTAAATATTTAATTTTTGGGTGACAAACCAAAATGGCGACCGGCCCCATAAGAGTTTTCAACCAGACTGCAGAATAGCAGGTCTACCTAGTCATACAGTCATACCTATCCCAATCTCATATCACTGCCATTCAGGACCCCTGTGCATCTCCAAGAGCAACTTTATTGGTCCCAAAACAGCATACAAAAGGTGCAAAGTTGCACTTTTTGAGGAGCTGAAACTTTCCACTTTTTGTACTCTGTTTTGGGACTAAGTTTCCATTGGAGATGTGGACATCGTTTCTATTCTTTTTGGATTTTTGACACTCGGGTGGATCAACCCAGTTTGAGATAGTCGGCATGGTAGAACCTGAATGGGAGCTTTGGTGCTGTTTCCATTCAGTTGTTTTAGATATTGTAACTGTGTCCATCTTGGTTGTCACCTAGCTTTCCTAGAAAGGGAAATGGCAATAGCTTACATGAGAATATGGCCCATATGCCGTGGCCGGAGGTGTGAAAACAGCCAAAACTGTCTGTTCTACATTGTTTAAATAACTCCTGTTCACTTCGCTAGGCATTGTGGAAATAGCGTAAAATAGTCAGTTCGGCTGTTTCCATAACCCCGGCCACCGATGACTGTAGAGGTGAGCCAGCACGGAGTTGGGGGACCTCTGTTCTGGTGTTAGATGCAGATACCGGTGGTTGGACCGGCCTTAATCAGACAATTCTGTCTTATCCTTTGGATATGTCATGAGTATATGAGATGGGAATACCCCTTTAAAGCGATCTTCTGGCTTTAGGAAAAAATTCTGTCCTGGGACCGGAGGGGACGGGATGTATATTGCCTGCAGCTGTTCTTCCCTGCCGTCCTTTTACTTCACTAGTTGGTGCTAAAAAACACCAGCCAAGGTAAAGGGGGGGGGGGGGTGATTTGAAGTGAGGTTGGCGCAAGGCTTGTCACAAGCTATGGTTTCACCTCCGTTATTTTAGTGGCTGCAACTAGTGATTGTGTTTCCCTCAGTGTCCCCAATAGTAACAGTTCCCCCAGTAGTAATAGTGCCTCCAGAATTGGCCCTAATAATAACAGTGCCGCAGTAGTGGCCCCTAATAGTAACAGTGCCGCAGTAGTAGTATTGCCCTCAGAAGTGGCCCCAATAGTAACTGTGCTTCCAGTATTAATAGTGTCCCCAGTAGTGAAAGTTCCCCCAGCAGTAATAGAGCCCCACTAGTAACAGTGTCCACAGTAGTGGCCACAATAATAACAGTGCCCTAGTAGTGGCCCCAGTAGTAATAGTGCCTGCAGGATTAATAGTGCCCACAGAAGTAGTCCCAATAGTTAATATAGCCCCAATAGTGGCCCCAGTAGTAGCAGTGCCTCCAATATTAATAGTGTCCCCAGTAGTAGTAGTGCCCCAGTAGTGGCCTCAATAGTAACAGTGCCTGCAGGTATAATAGTGGCCCCAATAGTAACAGTAGCTCCAATAGTGGCCCCAGTATTAACAGTGCCTCCAGTATTAATAGTGTCCCCAGCAGTAACAGTGCCCCCAATAGTAGTAATTCCCCAGTAGTGGCCCCAATAGTAACAGTGCTTGCAGTAGTAATAGTGCCCCCAGTAGTGGCCCCCACTAGTAATAGGGCCCAATACTTGTGCCCTACCCACCCTGAACCAGCTTTTGTTTACTACAGCAGTGGCCAGACGGGAACTAGACGGGTTGAATGACATTAATATGGTCGGTAAATATAAATACCGGTACCGGACTATGAACTTGGTTACCGGATGGGCCGGTAAGTGCCTGATCCCCACAGCACATTGGTAGTATTAGACTACCAACGCACTATACCTGGTCTCTGATTGAGCAGAATTACTCATGTGCTCAGCAATGGCCAATCAGAGAGCAGTGCACAGGGGGCATTAGGTAGTTAACAAATTGCAGCCATCTTGGATGGTGCCCAAATGGTGCCCAGAAGCAATGCACTAGAGGGGCAGCAGTGAAAAACCAATGCAGGTTATATACCCCCCTGGGACAGACCCAAATGTGGAGGGTCGCTTTAATGGCGCACCAAGCACAAGTACATTTACATAAAACATGTGGATGTAGCAGAGCTGAATTTGTCATTTTTCACACTTTCTACATTACAATACCACAAATAAACACATTGGCGCATGTTTATTAAGCCTAACGATTCATGTGCCGTCGCAAAAAAAAAGGATTATTGGAATGAATTGCACGCCTCTTAATAAATTTGGCGCCCTTTGGAAAGTCCTAAAGTCAAAAAACAGAATCCGCAACTGCTATAAGCCGGTATAGACTTGCACCAAAGCTGTAGACCCCGCCCCCTTCCAGTAAACCTCGCTTTTCAAAACTGGGTTTCAAAAAAGGTCGCAAACGTTTTGCGCAGAAATGCATGCTCCATTATTCTCGACTATTTTCGCCTCTGTTTCCACCAAAACCCGATTATTAAATGTCACCCGGGGCGATACCAATGACAAACCCATCGCAGTAATGTTGACAAACTCAGCTCTGCTGCATCCACGAAAGGGAAAATCCGACAATAGGAAACACACAATGGGATCGCAGAAAGCCCCCACTTCTCCCCAAAGCTCTTGACATTTTCATTATGTGAGTTGCAGAAATGATGCCTAACACTTGTCTCTGTTGCCATGGTAACCTGTAGCCGGTCGCCTTGTGAAAATGGTTCCGTCATCAGCAACGAATCAGAGGACGCCAGTTCAGACAGGAGCACGCCGCAGAAAGTAATGGCTCAGCACAGAGCGACAAAGGACGAGGCGTGCAAGCGGAATGGTGAGGAGGGCGCCCCGCAGCCGGCGCCGTATATCATACGTGCCCCAATCACTGCGCCGCGGAGCGATATTACACTATCGTTATATTATTACGCTTCCAACACCCCCGTCCGAATGATCCCAGCCAATCAGAAGGATTTTTTTTTTCTCTTCAGCAGTTTTCTGTATCTGCCGCAGAAGGTTCCCCGCGTTCCTTTGTCTTGCAGGAGGCGGTGCAGCAGTAATTACATGTTCCCCTCTGCTGCATTCGCTGGAGTTAGAGAGTCAATAAAAATTTATGCAGCGCAATTCTGGATAGGGCCGTTAAATTTAATGGGATCTTTTCTGGAACTAATTTAAAGGGATTGTCTGGGATGAGAAAAACACGAGGCCACAGTCATCTACGGACAGAATTTGGGGCTTTTTCTGGCATATTTCACTCTGTAAAAATGTATACTGTGATGTCACTCCTTGTCACAGACATGTCCGCCCCTGGAAGGAGTTGTTGGAAGGGGATGAAACTTTCTAGGTGAGATTGTAACGTTAATATAAGTAACGTGCGGATGAAAAAAACGCGTTGCGAGGCGCACAGATCTCGCACGAGTATGAAAGCCATTCTTTTGAATGGGGTCATGTACATGAGCGACTTTTTCCCGTATTGCGGTGCGGAAAAAATTGTGGCATGTCCTACTTTTGGGCGTTCCCTTGGAACGCATCGCTCATTGTTTTCAACGCGGCCGGCAAAGCATCGCACGATGCAAGGTTTCCCATTGAAAACAAGGGAGAGGCGGTACAAGTGTGACAATGTTGTGGGGGCTTCCTGTGGCCCCCTTGTGTGTGCGGACAGGCATTATCCTGCTGGAAGCCTCCATGAGAGGAACACATGTGGCTGCAGGATGTCCTGAACATATCGCTGAGCTGTCATTGTCCCTCGTAACACTATTAGGGGTGACTGACTGTAATATGTGATGGCCCCCCAGATCATCACACCAGCAGGGGACAGTGTTCTGCTCCACAGCAAAGGCAGGAATGAGGTGCTCACCTTGAGGTCCCCAGACACGAACACGGCCATCGTCAGCGTCCAAACTAAACTTGGATGCATCGCCTTGTCCCACTCCGTAGCGTCCAGTTTCATCTTTCACGACTCCATTGTAAACGGAGGCGATGGTGCGTGTCAGAGGCCTTACATGTAATGGCGACTGTGAGATCAAATGTCCTTCGGTCAAGTGTCTGAAAATTGTTCTGACACACGCAGGGATGTAACAATAGAGGCATCTGTCTCTGGATAACAGTTGTTTACGGGTGGACTGTTGGGGGGGTCCTGAGCTTGGTGACCTTGTGTGCCCCCATCCACTGGTCCCAACACCTCCTAACAGTCTGGTCAGACGCTGCTCTCTACTGGTGGTCTGTCGGGGGTCCTGGGCCCAGTCACCTTGTGTGCCCTCACACATCCACTGGTCCCAACACCTCCTAACAGTCTGGTCAGACGCTCCTCTCTACTGGTGGTCTCTAGGGGGCGTCCTGAGCCCGGTCACCTTGTGTGCCCTCACACATCCACTGGTCCCAACACCTAACAGTCTGGTCAAACGCTCCTCTCTCCTGGTGGTCTGTTTGCCGTGTGTGCCCTCACACATCCCCTGGTCCCACCACCCCCTAACATTCTGGTCAGATGCTCCTCACTACTGGCGGTCTGTCGGGGGGTCCTGAGCCCAACTGCCTTGTGTGCCCTCACATATCCACTGGTCCCAACCCCCCTGTAACAGTCTGGACAGATGCTTCTCTCTACTGGTGGTCTGTAGGAGGCGTCCTGAGCCCAGTCACCTTGTGTGCCCTTACACATCCACCTATCCCAACATCCCCTAACAGTCTGGTCAGATGCTCCCCTCTACTGGTGGTCTGTCAGGGGGTCCTGAGCCCGGTCACCTTGTGGGTCCTCACACATCAACCGATCCCAACACCCTCTAACAGTCTGCTCAGACGCTCCTCTCTACTGGTGATCTGTAGGAGGCGTCCTGCACCCAGTCACCTTGTGTGCCCTCACACTTCCACCGGTCCCAACACCGCCTAACAGTCTGGTCAGACACACCTCTCTACTGGTGGTCTGTCGGGGGTCCTGAGTCTGGTCACCTTGTGTGTCCTCACACATCCACCGGTCCCAACACCCCCTAACAGTCTAGTCAGATGATCCTCTCTACTGGTGGTCGTCGGGGGTCCTGAGCCCGGTCACCTTAGGTCCCCCCTCACACATCTACTGGTCCCAACACCTAACAGTCCGGTCAGACGCTCCTCTCTACCGGTGGTCTGTTGGGGGCGTCCTGAGCCCGGCCGCCTTGTGTGCCCTCACACATCCCCTGGTCCCAACACCCCCTAACAGTCTTGACAGACGCTTCTCTCTACTGGTGGTCTGTCGTGGGGTCCTGAGCCTGAGGCCAGTCATCTTGTGTGCCCTCACACATCCACTGGTCCAAACACCTCCTAACAGTCTGGTCAGATGCTCCTCCCTACTGGTGGTCTCAGCCAATCAATGTAGCATTTGATAAACCAATCACTGCCATCGCATTGGTTCATCGAGCACTGCATTGATTGGTTGAGCAGCACTTGAGAACCAATCAGAGCCATCGCTTCCTGATGGTGGAATTTATGAAACCCGTAACCAGGAAGTGATTTTCTGTGGTAGGCTGAAGACTGCAGGAGGTACGGCGGAGCTCCAGACAGCAGCAGGAGGACCCGGACCAAAGCTGCTAGGTAAGTATCCCTTTTTTTAATGCAATACAGCTAGGGCTTATTTTCAAGATAAGGCTTATATTTCAAGCCTCTCCGAAAATCCCCCAAACCCAGAGTAGGGCTTATTTTCAGGGTATGTCTTATTTTCCAGAAAACAGGGTAGTACCTGGTGGCCTGTAGTCAGCACAGTGCTGCTGATCAGGTGATGCAGAATTGTGGAAGCATTTCTGCAACGTGTAAATGTACCCTTTCATAAGACTGTGGTGACGGGCTACTTTTCTGTGTCCCACCCTGTATTTATGACATGTCACTTTTTCGAATGTCACAAAATTTGTTGCAATCTTGCTCCAGTTAGTGGGCGGCATATAAAGCGAACTTCACATTTCTAGTTGTATTTGAAGACGCAACAAATTTATCAACATCCTAAGACATTTTAATAAATTTGTTTAATAAATAGCCTCCAGCAATACTGACATTAAAAAGCCCCTCGTAATTAATTCCCGGCATGGCTTCTTTCTTCCAGAAACAGCGCCGCACCTGTCTGTGGGTCGTGTCTGGCATTGCAGTACAGCTTCATTTACATTAATGGGACTGAGCTGCAATACCGCACACAGCCTGTGCGCAGGTGTGGCGCTACTTTGTAAATCAAATAACATGTTTTTCTTATCTTGGATAAACCTTTATCTAGTTTCATTCAAGGGTACTACAAAGTATTGTATTACAGATAAGCATGATTGGGAAGGGGAAGCCAACAGTTTCCTATATTAGAAGCTGTTCAGATCACATACTGATGTTTCTAAAGCTTGAATGCAAATAATGATAAATTAATTCTTGCCCTCTTAAGACTGTGCGGCCCGTAGACCTAGTAGGACAATGCTATGAAAAGATTTTTTTTTCCAGAAATGATGCCACTCCCCTCTACGGGCTGTACGAGGTATTGCAGTCTAGTCATATTACAGTTAAAGGGGTTGTCCAACTTTAAAACATTTTTTTAAACAGCTGCATATCTTTAAAAATAACAAAAGAAATGATACTCATCTCTCTTCTTACCCCAGAAGGGGACAGCGGAAGTCAGAGTCTGCAGCTGCCCATTCCAGGCATCAGCACTCATATCCTCGGCAGCATGATGTCAGGAGTCCAAGCTGCAGGGGTTACCTGACTTCTGCTGACCGAGATTGCCGCTGGTGCCGGTACATTGTATCCCTGGGAAGTAGAAAGGTGAGTATAGTTCCTTTTGTTATTTTGAAGCATAGCCAGCTGTTTTAATTTTTCTTTAAAGTCAGATAACCCCTTTAAACGTGTACAGTGGCACAATAACTGTTTGCCCTGGCCAGCATTTCAGCACTAGAGCTGTCCACGGAAATCTTTCAGGGTTTAACTGCATGGTCAGTGCGGCAAGCCCCGGAGATTTTCCGGGTGTGCTACTAAAGGGGTTAATAGAGATGAGCTGCCATGCCAGACATAGCCCATGGAGAAAAATGGCGCTGTTTCTGGCGAAAAAAAAAGAACTTTTTTTAACTAATCTCATAAACCACTTCTAGGGGCCTTTGGCACAGGGTGCACTGCAAGACTGCCACTGTTAAAGTTCGGACCAAAAGCCGCACAGCTGCATGCGGATTTCGATGCAGAGTTGCCTGCAGAATTGACCTTTTCCAATCCACTGTCTGACGTCTAAAGACATTCTGATTGAAGGCTGTACAGCTCTGATGTCTGAAGACGTCCGGAAGGGTATTCTTACTGTATATTACTGGCCACTCTGTAGTCAAGGACTTCTCCAGCATGTCCAACGCCGCAGTATTGGCTCTAGCCAGCAGATGGCACCATTGTGTAATGGCAGAAAGCGAAAACCCCCTAGGAAACCCTGAATTCAAAATTGGATTGCAAAGGGCTAGGCCATTTTTAATTCCACATCAAAGTTGGCACGCCTCCATGTGGATTTTGGTGCAAAATTTTCTGCGTATTGTGGTGCATCCTGTGGCCCAATTCTGTCCATGTAAAAGGTCCCTTAAAAGCACCACAAAGTTCCAACAGCCGATCCTGCGGAACGAGAAGCTACACTTAACTGGTGCAGATCTCCCACAGATTTGATGAGAAGGTTGAAAGGATTGCATGCGGATTCTGTATCAAGTGTGCTGCAAAAATCCATGATGCGAGGCGGGTATAAAAATGCCTTACATCCACGGGGACATCTTAAGTTGGTGAGCACGGTATCGGGTCGTCAATCAGGGCCCGATATCACACTCGCTCGTGTAAAGTTAGCCTTACGGTATATTAGTCACAGGAGAACTGCTACTTTTAATACATATGGTTTCCAAGAACCGGAAGCTCCAGATCTTGGTGCTGATATTGGCTCTGATGTGGAGGAAGAGATCAATGGCAACCAATCAGATTCCACCTTTTTTTTTTCTTTTGGCGATATTAAACATGAAGGAAGTTATCAAATTCTTTGCTATCGGCAATTTTGACTCTCTGATAATAGTTTTTTTATGTCAGAGTTCTGTTATCTCTACTATTAGATCTTCTGTCGCCCACTAATATCATTTGCCTGTAGCAAGTGACAACCTGACGAACTAGTAGTGACACCCATCCAACTTCATTGGGGAATCGGGTTCCTAAGCCTATGTCTATACACACATTACTTAAAGGGGATTTCTAGGCAATGTTAATTAATGATGTATCCTCCAGATAAGTCGTCAATAGTTTATCGGCTGGGGTCTACCGCTTGGGGCTCCAAGCAATCAGCTGTTCAGGCGTCTGCCGCCACCAGCAAAACACAGGGTATAGAGTGAAAGCAGATCACCCTGACCCCTGTGTAGTGGCCGATGCTGGTAATTACAGGCGATTTGCCGGTGACATTGGGTGCCCAAATTTTTCAGTGTCCCAGCTGATCAACTATTGATGATCTATCCTGAAGATAGGCCATCAATAAAAACAGCCTGGAAAACCCCTTTAAAATGACCCTCTGGGTCTCAACAAACAAGGATGGCCGCACTACTTCTCTGACTACCTGATGCACACTGTGCATGTAGTGTCTTAGACTACCGATACATACTAATACACGGCGTGTATCAGGAACCAGAGAAGCGGTTCGACAACCGTCGTTTGTCCAAGGCCAGAGGATCAGCTTAATATTGCAGAGTATATAAATTGTCTTATTTTCCGACCTTTTTTTTTCATTTTCTTCAATATTTAGGTTTTCCAAAACAAAAAAGGAACAAAAAAATTGGTAAGATCTTCCAAGTACTGATCTCCTATCACTAACATTAAAAACCCTGCTAACTCTTTGGGTAGAGATTTGTAACTTCACTTAACCCTTTCCAATCCACTGTCTGACGTCTTCCTACATTCTGATTGAAGCTTTTACAGCTCCAATGATAGAAGACATCCGACAAGGTATTCTTACTATCTATTGGCAGCCGCTCTGCTGTCGAAACCTCTCTGGCGCACACACTCTGGCTTTAGCCAGCAGAGGGCACTGTTGTATAACAGCAAAAAGAGAAAGCCTTTTAGGAAACCCTGAATGCAAAATTGGATTGGAAAGGGTTAATACATGGTTATGGCCATCTCCAGAATCAGCTCTGTGTGATACAGTACAAAGCCCCAGCATAGATGTAGAATAAAAATGGTTTTCTGAGACTTTACTATTGATGGCCTGTCCCCATGATAGGTCATATCGCTCAACTGAATGATGGGAATGATGTACAAAGAGTCAGATATTTGGGTGATAGAACATTGGAAGCAATTTGTAGGATCAAACTATGGATTAGATTTGTCTGTCGTTACAACCCCACAAAGGTTGAAGTCTGATTTTCCTAAACGGGATGCCCATACCTCCCAAGTGTTTCTCCTTTGGAGGAACAGTCCCTATTTTTGACCCAAGTCCCGTTGTCCCTCTTGTGGCTCTTAAATGTCCTTTCTGACCTTGGAAATATGTATCAATAATATGTAACAAATCGGAGACCCCGATTTGCATATTATTACTTCATATGCAATTTGGATCATAAAAATGTCTATATTCTGAAATCTGTATGCTAATGTTTAAAATAAAAGCATCCAAGTGTATAGAAATGGATGGAGAATGAATCTGTCAACTATAAATGGCCTCTTTGACCTTCCAGAGTTGGGCGGTATGGATGGCTATAATGAGTAGTTAAGATGCCAATGCCTTCAATTAATAGCTTTATGGAAATATACATTGAAGCCCAAAGACAGAGATGACAAAAGAGGAAAAGATTCAAATGCATGGGGAGGTATATGTGCCCATTCGGTGCAGCCTGGTCGTCTTCTGGCTGTGATAACTACGATTTTATCAGTCTGCTGGCAGCAGTTGTGCCCAGTTTATTGGCTGTGAAGCCGCTCAGATTATGAGCTATAACCTGCTTTAGTCTGTCAAGGTTAGTGAGAATATACGATGGTAGTGTCTAGGAATGACTTGGCCCCGAACAATAGCAGTAAATAATCGTCCCGTGTGTCCAGAGTATTTAGACTTAGAAAATCCACTAAATCAGGGAATTCTTGCTTGTGCAAATGGCATCTATGACAATTTAAATGTATGGCTATTAGGCTTGCTGCAAGCTTTTATATATATATATATATATATATATATATATATATATATATATATATATATATATATATATATATATTTTTTTTTTTTTTTAAATATATATATATATCTGACCTGCATTGCAAATCACCATAGTATATATATATATATATATATATATATATATATATATACTGCATCTTTAAATGGGCTATTCCCATTAAAGACCTTTATTCCCTAATCACAGGATAGGCGATACATTTCTCATCACTGGGGGTCTGATGACTGAAGCCCCCAGCAATCTCAAGAATGTTGCACCCCGAATACTATATGTAAATAGAGCTGCTATGCGCACGCTGAACAGCTGCTCCATTAACTTCTATGGAACGGAATTAGATTACAAAGCACATCGATCTCCCTCCACCCTTGAGAAGTGAATGGAGTGGTGGTTGAGGAGCAGTTTCAGGATTGCTGTGGGTCCCAGCGGTCAGACCAACAGCTACCGAATATCCCTGTTGATAGGGGGTAAATATTTTTAGTGGAAAAGCCCTTTAATTACTGCAGAGCCTGTCTAATAGTTACGCTGGACAGTCTAAGGATACGCCAATTATATCACAGTGGTCATGTTGGATGACAAATTTGTCACATCTTCAGATACTTTTGTCTAGTTTTACACCACTTATTAGCTGGTTTACTTCACGTCCAAATTTTAGGAATATTGCTGAATCGCAGACCATGCCCCTTTCACACTAAGCCACTCCCAATTGTCTAATAAAGCTTAAAAAGTTTCTAAAACACATAGTAAGTTCAGTACAGGGCATGTACACCATTTGTTTTCCCCCCACAAATTAAGTCCTAATTCTGACGCATTGAGGTTAGTAAATCTTCCCCAATGTGTTTGTATAAGAGACTAGTATGTATTCATCCTAGCTGGAATATCTAGTATAAAATACATTTTCTGCTTAAAGGGAAATCCACTTCTGCACTCTTTTTTTTTATGCAAGTAGGTCCCAAATTCTATGGTAATTAGTAACGTTCATAAAAACGTCTAGCAATTGTAGAAATAGAGCTCCAAATCCTTGTCATAGAGTGAAATGCTAAAATTCGGACTGCCTACAGCCACCACTAGAGGGTGCTTAATAAAACTCATACAACACCTTTAAGTGATATTACCATTCAAGCTAGGAGCATAGCCACACCAGAATAGTCCAGTACATAACTACTGTATCAGAACCAAGCTCATAACATAAATACAGCACCAGATCAAGCTCAGTATTTAGATACAATGCCAGAACCAAACTCATAACATAAATACAGCACCAGAACATAACTGCAGAACCAAAACTAAGCTCAGTACATAAATGCAATCCCAGAACCAAAGTTGTAACATAAATACAGCACTAGAACCAAGCTTAGTACATTGATACAATACCAGAACTAAGCTCATAACATAAATGCAGTCACAGAAGTAAGTAATCGTGTAGCGGGGTGCCAGTGGGTTGACAGCGGCGCCTCAGAACATCAGAGGAGAAGAGACAGAGACAGGAGGAGGATGATTCATGTAGCTCCATAAGACGCTATCACACGGGGGAAGCAAATCATCCACGTAGGCGGACCTAAATCACCCCCAATCTACATCCACTTGGTCTGCCCATTCAACAAGCTGGTGAGCGGGGCATTGGCCCCGTGCGACTACATGGGTCACGTATAACTAAGGCCGGCCATGAATTTAATATTCTAAGTTGCAGTCTGTTCCAGCTCTTACTCCTGTCAACAAGTTATTATGCAAGTAGTTACATCACATCCTTTTCTTAAGTGCACTAATAGGACAATGAATAGACCGCGGTCTTAAATATCACCTCCACGAGTCAGGAATGAAGCATAGCAAATAGAATTACAGTTTTTAAATTGGTCTGACCTTTGATGAAAAGCACAGGACTGAGGATGGAGTTGGCCTTGCCTAGCGCCGCACCACTGCTGTGCCGTATTGTGTCCGGATCTTTCTTCTCTGCCTATTAAAAATACTCACACTGACTACTGCTGTAACCCTCTAAATATAACATTTCCTTTAATCCATATAAATCTGTTTTAAAGGCTATTTTCTTCCTACTTCAGATGTTAAAAAATGTTCCTTTGCAGCAGGGGAGCGGGTCTTGTGGTGTTTTGTAATGTGAAGAACCCCAAGTTGCCGAATTCTGCTACCAGCTGACATTCTATCTTTGCACCCCTCTTGGTCATAGCTCATAATTTCGCAATACATTTAGGTACATTTTGGTTGCTGTGATGATGAACTAGTAATAACTCACTTGGACTCCTTGTTCCGTAGTGCCAATAAGTGATGAAGAGGAGGGGAATATTCGCTTTGATAAAAATAAAATGATTTCCGACCCGTTTGACTCATCTTCTGGCTCAGTGCAACTCATTGCCATAAAACCGGTGTCCATACCACCTGCTCTTACCGTCTCGGAACGAAATCAGGAGATGTCGATCATTAATGGCGAGGTAAGGCATATTTTAACTGGTTACTATACATACATATTAAAGGGATCACTTCTCACTCTGAGTACATCGTGGAGAGTGCTAAGGCTACGGGGAATGGGGCCAGCATTACCAATGTTCATTTTTTGAGGGACCTTACAGCAGCTACAAAGGCCACCTTCATGGTTAGCATGCCCTCACCCTAATCTAAAGGGATGTGTCCTGGCAAGAGGTGCCAATAAAACCTAGTTAGGCCTCGTAAACTCAGCAGAGCCATGGGGCATTGTACGAGAGGGTAAGTAATAGGTTTGGGACTTGAGTGAGGAGAACCAGATTGAGTTCCACTAGTGAGGCCATGGTCCCTTTCTTCTGCAGTGAGTGACTTATGACCTGGTTCTGGCCACATCGGTTTGGGGGAGGGCGGGGTCTTGAAATATGCCTAATTAGTAGCCATTTTTTTTAATTCTATACGAATCCAACCATAAAAACCTTAGTGACCATGTGAATTGGAGGCATATGGTGGTATAGTAGGGAAGTCTATGGGCATTACATATTCATACAAATGGCTGTGGAGTGCTGTAGTATGGGCATGTCCCTGAGCCCCTACCCTGATAACGTACTATTGCCTGCAGAATACATGTATTTTTCATCATTGCAGTGAATACAGGTTGAGGATGCAGTCCGCTTCATGTTTGTACAGTATAGTGTTTTGTCTACCCGAAAACACACAGCGTGCCTGCATTGCCTGACTCACTAATTAATGGCGTTATCCCTAAAATAGCTCATTACACATTGTGTGCAGATGTTTCCCTCTAACTGCATGCACGCCTCCTATCCATTATATGCGACACATCAGTGTAGCACTATGAGGTCCTGATTTCAGACTGTCGGGAAAGGGGCTTGAACTTTTAAGTACAGGGCTGCAAAAAGTTTGGTGGAGGCTGCTAGACAGTCCGAGTCCACTCTTAGGCTAGTTTCACACGGGCGATCTTTTTTCCTGTGATTTTTGAGCATTTTTCTCGCAAAAGCATTGCTGCCACTCACAATTCTTTTCGCGCCTTTTTGTCGCACGATTTTTCAGCAAAAGTCAATAGGACTTGCTCATGTTAAAATCACATCGCACACGTTTGCTGCGTTGCAATGCGATAAAAAGGAGGCTCCATATAGGAACATGGGCGATAAAAAAAGGCAAAGCGCAGAAAGATAGAGCGAGCTGCAGTTTTTTGCTCTCGCAACATCGCATGAGTGAAAACATCACTAACAGGAAGGAAATCATTGTAAATCATTACTTTCATAATCTGCATTTTTAGTGACTGTTCGGGCGAAAAACGCACGATTTTCTCGCCCGCGTGAAACCACTCTTAGGCTAGCTTCACACAGGGGAGCACGATATCGGGACGGGAATCACGGGCAGATATTGCACTCGCCAACATGTGAATTCCCTGCTAATGCGAGGCGTTTTTATGTCAAAATCGCCCCGCATTACTTCGGAGAAGTCGTGATCCTCCAGTCAGCTGCGGCGGAGGACTGCAGAGTTTCTCCAACGGCTTTCAATGGGGAAACCTCGCATTGTACCGTGCACACTTAACACACGGTGCGATGCTGCCGCCAGCCCCACTGGAAGCAATGGGCAGTGCGATGCGAGAACATGCAAAAAGATAGAACTGCTGCGAATTTTTTTCTGATGCAGGAAAACAGTTCTTGCGCGATTTTCTCACCCGTGTGAAGGCGGCCTCAGGGTGGTTTCATGCATAGTATTGGAAAGAAAAAACACCATTTTTTGTGGTAGATTTTCATGCATTCTACTTCTTCTTCCTGCTGGATCCACTTCTGGCTTTGACCTAAAAAACTGCATCAAAAACTGCGGTGTGTGAAGGCACCATAAGAGGGTTGTATCTCCATAAATGGGCACCATCCTTAAAGTTCTATTCACCCCGCAGGTAAATAAAGCGCTCAAACAGAAATCGGACATAGAACACTATCGCAACAAGCTACGTCTGAAAGCCAAGAGGAAAGGCTACTATGACTTCCCTCCAATAGAAAGCAAGTCACTCAATGACCGGAAGAGGAAAGCCTATTCCAAAACTCAGATGGAGATCAACAATGCGCTGGATGCCGGGACAGATACTTCTTCTCCATTTGCGGAGCCTAAGAACAGGTACAACATCTTACAGCTAAATCTTATGGCTAATATCATGTATCTATCTAAGCAAATGTCACTTCTTCCAAGAAAACACATGGGATCAGTTCTTAAAAATATTATATTAGTTGCCAAAATGTTTTCACCATGTATTAGTGGAATTTTAAGAACAAATTGATAGAATTGTGACTCGTTTCCATGCAATTGAACTGAAGAGCATCAAAATATATAGTCATATACATAATTTGAAGTTTCTGGACCCAAAAACAGGACTATGAGTCTATGACCCCCCCCCCCCCCCCACACACACACACACCAACACCATCATGTGCCTCTTATATTACTAGTGTCTTTTTAAGTGGCAGAAGGGATTTTCCGCATTCTTTAGTTCCAGGACCCAGGCACAACTGTTACTTCTACTCCTCTATATAGCTACAGCCCTGGATATTGTTTCTGTTAAAGTTGTATACATAAGAATTAATTAATGATAGTGTTGCCATGGAAACTAGGAAAGGGATGACAAATATTGACATAGATGTAGATATGTGATAAGTCTGAGCAAACACCATTAGGGGCCCCATATTGATTATTGCTTCACACTTCCTTCACTTCCATGTATGTTCCAGGTATTATAATTTGCAACGAAACCTGTTTAGAAGACATTTTAGAAAGTACTGATAGTTTCTTAACTGGTTAATCTTGTAAAATATTGTTATTTAAATCGTACCTAACTTTTCGGAATAAGCTGAATAACACTATTTCTGGCTGTTATAACTTGTATCCTGCATTTTTCACCATTTTCCCCTCTACATGGTGTATATTTGATTCTCAGTTCTCTCAGGACTGGTGGAAGGAGCCTGGCTGATATGCTATGTGTATTATAGACTGTGCAGAGAAACTTTGATTCTGCTCTCTAACTGTCTATAACACACACAGAGAAATAACATTATCATGTAGGACAGTGTACAGCAGGACTGAGCAGTGTAGATGTTAATATTTGGCAGCAGATAACTCACCATTAGCCCACATATATGTGTGAATGCCTCTCCCTCAGCCTACTCTTGCCTCCTCTCCTCTCATGACTCATTCCCCTCCTTACTGTTCGGTTGTAGTGTGCTCTCCAGTAACACACTTGACTGCAGACAGTTAGTTAAGAAGAAGGGAGACCCCTAGTGGCCAGTACTTTAGATGGATTTTTCAGCATAAAAGCACTATTTTAGGTAAATAAAGTAGTCTGCAGTTTTGCTAATTATCACACTGGCTATTATATAAATACAAGTTTTTTGAAAAGTAAGTAGACATTTAAGGTGAAATTTAGAGTTGAAATAACTATTTTTTAATATAATGGACCCATTTGGATTAAATAGGCATACACTAAGTCCTGCTGTTTAAGATACTCTTCAGTGCTTGTAGGGGTAGTAGGGTGGGAAGTCTTGAAAAGTTAACCTCTGCTGTGCATTTCAGAGAAAGGAGGTGCAGTTGCTAAAGCCATGTCCTTGCAGAATACTGCAAAGTCATGTAGTTGCAGAATACTGCCGTCATTACTCTTCTTCTCTCAATTCTCTCAATGCCGATCCATTTGAAGTTCTGATACCAATCGCTGGCATTGATGTATAGGGGTCCATTTACAACATATAGTTTGAACAAGCGAACGATGTCAGAGGTTATTGTTTGTCATTTGATGGTTGCCTGCATTTACACTGAATGATTCATTCATTTTTGCTCATTTGTACGATGTTTTGACCGAAAATCTATCTGTGTAAAAGGGCCTTAAGGGAAATCATCTATAAGAAAGCACAGAGCCCTTTAGTGATAAGACATACAAACCTGCATGGGAGAGGATGGATGGTGATTAGAGATGAGCGAGCGTACTCGGTAAGGACAGATACTTGAGCGAGTATCGTCCTTACCGATTACCTGCCTGCTCGCCTGCAAAGATTCGGGTGCTGGTGGGGGGTACGGAGCGGTGGGGGAGAGCAGGGGGACGGGGGACGGGAGGGAGATGTCTCTCCCCCTCGCTCCCTCCTGCTCACTCCCACAACATAGCGCTCACCCCCGCCAGCACCCGAGTCTTCAGTCGAGTATCTGTCCTTACCGAGTATGCTCGCTCATCTCTAATGGTAATGCCAATAGCTGTAAAGCACTGTCTTACAGGGATGTGTTTTGGTAACCTGTTAAATCCGAGCTGGATGCAAAACACCTCTTCCAGATTAGATGTAATATATTGTCCTAAAGGATATATATATATATATATATATATATATATATATATATATATATATATAAATAATATATAACGCCGATAACACAATATATTTATAACAAAACCAAAAAGTGAGGAAATCTGACCCTAACCTATCTATATGACAAGACCCTACCTAAAAGCAGCGCACCTATCCTGATGAGGGCGGCCACACATTAGGAATCTGAGGCGACCCTGACTCTCCCTAGTTGGTAACAAAGTTAATAAATTCATCACAGTATATGCAAAGATAGACAAACACAAATGAACCAGATGTTACACAAATGCATGGACATCTAATAGTCAGGAGATAGATGTAATAACACCCCAGATAGCACTTAAAGCCGAACAGACTTATCTGAACTGGAACAGGACAAGAGCTGCCGACTTAACCGGAAGCACCTTCAAACAAGAAGTATAGTCGGCATCCTCTACGAGGAAGAGCCAGAATAAATGGCCTCCCAGCCAACCAATCCAACCCCACACTAGCAGACAAGTGCTCATGGCGGCGTCCAGCGCCGAAATGACACAGAGTATGTGCTGGCTTGTGAATCACGTGAACCTGGGCTGACTAAGTGATGTCACCCTGGTTCCGATCCGACATGGGCGGCGAGCCATAACACAACTTTTGGCAACTACTACTACGCGGTTCACAGAAGCGGCTTTTTCATGCCTTATGGACCTAATATCTTAAAACTGATTAACTAATACTATGGGACAATTATCTAATCCAGTGGGACCTATGTATATGTATTCACCGCAAGTGGGTATTGTTTCGAAAAAGTTTTTTTTTCAGTCTGGTGTTTCCCTTTAAGAGGAAGCCAGCAGCAATCATTTCTCCATTATTTTATTATGAATGGGACATTACAGTGCCAAAATTGTAAAAATGCATTGTGGATATATCAATGTCCCTATGACATTCCACTAATACACTGAAACAAATCATCTGCGTGGCTGTGTTTATTAAGAATATTGCAGGCAGTAAAATGAGTTAAAAGCGACTGGTTACTTGTTATTTAATGGTAAATAGATGCATTTTGTCAAGGTTGACCGATGACTAAGAATTAGAGGCAGCGGCAGAAAAGAATGTGTAATGAATTAGCAGAATACTTGTACTCCGGATGGAATTGTATTATTCACCCATTGCGGCTCTGCAATGACTATAGAAGCTAATGAGAAGCTATTAAAACGTGTAAATCACCCACTACGAGTACCAAGGGTGGAAAAATAGGAACTTGGCAGTGAACTGTGTTTGGCAGGGATGGGAACGATGAAGAGGCAGTGCCACAGCGAAGCGCAAAACTTATATATGCATCCGAGATGATGCGTCTTATCCTTGTTTCCATAGAACTAGATGCCAGATGATACGACCGCTACATAAAGCCTAACTAGTAGTGCAAACAGTCTAATTGGGCTAATGAGAAACCTCCTAGAGATAGTATTAGAGATTGCGTTACTTCCATTTTTGATCCTCAGCAATTAGGTCAGTGGTGAACACAGGGGACGTGTTATAAGCCGTGTTATCAGTGAGCTTACATCAAAGCTTTGTGGTGCATCTGGAGGGAAAGTTTGATTTATTATACAAGTAATTTATTATTCATACTGTATAGCAATATGTGTCCACCAGGTCAGCAAATAGTTTTGAGCTTTTAACCCCTAAAAGTGTATCGGCACATTCAGTTGACTTTTCAGAACAAGCTGTCAGGTGTGTACATGACGTATAATGCTATATCTGGCCATTATATGACTTGTATCCTGCAGTTTTCACCAGTTTTCTCCCTCTGCAGGCTGTTTCTTTAATTTTCAGCTAGCTCTAGCAGCCAGGTCTGTGTGAGTTACTTCCTCTCCCTTCCTTCTTCTCCCCCCTTCACTCTGCTTTCCATGGATTTCCATGGGCAGCATGAGTCGTCAGTCTCCTCCACTTCCTATTCTCCGTCTTGTGGACAGCAAATTAGGAGGAAAGGAGATCCCTAGTGGCCAGAACTGTAAAGGCATTTTTTTTCACAAAAATTTTTATTTTAGTCGCCCTGCAGTATCAAACTGGGCCACTGATTTGTTTACAGCGTTATCTGCTTTCAGCGCTGACCACATTGACAGCGGTGTCGGGAATCAGCTGATTGGCTAGGATCCTGAGTGGGAACACCTGCTGATCAACTATTGATCACTTATCCTGAGGCCTTGGGTCTTCAATAGAAAAAATGGCCAAAGTCCCGAACAACCCCATTTAATCCATTTAGGGGCATCCCTGGAAAAGCTCCGGGGCTTGCTGCACTGACCATGCAGTTAAACCCCGGAAGATTTCTGTGGACAGCTCTAGTGCTGAAATGTGCAGAGCACTGAGCTGTCAACTGAAATCTTCCAGGGTTTTTTTTTTTTTTCCAAAATTGCTATAATGTTTTCTTTCATTACAAAATAATGTTGCAATGTGATTGTTGCATTCCTTAATAAATACTTGCGAGATTAATTTGCATTGTTGACTCACTTAAAAAACCTGCCCTGTGAGGCATGACATTATAATAGTAACCCTGCCACTGAAGGGGTTAAGGGTGCTTTTATATGGGGCAGAAATATTCTGCATTCTGTACCCAAATCCACAGTTTATTCCACCGCTGCAAATTCTGCACCAAAACCATCAAGTCTCATTTTGGATTTTGACGCAGATTTGCAGACTGATTTAAGCCATTTCAATTCCACATCAAAATCCACATGGAGAGGTGCGGATTGTGATGCAGAATCCGGGTGCAGAATGAGGAATAATTCATTTGTCTGAAAGCACCGCAAGGCAGGGGCGTAACTAAAGGCTCAAGGGCCCTGGTGGAAAAGATGAGCAGCCGCCCCCCTCTATCTGTATCTGTACCCGTACCCATACCTAAAGCATGCTGCACAGAGGCATAACTTGAAGCTTCTGGGCCCCAATGCAAAACCTGTAACAGGGCCCCCAACTATAATGCTTTATTCATAGTACTGGGCTCCCTATATGGAGAACAGAGGCCTTATGGGCCCCCTAAGGCTCCTGGGCCTGGGTGCAACCGCATCCCCTGCATCCTCTATAGTTACGCCCCTGCCACAAGGGTACAAGGAGAGAAAGTGTTCTCCAGCAATCCCACATACACTGTCAGCAACGGCTGAGTTAATTCGGTGACTCAGTAAGCAGATTCCTGGTATCACAGTGCATTCCCTCTTGCAGTAAATAATTTATGGCTTGAGGGTGGCGGCTGTACATAAAGGTTTAGCAGTCGAGCAACAAGAGTCTTATGATTGACAGGTGAGGAGCATACTGACGCTGCCTCCTGAGTGATGATGATGGCATTGAGATGTTCCTCTTATCTCATGATGGAGTCACCTTGAAAAGTTTTGTGCAGATATTCAAGCTGGATTTATATAGTTGGTATTTGCTTTCCCTTCAAGTAAAACACAAAATGAAACAGCGCTCCGTTGTTTAAAACTTCAATAAGGAGAAAAAGGAAGTGATAGATTGACTCACCTGGTGCCAGGTGGGACACACCTTACCCAAGGTGACCCACGGACACCTGACATCCAAAATGCATAGAAAACAGGGATTATTCTTTGGTGCACTGTGAATACTTGTGAAGGCCTCTGAACTCACCCGTTTTGGCATGAGTGGACAACTGTTGGAAGCCTCCCGACTTTTCCACGACAGATAATGTTGAGAGAAAGAAGGATTGACCAGTATTTTACATTTCAAAGCCCAATCCTTTTGTTCTTCCTGGAGATAAGCTGCCATTATAGCTGTCAGGTTGCAACTTTCTCCACACCCTCTACGAAAAACATATGAATACCCAGCTGAACTGAGTGCTCATACGTATGGGGAAGTCAGAAGAGATAGCCGTTTGCCCAACGCTCATTTGACCAAGAGCTGTTAAAGGTGTACGGGCAGCTTGTAGTTTTGATAAGTGAACATCTTATAGGCAATCAGATCATGGGAGTAAGCACAGCAGTGAAGAGGGTGGGGATAGCCCTCAGGCAGGCACCTCTCTAGAATCACCATGGGGAATACCGTGGAGCTGACCAGCTCCTCTTTTCAGAGTACCACTGGGAAATGTTTGAAGAAGGCCTCAGGCCCGTCTCGAAACTCTGCAGTGGGTTGGCACATATGTAGTACCCCAGAGTTGGGGTCCCACAGCAGTGCTATTGCAACCTCATGTGTGTATATGTATTTGTAAATGCGTGAAATTATATGTGTATGACTTTAAATGTGTTAATTAGATGTGTTTATGCTACCTAACACTGCATGATTGTGCATAAGACACCGTAACCTACTCTCACACCTGTAGTCACCCCTAGCAAGCCTGGGATTGGATAGACAGTTTTCCCCAAGCTCAGTATTGATGGACAGGATAGATATAAAAGGTAGAGAGTGGGCAGGGTTAGCCAGTCTAGTCCAGAGAAACCTAAAATAGAGACTGGGGAGGAACCAGGCAAACATCTACGATAGCCAGTGCAGTGGGGAGCTAAACATCTAAAGTGTGAGTATGAAATCAAGTTTATGCTAGAGTGTCCGTAGGAGATAGGAACAGAAACAAGCAGTGTTAAGCCCGCAAGCAAGTCACCGATTAACCCTTTACAGTCCAAGTCAGCTAAATGAATCTACAGGGAATGATGCATGTGGATTCTGTGATTCAAATAATGCCAGCGTGATGAGAATAGTGTAACTACTATGTGGACAAAGAACTCGCCTAATAAAGTTGGAATTGTTTTTCATCTAAAGTCTGCTTCCTGAAGTGCTTCCCACCACCTACAACAACTGCACAGAGGTACCACATGACACAACAGGAAAGCAAGGACTACTACCGCCATTATTG
This sequence comes from Eleutherodactylus coqui, assembly GCF_035609145.1. Lineage (NCBI taxonomy): Eukaryota > Metazoa > Chordata > Amphibia > Anura > Eleutherodactylidae > Eleutherodactylus > Eleutherodactylus coqui. Next base: position 112,565,034 of record NC_089847.1, read on the forward strand.
TTTAGTTATCCACTTTTTATATTTATTATTTTTGTCTGGAATGGGTCCCTACCCATATATGGATTGGCGTCATGACAAACTACCATCTTCCCTTACCCGACTCCGTAGGTAGCAGCCTATAACAGCTGCCTATCATTTATTTATTATTTTTACCACTGGGGTAGTCAGACCATAGATCAGCATTTTTCTACTCTGCCAGGAGGAGCAGCAGTGCCACCGTGACTACCATCTCATTGCCCCTCGCTGATTCATACCTTCTACGTCTGGGTGGCTATACATACCCTTGGACAGACCATATTTTCTCTTGCTAAAACAGAACTTTATTAACACACAACTTCAGTATCACTTCCTCATATGCTTAGTTCTTCAAGGGACAGTCAAAAATGTGCACCACTCCTGCCAACACCCTGACAGTACCAGACATTACTCCTTAAGGACCAAATAAATTTACAGCGCTTGTTCCTGGGCTTTAATCCCAGCTGATAGTTAAAATACAGCACGGGATTAAAGCTCCTGCAATCTAGCTGGAGCAGGATGAGTCCGTGGCTGTTAATCACAGCCGAGGACCCGGAGGAGAAGCCGGAAGCACTTTTTAAGTAGGAGATGAGTGAGTGTTCTCATCTTGTGGGAGGCCCTGGCTTGTCCTACTTTCATGTGAGCATTGGACTGCAAGTGACAAGGGCAATGTAATGGTGAGAGCAGGGGCGTAACTATAGAGGGTGCAGGGGATGCGGTTGCACCCGGGGCCAGGAACCTCAGGGGGCTCATAAGGCCTCTCTTCTCCATATAGGGAGCCCAGTACTATGAATAAAGCATTATAGTTGGGGGCCCTGTTACAGGTTTTGCGTTGGGGCCCAGAAGCTTCAAGTTATGTCTCTGTGCAGCATGGTTTAGATATGGGTACAGGTACAGATAGAGGGGGGGCCCCAGCTCAGCTTTTACATCAGGGCCCCTGAGTCTTTACTTACGCCCCTGGGTGAGAGAAAAGCAAAATGGGCATACAGCAGGCAGCAAGGAGAACAATACATTGGTGCTAGAGATGAGGGATATTTGAGAATTTTCCCTGTTGGCATTTTGCAGATGGGTAAAATCCAGATCCAGAGTGGTGATACTAAAAGACAATGAAAGTAGAAATATGAATCTATGCTCCAGCATTCTGCCTCCACTTAACCTATATGGCGCTAATGCAATTCCATAACGAGACTATCAGCAAAACGCCATAAAAGCAAATCAGGAAAATCCTGTGTTATTTTTAGGATTTCTTTAAAACTACATTAAAATAGTAAATTCCATAGGTTGAACAATAGCTTTATTGTAAGATTATCTACAGGTAGAATCGTGATTTTTGCACTAATGGATTCTCGTCTTTGTTGTTCCCTTTTACTCTTGCATTTTCCATTGTCCAGATTTCAGTTTCTGTGACAAAAGGCAGGCAGCTGTCCGGGAGCTATATAGCCGCCAGTGTAGAGTGAAATATAGCTAATTAACCCGTCAATAAGAATTAATATAGTCACATAGAGAGAGAACTGTGTGACGCTTTTCAGAAACGGCAGCGAGGTTATTTAAAATTACAGCCGGCTCATAGGAGGGCTTAGTTATTTAACACGTCAAGGAGATTTCTTGACAATGTAAAGGAATCAATACTTGGTCAATGCAAATAAGGGAGATGGAATAAATCCTCCACAGTGCCGCCTATTGAAAGGCAGCATTCCTTCAAGCCAAAGTCAGACTTTTTATACAAGCCTTGTTACATCCCAGTCATTGTAACTAGGCTTGTATAAAAAGTCTGACTTTGGCTTGAAGGAATGCTGCCTTTCAATAGGTGGCACTGTGGAGGGTTTCTTCCATCTCCCTTATTTGCATATTACCCAGAGGAGCGTGCATGGCTATTTGAGTCTCCTCACTTAGTTTATAGTATAGTTGCTCTCCCTAAGGAGAAAAGATAGCGTTTCTGACCTGAGTCAATACAGGGACTTTTAGCCAATGTAAGATACATACTGGCATAAAGCAAATCTTTTTTCATGTTCTTTTGGGTCCTTCTAGTTAAAAAATCCTCCACTGATTAATTTCCTAATATATCTTTATATTCGTGGAAGCTCCAATTTGCCCTGCATAGACACAAAATTAAAGGGGTTGTCTGGTTACAAAGTCATATTTGAAAATTAGTGCCAAATGTCTGAAAACAATGAAAGTCAGGGTACTCACCCATCCTCAGCCCCAGTGATCCAACACTGCAGCCATGCAATTCCTCCAGTCTCTACTGACAGTGGAAGTCAAGTAACCGCTGCGTGCCAATCAGAGGCCGCAGCATCACCATGATCCTAGCATCATGGCATCCAGGATATGAGTGCTGATACTAGGAGAATGGGTGGCGACGCTGCAGCTTCTGATTGGTAGGCAGCGGTCACCTGGCTTCCTCTATCAACAGAGACTTTAAAAATTGTGGAGCTGCAGTGCTGGATTGTTGGGGCTGAGAACACGTAAATAAATACAGGACCAGAACCAAACTCATAGCGTAAATATAGGATGAACCAACCTTAGTACATAAATCCAATACCAGAACCATTCTTATACCCTAAATGTAACCCCCAAATGAAGTTCAGTGCATAAATGCAGCACCAAAACAAACTTATAACATAAGTTTAGCACAAGAGCCAAGCTTATAACATAAATATAACACCAATACAAAGCTCGTAACATAAATACAGCACCAAAACCAAGCTCATAACATAAATACAGCACCAGGACCAAGCTCATAACCTAAATACAGCACCAGAACCAAACTCATAACATGAATACAGGATGAACCAACCTTAGTACATAGATCCAATTCCAGAAAAATTCTCATAACATAAATGCAACCCCCAAATCAAGTTCAGTACATAAATGCAGCCCCAGAACAAACTTATAACATAAGTACAGCACAAGAACCAAGCTCATAACAAAAATACAGCACCAAAAACAAGCTTAAAAAATCGATACAGCACCAGAACCAAGCTTTTTACATTAAAGGAGATGTCCCGAGGCAGCAAGTGGGTCTATACACTTCTGTATGGCCATAATAATGCACTTTGTAATGTACATTGTGCATTAATTATGAGCCATACAGAAGTTATAAAAAGTTTTTTACTTACCTGCTCCGTTGCTAGCGTCCTCGTCTCCATGGAGCCGACTAATTTTTGGCCTCCGATGGCCAAATTAGCCGCGCTTGCGCAGTCCGGGTCTTCTGCAGTCTTCTATGGGGCTCCGTGTAGCTCCGTGTAGCTCCGCCCCGTCACGTGCCGATTCCAGCCAATCAGGAGGCTGGAATCGGCAGTGGACCGCACAGAAGAGCTGCGGTCCACGGAGGAAGAGGCCATCTTCAGCGGTGAGTAGAGAAGTCACCGGAGCGCGGGGATTAAGGTAAGCGCTCCGGTGAGCTTTCTTTACCTCCCTGCATCGGGGTTGTCTCGCGCCGAACGGGGGGGGGGTTGAAAAAAAAAAAAACCCGTTTCGGCGCGGGACAACCCCTTTAATATAGCACCAGAACCAAGCTCAGTGCATAAATACAGCATCAGAATCAATCTTGTAACATAAATACAGGATGAACCACTGTGAAGGGTGGGGAAATTTAACTTTGGAAGTTTGTGTTGGACTTTTCATACATACTGAATCTGTATTTGTTTGTACTGCATATACACACCTCAACATTGAAATTGCAACACCTAGAAGGAAAAGTCCTAAGGTTATGCAAATCAAGGAAGTTGAAGGTTTTGCTAAGATATGCAAAGGATCACATTTTCAAGCACCTAGCTTCAGTCTGTGGCATGTGGGAGGGGCTTCAATAGTATCAAAGCCAAATTGAAAGCAAGTTTTTTTCAACCGCATGAAACCTCAAAAATTGCATACAGTCCTGGGGTAGGATATTGCATTGTTTCCTGGTCATTGGTGTGCCAGTTATCACGTCTTGTTGAAACTAAGAGGGACAGTATCCTAGAACTGAGAGACCTTGGTATATCAGTCTGGCAGCACTGTTCAACGTTGTGTGTCCCTATGGTTGGGAGAACAACGATGAACTTAAATGACAGCAAGAAGGGCACAGAGGCGAACCTCTGCACGGACGGATCATGAGATTAATTAGAGATTTCTTCTGTACTGTGAGTAAAATTGGACGTCACATCCCGAGCCGAGGGCGTCCAACACTGTCTACACAAGCCATCAGAAGGTGCTAGCACGAGATTGGGCTACGAGCCAGACGTCCAACAACAGGTCATCTGTTGATTTCACACCACCACTCTCAAAGGCCAGCATGGGTCACAGCGAAACAGCAGTGGAGGTTGGCATGGAGGTCTGTCCTCTTCAGCAATGAGTCCTGCTTTTGTCTGGGATGCAGTGATAACTGGAGATTGGTCTGGAGACCACGCCATGAAGAGGCCTTCATGAAGGAATCTCAAACCAGTCCTACTTCCAGGATTTTGATGTGAGGTAGCATAATGTCCATAGCCAGACCCTTCTAGCCTTCATTCCAGGTACACTAACAGCTCAGAGGTATCTCGATTTGGTCATGGAACCAGTGGTTCGGCTATTTCTCCAAAGTGTCCCAGGAGCCATTTTTCAACACAACAACACTTGCGAAACTGTGAGCAGCCTGTGAGGCCTAAACGTGCTACCATGACATGCAGCATCTCCGGACTTGTCTCCAAGCATATCTGGGACATCATTGGTCGGCAACTGTAAAGGTTACTGCCAGCAGCGCCTCTTGATGATTTGCATGCCCAAGTGCATTCAGCGTGGCAGAACATTCTTCAGACAACCATTAATAACCTCATTGATAGCATGCCAAGGCGAGTAAGTGCGTATAATCCTGTACGTGGCGCTCATACTCGATACTGAAGAAATGGAAATGTTTTTAATATTTTGTGTCCATTTTGCATATCATTAGCATATCTAGCGATTTCTATAAATGAGCGACTTTTCCTTTTGGCGTTCCAATTTCAATGTGGAGTGTATTCGATTTTTACTTCATTGACCGTTTACCGTTTTATATATAGGCAAAGCTCCATGAAGAACCATCCATATCGAAGTCGGCAGTCTCTTAATAGCCCAAGCCCAGGGGAAACTGAAATGGATCTTCTTGTGACCCGGGAAAGACCTAGGCGGGGAATTAGGAACAGCGGTTATGATGTGAGTTTAATACTGGAGATTTATTTTTTCTACGAAGTAAAATATATTGACTGTTGTGTTGCTGTATTAAAGTGTAAGAAAAATGAAAAAAATGAAGTAACTTTACATATAATCTCGATTAAAAAGCTTCTACCTTTTTGCGACAACATCTCCTATGCAAACATCTATTTCCATGTTTACAAACTACAAACATCCCCTGTGGAGTCTGATCCTGCAGTCATGCTCCTTCTCATCTGTCACTTACTTCTTGCTAACATAGCATCTGCTTGCAGGATCAGACTACACAGGTTTGTTTGTAGTCTGTAGCCATGGAAACACATAGATTTGCATAGAAGCGGTAGACACAAAATAGGAGATTTTTCAGTCAAGACTATTTGCAGGAATGTATTCCCTCTAGAGGAGAACAAATTAACTCAGAAATGGGCGAATGGAATTGTAAAATGCTTGATGGAAGACTTCATACAATTCATGGTCTTATATCATTAGTTCTGGCAGTTTTATGAGGGCCCTAGTGACAGAGAGGGTCCATAAGTTCTCTTTATTTCCCTCTATGAGAAAACTAGTACTATACATGATATGTGACCATTGGAGACCGATTTTGCACAAGGGTCCAGGAGCTTAAAAAATTGTCTATAAAAAAAGCGATTGTGCCATCCAAAAATGACCTATTGCTTAAATCACGTTTTTAACATATTTGTAACCATTTTTGTTGATTTTTTCCCCCCATATCTCTATGTATATTGCAAAAACATCTTAACATCTTGCAGCTCTCGCACTGACCACTAAGGCTGCCTGTCCACGAGTGTTATTGCATTGCGTTCCCCACGTCGATAATTCGGCCGCGGGGAATGCAGTGCACGCTTTCCATAGTATTGCTATGGAAAGCCCAGCCCCCCTGTCCAAGAGCGGAGAACCATAGCGATTCTCCACTCGCGGATGGCAAATTGCAGCATGCTGCGAATTGCTGCGATTCTCCGCTGTCAGTTAGGCTCACAAAATAATTGATTCTTACTTGGATGAAATTAAGGTACAAAAACCATAGTGTGCAATAGAGGACATTACAATACTCCTTACATCATTCACAAGATTATCTCAGTGATGTGACTTACATGACATCAGATGTGCCCTAGATGGAGTACAGTGTGCAGAGATGTCTATATTAATACTTCTCATTTAACCCCTTGAGTGGCACGCCCGGAAATTTTCCGGGACGAGCTCGACTGCTCATAGCGACATAGCCCGGAAGATTTCCGGGCTATGTATCACTATGGGAGCTGCAGAGCACAATGCCACAAGCTGTGACAGTGTGCTCTGCCTGCACAGACCCACATAGAGCAGTGCAGGACTTTGAAAAACCAGCAGAAGATATTGCCGATATGTCGGCAACCTCCTGCTTTGTTTACAGGTTGCCGACATATCGTATTGTCAGACATATTGTCAGAAGCAAGCCGATGGTCTCAGTGGCAGGGAGAGCTTGGTGCTTGGCTGTCAGAGGACAGCTAGGTACTAGCTCTTACAGCAGAGATCAGAGAAAACCTCCGATCTCTGCTGTGTTAACCCTATACATGCTGCAGTCTATGTGACTGCAGCATGTAAAGGGCTGTCACTGCAGCATGTAAAGGGACCATCGGACCCCCGGAATGTGATCAGGGGTCCTGATGGGTCCCTGTGGAAGTCCCCTAAAGGGACAAAAATAAAAAATAAAAAAGTAAAAAATTATTTAAAAAATTATAAAAACACTTGTCTCCCTTTACTTGGTAAAAAATCAAAAATCAAATGACACATGTGGTATCCGTGTGCGTCGTAATGACCCAGAGAAGGAAGTTCATGCATTATTTAACCCCTTAATGACATGGCCCCTTTTTTTCTTTTTTCCCCATTTCTTTTTTTCCTCCCCCCTGTTTAAAAAATCACTTGTCCCGCAAAAAACAAGCCCTCATATGGCCTGGTCAATGGAAAAATGAGAAAGTTATGGCTCTTGAGACGCAACTGCAAAATTAGTTGAAATTAAATGATTAGACCATTTTAAAAAACCTGCCCTGGTGGGCACGACAGGGTGGTAGGAAACCCGCCACTCAAGGGGTTAAGAGGTATATCAGAGTTCCATAGATACTACAGTTGAGCTTTACATCTACAGCTCATATGCAAAGCTATGTGTTTCCACGGTAACAGACGACAAACAAACCCTGTGTAGTCTGATTCTGCAGTTACATTCCCTTTCAGCTATCCTCTACTTCTTAACCCCTTAATGACGCAGACCTTCTTTATTTACCATTTTTGGTTTCTCCTTCTCCCCACTTTAAAAACAATTATAACTTTTCATTTTTCCGTCGCAATAACTGTATGAGGGCTTGTTTTTTGCGGTTGTATTTTTCTGTGCTACTATTTAATGTACAATATCATGCACTGAAAAACTTTAAAAAGTGGAATAAGATGAAAAATATGCAATTTCGCCATCTTTTGGGGAGACTTGTTTTTACAGCGTACACTCTGCTGCAAAAATGGCATCATAGCATTATTCTGTGGGTCAGAACGATTACTGCGATACCAAATATATGGGGATTTTTTTTGTATACTAATTTAAAAAAATTAAATATTATTTCAAAAAGTTATTCTTCTTGCCACCTTCTGACTAAAATAACTGTATATCTTTCCATGGATATAGTTGTGTGAGGGCTTGTTTTTTTTTTTCAGGAGAACCTGTGGTTTCTATTAATACATTTTGGAGCATATTCAACTTTTGATCGCTTTTTTTTATACATTTTTTCTTAGAGATTGGTGTGATCAATAAAACGCAGTTCTGACATTGAGTATTTTTTTCTGATGACGTTCACCCTTCCTGATTAACAATGCATTATTTTGGTAGATCTGATTGGGTGAATGTGGCAATACCAAATATGTTTTGGTTTTTTCATGATAAATAAAGGAAAAGATTTTTTTTAATTTTAATATTCTTTATTTTTTAACAATAATCATTATTTTTTTTTACTTGTTATTTTTTTTAGTTCCTATAGGGAACTTGAACTTGCAATCCTTTGATCGCTTATACCAGGGGTCCCCAACTCCAGTCCTCAGGGACCACCAACAGGTCATGTTTTCAGGATCTCCTATAGTAAGAACACCTGTGGTAATGTCTGAGACACCGACAATAATTACGTCACCTGTGCAACACTGAGGATATTCTGAAAACATGACCTGTTGGCGGTCCCTGAGGACTGGAGTTGGGGAACACTGGCTTATACCATATACTGCAATAGTTCAGTATTGCAATCTATTATATTTTTGTAGTCTCTCTATACTACATGTTTGCGCATCTCATTTTAGTCCAAGGGCCACATTGTCATATAGTCTGACCTGTAGGGAAAACGATAGTATTGTAACATAAGGAGAGAGCTGTAAGAAGCAAAATGCGTGATAAATCTCTTGCAATTGTTCCAGAAAAGTGGAGTTCCTACTATGCAGCACTAGTGTTTTTTGAAAACTGTATTAAAAAAAGGGGGCATCGCTACTAGGAGTCATAAAATGCACCTCATTTATTAAAGGGGTGGTCTCGCGAAACCAAGTGGGGTTATACACTTCCGTATGGCCATATTAATGCACTTTGTAATGTACATTGTGCATTAAATATGAGCCATACAGAAGTTATTCCACTTACCTGCTCCGTTGCTAGCGTCCTCGTCTCCATGGTTCCGTCTAAATTCGCCGGCGGCTGGCTTTTTTAGACGCGCTTGCGCAGTCCGGTCTTCTCCATTCAGCACGAGACGCTTCAGTGTGCTCCCCGCTACAGCTCTTCTGCGCATGCGCAGACGAGCTGTCACTGCTCGGGAGCGCGCTGAAGCGGCCATTCTGCACCATCCTCTGTTAGAGGAAGGTGCAGAAACTGGAGCTGCCCAGCGGAGAAGACCAGCCCAGCCCAGCCCAGCAGCCCCGAGAAGCCTCCCAGGTAAGTGATGGGTCGGGGGGGGGCTGCCGCTGCGCCGGGCTGCGCCGGGGGGGGGGGGCTGCCGCTGCGCCGGGGGGGCTGCCGCTGCGCCGGGGGAGCTAGCGCTAGGCCGGGGGGGCTAGCGCTAGGCCGGGGGGGCTGTCGCTGCGATGGGGGGGGCTGTCGCTGCGCCGGGGGAGCTGTCGCTAGGCCGGGGGAGCTGTCGCTAGGCCGGGGGAGCTGTCGCTAGGCCGGGGGGGCTGTCGCTAGGCCGGGGGAGCTAGCGCTAGGCCGGGGGGGCTGTCGCTGCGCCGGGGGAGCTAGCGCTAGGCCGGGGGGGCTGTCGCTAGGCCGGGGGGGCTGTCGCTAGGCCGGGGGGGCTGTCGCTGCGCCGGGGGAGCTAGCGCTAGGCCGGGGGGGCTGTCGCTAGGCCGGGGGGGCTGTCGCTGCGCCGGGGGAGCTAGCGCTAGGCCGGGGGGGCTGTCGCTAGGCCGGGGGAGCTGTCGCTAGGCCGGGGGGGCTGTCGCTGCGCCGGGGGAGCTAGCGCTAGGCCGGGGGGGCTGTCGCTAGGCCGGGGGGGCTGTCGCTAGGCCGGGGGGGCTGTCGCTGCGCCGGGGGAGCTAGCGCTAGGCCGGGGGGGCTGTCGCTAGGCCGGGGGGGCTGTCGCTGCGCCGGGGGAGCTAGCGCTAGGCCGGGGGGGCTGTCGCTGCGCCGGGGGAGCTAGCGCTGGGGAGCCGGGGGCTAGCGCCGGTTACCTGCTGTCTGGTCGGCGGCTGCGATGCGTCCGGTTGCCATGGAGACACAGCTGGCGGCGTCTCGGGAGCGCGCACGTCGGGCTGCAGCGAGCGACGGGGAAAGAGCCGGCGGCCATCTTGAGGAAACTTTTATAACTTGCTGAAACGCTGGAACGGTAAGTACGAACCAGCTAGAAATGTCATTTACAGGGGGGCTTAATAATGTGTGTTTAATGGGGGGGACTGGGCAAAAAAAAAAATTAACTGCTTCCTCGAGACATCTCCTTTAAAGATGTGCATCGTATCGTGGCGCATGTTATTGATGTACATGTATGCCAGCCATTAGGGGGTGTAAGGAAGAGTGGATAGTGTTATTCAATTGATTCCCTCTTGTCATGAGCAACATAGCATCTATATCACGTGTCAAACTAAAGGTCCGCGGGCTGAATCTGGTCCGCCACATCATTTTATGCAGCCTACGAGGTCCGGATGCAAAAGAGCCTCTTCTAGATTGGAGGGTCCTAGGCTTGGTCCTACACTGCAATATCAGGTGCATGAGAACTAAGTGCTGTGGATGTTACCACAGCCCCTCGGTGGCTTTGGCGCCCACTCCCCTGTCTGCTTCTCCCATTGAACCTATCCTGCAGTACAGCACTGTTTGCTGGGCTCATACTCTGAGGCGGTTTGTACATCCAGCTGGTTCTCGCTGGTTGAGAGGACAGTCTGTTTTAGCCTGCCTGCCCATATCCTGTGAACCTGCTGCACAGATCAGAGAGGGTGTTGTGTTATACTGCTGCTTAACCCTGTGAGTAAGGGCTGTGCCCTAAGGAATTGTTGGGGAACCTTTCACCAGATTTGCTAATGCCCATCATTTTTCCTTTCCTCGGACTAACTGGAAGTTTAGAGTCAAGTGTCTGTGTTGGGGAACTTGTGCCCCAATTTTTCTGGACTCCCCCACAGCCCCTATATTTTTAATATATCCTTTATAATACAGTCTTACAATTACAAATGGCCCTTCAAAGGCAACCATAATGCTGATGTGGCCCTCAGTGAAAATGAGTTTGACACCCCTGATCTACATGCTCTGCACCATTGCCTCAGTTCGGGCTGTTTAGTTGACAGAGTATCTTAACCATTTAACCCTTTCCAATCCACTGTCTGACCTCTGAAGACATTATGATTTAAGGCTGTACAGCTCCGATGTTGGTAGACGTCCATCAGGGTTCTCTTACTGTAGATTGCCAGCCTCTCTGCTGTCGGAGCCTATCCAACGTGTCACCTCATGCAGTACTGGCTTCAGCCAGCAGATAGTGCCGTTGTATAATGGCAGAAACAGAGTAAGCCCCCTAGGAAAACCAGGATACAAATTGGATTGGAAAGGGTTAAAGACTAGATCCACCTTTGTGAGTAGACATATCAGCTGTGAACCTTTCTTCAGCTCCACTTACATACTCTACATACATATATAGTGATATCTGTCCAGGGGTAAAAAGAGACCTTTCTTGCATTGCATGAGGGTATGTGTGTGCGGCTGCTTGTTCAAGCGCTAAAGTAAGAGAAGGGAATCAATGTAAGACAAATTAGCATAACAATGCATTGATTTATTGGTGGCAATTGAAAAATGGCACATATTAAATAATGCAATCAGTATAATAAAATAAATCAGTCTGCTGAAGGGTCCTGTGACCATCGCACGGTAAATCTAACGTCAGATCAAAATGGAAATCACAAAGGAAATCTAGATGAATCATATTGCAATACATGATGCAAGGGGAAGGGGGGTAATCTACAATAAGAGACAACACAACGCAAGTGTTTTGCCTTAAACATCTAGTGTCAAATTCGGGGTAAGGAGCTCCTTGCTCCCTTTTTGATCGACGGCATCCTGAATGCTGACTTATCGGAGCATTCTAAAAATGGTGGTAGACGAAAAGGCATGATGGCGCTCCACCTCATTCTGGGAGATGTGCATCAATGCCCAACTGCCTGGTTTTGGAGCCCGCTAGAGTGGACAACATGGCCCTATTCCTTGTCTATCACATTCCCCAGATTTTACCCTCTGGATTTTCCCGTTAAGGCAGTTGTCTACGATGGATATCCCGCAGCACTTTGTGATGTTGGAAAACTGGAGAGACAAATATTAGTGACCTGCAAAACGGTGACCCCAAAAATGCTACATGCCTTCCATTCCGCATTACTTGACCCTGTACCTCTATATACAGCTGCTGACTGTGGTCATTTCGAATACTTTCTGTAAGATAATAAAGCTCACTTATTTTTCTAGTCTTTCATTTATCTTTATTCTTTACAAAAACTATTTGTTTTAATAATTTGTCTTAAATCGATTCCATCCTGGCCACCATGGATGTGGAATCCTTATATTTCAACACCCCATGCAAGGGTGGACTGACCGCCTGCCAGGCATACCTTGGGGCCAATGGAGTTGCCTCTGAATCGGTGTTACAACTCACAAGATTCATCCTTACACACAGCTATTTCTCCTTTGGCAAAGAGACATACCTTCAACTCAACAGAGCCGCCAAGGGCAGTAAAGTGGCACCGCAATATGCCAACCTTTTTAATGGCAAAACTGGAGAGTACGTTTCTGGCCTCCTGCTCCAGCAAACCATTGACCTACTTCCGTTACATTGATGACATCATGATCATCTGGACCAACACCGAACAAGAACTAATAAAAGAGATTCAATGCATTCCACCCCACCATAAACCTGACATTAAGATACTTGTATACAGAAGTCAACTTTTTGGACACCACCATAAAAATTTTACTCAATACAGGCATCCTTGTACGGAAAACCCATTGATCGGCCCACATACCTCAGATGGGATAGTTTCCACCCCAAAATACATTAAAAGGTCCATTGTCTACAGCCAGGCCATCTCCTACAACCAGATCTGCTCTAGCCCTACAGACAGGGATGAACATTTATACCATCTTAAAAAGAGCTTTTTAAATTAGGGCTACCATCCCACCTCAATTGATGATCAGATCACCAGAGGCATCAGGATACCCAGAAGTCAACTACTCCAATACATGGAGAAGGAAGGAAACGATTGTGTACCTCTAGTAGTGACCTACAAGTCACAGCTAGAGGTACTAAGGAAAAACTGGAAGGAAACTCCATCATACCCTACACAAGGATGACCATCTGAAAACCATATTCCTGGACTCTCCACTCCCATGTTTCAGGCAACCTCCAGATTTGAAGTTCTTTATGATTAGGAGTGTATTGCCCTCCGATACACAAAAAGGAACTTATCCCTGCAATGTAATGAGCTGTAAGACCTGCTCACATGTACGGACCGCGGACAGGATACAAATCCCCATGGACATGTGTCACGTCCAATGTTGTATACCTAATCCTGTGCAGTCAATGTCTTGTTGGGGCCCTTTATGTTGGAAAAACAAGACAAAAACTTGAAGCAAGCACGAGATCTCATCGCCACACAATTAACCCATTCCCGCTGCAGGGCGTAAGTTTACGTCCTGGGAGCGGGGTACTTCCCGCAACAGGGCGTAAACTTACGTCCTGGAGATAGCGCGGGATCACATATGATCCAGCGCTATCCCGCAGCGGGAGCCGGCTGTCAGTCACAGCCGGCGTCTCGCTGCAGCAGCGGGGGGACATCGGAGATGCGCCCGCCACTTTTAACCCCTTCCCTGCCGCGATCTAAGTAGATCGCGGCAGGGGAAGAGTTCACAGCGGGAGCGCGGCTCCCTCTGTGTCTCCGGCCGAAACTCGCGATGTCATCGCGAGAGCCCGGCCTGTCACCATGGCAACAGGACGCCAGACACTGGCGTCCTGTATTGCCTATGCCTGAGATCGCTGTATGAGCGATAAGGCATGGGAGAGCAGTAGCTCTGCCATGCCTTATGACAGCGATCATCAGGGCAGTGATTAAAGTCCCTCAGAGGGACACAAACAGTGTAAAAAAAAGAAAGATTTAAAAAATGAATTAAAAAAAATGTAAAAAAAAAGAGTAAAAAAAACATTTTTTATGCTTTTTCTCAGATTAGCATAAAAAAAGGTAAAAAAAAAATAAAACCCCACATATTTGGTATTGTCGCGTCCGTAACGATGCGTACAATAAGTTGCACATGCTTTTGACTGTGCACCGAAAAAAACGCTAAAAAAAAGCTAAAAAACTGAGGCAAAATGCTCATTTTTAGCATTTTGCCTCATTAAAAACGCAATAAAAGTGATCAAAAAAGTCGTATGTACGCCAAAATGGTACCAATAAAATCTACAGCTCGACTCGCAAAAAATAAGCCCTCATAGAGCTCTGTACATCAAAAAATAAAAAAGTTACGTGACTTTGAATGCAGCAATTTAGAATAGAAAAAAGATTTCCAAAAAAAAGGGTTTTTATTGCAGAAAAGTGGGAAAACCTAAAAAAAATGTTAGAATTTTGGTATCGTTGTAACCGTACCGGTCTGCAGAAAAAATGGAAAGTCTCATTTATGCTGCATGATTAACGTTGTAAAAAAAAAAAAAAAAAATCTATGGCAGAATTGATGCGTTTTCTCTCTCTGCTATCATTAAAAAAAAAAAAAAAAATTTACAATATAGTCTATGTACCCAAAATTGGCATCGATACAAACTACAGTTCGCCACGCAAAAAACAAGCCCTTATACGGCCGCGTCCACGGAAAAATAAAAAAGTTATGGCTTTTGAAAAATGGAGATGGAAAAATACCAAAAAATCACTTGGTCCTCAACGCCAAAATAGGCCATGTCATGAAGGGGTTAAAGAAAGAAAGATCAAATTACCTGCCGCTGAGCATTTTTCTAGCCACAGACACAACATACAACATATGAAAATTACTATATTAAAGGAGATGTCCCGAGGCAGCAAGTGGGTCTATACACTTCTGCATGGCCATAATAATGCACTTTGTAATATACATTGTGCATTAATTATGAGCCATACAGAAGTTATAAAAAGTTTTATACTTACCTGCTCCGTTGCTGGCGTCCTCGTCTCCATGGTGCCGACTAATTTTCGCCCTCCGATGGCCAAATTAGCCGCGCTTGCGCAGTCCGGGTCTTCTCCTCTTCTCTATGGGGCTCCGTGTAGCTCCGTGTAGCTCCGCCCCGTCACGTGCCGATTCCAGCCAATCAGGAGGCTGGAATCGGCAATGGACCGCACAGAAGCCCTGCGGTCCATGAAGACAGAGGATCCCGGCGGCCATCTTCAGCAGGTGAGTATGAAGACGCCGGACCGCCGGGATTCAGGTAAGCGCTGTGCGGGTGGTTTTTTTAACCCCTGCATCGGGGTTGTCTCGCGCCGAACGGGGGGGGGTTTAAAAAAAAAAAAACCCGTTTCGGCGCGGGACATCTCCTTTAAAAGGCAACTTCAAATCTCAATGTCATAGAAGAATTTGGGAGTGCAAATTTATAACCATCTTTGATACTCAACACAGGACTAAATATTTCAAAAGGTTTCATGGTAGAGTAAATAATATGAGGAATCTATAGCAGAGATAACACGCTGGCCTGGTGACCCCCTAACACCAATTTAGAGACAATGAAACTTTCACATGGACTAATTAAGCATTTATTCCTCTACTCATCCTGATCTGGGGTTGTTTTCAGTGCAAATTAATCACACCATATCTGTGCCCTTATGATTGCTAGTAAAGTTACTACTGCCGCTGGATGCTGCCCCTTCCCCAATTCTTTCCTTATAGCAAATATCATAGAAACCGGAATCACGTAGCTTAGATGCTACCAATGGTGTTTAGGTCTGGTAAACTCTGGACAATGGCAGCTGTCCGTAGTTTCCCTACTATAGGGTGTAGAGTCACTGGGATTTGGGATTTTTATATAGTTACCCATTAATCCTTGACATTTTGAATTTACCATCCATTTTCTGTTCTGCGCACTTCCAGCCATTTACACTTTACCTTCCAGTGGAACTAGGTCAGGCTGATGCTTATTAATCTTATAAACCCAGGAACTGCAGAAATGGGACAATTTATATGTCGGAGTCGCAGGCAGTAAACAACATCGATCTTGTATCATTAAAATGTCTTGTGTAGTATGCCGCCATGTCTGCAGATTATTCATCTGCTCTTACACTGTATGGTGCCTCTATTAGATTTATATCTACATGTAAACTATCTATAGATTATGGGTATTCTATGGAAGCGCAATAAATAACATGAGGCAGAATAGACAATCAAATGCTGGTTTCTAACTGTAACCATATCTTAACTTGATCACTTGACACTATATCATTATAATCTGTTTATGTTCAGTATCCCTGCATAGAGATTCAGCAGGTTGGAGTTGGTCAATCAATGGATTTCGACATAAGAGTAGATAAACCTGCTGAGATATTACAGTGTACAAGATCTGTAGGTACACAGGACGTGTCGTTTGAAAAATGGCATACGTCTAACAATTTGATATCTATCAGATCAAGATATTTGGTGCAGATCTGAACAAAATTATCACCCTTCACAAGTATGGTGATGGATCAAACGCTCCTTTCCTGCTATCTAAAGTACCCTACCAACAGTAATTGGACACAAGAATCAAATGTAGTATTTATTTCCATATGTTAATACTTAGTGGAGCTCCTTTGGCCCTAATGACAGTGCATACTCTCCATGCCATACTTTTTACTAACGTCTCAAACATTTCAGCTGGTATTTCCCTCCATTCATCCTGCAAATGTTTGGCGAGTTCTCTGAAGATGGACGCTTTTCATATTTCCTCACCTGACATTTTCGCTTGTCCTAAAGATGTTCAGGTGGGACTGTATACAGGCCAGTCCAATTATGGAACATTCATATCCTTAAACCAATGTAAAACCAATGTAAACCAGCATTGGATTTGCGACATGGCACGTTGCCATATGAGAAGTATGGCTGACCATTCGGAAAGTATTGCCACATTGTCAGCAACACGTTATTGTCTGGTACACCTCCATGTTCATGATTTTTGTCACTACAACCAATGGACCAAGACCATGCCACGTAAAACATCCCCGGACCATAACGGAACGTCCACTGTATTTACATATATCTGTTGGTACAACACACTCAGACAGAAGAAGTTCCCTTAGGCTCCTCCACACCCAGATATGTCAATTTGATCTAAGGATGGAGTAGCATGATTAATCACTAAAGATCATTTTTCTATTGCTCAACTGTCTAGTGAGAATGCTCCTTACTTCATTGTAGACAGGCCAATGCATCTTCTTTGAGAGAACCCGCCAGACTTTTGCAGGATGAATGGAGGGAAATACCAGCTGAACTGTATCCTGCATTAGTATGAAGTATGACACAGAGAGGATACGATGTTATTAGGACAAAAGGAGCCCCACTAAGTATTAACATATGTAAATAAATACTATTTTTGATTCTTGCTCAAGTGTCCAATTACTTTTGGTAGGATAGTCTATCTATCTATCTATCTATCTATCTATCTATCTATCTATCTATCTGTCTATCTATCTATCTCAAATATATCCCATATCTATCTATCTATCTCATCTATCTATCTATCTATCTAATATCTATCTCATATCTATCTATCTATCTCATATCTATCTATCTATCTATCTATCTCCTGTCTATCTATCTATCTATCTATCTATCTATCTATCTATCTATCTATCTATCTATCTCATATCTATCTATCTCTCTCATATCTATCTATCTATCTATCTATCTATCTATCTATCTATCTATCTATCTATCTATCTATCTATCTATCTATCTATCTATCTATCTATCTATCTATCTATCTCCTGTCTATCTATCTATCTATCTATCTCATATCTATCTATCTCTCTCATATCTATCTATCTATCTATCTATCTCTCATCTATCTATCTATCTATCTATCTATCTATCTATCTATCTCTCTTCTATCTATCTATCTATCTATCTCATATCTGTCTATCTCATACCTATCTATCTATCTATTTCATATCTATCTCCTATCTATCTATCTATCTATCTATCTATCTATCTATCTATCTATCTCATATCTGTCTATCTCATATCTATCTATCTATCTATCTATCTATCTATCTATTTATCTATCTATCTATCTCATATCTGTCTATCTCATATCTATCTGTCTATCTCATATCTATCTATCTATCTCATATCTATCTATCTATCTATCTATCTATCTATCTATCTATCTATTTCATATCTATCTATCTATCTATCTATCTATCTATCTCATATCTGTCTATCTATCTATCTCATATCTATTTATCTATCTATCTATCTATCTATCTATCTATCTATCTATCTATCGCTCATATAGTGCAGAAGATGTAGGCACTCACTAATGTGATGTGTCCTCTGGGCTCATTTATGTTAATGCAGCTCTGTATATTACAGCGGTCACTAGTAAGAGAGGGTATGCAGAACAGTAAATCCTCATTGGAAAGCTGTGACTGTTTAAATGGTCACTTAATAATTTCCCAGTGGACAAAAAAAATCAATGCGTGGCCCAGAAAAGCCGCTGAGAACAGCAAAGTGTTTAACTCTTTAGTTGCAATCATAAAATGTAACGTTTTCGCTGTACCTTGTTCACATTTGGTGGTGGCCGTACACAAGTGAGCTGCACCGCTATCACATTTAAAACGCTATGCCAAAAATGTTTTCCTAATACAATGCCATTTCTGAAACACCCATTATACTTTTCTATGGCGGACCGTGATCATACTTTCACATTATTTCCCAATAGATTTACGTTCCGGCATTGGGACCCCTTGGTCTGGACCAAAATATGGCTTATGATCTCCAAATGTTCCATTACCACTACCCCTTTAGAGTGAGCTCACAAGGTGCTCATGAGGTGGTATTTGATAAGTTCACTACGTGCCTCACTACCGTTCTTCATGATTCGGAGGGTGCAAACCCAGGAACGGTGTTTAACACTTGGAGGGCGTGTCCTCGGATAGTCCGCTTCTGGTCTAGAATTTATGGTTTAGTCCATAGCCTTTTTAATGTTGTTGGCCACAATCTGTGGGTTGCCTTACTTCATTATGACCCTCAAGCTCACTCGCACACCCAGTTTCATCTTTTTACTTTCCTTCTCCCAGCGGTAAAACTTATTGGTCCTTCTTCAAAGACAATATTTCCCTACAAGAAGTTAAATCCAGGTCAGATGGGTTCCATATAAATTAGAAAATATTCAGCATACTTTTAGATAAAAACAACTAGTTCCTTAAAATAGGGTAACCCTGGAGTGACTATACTAATACCCACCTGTCTCCTCTTGCAGCAGCCCTGGCCTAATTTATTTTATTCGCATAGCAGGCTCGCCTAGATCCCCCATCCAAAGGACGGTGGTGATTTGACACCCTAGGCAGGTTACGCAAGGTGCGCCCCCCGGCCCCCACAAACCCCAGCGCCCTAATTTAAAGAGATTTAAACCCTTTTTGAAAGAAAAGGATAGAGACAGAATAAATTCCTGATCTGGTGACTCACTTTCCTTTTCTTCTACATTCAATCCAGACCGCCTTGGCAATTTCTCTTGACGACTGCAGTTTTTTTTTTAGCAAAATATCTTTGGCTATAGTGGGTGCAGAATTAGCAGTCACACTAAAGGCTCCTCTGTCACAAAAGAAGACGCCATTATTATAAATGACTCATGGTGTCTGGGGGGCTTATATACAGATTTTGCACTGCTCCCTTGGATCAGACCCCACAATGAATATAGCTTCAGTTCCCTTTCAGACTTCAGACCAGGCCATAAAAAAATTACTCACCTCTTCTCACTCTGTCCCGGCGCCATTCCCACTGTTCTGAGCATACTTTGCTTGCCACCATTGCAATCCCCTTGATCCTCCTCTGCTGAAGGCACTGCACCATGTCTTGACGCCAATGCACACTACATCCTGACACGAGCGGCATCAGAACTGCAGTGCCAATGCCCATAGCAGAAGGGGTCAGTTGGGAGGAAGGAGCCGTAAGCAATACAAACCATGCTCTTCACTCTGAGACTCCTGTAACAATAAGCGCTGTTGATGGTGTGATATAGGGATGTATTAGACGTCATTCACAGAGGCATCTAAATCTTGTGCATGCGCCTTGAGTTTGATGAAAGTAGGTTTCGAACAAAGTAGGTTTTGGCAACAAATGTATGTTAATATTCTGCCACTGTGGCAGTTTAACCGCTTAACACTACAGGAAGTACAGTTACATCATGGGGGCTCGAGTTTGTATAGAGCGGAATTGGGAGCCGATCTCCCTCCATACAGTGTGAGTGCTGGCGGTCTTTGAGAGCTGACACCCATGTACAACAGCCACGATCAGCATGAACGCTGAACATGGCCATTAACCCTTTAAAGGGCCTGATCAATATTCAAGGGTCCTGAATAGAGATGAGCGAGTATACTCACTAAGGCACATTACTCGAGCGAGTAGTGCCTTAGCCGAGTATCTTCCCGCTCATCTCTAAAGATTCGGCTGCTGGCACCGGTGACAGGTGAGTTGCAGCGGTGAGCAGGGGAGAGCGGGGGGGAGAGAGGGAGAGAGAGATCTCCACTCCGCTCTCCCCCGCCGCTTCCCGCTCCCCGCCGGCCCCCGAATCTTTAGAGACGAGCGGGAGGATACTTGGCTAAGGCACTACTCGCTCGAGTAGTTAGCCTTAGCGAGTATACTCGCTAATCTCTAGTCCTGAACACCCTCCCAGTGATTAGATCGCAAGGTGCTGTTCGGTTGCCATGGCACTCTGGGGCCTTCTGAGACCTGTGGCCTGTAGCGTGGCTTGATAAACTGAGTGTCAGAACTTGATGGAGTATAATGCAATACTACGGTATAATCGAAAGTTCAAGTACCTTATGGGGACTAAAATAGATTTTTTAAAGTGTTTTATTAATTATTAGAAAACATAAAAGGTATTAAAGTTTAACCCCTTCCTTACGCATTACCCATATTTATAATAAAAAACTCAAAACGAAAAACCTCAAAACATATTTGGCATAACTGCATCTGTAAATGTCTGATCTATCAAAGTAAGGCCGTCGACCCTAAGTACATTCTATTACTGTACTGTGTATGAGCGCGGCGGTTCACTAGCAGTCATGTGCAGTACTTTTTTTTGTTTATTTGTATTCCCCTGCTGTTGCTTAGCGATGACGCGGATCGCCTGCGTGGATGGTGATTGCGCAATCTCCAATCAAATCCGCCCATGCTAGCCCGGCCTAACACATTATTTATGGTGAACGTCGTCAGAAAAAAAAAATACATGATGTCAGAATTGTGCTTGTTTGGTCTACCTGTCTCTAAGAAATTTTTTTTATAAAAAGCGATCAAAAAGTCATATGTTCCCCAAAATGGTAGCAATAGAATCTAGTGTAGCACGTCCTGCAACAAACAAGCCCTCACACAACTATTTCGACAAAGAAATTAAAATTTATGGCTGTAAGAAGTTGGTGGCAGAAATTAATCTTTTTTTTTTTTCCAAAGGTTTTTTTTATTTTTTAAAAGTAGTTCAGCAAAAAAAAAAAAACTATGTAATTTGGTATCGTCCTAATTAGAGAAGAGCGAGCGTACTCGGTTCGGGTGTTTTTGCACTCGAGCAGCGCTTTTTCCGAGTAACTGACTACTCGGACGAAAAGATTCAAGGGGCGCTGGGGGGGGGGGGGGCGGCGTGGTGGAGCAGGGTAGCAGTGGAGAACAGGGGGGAGGTCTCTCTCCCCCCCCCCCCCCCCCACTCCCCTCTGCAACCCCCTGCTCACCCCCGGCGCCCCCCGCATCTTTTCGTCCGAGTAGTCAGTTACTCGGAAAAAGCGCTGCTCGAGTGCAAAAACACCCGAACCGAGTACGCTCGCTCATCTCTAGTCCTAATCCTACTGACCCATAGAATAAAGTTATCATGCCATTTTTGCTGCAGTGTGGAATTTAGTTTTTATTCCATTTCACTCCACTTACAAATTTTTAAAAGTTTTCCAGTACATTATATGTTACATTAACTAGTACTAGTGAAAAATACATTAGGGGGTAATAGGCTGATCTGGATGGACATATGCCTTTTTTCGGCCTTACATACTATGTTACAACTCAGCACACAAAAAACAAGCCCTCAGACAGCTACGTCAATGGATCAATAAAGAGTTGTGATTTTTTGAAAGTGGAGAGAAAAAAACCTAAAATGAAAAAAGAAAAATGGCCGCATCATTTAGGAGCTAAGAGGCTGGAAATTGATGACAGATTCCTTTTAATCATGACCATGATCCTGTTGTCTGATTGACTTATCATTTTTTTCTGATTAGCCAATGAAGATATCCCCTCTATAATACTTTTTTTTAGCATTTAACATCACATAGATTTTTCTGGCTAACATGGTACAACACTATGTTTGCTCTACATTCTTGTACTATTCTATTATACTTCCTTGTGCTTCAGGAAAGTACAGATGTGTCCTTCCTTAACTCAATATATCCTGAGCCTTGTGACATGAGATGACCAGCTTTTCAAAAAAAAGAGAAAAAAGATTTTAGGATACTCTGTCAAGAGATGTCTATCCTATTTTCACTTTTGCTCAAGTAACATCATTAATGTATGGGAACGCAATGAAAGAAAGTCTTTAAGTCGATTGACAGATGACTCATAAGATGAACCAAGCTATTAGCATTGTCGTCCAGAAGATGGAGAAGCAAAAGTGGTGATCATTGAACTTGGCTCTATACATTAGTTTAGCAGCCAATCTCATGGATACTGAACAGACAAAGCATACAGAAGTGCCTCCTATAAAACAAACTGGCCAATATGGAAGTTCTCCTCCCCAAAAAAGAAGGAGGATTGTCCTTTTTTTCTCATTGGATGCAAAGTCGGAGAACATTACTGGTAATGAATATTAAAAATCAATCAAATACGACCCATGTGATTGAATTTTCATCACATTTTTTGGTATTGGACTAGCTCCTCCAAAAAGTTCAACCGATAGTTGTCCATCACTCTAGCAGTGGTTCTTACGTCTGTCTTTTGACTAGTATCTATGACGGCGTTGATTCTCTTTAAGGTTCATTATTATATTACATATGTTGTTCTCTGGATATTTTATAGTAGGACGTATGTTGAACATCACCCTGCGTATTACATAAAAACTTTTTGACTTTCTTCTTAGACGGAACCTGAAATTATAGAAGAAACAAATATTGATCGGGTAAAACAAGCCAGAACGTATATTAAATCTCGTCAAGGTAAAGGCCACTCCGAGACCTCCACCCTGAGCTCTCAGCCATCCATTGATGAAGTGCGGCAGCAGATGCATATGTTGTTGGAGGAAGCTTTTAGTTTGGCATCTGCGGGGCATGGAGGACCAAAACGGCAAGCAGATCCATATGCCTCAGTTCAACATATGCCATATTCGGAAGTTGTTACCAGTGCTCCCGGCACAATGTCACGACCTCGGATGCAGTGGGTACCGACCTATGGGCCGGAGGTGTATCAGTACAGCCTGCCCAGACCAGTAAGTGACTGCGATGTCTATAGAATGGATTCATCTTGATTTTATGCAGGCTAAATCCAGGGATAATTATTTTCATTTGGTATTTCCGTTGACATTTATAACTGTCATGTTCTTCCGAGTGGAAAAATTAGTTTAATTAAAAAGAGATAAAACATCAAAGCATAATAAATTTCAAAACTACAAAGGTTGCATGTTCCAGTTTTACCTCTCTAGGGTAGTCAATGTCTTCTCATCATAGATGACAGTCCTGAATTGAGTCCCATGTATGGACTATGAAAAAGCATTTAGGAGAATTTTTAATATTTCTTCAATGTACCCATGTCAACCACATTACTCTGGCACTGGGTCAACTTTGGATGCCTCTAGCATTCCCACTTCAAAACTAAGTAAGTGATCAGTGCTTTCCTGCCTCCAGTGGTGGGGACCATTTTGGTATCTGAATTCTGCCATCATGAAATCTATATGAACCAAGTTCCTCTTGCACACTGATGGGTGGGAACATTTTTCTCTCCGCAAAAAGCTCCAGCCCACTCACCATTTTTTTTTTAGTGTAGTGGTCTGTACAAATACAGGCACTGCCTTCCAAAAAAGTATTTAGAAGGGTGAATTCACATAGCATTTTTGCACACAATGTGTGTTTCCGTCTTGGGTTCCATCTCAAATGCCGAAAGGGCATTAAGATAGAACCCTCGGAAGGAATCATAGGGTTAAATGTCTGAAATGGAGACCAATTTGGTTTCTAATTCGAATTAAACTTTCTCTGTGTGATTGTAACGTTGATATAAGCTTCAACACAAGATGTGATATGGGCGGGCATGGAGGCTCTAGTACCCTGTTGTACCGCCGCTAGCTTGAATACAAGATGTGATACAGGAGGGCATGGAGGCTCTAGTACCCTGTTGTACCGCCTCTAGCTTGGATACAAGATGTGATATGGGCGGGCATGGAGGCTCTAGTACCCTGTTGTACCGCCGCTAGCTTGAATACAAGATGTGATACAGGAGGGCATGGAGGCTCTAGTACCCTGTTGTACCGCCTCTAGCTTGGATACAAGATGTGATATGGGCGGGCATGGAGGCTCTAGTACCCTGTTGTACCACCTCTAGCTTGGATACAAGATGTGATTCGGACAGACATGGAGGCATGCAGGTTCCGTTTCTAGATTGTGCAATCTTGTAGACTGTCGAAGTTTGCGCCCCAGATGGTCCCATACATTTTCTATTGGTGATAAATCTGTTGACCATGGAAGTGTGACAGTGTTGTGGGGACATTCCTGTGACACCCTTGTGTGTGCGGCCGAGCATTATCCTGCTAGAAAGTGCCCCTTTGAAGCCGCCATGAGATGCAAGATGTGGCTGCAGGATGTCCTGAACATATCGCTGAGCTGTCATTGTCCCTCATACCACTACTTGGGGTGACCAGCTGTCGTATGCGATGGCCCCCCAGACCACCACACCAGTAGGGGCCAGTGTGCCACCTCACAGCAAAGGCAGGATTGAGGCTCGCACCCCTAGGTCTCCACACGAACATGCCCATCGTGAGTGCCCAAATTAAACCTTGAATCATTGCTGCAAAGAACCCAGTTCCACTCCGTAGTGGTCCAGTTTCATCATTCACGACACCACTGCAAACGGAGGCAATGGTGGGTGGGTGTCAAAGGCAATGGCAATGTGAGACAAAATGTCCTTTAGTCTAGCGCCTGGAAATGGTTCCGACAGAACCATCTGTAACGATGGTGCCAACTGTCTCTGGATGGCGGACAATGAGACAGTTGGAGCTGCTGGTGCTTGTCGGACGATCAGACGATCCTCTCTATGGTGTTCTTTTGAAGGCATCCTGAGCCCGGTCACCTTGTCTGCCCTCACACATCCACTGGTCTCAACACCTCCTAACAGTCTGGTCAGATGCTCCTCTCTACTAGTGTACTGTCCTGAGCCCGGGGTCTCAGGGGGTCCTGAGCCCGGTCACCTTGTGCGGCCCCATCCACTGGTTCTAACACCTTCTAACAGTCTGGTCAGACTCTCCTCTCTACTGGTGGTCTTTCGGGGGCGTCCTGAGTGTGATCACCTTGTGTGCCCTCACACATCCACTGGTCCCAACAACCCTAACAGTCTGGCCAGACGTTCCTCTCTACTGGTGGTCTGTAGGGGGGTCCTGAGCGTGATCACCTTGTGTGCCCTCACACATCCACTGGTCCCAACACCCCTAACAGTCTGGCCAGACGTTCCTCTCTACTGGTGGTCTGTCGGGGATCCTGAGCCTGTCACCTTGTGTGCCCTCACACATCCACTGGTCCCAACACCCCTAACAGTCTGGTCAGATGCTCCTCTCTACTCGTGGTCTTTTGGGGGATCCTGAGCCCGGTCGCCTTGTGTGCCCTCACACATCCACTGGTCCCAACACCTACTAACAGTCTGGACAGAACGGCTGGTGGGAGACAATTCATCGATACAACCATCCAGCTTCTCACATCCCAGTAATGCGCCCCTCTGAGACTCTGGTAACCGGGTGAAATCTCTTCTCTGCGTCGTAGAGGCGTGTAGTGGTCAACAAGCATTATTTATTTTCTTCTGATCCTGAGTTACAGCCCATATATATCAGATCTGCATTCACAGTTCTTCAGCTTCAGTGCTGAAATCTCTCACTATGTCTGCAGAGAGCTTGCTCTGATGATGCCCATCCTGGAAAGTGTCATCTTTACCCCAGACTCTGTAGGAAATGTAGGAAAAACTAACTGTCACACTGCATATAGGAGCTCAACCGAGATATTGTGTCTGTCCATAAACTCGCTTACTGTTTCCAATGACAACCAGCAGAGTTGTGAATGCAGCTCTGGAGTATAATACAGACTGTAACTCAGTACAAGAAAAGTAATGTAATGTATGTACATAGTTGGTTAAGTTTTTTAAAGGAATCTGTCACAAGGTCCAAACCATGAGCAGCATGAACCCAGGACAGGTATGTACACTGCAGCGTGAACCTCATGACATATTCCCTTTAAAGCAGTTGTTCACCTCTGAAACTATTGATGACCTACCCTCCAGATAACTCATTAATAGTTGATTGGCTGGGCCTGCCACACATGACCCCCTTGATCATCTTATGGCTGGGCTGCTGTGTCGGCTACAGAGCTGCTGTGTTGCTGGAAATGCACAGCTCTGTTCTCTCTGCAGTGGCCAGGTTTGGTATTGCAGGCAAAGTTCTCATTTAATTCGAACTTTGCCTGCAGTACCATTCTGGGCCACTGCAAAGAGATCAGCTCTCAGTAGATGGGCAATCCCAGAAGATTACAGTATATATCTTATATAAACTGTAAAGTAGTGTTCATATGCAATTATATCCTTCACTATAACATACACTATGCAAATTATATGCTGAGTGTGGAACTTTATATAGCACCATTCGTTGGCTTCATCTCCAAGTACAATCGATGCTTATGTATAAATGCACATAGACACTAATGTAATATCCAATATACATATAGGGAAAGATGGTGGAGCGTATAGTCTGTAGTGATGATCGGACTGTTTACTCTACAACATAAGATATAAATCAGTTCGGAAAGGAGAGTAAAATGAATGATGACAGAATAAGACCATTGTGGAGACGCTTTGAGAGCCACAAACTGTCAGAATGGGGTGACAAGCGACTTATAGCCCAGAGCTAATTAGAACAGTTTCAGCGAGCTACTCTGGATATGTTACCGAAATCGGCCAGGCTGCTCTATTCTTGCATATGATCTACATTGCAGGAGGCTTTGTCCTAGGTATATATCTGCATATCCAACTGCATAGGAAATGGGATTCTACTTTCTGATTAACCCCTTCCTGCTTTGTACATTGTACTATGTGATCACTTTTTGTAAAAAGCACTTGTTAAAAGTCATAGTTTACTAATGCAAATTCAATGGACCTGCTGCTTTATTTACCCCTTGGAAGTCCCATCTCAGTTCTTCCTAGCACTATAATGTTGCAAGCCTCCCAAAGAGTGACAACCGTGCAGCAAATTACATGGGTTGCAATAGTGGTTGTCAAAACCATACCCGTTTTTTATATCTGTGTAAGTTATAGACCAAAGTATGTTGTCACTCTTGCAGCAGTGGCTTTCTGTTCATAAGGTTTCTTTACCACGAGCGCATGTACACCGAGTTTTCACGCCCCGGCGTATATACGCTACCCATATGAAGCATTGGTTCCCAATGCATTCGTTCACACGGGCGATTATATGGCGCGTAAATACATCCACACCGTGAAAGATGGAATATAAGCGACCGAAATACGTCCGACGTATATACGGTGGCCAAAAAAATAGTTCTGGAACTATCTTTTGGCTAATATGCGACGGCGGGTCCCATAGACACCTATGGGAGCAGAGAAAGAGAAGGGAGGGGGAGGAATTTTTGCAGCATTCAACACTGTGAAAAGCTTACAGGTGCCTCTATATAGGCACTGGAAGGCATCCCGAGGCTTTTGGCAGAGCGAGGGTTTTCCGGGGTGCGGCATATTTTTTCGCTAAAAACGACACTCGCGGTTGTGTGACTGGTCGAGAAAACGCTGGCCGTAATCGTGGAGAAACGCACTTTCAGGCTCTTATTCGGAGTAGGTGTGGAAACGTAAAAACGTGGGAAAGAGCCCAAGCATGAGTTGTTCTCCCTTCACTTCACATCACTATGGTCTCATTCACACAACCGTATATACACAGCTATTGTAGCTGCGTCCAAAAATCGTGACCATCTGAAGCATTGGATTCCAATATATTAATTCAGATGAGCGTCTGGAAAAATAGCACATCGGCGACCAAAAACGTCGACCGATTTTCTACAGCCCTATCTTTTGCTGAAATACACTGGAAACTCCTATAGACTTCTATGGGAGCTGAAAAAAAGGGGGAGGGAGTTTTTCTGCGTCCACACTGGGAAAAGAGGACAGCTGGCTCTATTTAAAGGGGTTGTCCCGCGCCGAAACGGGTTTTTTTTTTTTCAAACCCCCCCCCCCCGTTCGGCGCGAGACAACCCCGATGCAGGGACTGAAAAAAAGAACAGCACAGCGCTTACCTGAATCCCGGCGCTCCGGTGACTTCTATACTTACCGGTGAAGATGGCCGCCGGGATCCTCTACCTCCGTGGACCGCAGCTCTTCTGTGCGGTCCATTGCCGATTCCAGCCTCCTGATTGGCTGGAATCGGCACGTGACGGGGCGGAGCTACACGGAGCTACACGGAGCCCCATAGAGAACAGGAGAAGACCTGGACTGCGCAAGCGCGGCTAATTTGGCCATCGGAGGGCGAAAATTAGTCGGCTCCATGGGAACGAGGACGCTAGCAACGGAGCAGGTAAGTAAAAAACTTTTTATAACTTCTGTATGGCTCATAATTAATGCACAATGTATATTACAAAGTGCATTAATATGGCCATACAGAAGTGTATAGACCCGCTTGCTGCCGCGGGACAACCCCTTTAAGCATTAGTAGTCATTCCAAGGATTTCTGCTGACCGAGGGACTTCCGCGCTGCAGTGTATTTTTCTAACATCATGCGGCAGCTGCCTGTGAGAATGGATGAGAAAATGCTAATTAAAATCGGGACTTAATCACGGCGATTCTTCTTTCACGTGATTTTTGGCCGCGATCAGCAAGTGTAAAAACGCATACCGTCGTGTGAAAGAGGCCTATGTCAGTAACTTAGTAGCTGAGAGCTGCCCCTGATTGGTCCCTGCGCTGAGCCAATCAGAGGCAGCACTCACTCACCCATTCATGAATGGGTGAGTGAGTGAGAGCTGCCTCTGATTGGTGAGGGCTGTGACCAATCAGAGGCAGCCCATTCAGCAGGCGGGGATTTTAAATCCCCGCCTGCTGAATACTACTCAGAGCAGTTCAGGAGAACTGCCGGCCGGCCGCGGCTGAACTCCGGCTGCAGGGACAAGGTGAGTATACATTTTTTTAAAATTTTTACACATTTTTGGATGAATTTCAGGGAAGGGCTTATATTTTTAAGCCCTTCCCGAAAATTCATCCTGCGCTCGCCAGCAGCCCATTGCTTTCAATGGAGCCGGCTGTATTGCCGGCTCCATTGAATTCAATGGGCGAACATCATTCTTCTCTGCCACAGCTGTTACAGCTGTGGCAGAGGAGAATGATCTTTGTAGTATATGTTCTCAATAGGGTCGGCGCTGCTGCCGCCGGCCCCATTGAGCGCATATATAGAGCACAAGGAATCGCAGATAGGCGCGATCTGCGATTTCTCGTGTACTATAATTTATCGGACAAGCGCATAAAAAGCGGCCATGTGTCAGATACCATTGCAAAGCAATGGTTCTAAATATGCGCAGATCGCATGCGCATGTGCAAATTGCAGGAAAAAATGCCCGTGTGACCGAGGCCTTAGTATGTTTTTGGAGAACATACAAATTCCAGGTAGATGTTGTCCTTGTCAGGCTAGAACCTAGGACCCCAGTACTGCAAGGCAACAGTACTAACCACTAAGGCTCCTCCATTTGGCTCATTGCTCTGGGACCTTGAAACATTATGGTTTTAGGAGGCTTAAAGATACCGCCTGTCTATATTCCCTATTACAGCATATGGACATCATAGATTGGGTCGCCCCTCTTGGGACTGCTCTCTAATTGGTGGGATGGAGAATCAGACTATGACACCATTCCCTTTCTAGTAGACTCGGTCCTTTTTGTATTATATGGATGAGTGATCATCTGATTGGCCACCATGAAATACTACAGGATTTTATAGCGGAAATGGTCATAATAAGTTGGTGCATAATACAGAATTTTTATCATTACTTACCATTTGTATCATATAAAAGCAATCTGTGACCCAAAAAGCATTATATTATACCGATTTGTAAGATTCTTCTTCATCGACTGTCTATTGGTTCCATCTAGAGATGAGCGAGTATACTCGCTCGAGCAATTGCCTTTAGAGAGTATACTCGCTCATCTATAGTTCCATCACAAGTCCATCCAACTCTCTAAATCCACAGGTACACTGTCCACCAAAGCTGTTTCTAAATTTCTTTCTTTTCCAACAGAATTACCGATTTTCCCAACTACCTGAGATGGTTATCGGTTCTCCGCCCCCGCCGGTACCTCCCCGGACAGGTCCTGTTGCTGTTCCCTCTCTAAGGAGGTAAATCTCATGTTGTTGTCTTGCTACATTAAAGGGATACTTCTTTTTTTCTAAAGCAAATATTCTTTTTTTGTATAATGAAAAGTTATACAATCTTCCAGTAAACTTTCTATATCACGGTTTTCAAGATCTGTGCTTGCTGTTATTTATTAGGAACCATCATTGTTTACTTCCAGCGGATTCAAATCTGACCTGGTCAAGTGATGGACACACAAGTATATGGCTTGTTGCAGTTATATCATAGTGTGTCATAGTGTGATTGTTCTCAGTAAGAAGTATGTACAAGTAATCTTGTAGATATGATACCTTTTAATGGCTAACAAAAATACATGATGTTGTAGCGAGCTTTCGGAACTTCTATGGACTCTTCGTCAGGCTTTATGAACTTCAGCTACTATTACAGAGGGCTGTGATTCACTCCTGGTGAGTTTTCTGGTATTTTTAGCATTGAGAGAGGATGACCAGCAGCTACTCAGTGAGAGCATGAGTGGGTGTGGTTATGCTACACAGGAGAGGGGAGGAGGAGCTGAGCTTGTGTATATTCATGTGTATATTCACGAGACAGACCAGCTGATCAGCACTTGGCATGCTCGGGAGCCAGAAACTTGATTGTATAAGGCTTTCTAAATGTATGAGAAGGAAAACTCAATGCAAAAAACCAGATAAGTGTATTATTTTTTCCTGCAGGGGCTTAATAAGATATGTGGGTATTGATTTTGTATGCACAAAGGTTTCCATAGCCTTTAAGTACTGATTTGGTTTGCTTGTTTTAGGTATTATTCCATCCGAAAACTCTATTTTGAATGTAATATTGTCTGATATGTCTCCCATTTGGAGGTTAAATATGCAAATGTCACA
Source organism: Eleutherodactylus coqui (assembly GCF_035609145.1). Classification (NCBI taxonomy): domain Eukaryota; kingdom Metazoa; phylum Chordata; class Amphibia; order Anura; family Eleutherodactylidae; genus Eleutherodactylus; species Eleutherodactylus coqui. The sequence goes on from NC_089847.1 coordinate 112,596,319, forward strand.
GCATTTATTTCATGTCACAACACAGCAAACTTGTGGTACATACAATGTCACAACCCACAGGTTCCCCGTCACTAACCCCCACACTAGGTGTCTAGAGGGCATCCTCCTCCTTCAGATGCGTGACGGACCAAACTGGTCCGCCCCGGACCTTAGGCTCCAAGTTCCTGATGGCTTGTACTACAGCCTGTCTCTCTCTGGCTAGCAGCCAGTGTGGGAGGAACTGATCCTTTTTATTTCACTTCCTGTCACACCCACAGGTGTTATCTCTCTCATAAGGTATCAGAATGCCTGTCTATCACCCTCTGCAGGCCATTCTGAACACTGCACTCCTAGTACCTAGACCCTTATGAAATAGAACATAGAAACAATTTGCAAATCCCAATAACATGGACTTGCAGTATATGTAGTGCCACAGTTCTCACAATGTAGGGTTCCATAGAGGTGCCCTTTAACTACTTCCCTAAGAAGTAACGCAGCAATGTAGAGCCATGTGTATCGCTTTGTGGCATTTACAGCATCATTTTACGATATAGCGGAACGGCTCCCGGTATTTAAGAACCCTTTACAAGTAATGACGGCTCTGCAGATTACCCATCTACAAACTGCTCTAAAATTAGGGTAATTCAACATAACATTTCCCCATGCTGCAGGACGTGACAATCATGCTTAATGACTAAAGATAGAAATTCCCACATACATTAAACAGGGAACATCTGCAATAGTTGTGTGATGTAAGCAAATCACTGCGGTACTGAGGACGGGTTTCTGCATTTTAATTGCCGGTTCCACCAGCTGCAAATCAATACTCTTCTTTTCCTGGTAAATTCTGCCACCTAGTGGCTGATAAGGTTGTCGACAGTAACTTCACTACTGCTTTAGTTAACTCTTAAGACCTCCTTCACACCAGTGTACGCGCATTTACACGCGCCTCGGCGCACGTTTTTTGCACACTGAGCGAGGATTTTTTGCAGGCGCATCGGCATATATTACTTTACTTTTTGCGCCCGTAAGGCATGTGTGCGTGGCAAACAAAGACGGGCTGATTTAAATGGCTAATTTGTCTTATGAGTTCCAGATATCATATTGGTGGGTCAGAGCTCAAAAGCCCCTCTACCACATAAGATAACACCAGCAGGGGCGTAACTAAAGGCAAAACGTGAGCTGGGCCCCCCCTCTATCTGTATCTGTACCCGTACCCATACCTAAACCATGCTGCACAGAGACATAATTTGAAGCTTCTGGGCCCCAATGCAAAACCTGTAACAGGGCCCCCAACTATAATGCTTTATTCATAGTACTGGGCTCCCTATATGGAGAAGAGAGGCCTTATGGACCAGTTAAGGCTCCTGGGCCCGGGTGCAACCGCATCCCCTGCACCCTCTATAGTTACGCCCCTGAACACTAGTATTATAAATGGCACATGGTAGATAAGGGACCCTGTTACAAAAATTTGCAATGGGGCCCACGAGCTTCTTGTTACGCCTTTGGTGGACGTCCTTCTTTTCTGATACGTACCGTGCAAGAAATAAACTATAAAAGGCGTCCAGTCTATACCAGTGAGAACTGCAGATTTAAAGGGGTAGAGCCAGGGGCGTAACTATAGAGGTTGCAGGGGATGCGGTTGCACCCGGGCCCAGGAGCCTAAGGGGGCCCATAAGGCCTCTCTTCTCCATATTGGGAGCCCAGTACTATGAATAAAGCATTATAGTTGGGGGCCCTGTTACAGGTTTTGCATTGGGGCCCAGAAGCTTCAAGTTATGTCTCTGTGCAGCATGGATTAGGTATGGGTACGGGTACAAAAACAGATAGAGGGGGGGCCCCAGCTCACGTTTTGCATCAGGGCCCCTGAGCCTTTAGTTACGCCCCTGGGTAGAGCGATGGACTGTTGACCACTTTTAATAACCACTTCAGCCTCAAAATTATCCATCTCTCCTTGAGAGGCGTCTTTAGTACTTAGTAGAGCACCTTTTTGCCGTTATGACTTGCTACAAATTTTATGCATAGCTAGACACCAGTTTCTGGAATTGCTCCTGAGAAATCTTAGCCAATTCCTCATGACAATGGCCTTCAGTTCACTAATATTCTTGGATTTGGGTGCTGCGACCGCCCAGTTCAAATCCCAACAAAGATTTTCTATGGGGTTCAAGTTGAATGATTGCAATAGCCACTCCAGATTCTTCTTCTGAAACCTTGGTGGACTTTGATATATGTTTGGGATTATTGGCCTGTAGGAAGGCCCAATGTTCCCAAGCTTCAACTTTCTCAATGAAGGTATGAACCCATCTTGCTCTCCACATGCTGCAGGTTTCAAGTGCCAGAGTAAGTCAAGCAGCCCAGAGCATCACCGAGCCACCACCATTCTTTACTGTAGGCAGGGTGTCCTTTCAGCGTATGCTTCATTCTTCCATCTCTAGATATACCACTCATCCATAGGCCACAGAAGTTCCAGTTTTGTTTCATCACACCATGGAACAGAAGCCCAAGAATTACCGTGTTCCCCTGAAAATAAAACACTGTCTTATATGAATTTTTGCCCCAAAAGAGGCAAGCGTCTTATTTTCCGGGGAAGGGAGGAGGGACAGACTCTTATACTCACCTGGTCCGTGGCGTCTGTTTCCCTGGCGATGCTGATCTCCGGCAGCGATGCGGCAGGCTGCAGTCTCCTCGGTGTTCACACAGAACTCTCCTTTTGGTGACGGGGCCTTAAATACCTTGCCTCCAGTGAACGAGCGCTGTGATTGGCTCACGAGTGCCGTAGCTCAGCCAATCAGAGCCGGGGCTCGACGAGCAAATCACAGCCATTCAGTGATGTCATTCACTGAATGGCTGTGAATGATCGAGCGCCAGCTCTGATTGGCTGGTGCTCGATCCAATTACAGCACTCGCTTGCTGGAGGAGGGGTATTCAAAGCCCTATCGCCAGAAGGAGAGTTCTATGTCATTACAGAGGACACGGCAGCCTGCTGCAGCCCCAGGGGCCAGCATGAAAGACTCAGATGCCGCCGGCTAGGTGAGTATTGATGTTTTTGCTTTTTTCAGACTGCTATGGCTTATTTTCGGGGGAGGGCTTATATTTCAAGCCCCCCACCTGAAACTAGGGGTAGGGTTTATTTTCTGGGAAAACCGGTATATGGCCTATTTATATGGTTTTGAGCAAATTTGAGCTGACATTACTAGTGTTTTTGAGTCACTAGAGGTCTACTCTACCTCTTGCAGTTTGGGCACAAAGACATTCAGCATTTAATATGCGCCTTACTGTGGAAATGGAAACCTCGATGCCAGCTGCCACCAAATCTTGCTGAAGGTCTTTTGCAGTCACTGTAGGGTGTTTAACCACCTACCTCCTTAGGAATCTTGTGGCAGCCGGTGATAGCTTCCTCTTTCTGCCACATCCAGGTAGTGTAGTCAGTTTTCCTCTAACTTTGAACTTGCGAGCAATGCTTCTAATTGTCTGTATCTCTAGAAACATAGAGACCCTTTGCTATTTTTGTATCCTTTTCCATGTTTGTGCAAGACAATAATCTCTTCTTTCAACTTTCTTCATCACTGTCTTGACTTAACCATATTTCTAACATGCGATCAAACATCACAGTCAACAACGCCCTAGCTAATCTACGTATTTCATGTGTTTTATCTCAAGCACACCCGATGCAACCAATGAAGCCCTGGATTAGTTGCATCAGGTGTGTTTAAGACAGTGCCTGTTTTGGAAATGTGTGCTCTTATAAGGGATTCTGCTCAGAGAGTAGAATAATTCTGAGGCTACAGTGATCCTTAAAGGGGTTGTCCCGTGGCAGCAAGTGGGTCTATACACTTCTGTATGGCCATATTAATGCACTTTGTAATGTACATTGTGCATTAATTATGAGCCATACAGAAGTTATCAAAAGTTTTTCACTTACCTGTTCCGTTGCTGGCGTCCTCGTCTCCATGGTTGCCGTCTAATTTTCGCCGTCTAATGGCCAAATTAGACGCGCTTGCGCAGTCCGGGTCTTCTTCTCTTCTCAGTGGGGCTCGGTGTAGCTCCGCCCCGTCACGTGCCGATTCCAGCCAATCAGGAGGCTGGAATCGGCAATGGACCGCACAGAAGAGCTGCGGTCCACGGAGGTAGAAGATCCCGGCGGCCATCTTCACCGGGTAAGTAAGAAGTCACCGGAGCGCGGGGATTAAGGTAAGCGCTGTCCGGTGTTCTTTTTTAACCCCTGCATCGGGGTTGTCTCGGGGGGGGGGGGGGGGGTTGAAAAAAAAAAAACCCCGTTTCGGCGCGGGACAACCCCCTTAAAAGTGGCATTTCGTGTTGAATTTGGAGAAACCCCTTGTTGCATTAGTTGTGTTGAGCTATTTGTTGCATACTTCAAATTCCCATTCAGAGGTGTTCCCGGAACATTTTACAGAATATTGCTAATAGAGATGAGCGAACGTACTCGTTACGAGTACTTACGCACCCGAGCACCGCCATTTTCGAGTACAGCGGTACTCGCGCGTAAAGATTCGGGGGGCGCCGTGGCGGCACGGGGGGTAGCAGTGGGGAGTGGGGGGGGAGAGGGAGAGAGAGAGGGCTCCCCCCTGTTCCCCGCTGCTACCCCCGCACCGCCGCGCCTCTCCCCGCCCCCCGGCGCCCCCCGAATCTTTACGCCCGAGTACTGAAGTACTCGAAAATGGCGGTACTCGGGTGCGTAAGTACTCATTACGAGTACGTTCGCTCATCTCTAATTGCTAACTATCTTCTATTGTTTTTTTTTGCTATTTTAGTGTGGATTATGCCAATATATTAATATAGACTCAATGACGAAAAAATGGTTTATTGCATAACGCACAATATTGAATACCCCAAAGATGTATTGGGATATTGTTAGAATTACATTATTAGGATGGAGTTCAGTAATACAGTATTTCTATGGTCATGTGCAGTAACCAGAATTGTATTACCCTATACAGATCCACATCAGATATGGCAAACAAGAGCAGAATGCCAGAGCCTGGTGGAAATGACCAAGGTCCAGGTGAGCATGTGGGGTTTCCAGCAGTTTCAAGGGTGCCTGTCCGCGTGGCCCAAACGGATCAGTCTGTATCAAATTATTCAGGTGAGACCAAGTCACCATGAATATGTGCTAAGATAATACATCTGGGGGCAACCAGTCGTTGAAACATTATTATCTATTATAACATAACTATGATGATAATTGTAATATTCATCGCTGCCATTATAATGGTCCATGGGCCAGCTCTGGTTTTGTGGAGCCCTTATGGCATTGCCGGGATAGGCTACTATTCAAATGGGGATCCAATCAAATACTGTAATGTATTGCATATAGTAGTCATGATTGCCGAGCCCCGTGTGGTGCAGCAGAAATGCAGTCCTAAGCTCTCGCTTACGACCTGAAGGTTGTGGATTCAATCCCCTCTTGGTTCAGGTAGCTGGCTCAAGGTTGGCTTAGCCTTCCATCTTCCGAAGTTGGTAAAATGAGTACCCAGCTTGCTGGGGGGGTAAAAGATGACTGGGAAAGGGAATGGCAAACACTGCAAAAGCAGTCTGCTAAGAAAATTTTGGAGCCAGGGGACTTAACCTTACTTCATGATTGCCAGTGGCAAAGAACAGTATATTTGATAAGAGCTGGGTGCTAGATAGTGCAACACATTCATGGTTCATTTAGGATACTTTTGAGCCTGGTACATTAAACGTGGTACATTAAATATGACCGTATTAGGGCATGGATACTTGGTGGTAAAGTGTGTAAGAAGGGTCATCGGTCATCATGGGGGTCCAACCCCCAATGCAAATCATCCCAGACAGATATGTGTCCAGCCTCTGTTTGAAGACTTCCATTGAAGGAGAACTATCCACCCCCGTGGCCACCTGTTCCACTCATTGATCACCTCACTGTCAGAAAGTAGTTTCTAATATCTAATCTGTGTCTTTCCGTTTCATCCCATTGCTTCTAGTCTTTCCTGGTCTTTTCCTGTTCAAATTTCCCACATTTTATCAATTCACAGAGCAGAAAGTATGAATAGTAGGAAAATGAAACAGGAAACGTAAGAGCAACTCAAAATGTTTTGGAACACACTATTAAACCTCTTTACATGCCACCGTGGTAACAATAATCCTGGCCTCTCGGGTGGCAGACCCCCGTTGTAAACTACTGATAGCCTATCCTCAGATATTGTTCAACTAGACAACCCCTTTAATAACAATGACCTCAATGGCCTTCACTATTGTGGAGGGTATGAAGACCTACCATCAGTTTTGTAGGTCTGGTACATTGAAGGTCCCCTTTGAAGTGACCTTCAATGTACATCTATAGCATTTAAATACATGTATATCCCGTCGGGTAGATCATTATATTATGGAGAGCCCTCGAAGGCAGCCTGATATTTTAATTTTATGTGTGTACCGTCCTCAAGTTCCCCCCTGAGATATATCCACAGTCTGTTCTATTACTCTTTCCACAAGAGACGTCCGCTCATTAGCTGTTACCATTTGTAGCAGATGATAATAGGGACCTGCATGATAATTACAGCCTGACCCATATGCCACAATGTAGTGTTTATCCATAAACAACTCCACAATGAACTGTGTGTAAGAAGAGGCCAATCAATTACAGAAAGGATCCAGCGTGCCGAATATTATGTTCTCTATATACCAGATAATCAAGTATACCTTGGCAACGGTCATGACCGGACTGGGTGTCATAAATCAAAGCTCCTGGATTGTCTGATAAATCCGGAATATTAATTAGTGTAATTGCTTGTAGTACCTGATAGAAGCAGTGATGACCATAGGAGTGTAGGGGTAGACCGGCTGCAGGTAGGGGATCATTGATAGGTAGTGGCTTAATCCTTAACTAGCAGACGTTTTGCAGTTTTTGATTTTTTTCATTGCACATTGCTAGAGCTATAACCTTTTTTATTTTTCCATCGACATAGCCATCTGAGGGCTTGTTTTTTGTGGGACAATTGTATTTTTTAATGGTACCAGTAGTGTATTAGAAAACTTTGAAAAAATTTTAAGTGGGGTGTAATGAAAAAGCAAAAACAGCACCGTTCCTTTAGCAGTGTTTATGATGGGGTTAAAATGCAACGCTAACTTCATTCTATGGGTCAGTACTAGAGATGAGCGAGCGCACTCGATTCGGGTGTTTTTGCACTCGAGCACCGCTTTTTCCGAGTAACTGACTACTCGGACGAAAAGATTCAGGGGCGCTAGGGGACGGCGTGGTGGAGCGGGGGGTAGCAGTGGGGAACAGGTGGGAGCTCTCCCCCCCCCCACTCCCCTCTGCAACCCCCCGCTCAACCCCGGCGCCCCCCGAATCTTTTCATCCGAGTAGTCAGTTACTCGGAAAAAGCGGTGCTCGAGTGCAAAAACACCCGAACCGAGTACGTTCGCTCATCTCTATTCAGTACCATTATGACGATAAAGTGTGTAGAGATTTTTTAATATATTTTACTACTTAAAAAAAACTAAAAAAAAACATTTTTGTGAAAATAAAAAATTATTTTTGTCATTATAATCAGAGCCCCATATTTTTTGTATTTTTTCATTGATGGGTGTGTGCCGGGGCTCGTTTTTTGAGAGGTGAGCTGTAGTTTTTATTGCTACCATTTTGGCATGCACACAACTTTTTAATCACTTTTTATAAAATTTTCAATGAACAACTGAGTGACCAAAAAAAAACAAACGCAATTCTAGCATAGTGTATCTTGACAGCATTCGCTATGTGGGATAAATAATGTGATACTTAGCAATTCAAGTTTTTTTGTACGTGGTGATGACAATTATATTTCTTTTCTTGTTTTGATCATTTTGTGGGAAAAATGGAAAAAAGTTTTATTATTTTTAACATTTTTAATTCCACTTACATTTTGCATTATTTTGGAGTCCCTTCAGGGAACTTGAACTTGTGATTGTTTGATTGCTTCTACCATATACTGCAATACTTCAGTATTGTATTTTTCACATTCGCATTTTTGTCCTGAGATAAGAAAACCCGCATTCATTAACTTACTTTGGCTGATTGCTGGCACATTTACATGGTCCGATGATTCAGGAAATGAGCATTCGGGCAAAGGTTCTTGGTTGATTATTGGGCGGTATAAAAGATTCTTTGGGGGGGGGGCGGGAATTTTAGATAGCAGGAGGAGTTTAGTGGGGTTCTTACACTAGTGAGCTGCTTTAGATGAACCAGTGCCTCTCTGGGATCTATAGGGGACAATATGGTTGTTGGTGGACTTACAAAATATTACTCCAGTTGGTCTAAGGAATCGAATAAACCAGAATTTTGTTACTCGAGGCATGAGTTCCATTGGACACCTCCTTGTTTCCTCCATGATAGATACAAGTAGGTACAGGGAAAGGTAAATAGTTCTATAGGATGGGGAACCCTCACTAACCTAGTTTCCAGATGGCAGGAAATTAATGGTAAATCATGGGTAGCGATGAATAGGCTTCCTTTCCTGGTTCTAGAGCCACAATGCATTCTATCATTGGATCATTTTTTGAGTGTAATTTCATGGTGCTTCTAGGTCATATTCATTCTCAATCAATGCATTGCTTTGTTAGGTAACTCAATGCCTGCTGTATTCGCCATACCAGGGAACCGAGCTGGATATTCCGGTTATTACATTCCACAACCTCCAGCTTCATACCGGAACCAGGCCTGGATGTCATACTCAGGAGAGAATGATTTACCGGGACAGTGGGCAGACTCGGTAAGACATTTACTCTTGGTGGCACAAAGACCAAAGGGGGTCGTAATACTGTGTTGCCAAATCCATTCATTCAGACTATAATGTCTTCGCCTTCACATCTGTGGAAAAATCAGATTTCATTGGTTTGGGGCATATGACAAAAACATTGTCAATGACCACTGAGTCGAAAGTCTTTGGGGCATTTTGTGTATGGACAAATAAATTAGTGCAAAGACTACTAGTTTTGGTAATTAGGAAAAGTAATATATATAATGACTCCAATAGTGATATCCATTAATCCAAAGGTAGTTTTTTCATAGAAGGAAGATATTTCAAATATAAGGACTCTATATTGCATAAAGATTAGTCGGTAACCTAAGGATTCCTGCACATAAGGCTGTAGGAAAGCACACAAAATCCCCTGTGGCATTCTATTACAGAGCCATAGGTACTCCATATGTCTCTACGGTTTGCTGTACTACACTATATTATGGAGTCTTTGGAATAATTTGGGATCGGATTAAAAAAACCTTCATATGAAATTACAGTCATACGGAGATACATGAAGTCCCCATAAAGCTTTTTATGTGCCGTATTATAACTCTAGATATCATGCACTTAGCCATCTTGTGCCTAATGTTACTTTTGATCTGTTCTCAGCTTTTTCTTATAAACACAAAACATCTTTCTATTTCTTGTTACCATAGGTTCCACTCCCAGGATACATTGAGGCATATCCTAGGTCAAGATACCCACAAAACTCTCCTTCCCGACTTCCCAGGCAGTTTGGCCAGCCAGTTAATTTACATCCAAGCCTAGACCATGCCACGGGACCATCTATAGGAGCTTCTCAACAAAGTCTAGCAGACACTGACACTCCGGACGCCTCCATCACAAACCTATCCACAGCCGCACTGGTTAAAGCCATAAGAGAAGAAGTTGCCAAACTGGCCAAAAAACAGACAGATATGTTTGAGTTCCAGGTCTAAGGATGCCATGGAATGATCTCATGTGCTCCAATGCACCAAATGCTATGTTGTTGAGTTATGGTAACAGTGCCTAAATAAATAAGAACTTACATGGGATTTTATGATATTTTTATTCAAATGGATGAAGACAAATGACGATCTGTGACTAATACTTTGATGATTATTTATAAATGTAAATTATTAAATAATTTTTCTATTGACCTCAACGCCAAACTGATCAACTACTTTTTGTTATGTTGGGAAGATGTAACAGTATTAATCATAATCAGTCAACCAAACCTTATGCAGGATCGGCAGAACAACTGTGCTACTGGCTATGGCTGTCGAGCTCCCTTTGTTTACACTTCTGAGCAAGTAACTCCTCGTGGGTGGGGCTTTACTCCAGTCAAGGTGATTGACAGCTCTGCTCTATTGATCCTGTAATACCATCGTCCTCCCATGTCTCTACAGTCCTTGTCAATGACTGTGTTTGTTACCAAGGCATAATTTACACATGCATATAATGTTTTACAATGCTGATGGTTGTGAACACGGCAGCACAATACACACACAACAATGCATATTGTATAGTATAAAGCAATTATAAAGTATTCTCAAGCTTGCCCTTTTTGCCCAGAGATGTTTAATGCATCCATGGACACCATGATTGGATATTTGGTTATTGTACTTTTTTTTTAACTCTATCGTTGCCGTCCCTTGAACTTTTTTTTTTACTCGACTTTTAAAACAAGTACCATCATTTTTATCAATTCCATATGCAGAGTCTATCTGTGTATTATATTCTTAATGGCTAATATAATAAGTTAAAGAGGTCATCTTGTGATTGCCATAGGTCCAACTTTGGAATTCCCTAGTGAACCAGTGTGGTCGCTGAAAAAAACGGCTTTTGACTCACAGCTTCAAATGAATGGCCAACCGTGTAATACATGAACAAGACAAGACCACCATAATTAGAACTGCTCTTTGTTGGTTCTTTACTTTGGCTCATAGATGGGAATCTCAACCAGAAGACCCCCCCCCCCTCCCCCATAATTTCTATATAAAACGGGGTTGGCTCTGCATGACAACCACTTTAAAGTAGGTCTTCATTTCCTGTCAATCTGCTCATCATCCTAGTCGTCTTGTACCAGGTGGAAGCTCTGAGGTTATATAAGGCCGTTGAAAGCAATCAAAAAGCTTTTCGATCCCCCGTCCATAAAAACATAAAATAAATTGCGATGAAATCCTAACTTGAAGTCCAGTTGGTGAAAAGTTTCATTGAGCGAGCACCCATTCCTCTCGACATTGAAAGGCTTCTCAGACTGGCGCTCGGTCAAAGCAGGTAAACTGAGAACCTTGACGAAATTTGGCTTAGAACACAATCTCTAGCCGGCCGTACAAACAAGTCTCTGTCTGTCTGAGATTTCTATTATTTAGTAAGAAATAATGCTAAGCCGTGAAACCGAGAACTAAAGAGCCACTAAAAGTAATGAACATCTACTTTGCATCATAGGAATGCTTGGGGATAGAACACTATTATATAGAAAGCTCTGTGTCTTAATGTCAGATATACGTACAGTATGGACTTTTTAAAAGAACCTCTTTGGTCAAGCAAACCAACTATTTGCTTACATGATGTGTAATGAAATGTGATCTTGTGGTTTGGATATAGGGCCATTTCACTGTTCAGTCTCCTGGCATTCCTTATGAAAGTGTGTTGGATATATACATCATAGTCCAGTGCTTGTGAAACTGGATTTATGGCTTCTGCCTTCCCACATTTTATGGTTGGAATTTCTGTGATTTCAAGGAGAAGTTTCCTTACCAGTTGACTATATGTAGCCAGTATCTCTAGGGTTACGCATATGTGTCACAGCAAAGACTATAAATGGGCACCAGTCTAGTGTTGGTTGATAGCACCACACTCCTAACCATCTTGGACAGAAGAAGCTGGTGCTTGTTGCCTATAATTTCCATTCGATGATCCTTGGTTTGATTTTTCACTCTTGATTGCTCATCATCTAGGGCTTGGACCCTATCTCCAGTGGACCCATAGAAACCGCATGGGCTGTCTCTATGTCTACACCCTCACCCAATAATACTAACATAAACACAATGGTCTACTCACTACTCCTCCTTTTGTCAATTCACCTATTTACGGAAGAGGCTGGAGTGGAGGCAGTAGTTTATATAGAAGATATATAACACCAGATGTAGCATAGCATAAAATATAATTCTTATTGTATATCCCTAAAATGCAGGTCTAGCGCAAAAAACACAGTAGTTTGCTGAAACGTGTAAGTATGTCAACAGTTCTTTGTTGCTGGACTTGCATTTTATGGACCTCCAATAAAAACAGAGTTTTATCCTATGCGTCATCCTGTGCTGGATCCTTTTCTACATGAATTCTTGTCCAATTATCATACTTTATTTGATGTACTGGTCTCCTTACATGAGGCAGAGAGACCTATAGGCCCCATGGCCTGGGTTTGACCATAACTTCTGCATCTGCTAGAGTTACACACTTCTGTCTTATTGAGTACTAATAAAATGGCATAAATGACAGTTACCAGTATTTGTTCATGTCCAGCCATGCTCAAGAGCTCAATATGACACTGTTGGCTGGCCATGAGTCCACACACTCATCAAACAAGCTACATTTGAAATCTATGAAAAAACATGTACGTTACATACTATTTTTGGAAAGCTGCTGACCAGCTGCATAAACATAAAAGAAACCATACTTACCTCCCCAATCCCACGCTGCTCACAGTGCCCACTGTTCTCCTCTTCCTGCTGAAGCGGTGATGACTTTCTGACATAGGGACACGTGACTGCTGCAGCTAATCACTGGCCAAAAGGAACCAGTGATCGCAGTGGTCACATGTCCCTGCTGTTGGTGACATCATCATTGCTGCAGGAAGTGGAGAGCAACGGGAGACTGGGTACTGTTGGAATGGAAGTCGCGGAAGAAATGTATGGCTTCTTTGGTGTTTGTGTAGCACTCTGAGTTGTTGTCAATTCTTCTTTCTCTGTCTGAATAACACCTTTAACTATTTGATTTGAAATCTTGATATTATTTTTGCCTACAGAACCTCAAATTTAAAAAAAAAATCTCCAAAAATGTTGCTGTCTGGAGACCCTTGATGCAAAGACTACTTATGAATGAACTTTTGAAAAGTTCAATTCAGCCAGTTTGCAAAAGTTTTGCAAAAAGTTTAGTTTGGTTGAAACCAAAACCGGAACTTTACCTTAACTCCTAAAATGGGTGTATAACACTGTCTAAGAGCCATAAAAGACCTGTATATCACTCTGAGAGTATTATATGCCTCCTAGACTGTGTTGTACACCAGTGTTCCGGTCTAGTGTTGAGAGAACCAAACCAGTAGAACCCTGGTAGAACTTTGCTAAAACCTCAGTTCGGGTTTATGGCAAACCAAACTTTTATTAAAGTTTGACCTGAAACAGGATTCTATTGGTTCGATTTGCCCAACACTAGCAGAGACCTAAGAATTAGGCTTAGGTTTGATGTACAAGATATTGTTGAATGCATTAAACCTGTACAGTGGCACACGGAGTCCCTACAGGGCCATATTAAACACAAGGGGGCGCTTTACTTCTCCATTTTTACAGCATATTTCTGTAATATGGTATGCGAAAGAGTATGTTGTGCTATTTTTGGGCATGTGTTAGAGTCAGAGGGAACACCCTTCCACGTAAAATCCAAGGCAATCAGATGTACACTATCTGCTTGTAGCAGTCTATGGGTGTCAGAGTTATACCACATGGGTCCATCAAACACAACCTCCGTAGTGAAATACCCACATTGCACATCTTTTTCTCCCATAAATTAAGTTTCAGTCTATATTTTCCTGCATGCAACAATATGGATTTTAGTCTGACAGACGGCATCACTAATGACTGCAAACAGAATTTCAGGTATTGATGACATTACATTTGTCTTACCTGTTTAGTATGGGTTTCCTTTTTGATTTTTCCTTTGACGACATACTTTGTCATGTAAACAAGTCTTATATATGTACATACCTGAAATGTATTTTTGTAATCTTTGTAAATATCTATACAGTATATATTGTACATATATTACAGACATATGCAAACTGTCAGGCTGCAATGGATTGTTCCAATGATGAACTTGAATGGAGAACCGTTCAGTGCGAAGTATATGAGAAGCTACCTGGATACCCAAGAAGATTAATATCTACCCAGGATATGAGGACGCTTTGTGCATTAGCTGCCTTGAAACATTAGTAATGATCATTTTCTTTTATTTCTTTGTTATGCTGCTTTTGCGGCATTGCTTGTGATAATGATCAATCTATGTATTAAAATCAATTATTGTGTATACATTGTTCAAACCCATACACATGGTTTTTTAATGCAATGATCATACATAAAGGAGTCATGCGGTCATAGAAAACAGACCTTCCTGGTGCTGGACAAAATTTTTTTTCCCCGTAACTGTAAAACAGACCCTTCAGGGGTTTTCCAGGAGTTATATATTGATGGCCTATTCTTTGGATTAGTGGCGAGCAAACTTTTGAAAAGTTCAGCTGGTACTTCAAAAAAAGTTTTGCCAGGTTGGAATAGATGGTGGGAAGTGACTCCAGTAGTCGGGTCATATGGTGAACCAAAACTGTTTTATTCTTCAGGGACTTGATACAGGGAAATACATTTATAAATAAATCTAAGACTGTTTTATGTTGGTTTGAGGATATGGATGTTCCATGATTGGACTGGCAGCACCGAGTCCCAACCTGAACCCTGCTGGACATCTTTGGGGCGAACTGGAATGTCACGTCAGGAAATATGAATAGCGTCCATCTCCTTTGATAGAAATCAGAAGTTTACAGAGTGAATGGAGGGAAATACCATCTGAAGTGTATTAGATGTTACTAGAAAGTATACCACAAAGAGTGTCTAATGTCATTAGGGCCAAAGGAGCCCCGCTAAGTATTAACATATATAAATACATATTACTTTTGATTCTTGCTTATGTAGGAAGCTGATGGAATAATATACAAATTTAGGGTGGATTCAGACGACCGTATATCGGCTCGGTTTTCATGCCGAGCCTATATACGTCGTCCTCATCTGCAGGGGGGGAGCCTGGAAGAGTCAGGAGCAGTGCTCTGAGCTCCCACCCCCTCTCTGCCTCCTCTCCACCCCCTCTCCGCCCCTCTGCACTATTTGCAATGAAAGGAGGCGGGACGGAGGCAGGGATAAGTTCTGAGAATTAGCTCCGCCCCATCCCACCTCTCCACATTGCAAATAGTGCAGAGGGGCAGAGAGGGGGCAGGTGCTCAGAGCACTGCTCCCGGCTCTTCCAGCCTCCCCCTCTGCAGAGAGAGACGATGTATATCGGCCGGGCGTGAAAACCAAGCCGATATACGTTCGTCTGAATCCACCCTTAGGTGGAGAACTACAAATATATATAAATGGGTGTAAAGTGAAAATGGACACTGTGATATTGTATAATATGAGTCACTTAATGATCCCTATACCTGACACATAATGCTATACACTAACATTAAAGAGATTAGACAGACTGTTGTGTCTCCCTATGCACCTTGTGGTTCATTAGATAAAAGTGACTTCTGGTGAGGATGAGATTTAATTGCCTGAATGTTGAGGATAATACTATTGATTATAGGAATGGCTGTTCAGCACAATAAAAATGTGATCGATGAGAACATAAAACCAGGGTCATCGCTATAGTGGAAAAGCTCTGAGATTCAATGATATTTCTTTGGTATTACAATGTTATTCAATTATACATCTTATTGGCATCTTCTGTGGTGTTTCAGAATAAACGTACTTTGAAGCTTGATTCGGAATGGTGCTCCGAGTCATGGCGGAGGATTGACCCGACGGCTCACTGTCGGACATGCACAGTACAGATTTTTTTTCCAATCTTCTTTTTTGTCGTTGCTTCTTTTTTTGACGTCGCTAGGCGATGACCCGGAATCCATGACCTGTCTACAATGTCAATTGTGGACAGGCCGTGGGTCGGACGGCTTCCATTGACTTCAATGGAAGCCGTCCGTGCGGACACCACACAAAAATAGGGCATGCTATGATTTTTCCTCCACTTGCGGAAATCGCAATTAGTTTTCACAAGTGTGCAGGAAGAAGTGATTTCCCATAGCATGCTGTGAACGGTATTTGCTGCAGAACCGCAATGCAAATCCGCTCATGTGCAGCCGGCCTAAGACATACATGGGCACAGTGTACACACCTGTCCCAGGTTCAGGTTCATGCTGCAGGTCGTTTGGGCAGCATGAACTTGGTAACGGGTTCCTTTTAAGTCATACTCAAAGAAATACAGGAAGCTGAGATCTCTTCTGCTGTTTGCCAGGCCACCAAAAGTGAGTAGCAGTTTTAGCTGCCTCTGGGCCTGGAGCACTGACATTGATGGAACAAGATAGTCATCCTTACTCCCTATTGTATGTATATACACTATGGCCCTAGAGTCTGTAGCCTATCTGTAGCTCCTTACTGCCTTTTTCTGTTTTCATCACGCCCCTATGGGTGGGGTAGAGGACACACACCAAAATGATTCTTTGCCCTGGGTGTAGAAATGCCAAGCTACAGCTGTGATTAAATAGTAGATTGTGATTAATTGCTCTCAAATTTGGATTTTGAGATTTTGAGTGGAGTGTGACTTAACTTTACTTTTCTGTTATTTTTTAGGGTTATGTTTTACAATTTGCATACACTTTTATTATTCGGCATTCCTAAGAATCCACTAAAAATGGATTTAATAAATGAAAACCTTATGGCATCAAATTGACCTTCAACTCTTCTTCAATTATATAAATTGTAAACAGAATAATACTGGAAGTGTTGTCGCTTTAATAATTAATTGTAGTAGGTGATGAGGAGAAAGCAAATCTAGTCAATATTTTTTTCTTCACAGAGGAAAATGAAATGTCAGATGAAATGCAGAGTGGTAAAGTAAACTCTCCACTAAATATCACCAGTTTAACCCAGGAAGAAAATTGTTTACAGTTTTGGGCACTGGTACTCAAGAAGGACATACCAGAGCTTGAACGGGTTCAAAAGCGGGCAACTAAAGTAATAAATCGAATGGGCGGACTACAATACCCAGAGTGATTATCAAAATTGGGGTTATTTAGTTTAGAAAAAAAGACGGCTGAGGGATGACCTAATGAATTTGTATTAATATATCAGGGGACAATACAGAGATCACTCCCATTATCTATTTATACCCAGGAATGTAACAAGGGGGCGCCCTCTACGTCTAGAGGAAAGAAGGTTTCTACACAACATAGAAGGGGGTTCTTTACTGTAAGAGCAGTGAGACTATGGAACTCTCTGCCTGAGGATGAGTGATGGCGAACTCACCAAAAAGTTCAAGAGGGGCCTGGATGTCTTTCCTGAGTGATACAATTTCATATGTTATAATTAGAGATGAGCGAGTATACTCGGTAAGGCACATTACTCGAGCGAGTAGTGCCTTAGCCAAGTATCTCCCCGCTCATCTCTAAAGATTCGGGGGCCGGCGGGGGAGAGTGGGGAGGAACGGTGGGGAGACCTCTCTCTCCCTCCCCCCCCCCCCCCCCCGCAACTCACCTGTCACCCGCGCTGGGCCCCGAATCTTTAGAGACGAGCGGGGAGATACTCGGCTAAGGCACTACTCGCTCGAGTAATGTGCCTTACCGAGTATACTCGCTCATCTCTAGTTATGATTATTAATAAATTCAGAAGGATCGGTGATCCGGGGATTATTACAATTGCCAGATTGGAGTTGGATAGGAAATTTTCCCTTAAAATGGGGAAAATTGGCTTCTACCTCATTGGGGTTTTTCTAGCCTTCTTCTGGATAAACATTGGGGGGCAATAGGCTGAACTGGATGTCTCTTTTCGGCCTTTCATACTATGTCACTAGTTTCATGGTTACAAAATGATCCAAGATGGAACCCAGGATGTTTTTATTCTCTTACTGATGCCATACTGTTCCCATTTTTATAGATTACTTAGAGAGATGTAATATAACTGCGATGAAAACAAGCATGGCGGGCCTGAACTATATCACACTGGCACTTAGAATGCTTAATAGGTGATAATTAAGTTGCTTATTTTATGTGTTTTCCTCTCTGAAAGATGTGAATGAGCGTGAAATATCTGTAGAACAATTAGATCGTGTCAAATCAGTAACAAAAGGTTAGTAACCTGCCTGAGCGCCTGGAAATCAATTTCTTCTACATAGTGTTGCCTGGTAACCAACTGGAACATGGCGCACGTGGGCAGCTCAGGAACAAAGTTTAGCGAAATGTCGCTATTTTAAATTGCGTGTGCTTTTGATTTTTTTACATAGAGATGAAGAACTTGAAGACAACAGATGGCTAAATCTGAGCACTGCCCAAACCCAACGGGAAGAGTGATTCCTTCCTGCTAAATAAAATGTGAAGCGGCTTTGCAAATATTACTGAACGTGTGTTAACACAAATTAGGGGGGCTGATGCTACTGAGTGGGATTGCAGTACTCAACTAGACAGAGTTAATTTGCAAAGTGTAACCCATAGGAGTGTATAGGAGCTGAAGATATGAGATGAGCGAGTATAGTCGCTAAGGCACATTACTCGAGCGAGTAGTGCCTTAGCCGAGTATCTCCCTGCTCGTCTCTAAAGATTCGGGGGCCGGCGCCGGTGACAGGTGAGTTGTGGCGGGGAGCAGGGGTGAGCGGGGGGGAGAGAGGGAGAGAGAGATCTCCCCTCTGTTCCTCCCCGCTCTCCCCTGCCGCTCCCCGCCCCCCGCCGGCCCCCAAATCTTTAGAGACAAGTGGGGAGATACTCGGCTAAGGCACTACTCGCTCAAGTAATGTGCCTTAGCGACTATACTCGCTCATCTCTAGCGAGCACCCAAATGCTCGAGTCCACTTTATTCGAGTTGAGATTTTCGTAAAATTCGAGAGCTCTACTCGAGTAACGAACCCCATTGACTACAATGGGAGACTCGAGCATTTTTGTATGTGGGACGCCGGGTCCGGAGCTTTTTTTTTTCCTAGGCTCGTCTCTCTCTCTCCCTATCTCTCTCTCTCTCTCTCTCTCTCTCCAGCCAGCCCAAAGATTTGCCAATGACGCGCATTGCGTCGTGGCGGGAAGGGGCTAAAACAGGCACGTCACAGTGGGGAGGAGCCAAAAACTGGGGCGGGGTCGAACACGGCTTGATGCTCATTCGAGTAATGAGCACCATCGAGTACACTAATGCTCGAACGAGCATCAAGCTCGGCAGAGTATGTTCGCTCAACTCTACTGAAGATATGAGATGGTAGGAGATCTTTAATCAAGAGTCTAGGGTAGGTGGACAATGGGATTATCATAACGGCACCCCCTCAGTAGAGTGATTAAAATGATTGATGTATGGTTAGGGTAACTTTTCTTCAGTAACCCTATCTATAATTTTCTATATTAGTACATGCTATCCAACCAAAAGTATTTGGACCCACTATCAGTAGAATGGATTGTGTCTTATTCGCATATCGCGTGTCAGCCATAGTTGTGATGGAAACTGCACGCTATTGGATATACAGGTTATGTGGCTGCACACAAGCCGTCCATCACAAAGTGCAATGCATCGGCCCATCTATAATGGTGCAAGGAGTGCTATCATTGGATAATTGGGCAATGGAAGAACGTTCTATGGAGTGACGCATCACACACACTACTCCACATCAGATGGAGGTACCTGGATGTGAAGGACACTGGGGAGCGCATTTCACTTGAGTGTGTTGTGCCAACAGTTAAGTACGGTGGAGGTTCCGTTATGGTCTAGAATGTTTACGTGGCATGGTCTTAGTCCGTTGGTTATAGTGGCAAGAGCCATGAACATGTTGATGTCCCCTGACATTCTAGACAATAATGTGCTGACGACAATATGGTAATACTTTGGGAATGGTCGGCCATACTTCCAACAAGACAACGCACCTTGTCACACATCCAATGCTGTGTTATGTTGGTTTGAGGATATGGATGTTCCACAATTGGACCGGCTGTACAGGGTCCCAACCTGAAACACATTGAATATCTTGCGGATGAGCTGGAATGTCAGATCAGGAAATATGAACAGCATTCATCTTCTTTGAGAGAACTTGCCAGATGTTTACAGGATGAATGGAGGGATATACCAGGTGAAGTGTATCAGACCTTAGTAGAAGGTATACCACAGAGAGTATCTAATGTCATTAGGGCCAAAGGAGCCCCACTAAGTGTTACCATATGTAAATAAATACTACTTTTGATTCTTGCTCAGGTCTCCAATTACTTTTGGTAGGACGGTGTATTTTATTATTGTGATTGTGTGTACGAGCCAAACAATCAAAGAAAAGTTGTAGCTGAGCTTGCGGTGTGCTCTATTCACTGCACATGCAATGTACTTCCAGAGTGGGCGCATGTGCCCTGCTGGCACTACCCTATCTTGTTATGTTATGCGCATGCGCCTTCCTTTGTCTGGATTCCTGGGGACCAAAGCTAAAATGCCATATCAATCTGCAAGCAGGATGACTACAGCAGAGAATGTAAGTGCATATGTGATGATTCAAGAAGTGTGGCGCAAGCGCAGTGACTGAAATGCATGGTGTCTTGAGCTCAAGGGAGCTGAGAACATCAATCAAGAGCCAAGAATCTTATTTTGAAATGATGGCGGAGAAGAGAGCTTGTACAGACCTGCAAATTAAATACCCATCAGACCAGTCACAGCTTAGGTGCATACTGCACACTTAGCAAAGAATGGTGATTTGGGGGGATTGCAGTCATTTTGCCGAGAAGAAATGTCATTGCTAGAATTACTTAACATATCCCACATTTTTAGGTAGGATTGGTTTAGGATTGCTAATTTTAGGTAACAGTCTTTCTTTAAATAGCTCATGGTCAAAGCAGAGTAGCATGATATTGCTCCCTCTGGCAACCCGGGGCACATGCCCCACCAGCCCAGTCCTAATTAAGACTCTGCACTCGCTCTATTGGTGCAGCACGGACTCTTCCTTTCATCTCTGCAAAATATTCACTGCTAATTAATTGTCTAAAGATTAAGACTTTGCATTTCCAAGTTGTATTCCTCATCGCTCTACAGTCAAGGAGCTTTAGCAATGCCTAAGTGCATTTTCTATCATCAGCCCTTTTTGTTAATAAAAGCTAGGATTGTTTTTGGAAGGATTGCCTCGCCGCTCCCAATTCCACCAAGCCGGCTGTGCGGAGTCCAAATCCCAGTACACTGCCCCGCTGTCTGTGTAAAAACATCTGAACTCTTAATGAGATATTGATCCCCCTTTTTTTTTACAAGACAGCTCTCTGGATGCCGGGCCGTGGCCGTGTGTTGTACGGTATATTGTAGAAAGTCTGGAAGGAATGCTGTGGTCTAAGTGTAACCAGAGTATATTATCTGCTATCTTCTTGCAGCCTGATCTAGGGGTTGCTATCAGTTTGCAAACTAATTTAAAAAAGGACTTTAAGATTCTTTCAAGGAGATTGCTTTACCATTAGAAGTGGCATTAGGCCTATCTTAAGACAATTGCGCAACCTAACGGTGCATTTTTGGCCCCAAAATCTTTCGCTGGCATCAGATGTTCAGTACATTTGAAGGTCAAAAAAACAATGTAATACTTATAGAAGAAACTCAAAAAAGTATCGGGAGACTGAGGAGGTGCGGTGATACTTGGGCAAAAAGTCAAGGATACCATATCAGTCTTTCATTTATTAACGTGCTTGTTTCACATTTGCGTTGGGGGTTCCGATTTCCTCCTCTGTTCGGGAAACAGGAGAGGGGAATCCCTGTGGCTAAACGGCTCTATCTTAGGACGGAACCGAACAGCATTGAATGGACCCCATTGACCATAATGGGGTACCTTCGCTTTCCGCTTAGCTTGTAGCCGGAAGAAGGAACGCTGCTTGCTTCATACTTGCCCATTCCTGTTGCCCTGCTATATGCCACTCCTCTTCACCCTGACATGGAAACTACATGTGAGCAGCCACAACAGATATTTCTGAGTCCAGGTGATTGGGGCGGCACACAATGGTATTGTGGGCTCCTGGGCATATGGCTCCTGGGTCGCATGTTGTGCACCCTTGAGTTAGACAATCAATGGTCAGGGCTGGCTACAGAGATGCAGAAATGAAGACCAGGTAGATGGTTGGGGCAGGCAGTGAGCAATAGTGTTGTCCAATAGTCAGTGGTGAGGTTAGGGAGCACGGAACTCAGAGTATTCGAGGGTCAGGTGGGAGTCAAAACCAGAATTCACACCCCAAACAGAGGCTTTGTTACAATGACCGATTGCTTAGGCATCCTCTATGGGGGGGGTTCCTAATATTGCAGGAAGTTGGTGGCTGGAGGAGGACTTGATATAGACGTGTGCACTGGCCTTTTAAAGGAGGGATGGGAGCATGCATGCCCTACGGGCTGAGGCCAAGGAGTAAGCAGAGGCCATGCAGCATGGAGTGGACTGAGCGTGGCATACAGGCTGCAGCGGCACTCACCATGACATAACTGAATATTTGCTTTTGCCGTTATTAGCTATTGGCTGTTGTATTTTAGTCCTGCTCTATTAAGAGGGGTCTGTAATTTAGTTTTCTGCGTTGCTGATGGAAGTTTTTGGTAGTCTGAAATCCACTTCTTGCCTCGTCAAACACTTCTCTGACTTAAAAACTGCAAACAACTAACCATGCAGAGGGTAATAGAGTCACATATAATGAGGCCAAATAGAATGGACTATCAGCGTTTGTATAACCGGTCGCTGGTAGGGTGCTGCGACACAGGTCCAGGATGGCACCGCAATGACAGACGGAGGCGGCACATTTTTACAAAAATCTAATTGTACTTAACATTAAGCAAATGAACATGTCTCGTTCCATAGAAGGGTGCATGTATTACATAATAAACTGGGAGCATGAACTCTTAAAGCGACAGTACTCGTAATATCCCTGGTTATCTCTCACCATCCAGATACATCCTCTGTAGCTCCTCCTGCAGCAGCGGGGCACATGACTCTAACTTGACTCTTCAGCATCAATAGCTTGTTTTCCGTGGCATAACCCCTACATACATCACTATCAATATGACCGTAGGTCCCCGACCCCAAATGCCCAGTAGGAGTAGCATCCCAATTTACAGAACGCGTCAGACATCATAGATGCCAATAAAAATAGCCAGAGATTGTCACATCATGGCACTAGCGGTTTCTCTTCCACGTTACACATTTCTCGAATCACATGACTGCTGTCACACGTGCCTTACTGCGCCATTACAAATCCTTCATATGCATTACACTTCAACTTTAAGTCGACTACCCATCTACATTACACATATAACATATTCCGCTAACCCTCTCAAGGGTTTGGTCACTTATTGGCGCCATTTTAACTCTTTACGCGAATTCAGTCCGGTGAGTCCATTACCCTTCTTATTTTCTCTCACACAGTCCTGGGGGTTGTAGTTCGCTCACGCTTATGTCTGGTAGCAATGCTGTCTCCATCACTGCAGATTTCGAGGCATCCAGCCCTGGTCTTCAGCGATGTCTGGCAATGTAGGGAGGGAGTCTCCCTCTCTTCCCATGTGTTGTGGGGCGCTTCACCCCAGGAATGCAGCTTGTCCTTTGTCTTCACCCCCATGTTCTCAGGGCTTTTGGGTGGTCTTTGCTGCTTAATGGCTGCTTCGCCAGCATGAGGATACAGCCCGCTTTAGCCCTTTATGGTCACCGACACGATGCTGCTGTTGGACAGCTCTCTGCTGAACTGCCTGTGTCTCTCCCTGCCTCATGAAAGGAGCTCTAGCCCTTTTATATGCCCACTGTGGGGCGCCAAAAACTCCCACGCATAGTGCTAGAGAGAGGGGCTGGACTTCAGTCCACACTGTTTCCTATGGAGGGGCTAATTCTTCATAGCGGTGATAGGCTAGCCCTGTTACCGCTACATCAAATAGAGATGGGACCTCCCATTGAAGTCCACCGAGGCTCACCCAAAATAATGCCGCCCAGTGTGCACCGACATGGCGCCCATGGCTCCTGCTTCTGCTCCCCTTCTCAGCTGTGGCTCTGGCTGCTAGAGAGGGAGCTCCCAACATAGTGCTTGTCAGCGCTTCTTAGATAGGTCATCAATAGTTGATCAGCAGGGGTCTGCCGCTCGAGAGCACTGTCAACATTGCAACGGCCAGGTTTGGTATTACAGGCATAGTTCCTATTAAATTCAATGTAAGCTGTGTCTACTGTACCAAACTGTGCCACTGCAATATGGACAGCGCTGTCTGCTTACATCGGTGTTCGTACTGATAGCGGTGCCAAAAATCGTCTGAATGGTGGAGATCCCAAGCAGCAAACCCCCAACAATCAACTATTGAAGTATCCTGAGAATAGGTCATCAATACTAAAAGTCCTGGAGAAGCCCGCTAAGGTATCTGGGGGACTATGTGGTTGCGTTATGGTCGTACCTTTTTGAAAATCAATTTTGGTGTCGAAAAACCTGCTTAAAAGTTGGAGAACCCCTCAAAACAAACACCCTGGCACTATATAATGTTCCCAAACCTATTTGGCGCTTATCTAGGAATTCCGTAATGTGGAATCTCTAACACTATGCTTGGTTAGAAAAGTGATTTAATTTCTGAAGGCTTAAGGCCCATTTACACTGTAAGATAATTGCTCAAAAATCGCTAATTAGCTACTTAAGAGTTAATGCAGGTGGAGTGGGATACTGCTGCGATAGCTCTGAGAACAAAGCAGCTGTTTTGTATATGCAAACAGCTGCATTATTCTCGGAGCTTTGAGCTGGTGTCTCACTGAGAACTGCCAGCGGGATACCAGCTGAAAGAATACTATCAGCGCCGCCGCTGAAGAAATCAGCGTGCGGCACTGATAACAGTCATCAGTGACTTCTAGCTTGCTAGAAATCCCCAAATAACGAATAGTACACGAACAGTGCCCAATGGCTGCACATTTAGACGCAACGGTTATCGCTCAAAGGATGGCTTTTGAGCGAATTTTGAGTGATAATCGTTGTGTCTAAATGGGCCTTTATTCGAAGTGCCAAGCAAAGGCCCATTTAGACACAATGGTTATAGATCAAAAGCCATCTTTTGAGCAATAACCCTTGCGTCTAAACACACGGCCATCATGCACTTTTCATGCACTATTCATTCATCGGGGATTTCTAGCAAGCTAGAAATCCCCGATGACTGTTATCAGCGCCGCACGTCGTCCCACAAGGTACGCAACCTCGATCTTGATAGTGAGCATGCGACCTTGAAACAGCCTTCATCATACTCAATCCAATATACAGTAGGGTTATTAGAGGGGTTGTTCCATGAATTAGACTATGGATAGGGATAAGTCCCATTGCTTGGATCCTTAATGAACATATAAAGGGGGTCCCAAAGAACCCTGAATGAATGAAGCAGTGCTCATGTGTACAAACTATCATTCCAATAATTTTGTTAAAGGACTGCCGGAGATACCCAAGTACAAGAGCTTGGCCAAGAGTCCCATTGAAATGAATGGAGCAGTAGTGCGCACATGTGACCACCGATCTATTCCTTCAGGGACCTTCAAGATCTCCGTTCTTATGATTGGTGGGGGTCCTAGTGGTTGGAACCCAACAGATTAGCTACTTATTCCCATCCTCGTCCTCCTCACTTCAAGTTCACTGCACACCCTACAGTGAGGAGGTTGAATGGAATAATGGCCGTGCAAGTGAGGTCCCTCTCCATTAATTTTCAATGGACTGCCAGAAATAGCTGAATACAAGAGATTGGCTATTTCCATGAGTCCCACTGGAAAATAATGAGCAGCCACAGCTCCATTCATTGTGATGTCACAGCGAATGGGAGAAGTGACCCCCATTCTTGGGATTGGTTAGGGTTTCAGTGGTGAGACCCCAAGCGGTCAGTCTTTTACCATCTATCCTGTGATAAAAAAAAGTATCTGGGGAATACCCCTTTAACTGTTAAAGAAATATGAACTTCAATAAATTAATATTTTCCACAATATACTAATAGAACATAAAATGATTAAAAAAATGTGGTTTGGTTTTGGAAAATATATAATATATATGTATAAAAAAAGTTTTCTTCTTGAAGAAGTCTATGTAGATTTCCTGCGAGCCTGCACAGCCTTTGAATCATAGATCATCTTCTCCCGTATGGCCTTCAAAAAGTGATCTGAAACAAATGAAATAAAATGATTGAAAATGGTACTTTTAGGTACAAAGGCCTCGTTACCTAATTGAACACATTATGGCTCGATTGCTTAACCTTCCTGTAACTATCTCTTATACAATGTAATATGCTGGGCCAGACAGGCGGAAATCCTTTTTGACATCTGCAGAGATCATCTTTCTTCGAAGACAAAGAGTACTTGTTAACCTAGTTTCGCCATGGTGGATAGGCCGGCAGGAGAGGGAACTGGAGAAATGTAAGTAAATTTACAGTTTTTCTGTATTCTAGTAAATCAGTGTAAAATGAGAACAATTATTCAGCTTTTTAAAAAAATTTTTAGGAAGTTCACCAAAAAAAGTTTTCAAGCCTTTTTTATTTTGTGAGGTTGCAAGACCAGAGTATAAAGTATATCCTGACGCTTGACATATGTTAAAGGGGTTTTCTAGGGGAAAATACTATCATCAGGATAGGTCATCAATAGTTGATCGGCTAGGGTCTGCTGCTCGGGAACCCCACTGATCAGCTGACTAGGCACCCGCTGACAGAGTTGCAAGTACACAGGGTTGGAGAGGAAGCCACTGCGCCGACCCCTGTGTAGTGGCTGGAGCCTGTAATTGTAGGCTCGGCTCTCAATGGAATCAACATTGTAATATCATAGTGTAGGAAATAAGCACATGTTGGTCACATACAAGTATATAACATACCCAGGAGTCTCACAGTCAAACTTACCATAGAATGGAGCTGCATTCAATTTTCCATTGTCCAAGTCATCACTAAATGCACCTGAGAGCCACAACACATGGGTGTATGTGCGACTATGCTGGCTGCTATGGAGCGTAGTTGTGCATGAACCATGTTTGTTTTTGGACCATTCAAAATCTGTACCATAATGCGCGAGTTTGGAAATAACAGTGGGAAGATAGATCCTGCCCTATTACGTACTATTAACGGGCAAGAATACCACTAATGAAAATGAAACAAATGAAGTCAATGGTTTCGTTTCGTCCCATTATGTAGCTATGGTCATTACAGAAGCATAACGAGTCTGAACCACGCCATTAGAAGAAGCCCTACATCCGAGAGAAGATGAGCTCCTTTTGTTGTTGGACCCCATAGCAGCTGCTAAGCTTGCTGCCCCAGTAGTTATGTCCATGATATGGAGCTATATCATTGCTTAGCATTCTGGCCCTGTTGTATACCGCTGTGTACATATGATATTTTTTGGAGTCAATGGACCCTCATAGATGCCATCTTCTGACATACCTCCATGATATATATAGAAAACTTTATAATGTAGATGTATACATTGATGTACACTGTAGGCTCTGTAGTATAAACGCTCCAAATGACACTTCTCCACCTGCCCAACAACTGCCAGTGGCTGGAGAATTACCAATAACCAGGGATATAAAGGTGCAGTGCACAGGTCTGTTTTATGCTAAAAATACCCCCTACTACTATAAAGGACTAGTCATTATTATCACTCACACCCCTATAGATTTCAACATAATTTAGGACTAGTAATCCCAGCATTGCAGTAAAGCGGGAATTAACTCGCAAAAGTTCTACACGCAAATTGCCCCTAAAAGGACTTCATCCCATTTATATAATCGCCCTTTAAAGTTAGAAGCCCATGAAGATCACTCACATTTTTGGGCATCATACCGTTCGTCCATTAGCATAAGGAGCTCAATCTCCTTGATTTCGATCTCAAGCTCACATAACTTGTCGGAGAAGGTGGTTGGGGGTCGTAGGTCTTCTTCTTCGACGGGTGGTGAGAAGAACACAGTTGGAATATAGCTAATATCTGCCAAACCAGGTGGCCAGCGTGAGACCTCTGCTTTGAAGCTGCCATCCGTAAAAGTTACCCCAAGTTTCTTCCAGATGTTAAAATTGTTATCTGTAGTGTCATACAGCGAAGGGAAGTAGATTGGCTTATCTTTGGACATTTTTGTATATCGTTGAGTCCCGAGCAAGCGCCAGTGTAACAGAACCAACTGCTATAGCCAGTGCAGTACCAGTGCAGGTGACATGTCATATCCTCATGACCAGTACTATCATCTCTGTAGGTCTATACATAGGTGGGGTCTAGGTTCTAGAAAATGAATGTGC
This sequence comes from Eleutherodactylus coqui, assembly GCF_035609145.1. Lineage (NCBI taxonomy): Eukaryota > Metazoa > Chordata > Amphibia > Anura > Eleutherodactylidae > Eleutherodactylus > Eleutherodactylus coqui. The sequence goes on from NC_089847.1 coordinate 112,624,262, forward strand.
CCTCCGACCAAGGGCGTGCCATAGAGGCAGACCATGCGACTGCCATGGGAACATTGGTCCCAGCTCTTGTGTTATCGGGTAGCGAGAACATATACAAGACCTTCATCAAAAAGGAACTTCAATTTGTTATCAAACAAGCAGGTAGAAAATTGGTCCAAGTGTCATTTTAGATGAGGAAACAAACATCAGACCCTTCTGTCCTGGGTGTGAAAACTGGACACCCTAATTGGGGCATATTTAAGGGGTTTGTGCCAGGTTTTGAAAAAATCATCCGCTAACCACAAGATATGGAGTAACTTTATGATCAGTGGGGGTCTGACCACTGATCCCAAGAACCGGGGGGTGGGGGGGTGGAGTGAAGTGAGTGGAGTAGCGATGTGCCTATGTGAACTCTGTTCCATTCACTGAGGGACTGACCGGACCCCTGTTCTTGAAATCAGTGGGGGTCCCAGCAGTTGGATCTGCACCACTGATTATAGAGTTATCCCCTATCCTGTGGGTTTAGACCTTGGTGCCTACAACATCTAGAGGAGCATCAAATTGATTGCAGTTTTTTTTTTTAAAGAGTAGCAAAACTTTTTAAAAACTTCTGACATGTGATACTGACATGTCAGAAGTTTTGATTGCTGGGGGTTCGGGTGCTGAAACCCCCACCGATCGCTGAAATGAATGGCCAGATGCGCTCATCTGGGTGCTGTGCCCATTCGGCTGTTTCTATTACTGTACATAGCAGTGTACAGGCTCCACAGAAAGTTTATGGTGTTCATACACTGCTCTCAATGACATTGTTTTAGTGATCGATGGGGGTCTCAGCACCCGGACCCCACTCATCAATACTTCTGACATGTCAAAAGTTTGTAAAAAGTTTAGTTGCACTTCAATGTATAACTTGTGCCCTAGACAGCAGCCTATACCTTTCTTTTAAGGTAATCCCTCACTAATATCCAGCACCCCCTGCAGTGCCCTCATGTTGGCACGATGGTTAATCTTCGGATTCTTTCTTCTTTTCGACTTTTTGAAGCTTATCAAACTTATTTCCCCAATAATAATCTCCATAAAGAACATTTTGCTTTATGAGCATCGCTGACAGAAGAGAATGCAGGACGGGTTTTCATCGCCTCCTCAGCGCCGCGTCTCATTAAAACCTGCTGAACTACAAACACTGCTCTGTCTGTATCTCTTACAGCTAATAATCTCCTCAATCCTCCGGCCTTTGTGTGAAATCCCACTGCTGAATAACCCTGGCACGTACGATAGTGGTGGCTCTAAGCTGAAAATCAAGGCCTTTCCCTGCATTGTCTTATACAGCATATGTTATCAGAAAGGGGATAGATTTTCTATAATGTACAACAATAACTAAAAACTCATGACTAGTCAGAGACCCTTTAAGAAGCCCGTACAATGATACTATGAAAAGGTCAACTGTATCACGGGCATTGGCATCATTGAGGCCCCTTCTGTGGAGAGGTTGACCCAATTCCCTGGCCCTATAGTAGATGTAATTAGAGATGAGCAAACATACTCGTCCGAGCTTGATACTCGTTCGAGTATTAGGGTGTTCGAGATGCTCGTTACTCGTAACGACTACCACGAGATGTTCGGGTTACTTTCATTTTCTTCCCTGAGAAATTTGCGCGCTTTTCTGGCCAATAGAAAGACAGGGAAGGCATTGCAACTTCCCCCTGCGACGTTCAAGCCCTATACCACCCCCCTGCAGTGAGTGGCTGGGGAGATCAGGTGTCACCCGAGTATATAAATCGGCCCCTCCCACGGCTCGCCACAGATGCGTTCTGACAGAGATCAGGAAAAGTGCTGCTGATGCTGGAGCTGCTATAGGGAGAGCGTTAGGAGTATTTTAGGCTTCAAGAACCCCAACGGTCCTTCTTAGGCCATAGAAATCGCAGATCGCACCTATCTGCGATCTGCGATTCCTGTTCTCTTCTCTATATGCGCTCAATGGGGCAGGCGGCAGCAGCGCCGACCCCATTGAGAACATATAGAAGACAAATCATTCTCCTCTGCAACAGCTGTAACAGCTGTGGCAGAGAAGAACGATGTTTACCCATTGAATTCAATGGAGCCGGCAATACAGCAGGTTCCACTGAAAGCAATGGGCTGCCGGCGTGCGCGGGGTGAATTGTCGGGAAGGGCTTAAATATATAAGCCCTTCCCTGCAATTCATCCAGAAATGTGTTACAATAAAAATATATACCGGCGTATAAGGCGACGGGGCGTATAAGACGACCCCCCAACTGTCACCTTATACGCCGGCAATACAGTGGAGCAAAGAATAAAAAGCATTACTCACTTCTCCGGGCGTTCTGTGGTGCTGCTGCAGGCTGTCACTCCCTCCTGGTCCCCGGCAGAGCATTGCTTTCTCTACGAAGGGCTTTAAATCCCCGCCTCCAGAAACACACGTGCCTTCAGCCAATCACAGCCAATGACAATGATGTCATTGAATGGCTGTGATTGGCTGAAGGCATGTGTGTTTCTGGAGGTGGGGATTTCAAGCCCTGCGTCCAGAAAGCAATGCTCTGCCAGGAACCAGGAGGGAGCGACAGCCTGCAGCAGCACCACAGAACGCCCAGTGAAGTAAGTAATGATTTTTATTCTTTGCTCCACTGTATTCCCGGCATATAAGGTGACAGTTGGGGGGTCGTCTTATACGCCCCGTCACCGTATACGCCGGTATATATTTTTATTGTAACACATTTCTGGATGAATTGCAGGGAACGGCTTATATATTTAACCCCTTCCCGACAATTCATCCTGCGATCGCCGGCAGCCCATTGCTTTCAGTGGAACCTGCTGTATTGCTGGTTCCATTGAATTCAATGGGCAAACATCGTTCTTCTCTGCCACAGCTGTTACAGCTATGGCAGAGGAGAGCGATCTTTATGCTGACGGTGTGTGTGTGTGTGTGTGTGTGTGTGTGTGTGTGTGGGGGGGGGGTAGGGGGCACTCTTGCCGCTATTGTGGCTTAATAGTGGGACCTGGGAACTTGAGATGCAGCCCAACATGTAGCCCCTCGCCTGCCCTATCTGTTGCTGTGTCGTTCCCATCACTTTCTTGAATTGCCCCGATTTTCACAAATGGAAACCTTAGCGAGCATCGGCGATATACAAAAATGCTTGGGTCGCCCATTGACTTTAATGGGGTTCGTTACTCGAAACGAACCCTCGAGCATCGCGAAAGGTTCGTCCCGAGTAACGAGCACCCGAGCATTTTGGTGCTCGCTCATCTCTAGATGTGATCCAATGGAAGGCTAACTTTCTCCATAGCCAGTACAACATTAGTAAAAACAAGGCTGAGGGTCAACTAGTCCTCCACTTGGAGAAAGGATTGGAAGGCACATCCACCTTTCTGGTGTGAGATGATTTGGTGACGTGAACCAGTGCCAATAATATAATGTAAAGGGGAATGCCAACCTTGGAGCCAAGGGCTTGCATGCTTAACAATTCCTACTGTTATTACCAGAATCCCTCCCTTTAGCTGCAGGAGTGTCTTGGGGAACAGACTGTGCAGGGATGGAAGACTTTTCAATATCCTTTGGGTTGACCTACAGACTCATAAGCAGAGAATAAACTGCTGTTTAACCCTTTCCAATCCACTGTCTGACCTGTGAAGACATTATGATTTAAGACTGTACAGCTCCGATGTTGGAAGACGTCCGTCGGGGTTCTCTTACTGTATATGCCAGGCTCTCTGCTGCCGGAGCCTATCTAACATGTCACCTTATGCAGTACTGGCTTTAGCCAGCATATAGCGCCATTGTGTCATGGCAGAAAAGGAGTAAGCCCCCTAGGAAAACCAGGATACAAATTGGACTGGAAAGGGTTAAAGTCTTTTTTTTCTTTTCTGGCATCTTGTGTGGATATGCCGTAAATTTCTTATATATTAAAGTCCTCTCTATGGGTTGCAGTGCCGGCCTTAGGTTAGATGGCAGTCTGCATGGAATGTTTTTTGCCCCGCCCCCATTTATAAAAACTATATATTGTATATTGCAGCCAGACTGTATTCTGCTTGTGCAGAAAGCAGCAAGATAGCAACATGTCCGCACCGGAACAGCGCAGTGAATAAATACTGTATAAGAACCAAGCTCATAACATAAATACAGCACCAGAACCAAGCTCAGTACATAAATACAGAACCAGAGCCAAGCTCATAACATGAATACAGCAGCAGAACCAAGCTCATAGCATTAATACAGAACCATAGCCAAGCTCACAACATAAATACAGCACCAGTGCTAAGCTCATAACATAAATACAGCACCAGAACCAAGCTCATAACATGAATACAGCACAAATCAACTTCAGTACATACACACAATACCAGAACCAAGCGCATAATATAAATACAGCACCAGAACCAAGCTCATAAAATGAATACAGCAGAAATCAACTTCAGTACATACACACAATACCAGAACCAAGCTCATAACATGAATACAGCACAAATCAACTTCAGTACATACACACAATACCAGAACCAAGCTCATAATATAAACACAGCACCAGAGCTAAGCTCATAACATAAATACAACACCAGAACCAAGCTCATAACATGAATACAGCACAAATCAACTTCAGTACATACATACAATACCAGAACCAAGCTCATAATATAAATGCAGCACCAGAACCAAGCTCATAACAAATGCAGTAGCAGAATTGAGGGATTATGTTGTGGGGTTGGCGATGGGCTGATAACATTGCCTTGAAACATCAGAGGGGAGAAGACAAAGCCAGGAGGCAGATGATTCATGTAGCTTCACTAGACGCTGCCACACAAAAGAAGAAGATCATCTGCACAGGTAGACCTAAGGGTAGCCCCCAGCCTACATCTGCCTGGTGCCCCTCTACAAACTGGTGGCTGGCCCCTGTGTGGCCACACGTGTTCCATGTAACTAAGGCCAGGATCTTCAAGGGTTCTCTGATCCCCATTTTGCAAGCTGAGGAGGTCATCGACATAGGCAACTCCTTTTACATATGAGCAGTATCACCGCCAGTCCAACTCCAGACAGCCCTAGCAAACTGATGACTTTGCAGGTAGAAGCCGCAGACGGCCACCGTAGGGAAACTGTAGCACCACCTGGTGGCAGGCTGTGAATAGAACTCATTGATTTCAATGGGTTTATTAGCATGTGTGTATTTTGCGCGCACATTTCGGTCAAGCAAATGAATATGCAGCATGCTCTATTTTTCTACGCCTTTGCACAGAAAATAGCACATATTCAACTAATGTGTGTGCAAAACGTACAGTGAAATGTGAAGAGTCGTGCGCAGAAACGCAACATGCATGGCGCATATATGTGGCGCAAATGTGTGTGTCAATGCGCATACGTCTGTGTGACACCGGCCTTAGGGCGCCTTCACATGAAAGCATTTGCTCTGCCTATTACGCAGTGAATAGCACCTATTGGTGTCAACTGGTTCTTCTGTGATATCACCTTCTGCCAAATGACAAACTCAGCTCTGCTACATCTGTAGCCAACAGTCACAGTGAGTTTATAGTGTCTGGCAAGCTATAGAAAGAGCAGTGAGATTATTAAAATCCTTTTACAGTTGTCCTATATAAAGAGCTAAAATTAACAAATGTAGTCAAATGGCGCCACCTACTGCTTCTTTTCTATACTGCACTGTGTGTTGTGTCATGTTACAGCTGGACTAAAGAGTAACACAGTAACATAGTAACAGTGCGTAAGGGTACATTAGTGATTAAAAAGTTGCACCCGAGATTCTGTTGTGTGAGGGGGACTGCAGACGAGCATATGGGAAATACGCTCACCTCAGTGCAACATACTTGTGCAGTGAACGAGGCTGATTTGCGCACATGTCTACGCATAGTACAGTACGTTTTTGCACAAGCAAGGCCAGTTCATATGTATGCGCACAGCCCCCTCGCACCTTGATTTAAAAATCTATTTAGCCTACTGAGGTCCAGAATGTGTTATTTTCGCCGTGATCTTCTGCATATGTCCTTGCGTATATCGCGCACATTTGCGCACCTCCCATAGACTTCTATGGGCCTTTGGTGAACATATACACAGAAAAATAGAGCAGGTCCTATGTTTTTGTGCACGTGAGAAAGGAAATGTGAACAAACCGATTGAAATCAATGGGTTCTATTTTCTGTGTATTGCACACATAATTTTTGCGTGCGAAAAAACACACGCAAATACGTCCATCTGAAGAAATCTTGGGGATTATTTGCAGGACGTCCTGTAGTTTCTCTTGGAGTACATACAACTTTTTATTAAATTTTTTCTTGGAGACGGTCGAACAAAAAAGTATAGTTCTGGTGCTGTGTTCTTTTTCTGGACTCACTGTGCCAGATAAATAATGCATGCCTTTGGTTGGCTTCACGAGTAAAAGTGACCCCCTATATTGGTGGCCCTGGTAGTAATAGCGACCCCCTATATTGGTGGCCACGATAGTAATGGCAACCTCCTATATTGGTGGCCCCGGTAGTAACGGTAACCCCTATTGCGGCCCCGGCAGTAATAGGTGACCCCTACTGCGGCCCCAGCAGTAATAGGTGACCCCAGTAGTAATAGTGAACCCTATTGTGGCCGCAGTAGTAAAAGCGACCCCTATTGCGGCCCCAGTAATAATAGTGACCCCCTATTGCTGCCCCAGTAGTTATAGTGACCCCTATTGCTGCCCCAGTAGTAATAGCGACCCCTATTGCTGCCCCCAGTAGTAATATTAACCCCACAGTAGCCCCAGCAAAAATATTAACCCCTCCAGTAACAACATTAACCCCCCAGTAATAACAATAACCCCCTCCAGTAATAACATTAACTCCCCCCCAATAGTAAGATTAACCCCCAGTAACAACATAACCCCCCCAAGTAATAACATTAACCCTCTTCAGTAATAACATTAACCCCCTCCAGTAATAACATTAACCCCCCCCCCCAACCCATATACTTACCTCCTCCTGGTACTGGTGTATCTTTAGTGCAGGGATGTAGGAACGCCCCTGACACACCCCTAGCTCTCCATTTACTGCTTTCCTCCAGGTCCTTGAAGGTCTTCAGCAGCGTCCTGCATGAGAAGAGGTGGTGTGAAAAAAGTTAATATGCCCCCTGGCTGCCGGGCCATGCCTCTGCGCGGTCTCTGCTCCTGGCAGCATTCCTCCAGCTCCTTCAGCAGCGTCTTGCATGTCCCCACTACCGATGTGATTTCCAACCAGAGAGCCGCGGCACCCCTGGCAGCCTCTCACGACACCCCAGTTGGGAACCACTGCCCTATGCATTGCACGCGCATTTGTGCACCTTCCATAGACTTTTATGGGAACCTTCAGTGCACACAAAAATAGATCAGCTCCTATTTTTCTGCATGTACAAGAAATGCGCGGGAAAAAAAGGAAATGAGAACAAATCCATTGAAGGGGTTTTGTTCTCTCCGAATTGCGCAGAAATACATCCATGTGAAGCCGTCCTAAGCTTGCTCCTTTTCCATTAGGGCTGTTACAGACAGTTATATGTGCAACTACGCTTGCCGGCACATTCATGCGTTTAAGGCCTTAGAAAGGATACCTGCAGAAAACGTGTTTCAAAATTTCCCGCTCCCCATACTAATATCTGCAAACCTGTAGGGGGGCTGGACCGTCTCTTCTGGCGGGAGTTTTTAGCATAAACCCACCCAACTTCGCTGCTGTGTCCTTTGTCATCTGCAGAACAGTATGACTTCTCATGCAAGGAAGTCTACGGAGCAGCGCACGCACGGACGGGTGCAAGGAATCTGCCCGCAAAAGGGATAAAAGATTGCGCATGTGCTGTTCTTTGAACCTTCTGCGCATGCGTGCTAGTTTATACTGCTCTGTAGATATCATAGGACACAGCAGTGGAGTTGGATGACTTTATGCTAAAAGCTCCACCCTGTAGGGATGGTCTGGCCCGCCCACCGGACTCCATATATTCGCATGCTGCACTGGAGATTTGCCGCTGTAGGCGGTTTAGTAGGGTCCAAAGTGCTGACAGGTTCCCTTTAATGAGCTTTGCGAAAAGGCTAAGGGTACGCCCAGGAGGAGGGAGCGGGGACATGGGCAATCAGCGCTTGCAGTCTACCAAGTGCTGTAGTACTGGAGGCTCCTCTCCACCAACCAGATGGGGTGAGGAGGCTTAGTTTGGGTGCAGGGCACCATTTTTAAGATGCCAGGTGGCGCCATTCTGTCGTTGCCTTGTAGTGGCCCAGAGTTAGTAAGGCTCCTCCATAATCTTATGTCTGTCTCACGCCATTGTCTTGTTTGTGGAATGCATCAGATTTATGTGTATTGGATGGCTGCAGGACTGAGAGGGTTAATGTCTGGTATGTTCTGTCCTGTCTGGAAAATGTATCGTATTTGGTGTAACATTTTATAGTCATGTGAGGATGTTAGATATGTGTTTCCAGAATGCAAAGTGAGGGGAGTCGAGCAGTCAATGTAAGAGAGTCTGAGCCTGTCAGTGAGTGAGCCACACAGACACTAGAGACATCGGTCTGTGTGGGGAGAGGATGGAAGAAGCCGAGCGACTTCTTTGCCCTCAGCCTCAGTCTATTTTACCCAGGGGACCTCGGTGCTTCAACTGGGCGCTGAGAGAAGGACGGGCCGCTTCACAGCGAGAAGGAGAAACGAGAGTGAGTGTTGACCGGTAGAGAGAAAGAGAGTTGCCGGGAGCGGGATTCACAGATAACTTGGACTGTGGATTATTCGAATATCCAGAGAATCCCTCCTGTTGCACCACTCTGGCTTGTTGTATCTGTACCCAGAGTGTTTGTTTGGATTTGAGTTCAAGAGCTTACAGTAAACGGACAGAACCGACCGTTCCCAGTTCTTGTTCAGAGAGCTGCCCTGTGTGTGGATTACTTTATTACATCTAGGAGATCTGCCGCAGAGGACGGAACGGTGGTGTCATGAGTGAGAATCGGATTTAAGGTAACCCCCGGTTACAACCCCTGTGATCTCCCCCAGCAGTAACGTGGTCGGGTCCAAAGCTACCCCAGGGCAGCAGATGGTAGAGCACCATGACAAGGCCTTCTCTACCCTGCTGTCTCCTCGGCTGTGGGCCCACTCCTCATGATGCAGTCAGAAAAAAGTAAGGTAATGTGTTATGCAGGAGAGAAACTACTAGATGATGATGATTATGCGTGACGACCTCTTGACTTTAGTATCATCTACGACGGGTTTTATGCGTTCCGCAGGCGGTGATGCTGCTCCTACAGGGTATTTGAGTTCGGGGCCCATGATCCGTATGATGATGTATTTAGCTGTTACGTTGCAAGTAGCAAGATGTAAAATTATGTTGATAAAATATGACTGCTGCCAGGAGGAACTAATGAGGAACCGATGTAAATGTTAGTGAGGGACACCGCGTGATGAAAATCTTTATTTATTGTCGTTTTAAGGGTACTATCGCTTTAAGTGAGAGCGTTTATGCTACCCGCTTATTACGAAACACAAATCCTCCTGCGGAGCACGATACTGTTTTTTATGCAATTGTTCAGTAAAGCTATTTTTATGGAAAAATAAGGTCCGCTTCTGTTTGTCATCACCACACCATCCTGAACCAGCGTCACGCCACCACCCGGGACTGGTTACATTATTGTGTTTATCTTCCCTTTGGGTCAGAAGCAGTGTCGTGTCTCCTTAAGGAGAGCATCCAAAAAGTGTGTGGAGACACCTAGAGGGTGAGTGGGTCGGGGGATGGTATAGTCCCTACCCAAGGAGAACACCCAAAACAGGTGTAGGGACACCTGAAAGGTGAGTAAGGATACTTATAAGGCCATGCTAGTTCCTCTGGGTAATTTATGCAAATAGAAAGATGAAAAAATACCTCTGCAGCGCCACCTATTGGATGGCAGCATTCCTTCAAATCAAATTGACTTCATAACAAGTCTTATCAATGATAGAGGCGAGAATACCACTAGTGAAGATGGAACCATTGAAGTTACGGCTGAATACCGGAACTAAAACACACCCGTGTGAAGAAGCCCTAATTCCTATGCTACACTGCAATCTACATCCTTGCACTGCACATTTTGGGGGAAATTTATCAACAGATGGATTTTTATGTCACTTTTCTGATATACTTTTGTTTTCTTCTCCAGTTGGGCTCCTTCACACTGGCGACTGCAATATCGCCGTGAGAAAATTGTGGCAAAATTGCAGCTTTGTTCAGGTGATCTTGCGCAGTTTCTGTGAAAAATCATGCATCGCCTTGCTGCCGCCCGTGATTTTGCGAGATTTTGTGATGCAAAGGCAATAGGAGTTTCCAATGTTAAAACACAAGTTTGTGTGTTGCAATGCAATAAAAAAAGGCTCTATTTAAATCACGGGCTAGAAAAAAACGCAAAACGCAGAAAGATAGGACACGGCGCAATTTTTTTATTGAAACATCGCACGAGTGAAAATATTGCAAATGGGAATGAAACACTGAAAAGCGTTGGTTTCATAATTCTATGTTTTCACTGACTCACGCATCGTGCGGAAATCGCCCGATTTTATCGCCAGTGTGAAGGCAGCTTAAAGCGGATTCCAGCTATGAGCCCAGCTGTGACGCTGCGCACGGCCACGTAAGTACATAATGTCATTGCATACTTGCTGCGCGCCTGTGATTGGTGGGCGGCACAAAGCGAATTATGTTGCATCCGGGCCTAACGATAGTGATACATTTAGTGTATTTTTAAATATGTCCAGAGACGTGGAGTCACCCAGCGATTGGGGTAAAATTGACAAATTTAGCAACTTTTTAAAAAGTCATGCATTATAAACGTCTCTAAGTCCTCGCCGTGCAGCAACCAATGCTTAACTTTTCTAGACACTTTTAAAAAGTGCAAATTTTGGCACTTTTGGCGCAAATCAACAGTCAATATGTCTAAATTGATTTGTGCCAAAAAAGGTACGACTATGGCCGACTTCACACGGGCCTATTTGTGCGTAGAGAATAGAACCCATTGATTTCATTGGGTTCCTTCACATTTCCGTATTCCGTATGAAAAAAAATAAAAATAGAACATGTCCTTTTTTCTGCATATTTGTGCACTAAAAGTCTCCATAAAAGTCAATGGGGATGCGCGAATGCATGCGTGAAACAGTGCGTAATTGCGTAGGGAAAACAGCATGTCTCGACTAATTAGCCATTTCGATCGCTGCATCTTTGTTTCTCGCGAGCAAATCAACATGACTTGCGGGTGCAAAAAGTACAGTAATATGCGACGATGTGTGCGCAAAAAAGGATCCTTCATTCCGCAAAACAGCTACGCTCATGCATGTACAAATACGCGTAGTCTCGCGTGAAGCCGGCCTTAGTACAGAATTCTGCTCCAACATCAGTAATAAGCGTGTCCTGCCATCCCAGTGCTGTGAAGGAATATGGAACAATACCTCTGCAGCGCCACCTATTGGATGGCAGCATTCCTTCAAATCAATGTCAGACTCTTTAAACCCTTTAAACAATGATTGGGAATTGAAATCTAAGCCAGAAATCCATACACAGACAGCTGTTTCTGTTTTTTTTGACCCATTTATTACTAGTGTTGCACACAATTCTCCTGTATGTTACGTCAGTTTTTTGTTGCTAATCAATGTAAACAAATTTAATATTGATCTGTGCCAAAAAAACAGATATCACGCATTGTACTCTACTTTTCAAAAGGGTCTAGAAAAGGGGGCGGGTTTGAGTAGAAGGAAGTTTTTAGAGATTTTTTAGAAAGTCACAAAATTTGTTGCAATCTCAGTCATGTAGCTGGGTGACGTACAAAGTGACTCCACATCTCCAGGGATATTTAAAGGTGCAACAAATTTATCAACATCATCCAACTGTTACGTACGCTGGGTGCACCTCGCCACAGCTTGGGCACCGGAGTGGTATCGCGTTCAAACAGGGTGCGCTGGCTGGAACATCAAAGGGACAGTGAACTGCATACTAAGAATTGGACTCATGGACAGACATAACATCAGGACTGACAAACAACCAAAACACTCACCTTGCATACCTGCGCACATAACAGATGGAATTGCTATAAAAGTACGAGGTATTAGTTTGTGGATTGGCCAAGTCACTTAGGCCAGCTAGCCACTTCTAGGGTCCTCATTGTCTCGCGGGCACCTACTCTAATGAGACAACATCCACTAGAAACCTGCCTGCAAGCAGGGCAATCGCCTCGATAAGGGCGGCCCTGCATTGGAACATAAGTGACACACTAGACCAGAGATGATACATGATCCAGCAAGACAGGACACATTTCACTAACACACTAGGGCTAGCATGCAACACAGGACACCATTAACACTGAACATGCCTGTTCACATCTGATGTCTGGCCACCTGCACAGACACTGAACACAACACTGTTCACACACATATACACTGAACACATATAACAGGCATGCAGCAAAACCAAAGCCTAGAGTGAAGGAATACCAGCTTCCTCTGGCAGAGGGACTGATATATATATATATATATATATATACATATGCAGCAGACCCGTGGGGATTGGCTGGCTGGAGGAACTCCACACCCAGCCACCTCAATTATCCCTCACCTGCGAAGGTATGCTCCTGGAAACCTACAGAACCACAGATCCCAGCAGCTCACACCTAACACCAACATTTCATAAAAGGGGAGAAGTGGAAAAAAACTCCTCTGATGATACATACCCTCTATTGTTCCTATACTGTCTGTGACATCGTTTTCACTCAATGAAGTTACCTTACTATGTATATTATCTCAATGTTAGGTTAGATAGGGTATTATTTCTAATTGAGGAGAGCACCTAGTAGGTGTGAGAAGGCTTATAACTTCATGCATGCTGCTCTGGGAAATATGCAAATAGCAAGGTGGAACATCTACAGTGCCACCTATTGGAAGGCAGCATTCCTGCAAGTCAATGTCAGACTTTTTAACATACCTAATAACAATGGCTGGGAATATAAGCCAAAACCAGAGTCTTATCCATACGGAAAAGATAAACCATACACAGACAGCCATTTCAAATAATTTGCCCCTCATCAGTGTGCAGTAGGTTTCTGTCTTGGCTAGTGAGAGGCCTGTGACGTGGATCGTGAAGGGTATCATTCCTCCTTAGATAGGGCACATGGAAGGTGTGAGGAGCCAAGTCAGCAAACCTATTGCACAATGATGAGGGGCAAAACCCCCGAAACAGCTGTCTGTGTATGGTTTCTCTTCTGAATAAGACTCTGGTTTTGACTTATATTCCCAGTCATTGTTACAAGGCTTGTTAAAGGTCCGACATTGTCTTACAGGAATGCCGCCTTCTAATACATGATGCTGTAGAGGTATTGCTTCATCTACCCAGAGGAGCATTACATGGCCTTATAAATTTCCTCCCACCTTCTAGATGCTCTCCCCAAGGAGAATCTTTACCCTTCATGACCCACATCATTTTTGGCAGTGGGAAAAATGGGTCTAGGTGTGACATTTTTGTGGTAAAGAGGCACAAAACATCAAGAAAGTAAGCTCAACTTCTCCATTTTATTAAACCAACATGAACAGACGTGTTTCGGGGCTTTGAAGCCCCTTCTTCAGTATTTGCTGAAAACACACTATACCAGAACATATAACACGGGAGATAGAGTAATATGCATATAAATGTTACATAGAGAACACTCTGGCTTTGGCTTATATTCCCAGTCATTGTTACAAGGCTTGTTAAAGGTCCGACATTGACTTACAGGAATGCCGCCTTCTAACACATGATTCTGTAGAGGTATTGTTCCATCTTCCCATTTGCTTATCTCTATGCTTTAACACCACTGTGAGCATTAGTGCTGTACTGTGGATCTCATGCCCATTATATCTGTATGATGATAACCTTACGTTTTTATGCTATTGTGAAAGTATTGAATGTTAGTTTACATAGCAGTGTCACTGGATTTCAAATGAAAATGTGAAAGTATTGAATTATATTTTATGCAGTAGTGTCGTGTATATAACATTTGTCCATGTGCATGGCAAGATGTACGTGCACAAAAGACACATTGATTTACTAACAAGGTATCAGACACTGAGCATGCAGCTTTGTCATAATTAACCTTTGTAATCACACATGTTGTAGACTGTATTGTTTAACCTTGTGGGGGACAGTTGTCACTATATAAGCTCTTGCATTAAAACAATAGGGCCTCCATCACACAAGCATTGTGGTTTTATGTTGCGCAGCTCGCACTATAAAATCGCAGGAGCGAAGAATAGCCGTGACCAAGTTGCAGCATTATTTGCGAATATTCCATCCATCCTCATGGCTGGCTGCGGTGTAATGCAGGGAAATTATGCCACAGTCCCGAAATCCCTCGGTCGGCAGAACTACTGCGCAGAAAAAAAAATCGCCTGAAGCCTTATTCACATGAGCGTTTTATCGTGGCTGCGCAAAAAAGTCACGATCATCTGAAGCTCTGGTTTGCAATGTATTCATTCAGACCAATGATTTTTTGGCGCACAAAAATATCGGAACGAAAGATATAGCATATAAGCACGTTATTTCAGCGAACCAAATTTAATTCCACGGAATAATATAGGTTTTGCCCTATCTTTGGACCGTACAATGCTGGAGGCTCCATAGACTCCTGTGGGAGTCTATGGGAGCCGTCAGAAAAGAGAGGGACTTACAGGTGCCTCTAGTGAGGCATTTAAAAGTGATTACTAGTAGTTCTGCTGTCCAAGGGATTTTGGGGCTGTGGCGTAATTTCCCTGCCTTACGCTGCAGCCAGCCGTGTGAATGGACACAAAAAATCTTAAATAATAGCCACAACTGCGATTTTATGGAACGAGCTGCGGAACGCTCGTGTGAAGGAGGCCTAAATGAATACATTGGAAACCAATGCTTTAGATAGTCACGATTTTTTTGCTCGGCTAAATTTGCCGCAATATAACGTTTGTATGAGTAACGCCTAAAGTAGAAGGAATGACAGAAACTCACAAGTGTTGTTTCTGAGTTGACTTCTTCGGGGCACGGCCCATAATTTGGGTTCACTGACTGATGAGGCTTCAATACCAGTTGAGTATCACCTACAAGCAGCTGAACACTCTAACAATATATATAAGTTTTTGAAGTAAATTCTCCTTGTGCTAAGTATGTTATTTCTGTAGCCTGACATCACTGTGTGTGTAATTATGGAGGGGGGCTTCATTCCGTGTTTTGCACTTAGCACCATGGTTACATGTTTTACTCCTACAAGCTATCACTACAAGCAAAATTACTCATTGACATATGCTGAACATCTTAATGATCCATGTTCTGTTCTCCCATCATGTACCTTCTGTCGTCATTACTGTTTGCCATTAGGCTATGTTCACCTTGCTGTTGGGGTCCCCCAGGGCTCGGTCCTCATCCCCCGTCTCTTCTCCATCTACACAGCCCCTATTGGACAAACCATTAGGAGATTTGGCCTCTAATATCACCTGTATGCTGATGACACCCAGCTATACACCTCTTCCCGTGACATCTCTGTACATTTTCTTCTGTCTGTTGGCTCTCTCTAACACTGTCCTCTCTCTACCTAAAACTAAACCTCTCTAAAACTGACCTCCTGGTATTTCCACCCTCCACTAACCAACCTCATCCTGACATCTCCATCTCAGTGTGTGGCACCATAACTCCTAGACAACATGCCCGCTGCCTTGGAGTCATATTTGATTCTGATCTCTCTTTTACCCCCTACATCCAGTCTCTGGCCCGAACATGTCAGCTGCACCTCAAGAACATCGCAAGAATCCGCTCTTTTCTCCCTGTGGACACGTTAAAAACGCTTACTGTTGCCCTCATCCACTCCCGGCTCGATTATTGCAACTCGTTGCTGATCGGCCTCCCCTTCACCAGACTCTACCCTCTCCAATCCATCCTGAATGCGGCAGCCAGGCTCATCTTCCTGTCCATCAGTTACTCGGACGCCTCTGCCCTGTGCCGGTCACTGTACTGGCTGCCCGTTAAATACAGAATTTAATTTAAACTCACTACCTTCATCCACAAAGCCCTCCACAGCGCAGCGCCCCCCCTATATTGCCTCCCTCATCTCAATCCATCACCCAGCCCGGGCTCTCCGCTCTGCTAATGAAACCAGACTGAACGCCCCTTTAATTCGAACTTCTCATTCCCGCTTCCAAGACTTCTCCAGAGCAGCACCGTTCCTCTGGAACGCACAACCAAAGGCTACCCGGGCAATCCAGGACTCGCAGAACTTCAGGCGTGCTCTAAAAACGCACCTCTTCAGGGAGGCATACCGCATTCCCTAAACAAACCCCTCTGTACTCCGCCTGATTACATGCTCCCTGACCTACTGACTGCAATCCCTGCTAGCCATCATAAAGTGCCCCTGCAGTCATACCGATTCTGCTGTCACACGGCCAAATGTCTGACCATTGTTTATGTGTATAGCATCCCTCACTCTCCACCTCGCCATACAGTGCACATCTCCAGCCCTTTACCTTCTCTATCACCCCATTACTCGTAGTATGTAAGCTCGTTGGAGCAGGACCCGCACCACTACTGTTTCCGTGAACTGATTACTATGTGACTGCTAAACTCCCTCCCTCTTCCCTCCTCCCCTCTGGCTGATTGCAATGGGATGGCCAGGATGGGGGCGGAGCTATGCACCACCCCACCTCCTCGCATTTCTGGTTACGGACAAGGGGCGGGAAGAGGGGGGCTAAGCCGCCCCTCCCTGCCTCTTGTCCGCAGCCAGCAATGGGAGGAGTTGGGATGGGGCGGTGCTTAGCTCCGCCCCCATCCCACCACCTCCCATTGCAATCAGCTGGAGGGGAGAAGAGGGGAGGTGAGCCGGCGATGGGGAGGGAAGGGGTGACGGCATGGTGGCCTCAGCGTATATGCGCCGGGGCTCATGCCATCTGAACGGGTGCACAAATGTTAGATTTGAACGCCCGCTCACCAGTTTTAACTGCTTAGACCGTAGTATATATTGACCGGCCGTGAAAACGGCTCCCGATATACGCTCATGGGAACAAAGCCCAATGGACCTTCACGGAATTGTCCACAGGTTGCAGATTTTGTCAATTAGTGCAGATTTGTTGCATTTACCTGCATTCTGCGTAACGTCTTGTGCAATTTCTTGTATCTTTTACACAGACTTAATTGTGGAATCCCATTTCTTGAATGTAAGAAATCCGCAAGAACAATTTCGCAAGACTCCATTAATTCTGTAGCAGGAAGCTCTTCCACTGCAGAACGTAATCTTGCAGTTTTGGAGTAAAGACGCCCAGATTTTAACAGGTCCGGAATCCTAGTCCCATAGGGATAACAGTGTGACCCAGAGATGTCCGTGCGGACTAATTTCACCCCCTGTGAAAGGTCCATTAGGGGTTGCCAGGCCGCTCCACTAATCTTACAGAAGCAAACCCGCCTGTACATTGTTTTATGAAGTGCTCAAATATAATTTATTCTTTAACCATTAGGGAATAATTAATGCAAATAAAAATGGAGTTCAATTTTGTAAAAGCCGATATCTGCAAAATCTCATTTAAAGTACTTTAATAAGAAGAATCAATATAATTATGGCCGGCAGTACAATACAGAAATGGACGTATGTCATTAACTTAATTACTTGCCCATTATAAGGACCCAGAGGGAATTCTGATTGTAAAATTTGGAACGTGACATATTGTTTAACTATTGCAGTGATGTCTATCCATCCACAGATAATGGTAATAAAGAGGAATATATGGCCAAGCGTCGGCAGCTCATAGGTGAGAATGAAAGAGGTTCTTCCATCAATCATGTAATGGCATATGGAGGCAGTCCCCCTTCATGAGCTGGGGCAGGCTAGCAAATATTCATCTAAATGACTGCTGTGTAATAATTCTAATTATTAGTGCTGAGCGAGCTGAACCAAGAGGAAGGAGGATTTATAATGCTGGCTCAGTGGTTAGCATGGTTGCCTTGCAGTGCTTGGATCCTAGGTTTATATCTGACCGAGAACATCAGCTGCATGGAGTTTGTATGTTCTAACCTGTTTGTGTGGGTTCCTTCATAATTATTGCCTTTAATTAAACAGTACATGAATTGAGTAGCAAGAACAAGGATGGTGGCTCAGTGGTTAGCATAGTTGCCTTGCCGTGCTGGGTCCTAGGATCAAGGACAACATCTGTCTGGAGTTTGCATGTGCTGTATAAATAATGGTAATTATTATGAAATGCAGGGAGAACATGCATTCGTTGTCACATTTGTACACTTCTAGGCAACAATGCTAACTGCTAAGCCATTCATCCTCTATGACTGTATATGTATAGATATGATGACCGATGAATGAGTAGTATTTTCCATTATAGACATGTACAATTTTATTTGTAATTGGAGTATATGTTTCAATGACATTTCTACATATGAGATATGGCTTTCTGCGTTTTACTCAAGTTTTAAAGATTGCTCTATTACCTGAGTGTAACAAAATGGTGCCAAGCACCTATCCGATGGTTCCAGGATCTGGGCTGACTCTCCTCTACTGTCAGTCTCCTACCATATTTCTGCTGCTTAGAGGGCTAAAGCTCCTGGAGCTCCCTCTAATGGTCAGTGGATGGTAATATACAGGTGGTCCCCGACTTGCGAACAGGTTCCGTTCCGGGAGCCCGTTCGCAAGTCCGTTTTGTTCGCAAGTCGAACAAATGGTTGTATGGAGGGGATCGCGGGTGGATCCCGCTCCATACAACGTCGGGTGCCGGCTTGTCGGAACTGTTAACACTTTAAATACCCCTCTGACAGCGGTATTTAAAGTGTTAACAGTTCTGACGAGCGGCGCAGCTCGTTGTAACTGCTGCCGCCGGGTGCCCGCTGTAAGAAACAGCCTGCACCCGACGTTCAGGGGGCCCGTACAGCGTCCCACAATGAGATCGCGGGACGCTGTGTGGTTGCTAGGCAGCCGGGGACCTCCTGAAAGGCCCCAGGGCTGCCTATGCAGAGTGCCCATCAAGCGCACGGCTTGCTAGGCGCTCTGCATAGACAGCCCTAGGGCCTTTCAGAAGGCCCCCGGCTGCCCAGCAACCGCGATCTGACCGGACAGGCTTCTATCAGGCTTGATAGAAGCTTGTCCGGTCCCTGCACAGCATGATGTAATGCCATAGCATGACATCATACTGTGCCATAGCATGACATCATACTGTGCAGGACAGATAGTTCGTATCTAGCGAAATTCGTAACTCGAATGTTCGCAAGTCGGGGACTATCTGTATGCTGAAGCTTCCTCTGGTGGCCACCATGCAGTCTCTAGTACCGTAGCTGGTCCGCTATACTTCATACTGTTCATCTCTCTAGTGGCCGTGTTTTGCAACTAGCTCAAATTTTGAATGTCTTCCTTAGATATCACATGGCACCTAATCCAATTGAAGAGCCTTTATAAACCTTATTGTGAGCACAAACAGGTACCGGACAATTAGGTACCATCCTGACTCTGGCACTCTTGTAGTATTTCCTGCGAATGTCCATTCCCATACCCAACCTTGGCTTGTGACTTCGCTTCAGAACCTCCGCCTGTGATCCTGGCCTATGCTTGTTTGCTGCTTTTGAACCTGAGCTTGTGCCCCTAACTTAGACCTTGCTTGACTTTTCTTGGATCCCGATTTGACATGGCCTCTTCTATCAATCTCCAACTAGCCCCTTTAAGCGGGAATTTAGAGGGCTGCAACTTGCAGGTCCCCAACACTAAGTCTTTAGTGCCTTTCAGCAGTTCTTGGCAGTGGTGTAGCTATAGGGGTCACAGAGGTCACAATTGCGACTGGGTCCCTAAGCTAAGGGAGACCCCAGGCCCCCCCACACGCTAACCTTTCTATAGTGCTTGCAGGTGGGCTTCTGTTTGGCACTGAAGAAAGCCAGTGTGAACAGACAATAGTGCAGGAAGGAGGTTGTTGCGGCCTAGGCTAACACCATATTGGTTGCTCTGGAGTCTCAGACTTTCAGGGCGCTATCACATGAAACTTCCATTACTCCACATTACCTGTCAGAAGCTGAACTCCTCCACTATGTTTCCAGGGTTAAAATTGGGCTCTGATCCTGCGATGCAATGTGAGGGCACAGGGTAATGGGAGTTTCATATTATGGCTGTGAAAGGGGCCCTTTTACTGCAAGGGGGCCATAGTGGAGGCACTATCACTATAAGGGGTCAGAGTAGGGGCACCAATACTGTAAGGGCTCACAACAGGGGGGCACTATTCCTATAAGAGGCCACAGTGGGGTCACTATTACTATAATGGGCCACAGTGAGGCCACTATTATTTCGTTGGGCTACTATTATTTCATGGGGCCAAAGAGGGGAGCACTTTTACTATGTAGGGCCACAGGGAGGAATTAATTACTATCGGACACTATAAAAGGAGCTTTTACTGTGTATAACCGCTATCAGGCCAGTTTCAGAGAAGAGCATTATGGGGGCAGTTTTGGGCTGTAATATGGATGAGTGTTTTCTCCTGACTGTAGGCTTGCTAAAGATGTCTTTGTGCTAAATTCTGCAGAGACCGGAATTGCAGCTAGAAGAAGTGCTGATGGCAGTCTAGACCAGATGGATAGAATGGGGAATGCAAATGATAATGAGGACATCATTTGTAAGTCACTTTATTAAATTGGGTCTGGTCGGTATTATTTATGTGTCCAGTTTGCAGTGTGGTCATACTCTGCAGACCGTCTGTGTGCTATCGGACCATTACATGATCACCGTAGTCAGCCTCCGTATGGTGGTAATTGTCACTTACAGTGCGGTGGTCTTTTGGTATTTTCATAGGGATTATATTCACAAACAGTATGGCGGCATTATTCGGTAACTGTATGGTGGTATTATTTAGTCACGCTATAGTATATGTTATCCAGTCACAATATGATGGGTTTTCTAGTCATGATATGGCAGTGCTATCCAGTAATGATATGTTGGTATTATCCAGTCCCAATATCATGGTATTATTTTTTCCCACAGTATGGCGGTGATACCTTGGGCACAATATGAAATAATAGCAATAGCAGAAGGAACAGCAACAATTATGCTGGACTAAGCTACAAATGCAGAAAATAACACATAGTTCTTCTTTACATGCTTGACACTCTACTAGCATCAAGACGATTGAAAACACAAACTCTAGTTAGAGTGCCTCTATTATGTGAGTTTACGTTCCTGTATTATTCTCAGTCCGCAACTGCGAGTAGTATACTTTGGCTAAACAGTCCAAGTCCTTTGGTGTAATGCCTCCTTATACAATAGGCCTGTAGCACAACTAATATCATCTCTAGCAGTGTGCACACCAGACGTTAGCATTAAGGCCGGCCTCACTTACATTTTCATTGAACAGGAATCACCACTGCTGCTGACCTTGGCTTCTCGGAAGTTGGGAGTGCAATTCTACTGCACTATCCTCCTTGGTCTCTTGTCATCATTCTGGTGTCCACCACCAGGTCTGGGCAATAGCTGTGCTGCTCTGCGCTTCTTTTCAGAAGAAAGCCCCTGGTTCCTGTACGCAATGCTCAAGGTGCTCTGCAAGCAATCCTCTCACAGACATTGTCCGTGCTCCCCTTGCTCCTCTCTCTCACAGACAACAGCCCCCGGCAAACTATTGCACCTCTTTCCTCAGCTTTCCATCGGCACCTCCAGCTCACTTACATCATCCCTACGCTCTCCTGTTGTGCAGCATCAGGCATGCTCAGTTCAGCTGTACCAAAATTTTGCATCAATTTTTGGTGCATGTGATAATTTGGCGCAATTTTTGGCTCATCTGCTGTCCATCATCATAGCAAACTTTTAAGGCAGTTCCACTATATCCAGTTACCAAGTGGTGAAAAGTTGAGGGGGGACTCAAACTAAACTTTTGCACCAGGGCCCACGAGGCTGTAGCTACGTGTCTGGTTCATGGTGACCATCAGGGGACTTGTTGGCCAAACTAAGCCTGAAGAAGATCCCTATACACCCTGCCAGATTTATGACCCTGAATTACCCATGTTCTAACTTCCTTTCATCCGATGTGTTTGCTCTTCTTTGTTCAGCCCTGAAGCTATAGGATGAAGGTTTCTATTGAACATAAGCCGTGTCTTTGCTGTATACACCATGTATAAATATCTCCGGGCCAAGTCACCGCTTACAGCTCCTGAACAGCATCCGTCGCTGAACAGTCCCACATGTTCTTTCTTAGTAGCAAGATGGTCAGGCTGAGATGCTGGAGGCTGCAGTATATCCGGTGACACAGCTGCTCGTACATTATTAAACAAGTGCCTCTTACTGTGGGAAAAGGCAGCAGCAATAAAGGATGACAACAGCGAGAAGATGAGGACTGGTCTGAGTTTATTGGTTTCATACCACCCAGCGATAAAAGAAAAAAACATTCTGAAATTCGCTATAAATGAAAGCGTTGGATTTGATGATGAGAGAAGCCGGCGTATACAGGACATCGGCAGGAAATATAGGCTTTATCGAATACTGAAAATGTCAGGTGCAATTCCAAAGTGTAGCGCTCTTACAATTTGCATCTTAGCAATGAAAAAAAGATGTAGAAGTAGGATATCTCGCAAGTGGTGGCATCGCGATGCAGATTCGGAATATGATGCAGCAGAAGGAGTTACAAAAATATGCAATATTTATTTGCAAAGAAATGAAAATGAGTAATGTTGTAATAACAAGCAGTTAACTTTTAGTGTAGATTTACCTGATGCTAACTGCGGCTAGCTTTATCCTACGATCAATAAGACTCTATGCACAATGCGAAATAACAGTAATGTGGAAAACAGTATCAATAATGTTGTAAAGAGATCAGTCCTGTTAAAAGAAATATAAATCACACAGTCTATACTTTAAGGGGTTAAGACTTGGCTACTAGCAACACAATCCACCTGAGACATAATGTTAGAACTCCTGCTGATATGTATCTCTATCCAGTCGGCTCACGTCCTCATGACACTATCTGAGTTTGTATTATCAAACACCACTATAGTGCAAATTCTCCACAATAGGCCTGTTGTTTCCCTGTGGTATGCACATCTAGTGGTATTTACTGAGGCCGGCCTCACTTACGACTCATTGACAATGAATTCCTCAGTATACACTTTGGTCTTGGTCCATTGTTCTGCCACGCAATTCTGCCATTGAAGGTAATGGTCTGCCGGCACCCCTGAATTATTTTTCAGGGAAGGGCTTTACATATAAACTCTTTCCTGTAGAACAAAAATTTTAATGTAAAAAAAAATAAATGAAAAAAATACTACCGTGTCCCGGCAGGGTTGAAGAACACATCTGCTGCATGTGGCAGATGTTTCCTTCATCCCCACTAGGAAAAAGAATTCCCTGCTGCACCTGCCACATCCCTATGGGGAATAAAGAATTCCCTACCACAGATGTCACAGATGACAGCTGTGGTAAGGGATCCAGCTGCCAGCATCTTGTAATTGTTTTTCAGGGAAGGGCTTTAAATATAAGCCCTTCCCGGAAAAAAACAAGGAAAAGTGGTGATAGAAAAAAAAAATCATGACAGCTGTGGTAGGGAATTCTTTATCCCCCGCAGGGATGAAGAATTCCTTTGCTGCATCTGTCACAGATGTGGCAGGTGCAGCAGAGAATTCTTTTTCCTCGTGGGGATGAAGGAAACATCTGCCGCATACGGCAGCGGAGGACAAGTAAGTATTTTTTATTTTTTGCACTAAAATTCTTGTTTTTCAGGGAGGAGTTTATATGTAAAGCTCTTCCCTGAAAAACAATTCAGGGGTGCCTGCAGACCATTGCCTTCAATGGAGCCGGTGGCAGCTCCATTGAAGCCAATGTGTGCATTCCCTGTAGTGCACGCATGTCCTATCTTTATAGGCACGCACCGGTAAAACACGGACATGTGAACACACTATAGGGAATGCACTGGTTCAAATAGAAGCTCGTGTGAAGCCACCCTTATAACTAGAAATGAAATGTTCTTTCTTCCCCCTTAAAAAAGGAACAAAAACAAAAACAAAATCAAGTGTTAAAAAAAAATGATATCCGAAAACAGATCAAAAATACAAACCTTTCCATTACCATCAGCATTTCCATATCTCATATCAGCATCTTCAAAGCACGTATTCAGCACCGGAACACACATCACAAAACAGAAAGCATCGCGGATATGTTAAATTCCCTAGAAAGGGATGTCAGGTAAACATACTGGCATTATTTTCTACCACCTGGAATGCACCTTCATGTAATGAAGGTGGTAAAAAAGGACATTTTTCTTTTGGCTCCATTTTTTAGAAAGCGTTGGATTATCACAAATGATCTTCCCGAGGTCACCTCTTATAATTCCATTTAATGACACTTAGAGAAATTTGATATCAATTGAAACAGAAGCTCAAAAATTTAGTAAAACTGTCCAACAGTAAGATGTCCTTGTTGCTTATAGCAGCCAATCACAGCACAAGACAAGACAGTGTTTTGTGTTCTTGATTTTGACATCCACCAGTCTGTTGTTAGTGTGCAACGTCATTTTCAAAAAAAAAGTTTGGTGAAGATCCCCATAAGTCCTGCTCGAAATTTAAGGAAAAAAGTTGTATCTGTAGGCAAAAATCATCCGGCTGTCCACCAGTAAGCATGGAAACAACAGAGCACGTCCAGGCAAGTGTCACACAAAGGCCTCAGAAATTCACCCTCAGAGAATTGGACATCCCACCACCGACTGTGTGCAAGTTTCTGCGTAAACATTTGCGTTGTTCTTCCAACAATTCGCAATTATTACCGGCCCTGAAATCGGATGACAAAGTGCGCGACGTTCTTTCGGTGAGAGTCTGCAAACTGAAATGGAAAGCAATGGATTCATGGAGTCTTCAGTTTTTAGTGATGGAGCCGCCTTCCAGCTTTCGGACCTCAAATGTAATATCAGAATCTGGAGAAGGGAAAACCCACCGGTCTACATGTAGCGTAGGCGCGACTCCCCCAAGGGGAATACGTTCTGCCCTATAACCTGTAGGACGTTGTGTGGCCCCTTCTCCTTCCATGAGGAAACAATCCCGGGCATTTCGTACCTGGATGCTACAGATATGGCTTCTGCCGCAGCCAGAAGAGGAAATCCTAGGTTGCATCTTCCAACAGGATGGGGCGATCCCAATTTCACAATGAAATCAGAAGTGAGCTCAATAGGTGGCTACTAGAGATGAGCGAACGTACTCGTTTAGGGCGATTTCGCACTCGAGCACCGCTTTTTTTGAGTAACTGACTACTCGGGCGAAAAGATTCGGGGGGCGCCGGGGGTGAGTGGGGGGTCGCAGAGGGGAGTGGAGGGGGAGCGAGCGAGAGAGAGAGCTCCCCTCTGTTCCCCACTGCTACCCCCCACTCCACCATGCCACCCCCTGGCGCCCCCCGAATCTTTTCACCCGAGTAGTCAGTTACACGAAAAAAGTGCTGCTCGAGTGCAAAATCGCCCTAAACGAGTACGTTTGCTCATCTCTAGTGGCTACCAAACAGATGGGTTGGCCGTGCAGATGGTGACGATGGTAAATTTCTTCTTTTGCCTCCACGTTCCCCAGAGCTTACGTCTTGTGATTTTTTGGGAGTGATAGTGTCTACATGTCCCCCTTACCACCCAACATGTATGATATGAGACATCACAAAAGCCATTGCATCAGTCAGTCGTGATCCGCTACAACGTGTATGGCAGGAACTTGACTACAGGCTCCATGTGTGTCATTGACAAAGGGGCTCACATTAATCACCTCTGAGGTGGAAAACATTTTTGATGTTCTGCAACAAAAGTTTTTGAGTTTTTGTTTCCATTGATATCAAATGTATGTATCCGAGTGTCAATAAATCTAAGTTAAGAGGCTTTCAAGATCATTTGTAATAGCCCTGTATATAAAAAAAAGTGCTTGCATATTTGTTTCTTGTGGCTTGAGAAACGGGACTTATGTTCGCAAAATGCGTTGCTTGGTTTTGAGCTACTAATGTGGTTTCTCAAATAAGATTAGTAAAGAAGTGGTGGAGTCCACGCCCTACGTGCATTGGGCATTGTCTCCTATTGGTTTACATGCACCTGGAAGGATTTCGCATCCCATTCTGGAAAGTTTCTGCACTGGCAGCATTGTCCACCATGTCTGGATTTGGACATATTTGGTGGATATTCCCTTTCCTTTTTACCAATAGGTAAGTCTTTGTTTGTCTATTTTGCTTAATTGTGTTTGTGGTTACATATTGACCCCATTTGACTCTCTATACTCTCTTTTTTGCTCTCTTCCGAGCCCTACTCTTAATTGAAATTTGGAATTCTACTTATCTTGGTGAAGGGGAAGAGGGAAGTAATGTAATATATTATTACATATGTCATAGCCAATGCAAGGCTATGCAGACCGGTCATAGAAAAAGGGTGTGTTATCCAGCTTGTATCCAGCAGATGTCACTAGCGCACATCTTATCACTGGCGGCTCAGCAGAACAAAGCGTTTGCATTGTCTTATTTTCTTGCAGGATCATTGGACAGTTGAAACAATGACTTAAATACTGAGTAAGTAGTTAGAAGTGTCACCTTAAGCCGGTTAATTCTGAAGTGGATCAATAGAAACACATGAATGCACATGAGAGGCTAGATCAGTATCATTCAACTTCCCTTCCCATGGACCTGCAGACTTAGTAATTATAAAAGCAGTCAATGAACCTTAATCAAAATAAAGCAGAATAATCTCGCTTTCTGTTTCCCCAAGAGCGTAACCTGTAATAATAGCACACACTTGTGGACGGGTTGGAGAAAATTGCTTAGATCTATTACCGGAGGGCGATGTGAGATCTTTAAATGAGATTTTAGGTCTCAGAAACCTGCAGTTTATATAAGCAAACAGGCTAAAAATCTGCAAAATATTATATATCAGATAAGGAAAGACAAAGTAACATTTTGTATCAGGATGTCCATAAACATTTTTTGCAATTAGTTGCACAGTTTTGGCTCATGTACTATACATTTATACTTAGAAGAAATGAACATTTAATTTAAAAGAAGTCCTAAGAATTTGGCCCATTATGCTTAACGAAATACTGCTTACATACATCTCGGTTTTCTAGGTTTTCAGCATGATCATAATATGGCTGTAACAGAAAAATTTGTGCTCATGGTAATTTCATAATGTAGTCACCACTAGGGGGAGCTCATTGCATATGGATTTATACAGCCAGTATTAACCCGTTAAGACCACAGGATGTTCAGTTACATCCTGGGTGTGCAGGGGTTAATATGGAGGGAGATCGTAAGCCAAACCATTGAGAAGAAGAAGGAAAAGAAAGAGAATGAAGAAGAGGAAAAAAGAGTGAAGAAAAGGGAAAAAGATGATTTTTTTCCTTTTTTGTCTTCTTTTGAAAACAAGAAGACAAAAAAAGATGTTTTTAAGGCAAATTTAAAGACAAATAAGGTGAGAAAATAAAGAAGAAGAAAAAGATGGAAGAAGAAGAAGTAAACAGAAGAATGAAAAGGGAAGGAAAAAGGCGATCTTTCTTCCTTTTTTCCCTTCTTTTTAATTCCTCTTCTTTATCCTTATTTCTAAAAGGAAACAAAAGAAGAAAAAAGAAGCAGGAAGAAGAAGGAAAAAGAAGAAGGAAAAAGAAGCAGGAAGAAGAAGGAAAAAGAAGCAGGAAGAAGAAGGAAAAAGAAGTAGGAAGAAGAAGGAAAAAGAAGCAGGAAGAAGAAGGAAAAAGAAGCAGGAAGAAGAAGGAAAAACAAGCAGGAAGAAGAAGGAAAAACAAGCAGGAAGAAGACGGAAAAAGAAGCAGGAAGAAGGAAAAAGAAGATTAAAGAAAAAGGAAAAAGAAGATTAAAGAAGAAGGAAAAAGAAGATTAAAGAAGAAGGAAAAAAGAAAAAGAAGGAGAAGAAGGAGGAAGAATAACGTAAAAGGAAAAAGAAGTTTATTTTTCCTTCTTTTAAAAGGAAGACAAAAGAAAAAGAAAGAGGAAGAAGGAAAAAAAAGACTAAACGCAGTCTTTTATAGATTTGTCTCTACAGCTTCTCACGTGTAACATCATAGCTAATTACCAAGTCTATGCAGTAGATTTCAGAAGCTGTTGGGTGCTGACCCTATAAATATTCCCACTACAGAGCCCTCTGCTCCCGGTCATCATGCTTAATTTAGCGTTGCAGGTAATTGATGAGAAGGTTGCATCCCAACATCAGGTAATTAGGCTCAAGTCATTATAACGGTACATTTTCTTTGGACAGTTGGGAACAAATCACCTTGTAGATTGTAGAAGGAGTGGCCTTGTAATCCCATTCCACTATAATCTCCACCATTGGGAATCTATCACAGAGATAGGCTGCAGCACTGATATGCGGCCATAGTGAGAGGGGGCGCCGAGTTGCTTTCCCTTCCAGTAACGGTTCTGGACAGTCGCCGGTTGCAGTCATGGTACCTTGTGATGCGCATCACGTCGATGTTTGGTCGCAGTCTTTGTGCAGAAGTCCGCACCAAGAAGTGGCATTTCATCTCTTTTTATTTTTGCTTTGCACTATTTCAGATTTTGGGTGCAGAATGCGGTGCAGATTCCCATTCACAGGAATGGAGTGTAGAGTTGCCACAGATTGAACATATAATCCATACTGATCCATCTTGGAAGCACGGCCTTATAGCATTAGAGAACCTCGTACCACATGACTCCTTCTACAATCTACAAGGTGATTTGTTCCCAACTGTCCAAAGAAACTGTACCGTTAGAATGACTTGAGCCTAATTACCTGATGTTGGGATGCAACCTTCTCATCAATTACCTGCAACGCTAAATTAAGCATGATGACCGGGAGCAGAGGGCTCTGTAGTGGGAATATTTATAGGGTCAGCACCCAACAGCTTCTGAAATCTACTGCATAGACTTGGTAATTAGCTATGATGTTACACGTGAGGAACTGTAGAGGCAAATCTACAAAAGACTGAGTCTAGTCTTCCTTTTCTTCTTCTTCCTTCTTTTAAAAGAAAAAGAGGGAAAAAGAACTTTCCTTTTTCTCCTTTTTACTTATTCTTCATTCTTCTTTCTCCTACTTTCGTTTTCCTCTTTTTCCTTCTTCTCCTTCATTTTCCTTCTTCTTACTTCTTGTTCTTGCTTCTTTAATCTTCTCTTTTCTTCTTTTAAGAAAAAAAAGAAGAATGAAAAAGAAGGAAAGAAGAAGTGAAATAAAGTAGGAAAATACTTTATCCTCTTTTTTTCCTTCTTCTCCTTCATTTCCTTTTTTTGCTCTTGCTTATTTTGGCTTCTTTTCCTTCTTTTAAGATGAATGAAAAAGAAGTAAAATAAAGTGAACAAAAAAGTTGGAAAAAAATCTTTTTTCTTTTTCTTTCCTTTTCTTCCTTTTGTATTTTGCTTTTACCTTCTTTTTTGTCATTAATTTTGCCTTAAAACAGCTCAAAACCACTTAGATCTACTCATAGATAACATAGGAATGTTATACAGGGCTTTTATGGCTCTTAGACAGTGTTCTACAGAAGTTTTAGGGGTATTTGGTATACGTTCTGGTTTGGTTCGAACTAATTCAGACTGAAGTAAAGTTTTTACCCAAATTCAGTGAACCGGCTGAACCAAATTTTTGAAACGTTCACTTATGACTAGAGACGCTGTGACCTCCATGCTCTATGGATAGGTTCATGATGGGAATAGCTCACAAGATAAATGGAGATCTCTCAAATACCGAACTCAAATGGTTAAAACCTTGGGAGAAAAGGATGACATTAATACACTATTTACCTTAAAATCTCTTTTTTTCTCCTTAGTTTCCCTTTAGCCGCTTTCAGACTAGCAAATTTTTGCTGCATTGTTGGTCTGTGTTTTGTGGACCGTAGTAAGGAGCTAATTAGTAAATCCATGTATCTATTCACATGACTGTAGGCCTCATGACCGGGTTTTGAAAATGCAGCACAGGCTACTTTTCTATAGTTTAACCTCCATATCTGCATTTATTGATATTGTTTTCTATTGGGCAAATAGGGATCAGCAGAAAATAAAACCAATGCCAGGAAATACAGCTCAAATACTGATGAAATACTGATATACAGTTATAATGTTATAACCGGCTCCTCTGCAGTCGCTCCCATGCAAGGACTGGCTGGAAACCACAACTGACGCACAGGAAAATGGAGAAAGTCCAGCGTTGGGTTAAAAGCTTTCGGTCTTTATTGAACAATCCAGGTAGACATAAAGGAACGGAGAGCATGTGCCGTCTGTTCCTTTATGTCTATCTGGATTGTTCAATAAAGGCTGAAAGCTTTTAACCCAATGCTGGACTTTCTCCATTTTCCTGTATCTCCGTATTACAGGTCCATATTACAGATGTGTTACAATACACTTGTGTGCAACTAGCCTTAATGCTAGATTATCCAGGCTTTTATTACATATCAGTCATTCAAACCACCTTTTGATTAGGATTGATCTTAAAGGGATTGCCAAGGACTTAGATATTGATAACCTATCCTTAGGGTAGGTCATCAATTTGAGGTCAGTGGAGGTCTGACTACCGGCACCCTCACCAATCAGCTTTTTGAAGGGACTACCATGCTTGCATGAGCGCTGCAGCCTCTACTTCAACCTGTGACATTACGTTCATCAATCACATGGTCTTTCTGCAACTCAGTGCATGGTATTGAGCTGCAATACCAGCCACGGCCACTAAGGAGGAGGTTGCAGTACCCATCCAAGCACTACTGTCTCCTCAAAGTTGCCGAGATGTCATACCCCCACTGATCTCATCTTAATGACTTATCTTAAAGACAGGTTATTAATGTAAAAGTCAGTGAAAACCATTTCAAGCTGGTCATACACATTATATTAATGTCATCCGAACCCACTAATTTTGGTGAGATTGGCCAACTATCCAATGTGTTTGAAGGTCTTTCGAATATCGCCCGATGGCAAAAGAGGGAATAATCAGCAGATCGACTTTAACCCTTTCCAATTCAATTTGTATCCTGGTTTTCCTAGGGGGCTTACTCTGTTTCTGCCATTATACAACGGCGCTATCTGCTGGCTAAAGCCAGTACTGCATGACGTGACACGTTGGATAGGCTCCGACAGCAGAGAGGCTGGCAATATACAGTAAAAGAACCCCGACGGACATCTTCCAACATTGAAGCTATACAGTCTTAAATCATAATGTCTTCAGAGGTCAGACAGTGGATTGGAAAGGGTTAACATGCCTGATTCTTTTTTCGTTTTAAGGGGTGATAAACCACCACCGGCAGTGTCTGACAACAGTGTGAACAAAGACCGAGCCAAGCATATATGTACAAGGGGGTTGGGGGAATGGCTGACTTGGCGAGCTTTTTTTTCTGACTTGCCTGATGTCATAAAAGTCTGTTTGTGTAGAAGACACAATAATTAAATGTACTCAGTTTATTTCCCTTTTTAATGTTTTATGTGTTTATTGCCAACTAAAAAAAAAAGACAGATTTTTTTTTTTATTGTTGATGAATGATCTGCAGGTTAAAAAAGACTACCTAATTGAATCACTACATATTTCCAGGATCTGGACAGGAAAAAAGTATAAATTCTCTGAAGCGCAAGAATAAATGCATCTCATATTTCATAAGTAGAAACTGTAGCCCAAATCCTGGTGATGGATGAGTCAATTTACATACTCAGGTAAAATACAATAACAATAAAAGAGATATTATACAAAAGAAATATGAAAGAGCAATCACCGGCATGGCACAATCCTTCACCTTGGGAAACTGATAAAACAGTTACCGGAACTGTTGATGTAATTTCTATGGCTTTATAAATCACATCTGCCTATCTATAGATGCAAAATAGGAAAATAAACACAGTTAACCGATGCTATCGTAGTATACCCAGTATATTCTTCAAGAAGGGACTAGAAGCCATAAGGTGAAAGATATACGATGGGTTGATATATAAGACTAACGCCTCCTAGCTTATTCTGTTGGCACACGGTGTCGAAAGCAGATGTTGGAAGTATGGCAATTGGGTTTGAACCTTCCCACCAATATCCGGTAAATTGTATTGCCGTGCGACAGATGGCAGCAGAGGGCAGTCTGACAAAATGGCATCTTACATGAAAGTGCGGATCAAGTAAAATTGAGTCATTGAATTCCTCCATCTAAAAAAAAAAATTGCACTCATTGACATTCATCGACGCTTGTTGAACGTTTACGGAGACCAAACAGTGGATGTTAACACAGTGAGTCGGATGGGCGGCGCGTTTCAACAATGGTGACAGTGATGTGGAAGACAAGCCAGGTTCCGGACGGCCATCCGCAGCAGTCACACCATGAATGAAGAGCGTCTCAATCAGCCCGTCCGAGTGAGTTGGCAGATCATTGTTTCCAACACATCGAAGCTGATATTCAGCTCCTTATGCAGTTCTTTGGTTGTAATCCGCCAGTTTATGGCTTATCTTTCCCATTGATGTCACCTTTTTTAGGCATTCCACCCACTGCCTGACTGTGCTAACATCCACTGTTTGGTCTCGGTAAATGTTCAGCCAACATCAATGAATGTCAATGGAAATCTAAGAAATTATCGTTTGATGAACAAGAATTAGTTCGCTTCTTATTCCTCGCTCAGTTTCTGCATGCATAAAACTGAATGACGATCAGCTCATGTAAACAGGCAGCTGCTCATCTACAAATGACTGCCTGTTTACTGTGAATGGAGGCGGCCGGCCAAAGTGATCCCCGAGATGCTCCACCTCCATTCACTAGCGTTGATCATTCCTATCTAAGCACTGGAATGGTTGTTGCTGGGACGACTTGTTGGGTATGCCATGTAAAAGGGCCTTAAGGGGGAAGGAGCTAAACAAGCCTATGTAGTATGGTCTGCTGTGTAGGAAAATGGACTTCCTGCAACCGATCAGTACATCTAACTGCTTTGGACACTGAAAAGCACATTTTCAAAGTAAAAACTATAGTAATGAACCCTGAAAACATAGACTTACTACTTTGGTCACCCGAACAGTACTGGTCTCTTCATATTGGGCATTACAGGGGAATAACTATACGGGTTGCTGAGGTAGCCATCATAACTGGGCCCTAATGCCTGATGCTTGAGGTGGCTCTAAGACTCATCTGTCATATAAGTAGACTCCATTATTATAAATGACATATGGTAGGTGGGGGCCTTTGTAAAGATTTTACACTGGACCCGAGGAGCTTCAAGTGACACCTCTGCTCTCCATATTACTGTTCATGTTGCCAGAGGAAGACCACTGCCACCATGCTATATACCAATTTTATCAATGTAGTAAACTTCCAATTCGAACCAAACTTTTTGCCGAAATTCGGCAAACCGACTGAACTGAACTTTGCTCACCACTACTCTCCATATTACTGTGCATGTTGCATTGCGGTACTTGTGCAGTCTAAAAACAGAGCTGTTATACCCACTACCTCATTGATTTTGTTGCCTTTTAGTCTAAAGATTCGGGGGCCGGCGCGGGTGACAGGTGAGTTGCGGGAAGGAGAGGGAGATCTCACCTCCATTCCTCCCCGCTCTCCCCCGCCGCTCCCCATCCCCCGCTGGCCCCCGAATCTTTAGAGACGAGCGGGGAGACACTCGGCTAAGGCACTACTCGCTCAAGTAATGTGCCTTAGCGAGTATACTCGCTCATCTCTACTAATAGCTCATTTATAAAATAACCCCAAAAAGTAATAGAACCCCCAACAAGGGAAATTCCTTTGTGGATGTTTATCTTGTATCCCACATATCCTTCTATGGCTGAACCTCATTATTGTGTCAGAACCTGGACCTACCCACCGATGGAACTGTGAGTCACTAAAAATGTAAAAAAAATTGCCAAAAATATAAATATCATCTGCAATACAGTAATTGGAAACAAAATGAGCAATATATCAATAGAACCACATCCACGATAAGAAATGACCCAGCCTCTGGTAGGTTTCGTCAATCACTGTAAATAATGAAAGCATTGTCAAGGAAATGTAGTTAGAATGTTATTATACATATTCATGGTTTCTATAACAACCGCTTAGGTCAATTAGATCTATTCTGAAAGCAGACACCATCAGCCCCAAATTAAAAAGGGTTTTGTGAGCGTTTCTTTATGTTGGATCCCTCCTATTGGCTTGTCCTACAGCCCTTATTTGTAATTGGCATGAGAACCATTATATGTCGACCCTCGAAGTGAATGGTTAACCCGGGAGACTAAACTTTCTATAGGAAATGTTTTCTGTTTTCAGTTACTAGTATTCTCCGGGGTAATGGGGTGGGGGTGATTTTTTTTTTTAACCTTCGACCTTATGGCTGAAGGTCCAGAAAGTGACAAAGGCTGTCGACTCATTATTCACCACTCACAACACAAACATTGTATCTCTAGAAGGGTTCCCGATGCACAGAGCGTACTGGGATGCATGCATTATTCAAGAAAGCAATCTCGTAAAAAGCTACCTAATTCTTACAGAATGTCACTAAATAAAAAAGAAAGGAAATGTTTGTGTGTTAAAACTGATGAGTGATTTTCCCAAGCATGGTAAGACATAAATCAGGGATGTACTTGCGAGCATTATACCGGCACAGGATGGATCGTTCTGTTTTGTACGGGAACATCAGGAATATTTATTATTTTGCAATGAGTTGGGCATATGTTCTGAATAGTAAAAACAAGGAGGCCCCTTCGAATATGTACAATTCTCGATCACATACAGAACAAGTCGGGAGTTTTGGAAACACCCGATTAAAGACATTGTGGACTAAAGGGTTAGGCGTTAAGAGGTTGTCTTACGGAGACGAAATGCTGGTACGGCAATGAGTTGATCACTACTGATCTAGCTTCTCTCAACTCTGGTGAGGAACTCTTGTCAGTAGGGTTATACATGGCAATCACACATATTCGTTAAGATTTCTAAAACATGTAATGTTTTTTTCACTGACTAGTATTCCAAAAAGTTTAAAAAAAACTGTCTCCAAATTTCTCTTCCTGTTCTTCTGGAGTAGAATGTTTAAGACGACATGGGACTATTCTTCCACTAGCAAATCATAAAAGGAAATTTGTTCTTCTAACAAAAAGTTTAGAGATGTAAGATGATGCAGTCTTCAGAACCTTAAGGTCCTTTTACATTGGCCTATTATGGGCCTGAACGTC
Organism: Eleutherodactylus coqui; assembly: GCF_035609145.1. Lineage (NCBI taxonomy): Eukaryota > Metazoa > Chordata > Amphibia > Anura > Eleutherodactylidae > Eleutherodactylus > Eleutherodactylus coqui. Next base: position 112,659,272 of record NC_089847.1, read on the forward strand.
CTCCAAATGCTTGTTTGTAGAGATGAGCAAGCATACTCGCTAAGGGCAATTGCTCGATAGAGCATTGCCCCTAGCGAGTACCTGCCCGCTCGGGAGCAAAGATTCGGCTGCCGGCGGCGGGCGGGAGCGGCGGGGGAGAGCGGGGAGGAGCAGAGGGGAGATCTCTCTCTCTCCCTCTCTCCCCCCGCTCCCCCCTGCTGACTGCCGCAACTCACCTGTCACCCGCGCTGGCACCCGAACCTTTGCTCCCGACCGGGAAGATACTCGCTAAGGACAATGCTCGATCGAGTAATTGTCCTTAGCGAGTATGCTCGCTCATCCCTACTTGTTTGCCTGGCATTTGGGCTGCATAAAGGGACCGACAATCAGCCGATGAACAGTTGTTCATCAACTGATTGTTCAATCTCGGAAAGCATAAAAATGTTTGCAAATCGGTGGCCCATAGGGACGATCGATCGTCTTAGCAATTGTTTTCCCCATAAGCCGAATTTCCAGCCTGTGTAAAAAAAAAGAGTGCCGATTGGCATTCATGTCAATCAGTGCTCATTATATCAGCTTCTCTCAAAGGACCTTGACTTTCCTAAGGTTCAACGCTACAAAGATCATTACGTTTCCTCTTGCATACTCAGGATTCATGATCTACACACTCAAGGCATACCTAACTTTTCAGATGACTTCTTAGAATAAGCTGCTGTGTGTGTACAGAAGGAATCACCTAACAAGCACAGCATAGTGTAACAACCAACGTGCATATACGGCCCAGTAGTATAGGACAATGAAGTATAATAATGTGCAAGTGCATAAGATAATTAGAATTGGAAAGTCCTCCATGCAATAGAATCATATGGTATTGGAAAGTAGCAAAAGAGTCCTAAATCCCATGCATGCTCCAATGAATGTAGATTAACCCAGGCTGAAATAACCACCAAATGCATGCCTGTAGAAGCAACCCAACCCCAAACTATAAAAGAAGACCCTCTGTACTTAACTGTTGGCCCAACACTCAGGCACAGGGTGTTCCCCTGGCTCCTCCATACCCAGGTACCTCCATCTGTTTTGGCGATAGAGTAGTGTGATTCGTCACTCCATAGAACGTTCTTCCATTGCTCAACTGTCCAATGACAATGCTCCTTGCACCATTGTAGACATGCCGATGCATTGTTCTTCATGATGGATGACTTGTATGCAGCAACATAATCCATATATCTCATAGCTTGCAGTTCTATCATAAACTATGGCTGACGCCTCCAGGGATCTGCATTTTATGCAGTACTAGCTTACCCATAGTAACATAGTAACATAGTAACATAGTATGTAAGGCCGAATGAAGACATTGTCCATCTAGTCCAGCCTGTCTATCCTACTGTGTTGATCCAGAGGAAGGCAAAAAACCCCAAGGCCAGAAGTCAATTGGCTCTTTTGGGGAAAAAATTCCTTCCCGACTCCCTAATGGCAATCAGACTGTTCCCTGGATCAACCCCTAATAGTTCCTACCTGCCTATATACCAGGATTGACACTTAAACTAAAATTTATATCCTGTAATATCCTTCTCCAGAAAGACATCAAGTCCCCTTTTAAACTCCTCTATGGATTTTGCCATCACCACTTCCTCCGGTAGAGAGTTCCACAGTCTAACTGCTCTTACAGTAAAGAACCCCTTTCTGTGTTGGTGATGAAACCTACTTTCCTCTAATCGTAGCGGATGTCCTCTTGTTACCGTCGTGGTCCTGGGTGTAAACAGATCGTGGGAGAGATCCATGTGTTGTCCCCTCATGTACTTATACATGGTTATTTGGTCGCCTCTTAACCTTCTTTTTTCTAGAGTAAATAGTCCCAATTTGGACAGCCTCTCTGGGTATTCCAGTCCCGTCATTCCATGTATTAGTTTAGTCGCTCTTCTTTGAACCCCCTCAAGCACTGTGACATCTTTCCTGAGCACCGGTGTCCAGAATTGTACGCAGTACTCCATGTGAGGCCTGACAAGTGCCTTATATAATGGAAGGATAATGTTCTCGTCCTTCGCCCCTATACCTCTTTTAATGCACCCCAAGACTTTATTTGCCTTTGCAGCGGCTGACTTGCATTGGTTACTCCAGTTTAGTCTATTATCCACTAGTACCCCCAGATCCTTTTCCATATCACTTTTCCCTAGTGGTACCCCATTAAGTGAATATTGGTGACATCCGTTCCTCCTGCCCATGTGCATAGTCTTACATTTTTCAACATTGAACTTCATTTGCCATTTTTCTGCCCAAGCCCCCAGCTTATCCAGGTCCGTTTGTAGCCACACATTGTCCTCCGTTGCATTAATTATATTGTATAATTTTGTGTCATCTGCAAATATTGATATTTTGCTGTGCAGCCCCTCTATCAGGTCATTGATAAATATATTGAACAGAATGGGGCCTATTACTGAACCCTGTGGCACCCCGCTAGCGACTGTGGTCCAATCAGAGTACGAACCATTTATTACCACCGAAGACGGACAGACATACATACCTTCGTTTTTATATATATAGATAACAACCAATCACAGCGCAGCTTTCATGTTACCTCAGTGGTATAATATATAACAACCAATCGCAGCGCAGCTTACATGTTACCTCAGCTTTATAATATATAACAACCAATCACAGCGCAGCTTTCATGTCACCTCAGCAGTAAGAGAAATAACAACCAATCACAGCACAACTTTTTTCTGCCTCAGAAATATAAAGAATAGCAACCAATCACAGCGCAGCATTCATTTTACCTCAGCAGTATAATATATAGCAACCAATCACAGCACAGCTTTCAGATAACCTCAGTAGTATAAGAAGTAGCAACCAATCACAGCACAGCTTTCATGTAACCTCAGTAGTATAAGAAGTAGCAACCAATCACAGCACAGCTTTCATGTTACCTCAGCAGTATAAGTAATAGCAACCAATCACAGCACAGCTTTCATGTTACCTCAGCAGTATAACATATAACAACCAATCACAGCACAGCTTTCATTTTGGCTCAGCATTCTCAATATCCAGCAATTGTCTTGCGAAACGTTCGGCGGATGCATCATTTTGTAGTTGAACACTCATCCCGTTGCTCGTAATGCCTTTTGCTTTCGTGCTTGAAATGGAAATCAAACAATCTTTGTCTGGGGGGCATAACTGTCGACGATGCTCACACGCGCACCACCTATCATAGGATAGAAGTACTATGCCAGTAATCTTCCCAGGAGTGTACTCAACAACTTCCCAAAGTTTCATGGCGATTGGATGAATGGTGTAGTAATGCATAAAGGACAGACAGACATACATTCATTTTTATATATATAGATGACATCAGGAAGTGAGAGAATTAGATTCCGTACGTAAAATTTGGACGCTAATTCTTTTGCGCTTAGAATTGAATAATCGAGTTGGGACCCATTAGCTTTTCCTATTTATGACATAATCAATGCTCGTGTCAAAATTCAAGTTTCTATGACATTGGGAAGTGAGAGAATTAGATTATGTACGTAAAATTTGAACACTAATTCTTTTGCGCTTAGAATTGAATAATCGAGTTGGGACCCATTAGCTTTTCCTATTTATGACATAATCAATGCTCGTGCCAAATTTTAAGTTTCTATGACATTGGGAAGTGAGAGAATTAGATTCCGTACGTAAAATTTGGACGCTAATTCTTTTGCGCTTAGAATTGAATAATCGAGTTGGGACCCATTAGCTTTTCCTATTTATGACATAATCAATGCTCGTGCCAAAATTCAAGTTTCTATGACATCGGAAAGTGAGAGAATTAGATTATGTACATAAAATTTGGATGCTAATTCTTTGGCGCTTAGAGTTGAATAATCGAGTTGGGACCCATTAGCTTTTCCTATTTATGACATAATCAATGCTCGTGCCAAATTTCAAGTTTCTATGACATTGGGAAGTGAGAGAATTAGATTATGTACGTAAAATTTGAACACTAATTCTTTTGCGCTTAGAATTGAATAATCGAGTTGGGACCCATTAGCTTTTCCTATTTATGACATAATCAATGCGCGTGCCAAATTTTAAGTTTCTATGACATCGGGAAGTGAGAAAATTAGATTACGTACGTAAAATTTGGACGCTAATTCTTTTGCGCTTAGAATTAAATAATCGAGTTGGGACCCATTAGTTTTTCCTATTAATGACATAATCAATGCTCGTGCCAAATTTCAAGTTTTTATGACATCGGGAAGTGAAAGAATTAGAATCTGTATGTAAAATTTGGATGCTAATTATTTTGCGCTTAGAATTGAATAATCTAGTTTGGGACCCATTAGCTTTTCCTATTTATGACATAATGAATGCTCGTGCCAAATTTCATGTTTCTACGACATCGGGAAGTGAGAGAATTAGTGGCAATGATGGAAATCGAACGATCTACGTAGGGGGGGGGGTGTAACTGTCGACGACGCTCGCTTGTGCGCCACCTATCGTAGGATAGATGTACTATGCCAGTAATATTCCCAGGAGTGTACTCAACAACTTCCCAAAGTTTCATGGTGATCAGATGAATGGTGTAGTAGCGCATAAAGGACAAACGGACAGACAGACAGACAGACATACATTCATTTTTATATTTATAGAAGATGGTTTAAGACATGTAACATACTAATAAGATGCGTTCCATTCTACTGATAGGGGGGTCCAAATATTTTTGACGGGATAGTGTATTCTCCTTCGAAAGCTAGTCACATCAGGGGGAATAAAAGTTGAAAAAAGTAGTTAGTTCAAGATGGCCACATGAAAAATGAGACTCTGCTCCAATTTTTCAAAAACTTCTTTCGGCCAAAGTTTGCTACAATGATAGAAATCTAGCAACACCCTGGTGAAAACTAGAAAGGATAAAGTATTTCAAAGCATGCAACAGCCTAAATGAAACTGTCTTTGGGGAACGTGCCAAAAAATAACTGTGAAAACAGAAGCAAATTTTAATCTCTTTTGAATGATTTAGGCCGGGGAAAAAGTCTTGTTTAAGTTTTGTAAATATTTCATGCTGGCAGATGTCTCATCTTAACAAGGCCTTCATAATCCGCTCCTTGTTAGGCACACGTCTTTTCAGTGTTTTCCTCCATGAGTTTGCGGTTCTCAGCAAAACTTGAAATGTCAAAGAATTTTAAGATTCCTTTGCATTTCTTTTCAAGCATGCCACAGCTCCTAAACGTATATATTCCCCAAACGCTGCCGACAGTATTGGAAGCAGATGGTGGAGCTTGTAAAGTCTTTTCTGATATGTTTGATAGCAAGTTAGTTAAATGAGTCTGGGCGAATAAATGGCCCTCGTCTGTACTGACTGCTTAGAGACGCGACATCCATTCAAAAAGTTTCTTTCCTAACTGGCTGTAGCTAACATTGAGAAACAGGAGAAGAACATTAATTTCTTGTGTTTCATATATCTACCTGCTGCCTGTTTACTCAGGACTGGATTAGTCTTGGTGGAGGCCCCCAAGGAAAAAAATGACCCTACTCTGACAGCTGTGGCAGAAGTCCGTAATACTATCCGATTGCTTTCAATGGGGTCGGCACTGGGATGATTTCCGGGGAAGGGCTTGAAATATAAGACCTTCCATGAAAAACATTCATAGCTGTAAAAAAAAGTAAAAAAAAAAATTATACTAACCTAGAAGAGCCATCCGGCTCTTCTCTCCGGCACAGCTGTCTTCTTCTGTGTTCTGGAGGCCGGGGAGTGAAAAATCCCAGCCCCCAGAAAGCGCTGGTCTCATTGGCTGAGCACTCAGCCAATCGCAGGCAGCACTGAGCCATTGAATGACAGCTGCGCACTGCCTGTGATTGGTCACAGCACTCAGCCCAGGCAGTGCTCAGCCATTCATTGAATTCATGCTGCTGCAGTCTCGACCCAATTGAAAGCAATGGAAAAGCATCACGGACTTCTGCCACAGCTGTGACAGCTATGGCAGAGGATTCCTTCATCCCCGCGGTCCCTACGGGGATGAAGGCATCCTCTGCCATAGCTGTCAAAGCTGTCACAGCTGGGGCAGAAGTCCGCAGTGTACTCCTTATGTTTACAATGGGGCTTGCGCTACTGCCGCCGGCCCCACTGAAAACAATGAGCGATATCGCAAAGTTCTCTATGCTGCGAGGCACTTGCTCTCACATCGCTAGAAAAAAAATATCGCTAGTGGGTAGGCACCCTTAGAGTTGATTAGTTTTGGCTGGATAGAATCACTGGATGAACATAAGGTGACCCTTATTTTCCTGAGTGGTGGGGGTCCCTGACTAATGAATAAATTACCACTCGTCACCTGGTTTGTGGCCATGCTAACATGGAACAACCATCGTTTACATTCGCTCTTTCAAGTGACTGGTGCATTCAAGTGAATTGGCAATTATGCAATACTTGGTTGTAGCGGATATGCAGCAGGGTGATGGTGATATGGTGCGTGATGACAAACGAAGGTGGAGTAGAAAAGTAGAAAAACATTAAATAACCGTATAAATTTGGTATCACCGCATTCATACAGACCCGCAGAACAGATTCTCTAGGTCATTTTGACTGCACTGTGAACACTGAAAAACTAACCTCCCCGAAAATGGCTAAACTGCTTTTTTCTTTTCTCATCACTTAACATTATTTTCCATACATTAAATGGTACCATTAAGAAATACAACTCGTCTCACAAAAAAACAAGCCCCATATGGCTATGTCAAGGGAAAAAAATCTGGTTCTGGGAAGGCGGCAATGAAAAAAAAAGAAAATGAAAAATCTCTGTTCCAGAAGGGGTTAAAAGTTGAATCTCCTTTCTTTATAGTGAAAAATTTATTTAAACATATGGAATGGAATGAAATACCAAATAATGGGAAAAAAAGATTTAGGGATTATTAAACCCAGGCAAGAAAATCTTCTTCATTACCCATCCGTTTCAGCTCTTGTACCAGAGCACCATCATTAACCAAAAAGGTCTATATATTTAGAGTGGATTTGCAGAAATCAGCACCGTAGACCAAATGTCTATATCTATCAATGTTCTTGCTGAATGAGAAGTTCTGAAGCACTCCCAGCAGTAACCGCTCAGAGGGAAAAGTCTCCAGTCTTTGAAAGGGATGTCAAAACCAAGACTGCATGAAGAATGACCTGAAGCAAACCCACAGAAAAGTTCCAGGAAAAGTTAGTTCTTTGCAGATGGCATTCTCATACTGATGCTGTTGGCTGTTATGTACTAAGGATGTTTAGAGTGAGAAAACAAAGGCACAAAAGAACTTCAACCTTGTGTGACATCTGCTGTCCCTGCCGGCAGTGTGATAGAACCACATTGTCATGTAGGCTGGAGCGAAACTTGTTACGTTTCATGTTGTCGCACAATTCCCAGGAGTGACTGATGTTTATGCTTGTATACTAGTAGTACAAGTACATGGATTTTTCCACTTGAACACACATCATACAGATATATCAGCTTAGAGACATAGACTAAAAGGACCCTGATTAGAGCCCCTCGCCCAATTGGAGTTTCCTTGTACGGAGGTCAGAACGCCACCCCGGAGTGCAGCATAAAATCACATGACAAGTTTTCCATGGATCCGTTTTAGTACGAATCCACATTAAAACAGAAGCATCCAGCGATTTGAGCATCTTCCAACAAGACCTGGTTGAAAGGGGTTGGAGGAGGATATCAAGAGTTGTTCTGGCAAACAGGCCAAATATAATTCTGGTGCTTCAATGGATGTGTCTGAATGCACAACTTGTTATTCCTTAGCACGGATGACATTTAACAGCAGATGACCAGTTGCAGCACCATTGCTAAGGGAAACGGCAAGATGAGACTCCGGTAGGCAGAAGAGAACAATTCGATGACTAAGCATTGGGAAAACACTTCAGATTTCCTTTGCACCTTGCTAATAGAATGGTCATGCTAACTACCAAAGCAGACTAGTTGGAGCAATCGTCTTTCCCATGATGATGTATGGGTCGGAGAGTTGGACACTAAGAAAGGCTGACAGAAGGAGAATTGGTGCATTCGAAATATGGTGCTGGCAGAAAGTATTAAGAATACCATGGACAGCCAGGGTAACAAGCAGAGAAGTGTTGGATCGCATAGGCCCAGGGGCATCGCTAGAAGCTAAAGTCACTAGACTACGACAGACTTCCTTTGGCCACGTCATGCATGCAAACTCACTAGAGAAGTCAATAAAGTTGGTAATGACCAGTTGAACCAGAAGAAAGCCATGTCAAAAGGCACATTGGCTCGACACCATCACAAATGGATACCAATATGTGCATCAAGCATGTTCACCTATAAAGTCACCAAGAGTCGGACATGACTAAATGGATAGATTGATTGTTAGAAGGGTCCGAACTTGGTGCAAGAAGCATGAATCGATGAACCCTTCCTTTCCAGGATCAACGATTCAGGCTGGTGGAAGTAGAAGAATGGTGTGGAGACTGTTTCCTTGACACATCTTAGGTTTTCATATACTTGTGGATGGATGTCACTGCAAATTGCTGCAAGGCTAAAGTTGGTCCAACACGCTACGAGGTGGGTGTTGCTAATAAAGAGACCATTCAGTCAACCTCGCTATACCAGTCTTGGATGGAACATTCTTTTAAGAGTGCAGAACCTCTTTGATAAATGAGCCCCATGATTTGTCCATTCTTTGTGTTATACAGGAATAGCCATAAAGACCTCTTGCTCCTGGAATGTTCTCTTTCAACCTTCATCCATTATTACTGAATGCGTTCTATTATTACGGTGCGTACAATGGTGCTGATTTAAAAGTTTTCATCAGGGGCAAACCAGAAGGAACTTTATTTAAATAGCGAAGACCTTGTGCTAAAAAATCACTTATCCTTGTATAATGTAGGTTAGAAAGGAGGAGGGATATTATTACCAGTGAATTGAACACAAGGGGACGTCATTGGAAAAGGGATTTGGAAAACCGTACGGTGTTTTTTATTATTTTTTTATCTCTTAGAATTGGAGAGGCAGATGATATTCGAGCAGATGATAATGGTGATAACTATATGGCATTTTGCAAATAATAAGCGCTGCGAGGTTTTCACCATGTATTGACTAAACGCTCTTCTCTTCTTTAATTTGTTTTGATTTCAGATAATAAAATTACACCTCCCTGTCAAATAACATCTTGTATCAATCATCCGATAATAACATGTATGAAAAAAAGCTAATGTACAGTACTGTGCAAATGTTTTAGGCGGGTGTCAAAAAAATCCGGCAAAGTAAGAATGCTTTCAAAAATAGAAGTCTTAACCCTCTCCAATCCACTGTCTGGCGTCTGAAGACATTATGATTTAAGGCTGTACAGCTCCGATGTTGGAAGACGTCCGTCGGGGTTCTCTTACTGTATATTGCCAGCCTCTCTGCTGTCGGAGCCTATCCAACGTGTCACCTCATGCAGTACTGGCTTTAGCCAGCAGATATCGCCATTGTATAACGGCAGAAAAAGAGTAAGCCCCCTAGGAAAACCTGAATACAAATTGGATTGGAAAGGGTTAATCATTTATTTTTGTTGATTAACAAAATACAAGTAAATGAACAAAAGAGAAATGTAAATCACATCAATATTTCTTGTCATCTCCCTCTGCCTTCAATTTTTCTAGGGACACTTGCACACAGTTTTTGAAGGAAATGAACAGGGAGGTTGTTCTAAACATCTTGGATAACATCTTTGATAACTAAGCATAGATCTTCTGTGGATGTTGGCTTGCTCAAATCCTTTAGTCACTTCATGTAATCCCAGACAGACTCAATGATGTTGAGATCAGGGCTCTGTGCATGGGCGCAACTATAGGGGATGTAGAGGATGCAGTTGCACCCGGGCCCGGGACACGTAGGGGTTCATAAGGCCCCCCCTTCTCCATATAGGGAGCCTAGTACTATGCATAAAGCATTATAATTGGGGGCCTTTCTCAAGCTCTGGCTTGAGAAAGATCACATGGCGTGATTGAAACGTCGCTGCTATACATATCTATGGAGGAATAAAGGAGTTTTTTTTCTACATCTGTTTGGCACTCGTATATGCTGCTGCCGATCGATTTATGGACATATTGCTACTTGGGGGTAATGGTTTGGGCTCCCCACACTGCAGCTGTTTCATCATTGTTTGGTCCCACCCGGATGAGGGATCTATTGAGTGCTGCTGGTGACTGCATTTGTATAATTAGGGGACTTGCTAGATGTTTTGCATTGGGGCCCAGAAGCTTTAACTTATGCCTAAATGTTGTTGGTGGAGGTCTACTACTCAGGAATATTTGCCGAGCCTGCTGACAGTGTGGACAGAGCTGGAAACATAAAGTGCTGTCAACTTTCCAACAGCCTAGTATTGCATTGAATTCAATTGGACTGTGTCTGCAATACAAACCCCTGGCCACGGCACTGTTGGCAGCGCTATCTGCTTCCAATGCTGTCTGACAGCATGTCCAGCGAACCGCTGAACCCTGGGGATCCTAAGTGGGTTAGCTTTCACTACACTAAGACTACGCCTTGGGAAGCAACCTGGGGGCTTGCTGCTTTGAAGACCAGATCAATGAAAACAGGTTAAAGAGTGAAAATCAGAGGACTCATTAATTTAGCCCTCAGGAGTAGCCCACAGCCAAATCAGTCATTGACTTAGTGGGTCCACACCTGCTGAATTACATTGTGATTAGGCTCCCTATTAGGTGCGAGTGTTGGGTTGTCATCTGAATATCTTCTTTAATAATGAATCACTGTCAGTTTTCTAATATACTGCTCTTTTCAGAATCCCTACGTGAGAATGACTTCATCTCCAAAGCCCAGAGGAGCAGAGGTGAGTCTGAGAACAGATAGATGATTCAATGACCTTCAGCATTGGACTTGGGTTCCTTGGACCCAACAGAAGAGATGATTCTAGTGACCACCCTTCATCTATACAGAGCGTTTGCACTTCCACTTCCATGGTAATCTTTGTGGTTATCATTGTACATGGAAGATTTATTATTAATAAGATCTAATAAGTAGAGATGAGTGAGCATACTCGATAAGGCAAACTACTCGAGCGAGTAGTGCCTTATTGAAGTACCTGCCCGCTCGTCTCTAAAGATTCGGCTGCCGGCGCGGGTGACAGGTGAGTTGCGGCGGTGAGCAGGAAGGAGCGGGGGAGAGAGAGTGAGAGAGAGATCTCCCCTCCGTTCCTCCCCGCTCTCCCCCGCCGCTCCCCGCCCCCTGCCGGCACCTGAATCTTTAGAGACGAGCGGGCAGGTACTCGAATAAGGCACTACTCGCTCAAGTAGTTTGCCTTATCAAGTATGCTCGCTCATCTCTACTAATAAGTTATTTGTGAATCATCCTGTAGGAAATAGATGCTAGCGGGAATAGGGTATAGCCTTAACCTTTTATTACAACATTATTTGTCCATTGTGTTAGTTAGGCAAGTGCCTGTGTAAAGGGGTAGCCCTTCTACACAAGTATTGGTGTGCTTGCACTAAGTAGTATTAGTGGAGGCATTTGCACCATCATGTGGAATCATGTTATGTTTGCAATTGGTTACTCAAGTTTGTAACGGCTGTCTAAAGGGGTGAGGCCAAGTGGCGCAGAAGAACGGGGTCACCTGGTGTACATCCCAGCTATAAGGGGTAGTTTGGCATTGGAGAGAGGACAGGATGAATGCAGTCTGAAGGTCTCTGCCGGATAAAGACCTGTGCAATTCCCTATGGGCTGATGACAGAGGAGATGCTGCAAAAAGAGAAGGCATGCTTCATTTGCTCCTAAAGGTTAGGAGGCAAGGACCACATTCTTCATATGCTTGGCTTTGTTCCTCCAACCACCTAGGATTCGAATCTTCCTGGGTTTGTGAAAATAAAATTGTTCGAGCAACAGTCAAGATGTTGCGTGGTGGATCTCCTCGTCCGACTCCAATACTTGCTGCTTGAAATCCCGTTACCTTGGTTAGCCGTCCATCCGACCCTGTTCTTCAGTTGGTTCAAAAGTCATCTTCAAATGAGGTTGTCTTCTGCTGGATCTTTGACGCTTATTATTGTGTGTGAGTCTGGGCTCATCGGAAGATTGTCTGCTGCTTTGGTGGGCCATTCAAGCCCCGATGACTCTACACATGGTTGAGACATCTGACCAACAAATTTCCAGGAAATACACCCATTGTGAAGGCACCTAACCTCTAATTACACGTCTATAACGTTGACGCTTTCCATATCTACCCATGAAACCAGAAAGGACAGAAATGAATGTTCTATGGAAACAAAAATCACACGTTATACTAAAATAACTCAAAGAAAATTTACAATTCTAATAATTTGCTCAGCTTGGATTTATAAAAAAAATACACAAAAATAATTGATATAAAATCTCTAAAACCTGAAAATGAATAAAATTAGCATGAGTGATGCGCGCAATAAACGGATAACAGTCAGTCTAACAAGTCCGTGGAGCATTTGACTTAAGCAGCGGGATATTAAAATAAACTAAACAGAAAGAAATGAATCATTCTATCTAATTATGCAAACACTTCATTACTTTAATTAATCTTACTTTCACCAAATAAAATGTTAAAGAGATTATCGGCGTTCTCACAGCCTATTAAAACCAAGGCCGACTCTCGGAGTAGAATTTCTTTTTCTTTTAGACCAGGTAGGAATAGGGGTATAACCTTAACCTTTTGTTACAACATTGTTTGTTTGTTGTGTTAGTTAACAATAAAAAGTAGATTTATTCCCGCTGTCTATTGTAATGACGACCAGAAGGAATGGGTGACTGATTTCTTATCTTCAACAGTGGCTGACTGCCCTCCGCACAATGATAAATGACTGGATTCAGTAGCATTCAGAAGCTTGGTACGTTTTGTCTTCCAGTGAAATAAAACTAGAGATGCTGAATATTATCAATAGCGTTGTAATAGTATTATATATAGCCCTATGAAACAGGAGAGATATCACATAACATTAACTCCCAAAAGTAGAGGTCCTCAACCTTCTGTAGGTCATGAGCTACTTTCAAACAGGAGCGATTGTGTTGAGCCTTACTGAACATTAAGATTGAAAAAAAGCTATTAAAGAGGCAGTAACCTAGTGATATGGCTCTTACCCTAATAGAAATGGTTCTATTGATGCTATGGCTTCCCTGGTGCTACTGGTAAATAATGATATATGGAGCTGCCGGGAGGTGAGAACCCCAAAACTGATGTCCGCTAATGGGTCTCTCCTACTGTTGGAACAGTCACTGGTTCCAACAGCAGGAGATAGTGTTCTTCTGTTACAGTGTTTGGCCTTAGCACTTATCCGGGTGGCCGCAGCATGCAGTCTCCTCTGTGCCTGCTCAGATGGCCAGCTTTGGCATCTGCCTATTCTATGAAGCACGAAGGGCAGACTCCTGTCTTTAGTGGCCAGTGCGCCATTCACCTAAAAATTCCCTGCCCATAGCCTGTCACCTTTGGATATATAAGGCATCCTTCCCTATGGAGGGTGCCACCTGCGTATTGAGGTTCTTTTTGTCTGTTCAACTGCTAATACAAGCCTTCTCTAATTCTATCATTGTCAACACTTGGCTATTCCTGGCTACATTTCTCTCTCCTCTCCTGACTTGGCTTGTTATATTGACCACACTTCTGTTTGCTGCATGCCTTCATCTTCTGTCTACTTATATTGGACTTGTTCTCCATGACCCAACCTCTGACATGTTTTCTTCTACCACCTGCTTTGACCTGGACAGTCTGACTGTTCTTTTTATACCTTCAGCTCCAGGTACTGCGCTGAGGCCTCAAGAAGCATCAGCTCTTATTTGCTAAGATCAATTCCTGGATAATGGATTGGGGAACCTGCAGCGAAGCCCACATTCTGACCGGTAGGGTTAAAGGGTGAAGACCAGGAGATCCCAGGTGTCACCTCAGGATTTGGCACAAAGCCAAACTGTGGTTCGGTGGATACATGTTCATTATATATGACACCTTCCTCTTGAAGAACTAATTTGCATGCTATTTTATCATACAGCATTGCCAGAAGAAAGTCTTCAGACACCAGCTGCATCTCTTCAAAGAGAAACAGTACCCCAGAGAAACTTCCACAGATCTCAGAAATGCAAGAATGTAAATAAGAAAAGAAAACAAAACAATACTCAGACGATCAAAGGGTCTGCCTCCAAATTGTATATAACAAGATGGATCAAATGATGGACGCCTCAACCGCCCCCTTTAATCCAAGAATGCATTATATTAATTTCTTGGGTGATGTTCCAGAAATCACTTGATCAAGTCTATTTAAAGAAAACAAAAAACAAAGGAAAAAAATCCTTGCCGACTCCATAATTGCAGTCAAAATAATCCCTGGATCAACATTTGAAAAGTTCCTACCTGATTTCAAGACTGGCAGTCGGAAGATACCTAGATCAGCTACCCTTCTGGCTATGTAATGCCTATATCCTGTAATATCATAGGGCTCTTAAAAGACGTCTACTCCCCTCTTAAACACCTCTATCAATTTTGCCATCACGACGTCCTCAGGCAGAAAGTTCCACAGTCTCACTGCTCTTACAGTAAAGAAACCCCTTCTATGTTGGTGATGAAACCTTCTTTCCTCTAAACGTAGAGGATGCCCTCTTGTAACCGCTACAGTCCTGAGTATAAACAGATCAATATTTTTTGTATCAATACATCTAAAATAACAACAACAATAACTTTATATATCTTACTGTTTTGTGTCTATAGCTCTTATGTAGATCTATGAGTATCCATGGTAACAGACTACAAGCAATCTCTGTGTAGTCTGATCCTACAGTCAATCACCTTCCCTACTTCCTGTTACCCTACCAAATAAATGTTAGTAAAAAGGCATAGGTGGAAAGGAGTACAATCTCAGAATCAGACTACACAGGGATTGTTTGTAGTCTGTAACCATGGGGACACAAAGGTCTGCATAAGAGCTGCAGTAACAAAATTGTAGGAGGGTTTAAAACTTACCAACTTGTTTTGTGTTTCATTTTAGAATCATGGGAGCAATTAAAAGTAATCATGAATGTGCAAATATCCTTAAATGAAACAAATATTAGGAAATTTTGTAGTTAGCAATTCCCTAATATAATGTCATAGGTAGTTATAATTTTTCTTGCTGCAGGGGATTTTCAAAAATTACCTGAAGAATTGTGGACACCTGTTACAATTGAATCGGATGCCAAAATGCTTTGGGGCAGATTTATGGAATGATCTAAAAGAAAAACTGTCTTTAGCAACCAATCACAGCGCAGCTCTCATTTTACCATAGCAGAATGCAAAATGAACGCTGCACTGTAATTGGTTGCTAGAGGCACCTAAGACAGTCTTTCTTTAAGACAGTTTCATAAATCTCTCTTCTCGTCTGGATCTGATGTAATAGTTGTCCAACACACTAGTAATAACTCAGAGAACAAAACAATACATAATGTAACTAAAAAAGAGGAAAAGGAAAATTTCACCCTACCGCACTGAGGCTGCATTCACAGGGGCAGGCGCGATATCGGGCCAGGAAACTTGGTCCACTATCGTGCCTACCAATGTGCATTTTGCATGCTGGTGCAAGGCGTTTTACATTCAAAAGCACCTTGTATCACTTTTGTGAAATTGCGATCCTCAGGCATGTGTTTCACGCACATCAGAGGATCCCAAGTGTTTCCCATTGAGTTCAGTGAGAAACATCTCCCTGCACTTGTATGCACATCGCACGGCATGCGAGTGCCATGCTATGTTTCTTAAGGTCTCATTGAAAACAATGGGCAAGGCATTCCGAGGGAAGGTCCAAAGTTAGAAGGAGCTGCAGCTTTTCTTTCCTGCAGCACCACTTCACGGCAAAGATCGCTCATATGAATAAGTCCATTCAAAAGAATGGATTTCATATTCATGAAAGTTTTGTGCATTTCTCAACACACAAAACTCAAATGAGATTCTCACCCGTGTAAATAAGCCCTAAGATAGGAAAACAGTGCCTGAAAGCAGGGTGATCGCTCTGACGAGGGCAACCCCATGTCCAGTACTTGGGGATACCTAGACTGTCTCTAGATGGTCAAGGAGGTTACAACTGACAGATGTAAAAATCAATAACAACCAGAGTACTAAGTAGCAGATATACAAGACCAGATAATGAGAATAAACACCAGGGACTTTTCTGAGACAGGAACAGAACCCAGAGAAGTGGACTGGACCAGAACTCCACCATAGAAGGAATAACCAGCGCTCTCAAAAAGGAGGGGCAAAAATATATGTACTACAATGATCGTTGATTGGCCAACTGAGGAAACACCTTCTCACAGACCAATCATACCCCACACAAGGCAGATTGATGTTAACATGTCGGGATCACATGGTGATGTCGTGACCCGATACCATGTTCCAAACATCACGCTACAACAGTGTTGTGGCCTCAGAGCCATGCCTTTATTACATCCCTTCTGTATGGCACTACTGGATTTTCCTCAACAGATCTCAGAAGGTTCATTCTGTACCAAGACTTTGCAAACTTCTTTTTAAAGAAGACCCATCCATTCTTCCGACATGCCTGTCCTAATAAATGTCTGAATTTACCAGAAAATAGCAATTTTGAAGCATCTGTTCTTAAAGCTCTGTTTCGTGCCATTTCTCTGAAAACATATGAATAAATTGTCAAGTGGGTGTTACCATTCTCCTTGTCAAGGCTGAGAGATTATCATTCACTTTCACTTTCCATTTAAACAGGCCTTAACTCATTAAGTTCCAGAAGGAATAACAGAGGAACGGCATAATACAGTGTTCTAAGAAAACGTGCTGGATTGTTATTTCATGGGTAATGGAAGTATTTATGGAAACATGCCAAGGGAGCTTTTGAGGCGCATTTGACTAAAGATTTAGGAAATATGACAAATTCATGCAATTTTATTTACAAGCGCGGAAGATTTTTAGGAAATGTTTACAGCTCATAAAGCGGCTGTTATCGAGTTTTACTAAAAGAAAAGCTTCACATGATCGCACCGCACTTCTCCACCGCCCCATTAAAAAGTCTGAACATGAAACCACCTATGGCAGTATATCTTCTAGTGAAAAGCTCTCACAAATCGTAGCAGACAGGTGAATCTCTTTGAGTTTATTTTTATGGAACGCACTGATGTCCTGAATTATGTTCTGCTCAGCATCAGTTTGGTTTTATTTTACAGCTCGCTATGAATAACGTGTTGTGTGTAGAGATTACTCAATCTGACGGCATTTCTCCATTTCCGTAGCATTTTAGAACTTTGTATTCCTGCGTGACTACCGTGTAATAATATATCTTTATGGTAATCATACACAGCCTTTAGGTATGGACCTGCATGGAAGTAGATACAGTATTAAAGTGGGGAAACTAGCAGTATCCATGGTAAGAGGTGGTTGCTATCACATGTAGAGGTTATGTATCGCAAGGATAGTTCTCACCACTTGTCCAACTCTTTTTGACCATCTCTAGGGAGGCTACTGTAGGAGGTCCTACTTACGCAGGCTGGCAGGACCAAGCAGGACTAAACGGCTCTAGCTCTCTTTGACATCCATAAGCCAAGGATGGGCCTTCCTCTTTAATGGACAGGGAGGTCGGGTAAAGATCGAGCCCAGGTTTGGGCCACACTGGTTCTGATGGAGGCCATATGAGAAAGAGAGGCTGCACTGGTACATCGGAGAGTCCGGAGGAAGGAGATACATCCACATCGTAAAGTCATGTTGATAATGGATGAACTTTTTTATTTGAACAGCAATAATCTTTCGGCGGTGCTCTAGATGTGCTGACGCATGTGGAGGAAATCACAGATGTCTGCGGATTTCCTCCACTACAAGTTCATGCATAGAGTATATTACTTGCCCTTCACCATACCAAACAAGCCTACTCTACCTCTCTCATCTTCTCACTATCCATTAACCCAAAAGGACACTTTTCACTCCTTCCTAAGCCCTAAAATACAGCCTATAATCACTCCGAAGCCTGCTGAAGAACCACTGCGAGTGTTTTTAAGGACACTGTTGCGAGGTCAGCCCGCTGGGTGCTCATTTAGACATTGTAACCAAGCAAAACATATAAGATAATGCTTATGTCTAGATATGGTCACTTGGAGCTGTGGTCCAACACATGGTTGATCAAGAGTGTGGGATGACAATTGATAGGCATTTTGAATGTTGGCCAAAAGGGTCCTGTACAATGCATAACTGGCTGCAGGCAGGGCTCCGAACTGTTTATCTACATGGACTTGATATGCAATTCTTACAAGTTTCATGGTGGTTCTGCCTGGTGGTGGCATTTAGCTTGAGTGAGAGGTTAAGGCCATAGAAGTGTGGCTCCAACTGATAGTTTCGCAGCAGTGATAAGTGGTCTTCCACCAGGCTGGGACCTGCTGACTCTATAATGAGGGGCACTGCAAATTTAAGCACGAGTGCTTGGCCTGTGGTGGTTCTCATGCAGCAGCCAGATGACCCTGGTTGCAGGTTAAATCAGGTCACAAAGCGTCAGGATCATATGAGCCTAAGGGACCCAGTGAGCATAGCCATGATGTGGCCATGGTTCAAACCGCTATCCTAATAGAGAGGTGGCGGAGCAACTTCATTCAGGTTTTATTTGTGGTTTCTTTATCCTGTTTTTTGTTAGCTGGGAAATGAGCTTTATAGACAACATAAAGTCAACTGGCACACCTGGAGGTTCTGACGGACAAGATTGCTAGTGAGGTCTCTTTGGGTTGAATGGAACACCCCTTTGATTGCTTTCCTTTCAGCAATCTCCAGGTGTCACCGTTGAATTCGGTTCCCAAAACAGAGAGTAAAAAATACTGCCTAATTAAAAACTTATCATATCCCCATGGTTCATCTGTGAATGATGGGATTTCACCAGACAATGCCTCGGTGTCCTACGTTTCTTTTGACAGCACCGTCTCCTGGTTTAGGAAGCTGGCCCTGGCGCTCTCCTGGCAAAATCTGACATTGAATCGGTGTTTAGGTTATTGCCTGTGCATCCAAAATGTTATTATTTGTTGGGTTATGTTGTCAATACTAAGCATTACTATGACACCTGCCTCCTCATGAGCTGATCCATATCATACCAGCTATTCAGGATTTTTAGTTCCTTTTTGGAGCGGGTGATACGGTATGAGACTGGTTCTCGTTTCATCATTCATTATCTAGATGAGTTTCTTTTCATTGGTCTAAGGCATAGCACTTTGTGTAGCTTCCCTTTGAACAGATTTCAAGCTTTGATGCAGCATTTTGGGGTTCCTGTTGCAGAAGACAGGATAGAGGGTCCCACCTTGGTCGTATCATTTCTGGGTATTGAGATTGACTTTGAGGTAATATTTGTTTTGACTGCCTCTGGCCAAACTCGAAAAAGTGCTTAATTTGGTTGAGGGTTATTGTTCTGTTTCTGTTGCTAGGTCTCCTGGTTTTCGCTTCTCGGGTCATGCCGATGGGTTTATTTTTTTCCAGTCGCTAGCCACACAGGAGGTGAAATTTCGAGAACACCATATCAGATTTACCCAGCCCCTCGGACCTACTGGTTTGGAGGAATTTCTTGTGTCATTATAATGGTAGGGCCTGTTTTCAGGCCCCCATAATCACCAGCACAGAGTGCTGACAGATGACAGATGCGGTGGGTTCTTCCAGCTTTGAGTCACAATATGTGTGGAAGCTTGGTCTCTGAACTGGCAAAAGTCTGGACTATGTCGTAACCTGACCTTGCAGAAGCTTTTTCTCATTGCGGTGGCAATGAAAGTGAAAGTTGGGGAAATAGCTTCAGCAACTGAAAGGTTCATTTTTGGATGAATAACATGATTGTTGTACACTATATTAACCACTTGTCCTCTTTTGCCCTTCCAGTTTTTGCCCTGCTTAAACATCTGGCGCTATGGTGCCCGGAGATGAATATCTGCTTTTGAGAGAGACATGTCCCAGGGGTGGATAATTCTTGTTGCTGATGCTTTGTCACATTTTCATTGGCAGGAGCTCTAGGACCTACATTAGCAAGTAGAGGTGGAGGGTCGGCCATGCCCCCCGCTGCTTTGGAGCCTTATAGAAACCATTTGATGTTGCTTGTTCATGCTTCAGTGACTTCCGCGATCTGGAGGTATCATGGTAAAGCCTGGGCAGAGTGGGTGTCTATGGGTGTCCAGTGTCGGTGGCCAAGATGTGCAGATGAATGATGGTGGTTGGCTTAAAGTGACTTTAGAATATTTGTTATACTTACGGGGACTAAGGGTTTGGGATTTGGTGACCCAGCTGCGTTTGCCAGAGGTGTCCATATTTGCTGCTAGTTTTAGCCTTGCCTTTTTTGGCGCACTTTGCGTGAGTGAATTAGTTTCCTTTTCCGCCTACTGTTCTGGTGGCTTGGGTTTCAACAATGTGCTCTGTACTAAAGAGGTGGTGCGGTTACGCATCAGACGGTCTAAGACTGATGCTTTTGGTAGGGGGCATGGATACCACTTTATACTTTGGGGAGATATTTCCTGATGCCATACCTGACCTCGCTCCTTTGCATTCAAAACGTTCTCTTCCACATCCATAAGGGGGAAGCTGTCACTTGTATTGTCCTTTTACTCGACCAATTACAAGAAACGCAAACACAAAAATGAGTTTGTAAAACAAATGTCTCATTCTATTTTGCAAGGAATACATCGGGGATCCGGATGCTAATCACAGAACTTTAATTTCACGGTCAGTTGGGCCATGCCTGCCATCTGCCTCTAAGGCAAGTCAGGCCACGCCAGCCCCCTGACTACCGTGCACTCTGTCCAGCGCACGCTACATGTCAAACCTACCAGTAGGCTTATTATTGGGCTGCTGAAGTCCACCCTCTTGCATGCAAGCGTGGCCTTTGCACAGGCAGGAGCCTTGTTGCATCAACACTGTTGCTAAGCCTTTAGTGGGTTTCATCACTCTGCCTCATCCTGGGTACGTGCTGCAATTTCACCTTACACATTAGCACAAAAAACATCAAGATGTTGAAGGAAAGAAATCTTGATACTATAATTATGCAGCAAGAGTCTGAATAACCTCCCCCTATCTGATTTTGTCTTTTTATCCTGAATGAGGGTGTTCTGACAACTTTTCTTCCTCTCCGTCTCCTCCGGCCCTCTAACTGCCCCCCCTCTTTGGCTAGCAAAAAAATCCTCTATTTAGCCTCTCCTGATTACTTCTGGGTCCAGTGGTCACATGCCCGTTAAAGCATGTGACTGCTGTGGCCAGTTGTTGGTCTCAGTACCTGTTGAGGCTGGTGATTGGCTGCAGTGGTCATGTACTTAGATGGGTGACTAAACGCTGGACCCAGAAGGGAGTGGAAGCCATGGGAAAGCTTGCAGCTTGCTGGGCATGGGTTAGGTGAATATGAGTACTTGGTTTTTCTGGCACACAAAATGTTTCGGTATGGAAGGACCTAGGGTGGCAGGGGAGCGGGGGCCCATTTTAATACTTGTGTACAAGACCCTATCGGGAATTTACAGCCCTCCATCCCCTCCCTTAGTATCTCCTTTTCTGCAAAATGACTGCAGTCACCCCCTTATAGCTCATTGTTTGAAGTTCGCCTGGACTTGTTCCCCTTTCTTGGTGGGATCTCTGCCTATCTATGGCATCTCTTAGTAAGGCCTCCTGTACATAATCAATACCATATTTCTGATAACTTGCTTTCATATAGCGTTCCTTCTGGGTGCCATATGAGTTAGGTGTACTTCTGTATGAGTTCCATATGGTCTTTTCTATAGTTGCCATATGACATCCAATGTATTTTCTACTTCAAAAACCAGTCATCCAGCAGTTTAGGATAGAACATTAGTACATGATTGGTACCCACGTGAACAGAAGTGTGATCTATGTGGCTAAAAAAGCTGTTGGTCTACCTCATGGTCCAACCACTATATCTGCAACATTAAAAGCTATTTTTCAGAATCTATTGCTTTCTATAGAGAAAAGGTATATTCATAAATCATCTTATGGAACATGTATGAAAGCATCTTCCCATGAAATATACAGCGTCACTCAGAGGTACATTGTTGTATTATGGCTCTGTACAAACTCCAGTCCTAAGGGGCATGTGTGTTTACAATAAAGAAGAATGATATGAATAATCAATTTATGTATTAGACGTATTGTTGCTCATTTTGATTGGGAGGGCAACAGAATTGTCCGGATTTTCACAAAATCGAATTGATGTAGTCCGAACCGACTTTTGCCATAAATCTCAGGTGAATTGAATATCCTCTACAATGCCTGCTGTAGAGGTCAGTGGTTTTCGCCAAACTACAAAATTAGCTACTAAGTTAACTAAAAGTACTCTAAAAAGTGAGCAAAAAAATGACATAAAAATAAATAAATAAAATAGAAACATAAAAAAAGAAGCTGTAGGGGACGTGTCGGTAATGGCGGTGGATTACAGGCCAAGTTGACACTTCAAGCATCTCCAATTGAAGCAACAGCTCCATGCTCTACAGGAGGTGAAGGAAGCCCACTGCTGTTCCTTAGAAGTAGTTCTGCCCGTGCCTAACACCCAGAGCATGCAGAACAGGTCATAGAGTGAATGCTCAAGTACTACCACCCCCTCTTCCTCTCAGTCGCAGGCACACAGCCACAGCAGTCAATCTGCACCCCCCCCTCCCCCGACCTACTACTTCACTGTAACGCCCCAAATGAACTTACTGTAGGTACGGCTGGAGGCCTAGTCCTTGTCACGGTGACACCACATTCTAGTTGGACACTCCGAATGATGATTATGAAGCAGAAATAACGGAGACCAGTCCAGCTTAGTTTAGCAATCTGAGAGTGAGCAGGTTTACTGATTTTGGCACTTTGCAATAACAGGTTAACTTTACAATTCTTAAGAAACGTATTTATAACGGATATTCAAGTATGCAGTAGTATTGATTTGATGACACTCTATCTTCAACGCTCTCTTATTTTACTGAAGATTTGTTTTATCAGACAATTTTCCCCACTATTGAATTTAGTTAAACAATTAAGTTTGGATTTAAATGTAGGATTAGATGAGGCAGAGAGAAAAGTGGCTGTATAGTAGTCTGGGCTTAAGCTTAATCGGGTAGCTATAACTCACTATATAGGTGAAGATGGACCTCTGAGAGAATCTTCTGGATTCTCTGCTGTCTGATGACAAGGGAGCGGGTTAGACACCACACTCGACCTTGGGAAAACGATAACTGCTGAAGCACTCCTCCTTGCCGACAACGGAAACTGCAACCTCTCCTCACTCTCTCCTGGCTGAGTCTGTCTGATTGCTCTGCGTCACTTCCTTTTATAACCTCTCCCTCTCCCGCACTCTTGCATAGGGACCTCTATGTTTGCTTCCTGCACTTGGGCTTGCACCAGTAAGATTAAACCTGACTGTCAGCCAATGAGAGGCCAGCTTACATCAGGATTGAGCTCAATGACTAGAGCAGAAAGGGAGACACAGGGTCTCTCCTACAGACGACACCTTCTGGATCCAAGGACGGCATCCAGACAGGTGAAACAGGACAAGTGTACTGTGAGTGTTCTGTAGGACCTGGTGGGCCACTACATCACCTCATCCCAAATCACCCATACCAGTCAAAGCAGTCTGCTTCCACTCTGTACACTGTATTTTGGCACTGACAGCATGTACCCAAACAGCTGATCATCCGTAGTTCCAAACTGAGCAACTATTGATGACCTATCCTGACAGTAAGTCATCAATATAAATAGCCTGGAAAACCCTATTAATATAACTATAAAAAAGTGAATCCTCTAATCAGTTTTAATGGTTCGTCTCATGGATCGATACATGTGTGAAGGAAAAGGGCATGAAAACGTCAATGATAAATATGCAATATTCAAATTCCAATTCTATCCGTTCAGTCATGTCTGACTCTTGGATACTCCATAGGCCAGTCCTCTCCATGCTTCTCTATTCTCTATGGCTGCTTCCAATTGCCTGATGTCCTTTCTCGTGTCCTTCTTGATGGTGTCCAGCCAACATATCTTTTGTCTTCACCATTTCCTTTTACCACTGGCCATTCCAAGTAGCATCTCTTTTTCCAACGAATTCACCCTCATCATGTGTCCAAAGTCAGTCAGTCTCTGTCTCGTGATCTTGCCTTCCAGTAATCCCTCTACGTTGATACGTTCCAGAACAGCTTTATTGGTCACTTCAACTGTCCAGGGAATTTGCAGAAGTCTCCTCCAACACCACAGCTCAAAAGCCTCAATTTTTCTTTTGCCTGTTATCCTCAATGCCTACGTCTCACAGCCATATGCTCCAATCGGGAAGATTAGCCTTCATTTGATTGTGACTGAGACATCCTAAGTAGAGATGAGCGAGCGTACTCGGTTCGGGTGTTTTTGAACTCGAGCACCTCTTTTTCCGAGTAACTCACTACTCGGACGAAAAGATTTGGGGAGCGCCGGGGGTGAGCGGGGGGTTGCAGAGGGGAGGGGTGAGAGAGAGAGAGAGCTCCCCCCTGTTCCCCACTGCTACCCCCGCTCCACCACGCTGCCCCCCGCCCCCTGAATCTTTTCGTCTGAGTAGTGAGTTACTCGGAAAAAGAGGTGCTCAAGTTCAAAAACCCCCGAACCGAGTAGGTTCGCTCATCTCTAATCCTAAGCAGTATACCTAAATACATATATACATTTTGGAGACAGAAGAGTGGCACATTCAGAAGTATTCACCTTGGGTTGGACTTGCCCCCCAGCTTCCAAAGGTTCCTTTGGGCTGTTACAAAATAATGGGCCTCATAACTATGCTACAAAATAACCCCATTTGCAGCTGACTTTGGAGCCAAGCTCTCACCTCTGAGGTTGGTAAAGTTGCTAAAAACAAACTGAAAGTTTTGTCTCTGTGTTCATTAATGTGATATTCCGTCTGTGAAGTTGTACCTCTTCTTTGAGTAACTTCTTCATTTCTTGTCTATATTTAATGAAGCATTAATACTAGAACACAAATGCTTTCAGAACTGGGTTTCATGCATTATCTTTTCAAATTTTACCGAATTAGCATATACCCCTTGAACTTCATGTTCCAAACAAACTTAATGATGTGTCAAAACTTTATATACCCAGATACTTTTACACTAATAGGGCTATTCATCAAAACTAGCGGTGGGCAATGCTAACTGCCAGCAAATATAATTGATGAGGACTTTAGCTACCATATTTACCAAGTATATATATATCTGACTATATTAGAGCAGTGATATTGATACACATGGACATTTACACAGTAGTCCCTTCCATCTGTCCCTCTGCTACTGTATGTAGGTTAGTGAGGAGAGGGAGCAAATGAAATGCAGGGTTTCTTGAAGTCTGAAGCACTGAGGTCAGAACATGAGCTGTATACACAAAATGACCGGATATTTTAATCAGGACTGTTTGCAAAAGTTACATCATTATGTATTTAAAATGCATCGGAGAAATAAAAAGTTACAAAAGTTGACTTTAATTAAAGCGGTTTTCCAGAACTAAACTATTCACCTATCCTCAGGAAAGGTAATCATTAGATTGATTGACGGGAGTCCATTACTTTAGATCCTCACCGATGTAGTAGTGCTCGGGTGAGTGCCGTGGCTACTTCAGTACATACCACGCACAGCTCCGTACATTTTATAGTGGCTGAGTCTGGTATTGCAAATCAATCCCATTTACTTGAATGGGAATGACCTGCTCTCAGGCCATGAGACTAATGAAGATGATGTCTCATAGTTCAGAAGAGGCCACAGCACTCACTTAAGTGTTGTAGCCTCTTACAATCAGCTGATCAGCAAGGATCCCAAATGGCAGACCCTACCTACCAACTATTGATGCTCTATTCTAAGTGGTGATGAGCTAACTTTTGAAAAGTTCACTTCAGCCAGTGCGCTCCATTTCAGCTAGTTTGGTTCAGTCCAAATGAGTTCAAACCAGACCAGAACTTCACCAATATACCTAAAATTGGTGTATATCTCTAAGAGCAATAAAAGCCCTTTATAAGGCCACTTTCACAGGGCGACAAAATCGCGTGATGTTCTTGCGATGCGACAGCACTACAAATCGCATATATGTGAAGCCCATGCTTTCCAATGGGTTCCATCACATTCGCAATGTTTTGTAGTTGCTACATCATGAGACAAAAAATTTGCGGCATGCTGAATATTGACGCGATTTGCAATGTTTAGTAGCCCATGTTTCCCTATGGAGTCTTCCTTTATGTTGCATCGCATCGCACAAAATCGTAGTTTTCGTGCGGTGCAATGCAGCTTTTACAGTAGGAAGTCCGACTGTTTATCCCTAAAATAAGCCCTAGCTGCATTAAAAAAAACCCCAAAACAATACATTACCTAACAGGCGCTGTCTGCAGCCACACTTCTTCTCCAGCAGTTCCACTGCATTGAATGGCTGTGTTGGTTCTTGAACTCTGCGGCTCAGCCGATCAATGCAGCGCTCGATGAAGCAATGAAAGACAGCGCTTCCTGGAGGTGGGATTTTTGAACCCCCTGACTAGGAAGCAGCGGCTGAAGACTACAAACAAGTGTGGCGGAACTTTCGGCAGAGCAGACACCGCCCGTTAGGTAATGTATTTATTTTCTTAAATGTAGCTAGGGCTTATTTTCAGAGTAGCTAGGGCTTATATTTCAAGCCACCCACAAAATTCAGGTAAAAGACCGCTACAGAGTAGCGCGACTTTGTATTGCCACAAAATTGCGATATCGCAGCAAGAAGATGCAGCGATATCGCACAGAACACAGCTACGATATCGCTGCAATTGTCTCATGGTAATATCGCTGTCGCCCGTGTGAAAGAGGCCTAAGGGCTTATTCAGACGTCTATTGGCCGGGTTTTCATGCTCGGCCAATTTACGCGGTCCCTCTCTGCAGGGGAGGAGGCGGGCTGGACCGGAACCCTCTACTCCCCTCGCCAAAGTTTGCAATGGAAGGGGCAGGACATGGGCGGGGCTATGCCCCCCGGCTGCCGCGCCCTCTCTTATTGCAAATAGCGCTAATACTTAGATCACCTAGGACTGTATCCAAGTACTTTTAAGCTGTTTTTCAGGCAATGTTAATGAAGAAAACTAAAAAAAGAAAGAAAACTGAAATGCCAGAACTCTGATATCTAAAAGCTGCCCTTTTGGTGCCCATTAGAGATGAGCGAACGTACTCGGAAAGGCCGATTTCGCAATCGAGCACCGCGATTTTCGAGTACTTCACTACTCGGGTGAAAAGTACTCGGGGGCGCTGTGGGGCGGGGCGTGGCGTGGCGGAGCGGGGGGTAGCAGTGCGGAACAGGTGGGAGCTCTCTCTCTCTCCCTCTCCCCCCCACTCCCCTCTGCAACCCCCCGCTCACCCACAGCGCCCCCGAGTACTTTTCACCCGAGTAGTGAAGTACTCGAAAATCGCGCTGCTCGATTGCGAAATCGGCCTTACCGAGTACGTTCGCTCATCTCTAGTGCCCATACCAAAACTGTGACTTTTTGGGGCATTTACACCATGGCCAAGTGCATTTACAAAAAATTAATTGGTCCCAGTTTTTAGGGGTGAGGCGGCACACGGTCCATCACATTTGCTATAATGTAGGCCAGAAGTTGGCCTAGATTACAGTAAATACCTACTCCGGCTCTGAGCACATTGATGTGCCTCCCGATAAGACCAACGCATAAAGAGGCGCGTGCTTCCTAATGCATTTATCACTCCTGGGGGGACGCAGGGCTTACTTAGACCGGTGTGTGACTCGCTGGCCTATGTCAGTAGGCCCCACTGTTTCTAGTGCGTATTGCCTTACAGTTAATATCTGGTCACAAGATATCAAAAGTGGGTAAAAAATGGTGCAAAAACCCTGGATTTTTGCAAAAAACACTCTTAAGGCAGTTTCAGATGAGCGCAATACGGACCCGTAATACAGAAGTCTTCCGTATCTCATGTGTATCTGGTTCTGTATTTGCTGTCGTTGGTTTTATTTTCTACTGGGAAAAAACTAATCTGTCTTTGCGCAATAGACAACAATACCAACATAGAGGAAAAAAACGACAAAAAAAAGGTCATGCTGTGTTTTTAAAAAACGTCCATGAAAAATACTGCCCTGTCAATAGAT
Source organism: Eleutherodactylus coqui (assembly GCF_035609145.1). Lineage (NCBI taxonomy): Eukaryota > Metazoa > Chordata > Amphibia > Anura > Eleutherodactylidae > Eleutherodactylus > Eleutherodactylus coqui. The sequence goes on from NC_089847.1 coordinate 112,687,250, forward strand.
ACAAGGATTCCCATTGGCTCTGTATTATGGTGTTTAACCCCTTAATGACACGGCCTATTTTGGCGTTGAGGATCAAACGATTTTTGGTATTTTTTCATCTTAATTTTTCAAAAGCCATAACTTTTTCATTTTTCCGTTGACGCGGCCGTATAAGGGCTTGTTCTTTGCGTGGCGAATTGTAGTTTTTATCGGTGCCACTTTTGGGTACATAGACTATATTGTAAAACTTTTATTATTTTTTTTATGATCGAAGGGATGGAAAACGCATTAATTCTGACAGTTTTTTTTTTTTTTTAAGCATTAATTATGCAGCATAAATGACACACTACATCTTTTTCTGCGGGACGGTACGGTTACAACGATACCAAAATTCTTATATTTTTAAAGGTTTTTCCACTTTTCCACAATAAAAACCCTTTTTTTTGGAAATTATTGTTTTTCCTAAACTCACTGCATTCAAAGTGCCGTCTGGAGTCACAGAGGGAGCGCGCTCCCTCTGTGAACCCTTTCCCTGCCGCGATCTACTTAGATCACGGCAGGGAAGGGGTTAACAGCAGGGGGGGGGGGGGGCGGGCGCATCTCTGATGCCCCCCACTGTTGCAGCGGGACGCCGGCTACTAGTGACAGCCAGCTCCTGCTGCGGGATAGCACGAGATCTGCTATGATCTCGCGCTATCCCTATGACGTAAGGGTACGTCATTTTGCGGGAAGGGGTTAAAGCATTGGCTACATACAGATTTAAAAAATGCTTGTCTAACAGCAGCTTTAGGTCTCATGTACACGGCAGGTCCGGATTCCGGCTGTGGTTTCCCACACGGGAGACCTGCGTACCTGTTGTCTTTTTGCCGGCATCCGCGCCAACCTGCCTTCTTCCGTGGCAGACTTAGCAATGTAGAAACCCGTCTTAAAGGAAAGGAGATACTCCTTATTTGCAAGCTTTGACTTTCCAGAAAAAATGTAAAAAAAAAATTGCGCAAAAGCCACATGCATGAATCAATCATGACTATAACTGTTGAGTGAAAGTTTTTCCAGTACTGTGAGTGACAGCATTGCTTTAACGAGACAAGGAAGCACAATAGAAGAAGCGAATTATAATTCTGGGTACAATGCGGCTGCCATTGGTAATAGACACATCTCACTTGGGATCTCCAGTTCACACATCAATCATTTTGCATCCCATTGTGGGACTAACTAATACGGAATTACTTCCATCTGCTTTTCTCAGAGGGACCTCTACTGCTTACCTGCAAGTTAGAGGAGAAAGAAACCCGACTTGTAATTGCCATCCGCACGCCGCCTCTATTCCTCCTTCACGTGGCAATCATGGCTGCTTCACTTGGTTAATGAAGACTTGAGAGACTAGGAGGAATAATTAAAGCAGGTGTTTAGAATCACTACTATCTAATTTCTCAAATGATGCTGTGATGAAAAAGCCTCAGAAACTCAAGACTTCCGACCAGGGAAGGGGGAAAAAAAATCAAACAAGGAAAAAAAAAGCAAACAAAATAAATTTGTTTTCTAGGGTGTTTTTGTGAAAAGACAGGTGCTTTTTATTATGCCGAGGAACGCAGCTTCCATAAATCTCCTCGAAAACATAAAGAAAAAATAATGAAGCTTTGTGGAAACCCGAATGCGGGCAGAACGAGGCTGATTCACTGTGGCTTAGTGTACAGATAAATATTAGGCTCAAAAGATTTACACCAGTTTACTGAGCCGCGGCAGGAACGGTCCTTCAGCAGGTTCAAGAAATGGAAGCTGATCATGATTGGGAGCTAAACATGATTCATTTCCTGGATAGGACTCAGATTGTATACCGTATGTGTTCTTGGTAAAATTGCATTTCGCTAGGAATTACTAAAATACTGTATTTAAAAAAGAAATAACATAACAATGCTAAGCTGTAATGTCCTTATACCTTGTCAAGTCCTACAAGACTCCAACTTCTGCTTAATGAGGGCATCAGTGACTTCCTTACGAAAATTGTCTGTATTAGGTATATATATATATATATATATATATATATATATATATATATATTTATATATATATTTATTTATATATAGACAAGTCAAAAGTCATGGCACAGGAGCTAATATTGTATGGGACCCTCTCTAGCCCGGTTAGTGCACCACATCCTATGCTCAATTGGGCTCATGTAGAGCGAAAGTACCAGCACAGCATTCGTGGGAACTCTCCAGAATGTTCCTTGAACCAGTTCTGGACAACGTAGGCCCAATAGCATGGTGCATAACCCTGCTGAAATATCTCATCATTGTGGGGGTACTTAAAGTCCATGAAGGGCTGCAAATGGTCACCAAGCAGTGAAACGTAGCGGGAACTGCTCAATTACATGTTTAGGAGCACTATTGGATGCAACCCTTCCATGTAACACACCTCATACCAGTATAGAACCACTACAAGCCTGCATAGTGCTTTGTAGACAACTGGGGTCCATGACTTGAAGGCCTCATGTCCACGGGCAAAATAGGATTTTAGATCTGCAGCGGATCGCCCACATGCGGATCCGCATCCCATAGGAATGCATTGACCACCCGCGGGTAGATAAATACCCGCAGATGGTCAATAAAAGTGAATTTAAAAAAAATGGAGCATGAAAAAATCTGGACCATGCTCCATTTGGTCCGGGTCTCCCGCAGGCTTCTATTGAAGCCTATGGAAGCCGTCCGGATCCGTGGGAGACCAAAATCAGAATATACTCACCTGCTCTGGATCTTCCCTTCTTCGCGGCTTCATCTTCTCTCCGTCGCGGCCGGATCTTTTTTCTTCGAGGCCGGCGCATGCGCGCGCCACGCAGCCGACGTACGTGCTGTACAGCCTTAAATCATAATGTCTTCAGATGTCAGACGGTGGATTTGAAAGGGTTAAAATACAGCCATAATACCCTATAAAATGCATCCACTGCACCCCATAGAATACAGCCATCATGCCATATACTCAATAAAATGTTGTACCCCACAACATGCAGCCATAGGGCTATACAAAATGAATCCACTGTGCCCCACAGAATACACTATCATGTCACTAAGGATGCAACTGGCACTGTCTATAAAATATTTTGATGAAGCTTGACTGAGGTCGTGAAATGCTGTGTGCTGCATCTTGATCATCAACTTTACTATTCACTATCACATTATATCCGACAATTATTCATTTGAAGCCTGGGAACTCTCAGATTTGGTTAATGAAGAAAAATCCTTTCTGTAATTTTCTAAATAAAATATGCATTTTTGTATTACCCTTCACAATATTCCATGAGATCAGAATATGTGTCAAGAATATATTGGAATTTTATATTGGTAGCTAGAAGTTTCTTACCCATAGAGAATGGAATCATTGGCATTTCATTGTAACCATCTAGTAGGGAAAGATGGTAATTGCAAAGTCAAAGTAGTTCTATATTCTTGAATAATATCATTGATAGAACTGATGTAATTCCTTAAAGGAGTTGTCTCATGATAACAACCACTTTTGAGATTGAAGATGGCCTTACAATTAGCTGATTGCTAAGGGTTCAAGTCCAAAACCCCCCAACAATCAGCTGTTGTCATAGGTAGAGATGAGCGAGCACACTCAGTTAAGGCAGTTACTCGAGCAAGCATCGCTCTTCTCGAGTATATGCATTCTGGTCTGAGCAGATTTGGGGAGGGGGGGGGGGGGAGCGGGGGCGCCCCCCCAAATCGGGGGGGGGGGGAGAGAGAGCGCAGGGGCCGGGTCGCCATCGCGACCCCAGCAACCCCTGATGCTACACCTATGTGTAAGAGCCTCCCAAATTTTTTTTGATGGCAGATATCAGTGGAGTTAAGGTTCAGGTTGATTGACTTCAACTGCCTGATCCTTTTGTTCTTGGGGACATTAATTGCTGCTCGAGGTGTCTGGCAGCGACTTTCTCCCATCTCTTTATTTTCATCTATGGTCAGCCAATAAGTGTGCACGTATAAGAGGTGTTGGGTTACAGAGCTGTCGGCTGACCGTGTTTTTGGCGAACAGTTATTTAACGTGCAAGGATCTATATGCAGCTCCCATGATACTTCATGGTCTTTGGGAAAAAGACCTCTACTCAATGGAGAATATATAACACTGGACATTTTTTTTGCCCATGTAGTTCCATTCATTGCATTTGCTGTCCGGCTTAAGGCCCGACCACACTGTCTTCTGCACCATCTGTGTCATGTACACAGTGCCTGACCGCAGGTCTCTGGACTCGAACTCGGAGCATCATATGCGTGTTTGATACTCGAGTTCGGGTCTGGAAATCTGTGCTCAGGCCATTACACACTGTTGCACTCTGTACATGAAACAGATGGTGCAGAAGACAGTGTGGCCGGGCCTTTATACAGACCCTCCTACCATTGATTGATGTGGTTTTCTTGGCATAGGCATTTTAGCAGAGCCCAGAATTCTCTGCCAAAGTACCAAATTATAAATGTAATGTATTATAAATGAATCTTTCTCAGCAAGAGGGAGAAACTTGATTAAAAGTAAAATAAAATACATTATGCAGTCCACCTTAAGTATCAATGTGATAACCCAAGTCAGGAATTAATAAAAGCAAATGGTTGCCATCGAGGCACCGCACGCTCCTAGACGTGTTAGAAATCTTCCTATGTGATTCCTCCGCACAGTATTAGTCATTTCAATCTGTTAGATGAAGGCAGGCGGTGATGACTAGAATGTGATAAATGAGTTTTAGACTGGGCAAGTGTACAGAGGGTTAATGAGTTAAACTTTGAGACAGATGCAATTGTCACACATGATTTATCTCCATCCAGTGAAGACAGCCAAAGTCATCAATGGGACTGACAGATAATGGTGTTGCTGACTGTTTTTCATCCTGGAGGGGTTATCTTTGAACTAAGCAGAGACTGTCTATTCTGTCCTATCTACTGATGCCTATTCACCTATAAACATCCACATTTTGTTCTGCAGACCCATCTTTTTGATTAGAAACTCCAAAGGATTTGGAATGCGTCCGATAATGATATCCTTCAAATGCTAAGTTGGAGAAAATTGATCCCCAGACACAGGCGTAACTTGAAGCTTCTGGGCTCCCAATGCAAAATTTGTGACAACCCCTTTAACCATGGCCAGCCTTAGCTACGGGCAACCTATGCGGTTTCATCGAGCGCCAGCCATCAGCTTGTAGTGGGGCATGAGGCGGATATAAGCTGGGGGCAGTTGCCCCCCTTAGGTCAACCTGACCAGATGATCTTCTACCTTCATGTTGTAGTGTCTTGTGGAGCTACAATCTCTTCCTGGCTCTGTCTCTTTCCTTCTGATGTTGCGAGGCACTGCTGTTAGCCGTTCTGTGCCCCCACAACATGATCGCTTAGTTCTACCCCTATATTTATGTTATGAACTTGGTTTAAATATTGTTTCTTTGTATTGATCTTGGTTCATGCTGTATTTATTTATTGAGCTTGGTTCTGGTGCTGTATTTATGTTATGAACTTGGTTCTGGTATTGCATTTCTGTTTTGAGGTTGGTTCAGGCTGTGTTTGCGTGCTGAGCTTGGTTTTGATGCTGTATTTATGTTATGAACTTGGTTCTGGTATTGCACTCCTGTACTGAGGTGGTTCAGGCTGTATTTATGAACTGTGCTTGGTTCTGGTGTTGTATTTATGAGCTGTGTTCCGGTATAGTATTTGTTCATTGAGCTGTTCTAGTATGAGTATGATGCTATCTGGCTGCTGTCTGCATAAGCAGAATATTGTCAATCAGTACTATATATAGTTTTTTAATGAAGGTGGGTGCAAAAAAAAAAATTCCGCACAGGGTGCCATCTAACCTGAGATCAGCACTGCCTCTAACTACTATATTTGTTATTTATAGGACTTTTTGATCCACTTTAGGTTCAATAGCACCTTCTGTACACCCTATAGCTACATTAAAGACTTGCATACTAAAATGCCTTATGTTCATGCAAACTCCTTCCTTTATAGAGGACGGTCCTTCCTTTATAGATGACAGCCCCACGTTCAAGGATCCTCATATTTTAGCAGAAGAAGAAAGTTGCCAAAGAGGGGATCTCTTGCTTCGGAGGACCCAACACATCTGTGCATTATATGGACAGTCTATTGATTCCAATGGGAACTGTGTAATGCATCATTTCACCTATGGTGGCACTGCAGAAAAATGGAACCTTTCCGATTAGACTCATCCATTACAGCTGATCACTGGGGATCTCAGCAGGAAGTACTGTGATCAGCTTGCTATTGGAGGACCATTTTAACAAAAAGAAATAGTTCAAAATCGAAAACTCTTCTAACTTGACAGAATAGAACCCTGAGAGAATCCAAATAACTTTAATTCCTATTTCATGAGTTTTGAGGGAACATTGCAGGGTATATTTTGTTTTGTAAAAAAAAGTATAAATTAAAAGATTTGTGCAAAATGACAGTACTTTTTCAACTGATATGAAGGTGAAACATCTATAGCACGTGTCATCGGATAATGCCGAGCATCGCACAGTCAGAGATGGTCCTTCTGTAGAGTATCGGGTTGTGCATAGTTATAATAAAGTGCGTACAGATGGGGGAGTTACCTTTGTGACATATGGTGTCATAAGGTGACCCCTAGAATATGGAATTTGTGCCATATGTTCCCCTTCATCTGTATTGTTAACAGTGCCAGCAGGTTTTGCTGAATGAGAGACTCTTGGTCTCAGTAAAAGCACTTGGTGTAATCAATTATCATATATTTACCATCTTTTGCAACGCTATGCAGAAATTATATTAACACTAAATTACTGTTTGCAGTTAAGGTCACGTTCATAGGAAGTCTATGAACCAAAGGAAACGTAAAAGAGAAAACAAAATGTGTTGTTTGTTTAAAAACAAATGAATGGTAATTAGTGTTGGCTTTAGGTTAGATGACACCCTGTGCAGACTTTTTTTTGCCTGCCCCATCATAAAAAAATGCATATTTTGCACCGATTAGCAGTTTACCTGTGTTTTGCTTCTGCAGAAAGCAGCAAGACAGTAGTGTACCCACACCAGAACAGTTCAGTGCATAAATACTGTAGCAAAACCAAGCTCATAACATACAGTAGCAGAACCAAGCTCAAAACATACAGTAGCAGAACCAAGCACATACCATATAATAGCCAAACCAAGCTCATAACATACAGTAGCAGAACCAAGCTCAAAACATACAGTAGCCGAACCAAGCTCATAACATACAGTAGCAGAACCAAGCTCAAAACATACAGTAGCCGAACCAAGCTCATAACATACAGTAGCAGAACCAAGCTCATAACATACAGTAGCAGAATTAAGCAATTGTGTTGCATCTGTGGTTCAGAACCTCAGAGGTGAGGATACAGTAGAGAAGAAGGGTTGCTGTTTGGGAGAATAAAGAACATCTTTTGTATTGCACCTTGGATGCTGTCACAACTACTCTTTTTCAGAGATGAGGAGACAGAGGCAGGAAGGGGATATTTGATATAGTTTCATAGGATACTGCCATACAGAGGAAGAAAGTAATCTGGCTCGGTGTAGGGATGGTCCTCACCAGCCTATATCAGTCTAATGGTCCCCTGTACTTGACAGAAAGTGTTTATTTTCATTGTAGTGCTACTTCTGTGCAAATGGGTCATTACACAGTTCCCACTAAATTTAATGAATGGCTGAGTGCTCAGCCAATCAGGCCCAGCGCTTTCAGAAGGCAGGGATTGTTAAATCCCCGGCCAGGAGAAAGTGCTTCAGAACAGTACTGGGGAGCCAGGGAGAAGACAAGCCGGAGCTGCACACTGGCGGAGAGGTGATGTACGGTATATATATATATTTTTTTTTTACAGCAGCTAGAGTTGATTTTTAGGGAAGGGCTTATATTTCAAGCACTTTCCCAAACACACACACACATATATATATAAAACAAATCCCCCATATTTGGTTTCATTGTATCTGTAACAATCTGTACAATAAATTGAACACAATATTTATCCTGCACAGCAAAAACTGTAAAAAAATCACCTCTCCCAAAAACTGCACTAAAAGGAATTAAAAAAAGCTTTATGTACCCCACGTGGTACTAAAAAAACTACAGCTAGTCAAGCAAAAAAAGCAAGCCCTCACAGAGCTCTATCCATGGAAAAATAAAAAAGTTATGGGACTTGAAACGATACATTATTCAAAAAAAGGTTTTTATTGTGCAAAATTGAAAAAAACTAAAAAAACTAAATAATTGGTATTGTCGTAATTGTAGCAGACAGCAGGAAAAGTATGTTGTATCATTCATGCTGCATGAGTAACTCTGTAATAAAAAAAATTAATAAAAGGTCTACAATACATTATATACACCCAAAAATGGTACCAATAAAAAATTACAGTTCACCACCCAAAAATACAAGGCCTTCTGGCTATGTTGATGGAAAAATTAAAACGTTATGGCTCTTGAAAAGTGAAGATGAAAATCCCACTGTCATGTCTGTCTCCTGAGATCTGTTGTACTACAGGTTCTCTGGAGCTTTCCTGCTCGGGTGTGGTGGATTGTGCTGGCGGGGCATGTATGTGTCTCCAGTCAGCCAATCACTCTAAGTCAGTACACATAAAGCTGTCTTCCCAGGTGTGGGTGTGGTCAGCTTTCTTAGTTCTCATTCTCTCTGTGTGTGGTCTAAGCAGCTTCTATGTGTGGTGGCTGCAAGAAGGCTTTGTGTCTTGTGGTTTTGTTTGGTTATAGGGACTAGCAGTATTGCTAGGAGTCATGACTTGGCCTGCTAGCTTCTATATTTTGGCCAAAATGTCAACAAATGCCTGTCATTTATAACATTAACATATGCTACTTGTGTTTGCGTATTGGCTGCTGTATGGTGTGATTATGGCTATGTGTGTCTTCTTATTCTGTCCAACTGTCCCTGTCGGTGGTGGCATATGTATGCATCCTAGCCTGGGTGCGTGGGTTCATAGGGGCAGCAAGGGCCCGGATCCGAAGACCGCTGGGCTGCCCTTATTAGGGCGATATTCCCGCTCAGGTAGGTCCTTAGTCATCTTCCTTTGTAGAAGATAGGGAGAGATGTTAATTTGTGGTTGTTTCACCTGGTGTTCCCTATCCTTGGTAATGTTCGTGTGGGCCCAGTGCTCACTTGCCCGCACGAACGTAACACACATTACCCATATTATTTTTTTTCTGTATTGTGCTTGAGTGTAGCAGTTCAATAATATAATTTCTCACTGTCACTATCACAGATTGACTATCCAAACAAATAGTAGTCAACAGCACAGCCTATTCACCATCCGTGGGGAAGCACTATAGGTGGTGCACATTCCAGAGACAGGTTTAGACTTGAAAACCATCCATAGACCAGTAGTGAAGAAGTTGGAACAGCACTCAGGAACTCAAATGATTTTCAATAAAAGTTGCTTTTATTATCTCCGTACATAAAACATACTATAACATTTTGACCAGCCTTTGGTCTTTGTCAAGCATGTCGCGAATCGACTAATCTGAGCGCACTCGCTGCTACCAACTTGTTATGGCAGAGCCTCGATTGATCACTCTAGTGCGATTGCGAGGGTGGAGTCGTCAGACTACAGGTGGATTTGTAACCAGCTTTCACGGGATCCTGCAATGGTTGCATGAGTATATGAGCACATCACCACTCCAGTCATGTAAGCAAATACTGGTGGAGAGGACCAGAGCCGTGATTTACCAGGAAAGTACTGATTTTTTAATTATTTTTCAGCATTCTCTCCTTCAAACCAATTTTTTTAACAACTTGCACAAAACCTTTAAGCAACTTGCCTTTTCTGAGCTATTTTTGACGTTTTCATCAAGAACAGTCTGGAGTATAAGCTGGACCCACCAAATAAGACCGGCGTCGTTAAAGGCTATGTCCACCTATGCAACCTCCCGAAAACATTGTCCGGTTGAAATAGCATTATAGTATTGCACGATATGTACTGTACTATGAGAAGGGCAGGTCATAGCGTCACTCTACATCCCTGTAGTGCTCTTTACTCTGTGTCACCATGTTGTGTTCTACCTTTGTTATGTTCTTGAACTCTTCCACTTGCATGCAGGTCCGTGAAGCAACAGCGGTATCCAGTCATTTTAGCAGCCCTTGTTCTCACCTTACTCTTCCCCCTTCTCTCTCTGTCTGTTCTGTTTGTTTAGCTCAGTGCCTGATCTATGCCAGCGTGAAGTGAGAATAGAAATGTCACGTCTCACATAAAAGAGCAACTACGGGAAGTTGAGCTCCTAAGAGCCAATTTTTGGACACAATGAGGGATGTAGCTAAAGGGGATACAACGGTTGCAGTTGAATCTGTGCTCTGGAGCCTGAAGGGGTCCAAAAGTTCTCTCTGCCATATATGAGAAGACCTGGACTGTAAATGAAGTGGGCTCTACAGATTACGACAACCTCATGATAAAAATATTACTTTGATCCATGGACACTAAAAATACTGGAAGGCGGCGAGTTAGAGGAGCAAAAACCCTCGGATCATTTCCACTTCCACTATCGCTACACTAAACAGCTAGAGACTTAGAGGATACTCAAAAAGTTTTAAAGGGCTAACTGGGATAACTGTCGGCCCGGCAGCAGTTCTTTCCGTTATATGTTGCACTTCCAAATGTTTTTTGTTACCATGCAGGGCGGCACGGGGTCCCGCGGTCGGCGCGCGTCGCTCCGGCGTCGGCTCCGGCGGCTTGGAGCTCTGTGTCGGGGCTCTCCCAGCGGCTTGGGGCGGCCGGTGGGCGGCGGCGTGGGCGTGTCTGCCTGTAGGGTGCCGCCCGCACTCCTCTATCCTTCTTATACAGCAGTGGGAGGAGTTGCCTCCTCCTACACTCCACCCCTGGGCGGAGCCTTGTGGTTAAAAGACTGGCAGTGAATTGAGTTCACTGCCAGTTATTGGTTCTGCTTTCATCTAGTCAGTCTGTCTGCAGTTACCCTCTGCCGGTCCCTAGTTGTCTGTCAGCTCCTTCTTCTTACCTATTGCTCAGTCTTGTTCCTGTTGGTTCTGTTAGCCTCTAGTCAGGTCTGTCTCAGTCTGCTCTAGCTGTTAGTGAGTGTCCTTTCAGTTTGCCTGTGAGCTCTATCTCCAGCCTTACTCTGCCTTGTAAGTTTTGTTGGTCTGTTCCACCTGCCTCTTCTGTCGGCACTCTGTCCCCTGTTAGTAGTTCCATCTAGGTAGTCGCCATATCCCTAGCCAGAGCAGGGACCGCCGCCCAGTTGTCCACCTGGGGTTAGCCAGGGCCGAGGCAAGTAGGCAGGGACAGTGGGGTGGGGGAAGTTCAGGGCACCCCACCTGGCGCTCGGGGGGCAGAGTGCCGTAACATTTTTTTTTTCTTCTTTCTTTTTTCTTCTCCTCTCTCCTGTGATATGTTAAAGTAATGGAGTGGGTACAATTCAGCCTGAAAGTGAAGGCTCCTACATAGCAGAAAAAGGCGAAGTCCCAAACCCAATGTGGTTACTAGAGATGAGCGAGTATACTCAGTAAGGCACATTACTCGAGCGAGTAGTGCCTTATCCGAGTATCTCCCCGCTCGTTTCTAAAGATTCGGGGGCCGGCGCGGGTGACAGGTGAGTTGCGGCGGGGAGCGGGGGGAAAGAGGGAGAGAGAGATCTCCCCTCCGTTCCTCCCCGCTCTCCCATGCCGCTCCCTATCCCCCGCCGGCCCCCAAATCTTTAGAGACGAGTGGGGAGATACTCGGCTAAGGCACTACTTGCTCGAGTAATGTGCCTTACCGAGTATACTCGCTCATCTCTAGTGGTGACACTGCAAAACACCACAGGGTTGAATCAAGATTTGGAGAGGGAGGTGTGGTAGTACAACTCTTTTCTAAACCATATATCAGGCACAACTTTGGTGAGACCAAGGATCATGAGGGACACGGTATTCGGATTACGAATACGTTGATTGCTGACAATTAGATCAAGTTATAAATTAGACGTTCGTTGAACCTTCCCTCTCTTTCCTTGATTTTTGTCTTTTTCCTTTTTTTTTCCTTCTCCCCATCTTCCCTCCCACATACCTCTTCTCTTTTCCTTAGAACTTCGGAGAGACTGGGTTCACATTTGGTTAGTTTTGACATAATCATTTAATAACTCTGCTAAAAATGCACATCATGACATAGAATGTGAAGGGGTTGCGATCCCCGAACAAACGAACTAAGATATTGCATCATCTCAAGAGGCTTAAGCCAGATATTGTAATGCTACAAGAGACACATCTAGTAGAGTCTGATTTTTACAGAATAAAAAAGTTTTGGGTGGAAGAGGTGATAGGGTCTCCAGCAAGAGAGGGCAAGGCGGGAGCGATAATTCTCATTAGTAGGACATTCAGGGGAACTTGATTACTGAACATCATGACCAGGAGTGACGCTGGTCACATGTGGTATTTGATCATGAAGATAGCAAATATAGCTTATATAATTTGTATGTTCCAAATGGGGAAAATATTATAATTTTTCACCCAGATTGAGCAATTAATTCTAAGTGACCCAGTTTAGCAAAAAATTATAGGAGGTGACATGAACAAAGGGATGTGTTCTCAGGAAGACCGCAAAAACCCTGAAAAGGAAGTAAGTCATGAGGACAAAAGCCTCGGCCCTTCTTACGGAGTCTACTGGGCTCCTAGATTTATGGCAATCACGCCACCCAGATGCACAGGTGGTATAATCGCTTGATAAAGACCTGTTCAAGTCGAAACGTCGCCAACTGTTTTATCATGGAGGAATCAAGATACGCTTTTTTTTACAAATTTCATCTGATGCTGCCGTGACCTTCTTCTTTGGTCGATATCTTTGTTGGTCTTGATCCGGACGTTGTCTGGCTGTGTATCTCCCTCCCTGCCTATTGAAGGCTCGAATACCGGTGGAAGTTTCCTGGATCCACTTATGCTGCTGATTACCTACTTATAGCCTACGATAGAGAAAGTAGTGGCTCTGAGTAAAGAGACAGGTTCTCCTGAAGCAATATCCTTTTGGTCTCCCCCAGAGGCGTAACTTGAAGCTCCTGGGCCCCAATGCAAAACCTGGAACGGGGCCCCCAACTATAATGTACTGGGCTTCATAGTACTGGGCTTCCTATATGGAGAAGAGAGGCCTTATGGGCCCCCTAAGGCTCCTGGGCCCGGGTGCAACCGCATCCCCTGCATCCTCTATAGTTACGCCCCTGCTCTCCCCATTACCTCTCCTTTTAATTTTTTTCCCTTTCCCTATCTTTCTTACATTTTCCAACTTTTCTATGAAAAATGAAGGTTTAGTTCTGGTTTAGAAGTTACAAGCATAAAGAAATTGTTCTGCTGTTTTCATAATTTCCATATGAATATCGGTCCTGCGAGACTGAGCTTACATATGTTAACAATATATTGGCCCTGCGAGGCTTTCACTGAACTTGTAGTATCTCACTTACATTTTAATATGCTGACAAAATAATGTGAAGAAAAATTAATAAAAAGATGTTCTTTTTTAAAAAAGTTAGCTCTACGGCTTTTTCATTGAGCTTCAAATTAACACTTTGAACAGAAAATACCTTTTATGAGATAATCACATCAATCAGTGCTCTTCATATTTATTACAATCATGGCTGCTGTTAAGATGCTCATACACCTCCCAACTCACATGCACACTCAGTTTGCAGAGTATGTATGTATATTTTAATGGGGGAGAAGAGAGTAAGCCGATGTAAGACTCCTTTGGCAGTAAGGTACATTTTGTTGCGAAGTTGCGGAGAGTCAGGAAGTCCCCATATGCATAAAGTAATCTGCTAGTAGTGATAAGCAAACTTTTCAAAAGTTCTGTTCTGTCGGTTTGCTGAATTCCGGTAAAAAAGTTCAGTTTGGTCTAAATTGGTTTGGACTGAACTGGAACTTCAACAATACCCCTAAAACTGATGTAAAATGATGAACAAAGAACAAGCCTTTTCCTTCCTCTTCTTTTTCTTTCTTTTTTCCTTCATATTTTTCCTTTTTTCTTTTCCTTCTTGTTCCTTCTTCTTATTTTTCTTTCCTCTTCTTTTTTTTCTTCTTCTTCTTCTTCCTTCTTTTAGCAGGTTTAGCCGAGACAAACTCCCCAAGGTTCTGGTTCTGGTTCTTGCTGAACCAAACTTTTAGCAATCTTCAACTGTTTTGGTTCACTCAACGCGACCTGCTAGTATTGATGAAGTTGGCAGGTTTGGATGACTTTTCTTTTATGTGTATGGGGGCCTTTAATGGTGTGTGGCTTATGGATTGCACAGTATGCAATCACTTGTCATTACTGCAAGTGGCACCGCTTGCCTGACAACTGAAAAGTGTACCCCTAATCCCTTGCTTTCTCAAATCTATGGAAACATAGGTGTACAGGATGCGATTTAATTCCCTACTTCATTGAATGGTGGAAAAAATCACTAGAATAGAAAAAAACTCCAAGCTACTTAGTGAGGTTAATCGAAGAAATAATTATTTTTTGTACTATTTCTTCGATTAACCTCACTAAGAAACACGGGAGTTTTTTCTTTTCTGGTGATTTCTTTTACTGTTCATGACCGAGGTCGTATTGGCCTTAGGCATCTCCGTTGCCACTCTCCCTGCTTTCTAATATCTGGCGAGATCATCTACTTGTGAGCGATTTCTGGTGGCTTAGTTGGACCATAGGTGTGTAGCCCCATCATCTCATAGGTTCCCCACACCAGGTGAGTCCATTCTTATATTGCTTTTGAATTTTACCTATGCTTCGACATTGACTCTTCCATGGAGCGTAGTCACTATTATTTATCTTTCTACTTTATTAAATGGACAGTGTTATGTGTACATTGTATTATTCGGGCATTATGTGGCACCATGGCGTTGTCAGTAGAACTTACTGCACTGGGCACCATAGATCCTAACTGTCTCGGATTCGCACACAGCTGAGTTAATTCTGTAGCACTGCAAAAATTCCATAAAACTATGAAGGTGCATTGGCATATTTTAAAACAGAAGAAACAACATAAGTTGAGTCATATCTAATTATAAATGAGCAGATTGTGAATCTGTCAGATGGAAGCAACCTCCAAATATAAGTGATACTTATCTGGAAGGAAACCCAGCCTTCTGTTGTATAATATGTGACGGCTTTCTTGTCACATTCACAGAAGATTCTTTATATTAAGGAGATATACCGTAATCTTTTGCAGCCAGTAAAAATGTGTCAATTTTTCCACTTGCAACAACAGGCTGAAAATAGAGTTTTTGTGTTATATACTGCAACTGTAAATTCAGACTACATGATAGTAACTGTGAGTTTTGATGCCTAAGTTGCCCTCAGAGGTGGAATAACACTGATAGAGAGGGACAGAGCTTTGAGTAGTCTCTTCACTGGCATTTTGGCAAATCCAGGCGTTCTCTTCTATTCTGCCAAGTGGTGAATCACAAATGAATATATCATTTTTCTGCATTTAGTATAACCCGGTGAATCGAGTGATAGAAGAAAGCAGAATAAAATGATTTCCTGCCTTTGAACTTTTAAGGTGCCATTTATTTGGGGGATCAGGCAACCTTTGAGGCAGGAGGGGTCTATATCTGGGAATCCTTTATAGTTTTGTCTTGTTGCTTGCAGCGAGCTGAAGTTAGCAGGTGTAACCCGAGGGGATTGTTTCTGATTCAGGCTCTGTCACAGTGGTTGCTACTCTGTCTTGAATGAGGGCCCATGCAGCTAACGGCTCACATAAATATGGTCGATGACCGCAGCAACAGAAGTTCTTCGTGACGCCAGTGCCTCTGAGTATGACGTAACATCAGGACAAAATACAGAGTCAGTAGTCAAAGCGTTGTTTGAACCGGAGGCACACGGTTTACTTAACACTTCTAAAGTTTGGTTTTAATACATACTGCGACAGTGTTGGGTGACAACAATTCCAACAAGTTTTCCCATAACTGGCATTGGTAAACCTGTGCTTGTTAACTCTCCTTCCCAGGGACCTTGTAGCCATCAGTCTTAGTTATCTGAGAGAGAATCTCAGGGAGCGTACTTGGGGTATCCGAGGGAAAACTGGACAAGCTTGTTTTGTTGTACAGACTCTCTAACCACTGACCTAGTCGATGTGCTGTACATTCATTCACTCTAGGTGCATCCTCCAATTTGAATACGTGGAGTCTCAATTTAAGCAGGGGAGTTCACAGAATTCTCCACTGGTCCTCTTTCTCTCTGCTCCTGTCCCTTCTCTCTTTCCTTGGAGGGGTCACAACTCACTCTAGGTGGGGTGGACTTGAGCTCAGCCCACATGACCCCATGGCGGCCTAAGCCCACTCCACACATATCCCTCCTCTGACTACATCTCTCCTCTTCTCTTTTTCTCTTCCTCCACTTCTTTCCCCTGCCCCTTCTAACCACACCCCCCTCCCAAAAAAACACTCACCTTTGATGCAACACAAACAGGTTAGGGTGACGGGGGAACAGATACATTCATGTTTGGTAACACAGACACCCGACATTGACCTCTTGGAAACCTGAACAGGCAGACACACATACCTGCATTTCCGATAACAACACAGAAAGACACACACAGACAGTTCACATGAGGTATCCCAACAAGTATTGTGGGGCCACTAACTCTGGGCCATTACTACTTAATAGAGAACAACAATGGGGGAATGCTGGAG
Source organism: Eleutherodactylus coqui (assembly GCF_035609145.1). NCBI lineage: Eukaryota > Metazoa > Chordata > Amphibia > Anura > Eleutherodactylidae > Eleutherodactylus > Eleutherodactylus coqui. Next base: position 112,703,829 of record NC_089847.1, read on the forward strand.
CGCATAGTGCACACAAATGTGGAGCAACAGAGGTGTTCAGAGGTCTCTAGTGAAAACTATGGGTAGAGCCCAATAAAAGTTCATGTGTTTACTCAGTAACGGGTGAACTTTAGTTTTCTTGGGGAAAAAAAAAAAAGTACCAAATGTTGCCACTAGGGGAAGACTTGGCACTGTTGAAGTGTAAGATATAGGAGCATGTCATAATTAACAGCTAAAGTTTCTTTTAGACTAAACGATTATCATTCATAAAATCGTTCAAACAAGCGAAAGTAAACAATATCATTCGGTCTAAACGTGAGCCAACGACAAACAAGAATTGGCGCCTCTCGCTCGTCATTCACTTGATGTAGGCATAAAAATCATCATTGGCTCGTTCAGTTCCAGTTCCATTTAAACAACGGTTGTTCAGTCTTTCACATTGGCTAATGCGAAAGACTGAATAATATCTAACGATTCTCGTTGACCGCGTCAACGATAAAACTGCCTGTCTAAGGCCGCCTGCACAGGAACAGTTCGGATTCCGCATGCGGCAGAAATCGCACTTGCTGTTCCCTTGTGAATGATTTATCCTTGCAAATGGATGCGGAATGCAGCGGATCGTCTATGCGGGTGAAGATCGCAGATTCCGCAATCCAAATCTGGCCAAGTGTAGGTGGCCTAAACGGGCTGCACGAGAGTGAACGAGCTACCGGTGACGTCATTCGCTTGTTCGCTTCTGCAAACGAGAATCGGCTCATCCAAAAGGAGCCTTAGAAGCATCCATTGTGGTTTGGGACGGGAGGATTTTTACTGTACGATTACTCATCGCTGGATCGCGGACTTCTCGCCCAGCGTTTCACCTTCTATATGAATCGTTAAGCCGGGAGCGCTAACACAAACAATCCAGTGATGGTTTTGGAGGTGACTGAAAGTCAGTAATATAAACCTGTGAACTAGAGATGAGCGAGCGTACTCGCTAAGGCAAATTACTTGAGCGAGTAGTGCCTTATGCGAGTACCTGCCCGCTCGTCTCTAAAGATTCGGGTGCCGGTGGGGAGGGGGGGTGGGGAGTGGTGGGGGGGGAGATCTCTCTCTCACTCTCTCCCCCCCGCTCCCCCCTGCTCACTCCCGCAACTCAGTGCTCTCCCCCGCCGGCACCCGAATCTTTTGAGACAAGCGGGCAGGTACTCGCATAAGGCATTTCTTGCTCGAGTAGTTCGATTTAGCGAGTACGCTCACTCATCTCTACTGTGAACGCATAGTGGGCGATTTTTGTGCACTTTTGCACAAATTTTAAGCAATAATCGTCCCGCGTAAATGGCCCATCATTACCTATGGTAATTACAATGTATCTACAAAATCTAAAATTACGGCACTTATCCTTTGTCAAAAACGGTTACGCTCTAGTTGTCTTCACATTATATTAAAGGCATATTTTATATAAAAGTTGCAGTTCAGGACGTGAGATAATTAGAACAAATGACAATGTTGCCACTTATCTGAAATATAATTTGATTGAGCGAGCAGAAAAAGTTTAATTTGATGGATTCTTGTTTTTTTTTTTCTCACTCCGAACTGCTATGTATCCTATATTGCAGAGTGAGCAATACCGTCTATTCAACGACCACACTGTGAAATCAATACACACTTCCAGTGTGATGTATTCGGGCGATTTGGCAAAACAAAAAGTAGACCGCAGAGTACAAGAAAAAAATGAAATGAAGCTTGAAACTAAATTTATTGGACAGGTTTTCAGTCTCCGCTGAATTTTCTATAGACCTTGCACAGAGAGATCCTAAAAGACCCCCCACAGGCAGCAGGCTTTTGTGTCTGGCATTTCTCTACATAGCCGAGGTGCCCGCCATTCGTTAGCATTTTGTTTATTTAAGCCAAAGTGATTGAGAGTTTGTTCACACAGGAGGGATTACATCATTAGCGCTGACAATGTCATCTGGGCGGCTGAGGTTCATGCCCTTTTCAGCAGTGAGTGACAAGGGTATACTGTCAATCAAACAAAGGATGATTACATTAGAATGACTAATTACGATTCTCATTTGTATTTAGTTTAATTCAGGTTGCCACCAAAATGAAAAACAGACGGTCTTTAGTTTAACTTTATTTACTTAACCAATGGCAAGAGCAACATTCCTTTAAATTAATTTTGCATTTGCATAAATTAACGGAACGGGCAAGTTTGCTCACTTGGCCGAATTAAAACTATTCTTTGTAACTAATTACGTCCTTTTTGAATTCTGCTATTTGTGGAAACTGAATTGAAATCTATTTATGGGCTCGGTAATCTCTGCATGTGCAAATGTGAGAAGCCATGAAAGAGGAGGTCACTTGTGTTGGAGCGAATATGAGTGAGACTTTTCTGAAATATCTCCCACTTGGCTTTCTAGGGACTTACCGTATATACTTGAGTATAAGCCGACTTTTTCAGCACATTTTTAATGCTGACCCCCCCACCCCTCCCTCAGCTTATAGTAAAAAAAGGCAATACTCACCTCCCAGCCGGCATCTGTGTCCCTGGCGCGATAGTCTCCCTGGCAGTGCAGCGAGCTGCTATGTAATTCTCGCCACTGTCAGCAAGTAAGCACTGTCATTGGATCGAGCGCCAGCCAATCACAGCCGGCACTCGAACATGCACAGCCATTCAGTGAATGACATCACTGAATGGCTGTGATTGGTTCATCGTGCGCCGACTGTGATTGGCTGGTGCTCAATCTAATCACAGCGCTTACTTGCTGACAGTGGAGGAATTCAAAGCCGAGCAGAGAGATGACAGTGCCGCCCAAGGAGATCATCACGCCGGCGACACAGACCCCGGCTGGGAGGTAAGTATTGCGTTTTTTTTGTTTTTTACCTAGTCTAACTAGGCTTATACTGGAGGCACCTAGTTTCCCCTGTTTTTTGTGGTAAAATTAGGTGCCTCGGCTTATACTCGGGTCAGTTTATACCCGAATATATACGGAAATCCAAACAGGGACATCATCTATGTTGACTTTGTATGGTCTTTCCAGGTTTTTGTAGCTTTCTTCCAGTATATTTATATCCCTCATTTTTATAGAGCCAACATATTCCACAGTTATCACTTATTTTGGTTGCTGTCTCTATCAGGGCTCAATATTTTAATTCACCTATTAGTATGTTTTTGGAGTGTGAAGTACTTAGAGGAAACCCTTGCAAACACAGGGAGAACATACAAACTCCATGTAGATGTTGCACTTGGTCATATTTGAAACCCAGGACTCAAGTACTGCAAGGCAACAGTGCTAACCACTGAGCCACCGTGCTGCTCAGTTAGGGTGCCCATAATATTATATGATTATCAGCGGAACCCATCAATTTTGGATGGTGAGATAATCAACTAATATGTATGGGGACTTTCTGACTCTCTTCAATTGGGGACATAAGGTTTGGGAGGCTAGATCTCGTTGGTAGAAGAATCTGGCGGCAGCTTTCTCCCCTCTCTACACACACTTGACTAAGCCAAGGATGCATGTTTTTGCTGGTGTCAGGCAAGAAAGCAGCTATCTATTGTGTATAGCCACCATAGTTTTTGTATGAATCTAAGCAAAGCAGAAGGAAAAAAAATCAGATTTTTGTTTTTTGGGCAATTGTGTCATTTTAAAAACAGTTTTTTTGTACAGCACACATATGAATGAAGACTTTCACCCCAAAATGGATACCCCTGGTCATCCTGTGTTCAGAAACATACCCTTTGTGACCATAATCTTATGTCCATATGCATAACTGGAGCCAAAGTGAACGGAGCATCAAACTTCAACTGTCTTTTAACTTTTATTGGATAATAGCAATCACATGACCAGAGACCACTCACCACAGCCCTCGGGTCACTGCTCCAGGCTCTCAGCTTTCTTTAGTAGCCAAGAGCAAGGAGATTTTAAATTTCCTGGGCCTTTCCCAGCTTCTACACTTGCATATGCCATTTTGGTGCCACAGTAAAGGTCCGCGGATAAGGATCCCATTGGTGGACATTGCCGGAGGTCGGAGGTAAGTAATTTCACTTCCCCTCAGGGATCGGATCCGTGACAAGAGGTGAAACTTTAACTTTTTTTTACTTTTACATGATTGCCGTAATCTATTAGATAACAGCAATCATGTGATCGAGAATCGCATACAGCGGTACCCTGTGACAGCTCCCTGCTCACGGCTGCTCATACTAGCAAGGAACAGGGAGTTTTAAAATTTCCCGGGCCTCCAAGCCTTCTGCACGTTCACATGATGTAATAGTGTATGGCATGCGCAGACGCCTGCATCAGGTCCTGGAAGACCAGAATGCCACAGGACATCGCGGATCCGATCCGTGAGGGGAGTTGGAACTTTTTAAACTTTGCATTGAATTTAATCCGATCGCCAGCATCCGGTTGATCGCGTGACCGGGGAAGGGCATCCCGTGGCCCCCCATAACAGCTCCAGGTTGTCAGCTACCTCCGGTAACCGACAGCATGAAGCTGTCACATCCACAACCCGCAGAGCTTTAATCCCCAGAGGAAGCGTGTTTTTACGGCCCTGGGGATTAAAGTCCAGCAAACCAGGGTGTAAAAAGTCTATGGGGTGGTCACTGACGGGTTAAATAAATACATAAACAAAAAAAGCTCAAACTGATCCATAGTTCATCATTCATAAATCATAATTCTTAGTCATGGAGAAGTCAAGTTATTTCTCCTTGACTTCACAATTTTCCACATGAAAAGGTAGCACTAACATTCAGTGCATTTTGGATACAGTCTTCAAACCTTTACTCACACCCACTATCCCTTGGCGAGATGTTCTCATGGACTGATAGCACCTTTACAACCTCGGCTAGTCCGCAAGACCAAAAGAGCATACTTCCTTTGTAGCTCACCCTAGGAAATCTGTTTCAGGGGTATTCCATCCTTTGTTTATCACACTCATTGACTTGACTTGACTTGGCATGCTGTAATTTTATTTTACACAGACCATGGGTCCATGTGAAAAAAGGCATGTCTGGATAGCTCTATTGGCTCTAATGGGTCCATGTGCTGTTCATGTAAATACATTGATAAAGAAGTCTTAATGCATCTTCTACTTCTGGAGTAGAAGATTTCAACTCTGGTAGATTTCAAGGTGATTAACATTTGGTTATTTTACTCATTTATATGAAGCAATTATCATTAAATCGTTCTGTAATAATTTGATTTGGTCTTTCCTAATAATCTTGGGTATCTCAGCGTTCACTCTGAGTTGCCAATCTAGGTGCAAATATGGTGCCCATAGCAGTTCCCAAGAGATATCAATAGAAAGTCATACATTGTGAAATACAAGACATATATATAACCTGTTGTTCACACCTATACTATTATACAACAGCTCAGTGCTATCTTAAGATAATGAGTCTTTCTTAAAAAGAAGTCAGTCATCAGCAGTTATTGGTTGAGGAAGCTGCATTTAGCCATACTTGACCCCTGCAAGAAAATGTAGCATTGATATGCGAATGAATGGTCAACCATATATTCTAAAGACTTGCTAGGTTTGCTAGAGATGCTATTACTGTAGAGCGGGTCTACATTCTGGCTCATGAGGGGAAGGTTCTGAATAGAGGATCACCATCTAGTTATCTTACAGCAGGGATCTTCAACCTTTTATACTCTTTGAACCACATTCAACTTTGAGTGTTGGTTAGAAACCATATTCAACTCAAAGATGGAGGAGATAAATGTTTAGGATAGGGGTACAGGGTAACTTTGACCCCAACACACGGCGCACAGCCAAAAGTCTCAATATGGATCTGATACATCACATCCTAATGTAGGTGAATATGGCCATGAGTTACCATGACCAAACTTGATGGATCTCCTGAGACAGTAATGTAACTTGCGAGTTGCAACATGGCCATCAATGTAGCAAGGCTATAGTACAATATTTGGGCATGTAACATTTGTTGTGCCCAAAGTTGACATCCAACCCTAGCCTTAGGCTAAATTCACACTGGCAAGTGAGATATGGGGCCATGAATCCCGCACCCATATCGCGCTCCCCACCATGTAACATTCCTAGGGATGGGAGGTGTTTTCAAGGCAAAACAGCCTTGCATCACTTCGAGGAAAAGGCAATCCTCCACTGCAGCTGACACAGCCGTGGCAGAATGATCATGGAGTTCCTCCCATTGCCTCCAATGGGGCCGGCACTGCTGCCACTAGCGCCATTGAGAACAATGGGCTCTGCGATACCAGATCACGCAGCAATATAGAATGTGCTGCGATCTGTTTCCTGCATAGCATCACACCACTGTGCCATGTAGGAAAACCACTCATGTGTATGACCCATTAAAAAAAACATGGCGTTCATATTTGTGTGTCTCATCACGTCTGATTTTAGCGCCCATGTGAAGGCAACCTTTATACGAAGAAAGAAGAATTTGTGAAATTGCAGACATTTGCGTGAAACTTGTATTGTACCATCTAAATAGGCACTGGTTGGGATATGTCTACCATAATGGGAATTGCCAGTACTTATGATCACAACTCAAGACTCCTATGGTGAACCACACAGCAAGTGCTCACGAGTTACTGGTTGGTGCCCACCATCCTAGAGGGAATATAGACCGGAATTGTCTTCAGGATTCAACCCCTTTAATACTAGAAGGCATCCAATGGAAATTCCATCTATGTTACACAGTAAGTAATAACAGCCATTGAAACAACTTGGTATAAGTAATGTTTTATGTAAGTAGTTGCAAATGGTAATAGTACAGTAGAATTATTTCCCATTGACGTGAATACATTATGCGTGGAGATCATAATGAAGTGACTGACCTAGTGCTTTGTCTTCCTTGAACAAGTGGACAGGAATAAGTGTTTCATACTATCAATATTCCTGACAGGCTATACTTTTTATGCTATTGCTCTCAGCCTTTCGCGAATAAAGTCTTGAGGAAAAGAAAGTGCCCTACTTAGAGAAAGAGAGCTGCTGTCATAGCAGACCTGTCATGTAGAGAAGCAATGACTCAGATCCTCGTGAAGGGAACGAGACAATTGACTATTAAAATGTTACGACGTGCCCCCCAAAAATAGTCATGTCAGCCACCTCTCTCATGAAAGTCAGCAGATAGGAAGCTTTCGTTTCAGTTATACCTGCAATTTTAGTTGGCTTGCTGCAAATCAGATAAGAGAGAACTCTATTGAAAACATAAAAATTTCAGAAATCTTATGACATGCCATTGTCATATGTCAGTAGTTTTGATCGGTGGGAGTCCAGGTACTAAGACCCTCGCCAATCCCGAAAACGAAGACACAGAAGACGAGCACTTCATCTCTTTGGCTCTGTGTTATACGGACTCATAGACTTTCTATAGAAGCGGTACACCACTCCAAGGAGAGTTGAAACTAGTCTGATGCTTAGATGAATGCTACTACCCTTCAACTTAATGAGGTCCCGGGACCAGGACCTCCACCACTCAAAACTTCTGACATAGTGACATGTCAATGTCAGAAGTTTTCTGAAAGTTTAATTACACTTCAATGGACATGTCCAAAAACTCATAGCCCTATAGCATCACACATGCTGTAGAGACCATTTATGAATTCACAGTGTCCAGGAATTTTCTATTTTTCTGATTTTCTTAAATCTTCCTGTGGTAGGTAACGTGTAAAGACCTTATGTTGCTGACTTCAATTTTTAAGCAGTACTGTTCCGAATTAAATTTTAAATTGAATGTCCTGGCTGACTTGGTTTTCAGCCCTAAGCAAAAAGTACTTAGTCTTAAAATATATGTGTATAAAGAGATGCATTAAAGATGAGGGAACATAGTCCCCGTGTCTGAGGAAATGCAAATTATGGTTTTAGGTTTTTGAGGGGAGTCACAAAGTGACTTTTTTTTCCCTGTTTGCTACCCTAGACAGAGCCTGGTTGCATGCATCTGGCACATAAAGGTCATTCATCTGTTACAAAGATTAGTTTGGAGAAATGTGTGTCATGGTAGTAAAGGTCCCTTGATTCTACAATGCTGAAAATATGCAGTAAGTGCAAATAACATAGAACACAAAGTTTTATCAGATCATAGCCGTCAAAGTAGTTGTTAAATGGAGACTGGTGCAACTAATGAGGAAGCCAGACACAGTGATACAGATGAGTTGGTCAGATTAGTTAGGGGTCAACACCAAGAAGACGGGCAGATTTGGGCAAAAGTATCAGAGAGGATCTGAGGTATAGCCAATGTCAAAATCAGGCAGTCCAACAATGAAGGTACCAGACAGAGTGAAGGTCAGGATGCAGAAAAATTCTTAGTCCAGAATAGGAAATCATACATGACCAGGAGTGGAGAGAGATGCTGGACTGTGGTGAGGTAAGCAACACTTAGAAAGTTGTAGTATCTGTTCATTGCATGAGTCACAAAAGGTCCAGGTGCATGTGGGAAATGGAGATGTATCTATAGGCCCCATTGATCTTAAGAATGTTAAAAATCTGTACGTTTGGTATCTACCAAGCCAATATGCATTAAATGACCTTATTTATTGTATGGAATTGCAAAGTCAACTGGGCTATACCATACCAAGGTATACTATTCTGCCAAATGTACTTGGATGTCTTATTAGCATGTGAGATGTCCTACACCATGACCCTTGGAGGTGTCAGCTATAGTTGGCACGCTATTCGATACATAGATATGCCTCTGCACACAAGCCATCCATTATGAAGCACAATGTATCAGTCCATCTGCAATGATGTAAGAAGCATCTTCATTGGATAGTTGGGCAATGGAAGAACGTTCTACGGATTGACACATCATGCTAATCAATCTTCAGATCAGATGGACGTACCTGGGTGTGGAGGACGACTGGCGAACGCTTTTTCCCTGAGTGTGTTGTACCAACAGTTAAAGGGGTTGTCCCGCGAAACAAAGTTGGGGTATACACTTCTGTATGGCCATATTAATGCACTTTGTAATGTACATTGTGCATTAATTATGAGCCATACAGAAGTTATTCACTTACCTGTTCCGTTGCTAGCGTCCCCGTCTCCATGGTGCCGTCTAATTTTCAGCGTCTAATCGCCCGATTAGACGTGCTTGCGCAGTCCGGTCTTCTCCGTGTTGAATGGGGCTGCTCATGCTGGAGAGCTGCTCCTCGTAGCTCCGCCCCGTCACGTGTGCCGATTCCAGCCAATCAGGAGGCTGGAATCGGCAATGGACCGCACAGAAGACCTGCGGTCCACCGAGGGTGAAGATCCCGGCGGCCATCTTCGCAAGGTAAGTAAGAAGTCACTGGAGCGCGGGGATTCGGGTAAGTACTATCCGTTTTTTTTTTCAACACATGCATCGGGTTTGTCTCGCGCCGAACGGGGGGGCTATTGAAAAAAAAAAAAACCCGTTTCGGCGCGGGACAACCCCTTTAAGTACGGCGGAGGTTCCGTTATGATCTGGGGATGTTTTACATGGCATGGTCTCAGTTCTTTGGTTGTAATGGCAAGAATCATAAACACGGACATGTATCTTGACATTCTAGACAATAATGTGTTGCTGACAATGTAGCAATACTCTGGGAATGGTCAGCCATACTTCCAACAAGGCAACGGGCCTTGTCACAAATCCAACGCTGTTTCATGTTAGTTTGAGCGTATGCATGTTCCATGATTGGACTGGTTGCCCAGAGTCCCAACTGAACCCTACTGAACATCTTTGGGTTAAACTAGAATGTCAAGTCAGGAAATATGACCAGCGTCGAGAGAACTCACCTCAAACTTCTCATCAATGGTACGGAACATCCAAGATCAAAAGGCAAGATCTCCGTCCTAGATATTAGTAAAAGCCAGTTGAAATGCAGACAGTAAAGAGGCTTAATCAAGTTTTCGCAATAGGGAATTCTGCAGCAGTACAGACTGTGTATGGTCTATAACTTCGGCCTTTGTTATTATTTCACTTACGTACCAAGGGCTTTATGCGTAGAGTTTAGCACACAAATAATCCAATATGAGCAATATTTCAAAACCTCGGCTTTGGTTGGGAAGAATAACAATGTTTGTTGTTCTAACAAATAGGGAATTTCAAAAGGAACATATTTTTTCTGATGTACCCAGAGACCGATTCCTTCACTTTCTTGTATAAACTTGATTGACATTTCTTGATTTAAAATGTCAATGATGTACAATTCCATTTTTTGCTTTTAAACAGTTTTGTTTGAGGAGGTAAACAAGAAACTTCAGTAGATGGTACAAAGAATATGTTCCTAGTACATTTATCTTCAAATTGTCATAATGTACATTCTTTCAGAGAATATTGAAACGGAGGGGGGTAAATGTGTGTCAAAGAGATACACCATTAAAGTATCATAGAGAAAATGGCAAAGCAGCATGTAAATACATATGTTTTATGCCTTCTATTTTGCAGTAATAGAAATAGTTCATAAGACAGGCTACAGAAATGGAAGAGGCTCTTAAAGAATAATTGGACTTTTTAAATTACTTTTGACGTTAGATCAACAAGTCAAAAGTTTTGATCGGTGGGGATTCGGGGGCTGAGAGCCCTGCTGATCAATAAAATGAAGGGGCTGCCGCACTCACCCAAGAGCTATGTCCTTTCGGCTGTCATCGTTGCCTATCGGCTCTTCGCCGCAGCTGAAGATGGACACACAGATTTCCCTAGACATCTATGCATCTTTCTTTAGCTGCCGAGAGGAGCCAACAAGCAACAATGACACCGAATGAGCACTCTCAGGTGGGCACTGCAACCCCTTCATTTCAGTATTTAGCAGGGATCTCAGCACCCCAATGATCAAAACTTTTGACATCTCTTTGACATGTCAAATGTTTTTTTAAACTGCACTCTTGCTCGTTAAATATAAAACATCAAAAAAGATTTAAAGCAACCCTTTGGTCCCATGAGAAAATTTTGCCCTGGGATTGGAAGATGTGGATGAGAGTGATATTTTACCTGCTGTTGGTCTACAGTGCTGTTCTCTCTCTAATTATCTGTTTCCAGGCCCTGTTTTGAGTCATTCAAGATGGCCATCGTAATTTTCTAACTACCTAATGTTCTCTGTGCACTGCTTTGTGATTGGCCAATGCTGATCCCATGAGTAGTGCTGGCCAATCAGAGAGCAGATGTACTGCTTTGGTAGTCTAAAGGCCCTTTTAAAACGCAAAGATAATCTTTCAAATAGCCGAAAGATTTAGCAATGTATTTGCCAGTGTTAATGGCTTTAATGACACTTTCATTTCCATACAAAAAGGACCTTCTTTTTCCTCCATGAGTTGTTTGCTGAGCCCAGCGTGTGTTTAAACACTCAACCAGCTTTGAAAACATCTGCCCGCAGATTCCAATGTTCTCCTCTTGGTCAGAGTACACAGTGTACTTTTAATGTATGCGAGGAAAACACAAGGAGTACACTGTGTATCCTGTAATCTTTTGAAAGATGAGCAAAATCCATTCAAATGGAATATTTTTGCTCAGTCTTTTAGAGGCTGAACGATGGATTTTATGCGGAGCTAAAATCCATTGTTCAAACAAAAAGTGCACAATGCCTGCATTTACATGTAACAATTATCGCTCCTTTTTGGCCATTTGGATGAAATTTGAGCAATAAGCGTCGCATGTAAAAGCGCCCTAAGGCCGGTCTCACACAACCGGATTTGGATTGTGGAATGCACTTTGGGGATTTAGAAAGTCTGAAGACTGCACTGGCCATCCTAGATAACCAAAAAAGTTGTGGAGATCAAATCTCTGAGTAGGTTTTCAAAATAGTGTCAAGAACAATCAAGAATGGGCACTACCCAAGCACCCAATAGTAGTTGTAGGACATGAGTAGCTTTTATAGCACATATGCCTTTAACATTCACTGCTGTAAATGGTTTTCTTCAAAGAGAAGCAAAACTTTTAATTGTGTTTTTTTTTTCTTGCATTTTCCCCGACATACCATTGTCGGCAAATTTGAACTTGGAGCCTTTTCAACAGAACAGGTTATTTTTTGCCCTCACATACAATATACAGGTAATGCATAAAGCTGAAAAATATTTTTTTCCTATGAACTACTTTTCTAGTAAAATGCCAGGTAATTTATACTCTTAACCACTTCAGGACCGCCAAACGCCTATAAACATCCTGTGGTCCTGAAGTGTTTATGCATAGTAGCCACTTGGTGGCTGTCAGCTGTTTCTGATAGCTGAGAGCAGCAGTTAACTGTTTTGGTACCGCAGTCAAAGCTGACCATGTGTCTAAACAGGCAACAGAACAGGAGACATCTTTTGGCACACAATCGGGCAACACCCCCCCCCCCACGTGATCGTGAGGTGCTGATGGGTTCACATGGCAGTCCAGAGCCTACTAAAAGCTCCCAGGGCTGGTATGCATAGATGCCTATCAAGCTGTGACCATGGCAGGGTTTCATAGGCAACATTAAACATTGCAAAAAACTGCAACACTGAAGTATTGCAGTATATTGGACAAGTGATAAAATGATTGCAAGTTCAAGTCTCCCATGGGGACTAAATATGAGTGTAAAAAAAGATTCAATAAAGTTTTGTAACAGTTAAAAGAATTAAAAAAATATTAAGAGTTCACCCTTTTACCAATTTCCTATAAAAAAGTCCAAACTATGAAAATATCACAGTATTATAGCATTGTCCCTGTAATTGCGATTTTCTATGGATTTCCGCCAACAAAAAATTTGAATAAAAAAGCGATCAAACAGATGTATGCACCCCAAAATAGTTGTAATAAAAACTAAAGCTCACTTCGCAAAACTGAGCCATCACACAACCAAATTTATGAAAAAATAAAAACCTTACAGGTCTCAAAATATGGCAACAGAAAGCATATTTTTGTTTAAAAAATGTTTTTGTTTTTAAAAATAGAAAAACATTAAAAAACTACAAAAAATTTGGTCTCACTGTAAGGACTCATTCATGAATTCAATGAATGGGTGAGTGCTGTCTCTGATTGGCTGAGTGCAGGGACTAATCACAGGCAGCTCTCAACTGTCATTCAATAGCTGAGAGCTGCCTCTGATTGGTCACAGTGCTCAGCCAATCAGAGGTAGCCCCTTCAGCAGGCGGTGATTTAAAATCCCTGTCTGCTAAAATCACTTCACAGCAGTGCAGGAGAAGAGCCGGATGGACGTGCCTAAACCCCCAGCAGCTGCTGAGAGGTGAGTATATATTTTTTTTATTTTTTACACATTTTAGGAATGATTTTCAGGGAAGGGCTTATATTTAAAGCCCTCCCCCGAAAATCACTGCAGGGCTTGCCGGCAGCCCATTGCTTTCAATGGAGCTGGTTGTAGCGCTGACTCTATTGAATTCAATGGGAGAACATCGCGATCCTCTGCTACAGCTGTGACAGCTGTGGCAGAGGACTTCTTCATCTCCTCGGGGAGCACCATTGTCACTGGACACTGACAATGTTGTCACAGAGGATTGCAATGTTCTCTGTATGTTGATGGGGCGACCACTGCTGCCGCTTGCCCCATTGACCAAAGGTGAAACCCCTGGATGTGACAGAATCCAGGGATTTCACATCCAAGGAATCCCCTGCTGCAGCTGTCACAGCCATAGCAGGGGATATTGGGCAGCGCACTTTATGTGCGGAAAAACACGACCAGGTTCAGTTTTTCCTGCGTGCTGCCCGCTTCGGTCGTGCAAATTTTTGAATTACACGTCAAAACGGCTGTGTGACTGAGCCCTAACTGTACTCACCCATATAACAAAGTTCATATGTCATTTTTACTGTACTATCAGCGCTGTAAAAACTAAACCCACTAAAAAGGGCACAATTACATTTTTTTTCATTTCTCCCGACTTAAAAATGTTTTCAAATTTTTTCCGTACATTAAATGGTACCATTAAATATACAACTCATCCCACAAAAAAAACAAGCACTCATATGGCCATGATGATGGAGAAATTAAAAAGTTATGGCTCCTGGAAGGCATGGACGAAGAAGAAGAAAAAAAAAAGAAAAGTTTCTGGTCCTTAAGTGGTCAATCAAAATACTGACCATGATGTCTATTTACAGCCTTGCTATTTACATTAGACCTTTAACACCACTGTCTATCCTTTCCATCTTGCATTGCAGACATTAAAGGGGTTGTCCCACGAAAGCAAGTGGGTCTATACACTTCCGTATGGCCATATTAATGCACTTTGTAATGTACATTGTGCATTAATTATGAGCCATACAGAAGTTATCAGAAGTTATTCACTTACCTGTTCCGTTGCTGGCATCCTCGTCTCCATGGTGCCGTCTAATTTTCAGCGTCTAATCGCCGGATTAGACGCGCTTGCGCAGTCCGGTCTTCTTCTTTTCTGAATGGGGCCGCTCGTGCCGGAGAGCGGCTCCTGGTAGCTCCGCCCCGTCACGTGCCGATTCCAGCCAATCAGGAGGCTGGAATCGGCAATGGACCGCACAGAAGCCCTGCGGTCCACCGAGGGAGAAGATCCCGGCGGCCATCTTCACCAGGTAAGTAAGAAGTCACCGGAGCGCGGGGATTCAGGTAAGCACTGTCCGGTTTTCTTTTTTAACCCCTGCATCGGGGTTGTCTCGCGCCGAACGGGGGGGCTGTTGAAAAAAAAACAAAACCCGTTTCGGCGCGGGACAACCCCTTTAAATCAAAAGGTAGCAATTTATAGAGACTCTGACAGCGTAGCGTTTAAAGGGGTCATATTAGAAAAACATGTCTGCTTCCAAAAACAGCACCACTCTTTTGAAGATGAAGTATTGCAACTTAGTCCCATTCAAGTTGATGAGGCTAAACTGTAATACTGTTATTCCTGCCATTCATGACTGACACCTCTCCACACCATTGGTCGTGGCCGATATCCAGGTCCCCAAGCCCCTTGCAGCAGACGACGCATCTTCTCTGCACACCTCCTAGCTGTCCTTGCTGTCCATAGGGTATGTATGTGCTTGTCCTGCCTTTTAAAGGGCCAGCACGTGCATCCAGCTTACTATTCCCAAACTTCTTAGGATTGGCTTCAGGGCATAAGGGGCACCCTCCCCCATTGGAGGTTGCTTGAGTATCTAGTCTCTATTTGCTAAGGTGCTAGTTCTTTCCTATCTGATCTCCTGGTAATTGACCCATGCCAGCTTTCCTGATCTCTTCATTCCTGATCGTTGCTCATTTATTAACGCACATTTTTCTGTCTGCTACCTGCCCGCCCTTGATTTACTTCTTGACTATGCAAGATATCTGCCTGCCCTGATCCTTGGTTTGTTCCTCGGCCACACAAGTTATCCAGCTGGACCTTGGCTTGTTCCTTGTCTACGTATCTGTCTACCCTACATCCTTTGGGGCTGTGCAGTGAAGACCAAATCCCGACTGTAAGGGTCAAAGGGCAAAAAACAGGCAACCCCAGGTGCAGCCCTAGACTTACCCCAAAGTCAGATTGGTTGCAGACAGAGCAGATGCACGTATGTTGACTTTATCACATATAGCCCATTCAGAAGAGTATCTCTGTTTCTTGAAGTAAGCAGCAACATTTTTAACTAGACCTCTATATGATTTTGATTCTAATCTGCATGTTGTTGCACCAGTAACACTTTTTCATAAATCTACAGACCAGTGGTGTAACTATAGAGGGTGCAGGGGATGCGGTTGCACCCGGGCCCAGGAGCCTTAGGGGGCCCATAAGGCCTCTCTTCTCCATATTGGGAGCCCAGTACTATGAGTAAAGCATTATAGTTGGGGGCCCTGTTACAGATTTTGCATTGGGTCCCCAAATCTTCAAGTTACGTCTCTGATCCAGACCATAAAGATACATCTCTATTAGAGATGAGCAAGTATACTCGCTAAGGCACATTGCTCGAGCGAGTAGTGCCTTAGCCTAGTATCTCCCCGCTCGTCTCTTAAGATTCGGGGGCCGGCGCGGGTGACAGGTGAGTTGCGGCAGGGAGAGAGGGAGAGATCTCCCCTCTGTTCCTCCCCGATCTCCCCCGCCGCTCCCTGCCCGCCGCCGGCCCCAGAATCTTTAGAGACGAGCGGGGAGATACTCGGCTAAGGCACTACTCGCTCGAGTAATGTGCCTTACCAAGTATACTCGCTCATCCCTAATCTCTATCCAGATATAGATATATTTTAATACTATAAAGAAGAAATAACAACTGCAAACAAACCTCACAGCTCACAACCGATGCGCATCTGTTGGAGAACGGCTTATCAGAAGAGCAATCAGGGTCATTTAGAGGAGCCTAATGGGACTGATTGCACATTCACATGGCAAAGTCTATTGATTTCTCACAGAAGGATAGCTTTGCCTTAAGTATATAGCCTAATGCTGGGGAGGGTAATGGGGCAAAGTAAAAATGAGTAGTTTTTCTAATAGGATTTCAAAGAGCAACAGCCTCTGGCCAAGCAGTATAATTAAGAAGCGAGATATTATGGGTTAGAACGCATTGATAAGTGATTCTGAACAATGTCAGTATCCAGCAAGAACAAACATGATGCTCAAAATTGCTGGTTTATTGCCCTTATCCATCTCGCGTGTTTATAGGTGCAGTAAAAAATGTATTCTATTTATTTCCAAAGTTGCACTTTTTAGCTATTCATTCAAGAGGCATTTTACTCTAAAATCTGAAGGCACTCAGGGGGGGATGGAGTTATAGTGTTGTGTATTGTCTTCTGTCATGTTGATAAAGTGATTTTCTGGGAATTTATTACTGATGACCTATCCTTAGGATAGGTCATCAATACTGGATCGGCAGGGGTCCTTACCCATCAGCTGATCCTCCGGCTCGCTGTCAGTGCATCGCAGCTAGACATCTGCATTGAGGTCGAAGCAGGAAGCGTAATAGAAGGCATCGCTCCCATTGATTTCAATGGGAGTGATACCTTCTATTACATTTATTAGTGATCGTGGGGGTCCACTCCACAGGATCCAAGTCGATCAACTATTGCTGGCCCCCGCTGTCAGTATGGACAGTGCGACAAGAAGATAGCGTTGTGCAAGTGTTGACACATTCAATGGGAGCTGTGCCTACAGTACCAATCTGCGCTGGACAATGCTATCTGCTTCCAGTGCTATGCGCTCTGACAGCGGGCTTAGTGATCAGTTAATCAATGGGAATCCTCAATGGCAAACTCCCTCCGATCAACTATCAATGACCTATCCTCAGGATACAGAAGGTCAACAACAGTAAAAGTCCAAGACTACGCCTTTAAATGTCGATAAGGAGGTTTTTTTCAGTAATGAAGAATGAATACTTTACAATAGAGTACAGATGACGTCATGTGCCAACTTGTTACATTGGCGGGTAATAGATCCCTATTGAGAGAAGTACAAAAGAGTAATACAGTGGTGTCTTGGGTTAAGAGTTTCATTTGTTCCGTGACGGAGCTCTTAACCCAAAACACTCATAAGTCAAATCAATTTTCACCATTAAATTGAATGGAAAAGCCATTAATCTGTTCTGGATCACGAAGCTCTCCAACTAATTTCAATGGCAATGTCGTTGCCCCATTGAAAGCAATAGGTCGCCGACACCCCCGCAGTGATATTTGGGGAAGGGCTTTAAATATAAGCCCTTTTCTGAAAATTATCCTTAGCTGTAGTAAAAAAAAATAAATATATATATACTCACCTGTCTGCGGGGGCTCAGATGCGTCTAGCCATCGCTTGCTCTCCCTGCACTGCTCTGAAGCTTTTCAGCAGGTGGGTATTAAAAATGCAGGCAGAAAAAGCAGCGGCTAGACATGTCTGAGGCCCGGCAGCGGTGGACAGGTGAGTATATATTTTTTACTATAGCTAGGGATGATTTTCAGGGAAGGGCTTATATTTAAAGCCCTTCCACGAAAATCACTGCAAGGGTTGCTGGCAGGCCATTGCTTTCAATAGGGCCACCGGCAGCAGTGGCGGCCGCATTGAGAGCAAGGCTCTTAACCAGGGGCGTAACTATAGAGGATGCAGAGGATGCGGTTGCACCCGGGCCCAGGAGCCTTGGGGGGCCCATAAGGCCTCTCTTTTCCATATAGGAAGCCCAGTACTATGAATAAAGCATTATAGTTGGGGGCCCTGTTCCAGGTTTTGCATTGGGGCCCAGGAGCTTCAAGTTACGCCTCTGCTCTTAACCCAAGTTTTTGCTCTTAAATCAGAGCAAAAATTTGTGAGAGACCCTGCTCTCAAGTCAAAAAGCTTGTAAGCTGAGGCACTCTTAAACCAAGGTATCACTGTATTATAATTTATGCAGTATGGCAATATTGTATATACCATTTAAAGAGTTTTAATGTTTTCTCAGATTAAGATAATTAAGGAAACTTCAAACGCCCTGCCCCCAAAACATAGCAGTAAGAAGTTCATCTTGGGTCTCAACTATGACGTATTGTCTTGCAGTAATTGACTAGCAATGTTTTTTTAATATAAGGTATCAGGGTTGCCAACCGCCTAGAAATTTCTTGGCAATTTGTAAAAATAGGAGAATTTTTTCCAGCGTCTGTTATAAATATTAGATTAATTTTTTGATGCGGTTTGTACCGGGTCGAATCGTTATGACGGTAATTATCATCATTTTACATTTCCCAGTGTTGCTGCTAATGAGTTCATATGGATGTCTGACCTGTAGATATGTATTACTTTATAATTCAGTATGGTTTTTCGATGCGTCCCTAAAAAATGTTGACTGTTTGTGATTTTTGAATAATTTGCGCAGGAAAAAAAATTTGAGTTGTCAATCTTGCGAGGGATCTTACAACAGCAACTGGTGTGGTCATATATTTTATGTATTCACCTCTCTAGTATATGTTTGTCTATTCAGGTACAATATATTTTTTTGATTCTCCCCACACATTCTTCTTTTGCCGAAAGAACAAGGTCTTCTGTAGCCACGGACTGCTACATAGTGCCCTTTTCTATTACTTTTAAGCTTGTCTGGTTAAATCTAACATATACTGCGCTGAGAAAATATCTAGGGATAAAGCCGGATTATGACAAATTTTTTTTCTTGTGTTTGATGAACTTGTTCGGGAACTTGGCATCTGCTGGTTTGTGTGCAAATAATGTGCTGCTAACAGTCATTGTAAGATGGCATCGCCCGCTATGAAAAAAGTGTTTAATAGATCACTTGTAAGCCAGGGACACGTGCCAAATACATCAGGAAGAAGGAGCAAAAACAATAGCCAAATAGGAGTAAAGAAAAAGAACATGTAGGAACATACAGTGCAGCAATAATTGAAACGTTGAGATGATAGATATGGAATAGGCATTATGTACCGCCATAAAACATAACAGCAGTGAAATGGGAACAGTAAGTACTAAAACTTAAAAGAGATATTAGATACTTTTTAATAGACTTTAAAGAAATTGGAGAACATTTTCAAATATCGCATTAAGTCATTCTGAGTCAATGGAGAGAGTCTGTGTTTTGCAACTTCCATCAATTAGCCAAACCAGAGAGTTCCAACAAGACTTCTAGATGTATCAGACAAGAAAAAGTAGGTGGGTAGAGATACATGGTTGCCAAAAAGAGCAGATTCACAGTGCGATAGGGAAAAAAGATGTGGAAATATGTTCTGCCGGACTAGTAACACTGGATGACCGAAGGTGGTGATAGCGTCAGTAAGCATAAGGTAAAACGAAAAAAAAAAAGGGGGCTTGGTACCATGTTAGCCAGTAGAGCAAACTATGATTGTTCTCAGTAAGATAAACCAAGTAATCTTGTAGATATGATAGCTTTTAATGGCTTACAAAACTACATGGTGTTACAGCAAGCTTTCGGGTCTTCTATCGACCCTTCATCAGGAAAAAAAAGGGTGAAAGGTTAATAGAAGAGCCGAAAGCTTGCTGTAACATTATGTATCCTTGGTAGCCAATAAAAGGTATCATATCTACAAGATTACTTGGTTTCTCTTACTGAGAACAATTACACTAAGCATAAGGTGATGCGGTAGCAGTAGGTAAACGTGTCTTGAGGTAGGACACCTCTTCATCAGACCTATGGATAAAATATCAAGCAGTTGCTACATTCATCATCATTCAACTACTAAAGTACTCATGATGGGTGATGGCCAGCGGGAAAGTTATGTGGTGTTAGAATAAGAGTCCACCACTCATGGCCACCACTGGTCATGAGTCTTGGTAGTTGGATCATGATGAATGTATCAACTGTTTGATATTTTGTCTAACTGTTTGAAGAAGATTTGTCCCAACTCGGAACACATTACCTGCTGCTTCTCAATATAGCTGGCATCTTTGACTCCTTGATCCTCATCATTTATAGTTTGCACAAGAGTCTTAGCCTCTTTTTTACTACATTACCTTATTCTTTCTCTACATGGACAGCACATTAATTTCAGTGGGAAAGGTGTAATGCTTTAACTTTCGTGGGGTGGTCCTGATATCAATTTCAATGATTTCCAGTTTCGAGCACTCTCTATGATCAAGTTCTCTATTGTTTGATTGGAAGAAAAAGAGAGGTGGTCCTTAATGGGTACCTTTGTCTATCTGTCTTAACCAAACAACCCTTTTAGCACTTACTGTAAATGACATACTCTAGTCAATCTTCCCATCTTCATAAAAAGAACCAACACATATATTTGCATATTGGATCTCCACTCACTTTAAGACCCCAAGAACATACATTGAGACCTCATTTCAAGGTTTCCTACACCTTCCACCAAGGAAGCCC
The DNA here is from genome assembly GCF_035609145.1 of Eleutherodactylus coqui. Taxonomy (NCBI): domain Eukaryota; kingdom Metazoa; phylum Chordata; class Amphibia; order Anura; family Eleutherodactylidae; genus Eleutherodactylus; species Eleutherodactylus coqui. Next base: position 112,724,401 of record NC_089847.1, read on the forward strand.
CAACACATCATGACAAATAAAGAAATCCACCTACCACGGGGCTGTAAGGGGCTACTCTAAAGTGGTGAAATGTTGCCTTGGAGATGGACTGTGATTTGTGCCAAAAATTGCATCGAAATGCACCAAAATTTACACCTCATTTTGGAACTGAACATGCTGCGTAGGAACTTTCTAGAGGCTGGAGCCTTGGTTATAAAACAGACATTTTTTGTGCTCCATCACAGTGGAGAAACAGTGCTGAGCAGAGAGAGCTGGAAGTGCTGCTGAAGCCTTAAGAGAGAGCTGAGGAGCTGCTGACTGTGAAGGGATGTTGTGGGAGCTGCTGCGAGAGGACAGTGACTGGAGACTGCCTGGTTTCTGGAGTTGAGAGAGATAGAGCTAGCATTGTGTCTCCAGACCAATGGGACACCTGGATAGTCACAAGGATCTATGGAAATCATGGCGAAGGGATAGGGGGAAAGGGGAGGCACTGTCTGCCCTCCCCCTTGCAGAAGAGCGGCATGCAGCCACTTGTTACTAGAGAGTGATGGCCATGGCGGTAGGCCTTGCCTCCTCCCGGTCTGAGACCCAGCGGGGAAAGAGGAACAGTGAATGGCACAAGGTGCCTGCTAGTAAATGCTGACAGACTGCTGCAGTGCTGAAGTACAGCTTTCCCTCCGCCAGCCTGAGTGATGGCTGGGGAGGGGAGTAAGTGGTAGAGGTGCTATGTTGGAGCCCAACAGGTGGCTCTATTTTGGATGACCCTGGTAGAGGCTCTGCCTTCTCTGTAATGTAGCATTGACGTGGCTAGCATGTCAGCACTGGGAAGACAGGCCCCTTTGTCAGAGAACAGGAGAGTTAGCCCTCCCCCCAGGCTGAGTTTTTGGTGCGATAAGCACCTGGTATAAAGTACTGGATTTGGGTCACAACTCCAGTCCAAACAGGAGTGAAGATGCAGTTCCAAAGCCAGAGAAGTCAGAGACAACAAAAGTCTGTAGCCACATACATTCTGGAGGCGGCCATTAAATAGGGACCACAAAACAGCACTGTCCCCACACTAGGGAACAGCACCAGAGAGAGCCACCGCAGAATTTACCTTGATGTCCTGGAGAAGAAGAAGCAGTTCTAATGGAGCCTAGTAGCTAAAAAACATACAGTGTACCACCACCTGTGACTGGTCTTACAGAAGAGTGCTTCTGACCTTAAATAGTCTAGGTCAGTCGAAGTGAGTGTTCCCACGCAATATATTGTAAGTGAGGCTAGCCTCAATCAGACAATAGGTCTGCATATCGAGGGAAGGGGTAAAGACAGTGTGTTAACAGGCGTGCTATAGGAAATAGGGCTCATATTGATTTAGTTAGCCGTAATTATTAACAGATGATTCTAAGTAAAAAGGTTTAATTGCGCAACTGTATTTATTGCTATGTTTATCAAAAAATATTGTAATCTTTAGTTACTCCAACTGCTGCAGTGCATCCTGAATCCTGCGTCGCACCATCCGTGACAGTGATTCAATTAGTCTGAAATAAGAAGTCCCCAATCTTTTATACTTTGTAAGCCTTCTTCAACTTTGAGAGGTGGTTGAATGTCACATTTAATTAGAAAATATGGATTAAGGATGTAGTTAAAATTAGGGAATAAGAAATCATTAAATTGCAAACGTTTATAGATTTTTCAGTGGGATATTTGACACACCAGTATTATACGGTCACAATTGTCACCTTTCAGTGTTAGGTTTTGCCTGCAGTATTGTCATTGTGGATTTTGTATAGTAAAGGGGTTTTCTAGGACTTAAAGGACTTATTCCTTGGCCTATGATGTCATGTTTATTAGTCAAGTGGTCTTTGTGCAGCACATTCCCATTCAAATGAATGGGATTGAGCAAAAAAAACAGACAAAGCTGCTATAAAATGTACGGCACTGCGCTGGTATACAACAAAGAGGTCACAGCACTTGCTATAGCACCATGGCCCTTTCAAACAGGAATATCGGGAGTCGGACCTGCACCAATTGATAACCTATCCTTAGGAAAAGTCATCAATATGTTAGTCCTGGAGAACCCATTGGGGGCTCAGTCACACGGGGCGTTTAGACGGGCGTTTTTTCGCATATAAACAAAGATTGCACCAATAGATAGATAGAACCAATGCTTTTCAATGTGAGCGGTCACATGTGCGAATTTCACATGCGGAAAAACGCCTGCGGTGAAAATTATAGAACGCCGATTCGTAAAAGAAATGTAACTGCGGCAAACTGGTGTTTTGTGCTTATGAAACCCCTAGATGCTGTAATATCCAGGGGTTTCACCTTGCACTCAATGGGGCTAGCAGCAGCAGCACTGACCCCATTGAGAACATATAGTGAAGATCGCGATCCTCTTCCACAGCTGTGCCACAGCTGTGGCAGAGGAGCGCGATGTTCTCCCATTAAATTCAATGGAGCTGGCAATACAGCTGGCTCCATTGAAAGCACTGGGCTGCCTGCAAGTTCTGCAGTGATTTTTAGGGAAGGGCCTAAAATATAAGCCCTTCCCTGAAAACCAATCCAAACAGGTGTAAAAAATAAAAAAAACGTATATTCACCTCTCTGTAGCTGCCAGGCTCAGTCATGTACAGCCGGCTCTTCTCCTGCACTGCTATGAGCAGCTTGCAGCAGGCAGAGATTTAAAATCCCCGCCTGCTGAAAGGGCTGCCTCTGATTGGCTGAGCACCGTGACCAATCAGAGGCAGCTCTCAGCTATTGAATGACAGCTGAGAGCTGCCTCTGATTGATCCCTGCGCTCAGCCAATCAGAGGCAGCACTCATCCATTCGGCCACTTTTTGGGGATGACTGCCCTAGTTGACTCTAAGAGTCAAGCCCATTCTACCACTCTTCTTCCTGCTTCTAGTGCTACTTCTGAACTACCTTTTTTCTCTTCTTTTTCCCCTCTACCAACTCATCCTATTGTTCACCCATTTCACTTACCATTGCATTTGCCTGAATACTTGAAGACAGCACTTCAGAAAAGCTCCAGGTGATCTTCACTGCGTACATCTCATTTAAATCCATCATCTGACTTTGTTTGTGACAGCAGCCAACATGAGAGAATTATTGTGCAGCTAATAAAGGAAGAGACATTTTCAGTCTTCAATCTAGTTTTGGGCATTTTTATTGTGTTTTATCATCTTTTTGACTTCTCACCTGTTGAAATGAAACATTGCTGGCTGGTGGTTTTATTACTAGACCATGGCAATATACAGTTTTTCCTCTTTTCATTGTTCAGAGCTTTGTAAGAGCTTATAATTAAGAAAAGAAAATGTTCCTTCACTTTGAGGATTACAGTCTAAATCGCAGCTCCTTGTCACTATTTTTCCCTTGCTTTGATTTCTTTTCACACTGTGAAGAATGATTCAGAGAGAAGACAATAGCAAGATATGAGTTGACCGATAGGTAGAAATTGGAGGAATCGTGGAAGTTCTCACACCTCGGTGGAGCTGCTGCTGGGATCTCAGCAGGGAGTGAATAGCTGCAGTTCTACAAATTACGGCTTTATTTTTTTGTTACTTTTTTGGAAATCGGGAGTTGTGAGAATGCAAACAGGGAGAATGAATGGAGTAAGGTGATAAACAGAATTTAGCTACGAGGTTGAGGCAAGTAAGAAAGGTTCAAGGTATATTTTATGTTACATTCAAAATATTTTTTATTATACATATAGATCAAAATTCTTCTATTATCTTTCACGTAAAGCTCTTGTATCGGCACCGCTGGCACTGACGGACTACTGGTAGATTCGTAAAGTCTAATGTGATGTAAGTAACGGTGTCAGTGCCGGACCACATGATGTTCCTACTGGTGGATGATAAGTGAGAAACATCTCCCTTATTTCTTAGTAGATTAGCTGGCTGTTCTGTCTATCTTCCCAGCAAGCTTAGCAGCATTTCATTTTGGTACTTATTCCTGCTCCTTTGTGTAGAAGATGTCAGAAATACTTGTTATACATTGATGTTCTGGTGCTGCTCTGCTAGATGTAACTTTGTCCTTTGAGCTTTGTGTGCTTCTTTGTGCCTTTTCTTATTGGACTTTGGATTTCTACTGTTAGTTTGTCTCAGGAACCCATTTTTGCTCCTCTCACACTGTCCTTGGTTTCTTTATATCTTATGCATCTTGCCCTTTCCCTATAGCTATCCTTTCCTGCTTATTACATCCAGGGATGGTTAAAACATCTAGATAGGTTCCGGCTGCGAGGTTGCTCTTTTCAGGGAGGGTGCTCTACTCTATTAGGAGGTCCAGATAGGGCAGATACAAAGGAAAAGCTTAGGTCTTGCTTCCGTTACATCCACTGACTGTCATATTGTCTTGCATCGGTAGCATCTGTGTTATCCCATGTGATTTATGTGTCATTCAGCTTGTGCCTGCACTAGGTTTCTGAATCTGTTGGTTTCGCCAACAGGATTGAACAGATATGACAGCTCTATTCGTACATTAAATATGTTTAATATGCATCCTTAGAGATTTGTGCTTTTTTGATAGACAAATAAAGAGTGATGGGTCAGATACAGTACGATAAAAACACATATGTAAGAAAGACATGTTCAACCAAAACCAGAAGGACGAGGAGTTTTACACCATCACACCTCAATATTGTGCCTTTATTTTTCCAAACTACTACTTCCATGATTTTTTAGTGTTTTATTATATCACAAACTTTATTGTTAGTAATTTGGTTAGAAGAATAGTTTGCTTGTATTCTTAGTATAGCAGGAACTTCATGAAGATACTCTCAGAAACACATTTTCCATGACCCATTAAGATGAAGACTATATCCAAATCCAATATGTTAGTATAGACCAGGGATCAAGTAGTTCTGCTCTGCTTCAACTTTTAGATTGTTGTTCAATTTTGTTGATATAATCTGAAACTGCCAACATGTATATACACTATCCTACCAAAAGTGGACACCTGAGCAAGAATCAGAAGTTGTATTTATTTACATATATTAATACTTATTGTGGACTCCTTTGGCTCGAATGGCATTGGATACTCTCCATGGCATACCCTCTATTAATGTCTCATACATTTCAGCTGGTATTCCCCTTCATTCATCCTGCAGACTTCTAGTGAGCTCTCTCAAAGAAGATGAATGCTATTCATATTCCCAAACCCAACATCGTAAGTATTGCTGACCATTCCCAGTGTATTGCCACATTGTTCAGAATGTCAAGGTATACCTCCGTGTTCATGGTTTTTGCCACTACAACCAAAAGATGAAGACCATGCCATGTAAAACATCCCTGGGCCATAACGAAATCTCCACCGTGCTTAACTGTTGACACAACACACTCAGGTAAAAGATGTTCCCCAGGCTCCTCCACACCCAGGTAACTCCATCTGATCTGAAGATGGAGTATTGTGATTCATCGCTCCATAGAACATTCTTCCATTGCTTAACTGTCTAATGATGATGCTCCTTGTACCATTGTAGACAGGCCATCGCATTGTGTTTCATGATTGATGGCTTGTGTGCAGCAGCATAATCTGTATATCCAATAGTGCTCAATTCCCGTCACCAACTTTGGCTGACACCTCCAAGAATCTGAATCTTATGTAACATGGTTTAGAACATGTGACATGGTAATAAGACATCTATTCAACTGGTAGGGGGTATCTGAATACTTTTAATAGGAAAGTATATGCTCAGGAATACATTCCTTAAGAAGACTATAAACTTGGCTGAATTATAAGGAAATCAAAAAGGCCAAATGCCCAATGGCTTCCAACACCCTGTCTCAGATACATCGGGTAGTGCACATTCCCTGGTTGGACACAGAATTAGGCATGTGAAATTCAACATGTCGGTAGAGACTAGGGATTAGTAGGTCTGCTCTAATACAACTTTTGGATTGCAGCCCAATTCGGTTGATATAAACTGAAACTGCCTACAAGTATATATTTTTGTCCAGTATAAGCCACTGCTTCAGGGTACCAGCCTTGACTTAAGATGCATCTCCTATTTTGGTTTTGTTAGTTATTTTCGACAAAGACATTACTAGAAGAAAAGGTCTTATTAGCACTAATTAGCACATATTGAAGTTCATTGTGCCAAGGTACTTGATTCAGAATTGTGGCACTGTCCATTTTTATCCTAGATATCTGCTGTACCTACTATCACAATGTATATTCTGAATACGTATGAGACGTTCATAATGACTGGGAATGTAGTAAGACCGGAGAGAACTGTGGTGAAGAGATGAAACCTACGGGCTTTCTATTGATAGAGAACTTGGTGGCAGGTGAGGCCTCAGGCAGGCTTGGGCATTGCTTAACATAGGGGAGGCCCAGGGCTCTTGGACAGTCTCTACCTGGTATGCTACCAGGATACGGAACCTGTGTGCATCAGCTCAATTGCAGGGCCTACTGGGGTGCAGTAGGAAGATGGGGACCTCCTGCTAAGCAGACTGCATCACACAGACTGTCTTGCAGCAAAAAAATGCTTAATGGAGGTCAACAGTCATAGGATTGCAGTTGGATAAATCAGCGCGGGCCATTATTCAACACGCTAAGGAATCTGCAAAGGTTCAGGTGCACCTTATGGTATTGCAAAATTGCTCTCTCCAGGTATCTCTGAGGCTAGAACAAGGGACGGTGCTCAACACTGCAGGTGCAGTAAAACTTCGCTCTATCCCCAGCATGTCCTAAAACTGCGTCGCTACACCGTGTCTACGCGGAACATCAACCTTTTATAATCTTCAGTTACCTAGCAACTGCATCCTCCTCCCAGATGCATTTCCCACCACCGCATTCTGTATTTGTACACTGCTTAAAGAAACAAGTTACCTAAATACTTTAAAGGAACCATTTTTCACTTCTCACAAACATTGTCAATAATAAAACTTGCAGAAACAGAGTATCTCCCATGGGAGCACCCCTTTAAACTATCACCACTCTTTCCACAGAATACCTTGAAAACCTAAAGATTGGCCTAGTTGATTTAAAGAGTTTTTCTGAAATTGGAAAAAAAGTGCCTTAAGAGAGGAAATGCCATATTATATTAAAAAAAACATTACTCACCTTATGTGTTTCCTGCCTCTCCAGCGGCAGCACTCCGGTGGTGTCTGATGGTCTTTGTTGATTTTCCTTCATTAATGAGGTGCTGTATATCCAAGTGACCACTGCAGCCATTTAATACCGCCATGTACAGTTTGGAACCACTGAGGCTTGGGACTGGCTGTAGTAGTCACATGGGTGTAATGGGTGTATGGCTACTTGTTTTAAAAGCAATGTCATAAATTTTCCGAAAAGCAAATTCTACCAGTTGAACAGAACAGCCTAGCACGGCCCTCTTACTGCTCCTCCTTCAAAGAAAATCAGTAGAGGGACCAAAATTTACACCAAGGTGTGCTTCGTGTTTTAAAAGCAATGTCATAAATGTTGCAAAGGACAGATTCTAACAGGTGAACAGAACAGCCAAGCACGGACCTTCTCCAAGGAAAAGCTGTATAACTACAGCTGTTTCTTTTGCTTTCAAAAATTTTTGTTCTGAGAGAAAGAGGAGGAGGAGACATTGTGGAGGTGTAGTGGACCAGGGTTAGTGGGCCCCTCCATAATGTTTTGTGTCTGTCTCGTGCCATTGTCTTGTCAGTGTCTTATGTGTAATATGCATTTTGATTATGTGTAGTGCACCTCTGCAGGACTGAATGGGTTAATGTCTGGGTTATGTCAAGAAAATGTATCGTTGTGTAAGTCATGTGACTATGACTATTGTCTGTGGATAGGTGGATGTGTCTGTCAGTTATCACACCCCCAGCTGTGCTGAACACACTTTCTGATACCACCCTGGCAGTGGGGCAGGCTAGCACCTCTAAAGCATGTTATGCAAACTGGGGTTGCTTGTTCAGCTTAGACATCCAGACGTCAAAGGGGACAGCAGCATGTCTGAGTACATCCAAGCAAAAGCTGACATACTCTTGGACCTTCATGATTAACTCCTTAGTGATGGAGCTTTTTTTCTTTTTCAACTTTTGTTTTTTTTCCTCCTCCCTTTTAATAAATCGTAACTCCTTTATTCATCGATTTAGCTGTATGAGGGCTTGTTTTTTGCGGTACAAGTTGTATTTTTTAATAGTACTATTTAATGTACCTTATAATGTACTGAAGAACTTTTAGAAAAATTCTAATTGGAGAGAAATGGAAAAAAAAACCTGACATTCTGCCATCTTTCGGTGAAACATTGTTCGGGGCATTTAAAGGGTTAACAGCCCTGATCGGCCACATGGTGTGTCGGGGCTGTTGCCCGTGAGTGTCAGCTGTAATACGCAGTGCTATCTCCCTCCATACACGTTCTGCAATGGTAGGAAGTAAAAACACTATGGGGCTGTCACTAAGGGGTTAAGTGCTGCTTGTCACTGTCAGACCTACCCTGTGTTGTTGCTGCAGGCTGCGATGGGGTGAAAAACCTTTGCCAAAATTTCCCTGACAGCAAGGGTGGTGCTGCGGTAGCTTCCTGCCTATCTGCAATGTGAATGCATACTCATAGCTATGGGGAAATGCTTAACAGTCTTTCAAGCTTTGCAACATGAAGGCACTCATATGCCTCAAAGTGCCTAAAGGTAATGGCCCCACCATCCATGTAGAATAGCTGGAGTTAGTGATGGATGGAAATATCAGGGCTCAAACCCACGACCTCCTGTACTCCAGTCAGTAGCTCCCCCCGCATACCTCAGCCTTGTTCCCTGATCCCAGTTCTCTAGCTCCTGCCTCCTGGTCCTGACCCCGCCTCGGTCTTTGATTTCACTTCCTATGTACACCTGACACTGACTCTTCCTCAGTGCGAGATTATTCTGCTCCAGAGTGTTTAATCCAGCTTATATTTGCTTGCTTTTACTACAAGACTTCAATGCCGACTCCTGGCTTTTCCTCCTGACTATGTTACCCGCCTCATCCATTGTACTGCAACCAAGACTCCCCATTACTGATTCCTGGCTTCCATCTGACTACTCTCTAGTGCCCTGCATGGCTACTATTGCCACGCCCCCCCTCCAGCACCTTTAAGACATTACAGGAAGAAACGTTGCATAGCCCCTTACCCTGCCTCTGGATCTATATTTCCCCCTCCTCTTCTTCCTCCTGTATTCTTTTCACATGAGTAGAGAAATGTTTTGGAGAAGACGCCCCCCTTTCTTGGCCATAACCACCCTCCCTGCAATGTTGAGTAATAGCGGACTGGCCAGACAGTTTGGAGATTGGTATCCCTTTTTCCTCCTCCTGTTACAACAACACGTCATTGTCCCTGAGGCCCTGTAGCATCTGTTCCAGCAGGCAGACAACAGGGGTGGTCATACTGATCAGTGCATCATCACCATTGCCCATTTTGGTTGCTTCCTCAAAGCAGGCTAAAATGGCACAAAATGCTTTGCTCTACAGCCAGCCCTCAAGTGTCAAGTGACCAATCTCCATACAACGCCTGCTAATGGCATACACCATCTGATACTCTGTGATGGCACTCTGCTAAAACTTTAGCCTCTGCCTCATTTGCAACGTTGAATTTCACCATGTAAGCGTGTAACAGATGAGGCAGTTGGGTGGTAGCCCAAACTGTTGCTGCACCTCACCAAACATGAGGCCGCTGGCTGTGAATGCCGAAAGTGTGAACACAGTTTCCTGGCCGTTTCCAGATTGGATGTAAACCTGGATAGTTATTTAGGAAGCACTGCACTAGCAGGTTCATCAGATAGGCCAGGCAAGTTATATGTGTGAGATTTCTGAGGCGAAGAGCTTGGCCCACTTGTCACACACAACCATGCCTGGCTTCAGATTGTGCAGGGTTAGCCATGTCTCAGCCTGGGCCTGCAAAGCCATCAACAGCTCTTCAGTCATGTGGCCATGCTCCTCTATACATATGAGTTTTAGAACAGCACGTTGGCATTTACCACATGCAGTGCTGTATGGAGGTCAGGTTTTGTCAAATACAGATACGGTATCTGTGCTAAAGGGAAGGGTGTTGAAATGCGGTATGAAGAAGTTGAGGAAGAGAAGAAGAAAGAGGAGGAAGAGAAGGGCGGTGAGGAAGGGATAGACACGATGAATGTTCCATAAGCCTTGGGGGTATCATGCCCACCTACACAACATTAATTCAATGTGCTGTTAAGGATAGATAATGCCACATGCCCAGCTTGCATAACCACGTGTTTATGGTCAGGTGCACCATGCCAGGGACACATTGTCACTCACAGGGCGGTACAGAGCACGGATGGCTTTTTGGGCAAAGAAATGCCAACTGGGCATCATGTATTTTGGGTTAGCATGGAGCACCACATTGCAGAAGGTGTCTGTGTCCACTAGCCTGAAGGGCAGCATTTCTATTGCAAGCAGCTATGCTTGTGTTCATACTCTGTGTTCAATTTTCCCTGGATTTTCGCCAAAAATCAAAGCACACACATCCAATTCGATTTATCAAATATTGGTTTGATTTTATCTCCTGGCTAATCCAGACAGACAAAAGTATTCAAGACTATTTCATGTATGATTATTATGCGCAGTGGACTTAAGCTCTGTTCACATCTATTTGTAGCTTCTGTTTATAACGGAACCCATGATCCAGTCCCGGATATGTCGTACAATGGACCCCAATTGTTCCTTAGCATTAGAGTATTAGCATTAGGACCCATCTGAAAGCTTGGTCACCTGGATGTTGGTAGATGGGCCAACATGATTTGATCAAATTATATACAAAGAAGCTTGCATTATATATTGTGGTTAGAGTATTGATTATAGGTATGTATACCTCTGATAGTAAATGTATTTTGCGTGCTGATGCCACTTTTTGGTTTCTGCTTCTATTGTATGTTACAGCCATGGTTTAATGTGCATCTATGGATTTCTATTGGGAAGTGCTGACCTATTTTATCCTTTTTTTTGTGGGAGCCACCTGGCAATTTTATTCTGACCTTAGCTTCACCACCCAACGACTTTTTTTTGGTTGTAAAATATTTTATTTAGCAGATAGGAGCAATTCTGGGTCACATGGCAAGATGAAATGATCAAAGCACTAAATGTTCTCATTGAAATGTTAAATCCTATGCAGCTTGGCACATTGTCCCTAAATCTACATTACTTTTTCTTGAACTAGAGAGGAGGATAGTGACTGCGCTCAGTGTATTAGACACCAGCATGAGGTGTTATTACAGAAAAGAGGATTAGCGGTGCGATTCGAACAATGGCTGCTTTGTTCTAAATAACAAAGTTGTTCATGGAAATACAGAAGAAGCAATATTGCAGCTTTATCCCAGTTTCTGTGTATGGAATAATAAAAACCTCCATGAAACAAATATATGCACATGAAAAACATGATACTAGCTGCACCCATGTAGAAATGTGCGTCGAATGGGTTGCTTTTTAACCCCTTAAATACGGAGCTCCTGTTGACCGTAAGGTAGAATTTAGAGATGAGCGAGCACCTAAATGCTCGGGTGCTCGTTACTCGAGTCGAACTTTCAGTGATGCTCGAGAGTTCGTTTCGAGTAACGAACCCCGTTGAAGTCAATGGGCGACTCGAGCATTTTTGTATATCGCCGATGCTCGCTAAGGTTTTCATTTGTGAAAACCTGGGAAATTCAAGAAAGTGCTGCATCTCAAGTTCCCAGGTCCCACTATTAAGCCACAATAGTGGCAAGAGTGAGACCCCCCCCCCCCCGCACTGTCAGCATTAAGATCGTTCTCCTCTGCCACAGCTGTAACAGCTGTGGCAGAGAAGAACGATGTTAGCCCATTGAATTCAATGGAGCCGGCAATACAGCCGGCTCCATTGAAAGCAATGGGCTTCCGGTGATCGCGGGATGAATTGTCGGGAAGGGCTTAAATATATAAGCCCTTCCCTGCAATTCATCCAGAAATGTATAAAAAATAAAAAAAATATATATACTCACCTGGTCCCGGCAGACGGAGTTCAGCTGGGGATTTAAAATCCCCGCCTGCTGAATACTACTCACAGCTGTTCAGAGCAGTTCAGGAGGACTGCCGCCGGCCGTGCTGAACTCCGTCTGCCGGGACCAGGTGAGTATATATATATTTTTTATTTTTACACATTTCTGGATGAATTGCAGGGAAGGGCTTATATATTTAAGCCCTTCCCGACAATTCATCCCACGCTCGCCAGCAGCCCATTGCTTTCAATGGAGCCGGCTGTATTGCCGGCTTCATTGAATTCAATGGTCAGTGCTCGTTTAATCGAGACGAGTACCGCGTGGTGCTCATCTCGAGTAACGAGCATCTCGAGCACCCTAATACTCGAACGAGCATCAAGCTCGGACGAGTATGCTCACTCATCTCTAGTAGAATTTCATTTTTTAATCTCTGCATTCAAAAAGCGTAACTTTTATTTTGTCGCCGCGGCCGTGTGAAGAGGCTTAATTGTGGGATGAGTTGTAATTTTAAATGTCACGATGTTGGGGTACATACAGTGCCTTAAAAAAAATATTCACCCCCTTGGTATTTTTTTTCCTGTTTGTAGTATTATCACCTGGAATTACAATTGATTTTTGGAGGGCTTGTCCTATTTGGTTTACACAACATGACCACCACTTCGCAAAATATTTTTCACTCCCTAAAATTCAATACTTTCTGCGCCCACCTTTTCCGTAATTATAGATGCAAGCTTCTTGGGGTATGTCTTTATTGACTTACCTCATCTAGACACTGGGATTTTTGCCCATTCTTCCAGGCAAAACTGCTCCAACTCCTTCCAGTTAGATGGTTGTGTTGGTGGTCTTCAGCAATCTTCAAGTCATGCCATCATTTCTCAATTGGATTGAGGTATGGGCTTTGATTAGCCTATTCCAACATTGAAAAGTTTCCCCTTAGGCCCCTCCAGTGTAGCTTTAGCAGTATTTTTAGGTCATTGTCTTGCTGGAAGGTGAACCTTAGTCCCATTCTCACACATTTGATAGGCTGTTTCCCTCCAGAACTGCCCCGTATTTACTGCCATCCATGTTAGCTGATTGTGTGGAGGTAAAAGAAGTAGCGTATCTCCTCTGTTCCTACCGAGCAGCTGGTGCAGAACATGGCTTCTGTCAGTTTGTGTTGCAGTCAAGTTGTTGAGATAAGTGTCACTAACTAGACTTTCTGATATTGTGAAGTATCCCAGTTCCGCTCTTCTGGTCCCAGGAGACCTCTTCCATGAAAGAAAGAAGATGTTCCCCGGTGACAGTAACTGGTATCATAATTTTTTTTACCAAAGTGACACTTGCATTGTTCTTGCTCATCATTCCTGTTAAGAAATAAACCGGGTTGAGTTGACAGCAGAGATGTGGAATCCTTGTGATTCCTTTCATTGAACCACACAAGTTGAAGGGTTGTGTGAGTACCCCTCCCATCCAAGGAGTATATATGGAGCCTGGTCGGTTCCAGTCCCTCGTTGGTTGTCCAAGCACCTCAGATAGGTGCACCGCTGAGGGCTAGGTTCTGCAGACCCAAAAAGCCAGCAGCAGACTCAGACCCAGCCATAAGACTTCCATCTCTGCTGTCGATCTTTGGTGCTTCTTAAGAGTTATCGATAGTGTCTTTGTTGAGTCTGTGATTAATTGCATTCCTTGTCTGGTCTGTGTGGTTTGGTGGGTGCCTTCTCTTGTCAGGTTTGTAGTTGTGCTACATCCTTTCCAATGGCATGTTCAAAGCTTGGGGCATTTTTATATAACTCAACCCTGATCTATACTTCTCCACAACTTTCTCTCTGACCTGTTTGGAGAGCCCCCTGTTCTTCACGTTGCTTGTTTATGGTGTCATAGACTCAGCGGCCTTTGAGAACAAGTATACTTATAATGACATTATGTGAGAGATTATATGACACTTTAATTGCACATAGGGGGACCTTATTCAAGTAATTTTGTGACTTCTGAAGTTAATTAATTTATTTAAAGGGGTTGTACAAGAACTTCAAATTATACCCTACTCAATTAGACCCCCACCGATCAGCAAATTATCACTTATCTCATGAATAGGGGATAACTTGAAAAGCTGGTACAACTCGTTTAAGAATTTCATAGCCAGGGGTAATGGCGCAGGATGTTATAGCACCAGAAATGCAGTCCTAAGCTCTAGCTCACGAGCTGAAGGCTGTGGGTTCAATCCTCACATGGTTCAGGTAGCTGGCTCAAGGTTGACTTTCATCCTTCCAAGGTTGGTAAAATGAGTACCCAGCTTGCTGGACGGTGATAAATTACCTGAAAGCGCTGCGGAATAAGTTGGCGCTATACAAATAACAAAATTTATTTTATCTTCAGTATACCTAATGCAATATACAAGCTCGCCGATTGGTCAGAGCTCATGTGATAAGCACTGGCGAATCAGAGAGCAGTGCACAGTGTGCATTAGGTAGTTAGATAATTGCTGCAACCATCATGTATGGAAACAGGAAACAGGACCTGAAACTACCAAAGAAGAACAACTGCAGATAATATACCCCCTGCCTCTCCTATCCCGGGAAGGAATTTTGACCCTTTATAAGGGAATGTAAATAAAAACTATTAATTCTGCCATTGATATTTTCACTTTTTACATTTGGCCCCATTCTCCATTTGCCTTTATTCTGCTGGTCAGTATGATTACAGCAATATCTAATTTATATACTTTTTTATGTATTTACTATTTTAAAGATAGAAACACTTTTTTTTAGTCCAGTTTCCTCCCACAGCCCCAAAAATCTACTGCTAAATTAATTGGTTTCCTATGAAACTGGTCCAGCTGTGTGCTGGCGATAAGGACATTGAGCCCCATTGGTGACTTGTGTCATAATGACTATCTCTGTACAGCGCTGCAGTACATGTTGGCGATATATAACTACATGAGATAAGTATATTACAGTACTAAAATATCTCAGTATGGATAGGGCAGCCATACACATCAAATAATTGTGTTTCATTGTTGGGTTAATTACATTGTAAAGTTATCTATGGTTCTTCTTGGCTATCGAGGAACCTAAAATGGAATTTTATAGTAAAAGAAAAACATTAATGACTTTTACTAAACTCATCACAGGGGACACAAATCACAGCTGGAAATATGCCACTCGGCAGTAATATAAAAAGCTATTCCTGGGAATCCGTTCTAGACATTTTTTTAATGTAGAGCGCGGCAGGTCAATTCAACTTTCTGTGCCCGAGGCACCAAAATGGAAACTATATGCTCTCGAAATGTATTGTGTCTGTAAATTATATATCCCATCCCTTTCCACACCATTACTGTAACATAAATAGCTATTAGCGGGTCACGTGGAAATATCCCCATGCATTGTACCCAGGCTTCAAAGTTTAACGTTAATGGGACAAAATGTCACATGGGACTGGTATATTAAAGCCTGGAAGAAATCAATAGAGTAGGATAATAAAACAATTTTTTTAGGCAATGAAAAATATACACTTTATTAGAGCCCTCGGCTCTTGCGAGATTGGAGCTTTACTGTATGGAGATTAGAGCCGTGACCCCGAAGTGCAGCATAAAATCGAGTAACGAGTCTTCCGTTGATCAGTTTCAGTGCGAATCTCCATTAGATAGGACAATCCAGTTGATCCAAGCGACTTCCAACAAGGCCTAGTCATCAGTGCTAGAGTAGCCGGGGCCGGGGCTTCACTGCCAACCTTGTTGGGTTTCCCCATGTAGTGGTATGGAGAGTATACTGAGAATGGCATGATCGAAGAAAAACATCCAGGGAAAGGGGATCCTGTGGACGTAACCAAAAAGGGTGTCAAGAAATTCTTTGATGAGTAAGCGGTGCACCGTCAAGCAAACTGAAGCCGAATACAACGCTGCGCTCCTACTAACACGGCCAAATGTGGAACTCATCCTTCCTTAGCATGGATGGGCTTTAACAGCAGACAAACAATTCCAGCACCATTGTTGACTAAGAGAAAAAGAAAGGCGAAACTCCAGTGGGCAAAAGATTACAAAATTTGGATCACTGAACAGTGGAAAACCATCACCTGGTTGGATGAGTCCAGATTTCTGTTACACTGTGCTGATGGGAAGTTAGATTTTAGTGCAAGCAGAATGAATCAATATGCCATTTTGTCAGGTGTTAACAGCACAGGCTGATGGAGATAGCATAATGATGTGAGGAATATTTTCTTGGCACACGCTGGAATCTCTTGTACTTGAGGATGACTGCCACAGTTCTGAAGGCCAAAGGAGGGCCAACATGCTTCAAGATAGTTGGCCCTCATAATGTGGCTATTCAGTTTATAGATAAAAGAATACAGGTTGACAAGTAAATCAGTACTTGAGCTATGGGGGACATTTAGGTGCATGAAGCTGTGCTTAATTTTTTGAAGAGGCATGCACCTCTTCATGTATTCCGATGCCGGAAATACTGGGCTTAATAAATTTCTCCTTATAAGTGTAAGAGGGGGCACTTTAATGAAAAAAATAATTTAGTATATGGCAGTCAGTATTTTTGTAACATTGAGCCCCAAATGCCCCGCATAGATATAGAGTTAAAGGATATGTAAACCTTTGTGCATGACATATCAATTCATAAATATCTTAGTAAGATGAAAAATGATGGACTTATCTGTTTTCGCATTTATTTTTCCTTCTTATGCATGTAAAATATCTTATCCTTGTTTTATAGGCCCTCCTACATTTAATTTTCTGGCTGTGGGGCATTCCCAGTACTGATCTGCTGTTTTCTCTCATGAACATGCACAAGCTCTGCTCCCTTACCCCTCTCTTATTTCAGAGGCTGTGTAGCACAACCACGCCTACTCAATGCTACACAGCCATCTCTCCACTGACTCTCTGAGTAGCTGCTGGTCCGTTTTATCTCACTGCTGATAAGAGCAGAAAATTCACCTGAAGCGAATTACAGCTCTCTGTAATAGTTGTTTTCTGTTCTCTGTCCTCCTAACATCCCCATTATGCACAGCCATCTGTAATAGCTCAGTGGAATGCATGTTCACAACCAGGGAGCAGGCTAGGGGAGTAACTGTCAGTTAACTCGGACGTACGGAATCCACTCAAATCAATACAAATACAGAAATCAAATAATCAGGATTTTTTAATAAAAAAAAAAATACAAAAACTCTTAATTTCCAAAAATACATTGATTAAAAAATAGTGCAAAGGTGTACATAGCCTTTAAATAGTATAACTCTACTCTACTTACAGCCTCCACTAGGATAGTTTACTCACCAATGTACTGTTGGTACATTGTGCTGATTGGTAGGGACTCAAAGGTTGGAGCACCATCAGTCAGGTATTAATTCCCTATGGAAAGGCCATCAATAGAGTAGTTCCAGAGAACCCCTTTAAAGAGGGGTAACATTATACTTTATTTCTCTTTACTGTTTGAACTATATTGCTGAGTATAATGTACCAAGTTGTATTTTAAAAGGATTTAGTTCAAAGCTTTTCTTTATCTTAGTAAAAATACCTAGGCCATGGAAGCAAGTTCCTCTAGGAAATGGCTCAGTGTATAATACTATGGGCTGCTCTTCAAGGTCTACTAACTCCACATGAAAATCCTCGCTGAGGATTTATGAATATAAGTATATTCTGCATTTTCAATATATTAGAATTTATTTTTTCCAAATAGATAGAAAATGCAATGAAGTACACAGAGGATGGGGAACAAATAACAAAGATAAAAATGATGCCCCTTTTAGATTATCACCACCACTCTCCTAATTACTCAGGTCAGGAGGAGGTCCTATTGCCCTCACCTAGGGCAAGTGCGGTGGCAGAGCGGGTGCCTAACTGTGTGGGGGGAGGCCTCAGGAGTAAGATGGTGTTGTCAATGGTGGCTCCGTAGCCTCTCCTACTGCAATGGCTGTTTGTGGCCTAACTCGGCTGCATGCAGTGGTAATAACTAGAGATGAGCGAGCGTACTCGCTAAGGCAAACTACTCGAGCGAGTAGTGCCTTATGTGAGTACCTGCCCGCTCATCTCTAAAGATTCGGGTGCCGGCGGGGGAGAGCGGTGAGTTGTGGGAGTGAGCAGGGAGTGAGCAGGGAGGAGCGGGGGTGAGAGGGAGAGAGAGATATCCCCGCTCCCCCCCCCCCGCTCTCGCCCCCCGCCGGCACCCGAATCTTTAGAGACAAGCGGGCAGGTACTCGCATAAGGCACTACTCGCTTGGGGTATGTGGGTGTAGTGTCATGTGACGCCAGCACCTTTGAGGGGGAAATCATGTTGTCTGAGGCTGAAATAATGAGATGAGTCCACGTAGCTTTTGTGGTGAACTGAAGATACACAGTTTACTCAGCACTGATAACAGTAATACAATACACAGTTCACACTTGGTAAGTTTTAGTCAAGCATTAACTCTTGCAGCAAACAAACTTCCTTTTACTCTCACTGTTAGTAAGGATGAGCCCGCCAGTCTCAGTTATCTGGGGGTTTCCTCCAAATAGTTATTTGTAGAAGTATCGGGGTGACTAAAGCAGGCCGACTCAACTGAACTTCCTCTTATTCTTGACAATTTCAGGGGTAAGTTACACTCACAGTTATGCAGACTTGGTTTAGTCCTTTTTCTTGTTCTCTGTATTTCCTCCTGCTTGTGACCTCTATTAAAGTGAGGGTCTGCTGCTGCTCTGCAGACTACCTCCTCTCCCGATCACCTCCTTACCACCAACTCCTCTCCGACTACTCCTTCACTTCCTATAGTCTTTGCCACACTTTTCTCTCTCTCCGACCTACTTCCTGCTTCACCCTGCTCCCTTTCCCGGGCTTGTCTCAACTCCTCCCCCTCCTACCAATCAGGAATTTATTAGCAAACAGCCAATCCAAAGTGTGCCATTGCCGGACAGAATAGCTTTAGCTCATGAATTAGGGGAAAGACAGGGTCTCTGTCCTACGTGATACCCTCTATGTCTCTGCAGGAGCACATAGCCAGGTATCAAGGACTTACTGACTATTTGACTACCCTTTAGTACCCTCCGGCCACCACACAAGTGCAATTTCTACATCAGTCTGCAGCTTCCTACCACTTATTAAAAGGGTTATCCAGGCAGACAAAATACTTACCCAGTCCAGTCCGATCCAGCGGAGCCATCATCACTACTTTCAACCTAGTCCCAATACCAAGTGTCCTTCACTTTCCAACTGTTGATGATGACCTCATAGGAGGCTGGCTGTTTAGATCATTTCACTAAGCTATTCCTTCTTTATATCTGATGGCGGACCCCCCAAAACAAACCGCGGTTCATGCGCTAATTCGCATTAGCACATTCGCCCATGTGCCTAAAAGCATATGACTGCGTCTTGGGCATCTGTGCCCGATGGGTCATTCTGTCTAAAGGGACTCATAGCCCTTTCCCCTGCATTCTGACTTCTATGTATGAGTCGTCACAACAAACAGGATGCTGTTCTGCGTAGTTCTGCTTTTCCAAAATTGTAAATGACCCATCTGTGTGAATACGATGTATCCATAATAGCAAATTGCTGTTTACCTAGAGTCACCTAGAGTCACCTCGGATGTCGGTAATGTTTGCACTTTACTATCAATAAATGTATTTATTGCAAAGTAAAACTGTGGCTAACACCTCCATTGCACAATTGTGTCGCGGCTCCGCACATCATCAATACGCTCGTAATAGGAACGCTGGAATTGAAATTGTCATTTTTCCAGAGTTCAAATTGCTGTTTAAATTGCAGCTAAGCATCCAGCTTGTGAAATAAGCCCAAAAGCCGCTTATTTCTCATTGAATTACATGCTATTACCAAAGTGTTCCACCGCTACGATCTACCAGGAACTTATTTTAACCCCTTTAAGGACGCGGCAATTTTTTTTTTCATTTTCGGTTTTTCCTCCCCACGTTCAAAAAATCGTAACTCTTTTATTTATCCATGAGCATAGATGTATGAGGGCTTGTTTTTTTGAGGGTCGAGTTGTATTTTTCAATGACACTATATAATGTATGGAAAAACTCTAAGGCCCAATGTCCACGGGCGGATTTGATTTACGGAGATCCGCAAATCAAGCCGCCCATAGGGATGCATTAGCGTCCTCAGAACAGTAAAAAACACGTGGGTGTGATTTTTTTTCTGGCATGCAGATCGCACGCAAAGGAAGAAAACGCAGAATCCTCCATTTAGTCTGCGGATCCTGCGGGACGGCTTCCATTGAAGTCAGTGGAAGCTGTCTGATCCACAGTGCAGCCATAGCTGTCACTGCGGCTGTGCTGTGGATCCGCGGAAAAAACAGGAGATTTAAAAAAAAAAAAAAATTTGAACAGTGCTTGCGTTCGTCACGTCGCCGGCACGTTCGGACGCATTTGCCGTGCTGAAGAAAGAAGATCCGGTCGGCAGGGAGGAGATCCGCGCTGGAGAGGTAAGAAAATATTTTTTTCTCTCCATGTCCGTGGGCACGGCTGGATTCCGCTGGGGGATTCAGCAGTGGAATCCGTGCGTGCAAGTGGACATTGGGCCTTAAAAACTCTAAGTGGAGGGAAATGGGAAAAAAATACAATTTGGTCATTTTTGGGGGGGCTTGTTTTTTATGATGTACACAACAGAAATGACCTGATAACTTGATTCTCTGGATCAGTATTTTTTCAGATATTTTATCCTCTGACAACCATAACCTTTTCTTTTTCTGTCAATATAGTTGTGTGGGGTTGGTTTTTTGCGGGACATCCTGTAGTTTCTTTTGGTACCATTTTGGAGTACATACAACTTTTCAATGGTTTTTATTAATTTTTTTTCTAATAGACAGGGTGACCAAAAAAGCACAATTGTGATGGTGTTTTTTTTTCTTAGCACGTTGACTATTTTCAAATATATTTAGGCTACTTTCAGAAATGCTTATTTTTACTCCTTATTTGGTTCATATTTTGCAGAGCGCAATATGGAGCTAATGTAACTCTATGTATCTATTAACACGGCCGTATTTTTCATGGCCGTATTTTAAAACTGCTGCATGCACAAATTTTGTCTGGTTTTCGCCATCATATTGGCATTCATTGTTATTATTTTCTATTGCGCAAATACAAATCAGTTTTGGCAAATATGGAGAGACATACGGTTCCCCTCTTCATGGCCTCTGGCTGTAGCCAGCCCATCATTTTCACTCACATTGGTGGATCTCGTAAGTGATCCACCAATATACAACAAGCAGTCCAGTGCTCATTGTGCTGCCATAAGAAAGTGTTACAATGTATCTAACTTAGGGCTCACACCCATTGGCATTTTTTTTCTCTCTTGCGCTGTAAGAGCAAGTGAAAATACTCGCCTCGCAGTGCAAGAAAATTGCTGTGATACCACTAGTGGTTTCAATGGGGCCAGCGGCAGCAGCACTAGCCCCATTGAAAACATAGGGAGAATACTGCGGACTTCTGCCACAGCTGTCACAGCCGGGGACCGCGGGGATGAAGGAATCCTCTTCCACATCTGTGACAGCTGTGACAGCTGTAGCAGAAGTCCAGCATACTATGCCATTGCTTTCAATGGGGTGCACGCTGCTGCCGGCCCCATTGAAAGCAGTGGTTTGTGGAAACCCCCGCAGCATGATTTTCGGGGAAGGGCTTGAAACATAAGCCCTTCCCTGAAAATCATCATTAGCTGGTTAAAAAAAAAAAAGAATTACCTCTCTGCCACTCAGACACGTCCTCCAGCTGGCTCCCCTACACTGCTGTCCAGCACTTTCAGCAGGCGGGGATTTAAAAATTTCCACCTTCTGAAAGGGCTGTGCTGATTGGCTGAGCACTCAGCCAATTACAGCCAGCGCTTAGCTATTCATTCATGTGACAGCTGTGGCAGAAGTCAGCGGTATTCTCCCTGTGTTTTCAATAGGGCTAGCACTGCTGCCGCAGGCCCCATTGAAAACCCCAGCGATATCACAGCGTTTTTCTTGCACTGCGAGACGAGTGTTTTCACTTGCTCTCGCAGCGCAGGAGAAAAAAAAATGCCAGTGGGTGTGAGCCCTAACTGGCTGGCTACCATCAGATGCCATTAAGAGTTGTGAACCAGAACCTACGAGCCTTTAACTATGCCCCTGCTTTTCATTAACTACCTATCTGTCTACTGTTCCCAGCAAGAGTCTCCAGTCTCCTTTCCAGAGAAGACAGAAGGATAAGTAAAAAAATGTCCAGTGCTTCTTATGGAGCAAAAAAATTCTCTTTTAGAAAAAGTACGGTCACTTAGTTTTGTGGGAGGTCCCCTCCATGGAAACCCCCCAGACCAGGAAGATAAGTCTGGTCTGGGGGGTTTCCATGGAGGTGACCTCTCACAAATATAAGTGATTGCAGCGTTCGAGGAGCAGGCCCCTGCCTAGGAGACAGCCGCCTGGAGTTTTGGCCTTATCACGGTGGCTCTACCTTAGGGACACAGGGACACATCCAAGGGGCCAAGGGTAGGCTATGAAAATAAGGAAACCCAGGTGTGGATTACCTTAGTCCTTTTTGTCACGCGTGATGCCAACGTTCCATCCTCTACGGTGAATCCAGTTGTTAGCAATAAAGAGTCTACACACAGGGATTTAACTTTCAGAGCCAAACCAGGAACAGTCAGTGAAACTCGTTTACTTGCAATAACTTGGAACAGTTCAGTAATACACGCCAGCAGGAAAAACTGGGTAAAACTCAAAGTAGCGTGACACGGAGGATTCACGGGTAGACTGGAGAAACCACAGTCCTGTTATCTGTGGGTCCTGATCCCGGCAACACTCTTCTTTCTCTCCAACTCTCTACCGGTCATCACTCACATTTGCAAAAGAGGTGTGCTGCATGGTGGCTCCTCATCCTCTCTCTCTTTCTCTCTTTCAGTGTTTAGGGGTAACATTGGCATCTCCTGGGTAAAGCAGGCCCAGGGTATACTTTGGGTTCCTCTCAGTCTCTTCCATCCTGAACCACACAGAGCTGAAGGTCTCTGTGTGACTCTCTTGCAAAACCTCCAAGCACTCCAAGATCAAGGAACAGAAAACAACTCCTCCCCTGACTCCTGCACCTTGCATCCACATATAAATAACAAGGTCACCTGACAAACAAAAGATACATTTCCAGACAGATATCTCCCATACCACACAGTTAACTCCCACAGTGCTGCAGCTATGCAATACACATCCATCATTCAACACAGAAGACACTGACAATACAGTTAGACAAATGCATGCACACTTTAATGGAGGGGCCCTATTACTCTGGGCCACTATATGATCGTACTTTTTCTAAAAAAGACGTTAATTGCTCCATAAGTAGCGCAGGAGATTTTTAAAAACGTATTCTTCTGACTAATATCCCGGGAACCTCCTGGAATCTGATGAAAGTGTCCAGCAACTCACCATCCATGGTTGAAGGGAAGCGAGTTCCATTTGACACCTATTTGATATGCGAAGGGCGACCCTTAAAGGTGCAGCGGCCGACTCACATAGGCAGGGTCAGACCGTTTGCACTAGGTGAGTCCCTTACTTTATGCAGTAACGCATATTTTAATTCACCTAATCGCTATTTCTAATCTATTATCATCGTTTCCCAGAGTAGGAGGACTGTACCAGTAGTTGAACCCTTTCCAATCCACTGTCTGATGTCTAAAGACATTCTGATTGAAGACTGTACAACTCCGATGTTGGAAGACGTCCGGCAGGGTATTCTTAATGTAGATTACTGGCCGCTCTGTTGTTGGGGGCCTCTCCAGCATGTCACATACCGCAGTACTGGCTCTAGCCAGCAGATGGCGCCATTGTATAATGGCAGAAAGAGAACGCTCCCTAGGAAATTCTGCATCCAAAATTGGATTGCAAAGGGTTAATGCATCCCACGGTGCACTGGAGTAATTGTAGAGGAATCATTGCCACATAAGCAGGAAGACATCAAAGTTCACCAACACCCTTATCTCCCATCTAGGCTAAGTACAGACAGTAGACATTCATGCTATTCCAGGCTGAGAAATTCATGGTGTCCTTCAGGCGCAGGAAGTCCAGGTCAATTTGTCATCCCCTAGTACTAACTGTGCTCTGCTTAAATATAACTTTAACCCATTGAAATACCAGCGTGAGTCCATCAACGGCTTCACTCCCGCGTGGAACGATTGAATCTTTCTCTCCGTAAGCAAACTTTTTGTTGCATATTCAAAGCTACACTTAAATGAGAATCTTTTTACACCGAGAACAAGAATGTAGTCAGCTCATTTGTACGAGGAAAAAAGTTGAAAGAAAGAGACATTTTAGCATCGGGAGGCTGGTGCTGACATTTATAAAAGGTTCAGTCTGGATATCAGTCAACCTTGATGGTGAAAGAAGAAATGCTGAAAGATCCATTATTTTGAGCGAGAATTTCAAATGTGCTTGAAAGTGCAAATTTAAAGTTTCAGGCTCTTCATTTCTTGAAGTGTCAGATTGTATTTTCTCCATACAGTAGTATAGGACACATGCTGCATGTATAACATACTGTGGTAGAGTTATACTAGTGGAGTATACTCATGTACTGCTGTGCTGGCTTCTGTGTGAGGTCAAGTTTTTCATGATCTATGTTGGGTTTTTGAATTATTTGATGATCCTAAACATTTGCACCCAGAAAAGATTCTCCATAGTTCCACCAATTCACTCTGGTAGCAAAGACTACGAACTTTCAATCAGGCAGATCAGATTATAAGGAGGGCAAGCCACTGTTCTATTTCTACACTATAAGATGTTACTAGTAATGTGGCTTGAGATTAGTTATTTCCACAGGGGACAGTCGGTGCTGAGGAAAAAACCTGGAAACAGCACAGATGTTGCCCCCTTTTCAGCTGCTAGTGGGCTAGATGCAAATGAAACCTCTTATATGCTACAGTAGTGTGTTCAAGAGCAGTCACAAATGGCAACAAGATTGAAAAATCTTGTCGCCATTTGCAAAATCTTAGGCACATTGGTGGCCATTTTTGTCACCATCTGTAGCCTGACAAATGTATTATTTCATTCTAAGAAAGTAATTGTACAGGTCCAGGCAGTGACATACAAAGAAGAGAGGGGAACATGGTAAAAGTCAAATTTATGCCTATACTGAGAAGTCGGATTTGCCACCCGGTACATTTATTATTGTCATGTTTGTGCTGCTGGAGTCTGTTGTTCTACAAGGTTCCAGGAGCACACCTTCACAGGTGAGAGATAGTTTAGCTGGCTGGGTGTGGTTTGCTTTTGTTAGCCTATCCCTAGGGTCTGAGTTCATACACAAATATAGGCCACTGCCAGTGTCTGTTTGGTGTCCAGGGTGAGCAGTCATGTTTCCTTCTGTGTGGCTTGTGTCCTGTTACCTTTGTGTGCAGCTTGCTGTGTGAACCGCGCCCTGTGCTGCTGGATCATGTGTCTCGTTAGAGTAGGGACCGTGAGACATGAGGAACCTTGATTGCTGGGCTCGCGGCTTAAGTGACTTGGCCAATTCACAAACTAATCCCTAGTATTTATATTGCAGCAATTCCATCTGCTTTAGCATGCAGGGATTTTTGGTGAGTGTGTTGGTTGTTTTTCAGTTCTATGTAATGTCTGTCCATGAGTCAAGTCCGCAGTATGCAGTTCTCAGTCCAGTTGGTGTTACTGTAAGCACATTCAGCCTGAAATCCGTTTTAGGTCCCTGTGTTTATTCTATTCCCGTCTTGGGCACATTCGTGTGGGCCTGGTACTTTTTAGTCCACACGAACATAACAGTTATTTCCCCTCCACACTTTATTAATAAACCTTTGGCCGCTTCCTTACCTTTTTTTTCACTAAAAATGCAGTTCTTGTAGAGAAGCGAATCTCTACCACTTAAGAGCAGGGAAAATGTCTGGGCTATTCTTTTTTAAGGGTCTCCTAGCAGCTCTCCTCTAGATGGGCCAAGAAATGATAAGTCACACACATTGGGATGGAGGTAGTGTCCGGTTTCCTTTATTACTCAAATATCTCCTTGGATGGAATCAATGTGTGCGATGTTTTATGCTATTTTCTATCTTGCATATGTTCTATTTTAGTTGCAGTAGGGTTTCTCTACACGTATCAGTCTACTTTGACGACTAACCGCGTTTGTGCTGCTTTTATTGTTCGGAAGTGTGTGCTCAATGCCCTCATATTACATTACTGTGAGGTATTCATGTGGCAGTCGATAATTTAGGTTTTTGAAGGTTGTATGAATGTTGCTCTGTGCCCCAATGATCTGTATAATAAAAGAAGGTGCACCTAACGATACATTTATTTTCCGAAGCATCCAGCCCTCAAATTAAAATCTATATCATAACCTTCGATGATAGATCAAACGTGAAATTAGAGACCAGGACAAGAGATGGTGGTTTGTTGCATCCGTTGTCACATTTTGCTATTCTGCTCAGTACTCGGCTGCTTTCCATTCTGCGTGTAGAGCTTCAAAAACTATTTCAGTATCTCTTGATAAGAGCGAGGAAGCCAGAAAAGCTTCATGTGGAAAGTGCTTGAGCAAACAAAGATTTTCCCGCCAACGCTAGTCTTCCATATCCATAGAAAGTATTATATTAAGTCTCGGTGGCCTACTTTCTTTATTCATTTCCAGAGCTGAGAACTCTCACGCTTTTACAACTCTTTTGACACAAATGTTAAATTGCTTCAGCTATGTAAGTTATGTTTTAAGTCAAGGTTGAGAATGTTGTGCATCTTTTACAAGTCACACTTTCATTACAATGTTTCTTGATTGCGCTACATTTGTTTTAAACCTCTCCAATCCACTGTCTGATGTCTAAAGAAATTATAATTTAGGGCTGTACAGCTCCTATGTTGGAAGATGTCCGTCGGGGTTCTCTTACTGTATATTACCAGCCTCTCTGCTGTAGACGACTATCCAATGTATCACCTCACGCAGTACTGGCTTTAGCCAGCAGATAGCGCTGTTGTATAACAGCAGAAAAAGAGTAAGCCCCCTAGGAAAGTCAGGATACAAATTGGATTGGAAAGCGTTAACTTTGCCTTCTGATCCTATAAAATGATTTATAGAATAAAGGGCAAAAAACCTGACAATAAATAAAAAAAAGCAAAAGATAGAAGTAAAAACTTCTAAAATACGCTAAAACACGCATGATAGCATGACTTTCGCAGCACAAAAAGTTACACTACTAGAAAAAAAAAAAAAACCTGGTCCATGCACAACTACACTCTGTAGTTGCATATAAATCCATCTGAAGAAGTCCTAAAAAGGGAAATCCATGGTGAAAATCCACAGCATACTGCAGATTTAAAATTCATCCACCGAGCCAGTGCTGGAAAGTGCTGTGGATTTTCCCCCAATTCAGCTACAGGAAATCAAGT
Source organism: Eleutherodactylus coqui (assembly GCF_035609145.1). NCBI lineage: Eukaryota > Metazoa > Chordata > Amphibia > Anura > Eleutherodactylidae > Eleutherodactylus > Eleutherodactylus coqui. Next base: position 112,751,560 of record NC_089847.1, read on the forward strand.
AATGTGAACAAACCCTAACAGAATTGTCTCAAAGGGTTAGGACGGCTTCAGATGAGCATGAGCGCAAAAAAGCTTGCGGTAGTGTGTAGAGATGAGCGAGTATACTCGGAAAAGCACTACTCGCTCGAGTAATTTGCTTTATCCGAGTATCGCTGTGCTCGTCCCTGAAGATTCGGGTGCCGGTACGGAGCGGGGAGCTGCAGGGGAGAGCGGGGAGGAACGGAGGTAAGATCTTTCTCTCCCTCTCTCCCGCCCGCTCTCCCCTGCTCCCCGCTGCGACTCACCTGTCAGCCGCAGCGACACCCAAATCTTCAGACCCGAGCACAGCGATACTCGGATAAAGCACATTACTCGAGCGAGTAGTGCTTTTCCGAGTACGCTCGCTCATCTCTACACACTACCGCAAGCTTTTTTGCGCTCATGCTCATCTGAAGCCGCCCTAACCCTTTGAGACAATTCTGTTAGGGTATGTTCACATTAGTTGATTTCCTGTAGCTGAATTGGGGGAAAATCCACAGCACTTTCCAGCACTGGCTCGGTGGATGAATTTTAGATCTGCAGCATGCTGTGGATTTTCACCATGGATTTCCCTTTTTAGGACTTCTTCAGATGGATTTATATGCAACTACAGAGTGTAGTTGTGCATGGACCAGGTTTTTTTTTTTTTTGGACCATTCAAATACCGCACTATTGCACACGAGTTTGAAAAAAAAAGCGGGACGATAGGTCCTGCCCTATCTTTCTCGCATACCGTTTTAACAGTGTAGGAGAAAGATAGGGCAAGACCTATCTTTTCTCGCACATAGTATTAATGCTCGTGAATGCCACTAGTGGAAACGAGACCATTGAAATGAATGGTTTTGTTTTGTTCCATGATTTTCACGGCCGTATGATGTAACAAAATCACAGCCATCTGTTTAAGCCCTGAAAACGAGGACACATAAAACTGATGTGATTAGTGCGGCGGATCTCTAACCAAAACCCGCAGCAGGTTTTCTGCCCCAAAAATTAGACAAAATATGAGCATATCCCAAGGCTTTACACACAATTAAAAATCTGCGTTGCAAAAATCCGACACGGATTTCAATGAAAATCCGCATCACATAATTGTAGATTTTGCATTTGAAGATACTGCTGATCTGCATATTCACTGGGACTAACTCGAAGGCAGATCTTTTGCTATTGATTCTGCGAGAGTTCTGCATGCAATCAAGAATGAACGTGTCGATAGCTTTTTTTACGCAACATGACTTTATATAAACCATGATATGGATTAAAGGGGTTGTCCCGCGCCGAAACGGGTTTTTTTTTTTTCAACCCCCCCCCCGTTCGGCGCGAGACAACCCCGATGCAGGGACCTAAAGAAAGCTTACCGGAGCACTTACCTTAATCCCCGCGCTCCGGTGACTTCTATACTTACCGGTGAAGATGGCCGCCGGGATCCTCTTCCTCCGTGGACCGCAGCTCTTCTGTGCGGTCCATTGCCAATTCCAGCCTCCTGATTGGCTGGAATCGGCACGTGACGGGGCGGAGCTACACGGAGTCGGCATTCTGCACGAGCGGCTCCATTGAAGAGAGCAGAAGACCCGGACTGCGCAAGCGCGGCTAATTTGGCCATCGGAGGGCGAAAATTAGTCGGCTCCATGGGAACGAGGACGCCAGCAACGGAGCAGGTAAGTAAAAAACTTTTTATAACTTCTGTATGGCTCATAATTAATGCACAATGTACATTACAAAGTGCATTAATATGGCCATACAGAAGTGTATAACCCCACTTGCTGCCGCGGGACAACCCCTTTAAGGTCAGCAGGATGCAAAAATCATGCGGATTCTTACATAAATCGATGTATGAATCTGTGTCGAAAAAGTCTTGTGTGAACAGGGCCTAAAGGGGAAAACCTCGCATATTTCTAAAATGGTGCTTAAAAAATACTAATATGCTCATTAGGAAATTAAAGTTTCATCTTTATGTCACCTGTGTAATACTGAGGAAATCCAGAAAAAAATGACCTATTGGGGTGCCTTGTGGACTGGAGCTTGGAAAAACAGATCTACAGAATGCATCCTTTCACATCAATTCCTGTCCCCCGTAGGGGGTCACAATGCAATTAGACAAGAAAAAAACAGTACCACTTCTTATGCTTTGTGTCTGGTATAGCAGCTCAGCTCCATTCATGCTCACATGCAATACCAAATGCAACCTGTAGACAAGAGTGGTGCTGTTCTTGGAAAAACAGACATTTTTTTCTAATATTGTTCAACATCTGTATAGGCCAAACTAACTTTGCTTTCGTTGCTGCTACTGGAATCACTGGGAGCGAACTATCATTGTTTGTGGTGTTTATATGGCTGCAAGGTGATACATTTGGTCTTAAAGTGGTTGTCGACCATAAAAACAGATTCTCTATGATAAAAAATAAATACGTTTATACCCACCTCTCTAGCTCCACACATTTCCCGCTCTGACAGCTTCATATCTCCCATGTGATGTAATGCTTACTGGCTGCAGCAGCCTATGTATGGGATCTCATAGGCTGCTGCAGCCAATCACAGATCTTAGCACTCGAGCACTGAGGTTTGTAATTGACTGCAACGGCCTGTGACATCCTGTACACAGGCTGAATGCAGCCAGTAAATACAGGCTCAACGCTGAGAACGAAGCTGCCCCACGGGAGATGAGATAGGTGGGTATACACTTATTTACTATTTTGTTGGACAACCCCTTTAATGATGGATACCAGAAGTTATTTATGATATTCTCTTAAACCTATGTTGCTCTGAAGGAAAATGTACTTCAGTTCTTGGGTCACCATCACTCTTACTTTTGCATTTATTTCTTTAAATTGTGATTCCATAGATCCAGACTAGCTTAAAGTGATTACGCTATATAAATACATCAAGTGAGCACCATATGGTACATATTTAATGTCTGCAATGCAAGATGGAAAGGATGACTATCTCGTCTATCCATATCTCTTGTGTACCAGATTCACTGGGACTCTTCTGTATTTTGGGCTCAGTTGTATTCTGTATTTTGGGCTCACTGTTTTGGGCCCATTATCTTAGGTGTCCGCTCTTCCTTGTCTCAAAATGCCCCATTATTCCCTTTTTTGTTTTGGTAGGGACATAATTAGTTCTTCCAGCAAGTGTCAGGAATCCTGCATCCTGATAATAACACCTGTAGGATGAGACTGGTGCCTCAAGGAGGTGAGTTTTCTACATGGGAGGAAAGCAGAGGTTTGCATTATGTAGGTTGGAAATATTGCATGTACTTATGACTGACATGTTGAGGGCACCATAAATATGTGAAGGCATATATCAGACCGGTGGCAAAACAAATGGGAAGACTGGTGTACCTCTCAACCATCCCATTGGTTTTGCTGGATTGGACCACAAAATAGGTTGAGCTTACACAGTTGTGAATTCTAGGTATATTTCGTCATCATTCTTAGGTGGATCAGGGGTAGATTTTCAAAGTGCCTCACGACTGGGGATACAAATGTTGGGAGGTATGAGCAAGCCATTATGCCTTGTCCTATTGGAAGATAACTATCCTATCAGTTAATGGTTAACCTTGTAACAGGCTTTGCAACATAACTAGTGATATAAGCCGAACCAGAACATCATGTGAAATGAGGTTTTATCATTTACAGGCGGGCTCTTCCTCGATATATACTGTACTCAACTGGGCTGTGTACGGGGCAGGAAAAATGCAGGAAGGAATGGGGGAAGGGAGAAGGGACAGGGTGTGGAGTTGTTTATGATTGTTAATGTAAGCTATTAATTAAAAATGTAAGTAAAACACATTTCATTAAAAGACAGAAAATTAATGGCTCCAACAGGAGCCAAGCATTGGAACTCTGATCTTCTCCATTGTAGCTTGTAGGGTTGCCATCATGCTATCCAAGGGTCTGAGCCTTGTTTAGCTATGGGCTTTGTGCATGCTAAAACTATTCACTTCAGTTGTTCTGTCACTAAATACAGTTGCTGTTGCTCTATTTAAAACCCCAAGCAGTAAACTTCCTGTGCTTGAGTATTCTGGCTGTTTAGTGGATCATGCTCATCAATAAACTCGGAGCACCAAATGTACTTATATGTGACTACGCCTGATCTCCAACGCTGTGCACCAAACTCTGCTTAGCCCTGAATACTGTTGCCTCTCCCATTGGTTTTTATACCCGAGAGCCAACATAATAATACATTCTAGGTTCTTGCTCATCATCAATGCACAGTAAGATTCCAGTAGGGTTCTGCTTGGCTGGTCGAAAGTCCATCAATGTTAGTCTGGGGAGAGGAGGTTTATAATGTTTTCCCTTGTGGAGAGCACAATGAGTGTGAACGGAGTTTAATAGACCGTGCAATGCTCCCTGGGAATGAGCTAGGCAAATAAAAAGAAAAAGGTTTGCTACCGTGTTAGCCAGTAGAACAAAATGTGATTGTTCTCAGCAAGAGAAACCATGTAATCTTGTAGATATGATATCTTTTAATGGCTAACAAAAAACATGATGTTAGTGCAAGCTTTCCAACCTACTTGGGGTCTTTCCTCAGGCATAATGGAATAGATCTGAAGACGCATACATACTCGAATATACATATACACGTGAAAAAGCACAGACATGGCGTGATTAATTTGCATTTAAAACAATACCAGAACAGGTTGAGCAGAGAACTAAAGACTTAATTAGTCCACTGATAAGGGGTATGAAAGTTTTATAGTCCTTAAATTGGTGTTAGGGCAACTTCAAATCTCAGCCTCATAGACGAATTTGGGAGTACAAGTTTATAACCATCTTTGACACTTTCGACACAGGCCTAAATTCCTCAAGAGGGTTTATGCATGACAGGCAATTTGGAGAAATCTATAGCACAGATAACACATAGGCCTGGTGACCCCCTAACACCAATTTAAGGACTATAAAACTTTCACATCTCTTATCAGTGTACTAATTAAGTATTTACTCCTCTGCTCATCCTGTTCTGGTATTGTTTTAAGTGCATATTAATCGCGCCATGTCTGTGCTTTTTCATGTGTATGCATTTTTAGATCTATTACATTATGCCTGAGGAAGGACCCTAAGTAGGTTGGAAAGCTTGCTATAGCATCGTGGTTTTTTTTTGTTAGCCATTAAATGTTATCATATCTACAAGATTTTTTGGTTTCTCTTGCTGAGAACAATCACGCTAGGTAAATAAGTGATGGATTAATGCCTCCACAACGCCACCTATCTCCATGAAAGCTAAGTTGTAGATGCTTTTATTATTGCCTTCTAGTTGTCGTGTGTAGAAATAGAATACATTCCTGGAAATTAGTTTGAACTAAGTGATCACCACACAAAATGTAATAAAATGCATGACCAATTTTGAATTTCAAGTGCTTAAAATTCAGTGTTTGGAGGATATTTGCCTTAGTACTCATTTGTAAAAGAGACCGGATTAAATAAAATCTAAAGTAAGAGGATTATCCCCGGGTTCTGCCGTGTAGGTTTTAAAAGGATCCCATTCAATTAACCTGTCAGGTTTCAGTGTTTCTAATTATTTGCATGGCGAAGTGTAGAAGACGCCCGTCTACAGTTGAATGATCGGCTCTTCTTTCTATCCTATTAACGGAGTTAGGTATATCAGCTTTATGAGTTACACAGAAATGTATTGGTCTAAGTCGAACCTCGTCTAATGGACCAATGAAATATTAAAGTTACCCTCCGCTCCTGCAGAAATAAAGATGGCCGAACTGCTTCTGTGACCACTTGGTGCACATTGTACATAGTATGTATAAGTAGTCTAAGGTCAGAAACACTATCTTTTCTCCTTAGGGAGAGCACCTAGACGGTGACTTAGGAGACTCAAACGGCCATTTATACTCCTTTGGGTAATATACAAATAAGGGAGATGGAATAATGCCTCCACAGTGCCACCTCTTGGAAGGCAGCATTCCTTCAAGCCAAAGTTAGACTCCTTATACAAGCCTTGTAACAATGACAGGGAATTAAAAGCAAAGCCAGACTCCATGTACAGACAGCTGTTTCAGGGTGTTTGCCCTTCATCAGTGTACAGTAGGAGTCTGGCACCGTCTAGGTGCTCTCCCTAAGGGGAAAACATAGTGTTTCTCCCCTCCATCCCTGGCATCTCACTGGCAAAGCCAGACTCCAACTGTACACTGATGAAGGGCTGACACCCTGAAACAGCTGTCTATACATGGAGTCTGGCTTTGCTTTTAATTCCCTGTCATTGTTACAAGGCTTGTATAAAGAGTCTAACTTTGGCTTGAAGTAATGCTGCCTTCCAATAGGTGGCACTGTGGAGGTATTATTCCATCTCCCTTATTTTCAGTAATCTAAGACACAACTGGGGGGACATCTGACTGGTGAACCTGCCCAAAGGGCCTTTTACATGGCAGATTTTCTGCCCATTAACCAGTGTTGGTGGACAGTGTAGCATGTCAATCAACACTCATTACTGCTGTTTAGATGCAGAGGACAATCGTTAACTCTTTCCTATCCACTGTCTGACCTCTGAAGACATTATGATTTAAGGCTGTACATTCGGGGCTCTCTTACTGTATATTACCAGTCTCTCTGCTGTCAGAGCCTATCCAACGTGTCACCTCATGCAGTACTGGGTTCAGCCAGCAGATAGCGCCGTTGTATAATGACAGAAAAAGAGTAAGCCCCCTAGGAAAACCAGGATACAAATTGGATTGGAAAGGGTTAATACGATTGTTTGTCCCCATAAAAAAATGCTTACATGGGCAGCACATTCCCTGTTTGCATAGGAGGATGTCCTACTGATAGGACATCCTCCTATCAGTGAATGAATGTAAGAATGAATATTCTTACAAATGTTCATGCTCAATCATCCCCGAGTATTGGCCTATGTAAAAGGACCTTCACAGTTTGAGACACACTGGTCGAAAGTCAAATTGACAGGTAACTAGTTAGCCTTAGTTTTTAGATTTTAGGAGAAATACCCAGGAAAAAAAAATAATAAAAAAGGAAATAACAAAAAACACTATTTTTTTTGGCCTAACATATTTCTTTTTCCAAACCTCAAATTTCTGGCGAATTCTCCTCTTATCTGCTACAATATAAATAAGTAAGGGGATGAAAATAAAACCGAGCAGTTTTTATTTATTAGATGCCTTGACTGGGTAATTATGGCTGACTACCTGTGGATAAAATGTGACTCATCTATTGCAGAGTAGAGCACTTAAATTTTATCATCTGTTATTCTAGGGGAAGGTTTATTGTTATGCATGAGTGAATTCAAGAGCAATGTACTAATAGTGATTTACAGAGGCTACAATAACAACTTTTCCAGACTGAGATGGGATTAAATACAGACAAGCGTAAAAAAAAAGCTGATAAGAAATAAAAGTTTCATGAAGTTTCCCTGCCTGAGAACTTTTGATACATCACCTAGCACTACTGCCTGAAGGCCGGGTTAGACTGACCTACCAGGAGATCATCCGATGGGCCCAGGCTTTGAAGCAATAAAAGGCCTCAAATGTTCAGCAAAAAGGAGGTGATTTTAGAGCAAATGATTTGTCCCTGGGGTCTATTTTTTGATGGGTCAGTTCCCAAATAGCCTGTTAGATCTTATTGATATTGTCCAGCTGGTGGATGTGAATCCACCTTGTCATACAGCGGTTTGGCTTTGGACTATCTGCAGAGGCAGCATCTGGGGAACCCCAATTTTTTGCCCTTGACCACTCCAAGTGGGATACGGTCTTTGTTGTGGGAATCCCAGGCCATGATTTGCACAGATAGTCCCAGTAGTGTGGATACTGAGGCCGCGTAGGAGCGATGCACGGTACCTGATAGTGCAAACAGTAAATTAGTGGTTTGAGAGGTGAAGGTATGGGCTGGCGGCACAGGTGTACAATTCGAGATCCTGACACAGTGTTGGGACAGACAGCGAGTAATAGCATAGTCTAAAACAGAGATGAGGTCAGGAAGAACAGAGATCAAAATAGTTGGCAGTCAGAACAGGAGTTAAAAACCAGAATGCTCAAACTAGGACTTTGTTGCAATGGCTAAAATAGACTGATTGGTTAGGCATCCTCACTGGGGTGAGGATACCTAGTATAGCTGGAGGGGTGCAGGAATTGGTGGGGAACAGGTGTAGGAGTGTGAATCCACCCTTTGGCAGCAGAGAAGTAGTCGGCAGTAGAGTGTACTGAACCCGGAATACAGGGTAAGAGACATGGCAGTGCCCGACTTTAGCTCTAGTGATGGGAGAGCTGTGGCAGTAATGCGCTGTGACAGATATGTCCTTTGTGTGCAATGATAGCAAGTAACATTATGATACAGTTAAAGTGCACATATTCTGTATAGATGGGGGTGGATCCAGGGAACCCCAATCCACTACCGGCTAGAGGACAAATTTTCATTCCATTCCATGCTTGTTTCGGTCCCGAGCTTTTTTTTTCTCTCTCTCTCTCTCTCTCTCTCTCTCTCGCTGTGTCGCGGCAGGAAGGGGTCAAAACAGGCATGTCACAGCAGGGAGGAGTTAAAAACTGGGGCGGGGTCGAACACGACTTGATGCTCGTTCGAGTAACGCTAATACTCGAACGAGCATCAAGCTCGGCAGAGTATGTTCTCTCAACTCTAAATAAAAAGAGACACAAGTAGGACACTTTGTAGGACTCTTAGATGGGTGAGGGAAAACCTTTTAATACTATGGTGGCAGCCATCTAGGATTCAGCCCAAAAAATGTCAATGGAAAGGGTACATAATTTAATGGTAAACTTCATCAGTAATTGATAGGTGCAGTTATTTTTTCAATACTTGCAACCATTTTTGAGTTACCAGTTATTAGTATTATTGATAGTACCAGTGTTTCTGGTGGCGCAATTTGCTACTTATTAATGTAATATATAGTGAAAGTGATCTAGTTGGTCAAAATATTTCCGTGAAAATAGTAAGCTATTGCCATTGTTTGCAATTTTGCTGAACGGGCAAACACCTATGAATAAGTAATTGTCCAAAATAGCAATAGCGATACTGCAATATTTAAACCTGTGAACATTTCGAAGGGATCCAGCCAGTGTTTCTCGTGGCGCGATGCACCACTTATTAATATGCACTGTTAGGAATTGGAGGTGCTACAAATATTTCTGTGCAAATAGTAAGCTGTTGGCATTGTTTCCAATGCGACTGATCACATGACGGTGGCATCATCACAGGTCCTGTCAGCACACGGCTGCTGTCTGACTCTGTGTTTTATATATGCTTTAGGACCTGTGATGACATCACCATTATGTGATCAGGGGACCGAGCATGTGAAGCACTCACGCACACACTCACGGACAAGTAGTCGTTAACACTTTGATGGATGATGTCACGTTGAGTATTAATAAAGTTATGTTGAATTATGGGGTATGAAAAACACTAATCAAATGTTTTTCAGATATCAGAGGATGCTGTTAAGAATCTAGGACAGAATTGACATCATCCTGATGGTCAGTAATTAAAGTTCACGTAAGGTGACGGAGGTTTTCAATCAAGAAAAGCTTGATTTGATCAAGCATCCCTTATTTTGCTTGGCATGTTCAGTCTCCTCAAAAGTCTTTAATAACACCAAAGTTGAAAGTCACTACATATTTACTTCCCATTAAGTAATTATCATTGAAAACAAAGTTATTTTCAAGTATGGGCAATTATTTGGTCTTCTGAGAAGAAAGCTTTGTGAATCCAAGAGGAACCATGTGAGGAGACACTTCAGGGATATGGAATATTAGTTGTCAAGTTCCCCAGAGATTACAGCGGATACTGAGGGCCCAAGAGAAGAACACCCTGTGATCATTTTATACTTGGGTGACCCTGGTAAGAAAAGGGCATTCTAATAGTGTTTAAAACCCAAAATGTTAAGTAAAGGGGTATTCTAAGACTTTTACTATTGATGACATATCCTCAGGATAAGTCATCAATAGTTGATTGGAAAAGCAGGACTTACAGCACACTCATAAATAAAACATTCCTTTTAAATCTTCTAAAGGGCAACGCAGTGGGAAGAAGAGGATGAAAACAGGAACGCTTACATGTTTCAAGCCATATAATCCTGGCTCTTAGTCATAGCATTTTTTTCTATCCATTTGTATATTAATAGTTGATTGCCAGGGGTCTGCCCTTGGAATTTCCACCAATCAGCTGATCATCCAGTCCACTGTAAGTGCAGTGGGACAGACATCATCTTCAGTGATCAGGGCTAGAAGTGTAATAGGTGTCTTTACTTACAATGAGAGGAGTGATGTCCCTTGTAACACTTCAGACAGGGACTGCAATGAAGAGCCAGAAATGTAATAGAAGACATTGATTTCAATGGGAGTGAAGCCATCTATTTCTCTTCTGGCCCTGGCCACCGATGACTTTCAGACTCGCTGTACTGACAGTGGGCCGAAGGACCAGCAGTGGATCCCAAAAAGCAGATCCCGTCGGTCAACTATTGATGTATTAATGACCAATCCTGGAAATAAGTGATCAATAGCAAAAGTCCAGAAAACCTCTTTAACCTTCACTTTCTCCAGCCTAGAACAATCCAGTTTTTCCTCATCTTCTGTCTACTCTTTACAGCATGTAAGCCTGGAGTAATAACCAGGTAATAATTTTGCCGACATTTCGAACATTAGTTAATTATGGCCTTTGTATATTGTTTTTATAACAAGTGTCAGAAGAACTTATATATTTGTCTGTGATTATGACACTTAGACTATTTCTGTATAAATGGAGGAAGGCAAGTTAGTGTTTCTGCCATGATCTGACAAGGCTTTTATTTGCCTGAAGGTTCAGGCTGCCGGCATCGCCCCATATCTGACAATACACAATAAAACCAAAGCACTATTTTTCATTCTTTTTTCAAAAGATTATGTAGAAAAGAAAATCTAAAATTATATAGCAGCAAAGCAACATTACAGCTCGGAATATTAAATGCCTGCCGTGATGAAGTGCAAATCACTATGTCAGCAATCTTACTTGAGTGCAATAAAAGAAACACTAAAGAAGACTTTGTACTCTGCAGCAATACGTCCTACTTCCTATACTTCACTGCATACGATACAGATTTAAAGCTGTATTACCGTTTCAGCAAATAAAGCTTATTCCTCATATCAGGGAGGTTCACATACCGGTTTTTCAGCAATAAGCTGCAGTTTCTGTAGTCGCTTTCATGCAGTTTTCAAGCCAGAAGTGGATGCAAAAAAAATAGGAAATTTCATGATTTGCTATATTCCCCTAAATTTATCCCAAAAGGTCTACAAATCAGCAGCTTTGAAGTCCTTTGTCACAACTCACCTAGGAATAGGGGTGGGGTGAGCTCCTTCCTTTATAGCCAATTTAGGTCTCTCCTTTTTATAGACCTTACCCTTTACATGGGGGCGTGGGAAGCATAAACCCAAATTTGAAGCCCCATGGTGAATATGGGACTCCATGTGACCAACTGGTTTATAATGCTATTATTTCTTTTGCAAGAATTTCTGTGATTTAGAGTTTTAGATCATTTTTTCTTTTATCCCCAGTATAGAATTTTATTTCCTTTTTCTTTACTACGTTCATTTTATTTGATTTGTGTCTCCCTCCCTTTCTAGATTTTAGGCTACCGGAATCTTATTGTTACTCTTTGATCATGAGACTGCACAATCAACTTTCCCAGGATATGGGACTATGTTTTTCTCTTATAAAACTAATAAAAAAAGTTTGAAGAAAAGGAATAGGAAATATAAAAGATGGACTTAAACTTTTAACTTCCTGTTGAAGCCACTTCTAGGTTTGGCTCAAGCACTAGGATCAAAAACAACACAGTGGCATTTTCCAAAAACCAACCTAATTAAAAGTTATGCAACTGGTGCAACAAGTATATTGGGGCATGTTTACAGATGTAGCAATTGTTAACTTGATACTTAACAAGGCAAAGGCACAGTTCCAGCAAAGTTTATATTGACACAGAAAAGCAGAAGCCAATGAAAGTCAGTTTAAAGTTTGCTTCAGTTAGGCATTCAATACATTAAGTATCAAGTTTACGAATGCTACATCTTTCTGTACTTAGAGCGGCATTACAAAGTATGCCTTGTGTAAGTGTGACAAATTCTTAATATATTTGTCTCATCTGGTGGCACCTCCATTTTCATCTATTATTTACACTGGTTACTGGCATAAATTATAGTAAATATGATGGGTTGTGCCATGTCCCCTAACTCTTGGCCATGTCCAGTTTTGAAAAGCGGGTGATATAAATAAAAAAAAAATCAGAATTTTGGCATTTGTTCCAAAACTGCCATTTTTAACAGCAGAATTCTGTTGCAATAGACGTTACATGCATAGATGTAGCAATTGTTAACATGACTTGCACACTGTTATAACTTGATTTGCTGCATTGTAGTAGATAAGTGATCATAATTAGAGATGAGCGAGTATACTCGCTAAGGAAAAATACTCGAGCGAGCAGTGCCTTATGCGAGTACCTGCCCGCTTGTCTCTAAAGATTCGGGTGCCGGCGGGGGAGAGCGGTGAGTTGCGGGAGTGAGCAGGGAGGAGCAGGGGGGGGGGGAAGGGAGAGTGAGAGAGAGATCTCCCCTCCGTTCCTCCCTGCTCTCCCCCGCCGCTCCCCGCCCCCCGCCAGCAGCCAAATCTTTAGAGACAAGCAGGCAGGTACTCGCATAAGGCACTGCTCGCTCGAGTAGTTTGCCTTAGCAAGTACGCTCGCTCATCTCTAATCATAATGCGTTATATAAGGTTACTGTTTGCTACATCTGTATTCTGTATGCCTCGTTATGTGTATCAGTTTCTTACTTCTGGTCTGCTTGCAGTCATTGAACTGGAATCTCTGTTATTTGGTTCCAGAGGATGAAAGTCTGTTCTGGTCAGGTGCATGGCTTGCTACAACATACTTAGGTAGCGGGCATAAAAATAGTCATTGTGACAAGGTACTCTGTTGGCATAGCATGCCTATGCAAATTGCTTAGTATGACGATCATTCACATTGCATTAGAGAGCCAATATCGTAGTGCAGAATAAACTTTAGTTTGGTGCAACTGTAAAGAGGATGTACGTGCAGTTAATGTGTCCCCATTACTGTTCTTCTCATTTCTGTATGGTTAGGTAATGTGTTTATGTTATATAGAAGTGGTAATATGGTTGACAACGACCTCTTGTGGTTCTGGTTGGGCATATTTCTGTTTCAGGCCCTGGTGAGATGAAGGTTGTGGGGCAGAGGTTGGCTGATGTCAGGAGTTTTGGATCCAACTTTTTGGAATCTTCATTGATATTGAGAGCTACATGAAAAGCCAACCCTCCCCTCGACATGACCGCCATGGTAATAAGGACTCTCCGGGCTATTTGTACGTGCTCAATTCAAGCTTTTCGATGTGGCCAGCTGGCTAGGATTTGTTTAGAGACTGTTTGATGTTATTGAAACATGAAAGATAAGTTTTACGTACAATAGATTCTCATTTCAGAACAAAGGACTGTTAGTTTCTGTAACCCTCGAACCAAGGACGTATTATTGATCTGCTCAATTGTGATAAAGTTGAGTTCCAAGTAAGATGGCATTCCCATGCGGTGACTGCAGGAAGCCTCTGTCTGCCTACATTGAATTTTGCAATCGGACACATTACCGGAGGCCATGGGAATGGTCAGAGTTGAGTGGGGCTTCAGTTATGTGTTTGCAAGTGAAGGGAACTTCTATAGAATCACAGATAAGTCTCCAGCCGGTAAGTCTCCCATCTCTGAATCTAATGGTGGGCCCTAACACTACCTGGAGATCCTCGCTTTCACAACAGAAGTTTGCTTGGCACCTGCTACAACTGCTTGGTACCTCTCTTGTAACAGGCCATGCCTCTGTATGATCATCACATGACCAGGATGGATTTCCATTCAACAACTTCAAAAGTTACTGCGAACTCCTGCTTCCCAATGCAAAATCTGTAGCATAGCCTCCTATCTACCATTTATAATACTGGTGTCTTCTTATGTGGCATTTTGACCCTCTTAAGAACCAGGACTGGATACAGTGTCAACCTTTGTACCTCCTAGAGCTAATCCTCTGATTCCCAGGAATCTAAACCCCCAAATCAGCCTATTTCTCAAGGGTTCTTAATGACCTATTCTATCAGATTGGTGGGGTCTGCTTGGGATGCCCTCCAGTCAGGTGTTTGAAGAAGCCCGTGATATCACGTTCATCAGTCACATGACCTCAGAGTAGCTCAGTCACATTCATATGAATGGGATTGAGCTGCTATACCAGGCACAGCCACTATGAAATGGAAGGTAATGTACATGGTATAAAGTGAAGTGGCCAAAGAGCTAATTCAAGTGCCACAACCTGTTCAAACAGCTGATCACCTTGGTAAAAAATCTTGCACAAGCCAACTCTTGAGCTAAATCTTTAAAGGGTTGTCCGGTGACTTGTCAAAATTAATTGTCAGCTGCATCCGTGTGAAAATCACAAATTCAGTAATACTGACCCATCCTCAGCTCAGGCAAGCTAGCATTGCAGCTCTGCAATTCTCCCGTTGACAGCTGAAGTCAGGTGACTGCTGCCTGCCAATTAGAAGCCATAGTGTCATTGTTAGGAACTCCTGGCATCATGGAGGCCACAATGTGAGCGCTGATGGCAGGAGAAGGGGCGGTGATACTGCAGACTCTTATTGGCAGATAGCAGTCACCTGACTTTTGCTATCAACAGAGACTGGGAGATCTGCAACGTTAGATCACCGGGACCGAGGATCGGTAAGTACTGCTGAATTTGTTATTTTCATACAGATGCAGCTGACATTTATATCTGAGAAGGTAACTGGACAACCTCTTTAACTCTTTGCTTTCTAAATAATTGGGCTGAAAAGTAATTTCTTAAAGTTGGCCTTTATTTGTCAAAGCTCCACAGTCAGGCACTTATTGTACTCTACTTGGGAGATGGACACATAAGAAACAGCAATGGTAGAATAATTACTTTAAATACTAGAATTTAATAGTATATTTCCTGGGCCAATATGAAGTTTAGACCCTGTGTATAGGTGAGGGAATTTAAAACCCCCCTAACATACAATTACCTGAGCTCTAGGGAAAGACTAATAGGTTGTGAATGTTAAGGTATAATGGTAATGTATAAAACCTCTGCCATACTGGTAATTAGAGGTAAGTGAGGTTTGAATAAAATGTTCCTTAAAAGGGGTGCCTGACCTATAAGAAGCTGCGAGACGTGTGGAGAGGCTAAAAGCGGGAGAGTATTTTTAGTGAAAGACGTAGCAGGTAAATGGATTCTAAGAATCAAATAATTGAACTTTACAATGAAGTATGTTCCTATAAAGTTTATTACGACTTAACTTTAGGCAAGTAATGATGGAGGGCAGAGCTGTAAGTACAAGGGGTGCATATGTAGCTTTCATACCTGCACCCCGGTGCCTAAGGGGGCTAAAAAGAACACATCATACTCCATACTGGATTGGGTTCAGGGAGGAGTTTTTCAGTTAAATGGGAAAAATTGGCTTCTACCTCATTGGTTTTTTTTGTGCCTTCCTCTGGATCAACATTGGAGGGTAATAGGCTGAACTGGTTGGACATATGTCTTTCTTCAGATTGGGTGCCAGGTAGAGATGAGCGAGTATACTCGCTAAGGCACATTACTTGAGCGAGTAGTGCCTTAGCCGAGTATCTCCCCGCTCGTCTCTAAAGGTTCGGGGGCTGGCGCGGGTGACAGGTGAGTTACTGAGTTACGGCGGGGAGCGGGGGGGAGAGTGAGATCTCCCCTCCGTTCCTCCCCGCTCTCCCCCGCCGCTCCCCACCTCCGGCCGGCCCTCGAATCTTTAGAGACAAGCGGGGAGGTACTCGGTTAAGGCACTACTCACTCGAGTAATGTGCCTTAGTGAATATACTCGCTCATCTCTAGTGCCAGGAGTTTTACTTCTCTGGAAGGGATCAAGTATGTAAATGTAGTTGGAGTTCTCACTGTATAATTGTTATGATGTTTGTTTATTTTTCTTTAAGTTGTGTGCTTCCGGAGAGCAGAGGGAAGGATATGGGATGGCTGGGATGTATACAGCACTTTGGTGCGAAGAAAGAAAAGAAGTCGCGGTCGATTTAAAAAAATTGTAAAAAGTAAAAAAAAATTAGGGTGTCCTACATACATTGGTTATGTAGGGGTTTTGTCATGCAGCTATGCTGTGTCAAAAAAGGTTTGTTGTGGGGTCTATTCTGGCTGTCTCAGCCTGTGAGTCCCAAATGTGTATTGGATCTGGTACAAGCCCAGAAGGTACACTATTGCTACTCCTGTTCCCAAATAAAATGGACTGAACCATGCAGGGTTGTCTGCTGTTTCTGTTACTAACAACTCATTATTGAAGTATTCACCCATAGATGTCATCTTCCCGTCCTGCCACAAAACCACATCGAGCTGTTATGGTTAAGGCTTCTCATAGAGCTTTTGCCCTAAGATTTCCTATACCAGAGATGCTACTATATTACCTCCTGAAAAGCCTTGCGGTCTCCCCTCGGCCCAGCCAGGGTGAATTTAGTTTAGGAGTAATACTTCATACACTCCCTCACAATGGTAGCTATGGGTTGCTCATTGGTAAGCAGCACTATTACCTGGCAGTGTTGGGTTCATATTTGACCAGGGCAACATCTGCATGGAGTTTTTATGTTCTTCTGTAGTATAGTAGGGACCCTCCAGAACTTTAATATCTATCTCCTTTGGTGTTTATATGTGTTTGTACTGTTAAATGTGGTAGACGGTGTGTTGTCATGTGTATTGGCTCAGTCTGGGTCAATTTTAGTTCAATGTCTGGTGTCTGTGTAGTGACTGCGCAGAACTCACCCTAACTCTGTGTGTCTTGTCTATCATCTTAAGTAGCCCTGGGATTGGATAGCCAGATCCTTCCATAGCTGTAGGTGAGACTAGAAAAAGGTCAGAATATGGGTGTGGTTATGGGAGAGTCGTCGTCGGAGAGTGGGAAGAGAGGTAGTAGGCTACGAGTAGAGTCTAATCAAGCCAGGCTCAAGTCAGGAGAAGTCAGGCCTGAGGGATTCTGGTCAAGCTCAGCAAGGAAAGTCAAGGTCTAGAGACCAGAGTGAAAGGAGTCTTTTTCGTTCCTGCTGGAGAAGGAATCACAGACAGGGCAGACCCCTTGGAACTTGGAGGAAACTGGACATTATCAATAATGAGTCTAACTGATCCTGGGAGAGCCGTCCCAATTCCCTCCATTCCTCTACAAATACCCGTCCGGAAGACCCCCCAAATAACTTAGACTGGTGGGCTCATCTTTCCGAACAGGGAAGAAATAAAGGAATTAGTATGTGTGTTTTCTGTTGACAGTTACTCTGTTGAAGTTAATGTTAATCGGAAATCTGCAAACTGTTAACTGTTGTTTAATCTTGCAAGCATTGAGTAAACTGTGTACCTTCGGTTTACTTTATTAAATCTTGTTTGAACTCTTTATTTCATTGCTACCGGAATGCTTCACTGAAAAGCTACTGGTATCATGAAAACATTCAAATTACTGAATTCATCACCATTGTTAATACTTTTGCCACTGTGCGCAGCCAGGCTGGGCCGCATCTGCATATTTCGGGGAGGGACAGCAGAGCCACCGTTGACAACCATCTTGTTCCCTGCTGTCTCCCCATAAAGACCTGTGCTCGGCTGCCACACTCCCTGTGTCTGCGCAAGTTTCCTCCAAGAACTCAGTGCAAGATTGATCTTATGTGTTTGAGATAGGGTATACATTGATTTGAAGGAATACTGCCATCCAATAGGTGGCGCTGCAGAGGTATTGCTCATTTTCTTTATTAGCTGGTCTGAAGGAGAGATAACACACAGGCCTGTGACCCCCTAACACCAATTTAGAGATCATAAAACTGTCACATTCCTTACCAGTGGACTAATTAAGTATTTACTTCTCTGCTTATCTTGTCTGGCTATGACTGTGCCTTTTCAGGTGTGTACATTTGTATATATATATTTGCCCCATACAGATCTGTTTCATTATGCCTGAGGAAGGATCCTGAGAGGTCCGAAAACTTGCAATAACATCATGTATTTTTGTTAGCCAATTGAAAGGTATCATATCTACAAGATTACTTGATTTCGCTTACTAAAAACAATCACATTGTGAAGTCTAAACACTTGAAAAATATCTGACCGAAAGGTCGAAACGTAGCAACCATTTGTATGGCAACCATTTTTTAATAAGGGTTTGAAATTTTTTACTGCATCTATATGCTGCCACGGGCTTTCTCTTCATTTGCTGCTGTTTTGAATCTTCCAGTCCAGGCTCCTATTTTTCTGTGGTTCTGCATTCCTATGGAGGTCCTGCCCTAGTGGATAATTGTGAGTGCAGCTTGTACACTATCCTCTACGTGAAGTCTAAACACGATGCCCGGGCACGAATGAGCTGGTGATGATGTCATCAGATCATTCTCTCAGGCAAGCGGGAATTGTTTCATTGTTTTTCAGTGTAAGGGCTTATTCGGAGGTCCGTATATCGGCCCGGGTTTTCATTCCCAACCGATATATGCTGTCCCTCTCTGCAGGGGAAGGAGGCGGGCCGGGTCGGGAGCAGTGCCTAGAGCTCTCACCCCTCTCCGCCCCTCGCCACTATTTGCAATGGGAGGGGGCAGGGGCTTAGCTCCGCCCCGTCCCACCTCTTCCATTGCAAACAGTGGCGAGGGCCGGAGAGGAGATAGTTATTCAGAGGGTTTTTTCTATACCTAGGATGGGATCTATTTTTGAGTGCACCGTACTGCTACCTTTGAATTATATTTTACATATGCTGTAATAATACATATTTATTAGATTTTCTACTTTATGTTGGCCTGTGTTAATAGGGTAGGAGTTGTAGTATTAACCTGCACACCTTGTACATTTTTGGGATTGCCCGTCTTTTATATATAGTTTCTCTATTTGTTCCAAATTCTGACCCTCCAATCAGTAACATGGATTCATTCGACCAGGTGATGTTTTACAACTGCTCATTGATCCAATTTTTTCACTATTTTGCCCACTGCATTCTTGCCTTTCTGTTTCTCTTAGACAGCAATGTTACTGGGACTAGTCATCTGCCGGTATATCCCATCCGTACTAAAGTTGTGCATTCGGACACATTAGTTGGAGCACCATCATTGTATTCATCTGTAATTTGCTTGCCTCTGCACCATCTGTTTATCAAAACAATTCTTGACATTCTCATATGTTTATCTCCACAGGATCCCCTTACACTGCATGTTTTTCCTTTATCTCACCATTCTCAGTATACTCTCCACACCGTTACATGAGAACACCCTACAAGGTTGATAGTGTATGAAATCCTGGCCTTGGCTAGTCTAGCATTTATGTACCATGTGTTCATCAAAGTAGTTCCTGACATCCTCCTTTGACCCCGTTCACCCATGAGTTGTTTATGTCCACAGGATCCCCAGCATGTCTTTCCTTGATCACACCATTCTCAGTATACTCTCCACACCATTACATGACATCACGCCATTAGTATTACATCACGCCCTACAAGGTTGGTAGTATATGAAATCCTGGCCTTGGCTAGTCTAGCATTTATGTACCATGTGTTCATCAAAGTAGTTCCTGACATCCTCCTTTGACCCCTTTCACCCACGAGTTGTTTATGTCCACAGGATCCCCAGCATGTCTTTCCTTGATCACACCATTCTCAGTATACTCTCCACACCATTACATGACATCACGCCATTAGTATTACATCACGCCCTACAAGGTTGGTAGTGTATGAAATCCTGGCCTTGGCTAGTCTAGCATTTATGTACCATGTGTTCATCAAAGTAGTTCCTAACATCCTCCTTTGACCCCTTTCACCCACAAGTTGTTTATGTCCACAGGATCCCCAACATGTCTTTCCTTGATCACACCATTCTCAGTATACTCTCCACACCATTACATGACATCACGCCATTACCATTACATCACGCCCTACAAGGTTGGTAGGGTATGAAATCCTGACCTTGGCTAGTCTAGCATTTATGTACCATGTGTTCATCAAAATAGTTCCTGACATCCTCCTTTAACCCCTTTCACCCACGAGTTGTTTATGTCCACAGGATCCCCAGCATGTCTTTCCTTGATCACACCATTCTCAGTATACTTCCACACCATTACATGACATCACACCATTACCATTACATCACGCCCTACAAGGTTGGCAGTGTATGAAATCCTGGCCCTGGCTAGTCTAGCACCAATGACCGGGCCTCATTGGATGTTACTCAGATTTCTGGATTTTCCTATTCTAATGTGGATTCGCACTGAAACTGATCTACAGAAATTGATTTTATGCTTCACTCCGGGGCCTCCAAATGTCTAAGAACTGGTGCCTCTAGTGGCCAATCAATGTACTTATAAAGTTTACTGTTCCTGGGAGAGTTGATTGACGATTTCCTTGATTTTCAGATAAAACTAATAGACTTATTAAGTCAATATAAAATTTAGTTAATTTCTAAACTGTTAGCTATTCCTTTCTCTGTTTGAAATCACCATTTACCATTATCAGCCCGGATGAGGCTCTTAATGGATATTGAAAAGAGAGGCATTATAATGCAATTCCATTTACCGAAATCTTGTTCATGTTTCCAGAATTACTATGATATTCAAGACAGGGTAAAATATTTCACGTGTGTTAATCATCTGTTGTGCAAATCTTTGAAGGTCTTTGTTAATTGATTGTTGTTCTCACACCCTTAAATGAATCTGAAATCCCCAGTATTGAATACATTAAAGTAGATTTGGGCGATTCTTAAAATTACAGAAGGAATGGAAATTGATTTACTCCCATCTTATTTGTATTTTTTTCATCTCTCCTGAAAAATGCATAAACAAAAACCCACAAAAAGTGTATTACTCATTTCATTGTGCTCAATAACACATCCCAGCTGTCAATTTCCTTTTACCTCGCACCTCCAGTCTATTTTTACTATATCCGTATGACGTCCAAGCTACAGATGCTCCCATTTTATCACCCGTTCTCATAAAACTGCACAAGCGTAAAAACCAAATGAGAACTATCGACTAATTGTCTTGCAATAAATTGAATTGCCATCGATTTCAATGAATAGCATTTGGTCAGAGTCGTTTTAGTTAACTACTTTTTAAAGTAATGGTAAGGGAAAAACAGCTATAGCAATCTGCATAGACTTCCATATTGTGTTTGGTTTGTAGAGCTCATCACCTGAAATTGTGTACAGAGCTACAAAATATATGTATATGCTATAGAAAAGGAGAAAAAGACCACAAACCTCCAAAATCTTCCCAAAAGTACTTAACAAGGTTCTTTTATGAAGTCTATAGGTCATATTTGTGCTTAAAGACATAGAATCATAGAATGGTAAAGTTGGATGGAACCTCCAAGGTCATCTGGTCCAACCCCCTTCCTGATATCATAAGATGGGAGGAATGTTTTTGGCGGGACAGAACAAAGAGCTGCTAAAAATGAGTGGGACCCAATCTAATGGACCTCTTCTGTTCATGTATTATACTGTTCATTTGGATGGATGGTCATAAGGAGCCATTCCTCATGTGAAGCTGGCCTGACGAAGGTGTTGTCTGGATAAGCTCTGCAAAGAAGATAGTTGCTTTGGACAACTCTATTTTGAAAATTGGAGATCCACCAGAGCCCACTGCTCCAATTTGGCTCTAGGTGACTCCTATATTCTGTGGTTATTAGCATGAAAACCAGGGAGATTAGTGATTGACACAATCGGGATTTGAGATAAAGCTGACTATTAAATCTGGGAATTGTGTTACATTTATAAAGAAAATATCCGTCTCCCATCATATCCTAACTCTAGATGTGGATAAAGTGTGGTTAGGCACAACGTTTAATGAAACAACCGTCATAGCAATTACAATACACAACCACACCAACAAATTAAATGGGTTGTCTGGTTCTAAACTATTCATGGCCTATCCTCAAGATAAGTCATCAATAGTAGACTGGTTGGGGTACGTTGTCTGGGTCCCCCTACTGATCAGCACTTTGTTAGGCCAGCAGACAGCTCCATTCTTTCTGTAGTGATGAAGCTTGGTATTGCAGACAATCTTCCCATTTATTTCAAAGGGATCTTGGCTTGCTATTAATACTATGCCTGGCCACTGTAGTAATAATGGAGCTGTCTGCTTCCTGCAGAAATCAATTCAGCACACAAGTGCATTGGCCTGGCAGACAGCTGATCAGGGGAAATGGACCCCCGCCAACCTACTATTGATGACTTATGCCGACAAAAGGCCATCAATAGTTTACAACCAGTCAACCCTTTTAAATCTTCTGTTTCTTTAAAGGGGTTGTCCTGCGCCGAAACGGGGTTTTTTTTTTTTTTTAACCCCCCCCTTGTTCGGCGCGAGACAACCCGATGCAGGGGTTAAAAAAACAAACCGCTCAGCGCTTACCTGAATCCCGGCGGTCCGGCGTCTTCATACTTACCTGCTGAAGATGGCCGCCGGGGTCTGCTCCCTCCGTGGACCGCAGCTCTTCTGTGCGGTCCATTGCCGATTCCAGCTTCCTGATTGGCTGGAATCGGCACGTGACGGGGCGGAGCTACACGGAGCCGGCATTCTGCACGAGCGGCTCCATTGAAGAGAGCAGAAGACCCGGACTGCGCAAGAGCGGCTAATTTGGCCATCGGAGGGCGAAAATTAGTCGGCTCCATGGGAACGAGGACGCTAGCAACGGAGCAGGTAAGTAAAAAACTTTTTATAACTTCTGTATGGCTCATAATTAATGCACAATGTACATTACAAAGTGCATTAATATGGCCATGCAGAAGTGTATAGACCCACTTGCTGCCGCGGGACAACCCCTTTAAGTTCGGCTTCACACAACTGGATCTCAATAGCAGAATCCGTGATCGTCACCCACGCTGACGGTTTGTAGTATTCCGCGCCTATTGAAAAATTAGAACATTCGCATGCCCGCTCAAATGAGGGGATAGCGGTTGTGATTTGCGCGAGCGGATTTAAAATCGCAGCATACTCTATTTTTGTTCGGAATCCGCATAGACGGCTTCCATTGAAGTCAATGGAAGCTGTCCGACCCGCAGCCCATCTGCAATTGACATTGCGGATAGGCTGTAGATACCCACGTCATCACCTAGCAATGGCGCGCAGAAAACAAACATGTAGTAAAGAATCTGTACTGCATACGACTGACAGCGACTGTCTGCAGAAGCAGGTATGCGGGGTTGCCGGTCGGAGTCAGACCCGGAATTTGCTGCGGAAACCCGCATTCGGAATCCGTCTCCACCATGTGCAGCTGGCCTTAGATGGAATAAATTGTCTGGCATTACAAAACTGCTAGTATGCAGCATTCTGGTAGACCGAATGACTAATTCTCCCTGGACATAGATACCTCCAGCTGTGATATCTGATGTAAAGCAGAAGAGGAAAATAGGCTAAAAAAACAGAGATGGTGTTCCTCTCACCTCTAGAGACAGTAGGTGGACCTATCATGTGTGAGACCCTTTTTATTAATTGCTATCCCCTCCCTTCTTCAATCCTTTAAAGTGGCACAGAGAAAAGTTTCCTTACCTAAAGCTAAAACCCTATCTAACCCACAAACAGTTCTTGGCCCTATCATTAGGCACTTCAGAGCCTACTAAAACTTTGACACTTTGCTGGCCGATGTTTTGGTGACTATGCACATATGGCTTGGCTTTTGGTAAAACATCAACTAACAAAACAAAAATATTATTTACATGCTTTGTTGCTTCTTTACTACATTTACAGACTTTGCTCCTTATGGTGCCTCTATGTGATACCAAACACAACCTGGGGAAAGGTGTGGTTTTTTTTGGAAGGCAGACCTGTTTTCTAACATGGTAAAACTCATACAAAGGAAATCTGTCCCCAGACAGACAACAGAGCTCTAAGTCACAGAGATGGCCCACACCGGCCACTGCCCACCCGTGAAGTGTGGACTGACAGCTTTGTGTATAGGGAGAGGGTTATCACTCTACAGGATATGGGCAGGGAGAATCAGGCATGGATGGCGCACCATCCTCGCAGTGTTTGTTGTTGAAGGTGATGTCATCAGAAATCACATGATAACTGCAGCCAATCAAAGGCTGTAGCATCACCGCCCGTTCTCCTGGCATCAGTGTTCACAACCTGGATGCCAACTTGTCTGGAGTTCAGAACGGTAATGCTGAAGCCTCTGATTGGCTGCAGCAGTCAGGTGAGTTCCAGGGGCATCACCTTCCACAATGGTGGACGGTGGGGTACAGCCCTGAATCGTAGTGGAAGAGGACAGGTAAGTACAGCTTCTTTTACTATTTTAGCATAGTGTGCACTATATGGGGAATGTTGTCTCATAACCAGATAGCTCTCTTTAAGGGTATATTCACACTTTGGAAGCCACCTCTAAAAACTGCAGCAGAAATCTGGATTTCTTTCCGTATAAGAGCAACAAAGATGGGAGTCCCTTGCTTAGGAACACCTCCTCAGAGCTGACTCAGAGTGTGCTAATCTGCAGGAGGCTACTAGATGGTGGTGAAGGGCTATACTGCTTGCTGTTGCTACACTAAGAGAATGCTGCTCTGATTCCCATCCAAGCTGCTGAGTCAGGAGCAACGATCTGTGGGAGAGATTTTGGAACTGCACTGAAGATACAACGCATTAAGGCCCATTGCAAATTTCTGCAGCATCAGGTTGTAAGTGAGGTCGGCCTTAAAAAAAAAAATTGAACAGCGTGCACAGTAAAAGTAACTTTTGAAGACGAAGCAGGCCTGCAGTTTATGTATGCGATAAACACTAGTCTTGGGGACATTGAAATTGAAAGGCTTGAAAACATAGTGGATAATTGTAACTCTTATCGGAATGGAGCGTGGGACTGTTGTACAAAGTATTAGTGCTTTGCAACTCTGCCAATCATGAAGAGTGTGTGATTACTATTATAACATACTGAGTTACAGTTTGATTTTACCTGCTTGCAACTGTGTGTTTGTAATGTTGTAATTATCTAAAAGCTGTTAT
The DNA here is from genome assembly GCF_035609145.1 of Eleutherodactylus coqui. NCBI lineage: Eukaryota > Metazoa > Chordata > Amphibia > Anura > Eleutherodactylidae > Eleutherodactylus > Eleutherodactylus coqui. The sequence goes on from NC_089847.1 coordinate 112,776,529, forward strand.
TTTACAGAACACATAGAATAACAGTGGTAAGCCTTAGTTAGTCGTAGTCAGGGTTATATATGGTACTGTAATGGATTATTTGTACCTGAACTGTTTCCTTAATTACATAACCTTAACCCTTTCCAATCCAATTTTTCTCTTTTTGCTGTTATACAACAGTGCCATCTGCTGGCTAAAGCCAGTATGTGTGCGCCAGAGAGCCTCCGACAGCAGAGTGGCTGGCAATAGATGGTAAGAATACCCTGTTGGATGTCTTCTGACATTGGAGCTATACAAGCTTCAATCAGAATGTAGGAAGACGTCAGACAGTGGATTGGAAAGGGTTAATCCTTTTCAGTTTATTAGTTAAAATAAAAGTTTGCTATTTTTGTAACTCCGTCGTCTGCCTCATATCCACATACCATCACCTGCTGCGCCACCTGAGCCAGACCAGCATTGAATAGCTTATTGCTGCAGCAGCTCTCATATTAAAGCGATATTTTTTATGGTGAGGCAACGCTTTTAAATATACAGAAAGGATTTGAGAAACACATAATTCAGCTAATACCGTAATCAGAACTATTTTGTTTAAATATCTTAATAATGCAAAGAAATCCCTAAAAATCGGCAGAAAACAAGAGAGGGGATTATATTAATTTGAAGACCGTTGATAACATTGTGATGCCGGCTCCTTAGATGCTGTGCATTACTAAACCTCCGCACTAAATGCTTGTGCTGAACAGTGGGCTGTCAACTGAGAGGATTTGCTTAAAAATGAAAATCACACCAGTGCTTCTGCGATTAATTATTTTACAGCTCCCTGTTTATTCATTGTCCTGACAGCTAAATAATACATGCAATGGGTGAACTGTAGCATTTCAAATGACTGCGAAGTCTTGAAGGAAAAGTCTTTTATTAAATAGAATGAAGACAGAAATATTGGCAAATAAACACAAATCCCGCAGTTTACATAGCAGCCTTCAAAAGGGAATTGTCAAACTGCTGAGAGATTCCGCCTTAATCATGCTTTTAAATTTGCTTTGAGAGCATCTAATGCATATATTGGATTGGATTTTTCTTTTCTTGCAGATTTTTCCTCTCTTTTGTCTCTCCATTCCTTCCTTTCCTTCATTCCATCCTTCCTTTAATCCGTCTTTTATCTCTCCTTCCTTTTGCTCTTTCTTTCTTCCTTCATCTCTTCCCTTCTTCTCTCCTTCCTCCCCTCTCCTTTTCTTTCCTTCCACTCTCCCATCCATTATCTCTTCTTTTCTCTTACTGTTCTTTCACCTTTTCCTACTTCTCACTCTCTATTCTCCTATTAATTCTTCTATTTTTCCCATAATTTCTTCCTTCCTTCCGCCCTTCTATCTCTCTTTTCTTCCTTTCTCCCCTTTTATTTCCTCCCTCTCCCCCATTTTGTCTTCCATCCTTCATTCTCCCGTGTCCCTAGCTTCTTCTGCTTTCGTATCTTTCCTTCTCCTTGCTCACACTCTTTATTCTTCCCTTCCTTCCTCTAACGTTTCCATAATCCCTTCCTTCCGTCCTTCTTTTCTTTCCTCCTTCCTACCTTCTTTTCTCCATCTCTCTCACCTACTATCTATTCTGCTCTTCTTTTTTCTCAGTCTCTTCCTTCCTCCTAGCCTCTCTTCCATTTTCCTTCCTCTTACTTTCCATTCTTTCTTTCTCTCCTTCCTTACTATTATTACTATCATCTTTTCTACTCTCCCTTCCCATTTCCCTCCCACTCATGCTCCATTTTCCCTCCTTTCTTCCTTTCTCTCCTTCTACTTTCCCTCCTTCCCTCCCCTTTTATTTCCTCTCTCTCCTATTCTTTCTTACATTCTTCCCAGTGTTCCTAGTTTCCTACTTCCTCCTGTCCTCTCTTCTCCTTTTCCTTGCTCACACTCTTTATTCTTCCCTTCCTTCCTCTAACTTTCCATAATCCCTTTCTTCACTCCTTCCTATTATAACTACAAAATAACCTCTACTCTCCCTTCCCCTCCGCATTCCTTTGTCTTTCCCAGTATTATTGCTTCCTTCTTTCCTTTTTACCTCTCTTTCTACCCGTTCTTTTTCTGTCTTACCTCTCACTCACCCTCCCTTATTCTCTCCCATTACTCCTCATTTATAGCTGACCATCACCCTTTCACTCCTTTTCCCCCCTCCTTTCTCCCTCTTAACTTTTTTCCCGGTCTCCCATTATTACTATTGCCCTGTACAGCCTCGTGTGGTGCAGAGTGTAAGCTCTCGCCTACGACCTGGAGGTTGCAAGTTCGATTCCCACATGAAACAGGTAGCCGACTCAAGGTTGACTCAGCCTTCCATCCTTCCGAGGTCGGTAAAATGAGAACCCAGCTTGGTGGGGGGTAATAAGTAATAATTACCTGAAAGCGCTGCGGAATAAGTTGGCGCTATACAAATACCATGATTTTTTTATTTGATTTCCTTCTTCCCACTCTCCTTAACTTTCCTACTTCCTCCTACCCCCTCTTCCCCTTTTTCTCTCATTCTTCCTTCTCCTTCTTCGCCTGTCTTTCCTTCCTTTTTTCCTCCTTCCGGCTCTCCTTCCTCCTCTCTTTTTCCTTCTTCCCTCTATCTCCTTCCCTTCCTCTCTCCCTTGCCCTCTTCCTACCATTATCCCTCCCATCCTTCCTTTTTACCAATCTCTCTAACCAGCTTCTTTCTATTCTGCCTTTCTCTTCTTCTTTCCTAGAATTTAAAAAGTGTTTTGTTAAGAATAGAGAGCCGAGGTATTTGCGGAATACTGAAATTATGCTTTATAATTAATGGAGATAAGTAATCAAAACCTTTTTCATTGATTTGAAAGAATGTATTATGCAATCTCATAAATCTACGACTTATTCTTAATTCCTACCTCTTCCCAGCTTCATGGAAACACCCGTGCTTGTAAAGAGAACGATTCCTGTAAAAACAATGTACTGGTGAATTGATATTTACGCAGTTCTCTCATTTATAAGGTCTTTGAAGGTTATCCAAAGGTGAACAAGCACTACAAAGGGATGGATGCTTAAGTGGATATATTTTTGCATAAAGCAAGATTTTATTATTCCATTTCTTAAAATAAACATTTCTTTATGATGATCTTGCAGTTCTTAGAAAAGTTACCGCTCTTTGTAACAGGTCATCGTTTTTCTCCTTCGGAAATAATAGCTGGATGTGTCCAATTAGTAGATACGGTTATTTCCAACACATCTCGTAAAATATCTGCGGAGGCAAACTATTTTCCAGTAGGAAGGTGCTCAACATTGAGTCAAGCGATTACCGTACTTACCTCAGCCAGAAACCCTGCTATTTGCCGAATATTAAGGCACAATTTGAACACTACAAAAACATGTTATGACATAGTACTACATAGGCTTTAAGGAGAAGCAATTACAATTTTTTTTTTTTACTTGGAGCATCAAGCCTATCCAGGCATTATGTTGGGCAGGTGGATGTGGATCTGCTTTGACACACATCAATTTGACTTTGGGATATCAATAGAGGCAGAACTTGAGGAACCTCAATTTTCACCCTTGACCCCTTCAAGCTGGATTTGTTCTTCACTGTAGGGTCCCCAAGCAGTTACTGGTGTAAGCAGTGTCTTATTTCTACGACTAGCAATGGTCAGGGCTGGTAGCACAACTGTAATAACCACATCCGGGCAGAGGTCAGGGCAGGTGGCAAATAGATGGCAAATTCCAAAAACATAGCCAAGGTTGGAAGCACAGAATTTAGACAGGTCAGAGAACAGGCAGAGGAACCAGAGACTTTCTTACAAAGGGTATGGAACCAGTTGTTTAAGCATCCTCTATAGGGAGAGGATGCCACAGGACACTGAATGCCAGAATAATTATGTCACCACCGGACACTTTGTGGGACAACATGGACACCTGGAACCTGTAAACTGGCAACCAGGGAATGTTTACTTGTGCTAAGTGACACTAGTAGAGTGTGGCAGTGCCGCCACATACAGTAGCCAACCAGCCTTTAACTACACAAGGGCAAACAGGTACAAAACAAAAAGCAGGGCATAACAACAGGGCAACAATAAAATATGAAGGGAAACATATAATTAGCATAAAGAGGGGAATATGAAGGTTACAGATTGCAATTGTGCAGCAGCGTTTGTGCAACAGGCAGTGTGCAGCTTCCAACCCACTGAAAGAAGAGACAGAGGTAAACTGCTTGGAAATAGCCTTGCATCATCTAAAGGAAGCAGAAAGTAATATGAAGCAGATCCAGTATCAAAAGCAGAATGCCCACATAAAGCTGCCCGTTGATTGGGCTTGGTATAAAAGGCAGGTGCTTTCCCCTATGATGTGGTGTAACTCAGAAGTTTTTGCAGAGAGTCTTGGGAGGAATGAGCTGCCCAAGTGCTACTAGAGAGCTGATTTTTTCTGTGCCAGAGAGAATGCAATTCAGATTCCTGGAATGCCGCTACCCAAATGTTGCAACGTAAGTGCCACAGGAAGGTCTGACAATCATCGAAGGAAACATCAGATGAAATTTCCAAGCCCAAATGTTCAGATATCACCAGGAGAGAGACCACCAACAAGAGCAGATAGACAAACAGCCAGTATCTGGGTATTCAAGCTGTGATGATATGTAATCGTGAGGCTCTTTACCAGTAAAATAGATTATGTTGAGACTCTACAACCTCCCCAAAGGTACTGTGCTAATACTTTGTTCAGGAGGCACTGACTGTATATTTCATTTGGTTAAATCAAAGTTCCTGCAAGGCTAAGTTAGGGCATGGGGTAAAACACTGTGTATATAACGCAGCATTTTACTGTAGTGTAGACCTGCGTATTGCCATGTATTACAGCAGTGTTTGCCTGTGCATGACAGAATATCTCGCATACGCTGTCATACCCAGGCTCCCTGGTTCCATTTTTTTTTATTTCCCACTCTGATGCTTAGCGATGTTTCATATAAACGCTGCACATACACAATTTATTGCATATGTATAGTGCTTGTATGCACCCATAGAGAACAATAGCGTTCTGCTGCATATAATAAGCGGTAAGGGTGACTACCGACTAGTGTTTTTTTCACCCTTGCGTTTTTGGTGTGTTTCGATTTTAACATTACAAAGTCCCATAGACATCTGGAAAAAAAAATGCTGCGAATTCGCAGGGGGAAAAAAAAAACGCTCGTGGGTAGTCACCCTAACATAGAATATGCTGCATTTTTTTAACTTACATATTATATGCAATGAAAAAACACTAGTGTGAGTGTAACAGCAAAAATCAATGTATTTGAATTGCCGCAATGTACCACATATTATACACCTATAACATTCAATTCAAATATACTTTCCTAGCCTTACTTCTGACTCCTATTTTCACACGGCATCTTCGTAGCTATTTACCCCTAGCTAGGATAACCATTTATGGACTATGATAATTCTACACTGTGTGCACAACATTAAGGACGTCCTATTCGAAGGCTACAGACGGAGCTATAGCATTAGTCGAACATTAGTAAACGGTTTCCATTGTAGCCAAATAATACTATTGTATATTATCGCCATATTTCGCTCTTTTTCTCACTGTGGACACGTTAAAAACGCTTACTGTTGCCCTCATCCACTCTCGGATAGATTACTGCAACTCGTTGCTGATCGGCCTCCCCTGCACCAGACTCTACCCTTTCCAATCCATTCTGAATGCGCCAGCCAGGCTCATCTTCCTGTCCAGACGCTACTCGGACGCCTCTGCCCTGTGCCACAGAATTCAATTTAAACTCACTACCTTCATCCACAAAGCCCTCCACAGCGCAGCACCACCTATATTGCCTCCCTCATCTCAATCCATCACCCAACCCGGGCTCTCCACTCTGCTAACGAAACCAGACTGAGCGCCCCTTTAATTTGAACTTCTCATTCCCGCCTCCAAGACTTCTCCAGAGCAGCACCGGTCCTCTGGAACGCACTACCAAAGGCTACCCGGGCAATCCAGGACTCACAAAACTTCAGGCGTGCTCTAAAAACGTACCTCTTCAGGGAGGCATACCATATCCCCTAAACCAAACCCCTCTGTACGCCGCCTGATAACATGCTCCCTGACCTACTGACTGCAATCCCTGCTAGCCATCATAAACCGCCCCTGCATTCATACCGATTCTGGCATCACACGGCTAAAGGTCTGACCATTGTTTATGTGTATAACATCCCTCACTCTCCACCTCGCCATACCGTGCATCTCCAGCCCCTTTACCTTCTGTATCACCCCATTACTTGTAGTATGTAAGCTCGTTGGAGCAGGACCCGCACTCCTATTGTTTCCATCAGCTGATTACTATGTAACTGTGGTTCTGTAATTTTTGTATTTTTTGTCTTTCTGTATTCCCCCTGTCTATGTAAGCGCTGCTGAATATGTTGGCGCTGTACAAATAAAGTTTATTATTATTATTATTCTTCATCGTACATTCAGTAAAGTATTATTTTTTTAACCAAGCTGGTATAAAGCCTCTTCATCACCGGCGTCATATTCTCTACAAGCAACCTGTTACAGCTGTGCTTGCAATACCATGCCAAGCCACTACACAATGCATAGAGCTATCTGCTTCCTGCTCAGTATATAGTGACAATAGCCTGCTGAACTGCTGATTGGCTGGGGTCCTAAGCAATGAATCTTCACCAATCAGCTATTGATGACCTCTCCTATGGCTGGAAAGGTAATACATTTTTAAGAACTGGAAACCCCCCTATAAAGAATTCTTGGCTTTGCTGCCTATCAGAAGGAAACCTTTTGAAATAAAAGTGAGCTCCAGGGTCATCACACATGATTCAAGTGGTAAATGCAGTGAAAAGAACAAAAGATAAATAAAATGACTATTTTATAGAAGAAGATACTTAACCTTCCTTAACAAGAACTTCAAAAGTGACAATCTGCGAATTAGAATTACGGCTGATATAAACCAATATGTCCTGCTGCGTTGTGTCATCCAGCTTAAGTACATATTTCATTTAGGAAACAGCAGTGATTAATTGGGTAATAGGCTAAAACAAAATATAACCTTCATTTAGATGCTGCGGAAAAAGACTGGAGGCTAAACAGGTTGATTAAATCTTTGGTTTGTCTGAAGGCATTTCTGGATGAAGGTTAGAATTACACAAGGTCTAACGAGAGAAATTCGAAAGCAGCTCGAGACATTCGTGTGTAAATATACTATTGTCCTTTGTATAGTGTGTGCGAGAACAACAAATATGTGTCATATACTTAGTGTATATACCTTGGGAGGCCAAGCCAACTGTTGTTGTGCGGAATGATATTTTCACGTTCAGCAGATATGTTGCAGAAATAATCCTGAAACCTCATATTAATGCAATCGTTTCTTCGGCACGCACATGGATCTCTGCAAGCCCACACAGATGAATGAACTGCCGTAGGAATTACTGCCACAAACATGCCGCCTTCAGAGGGCTTAACAGCTTTAATGATTTCTGTTCAGCTATTCAAAAATTTTGCATCTTTTTTATGTACTACACGGGCAATTATAGTAGTATTTTTTTAGGTTATCAGGGGAACATTTCAAAGAATGTAATTAAATAAGTATCTGTTTTCTTTACTTTTTATTAGTGTTTAGCAAATTGAAACGGTCAAGCCTTGTTTCAGGTCAAATTTTGGTAAAATTTTGCCTCACTCTTCTCCTTCCTCTTCCCTCTTCCTTTTATTCCTTTCTTGTCTTCCTTTTTTTTCTTCTTTCTTCTTCATCTTCTTTTTATTTCTTATCTTGTTACAAAGGGCTCTTATGGCTCTTAGACAGTAATTCGCGGCGGAAATTCGCTGCGTTGTCCGCAGCTATTGGATTCTATTGAACCTAATAGCTCAATGCTCACGGTGCGGAATTCCACCGCGGAATTCCACACCGTGAATTCACCCATCCTCACCCGCGGCATATTTGCCGCGGGTGTACGCGCGGATGGCTTCCATTGCAGTCAATGGAAGCCGTCTGTTCACGCTATCTTCCGCTGTAGCACAGCGGAAGATAGCGTGAAACCGCTTCCCCGCCCACCACCGACGCGTCATGTGACGTGACCGGCGTGTCACATGACGCGGCGGCGGTGGGCGGGGAAGCGTCATGCGGGAGTGAAGACGCCGGATCCGCAGGTAAGTTTGAGGTCTCCTGGGGGGCGCCGTGACGGGCTCCGCCGCGGAGCCCGTCACGGCCATGTGCAGCCGGCTTTTTACACCTCTTTTAGGGGTATTGATGAAGTTCTGGTTCAGTTTAAACTATTTTGGACCGAAGCAAACATTTTGTTGAAATTTGGCAAACCGTTCAAACCGAACTTTTGAAAAATGTGGTCATCGCTACTTTTTATATACTAATATCACAAAGAGCCTCTAAAGTACAGTTTTAAACTGAGCTATCTCTACACCACCATTGGGAGTCCCATTGTTTCTCATTGTCTACCACGACTAAGGGGGTTCTTGCTTAAGATTACCCTGTGAAGTAAGTCATCACCTGTATATTTATGACCTGCCCCCTGGAGCGCTGGTTTTTTAAAGATATATTCTGTGTTTATTTGTTTTCCTTCACCCGCATTAGATTTGGAGCCACCACTATCGCCCTCCTGTGTCTTGGGTGTCCGTGTGACCAGGGAGGATATGCATCCCCACTAATACTCATCATTTAATGTCACTGGAATCCAGGTGTGGTGGACTGCCCACACCCAGGGAAGCCCACCCACGCCAGGTAAGTCTGCCTTTTGTTAGAGTAACTTTCCTCTGGATTTTAATCCCAGGAGCGCTGCCTCTGTTAAATTTTATAAGGTCATAGAAAAAACCTTTTGCAAAACATTTTAACATTACATTATACGTTTTACTCCCACTTAGCAAAGTAATAACATATGGTTATGATTGGCAGGAGTCTAACCTCTTGAACCCCATCATTTTTGAAGTGATCCTTTAAATTTTTTTGCTAACTTTCCCCTAAAATTGGGGTTACATATTATTATGACTGCTGACTGTTGTTCTGTTAAGATGTGCCTTTTCCATGTTTGATTCCTGGTTTTGACCCATGCCTGTTCACCCAACTTTGCTAACTGCTGCTTGTCCTGACCTGAACTTGTTCTTTGAAGTCAATGTACTTGTTTTCCACCCTCCCTGACCTTCTGCCTGTCTCTCCATTTTTGCATAAACTTCACCTGTCTTGACCTAGGCCTGTTAAATTGACTCCATCCCTGCTTTGTCCCTCCGGTAACTGGCTATGATACCTTTGGCCTGTCTGTGTCAACTATCACTGCACCAAGACTACTCTTGGGGTAACAGCCCGGGAATCCTTGCAGTTTAGACCAGATCTCTCAAAAATGTGCCAAAGAGTGAAAAGCATGGAACTGCTGGGTGCAGTCCTCAGCAGTAGTCCAAAGTCAAATCGGTCAGTGGTATAGTGGGTCCATACCTGCTGTCTGACACTGCATGGGCTCCTATGGGAGCCAATGACAGCGGCCAGAGAAGGGAGGTAGGAGGGACTGTTCAACTCCCTCCCTCTTCTCTGCTCCTCTCTCCTCCCCTCTGGCTGTTTCAAAGGGAGAGGTGGAACGGGGGTGGAGCTAAGCTCCGCTTCTTCCCATTGCTGGCTGTGGACAAGGCGCGAGAAGGGGGCGGGTGCTTAGCTCCATCCCCGTCCCGCCCTCTTCTATTGCAAACAGCCGGAGGGAAGGAGAGAGGTGGTGAGGCGGCGAGGGGAAGGGAAGGGGAGGCAATGGCATTGCGGCCTCAGCGTATATGCGCTGGGACCCATGCCGTCTGAACTGGCACACAAACATTAGATTTGTGCGCTTATTCACACGTTTTACGGCGTCGGCAGTCACATGTAAAAATGCCTATGGCCTTGTGACATAGGCCTCAGGGTGAATAAAATTAGTTTTGATAACAAGACAAAATCCTGTTAGCTTTTGATGCAGCTGACTGGCATTGAATACTTTCATTTGGTTTAATATTGCTAATTACATTTTATGCTCCATTGTAGACATACACAATAATGAATCATTGAGGGTATAAAAATAATACTGGCACTTTAAAATAAAACATGAATGTACACTAATATATACAGCATTACAAATAATAAGATATCCGGAGTAAATCTGATCAATTATCCCAACAGATCACAGAATTAGTAGCCAACCATAAAACGCTAATTAAAAAACAATACCAAAACAAGATATAAGCAATGAACTCAACAATATCTTTAACACGCCTGGACAACATGTTCTTTGCTGGATGACCCCATCAAAACTCTGAGGTCTTCACACTACACGATTCTATTCTCAGTCTGCTAATTATTACAATTACCAGAAACAATCAAACCAAGTAATTGCAAGTAATTATTCCGCTGGTGCCATTCACCCACTCAGCTGAATAATTGTGCCTGGGCTGCTATCTGCTTTGTGTTAGTTTACTATTTGTATCTTATGTTGTCCATCTTCTTCTTCATTGTCATTACAGAAGATGGACCCACCACCTTAAGACCCCTCATTATTTAGATAATATAGAATGCAAATTAAGTCACCATGTGGAAGGCCACTTTAATTGTAACCAAGCCTGTATACTGCTACTCCATTCATTTTAATGGGGATGCCGGACATAGCCGAGCAGAAGCGCCCCCATAGAGCTGCATGGAACGGCAGTGTGCATGTTGGCTACTGCTACATTCAATCTTCTCACTGTGGAGGGTATAGCGAAGAGGAAAGGGGGATACTAGACCCCTGCTCTCATTATTGGACAGGGTTCTGACAGCTGAGACCCCCACTGATCAGAAATCTTATGGCCAAGGTGAAAGAAAGTCCAGCTTATGACTCTGACATTCAATATCTGTCACCTGATTAGATCATCAGTGCAAATCAGAGCTCCTCCCATTCTAACAACTTGAGTTACAGTTGAGGAAATCGGCAAACATATTGTCAGATAAGCAAGGATTGGGTATTAGTAGTCAAGCAAAACCAGGTATTCAGTAGCATGACCAGTAGTTCAGAAGGTTTAGGAAAAGCATACAGTAACTTAAAGGTTATGGAAACCATTTTGCATAAGAAATCACAAACACACATACGGTATCTTTCTAAGTCCCTGCAGAAAAAAAAAAAGATGCACTTATCTGTTTTGTGCATTGAGTTTTCCTTCTCATGTATTTAGAAAGCCTCATACTTGATTTGCAGATTCTCCTACATTTACGTTTCTGGCTTTGGAGCATTCCTATCATTGATCAGCTGGTTTCTCTCATGATCGTGCACAAGCTAAGCTCCCCCTCCCCTCTCCTCTTTCCGAGGCTGTATAGCATAACCACGCCCACTCAATATTACACAACTGTCTTATCTTTTTTCTACTCCTCTCTTTAAGTAGCTACAGGACGCATTCTCCCTCACTGCTGATAAAAGCAGAAAATTCACCCAGAGTAAATTATGGCCCACTGTAATAGTAGCTTTTCCTGATCTGCTCTCTATTCTATTTATCTCCTCCACAATCCCCGAGCATTGTCATACCACCCTCTGTAATAGCTTAAGGAAAAGGCATTGAATGCACAATCACAACAAGGGAGCAGGCTAGGGCGGGAGCTGAGAAAAAACACGTCGGTTTACTCTGACAGAATTTGCTAAGGATTTCAGTCCTCCAGTCTGCAGTGCCTTTGAAAATAATACAAGCATAGAAATAAAACAATCAGGCATGTTCTAATGAAAACCAATTACAAAAGGTCTTCATGTGCAAAAACATATTGATTAAAAACAGTACAAAGGTATACATAGCCTTTAAGACTTTGCCTAGAAGCATTGCATGTCACTGTAATATGCATCTGATGGACCAGGCTTCTCATTTTCTCTACACAGACTCCGCATGAACTCAGAAAATACCTATATGCCTATATATGAAATTTGAGGCATATAGAGATGGAATATGGGCTCTCAGATTCTTATGGGTATAGCATAATGGTACTATTGGTGTTAGCCGTTTAGTCGTTCATGACCGTCGGTGACCCTAAAGGCAAGCTCCCTTCATGTTTTTCAGTTTTGCACTGCTTCTTTTTAGTTGTGTGATATTCATGCCAGTATCAGCTTTGACAGTACTATACAACCAAAAAACTGTTTATTGTCATCAGCCTAAGGCCTTAGTCACACGGGCGTTTTTTCGCGCGATTTGCAGATCGCATGACGGATGCGCATCCCACTCCCCTCTGCAACCCCCCGCTCACCCCCGGTGCCCCCCGAATCTTTTCGCCCGAGTAGTCAGTTACTCGAAAAAAGCGGTGCTCGATTGTGAAATCGCCCTAAACGAGTACGTTCGCTCATCTCTACTTTCCACGTCCATTACTTGGTCTTCTTGCCTTTGGATTTATCGTCTGAGAGGGGTTTTTTTCTTATCATCAGACCACCCTGCCCTTAGTAAGTACTTCTCTTATACACTTTGCATCACCTTATGAGCGTGGGTTCTTTTTCACAAATGTCCGAGGTTCTTCATTTTTCTAAATTCCATCACTGGATTTTGGACCTTCTCTGACGCTCTCCTGGCTTATGGATGCTGACTGGGCATAAGAAGTGTTACATGTTTTCTAGCCCACCAGGGCTACAGGTGTGACAGCTACCAGGTGAATCCTTTCTGAACTTTCTGTGTTTGTTTTTTTGTTATTTCTCCCAAGGCATTGTGCTTTTGATTTGTTTTTCGTTTTTTTTGTCAAAAACTACAGTGGCATTTTTACAAAAAAGGGTATGTGTGAACCAACCCTTACAGAGTCTTATGAGAAGTTATATCAAAACCACAGGGTTAATGTTACTGCCACACATAGACTGAGCCGCAGAGGGCTGGATACCGTACTGTGCAGTAGAGTAGGTTCCATCCTGACATTATGAAGAATGGTAATGGTGCTATCGATAGAGCTCAGTAATCTGTAAAGAATATGGAGTCATACATTATACGCACTTTAAATTACCATCTTTGTTAATTAGTCCAAGGTTGGAATTCACAGAAAGAACAATTTATCATTTTTGAATTAGTGTTGCTGCTCACTCCCTGTTCTCTTTTTCTAATGTGGACAGACGCAGCTCAGAGAACGGGAAAAATAATTAAATCCAGCAGAGTAATTGGGAAACATAGACAACAGGAGAGGAGTAGATGGTTACAGTCTACAATCAACCGTGGTTCAATAACACACCGGGTGCCCAAACCTATTCCAGCTGTGGATGGAAGTGTCTAGCTGCTGGTCTGTAAATGCAAGATCTTTTTAAAGGGCTAGGAACTGTAAACTACTTTATAAAAAAAGGCTTGGCTGATAATCGCAAACCCAAAAGATACATTTCGAGTTGAATGTGTTATATAAGACTCAGTTCATATTGGTCTTTGGTTCGGAGACTCTGTCGGCAGTTCCAACGGTTTTGATGGCAAGAATAGCACAGTATGTAATACTTATTTATGACATCAAAATGATGGAAACCTTTGTGGAACCCCAACACATCTTATTATTAGTCAAAAAGGTCATTAAGCAATAAATTCAGATTATTATATCTCAAAAGTTTTCGCTTCTCACTTGGCAGTGTCCATAATAGTCATTTATTCTAATGAGGAAAGACTATAATGAACTTCACAGGGTCAATCCCCCGATTCTTTGCAGGGACATACGACCACTTGGACTCTGTGCTGAATTCTCCTTTAATTGTAGGCAACTGCATCAATAATTAAGCCTCTTATATCTGGCTTTGCAGTTATGGATGACTGTTGCAGTGGTATGTTCAGTCTGGGTTCACTTAGGCCATTGACTGGTATGCCCAATTTAGATTTCTGCTCTGGTACTGGACATCGCTCTTTGCTCACTTCGATTAACACTTTTCAGTGATGTATAACCAATAGAGATGAGCGAGCATACTCGCTAAGGACAATTGCTCGATCGATCATTGTCCTTAGCGAGTATCTCCCCGCTCGGGAGAAAAGGTTCGGCTGCCGGCGTGGGTGACAGGTGAGTTGCAGCAGTCAGCAGGGGGGAGCGGGGGGGAGAGAGAGATCTCCTCTCCGTTCCTCCCCGCTCTCCCCCGCAGCTCCCCGCCCACCGCCGGCAGCCGAATCTTTGCTCCCAAGCGGGTAGATACTCGCTAAGGGCAATGCTCGATCGAGCAATTGCCCTTAGCGAGTATACTCGCTCATCTCTAATAACCAACAATGTCTCAAGTCTACTTGTGGTCTGCTCTGTGTTTTACTGCCACTTTGTCGAAAGCAACTTTCTTGGTCTGGACGAACAAAATTGGCAGCACACTGTGCACTAGTATGCATCATTAGTCTAACACACTACACCTTCTTCGATTGACCGGTGCTGTCCACATGTGCCTTCATGTGACGCCTGTCAACATGGCAATCTTACAGCAAATATATGGCTGTACTCCACCAAGCCTACATATACCATTGCCTAACAACGTTGTTTTACCCATTTGTACTTGCAAATCACATTCTTACACATACAAATAGTGCCTTGTTTCGGGTCAAACTTTACTAAAAGTTCTGTTCTGCATGAACCCCAACCTCACGTAGTACCCACTAAAATTTCCTCCTCCTCCCTTTCCTTTTAGGAGTATTGATGAAGTTCTGGTTTGTTTTAAACTAATTTGGACCAAGCCAAACATTTTGATGAAATTTGGCACCCGGCTGAACCAAACTTTTGAAAAGTTCATTCATAACTCATCACTACATACAAAAAAAAATTTCCACTTGTGTGGAATGCTCGCCTTCTGGTAAATAGGCATGAAACTTGACCTTTCTCAGGATTAGTGAAAGTCCTAGCAGTCGGACCCACCTGACTATGATAACTTTTTGTGCTAAGATATTTTAAGCCATTGAAAAAACTATTGTTATCATATCTTAGCACAACAAATATTGAAAAGCCATTGAAAGGGCAAATAAACTGAGGCATAGGACATTTTATTAATGCATAAAGCATAAAGTTAAACATTGCTATATCTATACCTGTATTGCCTCCTTGCATATTTGCCAAAGTCCTGTGACCTGGGCCACCAAAGTGGTGGGGTGGGGCTAATTGAAATTAAAGGGGAGCCCCTTCAATATTTTGTGGGCATACCTTGGATGGAACAGAATGGGGCTTAAGTTCCTGAAGAAGGAGCTGTGTCCCCGATATGTTAGACGGCTGTTTTTGAATATTAATAAAGAAGAACCAAGTAATTTCCATGTTTAAATCTTGTTATTTATTTTACCGACCTCGGATGGAAGGCTGAGTTGACCTTGAGCCGGCTACCTGAACCATGTGGGGTTGAACCTGCAACCTTCAGGTCATGAGTGAGAGCTTAGGACTGCATTTCTGCTGCTTTAGCACTCTGCACCATACAAAGCCCTTGTTTGATCATTTATCGACTAGAAGTGTTGCACCCTATGCCAACATGTTTTACAAACTCTCAAACTGAATCACCACGCCTCACTAATATGGTTGGTGAAAAGTGGGCAGGCAGCACCTTCCTTTCCACCCTGTTTTCTCCTCTGATCTTTGGATAATATTCTGTGCGTCACTCAATCCATGCTGTAGAGCTGTTGGAAAGACCTTCTACGGCCCGCGCTTAAACGGTGCACTAGAACCGTTAAAATAATTTGACTCCCCCTGTGTTTCATTAACAGAACTCATTACCTCCTTTACGGCGACGCTAATAAAACATGTGATCCCAAAGGAGTTACTTCTGCTAAATTAGCAATGAACACATTACATGCAGTTGTGTGGCTTTGGCTGATTTCTTTCCAATAGGCGTGTAATAAAATGAAATATTCTAAAAAGATTCTGGTCACGACTGTTAACATTGGTGGTAACTGGTACGTCATCAGTCTTATGCTACAAAAATTCTGCTTCATCGTGATTCAAGATGGGGGAGATACTGTTTGAATTACCTATCCTGGGCTCATGGGGAATAGGGAGTGGGGATGGCAGCTCCTCTGAGCAGATTACCTTGAGCTTTTTAGGCCCTTTTATGTGGAACAATTATTCTTCAGGCAATGTATGAACATTTTCCAGTTAACTCTGAATGGAGGTGGGCGGCCGGAAGAGATGTCTGGTGCGCTCCGCCTCCATTCAGTGAGCGATTATCACTCCTGTGGGAAAGCACAGATGCAATGATCATTGGGATGACTGTTGGGTGCTTAAGCACTTGACAGTCATCCCATGTAAAAGGACCCTAAGGGCGGCCATGAACATTAGATGTAGATTGGTTGAACCCACCAAATACGGCAAGACCAAAAGATCATCTAATGTGTATGACAGCTCCTTGACTTTGTCCCGATAGCAGGTGTTGGAGGAGATAAGGATGGGGCAGTTGAATAAGCTGCTGCCATAGCGGTCTGGCACTGGCTTTGTCCCCTATATACATTCATAATGCATGCACAGTCTGCTGAGCCAAGCGTGCATGTGTATGGGAGTATCAGGAAAGATAGCTATTGGCCAAATGAGCATTTGGCTGACCCCTGAATGTATTGGGTAGTATGAGTACTATAGCTAAAGTTATGACCTATCCACAGTTGAGAGGATAACTCAATGATCGAAGGGGATCTCACCATTGAAGCCCTCTGATCCAAAGAACAGGGGGCCTGTGTCTCCCCACCTCCTCACCGTGACCCCTATGTGAGGAGCAGACTGAACAAGGTGGTGTGTGTGCATGTGTGGTTGTACTCCATTAAGGGGTTGTCCCGAGGCAGCAAGTGGGTCTATACACTTCTGCATGGCCATAATAATGCACTTTGTAATGTACATTGTGCATTAATTATGAGCCATACAGAAGTTATAAAAAGTTTTATACTTACCTGCTCCGTTGCTGGCGTCCTCGTCTCCATGGTGCCGACTAATTTTCGCCCTCCGATGGCCAAATTAGCCGCGCTTGCGCAGTCCGGGTCTTCTTCTTTTCTGAATGGGGCTCCGTGTAGCTCCGTGTAGCTCCGCCCCGTCACGTGCCGATTCCAGCCAATCAGGAGGCTGGAATCGGCAATGGACCGCACAGAAGCCCTGCGGTCCATGAAGACAGAGGATCCCGGCGGCCATCTTCAGCAGGTGAGTATGAAGACGCCGGACCGCCGGGATTCAGGTAAGCGCTGTGCGGGTGGTTTTTTTAACCCCTGCATCGGGGTTGTCTCGCGCCGAACGGGGGGGGGGGTTTAAAAAAAAAAAAACCCGTTTCGGCGCGGGACAACCCCTTTAACTTTTAATTGGAGTGCTAGAGATAGCCTAGTACAAGCGTTCGTCAATTTTCATCAACCCCATTGGAATTAACAGAGCAGCGACAGTGCATGCGCGGCCAGCACGCCATTCAGTCTGACGTCACTGCAGGTTGGAGAAGTGACCACACAGTGACAGAAGAGGGGAACATGGGACCTCTGTTCTCAGGACGGGTGGAGTCAGCATTGAAAGGGGATAACTTTAGATTTTGGGGTAACAATTTAGAGGGAATTGTCAACTCTTCACAGTGAGAGATAAATGTCAGATTGTTGATGGTCCCTTTGCCAGGCACCTACAATAAGCTAGGAAAAAGTAAATTTTTTATGTACGGCCATTGTGGGAGTTGTATGGAGTGATAGACAAGCAATTGTTCAAGGGCACTCAATATAACTTTATGGAAAACACAGAGACAGCTGAGTGAGAGTGAATGCACATAGCAGAGGGTAATAGTCCCCTGTTCTAGCAATTTATATGGGTCCACTGGATTGTCCTCCACCAATTTAATATTTATCACCTTTCCTATAGAGGCATAAATTGAAGTTCCGGGACGCCAATGCAAAACTTGTAGTCTTCCCAACTTTTATACATCATGTAAAAGTACTGGGTTTCTAATATGGGACAAAGGGACTTTTAGGAGCCTCTCAGGTTTAAGGGCCCGTATGCAATCCCTATAGTAACATTTCTGAATACCTAGTAATCTTTGCTCCAACAATTTGGCAAGGGATTTTAAAACCCTTTTAGGATTTATACCCTTAGGCCTTGGTCACACGGCTGATTTTTCGCGCGATTTGCGCATGCGATCTGCGATTTTATAGAACCATTGCTTTTTATGCGCTTGTCCGATAAATTATAGGACACAAGAAATCGCAGATTGCGCCTATCTGCGATTCCTTTAAAATCCCCGCCTGCTGAATGGGCTGCCTCTGATTGGTCACAGCCCTCACCAATCAGAGGCAGCTCTCACTCACCCATTCATGAATTTATGAATGGGTGGGTGAGTGCTGCCTCTGATTGGCTCAGCGCAGGGACCAATCAGGGGCAGCTCTCAGCTGTCATTCAATAGCTGAATTCAATGGGTCGGACAGCGCTCCTGTGATTGGGCCGGTTTCAACGAAAACGCGGCTAGGAGCAGATTTTTCCGGCGATTTTTCGGCCCCGGTCACGCAATTTGCGGATGCGCATCCGTCATGCGAGCCGCAAATCGCAGGCAAAAAACGCCCGTCTGACCGAGGCCTTACAGGCAATTTATAATAATACTCTACTTACACAGAGTAACACATGAAGAATACAAACTTCACATAAAGAAATCCCATAATATCCTTTGAAATAGTCACAAACTTTTTAATTTTACTAAAGAGAAAAGTTTGTAATAACTTTGTGACATATAAATGCACTTATCAGCTTTCCGCTGGAACGTTGGGAAGTATAAATTATGTTCCTGTGTGTATAAAAAGTCTATTCAAATGAAATAGAAAAAAAAATATAACTGAAACTATCTCAAGAGAGCAACGTGAAAAAAATGTATTTTAGAGATAATAAATTTTATTTTTCCGGAGTTGCTATGGCAACCGATAAGGGAAATTTGAAGTAGAGTGGTTGAAACGTGAACTGACGAGGAGTGTCACCCATATTGCGTCTGGAGCTAAATTGGTAGCTGTTATATGGAAAACCTATTTAATTGAAATTAAAATGTATGACACGTACCTCTCACCTGCACACGGGCGAGGTGGCCATTATGCCTTATAATATCATCTACTCTCAGAGATCCAGCTGCTAAGGCAATGGACCCTGGGAAAAATTATGCAAAATAACTCTCTTCCTAGAGGAAGTAAATGTTCTCTCTAGTGCTACATATAGTTAGCTACCCTGTAAATCAATGTCCTTCCCTTAATATAGCCTTAACCCCTTCGAGACCAGAGAATGCTTAATTTTTTTTTTATTTTCTTTTTCTAGTCCCCACTTTCTAAGAGCCATAACTTTTTTATTTTCAATCAACATAGCTTATGAGGGCCTGTTTTTTGAAGGACGCATTGTCTCGTTTAATGGTACGGGGGGGGGGGGGGGGTATGGAATTCATAGTTCAGTGAAAATAAATGTAATTCTGTGGGTCATTACAATTATGGTGCTACTTCTAAAAAGTAAAGAAAGTTTTTTTTAAAACTTTTTTAAAACAGTGTTCACGGTATAGGATAAATATTTAGATATTTTAATAGTTTGGAACACGCTAATAAAAAATGTGTTTTTTTAATAATTTACATTTTATGGGTAAAAAGTGGGAAACGTGTTTGGTTTTTTCATTCAGAAATTTTTTGATAACAATTAAAGGGGTTGTCCCGCGGCAGCAAGTGGGTCTATACACTTCTGTATGGCCATATTAATGCACTTTGTAATGTACATTGTGCATTAATTATGAGCCATACAGAAGTTATAAAAAGTTTTATACTTACCTGCTCCGTTGCTAGCGTCCTCGTTCCCATGGAGCCGACTAATTTTCGCCCTCCGATGGCCAAATTAGCCGCGCTTGCGCAGTCCAGGTCTTCTCCTGTTCTCTATGGGGCTCCATGTAGCTCCGTGTAGCTCCGCCCTGTCACGTGCCGATTCCAGCCAATCAGGAGGCTGGAATCGGCAATGGACCGCACAGAAGAGCTGCGGTCCACGGAGGAAGAGGATCCCGGCGGCCATCTTCACCGGTAAGTATAGAAGTCACCGGAGCGTGGGGATTAAGGTAAGCGCTCCGGTAAGCTTTCTTTAGGTCCCTGCATCGGGGTTGTCTCGCGCCGAACGGGGGGGGGGGGGTTGAAAAAAAAAAAACCCGTTTCGGCGCGGGACAACCCCTTTAAGGTCAGAATTTGTACAAATGTCTGTGAACATAAGATTTGACACAAATAAAATATAAAGTGTGGGAGAATGACTATGAGAGGTTCGCCATTTTGTGTATTTTCTGTTGTAAGCTGTGAAGATGTTAAGATCATCCCCCACAAGAATTGAAGGAGCAGCAGGTCTGACTGGTTTCTTGACCAGTGGAAAACGTATACAAGGCTCAAGTTACAGCCGCATGGCAAAAAGGAATGTCTTTGTGTTAAAGGACAGGAAACAGCTGGAGAGAGACAGTAAGTATTTCTTCTGGACAGTAAGTGAAGAATGAATAGAGCATGCTCAATGGAAGCTCCTCCTCGGTGAATGAGCTCACAGCTACCTCACAAATACCTCCTTATGAGAATGACCTATCAGCACACAGAATGATGTAACTGTACTTAAATGACCCAACTTCCTGTGTTGGAAACCTTATATAAACTTTTACCCACCTAAATAAAGGTTAGATCCCTTTTGGTGTACACGATGTAGATGTGTGTTCATTGGGGGGGTCTCCGGGGCTGTATATTAATCAAATCCAATATGGCACCCACAGTATATCGAATAGCGAAAATTGCGCTAACAAAAGCAATACAATGTACAATATTTACTGACCCCAATTAAGAGAAAAACAAAACACAAGACAATAGGAAGGTTCAAAGAGAAAAATAATGAATCCAAGGGTTCCACATAAGATAATATTTATGGAGGGCCCTTTTTCGAAGGGTGCACATTTTTTCATAGGAATTAGGTCATGATATAAAAGAGATCATGGTGTAGTAGAAGGAGACATGGGGGACCTCCAATTTCTAGTTCTAATCAGTTTTGTAGATAGGAGTATCAGACATATCAATTTCCTGAAAGAAGAAGGTAGCGAGCTAGAGTTAAGCAGTAGAAGTACCATTGCAGGGTTATTAGAGATAGTCACTCCTGTTATATTCCTTATTAAAGATAATATGTCTTTCCCATTAGAAGTCAGAATTGGACAGCTGCAAAAGATGTAGCTTATGGAGCCAGGGTGACCGCAATTTCTCCAGCACAAATTGTTCGAGCTAGAGAAACATTTGGCAATTTTGACTAGAGTGCAGTAACATCTAGTTAGAAACTTGTAGTGAACCTCTGTAAGAAAAGAGCTAAGATTGTTAAACCAATCCAACGCTGAAAACCATTGGCTTAAAGAAAAAACTGCTAGACACATCTCTTTCCCAATTTTGAAAGTGAACTTTTTTGGATTCACCCCTATCACCCAACAGCATGCTTTATATCTGATGCACACATTAATGACTACCTAAATAATAATTCTTAGACATAATATAATTAGGGATGAGCGAGCATCACTCTTCTGCATACTTGTCCAAGAAAATTCAGGGGGCAGCGGCAGGGGGTGGGTGGGGGGGGGGGGGGGGGGGAGGGAACAGTGGGGGAGAGCAAGGGAGAATTTCAACAGCTATTTTCTCGAAGCTCTAAGTTTCTTTCCCAGAAGACAAAAGTTCCAAGCTTGCATAGTTGCCAATATAGGTGGGGAAAACTTCTCCAGGATGGGAAGCGGATGAATCATTTAAGTAGGTCAACGTGTGTGCAATTAAAAGTCATTTTAATGCTCTATTGTCATTTAATTAAATATAATTCTTTAGAAGGTCAACTAGAATCTGAGGAATATGTGCCCCAATTTTTTAATTGGTTGATAACCGTAGAGTAATATGGTAGTAGGAGTGTACTGTAGATTTGGTACTCCTAGCCCTCCTTGTTTGCGGTGGAGGTAAATAATAGACGAAGCAACCCTGAGTTTTTTATTGTTCCATATCAAATTTAATAATTGTTTTTGAAATGTACTTATTATGGAATCGGGGGACAGGGACAGTTATTCAACAAAAGTAGTAAAGGATTTTGGGAAAAATTAGCATCTTATAAAGTACAGCACAACCCAACCAAGAAAAGTTTGTAGTCTGAGAGAAGGTTTAGTTTTTACTGAACAGAAGACGAAAGAGGTAGGAAATTTATAGGTACGAAATTTGCTAAAGGGAAGCAGAGTTTAATCCCTAAATATAGAATGTTGTCTTGTTGGCAATGGAAGGGGAATTCAAACTGAATAGACTTTTTTGAGCTCTTCTGGAATATTAATGCCAAGGATTAGGGATTTGCTAATATTGAGTTCATAGTAGGAAGTTTGGCTAAAATTAAACACAGAGTTATATGTTTCTCTTAAAGAGGGGAGGGGATCTGAAAGCATCGGTAATACTTTATCCGCGAATAGTCTTTTTTTGTGTTGCCTAAAACCAGCTACAATACCTTTGATATTAGAATTTGATCTAATTATTTCTGCAAAAGGCTCTATTATTGGGGAGAATAATATAAAGGAGACAAGGGACAGCCTTGACGCATACCATTGGTGATCTAAAAAGGTTTGGAAAGAACCCCATCCACCAACACCTTGGCAGAGGAATCACAGTATAGAGCTTGAATAGCATTAAAAATATTGTCGTGAAAGCCAAATTTGTGGAGAAAGGGAGCATTCAACTTTGTAAGATGGTTTGGAGGTATAGTGGGAAGTTGGATTTTTTGGGGAGAAATCCGTTTATAAAAGGGTAGTTAGAATAGTAGATAAGCCATCTTTCAAGTTGTATAGTTCAGAGTAGAAGTCACTTAATTCATCAACAATATGTTGAGGATGAATAATACTATTACTTGAACCCCCAGATTCATAAAGGAATGGAATTTTTGCTTTGGGTTGTCTATTGGAGATGAGCGAGTATACTCGCTAAGGCACATTACTCGAGCGAGTAGTGCCTTAGCCGAGTATCTCCCTGCTCGTCTCTAAAGATTCGGGGGGCGGCGCCGGTGACAGGTGACTTGCAGCGGGGAGCAGGGGGGAGCGGGGGGAGAGAGGGTGAGAGAAATCTCCCCTCCGTTCTTCCCTGCTCTCCCCCACCGCTCCGGCCCCCCATCGGCCCCCGAATCTTTAGAGACGAGCGGGGAGATACTCGGCTAAGGCACTACTCGCTCAAGTAATGTGCCTTAGCGAGTATACTCGCTCATCTCTATTGTCTATGTTTGACCTTAGTAGCCATTCATTTTGAGGGTTTATTATAAAAGGAATCATATGAGACACTTTTTAAAAAACCTTTTAGAAGCAAACTTCTTAGCTTACTACTTAGTTTAAGATGTTGATTATGGATAGAATTTGAGGGAGAGGTAATATGAGTTCAACTTTATTAATTTGTGAAAGATCATTGGTACAAGCTTATTTTTGTTTCTTAAGATGCTAAATTATTTTGATCACGACTCTTCGTATGAAAGCTTTGTGGGCATTTTAGATCAAGAATGAGTCAATTTCGGGGCAAGTCATTTACTAGAAGGTATTCTTTGAGTTTTGAAGTTCTCAATTTATTTCAGTGGTTGGATTTTCATTAGAAGTACATTATTTCTTCATTACCTGACATTATTTAATGGTCTGTCTAAGAATACAGTTAGTGAGATAGGGGAATGATCAGACCAATTCTATTCGAGAAAAGGATTTACGATGGGCAGATTAAAATGTGTATTCTTTAGAAGAGGTATTTAAGCAATGAAAGGGAGGGAGAAGTTCTAACACTATGGTCTGTTGAGTCTAGATCCCTGTCAGGGACAATATTAAAGTCCCCACATATGATGAGTTTTTCCCATGCAGAGTTATGTTTTTTTTTTTATAGTTTTATTTAAAAAATGCATTTGAGAGACATTTTGAGCATAGACATTGACAATAGTGATAGGAGATTTATTTATAGACCCAGTTATGATGATAAATCTTTTTCTGGATCGATCACTGAGTCGGAACGATTGAAATCAACATTTTCATGAATAGTGATCAGAACTCCCGCTTTCTTTTTTGTCAGAACATGCCTTGAAGACCTTTGGAAATTTTTTTTGTGGGAAAATTTAGGTGAAGCGAGTGAAGAGAAGTGTGTCTCTTGTATGTACAGAATGTCAGTTTTTTTGTTTATAGCCTCCTTCCATACAAGAGATCTTTTAAATGAGAGGTTAAGTCCTTTCGTATTAAGTGAAAGGATTCTAAGTGACATTGAACATGACTAAAGTGAACCAAATGTTGAGGAACCTTGTTAAAGTATATGTTTCTAGGCATAAGATTAACCAAAGAGTATAAACATAAGAAAACAGTTTGTGTCTGACAAACCAAGGAAAGTGTTGTGACGGTTCAAAGATTGCTGCCATGCTGATAGTTTGGTGCAGGTTTTGCAGGTGGTTCTCCATCTTCTGGCTCTGGTGGGTGCGATATTAGGTGAGACATGTTGAGCCACATCTGTGAGTAATTGTCAGGGCTATTTAGTCTGGCTGATGCTGGACTGAATTGCCGTTGAATCTTCAATCTAGCTCTGACTGTAGTCTTAGTCATTGCTTGGTCCTGGATATATCATTTGCCGTCTGTATCTCTAAGCTAAGTTTGAGTTTCTTTTCTATTGTATTTATTATGTTATTCCTCTGTCCCCCGTAGGCTTAACTAAGGACTGAGGTACGGGGTTAGGTACGTCCTTGTCAGGGCAATTTGCCTGCATTTAGGCAGGTCCCCATCCCTGAGGTTATTTACATAGGGATAGAGTTCCCATGTTTTGGTTTATTATTGTTTTGACTCAGTTTGTGTGTTTTTGTGCTAGATCCGCGGGTTATGGATGTGCGAGTGGACATCACAGAAAGGCTAACTTAGGCATAATTTCGAAATGTGAGAGCATCAAGAACATATAAACACAGAGAATAACAGATCAACAGAACATGCAGCAGGGAAACTAAGTGAATCTGCTTTTTTCTAGGGGTGAAAGTCCGCCTGGAAGAAAATAATCTTCTCAGTAGATGAATGAGAGTCAAATACTCAGTGAACAGAGGACTTCTGGGACCATTCATATGGTGATTTGGTGGGTTTTCTGGCAGCATATATGGGTTGGTGTTCCGTAAGATGTAAACCACATAAGGATAGGTATTTGGTGCTGTCTTCAGGTTTCTTGATGACATGTAGAGCTGTCTTTTTAAACTAGGAGTTTTGTGGGGAAACCCCATCTCTATGGAATCTTAGATTTCCATAAAATAGCTGTAATATTGGAAAGGGATCTCCTAGCCTGGATTGTTGCTGCAGAAAGGTCAGAGATGAACAGAATGCCTGTGTAGGAAGACTGGCAGCTGAACGTGCAGCCAACATTAGGGCTTCTTTGATGGAGAAAAAGGATATTCTGGCAATTACATCATGTTGTCAGAGAAATATTTAGGCTTTGGCAGTCTATGGACCCTATCAATAGTTACCTTATGGGGCAAGTTTGCAGGCTCTATCTATCTATCTAAGTAGGAAGCCCCGAGTTCAGCTGGTGTTATCCTTTCAGGGATACCCCTAAATTTCATGTTATTTCTCCTACTGTAATCTTTGAGAACTGTTAGTTTAGTTTTAATCATCTCAACATCATCATTGAAGGAATAGTGGGCTTCAATCAGTAATTGAATTGTCTCTTAGGTCATTTGTGGATGTGTTGAGAGAGGTGGAAAGTTTGTGCAGGTCATTTTTAAAAGATCCTTCGTATGCTAGTACCATTTCCTTTATAAAGGATTCTAATGCAGGCTGATTAGATGAAGGCATGTTGAGAAGAGGGTCGGTGGAGTCAAATAGTGTATTATGAGCAAGTAGAGAGTCCTCCAGTCTGGGTCTCTGCTTTTTCAGGGCTATCTATAGGTGAGGAGACAGAAGCCACATGTGTATCCTGTATCATGGGCTTGGAGACTAGAGGAGACTTCCCCTCTAGTTGTCTAGTAGTAGACTGGAATGCTGACGGACCACCCTTAAAATTAATCCTGGGGGCCCCTGTACAGCTTCATGCAAATATTACCCCATGCCTGTTCACAAATATCTTCATTCTCTATATATATATCAGTAGAAAGGTAGCTGTGTTTGTATGAGGCTTGGTCTCCACTGAAATATATGGAGAATGCAGCAGGTAGGAATTGGTAGACTCCCATTTGCTCAATATGTGCAGATAGATCCTGTGTGGGGGTAGTGGGCTGGGTGCCCACCAGGAGATTCACCTGTGGGCCAGTCAGAGCCTGACGCTTAGTCATTGCTCCTCAACAGTAGAGGGTTGGGTTCTCGTTGACACATTGTGAGATGCAATATGTATGAATTCTAGGAAGGTACTGATTTTCCTTGAGCAGATGCAGTCAGTAGGGAGTCAACTGGGGGAATGTCTTTTGGAATAAGGCATGCTTACTTCTGGAGGAAATCTTTTTTCCATAAAAGAAACCAGTAACACGAATCATATAACTACTTGGTCAACTTGACTCGCATTTTCTCACTAAGAGTAAAATAGCCTAGCAACCTGCACATAGCCTCCATTATCCATGACTTTCTACTCTACTGCTCTTTTCGCCTCCTCGTGCTCTTATGTTTCAAGCAAATAGATGTACAATATTATGGATCTGTGTTGTAGAAGTCTGTAATATGGCTCAGATAAAAAGGTATGGGCCCTACTGTACCTCTGGGAGCTTCTGAGTTCACATGGAGGCATACAAAGGTTTTTTTATTATCTTGGATACATACCAGAGTAACAAGCAAAGCGGGTGCTATAGGCTAGAACAACTAAAGGCATAGGCTGCAGTTAAAGGGGTTGTCCAGATCAGAAAAATATGCCTTGCATCTTCCAAATACAGCACCACATCTGCCCACAGGCTGGGCAAGGTATTGCACTTCTCCTCCATTCATTTCATAGCAGCTGAACTGCAATACCCGACTCAACCCATTGAGAGGCATGGTGCTGTTTCTGAAAGAAAGCAGTCATTTTTTCAAATCCTTGAAACCCCTTTTAAGTTACGAATATGAAAGGGGCACGGGAAATTGAAAGGGGACACATTCTAAAAGCTCCTGTACACATTAAATTTTGTTGTCCAAGCTCATTGATAACAGCAGCGTTGGACGACTCTCTACTGTGTACAGGTGCAGCTCAACATTTCCTTGACAGATGAAGTCAGGTCAAAAAAGGATCGGGGGGGATGTAGAATTTCAACCATCAATCCTTTTGTTTTCCGAAAGTAAAGCCACTGCCAGAGTTGTCTGCCTGTAGCTTAACTCCATAAATATGTGTATGCTTAGCTGAACCAAATATTCATGTATTGTGGGATGAACGAACAGTCATCTAACAGTTGTTAAAGGTGTACATGCAACTTAAAGGGAGCTTCTGAGTTGTAAAAACTTTAGACAACCCCTTGCCCGTGCATTAAAATGCTCACCTCTCCTCATTGACACTGTGTTCTGCGATGGCGCTCTGTACCCTGCCCGGGTCTCTGTTTACAGCTGCAGACACGCCCGGTTCACAGGAATTCGCAAGGGCAGCAGCCAATAACAGAGCTTGGTGACTGATCACTGAGTAGGGGACTGAGAGCCATTGCTGAACACAGCGGAATTGGGGAGAGGTGAGCATATCACTATTGGTTATTTTAATGCATAGGGAAGTGGTTGTCCAGAGTTCTTACAACTTGGACAATCCCTCTCAGTTTTAATATGGAGCCCCCTGAACCTCCTCTTTTGTAGGAACATGTTTTTATTATTTCTCCTCTCTAAATTTTCCTTGTAGATCTGATATTATATGTGCGTTATAGTCACACAATGATACCATTTTTTTCCTGTGCTATATCATCATGGCATTATTCCAGTATTATAACAGAATTATGTACATTATCTCAGTAATGAAGGGCCTTTTACATAGTCCGATGATTTGGCACACACATGCCAATGTTCATTTCCCCAATTGTTGGCCCATGTAAGACCTCGTTCACATGGGTGTGCAATTCACACAGCTGTTAGCTCTAGCTGTGGAAAGATCATATGAACAGATGATTTTTCTGTGCTGAAGTCCTGAGCTTCAGCCGTGATCTTTCCCCACCGAACAGGAGGGACTGAAAATATGCGCTGCTGGAGAGAGACATGAGGGGACTTGCTGGGACTTCACTTCATCTCCGGGGACTCCCTCCATCTCCCCTGCAGGGGAGATGGAGGGATTACCCAGCAGCACAGCTAGAGGAGTTCCCCTGCAGGGGAGATGAAGGGATCCCCCAGCAGCACGGCTGGAGGGGTTCCCCTGCAAGGCAGATGAAGGGATTCCCTAGCAGCATGGCTGGGTGGGCTCCCTTGCAGGGGAGCTGAAGGAATTCCCCAGCAGCATAGCTGGAGGGGTACACATATAGGGAAGATGGAGGGATTCCCTCAGCATGCAAAAATATGGGTCCTACTCTATTTTCCGAGGGTAATTTGCATACTAAAGGGTCTTATTGAAGTCTATGGGAGGTGTGCAAATATGTGCGCAATACGCAAGAATATGCTCACAACTGCAGGAAAAAGAACACATCTGAATCTCATTAAACTAAATAGCCCTTGAAATCAGGGGAATGTTGCACACCCTTATGAACAGACCCTGGCTGAGCAAAAAAGTACAGCACAATGCGCCAATACGCGGGCAAATCAACCTTGCTCCCTGTGAAAATACATTGCGCTAAGGCGAGCCTATTTGCACATACACTTCTCTGAAGTCGCCCTTAATGTCAAGATCTGCACCAAATGTATATTTTGGTACAAATCTGTACCAAAATCTACAATATGTGAACATCCCCTAAAACAGCAACAATAAACATAATCATAGCATAAAACTATATATTAACCACTTCGAGAGCAGCCAACCCCGTTACATCTAACTGTATCTGCAGAACAGGAAATACGCCATTCCCCATCATCTGGTAATATATTTATGATCCATTAATTCATTACAGCTATTATATAATTGTGAAGAGCCATATTCAAAGTAGCGATTAACCATAATTCATTTGGGTCACGTCTGAGCAGAGTCCTCTCCACAATGTATAATGAAGAGACGATGTCAGTCTACAGTAAATGAAAATTAGAATAACAGAATTTCTTCCCTATCCTGACAATATTTTGCATGCCCCATTCATCCTGATGTCATTCAAATGCTAAACACCGGCGTCCCGGTGACTCATTTTCCTCCTTTGAGATATACTGAAGTGTACTTGTAGATAGCAAATGAGCACATTACTTCCCATGCCAGCGGTGAGTGTAAATTGAGATGTCAGTGGTCATTAAATACATTATTTCTGAAGTTATATACAATGAGGATGTCTGCCAGTGAGCAATAGCTCCTTATCTTCACAAACTAACCGAGCGCTTTCAACATAAACCCAGGCTCTCAATGTTACCGGCATCGAAGAAAGACCTTGATCACCGGCAATGGTTTCTCATAAGCATTGGACTAATTTCACATATCAGTGTGATATAGTCAGAAATGATATAAACCTTCGTCTGGGGTCACTTTGGTCAAACCACTTGCCGATGGGACATTGGCTGAATATCTATCATGAGGCAACAAACATCCTAACTCCTTAAAGACCAGTGTCTAAAGGACAAGACACTTTTTTAGTACTTTTAACCATGTGATGGTTTTATGGCCCTATTTTTTTTCATGGCTTGCCAAAATTACTTCTATGTTTTTTTTTTAGTGCTGTTTATTAATACTCATTTTTACCTAACTTTTTTTTATTTTATTAAGAGTAATGTGTTCAAAAAGTTGAGAAAAAAGTTTTTTTAAAAACTTGTAGTTCTTTTGTTTTTAAAATTATTATATCTACATTAAAATAAAGAAGAGGGATGGATTCGCCATTTTGCTTCGGATGTTTTAAATTACAGGGCGGATACGGCGACGGTTTAGGTTGGCGTCATCGATGGGTCGCCTTATTATATATATATAACATAATAATACAATATGTATATATATATATATATATATTATATTTTTTATTCTGTAGTTTTTTTAAACTTATTCTTGTAACATTTTTTTTTTCGTAACATCTATATCCCCCATAACTTTATACAAGACCTTTGGGGGCTCATTCACACTGCATTTTTTTTATTTCTTTCTTTTCTACTGTAAATAGGGAATCCATAGGAGCCCCAATTACATCCCCCTACTGTGATTCTGCAGCTGTGACATGTCTAGTGTCACTGGAGATCACGTGATCGCTAGATGTCATGCAAACGATGGCTGTGCTACTTCCTGCATTCTCTACATAGCCCTCACTGAGTACTATGTAGCCGGTAAAAGAGAAAGCAGAAGGGGTTAAAACACGCTTCTTTCTTCTCCTTCGGGTCCTCGGCTGTGACTGACAGCCAAGGACCCAACCTGCGACTATAAAGTCGAGAGCTTTAATCTCGTGCCCAGTGCCATCTTAATGCATGGGACTAATGGGCACTTGCGAGGGGGCCCCACAAGCATAGGGCCCCATAATAATGTATGTATGCTAACATTTCAATGCACCTTGCATCATATATGATAATGTTGTGTGGCGGTGTTACATGTGCTGCTGGGATCTGTAGTTCTAAGCTTCCTAGCAGAACAGCCCTCACAGGGTTAGTTGATTGAGCTGACTGAGTTTATATGTGAGCACAGACCCAGGAGATTGGCTAGCAGGAAGTACCACACCCAGCCAGCTCAATCAATTAACCCTGTGAGGGCTGTGCTGCTAGGAAGCTTAGAACTACAGATTCCAGCAGCACACGTAATAGGCGGGATATCAACTTGGCTCCAGTCTTTCTATGCCATATGTGAAGACTTTAATTTTGTCACTTTCTTTTTCACTTTCAAATTACCCATAATTCCTTTAGTAAATTACCCATAATTCCTATTGTAAATTATCCATAATTTCTATAATAAAAACTGAGATTTCCCGCCGACTGGATGTGTGGATCATCTTGTGAAGCGGAGTACATCGTCCCGTTACTTTCTAGTGTAAAGCAGTCTGGCACTATGAACAAAGAGACGTCTACAGTGCAAAAGGAGAATGGACCCCAGAGACTTAGTTCTCTGATCTAGGTCGCCGGTTACTAACTCGCTCGTCCTCCTGAATTTTCCCCATATTAATATATATATATTATCCTGCCCCATCCCCATATAATATATATTTCCAGGTGAATAACCCTGTGATAATGTTTCAACACGTTGGAAGTGAAAATGAAATAAATATATGTTTAATTTTATGCAATTTACATTTTTATTCCTGTGAGTCGTTGTTGTCGGGGCCCCAGTACACTGCTTTGCCCAGGGACCCATAATGCTTTTAAGACAGCACTGCTTGTGTTGTATATTTATTATCGACCAGGATTAAAGCCCAGCACCAAATGTCATATATTTTCACTGCTTGGTCCTTAATGGGCTAAAGGGGTTGTACCAGAATTACAAGTTATTCCCAAGGGTTTTTCTTCCAAAAGTAGCACCACACCGGTACTCAGGTTGCATGTGGTATTGCGGCATGCCCTTATGACCTAGTAGAAGGATTGTACAGTAAAATATTAATATTTGCAGATGATACAAAACTATGTAAAGCAGAGGCGAAACTTGAAGCTCCTGGGCCCCAAATGCAAAACTTCTAACAGGGCCCCCAACCAAGTATAATGTTTTATTCATTGTACTGGGCTCCCTATATGGAGAAGAGAGGCCTTATGGGCCCCCTAAGGCTCCTGGGCCCGGGTGCAACCGCATCCTCTGCACCCTCTATAGTTACGCCAGTGATGTAAAGTAATTAACAAAAGAGAACAGAATGCAGTTATAAATGGATCTCGAAAAGTGGCAAATGAGGAGTAACACTGATATATGTAAGGTTCTGCACATGGGCAGAGGAAATACATGTCACCATTACACTAAATGGGAAACCACTGGGGAACACTGACATGGAAAATGGCTTGGGGATTTTGGTTCACTGTAAGCTTTACTGAAACAACTAGTGTCTGAGTTCTACAGGCTTGTTCAATTGAAGTGAATAGGACAACCCTGTGGAACCCGGAATGGTGGCTGTAATTAAAAAACAGTGTTCTGACTAGTGATGAGTCAACTTTTGAAAAGTTTGTTTTGGCCGGTTCTTTGAACTTTTACAAAAAGTTTGATTCAGTCCAAATGAGTTAAAACTGAACTGGAAACCACCTAAAACTGGTGTATAACTCTAAGAGTCATAAAGGCCTTGCACAATGCTCTCAGAGTGTTATACGGGGCGTTTAGGCCTCTTAGACAATATTATACACCAGTGTTTAGGACTAATGTTGAACTTACCAAACCAGTAGAACCCTGTTTCAGGTAGATCCTTGCTAAAAGTTCGGTTTGGATTCGTGCCAAACTGAACTTTTAAGATCATTTTGACCCAAAACAGGGTTCTACTGGTTCACTTTGCTGAACACTAGTTCTGAGAACGAATGTAAATGTTGAAGAGGCTGCAGCACTCATACAAGGCCCCTTCAATCAGCTGATCAGAAATGGCCTCCCACTATCAGATATTGATGGCCTATCCTTAGAATAAGCCACCAGTTTTTAAATGCTAGATAACCCCTTTAAAGGGGTTTCTGAGTTGTAAGGACTCTGGAAAACCCCTTCCCCATGTATTAAAATAACAAATGGTGAAATACTCACCCCCTCTCCCCCGCTCCTGCAGTATCCCGCGATGGTGCTCAGTTCCCGCTCTGGTGTCTGTTTTCAGCTGGAATCCTGCCCAGTTTATTGGATGTCACAGGGGCTGCAGCCAATAACAGAGCTCGGTGATCAATCACTGAGCGGGATACCAAGCATTGTCACAGCAGGAGTGAGGAGAAGTAAGTGTATGGAGATTTGAATGCATGGGGAAGGGGTTGTCCAAAGTTCTTATAACTTGAACAACCCCTTGATGAACTTTGTAATTCAAAAAATACCCTTGGCAAAGCTGTGTTCTGGTTAAAAGGGTCCTCAGCTTTCCAAATTCACTACTTGTTAAAGGGGTCCCTTGACAATAAGATGATCATAATGTGTCTCTGTAAGAGTAACCAATCTAAAGAGTTGGAAATACATTGTTCCCTGTGCAATACTACTTTAACCCCTTGAGTGGCAGGTTTCCTACCACCCTGACGTGCCCACCAGGGCAGGTTTTTTAAAATGGTCTAATCATTGAATTTCAACTAGTTTTGCAGTTGCGTCTCAAGAGCCATAAGTTTTTCATTTTTCCATTGACATGGCCATATAAGGGCTTGTTTTTTGCGGGACAAGTTGTGATTTTTTAAACAGGGGGGAGGAAAAAAAGAAATGGGGAAAAAAGAAAAAAGGGGCCATGTCATTAAGGGGTTAAATAATGTATTAACTTCCTTCTCTGGGTTATTACGACGCATGGATACCACATGTGTGATTGTATTTTTGATTTTTTACAAAGTAAAGGGAGACAAGTGTTTTTTTTATTTTTTTAATAATTTTTTTTTACTTTTTTTTTTTTAAATTTTTTAAAATTTTTTTATTTTTTTTGTCCCTTTAGGGGACTTCCACAGGGACCCATCAGGACCCCTGATCACATTCCGGGGGTCCGATGGTGACAGCCCTTTACATGCTGCAGTGACAGCCCTTTACATGCTGCAGTCACATAGACTGCAGCATGTAAAGGGTTAACACAGCAGAGATCGGAGGTTTTCTCTTATCTCTGCTGTAAGAGCTGGTGCCTGGCTGTCCTCTCACAGCTAACAACCAGCTCTCCCTGCCACAGAGACCATCGGCTTGCTTCTGACAAGCCGATGGTCTCTATGGCAACCTGTAAACAAAGCAGGACATTGCCGACATGTCGGCAATATCTTCTGCTGGTTTTTCAAAGCCCTTGCTTTGTTCTCTGTGGGTCTGTGCAGGCGGAGCACACTGTCACAGCTTGTGGCATTGTGCTCTGCAGCTCCCATAGTGATACATAGCCCGGAAATCTTCCGGGGTATATCACTATGGGCAGTGGAGCTCGTCACGGAACTTTTCCGGGCGTGCCACTCAAGGGGTTAAACGTGCTTAAGGCAAAAAGAGGAACATCCTCCAGACTGGACTGTATTTGACCTGTTTGAGTCTAAGTTGCTGGACAAAGAACAATCTAGGGGTTAAGGCATAACTATATATATTGCTCTAGATATTTGCTTACTCATAGGATTAGTATATTAACCCTTTGCAATCCAATTCTGGATTCAGGGTTTCCTAGGGGGCTTTCTTTTTCTGCCATTATACAATGGCTCCATCTGCTGGCTCGAGCCAGTACTGCGGTATGTGACATGCTGGAGAGGCCCCCGACAACAGAGCGGCCAGTAATCTACAGTAAGAATACCCTGCCAGCCGTCTTCCCACATTAGAGCTGTATAGCCTTCAATCAAAATGTCTTTAGACGTCAGACAGTGGCTTGGGAAGGGTTAATGCATCATATATTATCCTTTAAAATAGGATGACTATGGTCGGCTGCCTGACACTAATTGGTTAATGCTCTCATTTGACTATAAGAAATAAAAAAGGGAAGTAGGTTGAGAAGAGCTTTAAACCGTGAATCAACACGCTTCTGCCTTGTGCCCAAGTTCTTCTCCAGTGCACCGCACGGATAATTAGACATACCTGATTGATAAGGCCACAATACTCCCCTTTGAGGATTATCCAAATTGAACCAAACACTCTAACAGTCTCCCTGACAGCAAGGGTTCAATTTCCCTACAGTGCGACCAGAGGAGAAATGAAGCATTACACAGAGCCCATGCAAATCAATGGCTGGTTTGTATAATGGCAGAAAATAGCAAGTCTTCTAGTATCACAACTCTGACATGGAGATTAGGATCTTGAATAGAGGACCACCCTTTATTAAAGGTGTTTTCCAGAGAAATACTATTGGTGACCTATCCTGAGAATTGGCTGGGTCCGCCACTCGCGATCCCAGCCGATCACCTAAGTGGGCGTCTGCTGTCAGTGCCACTACACACAGGGTTGGAGTGGGAGCTGTTGCTCCAACCCCTGCTTAGTAGAGCTGCATCTGGAGTTACAAGTGCCGGCCACTACACAGGGGTCGGAGCAACAGCTTCCGCTCTGACCCGTCTATTATGGCGCTTAATCAGCTGATCGATTGGGGTCCCAGTGGCGGACCCAGCCAATCAACTATTGATGTGCTATTCTAAGGATAGGTCATCAATAGTATTTCTTTGGGAAAAAAACTTTTCAGTATTCCCCAATAGCGTATGGATTTTCTAAACTAGACAATCCCTTTAAAAGAATATCAAAGAGAGAATCCCTGTGCAGATGAATGTATTACTGAACCTTTTAAAATGTTTCACCTGTCATAGTGACATGTCAGAAGTATTGATAGGTGGGATTTGGGTTCCGAGACTCCCACCAATCTCTAAAACGAATGGGCTGGAGCTTTCAGCTGGGCATTTTGCCATAGACTTTCTAAGCATCCCATACACGGTTCTCAACAGTGACGGAAATAGTCCAGTGGGTAAAGCAGTCAGATGAACACTTCATCCCTTTCATTTTTGTGATTGGTGGGGGTCTGGGCACTCAACCACCACTGATCAATACTTCTGATATGTTACTAGGACATGTGAAAAGTTTTTAAAAGGTTTAGTTACCCTTTAAAGAAAAAGTTTCTTTGAAAAGTTTGTACAGGGTTTTAACCCCTGAAGGACAGTTTTTTGTTTTTTCTCCCCATTTAAAAAAAGTCATAGGTCTTTTATTTATCCACCGACTTTTTTTTTTATTGGAGATTTGGTGACCAACAAAAGCGCAATTCTGGCGTTGCGTATTTTTTTCCCGCACACCGTTCACTGTGTGGAGTAAATAATGCGTTACTTTGATAGAGCAGACTTTTACAGATGCGGTGATACCAAACATGTTCTTTTGTCTTCATTTTTTACTATAAACATTTTTTTTTTACTTTTAATACCTTTTATATTTAGTAATAATTAATGAAATTTTTTCAAACTCGTTTTTACATTTTTTAAAGTTCCCATAGGGGACTTGAACTTGTGAGCGTTTGAGCACTCCTGCGGTATAACATAATACTATAGAATTGCATTATACCACAATTTTGAAAGGCAATCAGCTATGGTAGCCCTGAGGGCTTTCAAAGGGCCCAGGCTGCCATGCAGAGGCGTAACTTGAAGCTCCCGGGCCCCGATGCAAAACTTGTAACAGGGCCCCCAACTATAATGCTTTACTCATAGTACTGGGTTCCCTATATGGAGAAGAGAGGCCTTATGGCCCCCCTAAGACTCCTGGGCCTGGGTGCAACCGCATCTCCTGCATCCTCTATAGTTACGCCCCTGCTGCCATGGCAAGTGAACGATATTTAAATATGAGAACCATCCACATTGCATGAGTGGTTCAACAAGGCATTAAAAGGGGTTAAAAAAAGGGTATCTGTCTTATAGTAGCACATGTGTCTATGGGTTGTGTCTGGTATCGCAACCAAGCTCCAATGTGGTTGAACTGCAATACCACATCCAACCTGTGGACAGGTGGGGTGCTGTTTTTAGAAGAAGGCAGCCATGTTATTCTTCTCCTGTACAACTACTTTAAAACTGAAGCTCGAACTCTATGAATGGACGCCTTGATATGAACGAGCATCTGCAATGTTGTATTTTCAGGAAGCTCTTACCATGATTACTCCCCATAATCCTCTTAACCTGAACTTGCTGTTGTGTTTGCATTATAAATGCTACAAGAAGAGAACTCTATGGCTATTAATATGCATTTAAAACAAAGGCAGGAAAATGTTACTTAATAGTCACTGACAGCTTCATAAAACATGCATGGTAATAAATTTCAGCCAGTCACAACAGATTTGGTAACCGTATCCTACATTATTTAGGAGAACCTCGGCTCGCTTGTATGAGAGCCGCGCAATAGATGCAAAGTGTCGGCCCGAGTTAAACCTATAATACGCAGAAACAAGGGCAGTTTGTGGCGGGTCGACTCTGCTATGCTAATAGAGGCAGGAATATTGTGGCTCTTGTTTCTGCAGCGATGCAAATGATATGGATCAGTTACTGGATAAGTGCAAGTGGCTACAAATAACCTGACATAGCAAGTCCGGGCAGTTTACTGATAAGTAGAGATGAGCGAGTATACTTGCTAAGGCACATTACTCGAGCGAGTAGTGCCTTAGCCGAGTATCTCCCCGCTGGTCTCTAAAGATTCGGGGGCCGGTGGGGGAGAGCGGGGAGGAACAGAGGGGAGATCTCTCTCTCCCTTCCCTCCCCCCCCGCTCCCCGCCGCAACTCACCTGTCACCCACGCCGGCCCCCGAATCTTAAGAGACAAGCGGGGAGATACTCGGCTAAGGCACTACTCGCTCGAGTAATGTGCCTTAGCGAGTATACTCATCTCTACTGATAAGGTATCCTCCGATTAGAGGAGTATTCAAAAAGGGGTGCCAAAAGTGGAGTTGCAAAATGTTATTATGTGTCTCTTTAACAATGACTGCCATGTTTTGGGTGGTGGTGTACCCTCACAGGGGCATTGAGTGTGAAGTTTTGTGTTAAGTTAGGCCCAATGCCATGGGCGGATTTGAATTGCGGAATCCAAGTGGGGCACCAGCATGGAAGATCCTCAGTTCAAGCTACCCACAGGGAACCCGTATGGGTGTCCGCACTTGAATTTTGACATTTGGATCTGCTTTCCGGATTCCGCATGCGGAAAACAAATTGCAGCATGATTCCTTTTAGTGTGGTTCCCCCACGGGCGGCTTCCATTGAAGTCAATGGAAGCCATCCGATCTGCAGCCTGTCTGCAATTGACATTGCAGACGGGACGAATATTTTGTGGGAAAGTAAAAGTTTTAAAA
Source organism: Eleutherodactylus coqui (assembly GCF_035609145.1). NCBI lineage: Eukaryota > Metazoa > Chordata > Amphibia > Anura > Eleutherodactylidae > Eleutherodactylus > Eleutherodactylus coqui. The sequence continues at coordinate 112,814,205 of NC_089847.1, forward strand.
AAGTGCTGCGCACATCCGCAGTACAGATCCGGACAGGTACACAAGGTGGCCGGCCGCGTGCTGGGTCAGCTCCCGCAAAAAACACTCCACTACGCAAATGCATTGCACAGGAGCGAGCGTTTTTGCATTTAAGCTCGTGTGGGCCCCCCCTTAGGTCAGCTTCAGATGACCGTACGCATAAATACACTCACCTCAGTGCAACGTATTCGTGCAGTGAATGAGGTTGATGAGGTTGATTTGCATGCGTGTCTGCACATAGAAATGTACTGTTTTGTGCACACAGGGACTGTTCATATGTGCACATGACACACTTTCCACCCTGAGGGCTCGCTCACACAAGCGTTTTTTGGTCCGATCTGCAGATGCGCTTGCGATCTGCAGATCTATAGACCCAATGCATCCCAATGGGATCGGTCACATGTCCGCTTTTTATGCGGATGTCCGATAAATAGCGGCAGCAGCACTAGCCCCAGCTGCCACAGCTGTGGCAGAAGTCCAGCATGCTATCCCATTGCTTTCAATGGGGTCGGTGCTGCTGCCGGGCCCCATTAAAAGCAGTGGTTTTGTAGCAACCCCCGCAGCATGATTTTCGGGGAAGGGCTTGAAATATAAGCCCTTCCCTAAAAAACATCCCTAGCTGGTTAAAAAAAAACAAAAAAACAATGTACTCAACTCTCCGCTGCTCAGACGTGTTCTCTGGCTGGCTCCCCTGCATTGCTGTCCAGCACTTTCAGCAGGCGGGGACCGCGGGGATGAAGGAAACTCCTGCCACAGCCGTGACAGCTGTGGCAGAAGTCCGCGATATTCTCCCTATGTTTTCAATGGGGCTGGCCCTATTGAAAACACTGGTGATATCACAGCATTTTTCTTGCGCTGCAAAGCAATTATTTTCACTCGCTCTCGCAGCGCAAGAGAAAAAAAAGCGCCAGTGGGTGTCCAACCTCAATCATAATAAATTAATCTTCCGTCGTCCCTTGATTGGTATATACAGTCTATTTTGTGTCTGAAGTAAAAAGTAAAATTGGGCCCCCCCCCCCAGTTGACGATGGAGAAAATGCAAGGATGGATAATACTATTGTCAATATTCAAGCCCCTGCTAAAAAGGAAAGGTGCTGCCTGAGGCAAAGCTCTCCTTGCCTCATGGACTGCGCCCTCCATCTCCACCTCCGCTCTTGGTGCATAGACATGTGTGATTGAGTCCATGCCGGTAGTGCACGACCATGAGCAAGATTAATACCAAGAAATACTGTAAACTTACTGTAGTTTTATGGTGCCACCAATGAGGAGGTAAGCAGTTAACTGTTATCCCTGCAGTACTTGTGTTTCAATAGATATCTCAAAGCTCAATGAATCTTTAATTTGTCTCCTGAACCAACTCTAGCAATAAAATAAGCAGTAAATGAGATAGCAGATGGAGAAGTGACTGCGGGAGTTCCTGAATCATGGCCGAGTTGGCCTGTTTCTTTAAAAGTGTCCCCATGATGGATCACGATCCTCCCTCTAAGGAATGTTGCAAGCAACAAAACTTATTTTCTCCGGTCATTAGGACCCTTATTCATCTTCCGCCTGTTGGTATCATGAATATTAGTATGTTATCACTGTCAATTAAATATCAATGCCTGCCTTATTTTAAAAGTGCTTCACAATTGTCAAAGACAGACTGCAATAAACACTGTCTTATATATGGGAGAAGCAGCCTGCAGGGCAGCGGCAGGAAAATTGCAATTCTCCATCACTTTGCAGTTATTATTGGACTGCTCCCATATGATTCCAATAATAACTTTGTATTAGTAAACTGCTGATAATGCAATTCCATAAAATAATACTTAAAGTTGCTTCAAACCAGAGAAAAGTTCAACTATTTAACCCTTTCCAATCCAATTTATAACCTGGCTTTCCTAGGGAGCTTACTCTTTTTCTGCCATTATACAACAGCGCTATATGCTGGCTAAAGCCAGTACTGCATCAAGTGACACGTTGGATAGACTCAGACAGCAGAGAGGCTGGCAATATACAGTAAGAGAACCCTGACGGATGTCTTCCAGTATCGGAGCTGTACAGCCTTAAATCATAATGTCTTCAAAGGTCAGACAGTGGATTGGAAGGGGTTAAAGGGAATGTGTCACCTTGATTTTTTAGAACTTACAAGGAGTTACTGAAACATAGTTTTCTTTTCTAATCCGTCTCTATTTTCTGATTTTAGATATTTTTTTACCTTTCTTAAATTTTATTTTCTGTACAGGACTATGTGAGCGGCCATCTTGACTGAGATCTCTAAGAGGTCAGACTAACTATAGGAAACAGTTGTCTGGAGGTAACTCATTGGCTTCTATCGGAGAGTGTTGCCACTTGGTCTGTGACCAGTGACTTATATAGAAGGGGGCTCCATAAAAAAGATAAAAATGGGTCACTTCTTGAAGGGAGTGTAGCAAGATTACATGTCATTCCCTATCAACGTGATAGGGGATAACTTGCTGATCAGTGGGGGTTTCACCCCAACCAGTCTCAAGAATGGAGTTACCATGCTCCTGCAGTGAGGAGCTGGTCATGCAAGCTAGCACTCCATTAACTTTCAAAGTGACTGCAGGCATTTCTGCCACCCCATTGAAATGAATGGAGTGCTTAGTATGCATGCTCGGACAGCACTCCATTCACAGTGACATCACTGGAGGGGGAGAAGCGACCCCTGCAGTAATAGGAAAGAGGGACATGGGAGTCCTGCTCTCGGACCACATAAATAATTACAAATTCGCTTGCAATATGTCATTTCTGATGCACAGCGTGCATGCAATTGCTCCCGGTGGCCATGTTTCTTTGGTTACATATGGTGGCGCGCATGGGCCCGCCGACGCGTGAACTTCCTGTTGTGGGCACAAACGCATACACTTTGGGTCATTCATTATATATATCTATGCACATTGGCAATATGATAAAGGAGGTTAATCCACTCTCCTGTCCTCCGAAACGCGTTCCACTTTCTTGTATTGTTTGCACTTTGTTTTGGAATAAACTGGAGTCGCTTCTGTCCTTCAAACCTACCTGGACTACTGTGTGGCACTATTTAAGCAAACATGGATATCGGAGGAGGTTCACGGTGCTTGCAAACTACTCACTCAAGTAAGTGCCTTTCCTACCTTTTATTACCATCCACTTATATACTTGGAGCGCTGTGGTCTTTGTAGACTTGTTCTTTCTGTATTTCATGATGGAGGCACCGGTGTGTCCTGGACACTCCCTTGGCACTTTCCCTATCCATATGGATACCCACGGGGATTAGGTGGCAAAGTGGCCTACCGGTGTGGCAACCTGTCTTTTGAAGACCAGTCCACACCAGGTGATTACTGTTCTATCAGTTATCATTTATACATACCGGCACATTTATCTACATTCTTGGGGTGCTGTCCTAATTCCTTTTGTATCTTCATTGTATTATATGGAAGAATGGTTGTAGGCATGCTCTGTAATCTCTTTAATGAAACAATGGATCATTTTTCGATGACACATTCCCTTTAAAGTGGTTGTCAGCTTCGGGTTACCCTTTCCAACAATAAGCTAATCCTAACAATTATCTTGTAATCTGTAAAGGAACTGGGCAGCAAGTGTTCAATTCTCCTGCAGTGCCCCCGCAGGGAAAGTGAAACATTGCACGCTTTATTTATTGAAGTCACGGATGAGCATGGTCCACCAGGGTTAGAAACGCTCTTTGCAGCCAATCTCTACCCTTGCTAATGGATGAGGGTACTGAATAGAACATCCCCTAATTGTTCCCTAGTAGGGTATTAAAAAATAGGTCTTCTAAATCAGACAACTCCTGTAACTTTAAAGGGAACCTGTCAGTTCTCCTAAGTCATCCGGGCTGTGGGCAGCATAGTATAATGACCCACGCACTGATTTCCAATTGGTTTAATAGTTTTGTAAATCTTACTTTTGAAACTTTGCAGGGCCGATTAGAGATAAGTCCAATGAAGCTCATACATATTCATATATACAGGCTCCCTCCTCCCTCCAGATGCTGTTTGGCAGGTCTGTCTGTGTTACCGTGTATCTGGAGGGAGGAGGAAGTGTGCCTATATGAATATGCATGAACTTCATTGGACTTGTCTCCGGTCCAGCCCTGCAAAGTTTCAAAAGTAATATTTGCAAACCCACTAAACAGATCGGTATAAGTGATAGATTGCAGAAATCAGCATGCCTGTTACTATACGGCGTTGCCTGCAGCCTTGGAAGCTTAGGGGACTTGACAGGTTGGCTTTACCATGTTAATATTGTAGCTCGCTTGCTGACTCCGGGTCGTAATAAACTTATATCTTCAGCCCTCTGTTGTTCATACATCACCATTTCTCCCTCTTAGAAGCCTTTCCACCGGCTCCGTATCACAGTTGTGCAGAGATTTTTCTGATTCCACTAACCTTCTTATGTTCAAGTTGTTTCGTAATTAAATATAAATATTTAAATAGGAACATTTTGGTTTCCAGCAAAGAACTCTCATGAATTATTCTGGGTTTTAAACAATAAAACATCTGTTACAAGTTTCTTACACATGTGATTATGAGATAGCTCAATTAATAGGACGTAATCACAGGGGATGATGTGTCTTCCTTAATTAGCCAACATGTCACAAAGTTGCTTAGCTACCTGTATTCTTCTTCTGAGGTTAAGAAGGAGCACATAGATGTGTTGTGTATTGATGTTGGAAATCGGCAAGAGCTAAGACTGAAATAATGATCAGGCTAAGGAATTATGAAGTAGTAGTAACATTAAGATGATATCAATAGTCAACATTCAGCCTCAAGCCTCCATTGATTCTTACTCTTCTTGGACGTGTTCCGATGTTTCACTCCCTTCACTTCCACGGTAGATTGTGCTTTGAAAACATTTACAGTTTTGATGAAGCAATAGAGAGTCGGACTGTGGTACATTGGATCTACAAGGCTAAACTCTTTTAAAGGTCCACTCAAGGTAGTACGCAATATAGTGCCAGGCAATGTAGTTGCTGAATGGGGTCATATAAGGTTTTTCCCTTCTGTCTTCCTCGTAGGTTGTATTGGCTCTCCCATTCAACGGGCAGCAAGATATTAGCCATTTAGGCTGAGGATGATACTATCATTCACTTCAATGGAGGGTAGAAAGGGAGACTGCGGCTTTGATGTCATGAGATATGGTATGAATTTTCACAAAGAATGGCGCCATTTTGACTTTTCCGATTGATAGTAATGTGCTGACTTTGGCCTCTTTTTTTCTTAATGAAGATCAAAAATGGAAAATCTGACGTATATTGTGCATCGTATCATTTAGCAGCAATTTACGGTGCACTTGTAAGATATGCTGCTGCAAAATCAAACCAGGTGTACTTCTATCCCATTGCAAAGTGATCCAGAGAAGTGGTCAAGATGGCCAGGAAAAGAGTTTTGGCCCAAATAAGAAGAGGAATGTGGTGTAGCAGCAGTGTGTCTGGAGATGAGACGTTCTGTTGCCGAGAGAAGGAGAGTTTGCCAGGTGTAGTTTAGTAATCTGGCCACCAACCATCTGAAGTTGTGGCATATAGTGGAAGTTGACCACTTACTGAAGTGGTATGGCTAAGGCTGAGGCGGAGACCACTTCATAAAGGAGAACCACCTAGGAAAAAGTCCAGACCAGGTGTACTTCTATCACATAGCAAAGTGAACCAGAGAAGTGGTCAAGATGGCCAGGCAAAGAGTTCTGTCAAAAAAGTATCCTAAGGACTCCAGCAGACGTGCGCAGAAAGGTTGCTTGCGCAAACCACAGACAGTAGAACACTTTGATTCCAATTAGTTTCCTCACATTCTGCGTTTTTGGAGTCTATGGGGCAATCGTGCTCTGAATTGTGCAATTTCACAGTGTAAATCGATAACGCTGTGCCTTAATTAAGCTACTCAGCCAGCTCAATCACAGTGCAGGTTTGTGAACGGGCCTGGAAGTGTGGAAAAACACAGTAGAATGCGTGGATACGTGCGTGAAAGCACGTGATACCGCTCCCTTCACAGCACAATCACATCGTGCTCCCGCGAGCGTATATAAGTGTACACTCATCTGCAGGAGCCGTAAGTGCTTTTTCAGATGGACGTATTTGCCCAGCGCCTTGCAAATGCAGAATTAATGCGCTCCCTACACAGATAATAGAACCCTTTGATATCAATGTGTTCATTCTCATCAACGATCTTTTCGTGCACATGCAAAAAAAATAGGAACCGTTCTATCTTTCTGCGTATTTGCGCAGCAAAGCTCCCCAAAGAAGTCTATGTGAGGTGCGCAAATGCGCAATACCCTGTGCAATTTCATGAAGATGAGAGCACGTCCAGACCTGATAAAATCAGGGCTATGTCGCGCATGCATATGAACAGGGCCTGTGTGCGCAAAAACAGCAGTACAATACCATCCGCAGACATGCACGCAAATCAACCGAGTTCACTGCGAAATACATCACCCTGCTGCAAGCCTATTTGCTTGTACTCTCGTCTGAAGAAGGCCTAATATTAAATGTGTCTGTTGGAATATCCTTTCATATATTTTCTCAGTGATAAGCAAACTTTTCAAAAGTTTGGTTCGGCCAGTTTGCTGAACTTCGGACAAAACTTCAGTTTTCTCCAAATGAGTTTGAAGTGAACCGGAACTTCACCAATACCCTTAACCCATTTAGGACCAGCCACAGTAAATTTACGGCGGCTGGTCCTGGGCTTAGAGCATCGCGGATAGTAAAATTACGGCGGTGCTCTAAGTCTCCTGCTCTGCAATCAGTCAGAGGCAGGAACGGGTTATCAGCTGTTAGTGACAGCTGATAACCCCGAGCAGAAGGCAGGAGGGGTTTTTAACCCTTCCTGCCTTCTGCTTCCCCGATATCCAGTGCTCATTGAGCACTGTATGGAGAAACTGAAAGTAACATGTACGTTCACTACGGGAGCCTCGGGGGGTCATGTGACCTCCTGGGATTCCCTGCTACTGCAGAGCTGGAGGGTTAGACTAGACCCTGGCAGCTCTGCAGGTGACTAATGTCACCACAAGGGTTGCTTTCCCCTGTAACTAGGGCTCCTATGGACGCCCCAGCTACAGTGGGAAAGTGTCAAATAAAGAAAAAAAAATATGTGAATGTCCCCCAGAGGTCTTGTATGACGTCATGGGAGACATAGATAGTAAAAAACACAATTACATAAATAAGTAAAACAAAACAACAGAATAAAACAACAATACATACATAAGAAAGAGAATAACACAAAGCAGACGCCAACAAAAACCGTCGCCGTATGCGCCCTGTAAACCAAAACCACACATACTATATATCAATACATCCGAAACAAATATAGGAACCCATTCCCATACTTTATTTTAGTGTAAATATAAAAATAATTAAAAAAAAACTATAAATGTTAAAAAAATCATGTTTTTTAGCATTTTACCCCCAATAAAACTAAAAAACGGAAAAAAAAATCAGTGAAAAAGATATTAAAAAATAGTCCTATATGTCACGGAAAAAAAAAAACAGCAAAAATAATTTTGGTAGCTAAAGGAAAAAAAATGGAGCAGTAAAACCGCCACATGGGTAAAATCCCTAAAAAGTGTCTGGTCCTTAAGGTACAAAACAACCTGGTCCTTAAGGGGTTAAAAAAGTGGTGTTGGTATTTTAGTAGGTTTGGACAAAATGAGTACCCAAAGTTTGCCAAACCGAAATGTTATCAACTTTCGACCTGAAACGGGGTTGACTGAGTTGGCCCAACACTAATCGTTATACACTGTAAGAGACAAAACAGCACAAAGCTGCAAAATAATGAGTAAGCGGCTGCATTATTTATCTCGGCATATGGACTTACTTTGGTGAGTGACAGTAATATAACCATAGCATGAGTAGCTGGCAGGATGCGGAGCGGAGGGAATAAGCCTCGAATTCTTGCAGTGACGGATAGTAAACAAAAATTACATTGATTCGTTTCCCCCTGTTTTCTCCTACACATCCCGATGCCGGCAATCTAAATACCGAACATGCACAGTACAAAAGACAGTCATTATCTGTGCCTGAGAGAACACAATATAAACATTGTATCAGTTTTACTGGTGCACACAGTGAGAAATATCATCCGAAATCACTTAGCAGTGAAAAGCTAATTTCTCCTGGCGTCAAAACTTGAACAGCCATCTTCACTATTTGTACCTACTGAAGCACAGAGGAATTTGATAGCTTTTTTGCCCGGCTTTCCGGTGCATCCGCCAACGGTTGAAATAAATATATCTCCTCTTCTTCGCTATTTTATGCATAAGCTGCGAGGATGTTCAGTCAGGTGACTATTAAGTAAGTAAGGAAGACCAATTTAAAGGCTTCTCGAATAAATTTGCAGCCGGCATAAAGCTAAAATAACAAATTAAATGCTTGAGTGCAGGTCCACTTTCTGAACCGCTTTAATCTGAAATGCAGTCGAGAAGCTGGAATGGACTTTGAAATTACAAGTCGGAATGAAAGGAGATTTCTATCTACATGTGTAACACCGTTTTCAATAGACTTGACTCATTTCCGTAAATTAAAAATTAATCAGCATGTATAATCCGTAACATGGAAGACAAAGGATTGGAACAGAGATGTTCATTGATGGGAAGTAGAGGTGACAATTCAACTATCCGTAGTGAAAGGAGACACGGAAATTTATGATAGGTTTCAGCCGGTTATTGAATGAGATGATGACGGGACGGAACGTATTCAATCTAGTAAGTACGGGTTCTCTAAGGGGCGTCTTTAGGCGAACGCACTTGCACGCGTTCTTGGGAGCGTAAAATATATGCGTGCAATGCGCAGAGTATTGTTCTCGTTAATGCTTTTGCGTTAAATAGTCTTTTAAATCAAGGCAGGGGTGTATTGCGCATAGATGTGTATGCGCGCAGAAAGTACAGTACTACGTGCCAAAACATGGACAAAGCTACCTCGTTCACTGTGTCGAGGAGTGCGCAATTACACATACGGTTATCTGAAGAAGCCCTAAATCCGAGCAATTTTATATTGCCAGAGGAAATCCCAACCATTCAATTGGATGGATCTGTCAGAGTAGAAGCCACTGTAATAACAGCCGACTGGAATCATGGAGCCATTAGATCACAAACGGATTACTTAACGTAAGGATAAACCAGGGAGTGGAGTCAAAGGGCTTGTTTATCTTTAACATTTAAAGGCTATGAAACCTTTGTGCATGAAAAATCACTAGACATTTATCCTAGTCTTTGCACAAAAAACAATGCCCTTATCTGTTTTTTTTTTGCATTGAGTTTTCCTTATCATGCATTTAGAAAGCCTCATACTTGGTTTGCAGGTTCATCTACATTCAAGTTTCTGGCTATGGGGTGTTTCCAGTACTGATTAGCTGGTCTCTCTCATGAATGTACATAAGGTCAGCTTCCTCTCCCTTCTCCTCTGTCAGAGGCTGTGTGGTATAACCACACCCACTCAGTGCTACACAGCTATCTCTCCATCTATCTCATCTTCTCTCTGAGTAGCCACTGGTTCCATTTGTTGTCACTGCTGCCAAAGATTTACTGGAAGTCAATTGCAACCCTCTGTAAGAGTAGCTTTCTCTGCTCCCTGTCTTCCTGATTTTCTTCACCATCTCCTGGCACTATCATACAGCCCTCTTTAATAGCTCAGTGGAAATGCAGTGAATGAATATTCACAGCAGGGAAGCAGGTAGAGAAGAAGCTGTCAGTTTACTCCGACCAACGGAATTTGCTAAGATTTCAGTTCTCCAGTCTGCAGTGCCTTGGAAAACAATACAAACATTAAAACCAAACAATACATTTTTAATGAAAACCAATTAAAAAAGTCGTCGTTTCCAAAAACACATTGATTAAAAAAAAGAGTGCAAAGGAGTATATAGTCTTTACACTCCATAGGGAACTATGGACTTGCCCACTGGGAATCTCCAAGACTCCAGCCCTGGAGTAGACTTTGTGAATGACAGCTGACACAGAATCCGGCAGGTGATTCTAAGTTACGGTACAGGAACAACTGGCAAGTCAAGGCAGGAAGAGTTCAATTGTAATCGGAGATCAGGCAGAGGTCTTGAAGGGCAGCAGACAACTAGTCAAATTCGAGTAGACAAGCCAGGTTGAAAACCTAAACATCAAGCAAAAGCACAGCTTGGCAGAGTAGGTATCAAATGGTCCTAATTGCTCAAGGCCAGAGTGAAGGGTAAAGGATCCTAAGAAAGCCTGGAACATAAAGGGCATTGGTGAATGAGGCAGTTGGAACATGCATGATCCTGAGCAGGAGGCGAATGACGACTTGAAATAGAATACCAAGTACTTAGAGAGGTGAACTGTTGTCTTATTACAGCCAGTCCTACAGATAGGGCATGTGGAAAGGTGCTGTTACCATGAGACATTGCCTTAAAAATAGTTCTACATCCCCCAAAAATGGTGCCTATGGGGCTAGATAGCATGAATATTAAAAAGTTAAATCACAACCAAGTGTTGCTTGTTCACACCAAATCCTTGGACATGGGGAAGTGGTGTGTTACAGAGTAAAAGGGCTTCCTGGAGATTGACTAAATATGCAGTCTCATTCAATAATATGTCATAAAGAACATGAGAATATTTAGATAAGGGATGAAATATAATGGCACAGGTACAAACAGGGTCATGTGATAGATGGTAAAGTATCAGCTAAACCACAATACGTGAACAGGGCAAAAGTGAGAACAGAGTCTCAATGTGTGTGGAAGTGAGGTTGGTCTTGTTCAAAAGGTTGAATATCCTATTTAGTTTTGGCCCATTTTTGACCCCGTATATTTGTATATAGTCATACCTTAAAGAGAACCTGTCACTAGGTATGAGCACCATAAACTAAGTTATGGTGCTCATAAGCAGGCTCCCTGGAGTCCAGGGAGGTATTTACTATACTTATCCGTGTCCCCGATCCAGCACAGTCACCCCCGAAAGTTAGTGCGGACGATGCAGCCAGACCGCTAGCTGCACACTGTGCGCGTACATTCCCATTGATTGAGATGGGAGTGCATTCGCACAGCGTGCAGCCAGCTGTTGGGCTGCACAGTCCGCGTTGCCTTTCAGAGGTGACAGTGCTGAGTCGAGGAGCCAGGTAAGTATGAGAAATACATAGTTCATGGTGCTCATACCTGGTGACAGGTTCCCTTTTATAATTTAAGCATGAAGGACTCTGCATTCCCAAAGATGCATGTCATTCTTGTTACACAAGGAGCTTCGTCTTAGTTCCATTAATTAATACAAACCATCTAGGTAGACTGTTGGTCAAAATGACATTCACCCAAAACTTAATTTTGTCATAAAACCTGTTTTTTATTTAACTAGTAATTGACTTTTTTGGGCATATAAAGTTGTTGGTGAAGATATGGATCCATATACCTAGGGTACCGGTGGCCAGGGGCAGAGTCCACCTCTCCAGCATCAAGATCGGCTGATGGGTCTTGTAGTCTCTGATGGGGTCAACGACCTACCTGAACTTCAGGTCTCAGAGCGCTCCAAGGGGAACCTGGTGTACACATCATGCACTCAGTTCTGGCAGCTCAAGATAGGTATCTCAGCCCCCGCCTTGTCCCCCGCTGTTGGTACACCTTCTAGTTCCTGGGCTCCGTTTCTCTGCTGCGAGAAGTAACAGAGCCCACATCCATAATCAAATTCAACATTTTTTGCCATTAATGCATAGCTTGATTTTCTCCCCGGGTACTGGGGTGATATAATCAGTGGAGTTGAGTGGAATGTCCCAACTTTGCTAACTCTTATGCCTTAAGGGCCATTTACACGCGACGATTATTGCGCAAAATATCTGATCAGGGTATGCTAGGAAAAGTTCCTATTGAAGTCTCCTCTCATGTCCCTGCCTTCAGCTTGAACTGAACTTTCACTGGGAACTTGCAACAACTCAATGGCTATAGCAAAAAACTTTTCAGCGTGCTTCTCCAGTAATTCATTTAGACTGTTTTAGCAGACTATGTGCCATGTTGCATTGTACCTCATTTAAATCACTTAAACTATCCCTGACATGACTGAGCTAATAGACTCACCTTCAAAGAAATCTAAAAAAATCGCAGAACAGCTTCAGAAAGACAAAACCCTACTGAGACCACAACAATGCAAAGGCACATCAAATCTGTCAGCTACATAAACCTATTAACAGTTAAGATGAGACAAGAGCCTCATGTATACCTACTGCAAAGTCCATGCAGATTTAGTTTGTTTCGAGGCAGTTTTCCAAAGATTTATTAGAGAAAAATGGGAATAAACTACAATTATAAAATAATTAGTAAAAAGCCCAAAAAAATTGTTATGACATCATTGTTGCTTTCCTGGACAGGAAGTGGTTTTTGATATCACTACCTGCAGAAATTACTTTTAATTCCTATTTTCTTAGTTTAACTGATGTTCCGTGTAGTGAAGTCACATGGTTCCAGAGTGGTAGCTAGGTTTCCCTCACCTGGGGCAAAGATTCAGTTTGGTTGAACTTTTTGCCCATAATTCAAAAAGTTTTGTTTGGTACAAAGCCAACACTGTGCTCACCAGATGATCACCATTAGAGATGAGCGAGTATACTTGCTAAGGCACATTACTCGAGCGAGTAGTGCCTTAGCCGAGTATCTCCCCGCTCGTCTCTAAAGATTCGGGGGGCGGCGTGGGTGACAGGTGAGTTGCGGCGGGGAGCGGGAGGGAGCGGGGTGGGGGGGGGGGGGGGGGAGAGGGAGAGAGAGATCTCCCCTCCGGTCCTCCCTGCTCTGCCCCTCCGCTCCCCACCCCCCGACGGCCCCCGAATCTTTAGAGACGAGTGGGGAGATACTCGGCTAAGGCACTACTCGCTCGAGTAATGTGCCTTAGCAAGTATACTCGCTCATCTCTGATCACCATACCCGCAGTGAAGATGGTACAGGCAGCATTAGGCTTTGGGGTTGTTTTTCTGCTGCTTGAACTGGGGCTTTAGTCAAGGTGGGGGAAATTATGAGCAGTTTCAAATATCAGCCCATTTTGGCACAAAACCTTCCGGCCTCGTCTAAAAAGGTGAAGTTGAAGAGGAATTTCACCTTTCAGCATGACAACAACCCAAATCATACCTTCAAATCAATAAGAGAATGGCTCCACTAGAAGAAGTTTGAAGTTTTGGGATGGCCCAGCCAGAGCCTAGACCTGAATCCCATTGAAGATCTATGGTTGATCTGAAGAGGGCGCTACACTTGAGATGTCTCCGCAATCTGACAGATTTGGAGGAAGAGTGGGCGAAGATTCCCAAGTCAAGATGTGCCATGCTGATAGGCACCTACCCTAAAAGATTGAATGCTGTCATAAAGTCAAAGGGTACATCAAAAAAGTATTGGTTTGAGGGTGTGCATATTTATGCAACCACATTATTTTAGTTTTTTCTTTTAATGTTTCCACCCTAAAAGACTTCAGTTTGTTTTTCAATGGAATTGCACAGATAATGGGTTACATTGAAGGTGGAAATAAATCTGAAATAATTCATCTTGGTCATATTTTTAACATGACAAAAATATGGCATTTTAACAGGGGGGTGTAGACTTTTTTATCCACTGTACATATTACACATATACACATGCACATTACACATACACTTACCATCTCTGCAGCTGAAAGGAAGTCCAGGACAGCAGCAAAGGTCCTTTATCCAACCAGAACAGGACTGAGTCTCTGGTCCATGTTCCTCCTCTCCCTCTTTTTCTGGACCAACAGCACACTTGGCACAGCAGAGACAGCCATGACAGGAAGCAGGTAGCCTGCTATGATAATGGTGGGGCCTGGTGGTTGGGGCTCTCTCTTTGTCTGTGGGGTTCTGGTGGCTACAGCAATGCATTGCTGAGCTGGCAATCAACTGTTTTAGTGTGTGGATGGAGAATGTGTGATGCAACACTGGGGGTTCTTCTGTGTTAGCGTGCGGTGGCAGCCAACACCTCCCTAGCCTTCCCTCACTGTTGTGCCTGGGGCATATGCCCCGCCTGCCCTTCCCTAGCTACACCCCTGCTTAGTTCTAACCATGGCTCTGATTCCTGAGTGTCTCTCCTGGTTGCTTTTTTTTCATTGGCATTATTCTAAGTTTCAGCTTCTGATTCTGGCTATACTGGTTTGGTGGCAACAACTCCTAAGTCTGAAGAATCTGGTTCTACTCAGCTTCACCTTTGATGTCCTGGTTCTGACTTCTCTTCCCACTTTCCGGCTCTGTTTGGTTCTACCTATTCAACTGCCAGTTTCTAGAGTCTACTCCAGGCCTTCAACATCATGATCTTCATGCAGCAAAGCCTATACCTTCTTCATAGGGCTGAAGGTAAAAGCCATAGAATACCTTAGTGTCACATCTGATACAATCAGTTACCACAACTGGTGGTAATAGTTACTGAGAAACAGACATGGTTGAATTGGTAGCCGATGATACAGGTCTTTTCGAATTAACTAGAATAATGTATGGATAAGTATGGATAAGTAATGTATGGATAAGTACAAAAAACTATACAGACTAGTTTTCCAGAACCACTTCAACTGGACTGGTCCTTCAAGTGGAGTACCCATCCTAAAAAGGGCGACCCTACTGTGGAAACCAATCAAGACTATTTGTCAACTGCTATGCTAAACACTGAACCTCAGAGACTAAACTAACCTAAAATACTAAGCAGACTGTAACACTACTACAGAGTACTAGAATGAACGAGAACTTCTATTGAAAACTCTCTGACACAGCATGGCCAGAACACAAACAGTATAACCCTCCCTGTTAGAACCAAGGGGCTGGTTTATATATCTTACAATTACAAATAGTAGGCTTACTGGGTTAAAAGACAACTCAGCCAGCCTACCAGAGGGAGATAAATCCTACGGTGACCAGCACTAAATGACAGCCACCTGATGCATCACATCATCCAAAGTGCAGATGTCACCCCAGACCACTTAGACTCATGGTACAAGCTGCATTAAGTATCAAGAGTCAACCTTTCGATGGTTGTATTGATAACACAAATCTTGTTAGTTTACTTTGTGTAAGGCAAATTTAGGGTTTGAAGGCATTTCACAATTTCATTTACGGCATCTAGGGATTGTTGGAATTCCCTTTACAGTTTTGTTTTTCACTTTCTGCAAAAAGCAATAGACTCTTAGTAAATGTGGGTGATTTGGCCCGAATATCAGCAAAATGAGAGCTCTTTGAGATGAGACGATGTAGCTGAGGCAGACCTGGTATTAGAAATTTAACTGGAAAATATTAAAAATACAGGTAGTATTTAGGGTCATGACCAGGGGCGTAACAATAGAGGGTGCAGGGGATGCGGTTGCACCCAGGCCCAGGAGCTTTAGGGGGCCCATAAGGCCTCTCTTCTCCATATAGGGAGCCCAGTACTATGAATAAAGCATTATAGCTGGGGGCCCTGTTACAGGTTTTGCATTGGGGCCCAGAAGCTTCAAGTTACGCCTCTGTGCAGCATGGTTTAGGTATGGGTACGGGTACAGATACAGATAGAGGGGGGCCCCAGCTTGCCTTTTGCATCAGGGCCCCTGAGCCTTTAGTTACACCCCTGGTGACACACGTAATGGCAGAACAGATGGCACTAAGAAAAACACCATCAAGACCATCGAAAGAAATGCCTATAGCTCACAGGCAGCTCATCTCATTCTATACCGAATGAAGCTGACCATAATCCTAAGAGAATGGTCACCCGAAATGGCAGATTTTGTTCATTTCAGGCAACCCTTGGTGCAAAATGAATGTGAATGATTGTTCATGATGGTCGATCGCAAACTATAGTCTGCCCAAGATTATGTTCCAGCTTGTTGGAAAATTTCAGTCGACTATGTCTTAAACTGTAAGTGTATGATATGGCCAGTTGAATCCTTCAAATCATGCCATGTTGTGGAGGCTTGTGAAGTAGAGTGAAAAAAAGTAGTAAGCCTATGTTAACATCTTTTAATGTCCCCACCCCTTCCCCATGGTCACCATTGCGCCAAACCCAGAAGAAGCTGGTAGTGATCATGTGCTGCTCATCTTGCATGTGTTTGCAACTAGCTTCCTCCAGGTTCAGTGTGATGGTGAACAGGGCTCCAGCGTTGGATGGGGGTGGGGGACACTAAAAGAGGTTAGTATAGGCTTATTTAGAACATTTGGAACAAGTTTTCTTCTGTACTGTAGCTGGTAGGTTCATTCATAATGTTAGCCTTATGGAGATCTCCACGGGACAGAGCATCACAAGGGTGTAGGTAATGTTATAAAGACCATGCAATACTCCCTGGGAAAAGGCCATGCAAATGAGTTACAGAATTCTCTTCCACAGTGCCACCTATTGGAACAGTAGCTACAGTACCCTTTGAGTACATATTCAACCTAACAGGCTTTTCAACATGACTAGGGATATAAACCAAGACAAAATATCCTTGTACATACAGCTGTTTCCAGATTGGGTTTTTTTTGCCCAGGGAGCATTGCATGGCCTATTTAAGACTACCTACATCCTTATGGTGCTCACTTCTGAGAAACTCTCCACAAGGCTAAACATTACCCGCATGGACTCTAATAGACACCTCTCACCTAGCCAGCATCCTACTGTACACTGATGAGGAGCAAAACCCTCCAAATAGCTTTATGCGCATGGATATTCTGGCTTGGTTTACATCCCTAGTCCCATTGTATGGCCTTTTAAGTGACTGGATCATTAACTCATAGCGTTGGTACAATTCACATAGGTGGCACTGTGAAGGAGAATTTTATTACTCATTTGCATGGATTTTTCCCAGGGAGCATTGCATGGATCATATAAGACTCCCTACACCCCCGTGGTGCTCTCTCACGTGGAACTCTCCAGAAGGCTAAACATTACCCCCTGTACACTGATGAGGGGCAATAACCCCAAAATAGCTATATATGCATGGATATTCTGGCTTGGCTCACACCCCTAGTCATATTCAAAAATGCCTGTTAAGAGACGGGATCACTAACTCATAGGGTGGCTACTAGAGATGAGCGAGTATACTCGCTAAGGCTAACTACTTGAGCGAGTAGTGCCTTAGCCGAGTATCCCCCCGCTCGTCTGTAAAGATTCGGGGGCCGGCGCGGGTGACAGATGAGTTGCGGCGGTGAGCGGGGGAGAGAGAGATCTCCCCGCTCTCCCCCGCCGCTCCCCGCCAGCCCCCGAATCTTTACAGACGTGCGGGAGGATACTCGGCTAAGGCGCTACTTACTCGAGTAGTTAGCCTTAGCGAGTATACTCGCTCATCTCTAGTAGCTACCATTGTAATAGGTGGCACTGTGGAGGATAATTTAATCACTCATTTGCATTGATTTTTCCCAGAAAGCATTGCATGGATCATATAAGACTCCCCACACCCCTGTGGGCTTCGACACTCCAAAAATAAACTGATAGATTAATTAGCCTTCTATAAAATTGTGTGTATCTTTGATAGGAAAATTAGATTATGAGCCTCATTGGCGCCAGGGACCAATGCGGCGGATGCCAATCTCTGCTTCCTGCTATTCAAGCAAGTAGAAATAAATAAATATGATATCAGTAGTCCCTGTAAAAAAAAAAAGCTAAGACATATCAGCATATACCACAATAGCTGGAGATGAGCCAAATCAGTCTTAAACCATCTCTGTGATACAGTTATTATTATCGAAAACAAGCTCTGAGAAATAACACTAATCGTCTCCCAGAAGTACCATTCCGGATTGTAATAACCTTGAAAAGATGCATCTCTAAGCAACGGGAACATTTCCCTTCAATTCAGACATAAAAGCGCAAGAATCCATACATTTCCATATAAATATAAACTAAATGCTTCCTTTAAATCTTGAAGACAAACCAAGATGGTTTAAAAAAAAAAAGTAAAGCCGCAAATGGGTTAATAAGAGAAAGCAGAAATGGAATGGCGGACTATTCACCAAGACGGAGTTGTGATTCGCTCGGTGAAGTGTTTATTTCTGGAGCGATTTTTTACGATTCTCTAGCTGCAGGTTGGGGCGCCGAGCGACGGACCTTCTGCAAGTGAACAATGAATTTGCCTTTAGTATTTTTAACAAAGAGATCTCTTAGCGAGGAACAACAATATATTCTCTCCTTAATGTACCTTGACACCTACTGCAAAACGATAAGCCGTATCAGAAGAGCTGGCTGGCACTGTTCTGGGCACACTGTGGTTTTATCTGATCTATACGTGTTCGGCTGTGCGGCGGGGCATTGTCAAGGGTGTCTGTAAGAAGCTGCCATCATCCTTATGATGGGGATCTATTTGATTTACACAAAAACACCTGAATGACAAAGCCATACAAATCCAAAAAAATGGAAGTGTATTTTAAGAGCTCACAGATGGCTTTCAATGTTCTCTATTTCCACTGAATGGGAGTTAGAAAATGGAAAAATGCTATGGAAATGTGCATCAGAAGCTCCGAAATGTGCCCTGTCTATGAAAAATGTGTTATTGTGGAATATCGTAATTAAAGGGGTTTTCCGCCATTAGGAAAACGTGACAGAAACTCCTGCCCAAAGGGTTATGTCCGGTATTATAGCTCACCTCCATTGAAATGAATGGAGTTGGGTTGCAATACCGTATGCAACCTGTGGATAGGTGAGGCACTGTTCTTGGAAGAAAGCAGCCATATGTTCTACTTGGATATCCCCTTTCTAAATTAAAGCTGGCACAGTGATCCGGACTTCGGAAACTTTCATAGAACATTCATAGAAACTTTCATAGAATTTTTGCCTGAGGAAGGGGAAATGTTGTATTACATATTGACTATTCAAGTGATCGCTCAACTATTTAATATGTGGACAGGTAAGGCTAGCATATTAGCCTTTTACTCCCCACTTCTACACGAGCCAACCTAAATAACCAGGGAAATCAAATAACCAATCACCGTGAATCAGGCAAACCAAATAACCAATCACCGTGAATTAGGCAATTGGAATAACCAATCACCGGGAATGAGTAAATCCAAACAACCAATCAGGTTGCGAATGGTGTGCATCTGGGGAGTATTATAGATATATGCGTAAGGTTCACCAGAGCAAGAGTTGCTATTTGTTAGAGCGCTGTCCAATCTGGCTAAAAGAGGGGGCCTGAAACAGTGGATATCCCCTTTATTATATGCTTAAATAAGACATATGGTATACGTTTCCTCTGGATAGATAAGGCTGCTTTCACATCTGTGGTAGGGGATCCATTCTCCTGCTCCGTTCAGAGGGCAGGAAAGGTCTGTCTTATGATGGAAACCAACAGCCCCGAATGGACCACATTGACTATTAATGGGGTCCTTTTGGTTTCCGCTCAACTGACCAGCATTTTACTAGAAAGAAAAAGTGCTGCATGCGATACTTTTTCTTCCAGTATTTTGTGTCGTATCTGTGACGAAACCACGGAATAAAGGTACAAAAATAAAAATGAATCTTGGTTATTTGTGTAGCACCAACTTATTCCGCAGCGCTTTCAGGTAATTTATTTTTTACCCCACCACCACCACCAAGCTGGGTACTCATTTTACTGGCTTTGGAAGGATGGAAGGCTGAGTCAACCTTGAGCCGGCCACCTGAACCAAGCAGTGATTGAACTTGCAACCTTCAGGTTATGAGCGAGTGCCGCCTTAACACTCTGCGTTACAGGCAGCAAAGCATATGTGAAAGTGCCCTAAGTCCTATAATATAAATAATTAGCAAGTGACTGCAATGCTTCTTGCTTATTATTTTGGGGCACTTTACCATTTACTGGAATGACTTTGTAAAATATCTTATTGGCACATCACAAGCAGTGTTGCTCGTCGTGATCGGCCAGGTGATAAAATCAGGTCATCCCATTCAATTTGTAACAGAAAGTGCTGAAAAATTGTCTTTCCAATTAAAAAAAATGAAAGTGTGCATTTTCAATGAATGTGGCTCAGTGGTTTGCACTGTTACCTTTCAGTACCTGCACTTTTGTGCCATTTTTTCTCTTATCAAAACAACTCTGCCCCCATGTGTATGCTTTATGCAACTACACGCCATGTCACACACTCACTCATCATCACAGCCATCACATGTCAGGAGACCATGCTGATTGGTCTTCAGGCAAAGGTCTATGATAGGAGCTGTCATTAGACTCTCAGATGACCAAGCTCCTGCACTGCAGGATGGTAGGAGGGGCTCTAGGGGGATTCACTGCAGGGACCTTTTTAAAGGTCCTTGCAGAGATAGATAAGGATTGCCTTGATTTTTATAGTCTATGGGTGGTCATGAGGTGGTTAATGTTTATCCAGACACACAAAGCAATGACACAAAGTGTTTTCCATGGGTGTGAACACATCTCCAAAGTTGGCTTCATGGATTGGTTTTCCCCTTTTATCAGATCATGTGATTGCGGATACTGCATCCACTTGCATAACTCGTTTGTCTGAACATACCCTGACAATTATATAATGCTGCGACAAATTCATCATTTTCTGTACGAAGCAGCGTATTAGGAAATGAGTCGACTCGGAATGTTAGACTATAAACAAGCTGACAAGTCGCTGCTATAGTCGGTACTTTCGGTTGGTTAAACCTAAATTTGCATTCAGTTACAATACATTTTGCTATCATAAACATAAATAACATCCATAAATCTCAAGAGTCGCCGATATCTAATAAAGGATGTTCTGAGCAAAGATAACGAAATCATACAACAGTCAGGAATGATTGCTGTAAATTATGGAATACATTGTAATGTTTTTCCAGGTAGAATCACAGTAAAGTGACTGGAAATCAATGTAATGGTAGATCGTTATACCTGCTACTTCGCTTCTAAGTTCCTCCATACTCCCCCCCCCCTCCCCCAGCCAAAAAAGATTATAGTTGAAACAATTGTTCAAGAGATTGAAAGAAACTTGGTGGACTGAGTACACTTTACGAGTCTTTATTGGCTGCTGCTTTGCTGCTGTTTGCACCCAGGTTGACTTCTATCAATTCAGTTTTTCCTTTAGATTTTCATATTTTTCTGCTGCCCTGTTGCTTGCAATCCACTTACAGGTGGGGGTGTCCTAAGCCAGCCATTCTGCCAATACTGTGCTGGCTGGGACTTCCTTTCCCATATGTCCCATGTAGCCTTGCTCCAATCAGCTGCAAAGTAGCATCTGAATGCCCACCACTCTGTTGCATGCAATAACTAGCAGTGTCCCCACATCCCTATTTCTAGAGAAGTCAAATGCCTAAAAACAGGCAGTGGATGGAAGGGAGACCCCTAGTGGCAGTCATTTCAAACTTGGTTTACAGCACTAAAGCAAAAAAATATATAATACAAGTATGTTACAATATTGATGATGCACACATAGGCTGTAAGATCAGCATAAATTGTGTAAAAAGTTAGTGTCCACTAAAAGGGGTTGTTCAGGATTAGAAAAACATAGGTGCTTTCTTCCAAACACAGCACCAGTCTTTTCAGTGGGTTGGGTCTGGTATTGCAGCTCAGATCCCATTCACTTCAATGTAGCTGAGCTGTAATACTACACACCAGGCAGCTACTATAAATGCATCTAAAACCACTGGATGCATGTGTTGGAATACCCCATTAAATTTAGAATCAGCAATAAGGCTACTTGAATCTGAGTTCCCTCATGTGTCCAAATTATTAGCGATGATCATCGGCGCAAGAACAAGAGACATCAACTGTGTGAAGTCACCGCTGTCCTCTTTCTGAGGGACCAAGTCAGTGTTAGCTTTAATTTATAGTGCCAAGTAGAACAAAGAAAGGTATAGTGCTTCAATCACGGGAGACAACTCCTCAAAAGTAGTGACTCATGTGATGTAAGCATACCTTATCTACATTAGATAAGAGTAAGAAAAGTGGATACAACAACTAAATATGGTCTCCAGGAAACGCACAACCCTCCCCCAAGTATTAAGGACAATTCAGTCCAACTTGAACCACTTATTGAGCTACAGACTAATGTGTATTAACTCTTGAATACCAAGTGTAACATGGATTATTTTACTACTTTCACATCTTCCCCTGTTTTGATTCCACATTTATTCCCAAACTAGGTATATCTCATGGGCTAGTCCCACAGAGGAGACTTCAGTACTTCACCTTCCTAGGAGGACTTGTATTTATTCCATTTCTCAATTTGAGAACTCCTCAAGGTTAGAAAGAGCCGTCAGTGCTGGATGAGACTGAAGCAGATTATAGTTGTGTCAGGGGGTGAGCATCTAGACATGGGTGTTCCTTATGGCGTACAACTTTGGTAACTCCTTTGGTTTGTTTCTTATACGTTGTAAGCAAATCAGGTATTCAAACCATGAAGATTCTAAATGTAGCATAAACAGCTAAGCCTAGCCATAATATTTGAAATAAAGCTTGAACTATACCCAACACAGTGCCCATTTGCCTGAATGATTGAGTATGACTTCCTCTTCTATGTTTTGAAAAAGACACGTCTCAGAACTTCTGATGCTCCAGATGTGTGTCCCCAGCAACTACTGAGGAAAGGGCACCACAGCCACAAAACCCATCTATTTATGATGGTCTAAATAAGACAGAGCAGTTCAGCTATACAACCTAATTGTTACGTCTTTCACACCCACAAAACTGGCAAACTCAGAACGAACTGCGGAACACGGAGACAGCAGACTTAACTAATGGACTGGCGACCAAGACACACATCATACCTATCTGCACACATAACAGATGGAATTGCTAAAGAAAGAATGTACAAGGTATTAGTTTGTGGATTGACCAAGATACTTAAGCCCACAAGCCCACTGCACGGGTCCTCGTTGTCTTGTGGCTCCCTACTATAACGAAACAACTAACCCCAGGAAACCTGCCTGCAAGCAAGCGATCATCCCGATAAGGACGGACCAGCACAGGACATAAGGCCTTATCGTCATTCTTGTATTTATATTACATCTAACTCATTGTGTGCTTGTTTTCATCAATACTGTCTTCATTGTTATTTGCTAAACAAACATTTCCCTGTCAAGGGCACCCAGGTTCTTGACGTCGGGTCGCCTTATCAGGGCGAGTGCTCCGCTTTTCGGTAGGGTATCACCACATTTGTAGTTAGGATCAAATTTCCCATTTTCCTCTTTTTGTCTAATTATTTATACTTTGCGTTTTCAGCATTAGTATTTCATGTGAATATCTGTCCTTTTAGGACTACTAATTACATCCGATCCGGACAAGGTGTTTTGTATCCCGCTGGAGCATAACACTTTAATGAGCAAACAGTTGCATTTTAAGACACCAGTTTGGCCGTTGCTTTATATTCAATGCTCCCTTCCTTTAAACCCCCCCGCCCGTCTCCATTACTTTCCTATTCTTTTGAACACTAAGCCGTGAATTTCCAATGAGTTTTGGAACCTTGAAAACCAATGGAAATGGAGAAGGTGGGTGGCTGATTTTCCAAATTCTAATTAAACACCTTCATTTCGTCGGTAGTTTAGTTTCTCACCGTTGCCGCTTTGTAGAGGAGGCGGCTGCTTTTCGTTGATAAATCCTCCACATTATATTACAGGCAGATAAATACATAACCCAATGACAATGTGACTTTTTGATATGTGAAATAGGTTACTATAACAACAGAATGCCCTATTCTGAAGAGTATTAGATTCTTTCGTTTGCATTGAATCTTCCCCATTCTGAATTCTAAGTGCCGCGTCTCATCCTCGTTTTTCATTTTAAATCATAAATTATTCCGGCTAAAGCCATATCAAGAAGAGAACATTAGCCGGCGAGCGGCATTGATTTTTTTTAAGCATTAAATTGTAACATTTTGTTTTAGAGCAGAAGTAACTAAACTTTATGTTTTGCAAACATTTGGATATCTAAAGTATTGATTCTTAACCTTGACACAATATGAACTATTTAGAGGAGATTAAGAAAAAACTGTAAAAAAAAGTATCCGACATAAAACCTGAAAAAATCATTTGGCTTAAAGTCAACATCTACTCTTCACCTTCATATTTTAACCCTTTCCAATCCACTGTCTGACGTCTAAAGACATTCTGATTGAAGCCTGTACATCTCCGATGTCAGAAGACGTCCGACAGGGTATTCTCACTATATATTACTGGCCGCTCTGTTGTCGGGGGCCTCTCCAGCAAGTCCCATACCACAGTACTGGCTCTAGCCAGCAGATGGTGCCATTGTATAATGGCAGAAAGAGAAAAAACCCCTAGGAAAACCCTGAATCCAAAATTGGATTGCAAAGGGTTAATCTAAATAAGTTCAACATTCTGCTCTTTTTAATTTCTTAAAGAGACACCCTGGTGAATTTTTTTTTTCATTCAATATGTAGCTGTTGTATAAAACTAAGAGCTATAAAAACCTTCCTGAAATGTGGCTCAGTGGCTTGCACAGTGCCTTACTGCACTAGGGTCAGATATGACCAAGAATAACATCTGCATAGATGTTTGTGTAGGTTTCTACAAACATTCAAACAAACTCCATGTAGATGTAGGACAAGGAAACAGTGCTAACCACTGATCCACCATGCTTCTTCCTCCTTCCCCTTCCTTTACCTCCTTCTTCTGCCTCGGGGACGTAGGAGGAGAAGAGAAAACATAATGCCCAAACTAAAGTTTGTCACAATGGTTAATGTAGACTGATGGTTTAAGATGCCAATAATAGCCTGGGGTGGAGCAGGATTGACTGGGGACAAAAAATAGGGAGTGCCTGCAGACCCTTTAAAAAAGGGGGCAGGACATTCGAAAGCCCTACAGGCATACACTAGGGAGCGGTCAGTAGAAGTTGAGTGGAACCCAATATGTAAGGTGAGAGGAACAGTGGAGCAAGACCTCATCTCCAATGTTGATATCACTTGATTGCTGGGGGTACCGAGCAGTGGATCCCAATCAATCAACTACTGATGACCTAACCTGAGGATAGGTTGTTAATAGTCAAGTTCTGGAAAACCCCTTTAAGTTGTGGCACATAAAACTGTAACTGTCTTTATACCTTACCCCAGCTCTGCATTTGAAGACCCCTCGCTTGGGCACATCTTCTATATTTGCCCATGTTCTGGACTCATTCCGTTAATGTTCAGCACTTGCGCAAAAGCAGATGCAGCCAAGGACAGTCATCTTACATCCTATGATTGTGGAGATTGCTGATCTACAATGTTTACATAAAGTAGCCCATACATGAGCAGTAAAGGGTAGTCAACTGCAGAGCTGCGGTATAGTAGAAAGACAGGTATAGTTTTATGTGTTACTACTAGAGTTGAGCGAACATACTCTGGCTAGCTTGATGCTCGTTCGAGTATTAGCGTACTCGATGGTGCTCGTTACTCGAATGAGCATCAAATTGCGTTCGACCACGCCCCAGCTTTTGGCTCCTCCCCACAGTGACGTGCCTGTTTTGGCCCCTCCCTGCCACGACGCAGCGCGCGTGATTTGAAAATTTTTGGTCTGGCAGGGAAGGGCGAGGGGGAGATAGAGAGAGAAAGAGACACGAACCAAGAAAAGAAAAAAAAAAGCTTGGGACCCGGCGTTCCACATACAAAAATGCTCGAGTCTCCCATTGTAGTCAATGGGGTTTGTTACTCGAGTAGAGCTCTCGAATTTTACGAAAAGCTCGACTCGAATAACGCGGACCCGAGCATTTGGGTGCTCGCTCATCTCTAGTTCCCATTTTTAGGGAAGTGTTCAACTTCTTTAAAGAGGACCTGCCGGCTCTCCTGACATGCCTGTTATAGTAAATACATGTATTCCCCGTGAAATGACAATTCTGGAGGTTGGAAGTTGGAAGTGTGTCCCTGTATGGTTGGTCATTGTCCAATTAATGCTGACAGAGTCAGCCAAGGGGAATAGGGATGTCCAGTTGTCAATTTATTCAAAAACATCCAGGGGGAATAACAGAGGAATGGCAAAACTCAGAGTAATGAGAAAAGTTGCTCCAGAATTGTTATTTCATAGGGAATATGAATATTTACTAGATGTCAGGAGGGCTGATTTAGGGTCCTTTCACACAGGACAGAATATTCTACAACAACCTTGTGGAATATGCCTTGCTGCGGAATACTCAGCACAAAAACATCCACACTATGGATTTTGATGCAAATGGCAGAATTCTGCATCCAAATCCACAGTAAGGGCTGGGTCAGACGAGCGAATGTTTCATGCATGTATAAAAACAGATCTATTAGAACTAATGCTATGAAAACAGTCACATGTCTGGTTTTTAGAAGCGCCTAAAATTCGCACCTGCTAAACATAGGACAGCGTGTTTTAAAGTGGAGCTTTCCTCCCTGTTGCATCGTTTTGCATGAAAACGTGGTTTTCGCTGGATGCGATGCAACTTTGACAGTAGGTAATCCTACTGTCAGAACCCTTAAATAAGCCCTAGCTGCAGGAAAAAAAAACACATCACCTAGAAGCGCTATCCGGCTCCAGGGAACAGTGCTGGGGACCCAGAGAGAGAAAACGGGAGATGATTTTTTACCTGCAGCTATGGCCTATTTTCGAGGGAGGGCTTATATTTCAGGCCCCCATCAAAAAAAAATCCCTGTGGGGTTGCCTTCATCCCATTGCTTTCAATTGGGTGGCAGCGGCGTGGGTGCCATTGAAAGCAATGGGAGAAGATCACTGCAGTGACAGCTGTGGCAGGGGATTCCTTCATCTCCATGGGGGGGGGGGGGTCCCCTCATCACTGAACACTGTGACAGTGCTGTGATGGGGGAGCGCAACATACTGCCTATGTTTTCAATGGGGCTGCCGCCGGCCCCATTGACAACAAGGTGAAGCCCCTTGTCTGACTGAGCCCTTAGACATGCGGATTTGTTACAGAATTCCAGGACCTCATATACCACAATGATGTAACATTCCGTCCCGAGTGAATGCCCCATAGAGGTCTTGAAGGTCATTGGGTTCCAACTGAAGACAACGCAGTAAATAAAATAACTTTGTGGAGAAATAGCCTTAAGTTCCATTTATTTCCATGATTTATTCTCTTCTTCTGTCTCTGTATGATAGATATTCAAATCTCCAGGAGGAATCGATATTCTTATAGGTGCAACTTTTTGGAGAAAGGTGTTGCTGAATACAAGTTATACGGAGTTTTAAAAAATAAACCCTTTCAGTTCCTTCTTTGAGTTGGTCAGTGCTGCTCGAAAAAAACGACTAAAACTTGAAAGCAAACAAAATACTAAACTCCAAAGTCCGGTAAAAACAAATAAGCAATAAAGTAGATTTTTTTCCTATCCATTCCTGTACATACCTTCAGGCTCTTCCATGGCAGCGGGCATCTCTGCTGGGAGGCGGCTGTGAAGATGTGCAGTGACCTACTGAGCTTGGTGAAGACGAGTTGGGGGGGGGGGGGGGACAGGTAATCACTCGGCACAATAAACAATCTTGGAATGGGCCCTCAGTTCATCATGGGCGCCCTTAAGGCTACCTTCAAGCACCGCGAATAATGACAATAGAAAAAATGCAGCAATTAAGCTAGAAAACCGCAGTAGCCAAATCCAGACCTTACTGATGCGGATTGGGTCATGGTTTTTGTAGTCAAGGGATTCAACCTTCGTATTTCAAAGGTTGAACTAATTCCGCAGCATAAATAGGCATTTTTTAAAAGCACTGGGGATTCATTGTGTAAATTTTCCGCACCATGTAAAGGAGATTTTTGAATCCCATGCTGTGGAATTTCTGCAGTGATCCTGCCAGCTGAAATTTCACAGCAGTTCTGGTCCATGTGAAGGCAGCCTTAGGGTGCAGTCAGACGATTTTTTTTTTTTGCACACCTATATGTGCGAAAAAAATACACTCCTCGTATTTGTTGAAAACGGGTGATCAGACAAAGTTTCATATGTGCAACAAAGAGCAGCTGCTCCCCAAAGAGAAAGAAGAAGCCTTGCAGGGCTTCAGGATTTCCCCATAGCAGGGACAGTGAGCGGAGCTATGGGGGGTTTCCCCTAGAGCAGGGAGAAATACAGCTGTGCTATGGCCCCCCCCATACTCCGATCACTGTCCCTGTTTGGGGAAATCGCCTATAGCAGCGCTGTCTCTCTCTGCTGAGGGCTTCCCCTGAGAGCATGTGAAGAGGGGGTGGGGCTAGGTGTATCTGCCCCCTTAGTCCCGCCCCTAGCTAGGCCTAATTCATGGTTTGCTATGGGGTTTCTCACAGAGAATCCCCATAGCAAACCATAGAGGGGTGTGACTAGTGTGGCAGGTACCCTTAGCCTGGTCTCTTCCTCTCACGCTCTCGGGGGAAGCCCTGAAACCCTGCCCCCTCTCTTTCCCCACTATTGGGAATTCCCTTGGGGAAAGAGGTGGGGAGAGTCCTCTACTGGCCCCCGCTGCTGTGGAATTGCCCAGTAGGGGGGAAGTAGAAATTCTCCACTGCTTACAGCAGGACATTTAAAAGGTGCTGCCCAGAAGCAGCTTTTAAATGACCCATTGTAAAACCCTGTCAGTCCCGGCGGGGATTAACAGAACCCTGGGGGAATCCCCTCATCCCTGCGGGGACTAACATGAGTTTACAGTGGGACATTTAAAATGCACTTCTGGCTTGAAGCACCTTTTAAATGTCCTGCTGTAAGCAAAGGGGAAGCTATTGGCAGCACATTTCCCATAGTTGTCAGTGGAAACGCCCGCTGGCGAGCGCCACAGATAATGCACATTTTGCGCTGCTAATTCCGTGCATATGAACGCTTCTATAAAAACCAAGAACCCATTCGTTGTTTAGGAAGCGATCATTTTCAACGCACATAAAACACGCTCGTCTGACTTTGCCCAACACCTCTGTCAGATGGGCTGCGAAAAGACGACAGCTCACCCTAATTAGCCATTAATTGCCATTCCGAGCCTTTTTCTATCCCGATGGTTGATCACCATGGCTTCAGCGTGTTTTTTTTTAACATTCACGCAGCAGTGCCCCGTGTGAATGGCTTAAAATACATCAATTAAGTAAGGGAGGCAATAGGGTCAAAAAATTCATTCATGCGAGTATATGATGCGTACGGGCGAACATATAAACACAGACAGTCATGTGAAGGCGGCATGCTTACAAAATGCAGTGCAAACGGCATATTTCCCGTATTTTTACATGATGTCATAGACTTTAGGGTGGCTTCAAGACAGTAACACAGATAACAGAACTGATATCAATGTGTTCTTTCGCATTAGCGATTTCCCTGTATATTTCTGCCCCCAAGGGTCCCATAGAAGTCTATGGGAGGTGTGTAAATGTGCACGCATTATCCAAGGAGATGTGCAATACGCTGCGCAAAATCCTGGAGAAAAGAACACATCTGGACCTCATAAGGCTAAAAGGCCTTTTAAATCTGGGTGGGGGTCATGTCACACCCACATATGAACAGGCCCTGCGTCCACAAACAGCTGTTCATGGAAATCTTCCGGGGTTTAACTGCATGGTCAGTGCAGCAAGCCACTACAGGGGTTAATGGGTGGTTTTAAACCCTATGTATTCCCTATGCTGCCCTATGCTCCCTATTCAATGCTGCCGCTAGCCCCATTGAAGACAATGAGCGATATCACAGCATCTTCTCTGCGCTGCGAGGCACTCGATCTCACATCGCTAGAGAAAAAAATCGCTAGTGGGTAGGCACCCTTAGATTTGTACCTAAATCTCTTCCATTTGGTCCAAATCCCATGACTATGAAAAAGAATCATGCTATAGGCAATTGCTCTACTGGCAATCACTCAATATGTAGGAAATGCAAAGTCGTGTTACAACTACTGTTAACAAATTGGCATTGCCTAACCTGATGCATGTTTGCCAGTTGGGCAAATGCCTATAGTGTTATCTAAAATACAAGTAGCCATCGCAACAGTTTGCATCCCAAAGGGCAATCGCTAAAGGTTTTTGAAATGTGAATACGTCTATTGGATACTTATATTTTCAATTATGCTATAGACAATCGTCCTCCACTCAAAAGCCAATGTCGGGGAGAGAAAGACAATCGCTTGACTGTCAACCGCGGCAAAGAGAATTTAGGAGAGAGATATTTTTTTTTTCTACAGAATTAGATTTTTCTATCATTCCCCTATGATGACATCATC
This sequence comes from Eleutherodactylus coqui, assembly GCF_035609145.1. Classification (NCBI taxonomy): domain Eukaryota; kingdom Metazoa; phylum Chordata; class Amphibia; order Anura; family Eleutherodactylidae; genus Eleutherodactylus; species Eleutherodactylus coqui. The sequence goes on from NC_089847.1 coordinate 112,844,168, forward strand.
TCACTTCTCTATGTAGCTTCTCCGAAACATTTCTCTGTGTAGTCGCTGTAGGATGACAGTTCTCATGGTGGCAACCGATGGATTTCTCTGAGCATGCACAAGTCCTTCTAATAAAGGAGAAACTGTACATGTTCTGCACAGAGCTCTATTCCTGGGCTTGTCTGCTGGCACATTGCATCAGCGGATCGGGAAAGGGCTGGAAATTAGAGCCATAGAGATGTGATCAACAGAAGAGCGGAAAGCAATACCAGACAGGAGCCGCTCCTTACTCAACTGTGGACCATTATAATGGAAAGCAGGTACAGTACCCTACACATAATGCAGCTACTTCTTTGTAATTAGCTAATTTAAAAACTCATGGAATATCCATTTAATTAAAGGGGTTGTCCAGGTTAAGATAAACCCTTGTCACTGGGTCCCCATGCATTAAAATAAAAAATCTTCAGTTACTCTCCTCTCCCTGCTCCCCCATTCGTCCTCTCCCGCTGACTCCAATTACCCTGAGATGTCACTTTGCATGCTAAGCCCGTCTACAAACAAGCTGAAACAACCAATGACAGCGCTCAGCAATCATGGCTGAGCGCTGTCATTCGCTGTTACAGCAGGTTTATGGGATGTCACAACTGCCTGTAAAGAGATAGTGGAGAACAGATCAGGCAATGGGAGAGGTGATTATCCTCTGATCTTTTAATTGACTGCATGGAAGATCTGTTGACAGGCATTTCCCTTAACTCGGACAACCCCTTTAAGTCTCCACTCAGTACCAAGTATCTTTCATTAATCTACAGGGACAAGTAGTTGTTGGGAAATTATAGTACCAGTGTTTCTGGTGGTGCAATGCGCCACACAGCTATGCTATGTGGTACATCCATTATGATCCCCACACATCACACACAGCTCTACTACATCCATCGTGACCCAACACATCACACAGCTCTACTACATCCATCGTAACCCCACACATTACACACACAGCTCTGCTGCATCCTGATTCACACACACACACAGCTCTGCTACATAGTATATCCATTATGATCCCCACACATCACACACATACACAGCTCTACTACAACCATCCTGACCCCACACACAGCACATGGCACACATAGCTCTGCTTCATCCTGATTCACACACACAGCTGTGCTGCATGGTACATCCATTACTATCCCCACACTTCACACACAGCTCTACTACATCCATCCTGACCCCACACAGCATATGACACACACAGCACTGCTACATCCTGATTCACACACAGCTCTGCAGCATGATACTTCTATTATGATCCCCACACACACCATACAGCTCTAGTACATCCACCCTGACCCCACACACAGCACATAGCATACATAGCTCTGCTACATCCTGATTCACACACACAGCTGTGCTACATGGTACATCCATTATTATCCCCACACATCACACACAGCTCTGCTACATCCTGATTCACACACACACAAGGCTCTGCTACATAGTATATCCATTATGATCCCCATACATGACACACAGCTCTACTACATCCATCCTGACCCCACACAGCACATGACACACACAGCCCTGCTACATCCTGATTCATACACAGCTCTGCTACATGGTACTTCCATTATGATCCCCACACATAGCACACAGCTCTACTACATCCATCCTGACCCACACAGCACATAACACACACACAGCTCTACTACATCCTGATTCACACACACACAGCTCTGCTACATCCTGATTCACACACACACACACACAGCTCTGTTATATGGTACATCCATTATGAACCCCACACATCACACATACAGCACTACTACATGGTACATCCATTATGATCCCCAAACATCACACACAGCTCTACTACATCCATCTTGATTCTCACACAAGACAAACACAGCCAATAAATTTCATGCATTTTGGACCGTCTAAAAGTCAGAAAGTGATATTTAGGATTTTATGGCTATTTTTTCTTATTTAATCTTCCCAGATGGAGATCATGCCCTCTCGCTGAAAATGATGCCCATTTTTTGCAGGCCTTTTCCAATCTGTCAAGTGTTCAGAAAAGTCACAACACTTTTGCATAAATATGGCATGTACTATGATTTGTCGCTTTTTAAGGCACAGTTTATGCCAAAAACTGGCAGAAACTGATTAATAAATGTGGACCAGTGAATTTTCAGCATAGGGAAAATGCAAACTATATGTGATACACACACGGGCTTATTTACCATAAATGTCTAAAGGTTAGACAGTGCAAAATTAGACTGACAGTCTTAAAACGCGCCAGCTTTATAACAGTATCTATTCTGAATGAAAAATCTACTGAGTTTTAACACTGTCTAGTCTAAATTTACACCACCTTTTAGTTGGCTTAGTTTATGCCAAAATTGCATCAAAATTTTGGAGCAATTTGCTGCAAATTGGCATAATTTTTGGAGCAATTTAGGCCATGCCTCCTTTTTGCAAAGGAATGCCTCTCTGTCAGGCACAGCAAAAAAAGTGTCCAAAAGTGTCTAAAATCCATAGTAGATATGGCACAAAGCATGTTTTACAGCAATTCATGGCAAAAAATTTTCAAATTTGCAATAGTAAATGAATCATTATTTACCTAACATGATATTTTTGTGCTGAAAAACCACTCTAAAATGCTGGCCACTGGTAGGTTTTCTTTTGGTCTAATTTGCGGTCCGTTGTCTTTAATCTAGCAAAGTCCTTCTGCAGCTACTGGAATTACATCTATACTATCCTGTATGGTGGTATTATTTCTCGGTGTGTCCTAAAGAGAGTTAGAAAGCAGAATCTTTTCTTTTCTCTGTGTACAGTGTATGGAGACATCATAGCAGCTAGTCTCCACCCACCAGCTCTGAGAAAACTGAGAATTAGATATGGAGCCTGTAGAAGGGAATATGGTGATAAATTCAGGCTACAAGTCATATAGTGTCCATATGTAGCGTTATTCCTCATACACACACATGGCAGTCACCTTAATAGTTAGGCATGCTTTAAGGTTTCTAGGAAGATGGTTGCAAGACCTTATACAAATAGTGACAAAGAAAATATAAAAAAAGAAATCAAATTAAAAAAAAAGAAAAAAATGGTTTAATTAATGAATTTTTTTTTCCTGGTAAATTCTCATTAATCTAGTGAAGAATTAGCCTTTAGTTTGATTATATGAAGCTGCAGTACGTTCCATAAATTTACATTAATCAGGCAGAGAGTAAACATAAATTAATAACATAAGCAATATTCTTGCTCTGCCTTTGTTGCCTCCTGGGGGAGCAATGAACAATTAACACATGACATTTGTGTGTAAGCGCTATTCAGCGGAGATTCTCTGCCCATAATCCTTAATATTCATAGAAACTCCAAACCACCAGCAACTTATTACCATTTCAATAAATGGTTTGCTCCGACTGGTTCCTGTAAGTCATGCAAAAATATCTAGGTCATTTAGCATTGTTACTGCTACAATGGGCAACATTTTTTCTCAAATTTCAATCATATTAGCTGTATGTGAGACTTTGTGAAGTGTCATTTATGGAGAATGACCGAAAATGTAAACAGGAGGTTCTAAAAAATGTCTTACATTGAAAAAGTGATGTTCAATATAAGCCAAAATAAAAGATGAAGATGGCAGCCAGACCCCGACATTTAATTCTTTCTTAATTCAAATGTTGCACGTTGCCTCATATTAGTCTTTAGATAAATATTGGTTCTTCTGTGAATGGCAAATGGGTTGCATAGCTTTGCTTGATAATAAGCCAATTATTCCTCCCTCTCAGAAAAAATTCCTCCAGTTCCGTTTTATTACAAGGGTCTAAAAATGTGGTTATCCAGTAGTCATCTCTTTGCTTCATGCTTACAATAGAGCCGTGAGTGCATAAGCAATGAGGCACAGAGCTCACCATCCTCATTGGTGTCTCCAGGGGTCAGGTTGGCTCCAACTCAGCCCCATAGTGAAGTATTGTAGTGTATTATATAAACAATAAGAATTGTGAATTTCAAATCAGCTAGTGGGACAACAGTAAAACATGTAAAAAAAATAGTAAAAAGTATATAAAAAAAAGAATAAAGACGTCAAAGCCCCACCTTTTCCCCCTTAGGGTTTATTCCCACATACATATATCGGCCGGCGTTTTCCCAGCCAGCCGATATACGCTACCATCTGGGGCATAGAAGCTCGCGGTAGATTTGTGCGCCCGTTCACACGGCATGGGCATATACGCCGAGGTCACCATGTCGTTGTCCCTTTCCCCTCCCTTCCCCTCGAAGGCTCACTGCTGCTCTACTCCCTGCTCGTTCTTTGCAATGGGAGGGGGCTGGACGGGGACAGAGCTAAGCGCTGCCTGTCCTGCCTATTCCCACTACTGTCTGTGGACAAGGGGTGGGATGGGGCAGAGCCTCGCTCCACCCCCTTCCCACGCCCCCTCCCTTGCAAAGAGCGAGCAAGGAAGAGAGGTGAGCCTGTGAGCAGGGAAGAGAGCAGAGGGAGGGAGTTTAGTAGCCACGTTGCTAAACTCCCTCCCACCTATGGCCGCTGTCATGGGCTCCCTTAGGATCCCATGTAGCGGCCGACATATTCCGGCCCAAAAGATAGTTCCAGGACTATCTTTTGGGCCTGACGTAAAAACGCCCAGCGCTATATTGGTGTGGCTGGGCGCATTTACGTCTCAGGAATACGGGCATGTGATTTGATGCATTGGAATCCAATGCATCAGATCACAGTGTATATCAGCCGGCCGTAAAAACGTCCGACCTATATACCCTCGTTAGGAATAAATCCTGAGTATGTATAAAAAACACAAACAAAAAATTCATCACAAATCTGGCGTTGCCGCATTCAGAATGACTCACGTAAAAATGTTAGTACATTATTTAACCCACATGATGCGAGTTGTGGAAAAAATGATAAAGAATGTGGTGAAAATAGCTAATTTTGCTTATCTCACGGAATAGAAAGCAATGAAAAAGTCATATGGCTCATCAAACGATACATTAAAAAGTACAACTCGTCCTGCAAAAAAAACCAAAAACCCTAATATAAATGGGGTAAATGAAGACTATAATTCATCTCGCAAAAAACAAGCCCTCATAGAACTCCATCCATGGAAAAATAAGAATGTTACGGTTCTGGGAATGCGGCGACACAAAAGAAAGTTTTTTAAAGTGTTTTAGTGTCCAAAAATGGGCAAACATAAAAAAGTGAATAAACGTGGTATCATCAGAATTACGTAATTGGCAGAAGACAAATCTGCAACAACCATTGAACATCGCAGTTTTCGGATCATGTGATCCTGGGGTAGAATTAGGGTTGGAGTGTGCACTCAAAATAAAGGATCATTGGTAGAGATAAGCGAGCACGCTCGGATAAAGCAGTTACTCGAGCGAACATCGCTCTTCTCGAGTAACTGCTTACTGGTCCGAGCAGGCTTGGGGGGCGGGGGAGAGCAGGGCACGGCAGGGGGGTAGCGAGAAAGATCTCTCCCCCCACCCCCCCCCCACCCCCGAGCCTGCTCGGACCAGTAAGCAGTTACTCGAGAAGAGCAATGTTTGCTCGAGTAACTGCTTTATCCGAGCGTGCTCACTCCTCTCTAATAATTGCCAAGTTACTTGTAGGGTCACTACTAGAGATGAGCGAGCGTACTCGGAAAAGCACTACTCGCTCGAGTAATTTGCTTTATCCGAGTATCGCTGTGCTCGTCCCTGAAGATTCGGGTGCCGGCACGGAGCGGGGAGCTGCAGGGGAGAGCGGGGAGGAACGGAGGGCAGATCTTTCTCTCCCTCTCTCCCGCCCGCTCTCCCCTGCTCCCCGCTGCGACTCACCTGTCAGCCGCAGCGGCACCCGAATCTTCAGGGACGAGCACAGCGATACTCGGATAAAGCCAATTACTCGAGCGAGTAGTGCTTTTCCGAGTACGCTCGCTCATCTCTAGTCACTACTATAACATTGCCCGTATTTTTTATTGAACGGTCAACCCGTTTAAGTAGTCATCCTAAGTAATTCTATAGGCATCTGTTAAAATATGTATTTTCAATTTACACGGGAAGATTCCCGCTCTAACCTTAAAGAACCATGTCCGTTAATCTCATATTGAACATGGCCCTGCATATCCACTGACCCAAACAAAAACGAAGTCTGTCACAATGCCAGCCTTAAATGGGATTATATATGGCTTCTAGAGATGGAATACAAATCACATGGCCACAGATGACAATTCGTCTATCTTCAGCCCGACGTCCACCAGAAAAAGCAGTGCAGCCAACTGTCAATCATTATTGATGGAAAATGCCAGTTATTCCAGCAGACGCATTTCGCTCCCACTGTAGAACTTGTTAGGATAAAGACTCGCAGCATTGATTTTTGTTCGGTGATGCTTGATGGGTTTATCCTGTAGGAAGCTTCCTCCTTTCATTATTTAGATTTATTTATAGGAACATACTGTATGACAAGAGAGACTTGTCTGTCATTCCCATCCATGCACTCATATGTGCTCCCGATGTTGAATTATTTATAGGAAGGATTAACCTTGAAATTCTCTTTTCTGATGCCTGAAAACCGAACCCATTACTTTTAAAGAGCATTAACCTAGCTTTACAACGGGACTAAGCTGGGTCAGGTGAGCAAAACCCAACCTGGGAAATTGAAATGCCAATACGTGATGGAAATGTATTCTGCATGAAAAATGAGAAACATCCCTGTAGCATTTATTGTTTTACTATCTTAACAGGTAAATGTAAGAAGAGCATCAACTTCAAAAGAAAAAAACTAATTAAAATAGAAAAAAAAACATATAGGTATACAGACACCGGGTGTCCCAAAAATGTATACACACTTCAATATCAAAAATATCTGCAATAAAGCTTTATTTCTAGGTTTACATAGACATGAACCTTTTCCAATCCACTGTCTGATGTCTTCCTACATTCTGATTGAAGCTTGTACAGCTCCAATGTCAGAACACGTCCAACAGGGTATTCTTACCGTCTATTGCCAGCCACTCCGCTGTCGGAGTCTCTCTGGCGCACACACACTGGCTTTAGCCAGCAGATGGCACCGTTGTGTTACAGCAAAAAGAGAAAGACTTTTTGGAAACCCTGAATCTAAAATTGGATTTGAAAGGGTTAAAGTATGTCTGACATCTACGACTATGGACATCTTTAGAGGTGGTGTGTGTCTATCTTAACCTCGACTCCTCTATCGGAGGTCTGGGAGTTTGAGGCCTCCCTCACACATCCGTTTTTGTACAGCGTTTAGCATTTGTCAGCACTGATAGACCATCTATTGCTGGTGACGGGGATTGAAATCCCTGCCTCCAGCAAAGGATTGCTCTGGTTGATTCAGGAGTGCCACCTCTGCCATTTAGAGACAGTGCTCGATGCACCAATCACAGCCATTCATTTGAATGACATCATTGAATGGCTGTGATTGGTTCATCAAGCACCGACTCTGAGTTGCTGCGTTAGTACTCCTGAACCAATCAGAGAAATCTCTTGCTGGAGGTGGGGATTTCAATCCCCATCACAAGCAATAGATGGTCTATCAGCGCTGACAAGGTCCTGGCAGCCTGCCTAGAGTTCCAGAGACCTGTGTCGGCGACCGGGACGGCACCTGCTAGGTATTACTTTTTTTTTCAGCTTCCTTGGCTGCGTTTCCAGTGAAATGCATGCCAGCACTGCTGAAACCGCAGTAAACAAAGCGTTAAAAAACGCTGCGTTTCTGCTAACACCTGTGTGAGGGAGGCCTGAGGGTTCGGCGCAGAATCTTGGCTGTTCCTAAGATTGCGCTTTTCTGGAAATTGTGCTTGGATGTTGTTCCTAGTATTTGTTGGAGATATCCAACCAGCTTAGGAGTTACATCTCCAAGTACTCCTACCACCACTGGAACTACTTTCACCTTCACTTTTCACATCCTCTGTAGTTCTTATTTCTGTTATTCTCCGGAACTCTCAATGGAGGCTCCCATCTGGATTCGGGAGGGCTTAGCTCATATGCTTCAGATGTTTCTGTACACAATGCCTGCTACTTGGTTGTGCCATTCAGTGTATGATGTTCTTGCTTGCATCTTGCATTTTGCCACTATGTGTTGGACTTTCTCTTACGCCTCTTTACACAGAATGCACCTTGGATCCTGTCTAGTGTGGCAGATCCCTGCTTCTATGGATTAGATGCTTGGATCAGTGTCTTATTGCCGTCTTTGAATCCAGCCTTCTTCAGCCACTGGTAGGATTTCCCAGTCAGCTACTTCAGCTATTTGTCAATGGCACATCCCATGCAGGGGCTTATCTTGCAATGGTCCTTCTTCCATGTCTATTTCAGCCTCAGGCACATGAAGAGCTGGACAGCACCTGACCAGTACATGATCCACACCTACTGGCTAAAGAAACTAATAGCAGTACATGAACACTTACCAACACAGATAAACCAGCTGATAGTAGCAGGATTCCACCCAGCCTGGTTGACACAAGAAAGAGCAGTACTGATTATGAAACATCCCCACAAGGGAACAGAACCATCCAACTACCAGCCAATAAACTACCTTCCCACAACATGGAGAGTTCTATCAGGCATCGTAGCCGCCAAGCTATAGGCTACATGATCACAGCTCAAAAGGGTATTGGAAACAACACCAGAGGGACCAAACAGCAGTTGCCCAAGACTCAAGATCCAGGCATACTAACTTCACCTGGATTGAGTATAAGAAAGCCTATGGTATATTATTCAGACTGGAGAAGTGTCGCTTGATAATATTAAAGTAAGGCAAAATTGTTAAGACTGATGGGGTGGAATTGCCAGCATATACACTGTATATACTGTTGATCATTTAATGATCACTGCATTAGGTACACCTGCAGAATAACAGGGTTGTTCACCTATTTGGGAGATCACGGCTTTCAGACGTTAGGGAACAGATTCCACAAGGTGGCAAACATCCTACATACTCAACTCGACCCATGGCCACTGCAGCAGCTACATTAGTTGGTGCACATTTTGCAGATAAGTGGAAAAACATCTCATAGCTCTTTCCAGTATGTCCCAGCCCGGTGAGTTTTGGGGCCAAAGCAGTGTGGAGTATTCATTGTTATGGTCCTCCAAGCACCCCCTAGTGATCTGAGCTAGATGACTCTGAGCATTGTCCGATTGAAAATTAGCACTGTGGTCAAGGAAGACGTTTTGAAGATATGGATGCAGATGGTCAGTTAACAGGTCCCTGTAGTGTTTACTATTCTGTTATTGAGACTAACAGTCCTAGGCTATGCTAGGTCAATGCTCCCCAGTTCATGACACTGCCTCCACTGGCCTGTTAAGCCCCAACTGTACACCCATGGGATACAGCTTCCTGATATTTATGCCAGATGCAGACCTGGACATCAGAAAACAGGACTGAGTACTCAAAACCTTCTGCCATGTGTCCACAGTCCACTGATGTCTTTCCTGAGCCCATGCAAGGTATTGTTGATGAAGATGCAGGGTAATCAGGGGCACCCTTGTAGGTCTTTGGCTATTGAACCCTAGATGATTCAAGGTACACCGCATGGTTATTGTGGAAATGTGTTTAACTTCCCTGCTGTTGTACTACTGGGTCAGTTGGTCCACTGTGGCACGTCATTGCTGAGATACCACACGTGCTACCAGACACTCATCTTTAGAAAAAAACACATGTGACCTGCTATTGTGTTATCTTCTGTCAGATGTCTGCCCATGGTTCAACCAGTCTTGGTACACTCTTGGTACCATAGTTTAGGAGCAGCCAACAAGTATGACTGTTTCAGAAATACTGGCAGCACACTTCTGGGCACCAACAATCTGCCCATGGTTAAAGTTACCGAAGTCTGCACAGTTACTCATGACTGGCAAATGTTGTATCCTCCTACACAGAGGAAAAGTCAGCATATTATCTGAGAGCAGACCATAACATGCTCATCATGTGGAAACACATTACTGATCACAAGATGTTACATGCCAGCTCTTCTTAAATATATTATAGCACAAGAGATGTAAAAATCATATTTAGGAATGTCTTCTAAATTTGGGAAATTGGCTGTCTCGGTGATCGTGAACCAAAGATTGCCTATTTACTTGGTAATGGTTCTCTAAAAAAACCATTACCAAGTAAATAGTTTGTGGTGGGGACATATCAGAACGTATGCTGATGCAACCAACTGAACAGTGATAAGCAGCATTGGTTGCCAGAAGATGTAAAGGATAGTTCAAAGAGGCATACTGTAGATTAGTAACAGATCATAGCACAGGAAGGTTTCCACAGCAACAGCTACAGTATTCGGCAATGTCCCTGACCATTTCCTGTCAAGATTAAACTTCTTGACTTCTTTTTTAATAACTTTGGTAATATCCCATCTATTGAAAACGGCCATCTTGAAAGTTTAAATTGTGTGTGATAACTTTCTGCGACAAGTTATCTTGTCTTAATACAACATCATCCATTGAAAAGCTATTGAAAGGACAAAGAAGCTGTGGCACAAAACATTTTCTCAATGCATTAAGTCTCAAGTTAAACTTTGCTTCATCCATACATGTGGAAAAGTTGATTGTTAACAGCAAATGACGCAGAAGAAATCTTCAAAAAATATTGGCATTGCCCTTAGTCTTGTAGACCTAGACTCAAGTAGCATTTGGTTTGGATTTTGGTAACTATTACAGGGAATAGAATGGAATCACAACCCTTTGACACCCTGTAATTTTGGGTAATAGAGAGAGTCCCCTTCCATTGTTTAACCAGTAGCGGATAACAATATAGGCAATTTTTGCCTGAAACCTGAGATTCCCAGGGAAATGTATGGTTATACAACCAGCTACAGGTCCAGCTTTACAAGAAGACCTGTTACTAATGAGCAGGACTGGTTGCAACCATCGATGACCCCATGGCTCCCATTTGATGCAGAGCCCAGCACCAGTACAGTATTCAGACAAGTGGGCAGTCTTCAGTGGATGATATCAGGCTTCCTGGCATCATTTACTAGAGTCAACCCACGTATCTCAAACAGAAGCTGGTGTGAGAGAAGGAACAAAAGTAACTATGCAGGTAACTGCAGCCTGCCTTGCTGATCAGTGACAGGTCCTCTTTCAGCTTAACGCCAGCTTTATAGATGTATGTGTAGTACCCCAGAGTCGAGTACTACACCACCTGTGTGGTCACTACATATTTTAATATATGTGTGACTTTAAGTGTTAAAAGTTATGTTTTGCAGTCATAATCTGCTTTTCCATACACCACTGTGCCCTAATTACTGGTAAGCCCCCATTCTCCTTGGGTCTTCTATCAGCTAGCCTGTGATTGGAGGATCAGCCCTCTAGGGTTGGGTGAGAGCATGCAGCTGAAAGGTAGAGGGGGTGGAGTTTAGTTAGTTCAAGTCAAGTCTGGAAAAGGAGGAAGCCTAAGGAAGAAGCAAGAACAGAGAGGCCAGTGCCGTGGGAAGTGGATAAGTGTAAATACTAAAGCCAGTTTATGTTGAACATACAGAAAGTCAGCAGGAGAGAGATGTTAAGTAAAGTTGAAGATAGAAAGAAGTATTGACAATCAGGAAAATAGTGTAAGTGGAGAGAAAAAGAGTGAAGAATAGTTTAGTAGCTAAGCTGAAGCATAAATCATTGTGCACATAGGTATATTCCAACCATTATCTCCCAAATGTGTGAAGAAGTGATCTTTGTATGCAATTGTAATAATCTACCTCAAGCAAACGTAACGCAAACCGTATAACTGCCACTAAGTGAAGCTCTCTCTCTGCAAATAAAATGTTCTATTGTTTTACCATTTAATGCTGTCTCCAGTAGAGATGAGCGAACATACTCGTTTCGAGTAATTACTCGATCAAGCACCGCCATTTTCGAGTACTTCAGTACTCAGGTGAAAAGATTCGGGGGGCGCCGGGGGGTGGGGAGAGGCGTGGTGGCGTGGGGGGGTAGCAGCGGGGAACAAGGGGGAGCCCTCTCTCTCTCCCTCTCCCCCCCACTCCCCGCTGCTACCCCCCACGCCGCCACGGCGCCCCCCGAATTTTTTCGCCCCAGTACAGAAGTACTTGAAAATCGCGGTATTCGGGTGAAAAAGGGGCGTGGCCGAGCACGTTCGCTCATCTCTAGTCTCCAGGAGTCCCTTCCCACCACCGAACCATCTGTACTGAGGTACCACACTACTCTCCAGGAAGATAGGACAATTTCCCTTTGATTTTATTTTTACCATTTTTATTATTATTTTGTCTGGCACAAGTTTTGGCCTGTATAGGGACTGGCATCATGAATTTGACAACCTTACCACTGTACACTGCCTAACTTCACAGGTAGCACCAAATACCAAACTTGAGCACCATTCACACAGCATTTTCCTGTAGGCGCAGTTCATGAGAGAGGGAATAGTGGAGCTTCCTCTGCTGCCATTGCTGTCATCCTAACCCCTCCATGGTCCCACTGGCCTGTGGGGCACTACATATGTCACTAACGTGCAGCCGCCATGACTCAGAGAGGCTGCACTTACTTTAATGGACAGATGAATGATACTTCCAGTATGCTACTCTGCATTTTAATAGGCAACAACTTGAATGCTGCTGATGCTGCCAATGAGGGCCTTCTTCTGAGGATGTTTTCCCTACAGCCAGCGCATTCGGACTTCCAGTATGCTACTCTGCATTTTAATAGACAAAATACAACAGTGCACTCTGTTATTTCATCTGGGATTTCATGCGCCAGAGGTTCCAAATGGAGCCTTCAGCTGAGATGTAAACAGACCCCAACTATGATATCAAAGCAATTGGATTGTCTTGAGTTTTGGACAAACAGAGCTCACTCTACTCTTCCAGCATACTGGAAGTCCGAATGCGCTGGCTGTAGGGAAAACATCCTCAGAAGAAGGCCCTCATTGGCAGCATCAGCAGCATTCAAGTTGTTGGCAGTCCTCCTAGCAACAGTTCCAGTGGGTGGTCCCAGCTAAAGCATTTAGGGCATGTGGTTCACTTGCATATGGTAAGTAAAAGTATGTGTGTAAAGGTATGCCTATGTGTACTGTATATGCCTGTGCGTTTCATGTATGTGTAAAAGCGCACCTGTGTATATGTTCTGGTATTGAATCTTTTTTCATTATCATTTTTTTACGGACTTAACTGTACTGGATAAGTAATGTAATATTCAATAATACAGGTTTTAATGGTCGGACAATACTAATTATGTGTACTTTTTTGTCCTTTTTATTTTTTTTCAATATTTAAAGAATTGCGTGAGGGGAAAAAACTTTTTTAAATTTTCCATAAAAAAGTTTAGATTCTGCAGTCAGCAATAGCTGCAGCATCTGCAGGGTTAAACAGTGCAGAGGAGTGATTAGATGAGCATGTCCTCATCTTTTCCCTCCTTTTCAGGAAAGAAGACCCCCATATGTGACAATGAAAGAGTAAGTATGCTCTCTGATTGATGGGGGGAAGTGATGGCATGAAGAAAAGTCCATGTTACCCTACCCCTTCCCTGGCACAGGAGGAGAGACAGAAGAATCACAGATCTCTTCCATGGTGCCGACTCCTCCCCACTGCATCTCCTTTACACCTGTCTGAAAAGTGACAGCTGTAAATTTAGTATTCCAGACCCCACTTCAAACAACTGTAGCTCCAGTTCTATCAATGCTACCAACATACCAGCCAAGAATCTTGTCTTTAAAGTAACACCAAAAGCATGTTGATAGCTCTGATAGAACGGGAGCTATAGCCATTTTAAGTAGAGTGAGCTCTGCTTGTCCAAAACTCAAGACAATCCCTTTAGTTTGATTCTATTCAATTGCTTTGATATCATAGTTGGGGTCTGTTTACATCTCAGCTGAAGGCTCCATTTGGAAGCTCTGGCACATGAAATCCCAGATGAAATAACAGAGTGCACTGCTGTATTTAAAATGCAGAGTAGCATACTGGAAGTCCGACGGACCCCATTATGGTCAATGGGGTCCATGGGCATGGTGTGTGTTAAAGGGGTTCTGACACGAATCAGATTTTTATGCTTTAGCAGCCATTGTTCCCTGGTCTGGCTAATGGACAAGGGAACCCACGATTAATGGCTGCTAAAGCATAAAAATCTTACACTTACCTTTTTTCATGTTGTTGTTGTGCAGTAGGGTCATCTACCAGCAGGCTCTTCTTCTTCCTCCAACGAGCCGCCCCCCTCCAGGAATCCCCGCATGCGCAGAAGACAGGTGCCCTCTGACAGGAGTCAGGACTGGCCGCCTCTCCACTGCGCATGCGCAGCACTCGGGAGTTCAGCTAGGATGGACAGGCCGTCCATAGCAAGCACTGCTTGGGATGTGCTTGCTGTGGGCGGCCCGTCCGTCCACTCGGAAGTGGCTGACGGACGGAGCAGAGCAGAAAGATGTCATTTTGACTGCTCCTGCTCTGCTTCTAGAAGCCACAGAAGAAGATGCCCAACGGAGGGGACATGCCTGGCGATCGGTCCTGGTCAGGCAAGGTAAGTAAAAATTTTTTTTTCATGTCAGAACCCCTTTAATGATATGTCAGATCTAGCACTTTTGTCATTTTTTGATGTTGTGCTCCTGTTACTGAGTGGAACTATGGAAAAGACGGAGATGTGAACAAAGTCTAATTGTGTGAAATACAGTATGATTAAATCTAGATAGAAAGAAACAATTGTCCATAAATACAAAGTAAAGTCATAACAACCACATATAAATAGCTTCTATTTAAAGAGGACCAGTCATGAGATATAATCAGGTAAGTTGGTTGACTGTATTCATGTTTTTTTTAATGCTCACCTCCACTCGCCCACTTGGGCTCTACTTCGGTTCGGTCCCCATGGTGCTTTCAGTAGGTGAAGTGTGCAGTCCACACCACTCACTGTCAATGGTTGATGTTAGACTTGATTGACAGTGTTAAGGACCGCTACACAGTCACATAACCTTTCAGGCCTTGGGTTCCAAATAAGTTTGTATCTGGGTGCTCCAAGGAGGCCAAGAACTACACAAAGAGTCAGTTTTTAATTCTCCTCAGATACGTAGAGTGAACCCCCGGCAAGTATACAGCTCACTCTGCTTAAGACGCACGTACTCTGAAAGTTTATTAACTTTGCATAGTGTTTCTCAATACAGGAAAGGAATGCATCATTAGTCACGGCGTTAATCTCATTGGGTTAGAAAAACATTACAGCATAGTGTGAGAATATATATGAAATGTCCTTCAAATGTTTATTCCTCCCGACGTTATCTCGTCCTCCCTTGTGAGTTTGGATGGTCGCAGCATCTTATTAGCACGATTCGTTCTTTTCCCAAATCTCAGGGCGTGGGGGAGTCTCTTCTGATAACGATTGTACCAGGCTTGGTTCTCGGAAGAATGGAAACAAATGTCAAGAAACATTTTACCGTATCTCATGCTCTAAAGTTATTTCTGCTTGAATTATTGTTTCACTACGCACAAGCTTATTTATATATTATAATGCTCCATTTTGTATCTAGCGGCCCTTTTGAGACAGATTCTTCCATATTATGAGCCTGTACCTTCTCAACAGTACATCATCACCCATTAATATAAGCGATGGGGACTGCACACTTGACAGTGCTAAAAGTGAATATGAAACATAAGGGGACAATGAGTGGGACCACGGCAGCACAGCCATGCAAGCCGCCTCAATGACTTTATCCCATGACAGGTCCTCTTTAACATATAGTGATCTGGAGAATAGAACATATCTCCCATATGAGTAAAAGCTATTATCAAATAAAAGTAAATTCCCAATGCATATAGCAAAGATGACAATTTAAATGATCCTAATATGCCAATATTTATTTAAAAGGAGGCTAATATCATGCTCAGTTTTCTTCTGTCTAAAATATGAGAGATACATGAAAAGAGAAATCCATTCCACGCAATTAACAAAACCTTTAGAAGTGAATTTGCAGCTATTCCCAATGAAGGCAATTAAAACAGCAAGGTCTGTAGAATGAGTGATATCTATCCAGATTCTTCACATTAACGAGCAGCCAAAACACGTATCTTGGACCTGAAGAAAAGAGTTTGCTGTTTTGCTTTGGCAATTTAAGAAATGTACTTATTTTTTTAAGATGTTATTCTTGTTGATGGGATTTTATGTTTATGCTCTGCAGAAAATGCCCTATTTTGTATTTCAGAAATGATCAAGGAATTTACTAATGTTAGTTATTAAGTTAATGCTTCGAAATCGTTAAAGAATAAGTGCACTTTTTCAATATACAGAATAGCTGATTCTTAGCATTTTTGCAATAGGTTTTATTAGCCTATTCTGTACCTTTATGTACCCATCTTTGGCTATGTGAAGACAGTGCTGAGATAGCCGTCTTCAGCTAGCTACTGTAACTGCATAACGGAAGAGGGGGCTCCAGCTGTGCCTGCACTGTTCTTTCTAGTGCAGGTAGAGCTGTTCCATATTAACAATGTATTAACATGTCTGCTTTGTATTTGTTTTATTTGCAAACCTACTTGGTCCTCCTGTGCCCTAAGCATGTCCCCAGCACTTATGTTATTATTGTGTCCTGCCTTTGGTGCTCAGTCCACGACGCTAAGTATGGAGAAGCCATTCTGTGCTGTAGACAGCCTCTCCTCTTCACAGTGCCTGTTCCTCGCCATCAGACTTGATTTACTGTCAAGGTCTCAGTGCATTGGGTGTACAGTAATGTATGTCACAACCCGCACAACAATAACACCAGCACTGGGGACACATCTTGGAGCTCAGAAGGACCAAGTAGGTTTACAAAAAAATAAAGTATAAAGCAGACGTGTTAATACACTATTAATATAACTGTGCCTGCACTAGAGAGAACAGTGCAGTCACAGCTGGTGTACCCTGTCTTCACCTAGCTGCATAGCTGAAGAGGGGTTTTGTACACAAATGTACAGAATAGGCTAATAAAGCCCATTACAAAAATGCTTAGAATTTATTATTCTGTAAATGGAAAAAGTGCAGTTTACTCTTTAATTTCAGCAAGATTTTCCTTTTCAATGGTCAGATGGTGCCATTCCACATTTAGGGGTCACTCTCACCCTTTAGACCATTTAAGTGTTACTAACTACAGTGCTCATTTAATACTATACCGAAAGATATCCCTAGTCACTCTAAATTCCCCATATCTTGAGTTGGTTGCCACTGAGATGTTACTCCTTCCTAAAAATATGTTATTATTTTCGACACTGTCCAATTCCTATCTCTAAAAGTCTTCTTGTTTGTATTCAAAGCATGCTTGAGGATTTTATTGGAAATACCAAAGTGCTAGAATTACAGCTGATATTCCTTATCTACCCACTTCCTTGGGAGGTTTGGGATGTCTGAATGTAATATTCTATTACCAAACTGCAATTTTAGACCGATTAAAGTGTTGTTGGGTAGGCGATCTGTCTAAGCACTGGGTGGAAATAGAAACCTATTTGACTAATTTTGCAAGTTTACCTTCCTTATTATGGGCTAGTTGGATCTCTTGTATCCAAAATAATTCAATTTTTACCACAATTAACGCAGCAGTGAGCGTATGGAAAAAATTAGCAGTTGACTGTAATATTCTTCTTGTACAGCGGCTAGCTATCCCACTTGCATAGTTCAACAGTTTATTCGGAATACTAGCTTTACAAATTGAATAAATGAAAGAATAGTAAAGGTTGGGGTATAACTGAATTGTATCTTTAGATTCCTACTAGAGATGAGCGAATCTACTCGGTTTGGGTGTTTTTAAACTCGAGCACCGCTTTTTCCGAGTAACTCACTACTCGGACGAAAAGATTTGGGGGGCGCCGGGGGTGAGCGGGGGGGTTGCAGAGGGGAGTGTGTGGGGGGGGGGGGAGAGAGAGCTCCCTCCTGTTCCCCACTGCTACCCCCCGCTCCACCACGCCGCCCCCCGAATCTTTTCGTCCAAGTAGTGAGTTACTCGGAAAAAGCGGTGCTCGAGTTCAAAAACACCCGAACCGAGTAGGTTCGCTCATCTCTAATTCCTACACATTTCCTCTAAGGATTTCTATAAATACTGGGCACCCCATATCTACTTTAAGTTGACTTTAAGGGTTACTTAATATGAAATTGTTTTTTTCAACCATCATCAAAACCATCACAAAACTAAGGAAGAAATCTCTAAAACATATTCAGCAATCGTTCTGCAAAATGACCCTTCTAAATCGCTTCTTCAATTGAAATGGTAGCTGTCATTTTGCTAAGGAACAATGGTAATCAACCTTTTCTATTAGTAGTGGGACTCCCAAGTATGTAAAGCTCCTTTACTAGTGGTACCTTCCCCTTTATCACTTGGATAAAATATCTCCATCTATATCTAGTTTATGTTGGAGGTTCAAGACACAAGTGGGCTCTTTACTCCACATTTCATGTAGCTGTGATATCATATACCCATTTTGGATGATTGTCTATGACTCACTTAAGATGATCCTAAATTATGATCTTCTTACTATCTTTGGGTCTACATGATATGGATTGGTAAGATGTTTGTGTTACTATCCATACAATTCATGAGAAAAACTTATTACACCCTCTTTGAATTCTGGGTTTTTACAAATTACGGTATAGTAAAAAAAATTGTTCCTTAGAAGGTCTTCAAATTAGATAAATACAACCACAGATGAAGAACAACACATGACAAATTATACATTGTCATTATTTAGTCAACAGAAACTAGACCAAAATGCAGAAGCAGTGTGTGAAAAATTACGTACATCCTTACTACTGCCATAGGAATTCATAGGGTAAGCAGCAGCCAAGTGCAGCTAATGAAATGCCATTGATGAATGGATCATCAGCAAGTGTGGCCACTTCTATGAAAGCAGGAGTTTGGG
This sequence comes from Eleutherodactylus coqui, assembly GCF_035609145.1. Lineage (NCBI taxonomy): Eukaryota > Metazoa > Chordata > Amphibia > Anura > Eleutherodactylidae > Eleutherodactylus > Eleutherodactylus coqui. Next base: position 112,862,950 of record NC_089847.1, read on the forward strand.
CAGTTTGCTGGTCTGGAGCATTAAGGCATGTGCTAGCACAATGCCAAGGAAGAAAGACACCAGCAACAAGACAACAGAAGAAGACTCTCAATGCAAAAAGGTCCTGCGCTCTTCGGATGCTTGTGGGTAACAATAAACACAATGTCAGTGAATAGGTCTGAAATTTACTCTGGAGGAGGGGAATATGCAAAACAGAAGGCCCCTCCTGGAAGTGTCAGCTCCAGTGGTGTAGTGTAGATCCACTCTAAACAGTCAGGATCTGGTATAGAATAATCCTTTATTCACAGAAGGCAACACGTTTCGCTGCTCAGCGGCACCTTTCTCAACCCAGTACAGGCTTTAAACTGTTGCATCTGGAGGATCAATGATACTCTGTCGGTCTGATGGTCTGTTTGGGCTATCTGGAGCCTGTTTGAGGTATACGTGCCTTCACGTAATCACTGCTCCCAACACCTCCTAACAGCTTAGTCAGAATGACCTAGATGGCAGGTAGTTAGTTGAAGCAACCATCCTGCTTCTCTCATTCCAATTATGCGCCCCTCTCAAAGTCTGTTGACTGGGCAAAATCTCTTCGAGTGCTTCGTAGAGGCATCTAGTGGTCAACGATCTCTCAACAAGAGGTCCACGACACAAAAGTAGCCTCTGAGAGTCTTTTATAGTACAACAGGGGTAGCATTTTTATGGCCTTGGGTGGCAAGACCTCGTATCTATCCATACCACAACTGCAATCATTTATATATCTGCCTGAGACATAACTGCTTGCCAAGTTTTGCAGCAATCGGCCATTTCTATCTGGGTGCATTGTTTTGTTTTGGCTGATGAGTGTATTATTAAAAATGCTATTTCTCCAATGTACATGACCTTGACTTAGGTATCTAATGATCTTTCTCTTCACCTAATTGCAGGGACTGTTGCTTCTCTATGGTTCCCACTATTATACTTCTGTTTTTCTTTTCCCCACTCTGTCTCGTTGTTCTATGATGACTTTGCACAGTTGTTAGGTTTCTTTTCTTGAGTGTAATGTAACAGCGGGTAATTGTACTATCTTGCATTTTGTTTATTATATTCAGAAACGATTCTCCGAAGGGAACGGCTTACTGTATGACATTTTTAAAACTAATACAAATATGTCATAAAAGATTATATTCTGAGGTCTGTAGCATGCTGGACTTTAACAAAATGTAGAGCCACAAACACAAAAATGTGAGGAAACTAATAATCTAATGCAGCTGAAAGGTGAAATCTTGTTCGTTGTCATGTTCATTGCTTCTTGAAGAGTATGTTCACCCTTAAATACCGTTTTACACCACAGTTTATGTAAGATATAATCTACTAAATAAGTTAAGTATTTTTTTAATACATTCTATTACTTGTCTAGCAGTAATCCTTAATTGTAGTCCAGAGCTGCATTCACAATTCTGTTGATTCTTATAAGAAACCGTCAACGGGTTTGTTGACAGACACACCCCAAAAGTGAGTTCCTATAATGAAGTAGGAGAGTTGGCTTTACTTTTATTAGGCTGTTTCCAGGGGCGTAACTAAAGGCTCAGGGGCCCTGATGCAAAACGTGAGCTGGGCCCCCCCCTCTATCTGTATCTGTACCCATACCCATACCTAAACCATGCTGCACAGAGACATAACTTGAAGATTCTGGGCCCGAATGCAAAACCTGTAACGGGGCCCCCAACTATAATGCTTTATTCATAGTACTGGGCTCCCTATATGGAGAAGAGAAGCCTTATGGGCCCCCTAAGGCGCCTGGGCCCGGGTGCAACCGCATCCCCAGCACCCTCTATAGTTATGCCCCTGGCTGTTTCAAAACCAGGTGTAATAGGCCTTATAAGGCTTATGGAAAACTCCTTTAGCTGGATGAAAGGGACATTTTCTATGATAGAAGAATTTGTCTCACTCTTGCATTGCTTAACAAAATCGGCCAACAGCCGAGGAGATAGCGAGGTAGATAAAGACCTTATGGGCTCTACCATCTGCTCCTCTGGGGATAGTTCGGGACCCAGCCAAATTACTGATGGGGGAGATCACAGGGCAAAGTAACCAAAGCTTACCTGTAGTCTCTTTATCATACTTGACACTACCGTTCTGTCCTCTGTGGTGAATCTTGATGATAGAATAAAGTAGTCCACACACAAAAAAAGCTTCTGGATAAAACCAGGAATGGTCAGTAGTGTCTGTTTTCTGGAACTTTAGCAAAGTCCAATTCACAACAGCAGTTTGGTAGAGATACACCAAGATGAGGTGGTGCGAGAGGGAGGATTTTCAGAGTATTCCGGACGATCCACAGTCCAAGTTATCTGTGTGATCCCGCTCCCAGCAACTCTTTCTCTCACTCTCCGCCGGTCAACACTCACATTTCTTGTGCCTTCCTTTAGCCAAGCAGTGGTCCTTCTCTGTCACTCAGTGCTTAGTGGTAGCACCGGCAAATCCTGGGTAGACTGGGCCTAGGTCAAGCATAAAGAAGTCACTCAGCTTCCTCCATTCTCCTCACACACACACCGATCAGTGTCTGTGTGGCTCCCTCAGCAGAATTTCTCTCTAACTTGCAGTTTCCCACTTCAACTATGCACTGTTACAGACTGACTCACATAGCATCCTTGCAAACATATATATAAAACATAGTCAAATGACACACAAAGTGATACATTTTCCAGACATAATCCAGACATTACCTCATTCAATCTTGTAAAGGTGCAATACACACAATCCAAATGCATACTACACCTAAGACTCTGACAAGACAATGGTACGAGACAGACATATCACATTATGGAGGGTTTCCACTGACTGGGCCACTACAACCAGAGAACTACTACCTTTAGTGCTTCTAGAGTTAGTTTGGCATTGACTAAAACAGGTCAAGGCACTTTCACACACCCGAGAAGTTTCAGCTGTCAAAATCAGCACTGAAATCCAGATGCCTAAATGTGGATTTTGACACAGAATTGCCAACAGAATTAAGCCATGCAAATCTGCAAATAGGTGCAGATATTGGTTCACATTTTTGCACACAATGGAATAGTCTATAGAATCTTGTGGAATGTTCTGGAGTGTGTGTGAAGGAGCTCTAGGAAACCCTTCTATCCTTCACACTTCTAGTGTGTCCCTCCAAAAGAAGTTATCTCCTATCTACAGGATTGGCATTAACTAGCTATTCAGTGGGGTCCGACCACTGGGAACATCACCATGAGAATGTTGGTCTGAAGGTCCTTGAATGAACGGGGCAATGGTCATTAATTTCAATAATATTGTCAGAGATACGGATGTATTCTTTATCAAAACAATATCTGACACACCGCTGCTATTTACTTGTTGTGCCGAATGTTTGTTTGACGCCTTGTACGATTTGTGTAGCCCATCGTAGTGTACTGACTGCCAAGCTATGTAAAAGAAAATGCATACCACAATGATGATGTAGTGCGCCACACCTGTCAAGCTGGTGCTGACTATATCTGTGACTAAGCACTTATACCTGACTATCTCTGGCAGTCCTATTGAAAGGAATGGAGTGGTAGAGCGCATGTGGGACCATCCCTCCATTCATTTGGGGACTTTTGTGACAACCAGTCTCAAGATTGGTGGGGATTCCAACCAATCAGCTGGTTATCCTGTATCCTACTTAAAGCGGTTACCTTATTTTGGTGGGACAACCCTTACAACCTCTTAGGCAGGTCTCATGCACAGCATTTTTTTAAATCTAAATGATGATGCAACATAGAAAGAGCAGGCAGAAGTAGATACTGCTATGAAGAGAGTCCAAGCCACAATATGGCTGAGCATCAGGAGAAGCAAGGAGTCGCTGGTTAGAGGCAGAGGAGCAGTATTGAATCATGCTGAGGTGCTATGAAGTATGATATTGGTAAAGTCACCTATCCTGTCTCATATTGAGCATAATGTTATTATGTTTGCTTCCTGGCTAGGTCAGGCTCATTACTATTCATTGGCCTTATACTCACACCTGAATAGGGATCCCATCCTCCCATTTGTTACTGTTCAGGATATGCCATTAACATTGATGTGGTCTTCTTTCTCTCACTAATGAAGTTGCCAGTGGTCATAAATTCCGCCAACAGGAAGCGATGACTTTGACTTGTTCTCGAGCGTTGCTCAGCCAAACAATGCAACACTCGACGAACCAATGCAATGATTGTGATTGGTTCTTCAAGCGCTGCACTGATTAGCTGAGCAGAGCTTGAACAGCCAATCACGACCATCGCTTCATGGAGGTGGGATTTATGAATTGGCTGAGTTGCCGCATCTTCAGTTCATAAAGCCCGCCTCCATGAAACGAGGGCTATGACTGGCTGAGCGCGTGCTAGTGCTGTTCTCGAGCACTGCAAAGCCAATCAATGCAGCGCTTGAGAACAATCAGAGCCATCGCTTCCTGGAGACAGGATTTATGAATCCCGTAACCAGGAAGTGATCTTCTGTCGGCGGCCAAGATATATATATTACTTACCCGAATCCCCGCTCTGCGACTTCTTTCTTCTTCCTACTTCTTCCTTCTCCAAGATGGCTGCCGGGATCTTCACCCACGATGCACCGCGGGTCTTCTCCCATGGTGCACCATGGGCTCTGTGCGGTCCATTGCCGATTCCAGCCTCCTGATTGGCTGGAATCGGCACACGTGACGGGGCGGAGCTACGCGATGACGCGTAGAAGGGGGCGGAGCCAGAACACCGCTCGTGGCCGGACCGAGCAGAAGGGAGAAGACCCTTCTGTGCAAGCACGTCTAAAAAAGCAAGAAGACAGCGAAATTAGACGGAGCCATGGAGACGGGGACGCCAGCAACGGAGCAGGTAAGTGAATAACTTCTGTATGGCTCATATTTAATGCACGACGTATATTACAAAGTGCATTAATATGGCCATACAGAAGTGCTGAACCCCACTTGCTGCCGCGAGACAACCCCTTTAAGTGCAACCTTGCCACTATATACAACCCTGAAATATTGATTTAGTATATGGTAGATCTAAAAAACCAGGGGCGTAACTAAAGGCTCAGGGGCCCGGGTGCAAAAGTTCAGGTGGGCCCCCCTCCCTCCTTCTGTAACTATACCCAGAGTCGTAACTTATGGATTCTGGGCCCCAATGCAAAACCTGTAACAGGGCCCCCAAACTATAATGCTTTATTCATAGTACTGGGCTCCCTACATGGAGAAGAGAGGCCTTATGGGCCCCCTAAGGCTCCTGGGCCCGGGTGCAACCGCATCCCCTGCATCCCTTATAGTTACGCCCCTGTAAGAGACCACAAGCATTATGCACACCTCTATATGTGTCTGTATTACAGATCACACTTTCTCTTATGAGATAAGCATCCTGGAGATAGCTGCAGGCTCCCGTACCATATCTAGGAGATTCGATGTGACAAGGTTAACCACTGAAACCTCAAGAACAAAGCTATTTTCATATTTTAAGATTCTGCTCCTCATAATTGACACAAACATCCACCAAAATAGTATTTTATAATCCTCCGGAGGCAGCTCGGCATTTTTATGGCTGGGGGTAAATTAATCTTCTCTGAGGTGTCAAGGAGACCCAAACCTCAGAGACTACAGTAAATATAAGACGAACCAGTGCAGAAACCGAGACATTTTGTAGTGGCGAGAGGTCAGACATTCAGCAAAACTTCATGTAATCAGAATCCATCAATCACTATCCATCATCATATTATAAATCCCACTCCATAGAAAGAAATGATTGTGAGATGGGCTGATTTAGTTTTACCAGCTGGGAGACAACGCAGGAGAATACATAATATGTCCTAAGATGGTCATATGCATTAGATACGTATATGACAGTTTGGGGGGGCTGACTATCTAATGTGTCTCCTGACTCCTGCTAAAGGCAGATTTTGGGGTGGTGGGGAGAAGTCTTGGGCATGTTGGATTTCAACATATCAATCCTTTGTTCCAGCGACAGATAAAACACCATCAGAGGTGTCTGGCAGTGACATTTTTCCCTCTCCCCATTGAAAATGCATGCATATTTGACTGCGCAGAGCATGCATGAGTAGGGGGGGTCTCTGATATTGAATGGTCACCACTAGAGATGAGTGAGCATGGTCGGATAAAGCAGTTACTTGAGCGAGCATCGCTCTTCTCGAGTAACTGCTTACTGCTCTGAGCAGGCTCGGGGGGGGGGGGGGGGGGGCAGCAGAGGGTAGTGTGGGGAGAGTGAGAGAGATCTCTCTCCCCCCCGCTAAACCTCGCTCACCCCTGCTGCCCCCCCTGAGCCTGCTCGGACCAGTAAGCAGTTACTCGAGAAGAGCGATGCTCGCTCAAGTAACTGCTTTATCCGATCGTGCTCGCTCATCTCTAGTCACCACACTTTGAAAAAACTTTCATTAATATGATAGCCAATGTGATAACTACAGTAATTACATTTTTGTGCTGAAATATCACTCTAAATTGCTAGCCATTAGGGAGTCTCACTTTTTTGTCATGTCCACTGCCTGTTGTCAAGTGAAGTCTATCTCTTTTAAAGATATGCTAAGGGGGATTACAGGAAGTGGAGAAGCGTGATAATTCATACTGCAATTAGAATTCTATGGGGATAGGGGTGAGGAGAAGGCGACTGTAGGAGGGAAAGAGACTCACACAAATGCTTTTGAAGATAATAGTAAGTGATTTACTACCTCACAGCTACTGAAATCACATCTACACTGCTCAGTATGTCTCTAGTATCCTACTTTATGAAATTTATGTGTGAGCAACAGAGAGTTAGGGAGCAGAATTGGCTGCTTTCTCCATGAGTACTGTATAGAAGACATCACCCACCAGTTCAGGAAAGACTGAAATTAGAGATATAGTCTGAAAAGAAAAAAAAAATGGAGATCAACTCAGGATAAAAGTCAATAATGACCAGAAATAGTATTATTTCATATCTACACATGGCAGCTTATTCTGAAAAGTCATCTAAAAGTGCAGGTATGTTTTATTAAAGGACATCTCCCATAATTTACAAGTGTATAAGGGTGTATAGAAGGTAGATAAGAAAGAAGGAAGGTTCAGGTGTCAATTTCTTTTACATTTCATATATTCATGTCTGTTCTATTCTTCTTAGCAGTTAATTAGGCGATTAAAGGGGTTGTACCATAATTACAAGTTATCCCTAATCCAAAGGATAGGTACTAACTTGATCAGCAGGGTTGTCACTACTCCCGAAAATGGGGGTCAAGTATTACCAATCTTCATCACTGTGAGCTTAGTGCACACCCTGTGGAGGTAGCTGAGCGTCAAGTGTTTGGGTATTTACGTCAACCCCATTGAAATGAATGGAGTGCCTCTATGCTTGGCTAGGCCTCCATCCAAAGTGCTGATATCACTGCAGATGGGAGGCATATCCCCATAGTAATGAGCAGAAGCGGACATGGGACTCCCTTTCTCAGGATCGGTGGAGGTCTCAGTGGTGAGACCTCCACCAATCAGCAAGTTAACCCTCATTCTGTGTATAAAGGATAACCTGCCATTCTGCTACAATCCCTTTAAGATACCTGTGGTACTTTAAGAAGACATTTATCAATCCTTTGTGCAAACATCTTCTCCTTCACCCCTCCAGTAATGTCAGGGTTTCCTCTATCTTGACTATATAACAGGTGATTGGAATAATTCATGGACATACTTTTCAAAGCCTTTGATAGAAAAATCAATGGAAGACAGCTAGAACGAGCTAGAAATATGGCCAAATAAAAGTGAATATCTAAAAACGGCAGATTGCAGAGGATTAGTAATACACCAGAGTAAGCAATTAAATCAGCTAACTAGCAGGGATAATTCTCTTAGGTAAAATTGTGACACATTTCAGATTGCGGCAGTTAACACTGTGTTTTTGTCGTAGCGTATTTCATGACTGAATCTCTTTTTATAAGCCTTTGGGGACATTTTGGTTTATATTTTGACGTATCATTGATTGCGTTTTAATGAAGCTGAAAAAACAAGCGAACGCCAAACAAAATCAGAAAAAAAATTGTTTAATTCTCTGGAATGGTGAAGTCATACTTGGGAATGCGGTAATTAAGGCTGACTGACTAATAATTCCCAATTGATGAACTAGTTGTGTAAAATGTTAGAAATTAGAATTTGTGGCTTACCATTTATTTTATTGACAACATTTATTTGGGACTTACTGCACCCAGTTAAAGTCCATAGAGCTGTCCATGTATTAGACTGTGTTCACATTTGCGTGGGAAACCCCTTACACACTGCATAAATCACTACTTTCCCCATCAAAGCCACGGACGCCGCATCGTCACCTGACGGACCCCACTGTACCTGTTGTAAAATAGCAGAATATTATGGCTTCCGTTAAGATCATGTGTGAATATAGCATAATATGGACAGACAATCTAAATAGCTGCCATACAATGCTACATTACCCCTGCAGGAGGGGAACATATAACGCAGAATATGTAACCCTGGCAAAGAAGTTGTTTGCAATATAGTTGCTTATGAAGTGAATACTTAATTAAAAATAGCTTGGAATCTTTGGGCGCTGGACACAAGAAATAGGCCAGTGATGTATATTAACCAATTGCCACGTTTGGTGTGATTGGTTGGCTCAACCGGAGGTGATGAGTTATGGAGAAGTAGACTGGATCGAGCTAGTAACTGGTGATATGGGTCTATTCGAACTAACAAAGGATACCAGAATAAGGAATGGCTAAGTACAGTGAACTATATGGGACTAATGGCCAGAACTACTTCAAACAGAGCACCCGCCCTGAAAAGAGTGACCCCACTACAGAAGAGAATTCAGACATCAATCCAAGAGTAACTGGTGACCACTACCATAAACACTAAACTCTTGAGACTCACTAACCAGAAGAGCTAAACTGACTGACTAATATCCTAATAATTAAGTACAAGAATAGCTGAAACCTTTATACAAAACTCTCTAGCACAGCAAATGGCCAACCTACAAACAATTTAAATGGCACCCTTAGTACTAAGGGGCTGGTTTATATACATACTGACTACCATTGACAGGCTGACTGAGTTAACAGACAAACTAGCCGGCCTATCAGCACCAAAGAGGGTTGTTACTCCTCAGCGTCCAGCAGTAAATGATATGATACAGCGCATGTGCCGCCCAGCACATCCCATGGTCTTGGTTGACATGCTGACGTCAACCTGGACTCATAGAAACAGGAAGTCATGGTGCAGCCAGAGACGTGACACCAACACCATCCTCTATTATGGTGCACGGCTTTAACATACTTATTCATTTGCTTCCATAACAGTTAAAGGGGTTGTCTCACAACTGACTTTTATCAACTATCCATAGGGTAGGTAACAAAAGTCTGATTGGTAAGCGTCTCACCACTGAAAATAGGGGTGCTGAGTCCCCCTCTTCTCATCACTCACAACCTATATTGACGTCAGCCTGAATGGAGTAGTGGTCATGCATGCGTAGCGCCACTCCATTAATTTCAAGGGGCTGATAGAAATCTCTAAGTACAAGCGCTCGACTATCTGAGGCTGCTCATTGAGAATTATTGCAGGGGCACCACGCATGATCAATCACCGTTCCACTCTTCACTATGGGGGCTGCAGTGTGCCCGCAGTGAAGAGGAAGTGGGATGTGGGAGCCTCATTTTCAGGTTCAGTGGGGGTCTCAGTGGTGATCTGACTTTTATAACCTATTTTATGGACAGGTGATAATAGTCGGTTGTGAGAGAAGACCTTTAGGCCCCATGTCCACTGGCAAAATCGGAATTCGCATCCAATTTTGCCCATAGGGATCCATTGGCCATCCGCGGGCAATTAAATTGAAATTTGCACCCACGGATGGCATTTTAATGGATTTGCATTTTCTCCCGCACGTGAGAGAAAACGCAGCATGCTCCATTTTCTGCGGTTCTCCCGCAGGCTTCCATAGAAGCCTATGGAAGCCGTCTGGTCCCGCGGTACACCCGCAGCTGAATTTCTGCTCTCCAGTGCGGGAGCGTGGGAGAGCAAGAGTTCAAAAAGAAAAAAAAAAAGGGTGCACGGCGCATGCGCGTGGCACGCTGCCGGCGTGCCGAGCGCATCCGCCGGGCAGAGAGAAGGAAGACCCGGCCGCGACGGACGGGAACCCGCAGCGTCCGGACAGGTAAGAAAAATCTATTTACAGGCCTCATGTCCCCGGGAAAGGAGGGTCCCCCTGCGGGATTCTGCATGGAGAATCCACGCAGGCCCGAATTTCCTAGTGGACATGAGGCCTTAATGCACAAGGTGCTGTCACAATGTGGCTGGAAGACAGTCATGTGTTGGGGATGACGCTGCAGTGTCGGCCTCAACCAACGTGACGTTCAGCCAATCAGTCACTAATGTTTGCTTATTTAAACCAGCTCTTCTGAACGGAAGGTGCTGGTTATACTCTCTGGAGGTATTTCCGGTCTTGTCTGCAGCTCCTGGCTTGGAACTGCATCTCAGTTAAGATAAGTCTGCTTTTGTTCTACCTTTCCATCTGGCGTATTTGTACATCTCTCTCCCTGCACTAGGGGTTGCATATATTTTGCACGTAATCTTACTTTTGCCACTATTCCCTGTCACCATGTAGGTAAAGTCAGGGTTGCCCCAGGTCCCTGAGTAGGGGCCGGCCTCAGCAGGCCAGTCGCTTCACTTATAGGTAGGATCTTCTCATATCGGTAGGTTAAGATACCCCTTTTTGCATTTCCTTTTTCTATTTTAATTATATCTAGTAAAAATTATGTTTTAATTGATTAATGATTTACTCTTTCCTTCTCACATGTGTCATGAACACTTTAAAGAAAACAAGGTGTATTGATATACAGGGGGTGGGCAAAAATATGGAAACACCGTGCGAAATGCATGCCTTAAGATCGGTCTCTATATGTGTTATTAAAATGTGATTAATAATTAGAGATGAGCAAGCGGAGGTGAGCAGAGTGTAACAGGGGGAAGAGAAAGAGAAATCTTTCTCACTCATCCTCTCGCTCCGCTCCCCCTGCCTCCTGGAGCCCACCCGAGCCTGCTCGGATCACTAAGCAGTTACTCGAGAAGAGCGATGCTCGCTCGAGTAACTGCCTTACCGAGTAGGCTCGCTCATCTCTGTTAATAATTCCATGTAACTTAAGTGGAGGTAATATGACACAGATGCTGCCGGGCAGAAGTGAACATCTGCCTGAGCAACAAGCTTCCATTGGTCAGAGGTTTGAGCCATTCAGTGCTGTTACCAGCTGGCTCTCAAAACTACCCAGAGCAGGGCAAGAGGTGAAGTAAACACAAATTTGTAGGAAAAGCTCTCAGCAGGGGCGTAACTATAGAGGGTGCAGGGGATGCGATTGCACCAGGGCCCAGGAGCCTCAGGGGGCCCATAAGGCCTCTCCTCTCCATATAGGGAGCCCAGTACTATGAATAAAGCATTATAGTTGGGGCCCCGTTACAGGTTTTGCATCGGGGCCCAGAAGCTTCACGTTATGCCTCTGGCTCTCAGCCAAGCAAGGGTCAAAAGGGCAGCTCAGTACTAACGATTAAAATCTCATGCATTTCGTACGGTGTTTCCATATTTTTGCCCACCCACTGTACATAATCATTAAAGGCTTTGGAGACTTTGACCATAAGGCATCTGGAGAATTCCCACGTTCAATGAAAATGCCATTATTCTATGACAGCATTGTACCAAATGCAACATACTACCACCTCTAGAAGCCTTTATGTAACCTCCACATCGGCTTACATGCATAAGCTAACCGAATGCAAGTCCATAGGGTGCAACATCATAAAGTTCTCAGTTGCTATGAAACATACAATTCAATCACCCGCACTTACGGTAGTATAAAGACAATTACAAGTCCTACAAAGATGCTTTTTTAATACAACCAAGCTGGTTCTTTGTAGTAGTAACTATCATATGGTCTACAATGGATTTGGACGCACTTCTGGCGTTCACATTCACAAATTCGTATATATTGCATTCAATCGAATAATCCAAAAAGAAATATTTGATACGACGAACAAAGAAAAAGAATGATTGCAAGCAAAAACGTTGGTTTATGCCAGCTTCCCTGCGGCTAGAAAAGGGATTTAAAGATTCAATTTGAGCAGCAAAAAACTTCAACAAAAGAAATATAATGAAGCAATGTGACTTCACAGCGGCTTATACAATTTTAAAAACCTGATTAAAAATTTAAAAGAAGGCTGCGAAAGGTTGTCTGGGATGCTGCCTGTTTGATGTAATATTAAAGCCACGCTTAAACCGGACTAATGAATTTGTCTTCATTAATTGAATAAGACAATAAAATAATATTATCCAATCCCCGGCTTATGGCTCGGAGAGGACCGCACATGTCAATGACAAACGCTTTATGGTGCGGTTGATGGCATAATTGTAGTGAAACATCCTAAGCAGACATCTGAAGGACACCGGCCGTACATTGTGTTATATCAGGCACGTCGCTGAGCTCAGCTTGACATATATTGTTATACACTCCATAAAGTCTATGAAAATAACAGTATCAAGGATTCAGTGCAAGCGGCGCAAAAAATGTCACACCAACTAACACCATTGAAATTCAGAGCCTCGACTTTAAGGCATTCTTCCCGAGCTACCAGGGGTTCTCTTCTTCTTTTTTTCCCCTTTGTTTTATAGTTAGTTTTTTTGGAATTATGGCTGCCCCATAAATTGTGGAGGTCTCATGAGGTAGAGGAGCATTGAGCATGGCTAAGGTTATGGTTAACAGGGTGTGACTTTTCGATTAATGGAATATGGATAGAATGGGATATTAAAGGGATTCTTAGGGACTTTAACAGTGACAATTCACAACCCCTGTTGTGTGAGATTAGTTTCTCCTTTGGTGAGGCAGCAACTTTATCTTACTGTAAAGTGAGAGGACCTTTGCAGTGGCACAAAAGTTCCTTGAGCCGACGCTCTAACTTTATTGAGTTCTGCATTAATATAGCAGGTAACAACAGTGTCTATAAAGGGAATTATTACATAAGGCTGTGGTATTGTCAGGTTTGTAAAGCTGGGATCTATCTTGAATACTAGCCCTAGAGTGTTGGTGTGATCATTTGTCATCTTTGGGCTAGTGTGGCCCTTAGGTTCCAGTGCGGGGCCGCCCTTATCGGGGCGATCGCCCCGCTTGTAGGCAGGGTTCTGGTGGATCTTGTCTCATTAGAGTAGGGACCCATGAGAGAATGAGGAGCCTTGAAGTGGCTTGCGGGCTTAAGTAACTTGGTCAATCTACTAACGAATACCTCGTACTTTATAGCAATTCCATCTGTTATGTGTACAGGTATGCGAGGTGAGTGTTTTGGTCGTTTGTCAGTCCTTATGTTATGTCTGTCCATGCATCTAGTTTCCCAGTATGCAGTTCACTGTCCCTTTGGTGTTACAGTCAGTGCATCCTGTTTGAACGCGATACCATTCCAGCGTCCGTCCTGTGGTGAGGTGCACCAGGTGGACATAACAGGTATAAGTCTCTTAAAGGGACTGTCTGGGAAACTTACCCAAATCCAGTCCGTGTCCAATAGAACCAGCACCTCCACTTATGGGCTGCTACCAAAACTAGGTTATATGACATAGAACTTCCTCCCCTGCTAGTATCGGTGAATTTTTTGCAGGGTGCTGGACCAATGGCTCATTCCAATGACTATATCAGCTTCTTCTCATTGTCTGCAGCTGACTTGATTCATGTAATTTATTTCCCAGCACAACTCCTTTAACTTTATCCCTTAGAGTTGCGCACTAGATTGATTGGCCCAGTTGAAACTAGTAACAGTCTCTAAAACTTGTACTATATTAAAGTCACATCCTCAGTAGTTTTACACTCCAGTGACATTGGTGCACCAGGTACCACTTGAAATTGACTGGATTCCTCTGTAGATATGTCTCTGGTAGCTTTGCTCACTCTTCCATTGACTGTCCCATCTTTCGAGTCTCTAGCTCCAAGACCCACTGAAGGGCATAGACTGACATTGGGTAATCCGATCAATACACAGGCTTTACTGTTTTGGGACCAAGAGGCTAACTATGCACTCCCACTGCTCGTATCCTGCTTCTACAGCCTCTTGAGTTTTGGTTGCTCTGCACCATGTTTCCTTGCTCTACACATACCCTCACTTTACTAGGTCATACCTGACAACAACCTCCACCCACTTCCTGTCCTCCGTAAAACTCTTCCTCTTTTCTACCCTCTACTACAAGTTACACTACTCCCACTCACTACTCCAGGCTGTAATGTCTCTTTAGTCCTCTATTCTCCCTACTGTTGCTGAGATGGTTCTTATTAGTCATTACAGCCCGTGGGGTGATACCCAAGAGCAGATACAGCTCCAATATTCCTAGTGGGAATAGTCATGAGCTAGTAAGCCTATGGACTACTGTAAGAGCTTGACCATGCAGGAAATTGTAGTCAGAATCCGCTACTTAACTAAGAAGTCAAAGTAGACCTATTTTTCATGTTTAAATCTTGCAATATGGATATGGTAGAAGGAACCTTTCTCTTTTAATCAGATTAGACAGCAAATTTTGATCTGGCAGACTATGACAGTCCATATATTACATGGCCAGCCATAATTCCCGGCAATAACAGCTGCTCACTAAGACTTTTGGAAGCCAAACCTATGAGGGTCAGGGCCAGCTTTAATTTTATAATGAGGCTATGCATAATGCATTTCTCCTGCAATAACTGCTGCAGGGAAAATTATGACCAACTACAACTTCCCTTGTAGATAATATCTAACGGGGATTTCTGAAGCTCTTTTAGTGAGTCAACCTCTTTAATTGTGCTACCCAAAATATGGACCACTCTTACAGCCATCATGGATAAATCATTCCCACTTCCGCAACAAGCAATATACTACAGTATTCCAATACTCTGACCTTTTGTTTCTAAAGCCGTGCAAATAATTTCAATATGTTGGCAGCAACTGCTTATTGCAATATTACATAATATTAATCCTTTGTAGCACAGTTCTCCAAGGAAACTTTAACTGCATTTTCCATCTTCATTCTGCCAACAGTCTTCGCAATGCAGTCAACTGGCAGCCAAGGTTGTTTGGAATCCAAATGTGAATCTTCTCATGTTAATATGGAGCATCTGGGATGTGTAGAAGGACCATCCTTCGTGTGTTTTCTATCAGATGGAGTTATAGTTTTTGGACTTTTAGACAACATTAGGCAATTTTGTTATGGTTGCAGACTGGTTTGTTGGACTCTAGTGAAGAATACTTGATAGTTTGAAGAGACCTTTGTTTTAACACCTTCTCAGATCACAAGAGATCAAATAGATTCATTATGAAGTACCATGGTAACAGGCTATGTTAGGCAGAAAAAAGACACCCAATGAGGTAGAAGCCAATTATCCCTACCTACGGGGGAAAAAATTCTTCCTGACTCCAATCTGGCAATTAGAAATTATTCCCGGATCACCGACCTTTCTGAAATGAAGAGTGGCTATAGCGTAATATTGTGGTGCTCAAGAAACTCTTTTATCGCCATCACCACGTCCTCAGGCAGAGTTCCATAGTTTCACTGCTCTTACAGTAAAGAACACCCTTCTATGTCGGTGTAGAAACCTTCTTTCCTCTAGACCTAGAGGGTGCCCCTTGTTACAGTCACAGTTCTTGGGTATAGATAGATGATGGGAGAGATCTCTGTATTGTCCCCTGATATACTTATATATAGTTATTAGGTCACTCCTCAGTTGTCTTTTTTCCAAACTAAACAACCCCAACTTTGATAACCCCTCTGGGTATTGTAGTTCATCTATTCCATATATAACTTTAGTTGCTCACCTTTGTACCTGCTCAAGCTCTGATATGTCCTTCTTGAGTATCCGCGCCCAAAACTGTGCACAATATTCCTTGTGTGGTCTGACCAGTGACTTGTAAAGAGGAAGAACAATGTTCTCGTCATGTAACCCCTAGACCTCTTTTGATGCATTCCATGATCATATTTTCCTTGGCAGCAGCTGCCTGACACTGGTTGCTCCAGTTGAGCTTACAGTTAACTAAAATTTCCAAGCCATTTCCCATGTCAGTGTTCCCCAGTGGTTTCCCATTTAGTGTGTAGTGGTCACATATATTTCCTCTGACCGTGTGCAGATCCTTACATTTATCAGTGTTAAACCTCATTTGCCACTTTTCTGCCCCCAACTTATTCAGATCCTCTTGTAATCTCCTTGTGTCCTCTCTTAAGGTAAATTCTTTAACACAAAAGACCTCATCTGGAATACTGTGTCCAGTTCTCGGAACCCCACTTTAAAAAAGACCAACAAACTGGAGCAAGTTCAGAGAAGAGTTACCAAGATAGTGAGTGGTCTGCAAATCATGTCCTATGAGGAACGGTTAAAGGATCTGGGAATGTTTATGTTACGGCACTCTGCCCCCCGAGCGCCAGTTGGGGTGCCCTGATCTCCCGCACCCCCACTGTCCCTGCCTACTTGCCTCGGCCCTGGCTAACCCCAGGCGGACAACTGGACGGCGGTCCCTGCCCTGGCTAGGGGCCTGGCGACTGACAAGCAGGAACCTACCTAATGGGGGGAACAGAGTGCCGACAGAGGAGGCAGATGAATCAGACCAACAAAACTGACAAGGCTGGAGATGGAACTCACAGGCAAACTGGCAGGGTGCTGGATAGCAACTAGTGCTGACTGGGCCAGACTAGATTAGAGGCAAACAGAACCAACTAAAACAGACTGAGTAACAGGGGACCAGAGGGAGCTGACCGACAACTAGGGACTGACTGAGGAGGACCACAGACAGACTGGCTAGGTGCATGCAGAACCAATAACTGGCAATGAGCTCAGTTCACTGCCAGTCTTTTAACCACAAGGTTCCGCCCAGGGGCGGAGAGTGGGAGGAGGCAACTCCACCCACTGCTGTATAAGAAGCACAGAGGAGTGCGGGCGGCACCCTACGGGCGGGCACGCCCACGCCGCCGCCCACTGGCCAACCCAAGCTGCTGGGATGACCTCGACACAGGGCTCCAGGCTGCTGGAGCCGACGCCGGAGCGACGCGCGCCGACCGCGGGACCCCATGCCGCACTGTATGGTAACATTACCCCCCCTCTGACGGGGGACCTCCGGGCCCCCGGAAACTCGACCAGGCTTATCCAGGCAAAGGCTGTGAAAACGCTGTACCAACCCGAGAATGTGACCCTCCTGAGCGGACACCATGGACTGATCCTCAGGTCCATGACTTCGGTAGTCTGTGGCTGCCCCTTTTCCTTCAGGGCCAACCGTTGACATATCGTCATGTTTCAGGTCATCTTCCGAGTCAATGTCCAACCATTCGCCACTGTCTTTTGACCCATCCTCGCTACCAATGACGCTGCCTTCAAAATCTGAGGCATCTCTAACTTTAAAATCACTGTCATCTGAGCTATCATACTCCAAAAAACTCTTCCGGGCCCCCAAATATTGTACGGTTCCTGGACCCCGGCAAGAATCCAGGACCTCCTGGGCCTTGTGTTCAACTTCATCACAGACCAGGGTGGGCGGCGGGGGACCGGAGGTGGGCATCACCGAAGAGACAACAGGTTTCGACAAAGACTTATGGCACCCCGTGCGACCCCTCCTTTTGCGATTTCCAGAGGACCGGTACCCCTTCTGTTCGACTGAGCAGGGGGGAGGGGGAGCGCGATGGCTATGGCAGGACGGCCCCCACTGGGTTAGCTCCCCAGTGGCCCAATCGAATTGGGGGTTGTGCAACGCCAGCCACGGCATCCCTAGTACCATGTCTACCGACATTTTCTCCATCACCAGGAATGATAGACCTTCCGAATGGCGACCCCCCACCATGAGTTGTAACGCTGGGGTCCTCCATCGAACCAAGCCCGAAGCAAGAGGAGTAGCATCAATGCTAGCAAAACGAATTGGCGTCTTCAGCGCCACAAATTCAGCCCTCAGGGGCTCAACGAGACGCATGCTTATCAGGTTAGCAGCTGCTCCGGAATCAATAAACGCCTGCCCTAGGCGGGAGAAGTTCCGGAATCTAACCTGGCAGGGTATCAGAAGTCTAGGACGTCCCTGAGGTCCTAGGCGACCCTCCCTGCAGTCGCCTAGGACTGGAAGTCTTTCTGCCGATTCAGACTGTGGACGCTGAGGCCTCCAGGGGCAAGTTATCACCCGATGTCCAGCTTTCCCGCAGTAGAGACAGAGATTATGTAACAACCGAATCCGGCGTCGCTCCTTGGGGTCCAGCGGGTCCAGTTCCATAGGTTCGGGAACAGAGACTGGTACGGACGGGGAGGGAACAGGACAAATGACCTCCCTGACTCTATGGGTCGGTCTATCTTGCTTCCCAGCCCTGAGCCTCCTATCTGCCTTCACTGCTAACTCCATAGCCTCCTTTAAGGACCTGGGAACGGGATGGGAGATCAACAGTTCTTTGACCGCGTTTGAGAGACCTTGCATAAAAACGTCTTTCAGGGCACTATCGTTCCATGCAGTATCACCCGCATAGCGTCTGAAATTGGAGCAATAATCCTCCACACAAAGCGACCCCTGATGCAGCGCCAGCAACCGAGAAACCGCCAACCCCACTCTGTCCGGTTCATCGAAGATGCCCCCAAGTTCCTGAAAAAAGGAGTCCACCGAATGCAGGGAGGGGGAACCCTCGGGAATGGAAAAGGCCCAAGTCTGGGCAGAGCCCCGCAGCAGGGACATTATGAGCCCGACCCTCTGGACCTCCGAGCCGGAAGAGCGGGGACGCATCCGAAAAAACAGGCGACACGCCTGTTGAAAAACAAAAAACTTGTTCCTCTCCCCAGAGAACACCTCGGGAAGAGGGCACTTGGGTTCGGGACTGGTAACGGCATTCTGCTCCTGCGACAATGCCCACTGCTCCTGGGCCACCATGCGAGCTGACAAATCCCGGATCACCGGCACCAGGTCTTGCAGCTGGTTTGCGAGGGCGCTGATCGCCGCCATGAAAAGAAAAACAGTATTTTAAGGGCCAGTTATTATGTTACGGCACTCTGCCCCCCCGAGCGCCAGTTGGGGTGCCCTGATCTCCCGCACCCCCACTGTCCCTGCCTACTTGCCTCGGCCCTGGCTAACCCCAGGCGGACAACTGGACGGCGGTCCCTGCCCTGGCTAGGGGCCTGGCGACTGACAAGCAGGAACCTACCTAATGGGGGGAACAGAGTGCCGACAGAGGAGGCAGATGAATCAGACCAACAAAACTGACAAGGCTGGAGATGGAACTCACAGGCAAACTGGCAGGGTGCTGGATAGCAACTAGTGCTGACTGGGCCAGACTAGATTAGAGGCAAACAGAACCAACTAAAACAGACTGAGTAACAGGGGACCAGAGGGAGCTGACCGACAACTAGGGACTGACTGAGGAGAACCGCAGACAGACTGGCTAGGTGCATGCAGAACCAATAACTGGCAATGAGCTCAGTTCACTGCCAGTCTTTTAACCACAAGGTTCCGCCCAGGGGCGGAGAGTGGGAGGAGGCAACTCCACCCACTGCTGTATAAGATGCACAGAGGAGTGCGGGCGGCACCCTACGGGCGGGCACGCCCACGCCGCCGCCCACTGGCCAACCCAAGCTGCTGGGATGACCTTGACACAGGGCTCCAGGCTGCTGGAGCCGACGCCGGAGCGACGCGCGCCGACCGCGGGACCCCATGCCGCACTGTATGGTAACAGTTTAGCTTGCAGAAGAGAAGGCTGAGAGGAGACTTAATAGCCGTCTACAAATATCTGAAGGGCTGTCACAGTGCAGAGGGATCAGCCCTATTCTCATTTGTACAAGGGAAGACTAGAAGCAATGGGATGAAACTGAAAGGGAGGAGACACAGATAAGATATTAGACAGTGAGGGTGATCAATGAGTGGAACAGGTTACCACGGGAGGTGGTGAGTTCTCCTGCAATGGAAGTGTTCAAACAAAGGCTGGACAAATATCTCTCTGGGATGATTTAGTGAATCCTGCACTGAGCAGGGAGTTGGACCTGATGACCCTAGAGGTCCCTTCCAACTCTACCATTCTATGATTCTATGACATACTTTTGTGTCATTTGCAAATATTGCTATTTTACTGTACAATCCTTCTACCAGTTCATTAATAAATATATTAAAAAGAATGGTGTGCAGTACTGCCCCATGGGGTCCCCCACTAGTAACGGGGACCCAATCAGAATATGTACCAGTTATAACCCCCCTCTGCTTTCTATCATTGAGACAGTTACTTACCCACTTACACACATTCTCGCCCAGACCAAGCATTCTCATATTCTAGTATCATTTGTGTAATCTTAGATTAGTGATGATGAATTATGGGTTACCCAAAATATATTGCAAATGAATACATCAAGTTGTGCAGCAAGTCTTGCAATATAATGAGGTTGGACAGAGGTGTAATTTGCAATAACTGAGCCTGGATGCAAAATATGTCAGGAAGCTCTTCAACTTTGCTGGTGTTTTATGATATTGTTATCTTTTTTACGTTGGGTCACCTCAGAACAGGTCCCTGGTGTGACTTCAATCTCTGCAACTCATATATTAATGAAAATGCACACAGCGAGGTCATTGCACAGGAATAATTCTTATATTTACTTTATAGCACATGGATAGTACAAACTTACAGTGTTTTCTCAATGCATGGAGAATGAACACTGTGATCTCACAGTGCAAAGATAATGTACACTATTATACCAAAAGCACTGGCGTAACTATAGGGGATGCAGGGGATGCGGTTGCACCCTGGCCCAGGAGCCTTAGGCGGCCCATAAGGCCTCTCTTCTCCATATAGGGAGCACAGTACTATGAAGAAAGCATTGTAGTTGGGGGCCCTGTTACAGGTTTTCATTGGGGCCCAGGAGCTTCAAGTTACGCCTCTGACCCAAAGTTTTTGGACCCCCTATCAGTAGAATGGGTTGTGTCTTATTAGCATGTCACGTGTCCTAAACAATGCTACATAAGATGTAGTCTTGGAGGTGTCAGCCATATGGTAGTTTGTGATGGGAACTGCATACTACAGGATATACGGGTTATTCTGCTGCACACAAGCCATCCATCATGAAATGCATTGCACTGGCTTGTCTACAATGGTGCAAGGAGCATCATCATTGGACAGTTGAGCAATGGAAGAATGTTCTATGTAAGGAAGAATCACACTACTCTATCTTCATATCAGATGGAGGTACCTGGGTGTGGTGGAGACTGGGGAACACCTTTTATTGAGTGTGTTGTGCCAACAGTTAAGTATGATGGAGGTTCCATTATGGTCTTGAGATGTTTTACGTGGCATGGTCTTAGTCCGTTGGTTGTAGTGGCAAGAACCATGAGCACGGTGGTGTACCCTGACGTTCTAGACAATAATGTGCTGCCAACAATAATTACTGTGGTAATGCTCTGGGAATGGTCAGCCATACTTCCAACAAATAAATCACCAACAAAAACAGGGGCTGGACCAAATATGAAAAATCAATTATACAGTATTTTAAACAATTTCATTTTAATAATAATCCATTAAAAATGCATGAAAAAAATATCTATCTATCTATGAAGAATCAGTCCATGAAATGGTAGCACACCTCTTCTCCAAGGCCCAAGAAGTTCAAGAGCCAGCGATCAGCACAGAAAGTCACGGTGACTGTTTTTTGGGATGGCATTATTCTTCTTGATTTTCTGAAATGAGGCCATGCCAACAATAGCGAGCAGCACATTGAGATACTCCAGAAGCTTCAAGAAGCCATTAGGAGGAAGAGACCGAACAAGAATCTGAAAGCAATCCACATTCACCATGACAATGCGCGACCGCACACCTATTTAGCAACAAATCAGGTGATCAGCAAATTGGGCTGGTCCGTGGTCCCCCATTCACCGTACAGATGGGATCTGGCGGCCTCTGATTTCCACCTGTTCGGTCCAAAGAAGGACAGTCTTTGGGGACAATGATTTGATGACACAGACAAGGTGAAAGTGGATGTGATGAAGTGGATACGACAGTGCACACCTGACTTATATATATAAAATTGTAGTGGTGCAGTATCAGAATGACCTGCAGAGGGGGCTAGTCAGGCAGTCTGATACCTGGAAAGGGAAAGATAGGGTTAACATCTGATGGGTGTAGCAGGAATTAGGTGCATATAAGCCAGTTCCTGCCAGAAGCAAGGGGGAAGTTACAGCTTGGCAGTGCAGGACAGACTGCAAGCTGAGGTCCAGTGTGGACCAGTTGGGTCTGTCACCCCATCTGACGGATGAAGATGCACCAGGAGGGGTTAGTGACAGCACCCTGTGGGTTGTGAATCCCAAGCTATGTGTAACATTTGTGTTATATACTGTGAATAAAGGCTGGTAGAAGCCAGATTTAAAGGAAACTTCAGTCTGCTGGAGCCTGTTCTCATGTGAGGTGGCCATTCCGGTATCAAAAGTAGGTGATCCCGTGGCAAGCAGACCCCAACTTGTCATATTGGCTAACCCTCATAATCCTTATAACATAATGAACTGCTAGAGTTCCAAATCAAGCATTGTCATGATATTCATGCCACAGATAAAATCCATCCCACAAAGCATAAATCCATATAATAATTCAAGTAAAACCGATAAAATGCTGGTGCCAAAAAATCACAGATGAAGCATTTGCGAAATGCGCATTAGATTGGGTAGGTGATTCCTCCAATGTTACTTTCACATGCACTTGTAATCTATAGATATGTTATATGATTATCATAGTATCATAGTATGTAAAGACGAAAAAAGACACGTCCATCTAGTTTAGCCTGTTAACCCTCAATATTTATCCAGGGGTTCAACATTGAGGTTATTAAAAAAAGGAGCAGATTTGGGGATTTAATTCTAAGCTACAAAAGAGATGTACACAATCTGCACATCACTGAAAAGAGGAAGGTTTAAAGTGTTTTATGACCGACCAGTAAGTTCCTATAGATAGGTGATAAAAGTCAACTGGGGTACAGCTTCTTTAACAAGCTGATTGGTGGGAGTCCAACCACAGTGATCACCACCGATCATGATAATAGGGATCCCCCTTGTAGAAAAGTGGAGACTGCATGGAGCAGTGGTTGCACATGCGTGATGCAACCCCATTGATTTAATTGGGGCTTATGGAAATAGCCAAGTATAAGCATTCAGCTATCTCTGGTAGTCTCATTGAAGGTGAATGGAGCAGCACCATGCATGTGCAACCGCCACTCCATTCAAGCTCCTCCTGACTGCGGGGGGTGCAAGAAGTAGCAGTAAGGAGGAGAGGGGGAAGCATATTTGGGATTTCAGCTGCACTTCAGTAGCGGTGAGCGATTCCAGTGACCTTATTGGTTGTTGGGTACACCCCCCCCTTTGGAGATGTGCACGAGTGGCCGGCCCATTAAATAAGCAGCAGCAGGGCCGTAGGAGGGTCGGCAACTAACCCCAACCCTAACCCTAAACCTAGCCCTAAACCCTAAGCCTAACCCTAACCCTAACCCTAAACCCTAACCCTAAACCCTAACCCTAAACTCTAACCCTAAACCTAACCCTAAACCCTAAACCTAATCCTAACCCTAAATCCTAACCCCCCGCTGGTCTCGTGAAGTAGCACTCGTGCACATCTCCAAAGGGGTGTGTGCACCCAACAACCAATCAGGTCGCTGGAATCGCTCACCGCTACTGAAGTGCGGCTGAAATACAATATATGCGAGGGGGAAACATGACCCCCATTCTTGGGATTGGTCAGAGCCTCAATAGTGAGACCACAACTGATCAGACTTTTATCACTTAGGTGATAAAAGTAAATTTTGGTACAACCCCTTTGAGCTAAATACTCCTAATAAAAAGGATGATCAGAAAGGTAGTTTTTTGTTCATGCCCCACATAAGAAGGTATTGCATAAGAGCAGTTATCCTTTCCTGAGTCTCATAAACTGCTGCAGATATGTGCCAGACTGAACAGTCCTGCTGGGCTGAAGATTAAAAAAATAAGGATGGGAACATTTGATGGTTTGTAGACAGAAAAAAAATTGTGTTTCAGCAGTGAGGAGGAACAGTCACACCTTTCCTGTCCATCTTCACTCTTGCTCCAACTACAAAACACATTGCTGTTCTTAAGGGGGATTTGGGGAAATAAAACTTATTTCATTGTATAATGGAAAGTTAGGAAACTTTCTAACATTCTTTGTGTTTCAATTTCTTTCTATTTTCCAGCTTTCTTCTTCAGTGAATGCGAATACTAATTATTTACGCTTCAAAGTCACATGATAAATAACAACTGAATTTTGTAGGCACGAAGCATATAATAGAAACCATTGTGGAATGATTGATGCATGTGAATGGACGCTCTTAAACTCAATTTTCTTTTAACCATGGAGATTAATTTCTGAATATGCAAATAAGGAAGATGGAACCATACCTCTGCACCACCACCTATTGGATGACAGAATTCCTGCAAATCAATGTTTGACCCTTTATAACAATGATTGGAAATTGACCAGAACCAGACATCCATTCACAGACAGCTATTTCGGGGGTTTGCCCCTCATCAGTGTACAGTAGGTTTTTGGCTTGGCTAGTGAGAGGCTTATGATTAGAAATGAGCGAACACCAAAATGTTCGGGTGTTCGTTATTCGAAACGAACTTTCCGCGATGTTCGAGGGTTCGTTTCGAATAACGAACCCCATTGAAGTCAATGGGCGACCAGAACATTTTTGTATTTCGCCGATGCTCGCTAAGGTTTTCATGTGTGAAAATCTGGGCAATTCAAGAAAGTGATGGGAACGACACAGCAACGGATAGGGCAGGCGAGGGGCTACATGTTGGGCTGCATCTCAAGTTCACAGGTCCCACTATTAAGCCAGAATACCGGCAAGAGTGGGCCCCCCCCCCCTCCCAACAACTTTTACTTCTGAAAAGCCATCATTAGCATGGCATACCTTTGCTAAGCACCACACTACCTCCAACAAAGCACAATCACCGCCTGCATGACACTCCACTGCCACTTCTACTGGGTTACATGCTGCCCAACCGCCCCCCCTCCCCCCCACAGCGCACACCAAAGTGTCCCTGCGCAGCCTTCAGCTGCCCTCATGCCACACCACCCTCATGTCTATTTAGAAGTGCGTCTGCCATGACGAGGGACCGCAGGCACACACTGCACAGGGTTGGCACGGCTAGGCAGCGACCCTCTTTAAAAGGGGCGGGGCGATAGCCCACAATGCTGTACAGAAGCAATGAGAAATAGAATCCTGTGCCACCGCCATCAGGAGCTGCACACGTGGGCATAGCAATGGGGAACCTATGTGCCACACACTATTCATTCTGTCAAGGTGTCTGCATGCCCCAGTTAGACCGGGCTTTTTAATTCATAGACACAGGCAGGTACAACTCCCTATTGTGAAGTCCCTGTCGACCGACAGCATGGGTGGCTCCCTGGAACCCACCGGCGGTACACAAAAATATCCCATTGCATTGCCCAACACAGCTGAGGTAGTAATGTCGTGCGTAATACAGGTGGGCTTCGGCCCACACTGCATGCCCCACTCTGACTGGGGTTCTTTAGAAGTGGACACATGTAGGTTAAACTCCCTGTGGACCCACAGCATGGGTGGGTGCCAGGAAGCCACCGGCGGTACATAGAAATATCCCATTGCATTGCCCAACACAGCTGAGGTAGTAATGTCGTGCGTAATACAGGTGGGCTTCGGCCCACACTGCATGCCCCAGTCAGACTGGGGTTCTTTACAAGTGGAAAAAGATGCATTTATAATTCCCTGTGGACCCACAGCCTGGGTGGGTGCCAGGAAGCCACCGGCGGTACATAAATATATCCCATTGCATTGCCCAACACAGCTGAGGTAACGTCAGCTGGAATGCAGGTGGGCTAAAAATTAATTTGATTACACTGTAGGCGAGGGCCCACAAAAATTGCTGTATCAACAGTACTAATGTACATCCCAAAAATTGGCCATGGCCAACCAAGAGGGCAGGTGAAACCCATTAATCGCTTTGGTTAATGTGGCTTAAGTGGTAACTAGGCCTGGAGGCAGCCCAGTGTAACGAAAAATTGGTTCAAGTTACAATTCCAACGCTTTTAAGCGCATTGAAACTTTTAAAAATTGTTTAGAAAAATTATTTGAGTGAGCCTTGTGGCCCTAAGAAAAATTGTCCGTTCAGCGTGATTACGTGAGGTTTCAGGAGGAGTAGCAGGAGGAGGAGGAGGAATATTAGACACAGATTGATGAAGCAGAAATGTCCCCGTTTTGGATGGTGAGAGAGAACGTAGCTTCCATCCGCGGGTGCAGCCTACGTATTGCTTACGTATCGCTGCTGTCCGCTGGTGGAGAAGAGAAGTCTGGCGAAATCCAGGCTTTGTTCATCTTGATGAGTGTTAGCCTGTCGGCACTGTCGGTTGACAGGCGGGTACGCTTATCTGTGATGATTCCCCCAGCCGCACTAAACACCCTCTCCGACAAGACGCTAGCCGCAGGACAAGCAAGCACCTCCAGGGCATACAGCGCTAGTTCAGGCCATGTGTCCAGCTTCGACACCCAGTAGTTGTAGGTGGCAGAGGCGTCACAGAGGACGGTCGTGCGATCGGCTACGTACTCCCTCACCATCCTTTTACAGTGCTCCCGCCGACTCAGCCGTGACTGGGGAGCGGTGACACAGTCTTGGTGGGGAGCCATAAAGCTGTCCAGGCCCTTAAAGACTGTTGCACTGCCTGGGATGTACATGCTGCTCGATCTCCGCACCTCCCCTGCTACCTTGCCCTCGGTACTGCGCCTTCTGCCACTAGCGCTGTTGGCTGGGAATTTTACCATCAGCTTGTCCGCAAGGTTCCTGTGGTATAGCAACACTCTCGAACCCCTTTCCTCTTCGGGAATGAGAGTGGACAGGTTCTCCTTATAGCGTGGGTCGAGCAGTGTGTACACCCAGTAATCCGTTGTGGCCAGAATGCGTGCAACGCGAGGGTCACGAGAAAGGCATCCTAACATGAAGTCAGCCATGTGTGTCAGGGTACCAGTACGCAACACATGGCTGTCTTAACTAGGAAGATCACTTTCAGGATCCTCCTCCTCCTCCTCAGGCCATACACGCTGAAAGGATGACAGGCAATCAGCCGGTGTACCGTCAGCAGCGGGCCAAGCTGTCTCTTCCCCCTCCTCCTCATCCTCCTCATGCTCCTCCTCCTCCTCCTGTGCGCGCTGAGAAATAGACAGGAGGGTGCCCTGACTATCCAGCGGCATACTGTCTTCCACCGCCCCCGTTTCCGAGCGCAAAGCAGCTGCCTTTATGGTTTGCAGGGAATTTCTCAAGATGCATAGCAGAGGAATGGTGACGCTAATGATTGTAGCATCGCCGCTCACCACCTGGGTAGACTCCTCAAAATTACCAAGGACATGGCAGATGTCTGCCAACCAGGCCCACTCTTCTGAAAGGAATTGAGGAGGCTGACTCCCACTGCGCCGCCCATGTTGGAGTTGGTATTCGACTATAGCTCTACGCTGTTCATAGAGCCTGGCCAACATGTGGAGCGTAGAGTTCCACCGTGTGGGCACGTCGCACAGCAGTCGGTGCACTGGCAGCTTAAAGTGATGTTGCAGGGTGCGCAGGGTGGCAGCGTCCGTGTGGGACTTGCGGAAATGTGCGCAGAGCCGGCGCGCCTTTACGAGCAGGTCTGACAAGCGTGGGTAGCTTTTCAGAAAGCGCTGAACCACCAAATTAAAGACGTGGGCCAGGCATGGCACGTGCGTGAGGCTGCCGAGCTGCAGAGCCGCCACCAGGTTACGGCCGTTGTCACACACGACCATGCCCGGTTGGAGGCTCAGCGGCGCAAGCCAGCGGTCGGTCTGCTGTGTCAGACCCTGCAGCAGTTCCTGGACCGTGTGCCTCTTATCTCCTAAGCTGAGTAGTTTCAGCACGGCCTGCTGACGCTTGCCCACCGCTGTGCTGCCACACCGCGCGACACCGACTGCTGGCGACATGCTGCTGCTAACACATCTTGATTGCGAGACAGAGGTTGCGGAGGAGGAGGAGGAGGAGGGTGCTTTAGTGGAGGAAGCATACACCCCCGCAGATACCACCACCGAGCTGGGGCCCGCAATTCTGGGGGTGGGTAGGACGTGAGCGGTAGCGGGCTCTGACTCTGTCCCAGCCTCCACTAAATTCACCCAATGTGCCGTCAGGGAGATGTAGTGGCCCTGCCCGCCTGTGCTTGTCCACGTGTCCGTTGTTAAGTGGACCGTGGCAGTAACCGCGTTGGTGAGGGCGCGTACAATGTTGCGGGAGACGTGGTCGTGCAGGGCTGGGACGGCACATCGGGAAAAGTAGTGGCGACTGGGAACTGAGTAGCGCGGGGCCGCCGCCTCCATGATACTTTTGAAGGACTCCGTTTCCACAACCCTATACGGCAGCATCTCAAGGCTGATGAATTTTGCTATGCGGACGGTTAACGTTTGAGCGTGCGGGTGCGTGGCGGCGTACTTGCGCTTGCGCTCCAACAGTTGCGCAAGCGACGGCTGGACGGTGCGCTGAACTACACTGGTGGATGGGGCCGAGGACAGCGGAGGTGAGGGTGTGGGTGCAGGCCAGGAGACGGTAGTGCCTGTGTCCTGAGAGGGGGGTTGCATCTCAGTGGCAGGTTGGGGCACAGGGGGAGAGGCAGGGGTGCAAACCAGAGGCGGTGAACGGCCTTCGTCCCACCTTGTGAGGTGCTTGGCCATCATATGTCTGCGCATGGTGGTGGTGGTGAGGCTGTTGGTGTTGGCTCCCCGGCTGAGCTTTGCGCGACAAAGGTTGCACACCACTGTTCGTCGGTCGTCAGGCGTCTCTGTGAAAAACTGCCAGACCTTAGAGCACCTCGGCCTCTGCAGGGTGGCATGGCGCGAGGGTGCGCTTTGGGAAACAGTTGGTGGATTATTCGGTCTGGCCCTGCCTCTACCCCTGGCCTCCGCACTGCCTCTTGCAACCTGCCCTGCTGCTGCCCGTGCCTCCCCCTCTGAAGACCTGTCCTGTGTAGGCGTTGCACACCAGGTGGGGTCAGTCACCTCATCGTCCTGCTGCTCTTCCTCCGAATCCTCTGTGCGCTGCTCCCTCGGACTTACTGCCCTTACTACTACCTCACTGCAAGACAACTGTGTCTCATCGTCATCGTCCTCCTCACACACAGAAAGTTCTTGAGACAGTTGGCGGAAGTCCCCAGCCTCTTCCCCCGGCCCCCGGGAACTTTCGAATGGTTGGGCATCAGTGACGATAAACTCCTCTGGTGGGAGAGGAACCACTCCTGCCCAATCTAAGCAGGGGCCCGAGAACAGTTCCTGGGAGTGTTCCCGCTCCTGAGCAGGTGTCATTGTAGTGGAGTGAGGAGGCTGGGAGGAAGGAGGAGCAGCAGACAGAGGATTCGGATTTGCAGCAGTGGACGGCGCAGAACTGCGGGTGGACGAAAGTTTGCTCGAAGCACTTTCTGCCATCCAGGACAGGACCTGCTCACACTGCTCATTTTCTAATAACCGTCTCCCGCGTGGACCCATTAATTGGGCGATGAATGTGGGGACGCCAGAAACGTGCCTCTCTCCTAATCGCGCAGCAGTCGGCTGCGACACACCTGGATCAGGAGCTCGGCCTGTGCCCACACCCTGACTTGGCCCTCGGCGTCCTCGGCCGCGTCCACATCCTCTAGGCCTACCCCTACCCCTCAGCATGCTGTATTACCAGTGATTTGATTTCACAGGCAGGAAATAAATTGGCGCAAGACTGCAGGCCAAATATAATTTTTTCCCTTTTTTGAAAACGAAAGGCCCCACTGCCTCTAGTGAATGAATAATCTAAGTTTAATAACAGTGCTGTGGCCCTGCTAATGTGGCACAGAACCTGAGGGTAGCAGAGTTATTATTTTTTTTTTTTATAAATCAATTTTTATTCAGGTTTTTAACAATAAATGAACATAAACACACAATAGAAGCCATATGATTACATCGAGAAAAATGTCTAACAATCGTTAGCCTCTGGGTCTGTGTCAACAACTTGTTAGAATATAGCCAAGATCGCTAACAATGGTGCTGAGAGAACCTAGTTATTTCACTGAGAGTGCACACAAGATCTCAAGAATGTGCAGCTTTCTACACCTCAGAGAGACCTAGGTCTTAATCCATAGCTCATTGCAACGGCAAGATGTGCTAAAGAGCAAGTACAAAGGGGGGGGTTAGGGATAGGCAGGAACAAATGAGGAAAGTGGGTGAGGGAAGCAGTGGTGGGGGGGGGGGGGAGGGGGGGGGTTTGTGAGTGTCACAAAAGTCGCATAATTAATCGTTGTCAGGCAGCGAAGGCGCCAAAAGGAGACAGAGATTATATAACCCTCTATGTCCCAATACACGATTGTGGTACTTTCTCAAAATCTGGCAGAAAGTAATTAACCCTTCGTGTCCCAAAACACGATTGTGGTACTTTCTCAAAATCTGACAAAGTATTTAACCCTTCGTGTCCCAAAACACGATTGTGGCACTTTCTCTTAACTCTTTGTGTCCCAAAACAAGATTGTGGCACTTTCTCAAAATTTGACAAAGTATTTAACCCTTCGTGTCTCAAAACACGATTGTGGTACTTTCTCTCTCTTTCTCTTGAGTTTTCAACTCAATGAACCTGTCATATCGTATGGCATAACTCATACAATTGCTCCTGATGAACTACCAACAATCCTAGTAGGGAAACGCGTTGAGCAGTAATTATTCCTGAGCAAGTAATCATATTTCTACGAGCAGTAATTATTCCTGAGCAGTAATCACCCTTTCACATAAAGAGAGGTCATCCATTCTTCTCTCTTGAGTTATGAGTTGTATATTGAGCTATACTTATACTAAAGAGAGCTTACCGTTCTTTCCAAATGATATGGACTGATACTACTCTGAGCCAAATACTTGAGGCACTTTTATGGTTTCCTCAAATCATATTATTGGCTAAGTAACTATCAAATCCTGTGATCATCAACCTATCCGAATGTGACCACTTTGTTACAGACGGTCGCTACACTGATGCGTGACACTTTTCTTATAGTTTATAGGTACTGGGGCCCCACTTTAGTGACCATTGGATTAATTAATCGCAAGTGACGACTAAACCAGTGCGATCTCCATAGGTTTTTTGAGCAATTTTGCTCCAGTACCAAAGTGTTCTTAGACTTATATCTGATACCCGTGGTTCTACTCATTAAATTACGGACTATCTGATGCATCACTAGCGACTCTTCAGTCTCGTCTTTACCATAGCCTAGGTGGGGTGATTCTAATAACTCCAATTACCCACCTATCTGTAATATTCTCTGTCTTTATGTTTGTCTTGTTCTTAGCCCAAGTCATTATTTTATGTTAGTCTTGAATAAAAGTTATATTTTAGTCTGTCTGTCACTGTGAAGGGCTCCAAAAGGAGAGATAAACGAAGAACAGAGAAACCAGAGAAAGTAGCATATGTAGAAGTCACTTACCGGCCGGGTGCGAGGATGGGGGGGGGGGAGGCCTCCGCTCACCGGGTCCATATGTCAGAGTCGCTAATGGCCCTCCATGGGAACCATATCTGTAAGAATTTGTCATATGTGTTTCTGGTCCAGCTGTGCATTTCCTCCAGATTATAGAGGAGGTCCACCCTCTCCTTCCACTGTCTCAATGTAGGCGGTGTGTTTTGTTGCCATAGGGGGGGAATTAAGGCCTTGGCTGAATCTATTAGTGACGCTAGGAGCTTGTTCTTCAGTGGGTGAAAGGAGCTAGAGGGTCTCCACAAAAAGATAATGTCCGGGGAAAGAATGAATGTGGGGGAGAGTCTCCGCAGGGTCTCCTCCACCCCCCTCCAAAAGGGCGCCAGGGTCGGGCATGTCCACCAGATATGGAGGTAGGAGCCAACGTCCCCCCCGCATCTCCAGCATAGGTTCTGTGGGGTCAGATGGTGGTCGAATAGCCACTGAGGCGTCCTATACCACCTGGCCAGCAATTTGTAATGAGATTCTTGAGCTAAAATACAAGGCGATAGGCCAAAGGAGGTTTTAAGAATCAAATTAGACTCCTCAGATGTGAGAGTAATGTTCAGCTCCCTTTCCCATGAAGAAAGGAAGGCCGGCTTATATTCAACCGGCGGGGTGATGAAGGCCCTGCGGAGAAAGGCGATCTTTTTCAGTCCGACCCTGTTTCCGGCCAACGTTTGTTCAAAAAGCAAAGTCGGTCTGAGTGTCTGGTGTAGCTTGAGGAACTCTTCTATGGTATTTTTGATCTGAGCTCTGTGTAAGAAGGAGAGGTTTTCGGTGAAGCCCAAGGATTGAACTATAGATTCAGGGGGGAGGTGAGCTAGGGAGTGTAGATTGGCGATTGTCAATGAACCTGATCTCCTCCAGATCGCCTCGGAGCAAGAGTCTGACGGATATCTCATTAGTCTGCCGATCAACCGGAGTGGCAGGATGGGAGATGGGTCCGGCGCCAGCGAGGGTCTCAGTTTGTCCCACATTGCACATGGGCCCCTCAAGAGGGGGTTGAAGCTTCGACCACCGATGCGAGACCTCGCTGGAAACCAGAGATCCCCCATCAGGGTTCGTCCGCACAGCCCCCGGCAAGGATCTGGGGTAGATCATCTTTATGAGGGTAGGCTAGAGTTACCCAGTATCCCAGTTGAGACGCCTGATAAAAATCATGAAGGTTAGGGAGATCGATCCCTCCTTCCGCGCCTCTCCTCATCAGCAAACTGCCGGCTAGCCGTGGTCTCCTCCCCCTCCACACAAATCCCGAGAAGGCAGAATTAAGGCACTTAAAAAAGGATCTCGGTAGGAAGATAGGTAGCATACGTATCTTATATAATATTATTGGCAAGATGTATGATTTTATTATATTCCTCCTGCCAAACCATGAGGCCAGTGGGACGTCATAAGACCCTAGCAGATTCTTCACCTGAACTAACAGGGGAGCGAAGTTAGCTCTGTAAAGGTCCTCTGCTTTTTTAGTGAGCTTCACACCCCAATAGTCAATTGAGGTATTGGACCATGAAAAGGGGGAATTTGCTCTCAAGATATCATAGCGGGCCGAGGGAATGGAGACGTTCAGAATTACCGATTTCGAGAAGTTGACCTTAAAATTAGATATGTGACCAAACTCCTCTAATTGTTCCGCGAGCCTTGTCAAGCCCTCTTCTGGATTTGTGACCAGGAACACTATGTCATCGGCATATGCTGCCGTATCAAGACATTTATTCCCGACCTTTAAGCCAGTTATAGCCGAGTCCTGCCTGATTCTCCTTAGGAAGGGTTCAAGGGCCAGTATGAAGAGGGTCGGCGACAGGGGGCAGCCTTGACGCGTGCCGTTCTTGATGTCGAAGGGAGGGGAGAGTACCTCATTTATCCTGAGACGTGCATACGGTTGGGTATAGAGGGAGAATATCGCTGCGATAAATTCTCCCGGGAAATTAAAATGGCGTAGTACCCCTTCCATGTATCTCCAATCAACCCTATCAAAGGCCTTTTCGGCGTCCGTGCCTACTAGTGCCAAGGGTATTTTGTGTGACTGTGCGTACCGTGCAGCGTGTAGGAGTCTGAGGCAGTTGTCCCTCCCCTCCCTTCCCTTCATAAAGCCTGCCTGCTCCCCATCGATCAGGCTGGTCATAAAGCCGCCCATCCTTTCGGCGAGAAGTTTCGCCCAGAGCTTCATGTCCAGATTGATCAAGGATATCGGGCGGTAGCTACCGCACGATTCCAGGTCTTTGTTCTCTTTAGGGATCAGGGTGATGTGGGCCTCAAGGGACTGTTTAGGGAGGGGTGATCCCTTCAACAAGTCGTTGAAAAGGTCAGTAAGTTTGGGTATTAGGATGGTTTGGAAGGTCTTATAATAGTGAATGGTAAACCCATCCGGGCCTGGGCTTTTATTCGGCGGGCAGGATGATATTAATTTCTGAATCTCCGATTGGGTAACCGGAGAGGTCAGAGAAGATGTATCTGCTGGGTTTAGCCTGGGGAGGTTCGCCTGCCCCAGGAACTGGTCTATTAATTGTCTGGCGTCTTCCTGTCCACCCGGGTCAGAGTTGGCTTTCAAATTGTATAGCTTAGAATAAAAGGCCTGGAATTCTTTTGCTATGTCGGGCGAGGCAGTTACCACTTGACCCTTTTCAGATTTTATTGATTTGATTAGATTTTTCGTCTTAGCTTTTTTAATAACAGACGACATGTACCTACTGCCCTTGTTCCCTTGCGCGAAGATAATGTGTTTAAGGTGAAGCTGTTTCTTGTTAAATCTAGCGTCCAGGCGGCGTTTTAACTCTGCCCTAAGGGCTGCAAGGCTTTCCAAATTAAGTTTAGTTTGAGAGAGCTTGGTCACTAATTCCAACTTGGCAATCTCGATCAGTATCCCATCTATCTCTTTCTGTAGGCGCTTTTTCACACGGGTGCCCAGTGCGATCAGCATGCCACGCATGTAGGCTTTATGGGCCTCCCAGGTCACCGGAATCGAGGTGTCCCCGACGCTATTTAAGAGAAAGTATTCCTCCAGCGCATTGTTTAGGAGGTCTCTGTCCTCCAGTGACTCTAATATGGAGGCATTCATTCTCCATCTCCATTCCCTCGGTACCTGGTGTGTGGGGCGTAAGACCACGTGCACTGGCGCATGATCCGAGATCGTGATCGTATCGATTTCTGCCCTCTCGAGGGTCGCAAGGAGGGCGGAGGAGACAAAGATATAGTCCAACCTCTGAAACGAGGAGTGGACTGAGGAGTAATGGGAGAAATCCTTCGTCGAGGGGTGAAGAAGACGCCAGGCGTCCACCACCCCCAAACCAAGCAGGCACTTCCCTAATTTCTTTAGCTTGCTCTGTGAGACATGGGAGCGTCCCACTGAGGAGTCTAGGAGCGGGTTAATCGTGACGTTGAAATCTCCTGCAATCAGTAGTTGGCCCACCGCAAAGTGTTGCAGAGTCTCTAATTGCTGCAACAGCCACTGGATCTGATTAGCATTTGGGGCATATAAATTGGCCAAGGTGACCTTTACGTTATTCAATGTTCCTTTCAGGAAAAGTACTCTGCCCTCTCCGTCACTATATTGGGCTTCTACTATTAATCTTACATCTTTATGTACGTAAACTGAGACTCCCTTTGACGCTGAAGAGGGGTGGGTGCTATGGAAAGCTTGGGAAAAGTACTTCCCTGGTAGATTAAATGTTCTGTCTCCCTTAAAATGTGACTCCTGAATGAAGAGGATTTTCGTGCCATACCTTTTGGTGAGCAGAGCTGTGTTGTGTCTTTTAGCCGGTGAGTTTAGTCCTCTCACATTGAAAGAGGTGAGCCGGAGGTCCCCCATGGCACCCGACCTGTATAGAGAAGGAAATAGGAAATGTGACTACACACAAAGTTTAAGAGAAATACTACTGCAACCTGGTACTATTGATGGTACACTGTACCAGGAATTCCCTGACAGGTTCTAATGTATAGTACTAATGGGAAACAAGGGAGGGGTGAGGACACACAGGGAACGAAAAAAAGAAGGGGGGGGGGGGATAAGAGTACAGGGGCAGACAAAAGCGTCCGCGAGTTAAACAAGTAGTACCTTGGGAGGGGGGAGGGTGTATAGTGACCCTAGTCCCCCACCAAGATGAGGGCGTACTACTGGGGGGGTCTGTTAAGTTACTGGCACCACCGGGGTAGTGGAGTACTCAACACAGCCTGGTCTGACAGGCACTAACGCCGGCCTCTCCGACTGTTTATGGGGTTAAAACGTGGAAATAGAGTGGGTATATCATAAGGTGGACCTGGTGCAGAGCACTCTGAATCAAGGGTCACAGATGGGCCACCGCTGAAGGTGTAAACTTAACACGAAAAAGTTCAACAAACTGTGGAAACTGGAGACGTGGGTCCAGGGTGGGGCTCGTCAGTCCTGCTTTTCAGGCGTAACGCGCCGCCTGAGGGGACTCGGTCCAAGGGTAGTCCGTGCCGCCTGCTACGGAGTGTGTTGTGTCCGCTGTGAAGACAAATAAATGTCTCTTTCAGAGATGGACAAGGCTCCATAGTACTCCATAGAACTCGCCGCAGCAACCTGCGGGTGATGGCAGCGTAAACCCTCCAGACATGACCCCAGCGACCTCCACCCAACTAGCGGGACTAAATAGCCAAAACTCCTTCCTTCGTGTTTTATCCAGGGAAATCCTCTTTAGGCCTTTTCTTTTTCTCCCTGGGCGACTTGGAACCACCGGAGGCCTGCTCTCTCCCAAGATGCTCCAGTGGGTGGAAGCGGGGGAGATCCGGCAGCGGCTGCCAGCAGGGGAGGTCAATAGGTTCGATCCCCAACAGCCGCCAGACCCCCCCCAGATCCTCCTGTGAACGGATATTAATCCTTTTATTTTTAAGGGAGAATCCGAGCCCGAACGGGAAGAGCCAGGCATATTTTATTTGTCTCTCTTTAAGGATTTCCAGTAGCGGGCGCATGAGACGGCGTTTAGCCAGGGTAGAAGGCGCCAAGTCTTGATATAAAGAGAGAGTAGTGTCCGCATATGAAAGGGATCTGTGAGTGCGGGCAGCCCTTAGTATAGCGAGAGTGTCAGGGAAGGCGAGGAGCTTACAAATTATGTCCCGTGGGGGCTCCGCATCGCCTGGAGGGGGTCGCAGGGCCCTGTGAATTCTCTCAATTAAGATAGAATCAGCTCGCTCCGCGCCCAGGAGCGATCCAAAGATTTCCTTAGCCACTTTAGGGAGGGAGTCACCTGAAAAGGTTTCTGGAAGGCCTTTGATGCGCAGATTATTCCGTCTACTCCTATTCTCAAAGTCCTCTTGCATCAGGAGGGCTTTATTTAGATGCATCTGCTGGTCTTTCAGGGCCTGCTCCAGTTGCTGCGCGTGCGAAATAACCGTTGAAGAAGAGGATTCTAAGTCATCTAGTCTGTGCCCCATTAACCTGCATTCTTCTTTGATCTCAGCGAGATCCGCGCTGATGGGGCGCAGGGCCTGCGAGATCAGTTTTCTCATGAAACCCTTGGATATGGTTTCACAGTCTTCACCCTCCGAGGAGTCTCCCTCCCCTTCCCCCTTACTGTTAGACGCGATGAGCTCCCTCGCCGGCGCCATCTTGGAGGGAGGCCGCGGCGAGTGAGCGCTCTTCTCCTTGAAGAAGCGCTGCATGTCCGGTTGTAATTTCGCCGGTCGGGGGGTCCCCTGGTGCTCCACACTCCTGTCCCTTGAGGTTTTCCCCATTTTGGCGCTTGTTAGCTGCTGATGAGAGGCTTAGGCGGTGCCGTTAGGACGGAGCGCTTCCCTCACACGGCCATCTTGCTCAGCGTCCAGGCCACGCCCCCCAGCAGAGTTATTATAACTCTGGCAGAGCAGGTATTTTTTTCCCAATTAAGGAAAGCAAATGGCGAAGCCAGGAGTAAAACGTAGCTTTCCCTGCAGTATCAATGGAGGGTGCAATGCTCTGCAGAGGCGATTTTGAGAAGAAAAAAAATATGCAGCACAGCTAACAGCAGCCAGCACAGTACTGCACACGGTTAAACACTCTCCCTGCCTATGCAACACTTCTGTCCCTTATGCCGGGTGCAACGCTCTGCAGAGGCGATTTTGAGAAAAAAAAAAATTGCCACTGCTGACAGCAGCCAACACACAGCTATCAGTGGCCCTAATAAGGACCTTTGGGGGTCTTGAAGCCTACACTAACTACCAATTCTTTCCCTACAGCAGCTCCGGTACAAACAGCACTGTCCCTCATCTAACTCACACGGCATCTGAGGCGAGCCGCGGGAGGGGCCGACTTTTATGTTCGGGTGACACCTGATCTTCCCAGCCACTCACAGCAGGGGGGTGGTATAGGGCTGGAACAACACAGGAGGAAGTTGTAATGCCTTCCCTGTCTTTCAATTGGTCAGAAAAGCGCGCTAACGTCTCAGGGAAGGAAGTGAAAGTAACCCGAACACCGCATGGTGTTCGTTACGAATAACGAACATCCCAAACACCCTAATATCCGCACGGATATCAAGTTCGGATGAACACGTTCGCTCATCTCTACTTATGATGTGGGCTAGGAAGGGTATCATCTCTTCTTAAGGAGAGCACCTGGAAGGTATGTGACAAGATACTTAGGAGGTGAGTGAGGAGACTTATAAGGCTATGCAAGCTCCTATGGGAAATATATGCAAATAAGGAAGATGGAGCAATGCCTCTGCAGCCCCACCTATTGGATGGCAGTATTTCTGCAAATCAATGTCTGACCCTTTAAACAGGTCTTTATATCAATGATTGGAAATTGACCAAAAGTCAGAGATTCATACATTTCAGTTTCAGTGCACATACATAGAGTTGTCTTGACCTTGTCATGCACACACTCAGAATATGTGACTGGGGTACAACTGCCCGGAATTCATCTATCTTAGCCACTCTATCTTGCATACACCTACCAGTCAGGCTACCATTTGAGCATAGATTGTACCCCAGCACAGTCTATACACCCCAAACTCTTGCTGCCATCACCCCTAGAAAAGTCCAAGGGACCTGCATAGTCATACATGCACTGCTGTCCAGTCATCAAGGGGTTGACACGACCAATGTCCAAGGGACCTGCATACACATACCCACACTGACCTCCAGTCATCAAGGCGTTGACACCACCAAAGTCCAAGGGACCTGCATACACATACCCACACTGCTCTCCAGTCATCAAGGGGTTGACACCATCAAAGTTCAAGAGACCTGCATACACATACCCACACTGCTCTCCAGTCATCAAGGGGTTGACACCACCAAAGTCCAAGGGACCTGCATACACATACCCACACTGACCTCTAGTCATCTATGGGTTGACACCACCAAAGTCCATGAGACCTGCATACACATACCCACAATGACCTCCAGTCATCAAGGCGTTGACACCACCAAAGTCCAAGGGACCTGCATACACATACCCACACTGCTCTCCAGTCATCAAGGGGTTGACACCATCAAAGTTCAAGAGACCTGCATACACATACCCACACTGCTCTCCAGTCATCAAGGGGTTGACACCACCAAAGTCCAAGGGACCTGCATACACATACCCACACTGACCTCTAGTCATCTATGGGTTGACACCACCAAAGTCCATGAGACCTGCATACACATACCCACAATGACCTCCAGTCATCAAGGGGCTGACACCACCAAAGTCCAAGGGACCTGCATACACATACCCACACTGCTCTCCAGTCATCAAGGGGTTGACACCACCAAAGGCTTTGGGTTGGAGTCACCAGGACTAAATTTATCAAAGCTTTTAGACTTCAATTCA
This sequence comes from Eleutherodactylus coqui, assembly GCF_035609145.1. Lineage (NCBI taxonomy): Eukaryota > Metazoa > Chordata > Amphibia > Anura > Eleutherodactylidae > Eleutherodactylus > Eleutherodactylus coqui. Next base: position 112,902,109 of record NC_089847.1, read on the forward strand.
AAACACGGGGTGCTTACAAAAAAATGAAAAGAATTTAAAATAAAATTACATATAATAAATGGAAAACAATTATGAAAATAGAACAGATAAATACAAAACCTCAAACTTACGGGCATTCCAAAGTCTTTGCATTCCTAAGGGTAGATGAACAATGGTGCACATTCCAGCTGCTGGTGGCTCTCATCAAATGTGAAATAGTTCTATTCTTCAGCAAAACGTTTTAGACTTTCCACCCTGGACCCCAGGTAAGTACCTGCTCTTCAATCCATTAAGCAAGGGGCAGTAAGGTGATAGTAGAGAATACAATGAATATTAAACAGTCCATCTTTTTGTTCTTACTCCCCTCAGCTGGCGATGGAGGCTGCTGAATTGGATTGCCCAACTTGCATGTGACTTCTGGCCAGTTTGGTCAGTCTGGACATTGTTATCCAGAATAAAAGAGTGACCCTCTACCGAGTCCCTTCATGCCATAAGATACCTTTGCCAGAGCTTACCAAATAAGATCAAGTTAACCTTGTATAACCTTGTAGAAATCTATACAGATTGAGGGCTCAGTCAGATGAGCGATGTTTTTACGCACCCATGGCGCAAAAAACAAAAATCACTCCACGCATGTTAAAAATGCGTGTGACTGAAGCTCCGTGCACATTGCTTTCAATGAGGCTAGTGCTACTGCTGCCGGCCCCATTGAAAGCAATAGGCTGCAGGCAACCCCCATAGTGATTTTCGGGGAAGGGCTTGAAATATAAGCCCTTCCTTGAAAAATCATTCCTAGCTTGTGTAAAAAATAAAAAAATATATACTCACCATTCCGCCGCGGTCGTGCCTCCCCGACACTGTTCTGAAGCTCTTTCAGCAGGCGGGGATTTAAAAATCCCCGCCTCCTGAAAGGGCTGTGTCTGATTTGCTGAGTGCTCAGACAATCACAGGCAGCACTCAGCCATTCATTGAAATCAATGGGTTCTATTCTCCACGTATTTATCAGTATTTTTCTGTGCACAAAAGTGTGAGCAAGTACAGTCGTCTGAAGAATCGCTTATACCGTCATCATACATTTTCACCACAGTCTCACAATCAAGTTTTAATACTTTTCTACAGAATAATTGACAAAAGTCAGATTGCTTGGGGTCTTCTTGCCTGCACTGATCCCAAGATAGCGCCCATGTACCCCTTTCCTCCTTACTGCACCTCCCCCACGGTAAACAGGAGCTTCAATTGAGTAGTGGCCAATGCCACTCTATTCAACTATATGGAACTGTTGGAAAATGCCAAATACTTGTACTTGTCTATCTCTGATAGTCCTCATTGCAATCCAATCTCTTCTTCACCACTTTGCAGTAAGAAGGAGAGGGGCACCCAGGACTCCTGTTCTCATTCTCAGTGGCGATACCCCATCAATCACGCTTCTATCGCCTATTGTGTGGAGAAGTGATAATGATCAATTGTGTGATAGCAGCTCTAAATGATACAATTCTGACTGCCTGAAGTTGTCACTGCGGGGAGCTTAGTGCTTACTACATATAATATGATCACCTAATAATAAAACTGTATGCCATTAACTCCTAAACTCTCCCTAGTGGCGACTGCAGGCAACCAAAATTGTATTATTTAGTTTTATGTCTATGCAGAGACTTTGGAGCTCTGTATCAGAAAGACGGAGCTCCGACTGCAATAAAGACATATTAAGAAATTATTGAGCACAGCATGTTGCACCTAACATGGACATGGTTTTAAGGCTGATAGTTAAAGGGGATGAATCGCCTATATGTTGTTTTACTAATTAAATCCGAAAATTGACACATTTTCAGTTTTTCTGATTGTAGCTTTTTTATGCTGTTGTCTGTACATAACTATACTGGCTGCCATCTTGCCTGAGCTGCGCTTAAAAGCATTCAGAGAGATGCTTTACAGCAGCTTCATGGGCCAATCACACAATAGACAGGAGAGACTGATTGATTTGTATGGAAGACATGCTCTGTGACCTGTGCAGGGATGGGGAGTAGATAGTCACTAATTGTAGAGTTTTTATTCTATCTTCTGGCCATGACTATGGAGTAGCCATCTTGTTTTTGCTGCAGAGGTTCACTTTACAGCAGCTTCATGGGCCATTCACACAATGGACAGGAGCTGACTAGAGATGAGCATGAAGACTAATAAGCACGTCGGCCATAAGCAGGCAGCAGTCTCCCAGATCCTCGAGCGAGTAGTGCCTTAGCCGAGTATCTCCCCGCTCGTCTCTAAAGATTCGGGGGCCGGGGCGGGCAACAGCTGAGTTGCGGCGGGGAGCGGGGGGGAGAGAGGGAGAGAGAGATCTCCCCTCCGTTCCTCCCCGCTATCCCCCACCACTCCCCGCCCCCCGCCGGCCCCCGAATCTTTAGAGATGAGCGTGGAGATACTCGGCTAAGGCACTACTCGCTCGAGTAATGTGCCTTAGCGAGTATACTCGCTCATCTCTAGAGCTGACCTATTGACTTGTATGGGAGTGTGTTGTAGGCATGTTGTCCAACTTTTAACTGTTTTCCTGCAGGAAGCAGACAGCTCGTACATTGTGCAGTGGCCTAATTGCCCCATATTGTGTTCTTTTCCAGTGCACCGTACAAATAATTGGTTGATGAAGCTTCGATGCCCCTTGAGTATGACATAAAATAAAGGATTACTCCAACAGCCATGTACAGAGCTGTCTGCTTCTTGCAGCAAAACATCTAGAAGTGGGACAACCCCTTTAACTTAAAAACTTTTGAAGTCCCTTTGAAATCGCATGACTACCGTATATTCCGGCGTATAAGACGACCCCCAACTGTCACCTTATATGCCGGGAATACAGCGGAGCAAAAAAAAAAAATCATTACTCACCTCCCCCGGCGTTCTGCGGCGCTGCTGCAGGATGTCGCTCCCTCCTGGTTCCCGGCAGAGCATTGCTTTCTGGACGCTGAAGGCACGTGTGTTTTAGCCAATCGCAGCCATTCAATGATGTCATTGAATGGCTGTGATTGGCTGACGGCGTGTGTTAGCCAATCACAGTATTAGCTTTCTGGAGGCGGGGATTTCAAGCCCCGCATTCAGAAAGCAATGCTCTGCCGGGGACCAGGAGGGAGCGACAGCCTGCAGCAGCGCCGCAGAATGCCGGGGGAGGTGAGTAATGATTTTTTTTTTTGACACTTTCTTTTTTTTGTATTACCGGCGTATAAGACGACCCCCGACTTCAGAGCAGATTTTTGGGGGTTCAAAAGTCGTCTTATACGCCGGTATATACGGTATATGGTGTAGTCCAGACAATACTGATATGACTAGAAATGAGAGAGATAGCATATCCAAAGGTTGATAGCGAGGAGCTATAAAATGAGTGTAGAAGCTCTCCATCACTCGTAGCTTGTGGGCCATGGCTATTAATAAAGGGAATGTGCCAGCAGAAAATGAACTATTGTTTAAATCAGTGGTACTCAATGTGGGCATTATTGCCCCCTGTGGGTTGTTTTTACTTCTCAAGGGGACAGTGGAACGAAAAGGGGCGACAGAGGGGTGTTGAAACATAAAGGGGGCAGTAGGGGCAGTTCTGTGTTTGCTTTGTTCCTTTTTTTTCGTCTAGTATTACATTTTTCTAAAACTTAGTAGTAACACCTCGGTTTTCGTCGATAATCAGTCCGAAAACAATCGGTGAAATCCGAAACCGACAAAAACCGAGGCAATTATTTCTATATGAATCACTTCCATGTAATGGGAGTTGTGTGCAGCCGGCACGCCTCTATCATATAATGTATGACTCTGCTACAGATCAATCACACTTCATAACACTGGATGACCTACAGCACAACCTAACCCGCTGTATTCCATAATGCTGCTGATTGGCTGGAACCGCTTCAAACTTTCACTTGTGTGGGTCTCTGGAAGTTGTAGTCTTAGTGGATGCCAAGTGTCTTTTCAGAATACTGATATGAACTACAACTCCTAGAATTTTTATTGGTACCATTTTGTGGTACATACAGCTTTTTTGATCACTTTTATAGTTTTGTTTGTGCTTATTAGAGGGCTTTTTTACGGTTGTTGCCATGCAGAATAACAAGCATATTCAAATTATTGTACGTGTTGTTATAGATACGACGATACCAAATATGTGGAATTTTAATTTAAAAAAAAATTATGCTAATATGAGAAAAAGTACAAAAGGTTTTATTTACATTTTTTTTTACATTCTTTTTTGTACATTATTTTTATCTTTTTTTTTTTACACATTTTATGTCCCTGTGGGGGACTTGCACAATACCAGCTTTGTTCGCTATGATAAGGCATTGCAGGACTTCTGTCCTACAATGCCTTATGACTTCTTACAGCAATCACAGCCACTAGTAATGCAGAACGTCGGTATCTGGCGTCCTTTGCCAGGGTAACCCATCGGGCTCTCCATGATTATAACACAAGAGTCCAATGACGTCACAGAGGGAGCACGCGCCCTCTGTGAGCCCTTCACTCAGATCGCAGCAGGGAAGGGGTTAACAGTGGGTTTTGCTGCAGGGTGAGCCCGCTCCCACATAGCGCAAGATCTCTTATGATCTTGCACTAACCCCAGGGCGTAACTGTATGCCCTGTTGCTCTACGTACCTCCCTGCCAGGACGTACTGTTCCGCCCTGTGGTAGGAAGGGATTAAAGAGACTGTCAGTACTATGCTGGGGCCTGATGCATTTGCCATGATGAAATCGATTCCATTTCAAGAAGCATTAACTAGATAGCTGCTGATGAAGAATTTGAATGTCCACTCCTACACACCGAAGTGAGGTAGTTGTCAAGAGGAAAGTGCTTACGATGCTTCTACAAACCTTTTGACACAGTAGTCGAGTTTCTTTGGCCGATTGACCCAAGCCTTTGTGATGCAATCGAACTACGAGGTCTTGACGTTGGCTATCTCGCAGACATATTTGACAGACTCAACGAGGTCAACACAAAGCTACAAGGAGCAAAACTAATTTCATTAACACTGAAGGTATAATCTCTTCCTTCATTGCCAAACTGGACCTTCATACCAATAACCTGAGTCGACGCGAGCTCTGTCAGTTTCCGAGTCCTCAAGAAATTGTACGCGAAGACGGAGACAAAATTCAAGATGCAGACTTAGATGTTTTTTGCTCACACCTCAAACAAGCCAAGAAGACATGCAAACTAGGTTTCATGATCTATGTACCCTTGAAATACCAACGTGGGTACTCAATCCATTTTCAGCAGATGCAGGAGAATTTCATCCCACATTACAAGAACAGTGGATCGACTTGAAACACAATAGCGAAGCCCAAGCACTTTTCCAATAATGTGGCTATGAATGTTTTTGGGTGAAAGTAAAGAATTCCTACCCTATCCTGTGGCAGGAAGTTAAGTTGCTTTTCCATCTACGTACTTAGTGGAGAGAGGCTTCAGCGCTGTTCAGCAGCTCCTCACAAAGGGAAGAAACAAATATCAGATATGTGTAAGGTGCAACTTGAGACTGCGGTTGACAAAGATAGAACCCGATATTGCGAAATTGGGGTTCACTCATCAGGCCCAAGGCAGCCATTAGTGAAACAGATTAATTGTGGCAAGCATTATTTTTATTATTAGTCAATTTTCATTGTTCTTGCATTTTAATTAGCCTTCTGACCATTAAGGATTAACCCCTTATTGACTCTGCCTCTTTTTTCCCATTTTCATTTTTTTCCTCTCCACTTTTAAAAAATTCTAACTCCTTTATTTATCCATCGACGTCGCTGTATAAGGGTGCCTACCCACTGGAGGTTTTTTTTCCCTGCGAAATTCGCAGCATTTTTTTTCTGAAGAGGTTTATGGGACTTGTAATGTTAAATTGCGATTTTGCGCGATCGCGATTTTAACATTACAAGTCCCATAGAACTCTTCAGAAAAAAAATGCTGCGGATTTCGCAGGGAAAAAAAAAACTCCAGTGGGTAGGCACCCTGAGGGCTTGTTTTTTTGCTGGACGAGTTGTATTTTTCAATGGCACTATATATTGTACCATATAATGTACTGTTAAAATGTCGGTGCTAAATATTTAAAAACAGGTTAATTGTGGATACAATAATAAATAGGTTTTAGGGCAGAAGATAATTTTTTGGGGAAGTAAGCAATAATACCATCTTTAACATTTGAGAGAAACATACAAAGTATAAAGAAAATGCAAGATACACCTGCTTTCTCATTTTACTGGGCTGAAATGGGAGCTTCAATGAAGGCTGCTTTCACACAGGTGACAAAATCATGCGATTTTCGCGCGATGCGACAGCGCTACAAATCGCGTGTATTTGAAGCCCATGGGTCCTATGGATTCCTTCACATTAGCCATGTTTTGTAGCACGAGACTTGTAATGTTTTGTAGCCCATGTTTTGTAGTCCTTTCTGTTGCATCACTTTGCACAAAAACACGTTTTTCGTGCGGTGTGATGCAACTTTTACAGTAGGAAATCCTACTGTAAAAGCCCTAAATTAAGGACTTATTCACATGGGTGTATATCGGCCTTGTTTTCACGCCCGGCCGATAAACGCTGCCCCTCTAATGCATTGGCATACAATGCATTAGTGCACAGGGGCACTGATGCATTGTAAGCATGACTGCTTCACTCCCTCCCCCATCTCCCTCCCCATCCCCCTTCTCTTCTCCTCTCCGCCCCTTGTCCGCAGTCAGCAATGGACAGAGGCAGAGCTTTGTTCCACTCCGCCCCTCCCATTGTTGGTTGTGGACAAGGGACTGAAGCTTAGCTCTGACCTGTCCCACCACCTCCCATTGCAAATGGCCAGAGGGAAGGAGAGGAAGGGGCACTGGCGTAACTATAGAGGATGCAGGGGATGCGGTTGCACCCGGGCCCAGGAGCCTTAGGGGGCCCATAAGGCCTCTCTTCTCCATATAGGGAGCCCAGTACTATGAATAAAGCATTATAGTTGGGGGCCCTGTTACAGGTTTTGCATCGGGGCCCGGGAGCTTCAAGTTACACCTCTGCGTTAAGGGGTTAATAGAAGTTGGGGGCCCCAAGATAAACTTTTGCACCAGGGGCCCATGAGGCTTTAGCTACGCCCCTGGGAAGGGGGAATGTCTCCCCAGGCCGCACGGCATTGCGGCCTCGGCATTTATATCCACCAGACCCTTTGCCATGCAGGTGTTTTTATGGTGCCGGCGGGTGCACGTAAAACGCCTACGGCCGTGTAGATAGGCCCTAAGCTCTAGCTGCTAGGACGGTGCCCAGTCTAGCATCGCTCAGCCAATCAGAGTCAGTGCTCAGTGAACCAATCATATTCGATGAATCCATAACAAAAAGGGCAGCAAATTCCGCAAAGTTGTCATCTGCATAACTTCTGCAGCAGAGTTTCCGCAGCTCAGGCATCCTGTGTGAATATAGCCGAAGACCAGTATCACATGTACACATTACAGCTGCATTTATACAGACAGGAGGTCCAACCGCGGGTCTATCGACCTGAACTTAAGGCATCCCGGAAACCCCTTTATGGCATAAAATAACCCATAATAAGCTGCGGTATGTGAACTAAATAATCTAGTGAACAAGGCAGTCTGAGTGGGAGTTAAGTGTAATAAAGGTGTCAAGAGAGACAACAGGTTAAAGAAGCAAAATTGAGGTTAGAGAATTGATTGAATGGAGTAATGACACCGTCTACCTGCAATCACACAGAGGTGACCTGCAGCGATTTATCATTAAGCAATTTAACAGCAATCCTCAAAACACATTTAAATGGAGGTTGACTTTTTATTTCACACTACTTAATCTTGGTCATGTTAGATGCCGCCCATGAAATGCAATGTGCATTGATCTACTCCATGACTGTAGAACAACTGCAGCTTCTTAATCATTTTCCTTAATAACGTGAAAAACCACTGGGCTGAAGTGTAAGAAATTAAAGGAAAAATTAAGGCAATCCATCATCTTCCATGAGCCATGAACTGAAATAAGGGGATATGATACAGCAATGACAAGAGCGTTTAAATAACTTTGCACATACGCTGTATAGAATGTGATTTAGGGGTTTTGATAACATATCTTAGTGTTCAGAGTATGCAACTAGCATATATAGCATCAGTCTTATATCACATGTTGAGTCCGATATTGCTGGGAGCCTTAGGAAATCAAAGACACGCTGGAAATGAGTATTCCAAGAGCAGTGCGATTGTAAATAACCCACCCTACCATTAATCAGCCCTGCCTTGTCTCTCCCCATAGTGGTTGTGTAAAGCTCATGGCTATCTGGATCATTAGAATTAAAGGGGCAGCTCTTAGAGGCTATGTATACCTTTGCACTCTACTTTAATCAAGGTGTTTTGGAAATGAAGACTTTTTGGAATCGTTTTTTTATTATACATTTCCGGTTGTTTGATTTCTATGCATGTATTGTTTTCCAAGAAACCGCAGACTGGAAGACTAAAATCTTAGATAATTCTGTCACTCAGTAACCTGACTAATTCCTCCCCTCACCTGCTCCACTGTGTGAATGCACATTCACTGCCTTTCCACTGAGCTATTACATAGGGCTGTATGACAGTTGCAGGGGATAGTGGAGGAGATCAGGAGGACAGAGAGCAAAGAAAGCTACTATTACAGAGGGCTGCAATTCACTGTGGGTGAATTTTCTGATCTCATCAGCAGGGAAAGGGAATAGACCAGCAGCTACTCTTAGAGAGCATGAGAAATAGTTGTAGTTATGAGTGGGTGTGGTTATGCTGCACAGCCTCTAAAAGAAGAGGGGGAGATAGCTGTGTAGTATTGAGTGGGTGTGGTAATTCTACACCACCTTTGAAAGGAGAGAAGGGGGAGCTGAACTTGTGCAAGTGCATTAGGGAGACCAGCTGAAAAATGCTGGGAACACCCCTGAGCCAGAAACTTGAAGGAATGTAGGAGAGACTGCAATCCAAAAATGATACTTTCTAAATGTATAAGAAAGAAAACTCAAGGCAAAAAAAACCCAGATAAGTGCATTGCTTCTTCTGCATGGACGTAGTAGATATGTGTAAATTGATTTTTCATGCACAAAGGTTTCCATAGTATTTAAAATCGCAACACTCAAACCTCACTGCTAGTTCTTGGTTTACATGTATATTCTCATGCTAGGCATGTGTTATCCTGCTATACCTGGCCATTGTATTTTGACCCCACCTGTTTGAGAACTTTTCTGCTTCACTCACTACTATATCATGTACTCAGAGCTACTTGGACACACATTGATTTTTTGCCTTGTCTGGCTACCCATCTGAACAACCTGTTATACGTAGAATTATAGAATCATACTATCTCATTCTTGGTTCTGCTCGACTACTTACCCAACAACATTTTAGCTGCATATTTCAACTTTAACTCAAGTCATGGGCATTGTTCCAGGTTAAATTATGTCATCTTGTATTTCCTTGCTTTTGCAGGACTCAGAGCATTAGCACCATCAGTCCCTATCCCAGTGGGGCACATTCGCTTTCCTACCTCAGGGACACACATTAGAGACGGTTGCATAGAAACTTAATTAGCCTATCAGTATTGTATCTTTTTGGAGTATAGGAAGAAACCTATCAAAAAAAGTGGGAACATACAAATTTCATGCAGATGTTGTTTTTAGTCAGATTTGAACTCAGGACCCTACAGTTGGTGAGGCAACAGCATTACCCCTAGACCACTAAACATATTTTTGAGTTACACTGTTACTACATCTTAAATAGAGATGAGCGAGCACCAAAATGCTCGGGTGCTCGTTACTCGGGACGAAATTTTCGCGATGCTCGAGGGTTCGTTTCGAATAATGAACCCCATTGAAGTCAATGGGCGACTCGAGCATTTTTGTATATCGCCGATGCTCGCTAAGGTTTTCATGTGTGAAAATCTGGGCAATTCAAGAAAGTGATGGGAACGACACAGCAACGGATAGGGCAGGCGAGGGGCTACATGTTGGGCTGCATCTCAAGTTCACAGGTCCCACTATTAAGCCACAATACCGGCAAGAGTGGGCCCCCCCCCTCCCAACAACTTTTACTTCTGAAAAGCCCTCATTAGCATGGCATACCTTAGCTAAGCACCACACTACCTACAACAAAGCACAATCACTGCCTGCATGACACTCTGCTGCCACTTCTCCTGGGTTACATGCTGACCAACCCCCCCGCACGACGCAGTGTCCACAGCACACACCAAACTGTCCCTGCGCAGCCTTCAGCTGCCCTCATGCCACACCACCCTCATGTCTATTTATAAGTGCGTCTGCCATGAGGAGGAACTGCAGGCCCACACTGCAGAGGGTTGGCACGGCTAGGCAGCGACCCTCTTTAAAAGGGGTGGGGCGATAGCCCACAATGCTGTACAGAAGCAATGAGAAATATAATCCTGTGCCACCGCCATCAGGAGCTGCACACGTGGGCATAGCAATGGGGAACCTATGTGCCACACACTATTCATTCTGTCAAGGTGTCTCTGCATGCCCCAGTCAGACCGGGCTTTTTAATTCATAGACACAGGCAGGTACAACTCCCTATTGTGAAGTCCCTGTGGACCCACAGCATGGGTGGCTCCCTGGAACCCACCGGCGGTACATAAAAATATCCCATTGCATTGCCCAACACAGCTGAGGTAGTAATGTCGTGCGTAATACAGGTGGGCTTCGGCCCACACTGCATGCCCCAGTCAGACTGGGGTTCTTTACAAGTGGACACATGTAGGTTAAACTCCGTGTGCACCTACAGCATGGGTGGCTCCCTGGAACCCACCGGCGGTACATAAAAACATCCCATTGCATTGCCCAACACAGCTGAGGTAGTAATGTCGTGCTTAATGCAGGTGGGCTTCGGCCCACACTGCATGCCCCAGTCAGACTGGTAATATGTACCTTAACAGTAACCGCGTTGGTGGTAATGTGGTGGTGACTGCGGACCTAGTAGCGCGGTTTTATTTTGTTGGTTTTCGGAATGTGGCCAGGATTAAGTGGGCCGTGGCGGGGGATGTTTTTGAGGCACTACGTGTCCTCTCCACGTGTACGTGGTTATATGCATCTTAACAGTAACAGCGTTGGTGGGAAATGGCCTCGCCGCCATCATGTCTTTGGGAAGCCTCTGTTTCCACACCCCAGAGACATACCATTAGCAGCGGTATAGGCAGAGCCCATAATTAGTAACATTTCAGCCGTAGCATTAGGACAGGCCCCACTAACATATCACTAGCAGCATTATAGGGGGAGCACAGTATTAGTTCCATTTCAGTAATAGTAGCACTCAAGACAGGCCCCAGTAACAATTCCGAAGCAGCAGTATAGTGGGAGCGCAGTCTTCGTTCCATTTCAGTAATAGTAGCACTCAAGACAGGCCCCAGTAACAATTCCGAAGCAGCAGTATAGTGGGAGCGCAGTCTTCGTTCCATTTCAGTAATAGTAGCACTCAAGACAGGCCCCAGTAACAATTCCGAAGCAGCAGTATAGTGGGACCGCAGTCTTCGTTCCATTTCAGTAATAGTAGCACTCAAGACAGGCCCCAGTAACAATTCCGAAGCAGCAGTATAGTGGGAGCGCAGTCTTCGTTCCATTTCAGGAGCTGCAGTATAGACAAGGCCCAAGTTACATTTATGTAGCTAAAGTGTAGGCCAACCCCACACATCTTTCTGTACCATGAGTGCAGGCGAAGAACATAGAAATTGCTATGATTACACTGTAGGTGAGTGCCCAAAAAAATTGGTGTACCAACAGTACTAATGTACCTCAGTAAAAATTGGCCATGCCCAACCAAGATGGCAGGTGAAACCCATTAATCGCTTTGGTTAATGTGGCTTAAGTGGTAACTAGGCCTGGAGGCAGCCCAGTTTAACGAAAAATTGGTTCAAGTTAAAGTTCCAATGCTTTTTAAGAGCATTGAAACGTATAAAATTTTTTTAGAAAAATGATATGACTGAGCCTTGTGGCCCTAAGAAAAATTGCCCGTTCAGCGTGATTACGTGAGGTTTCAGGAGGAGGAGCAGGAGGAGGAGGAGGAGGAATATTAGACACAGATTGATGAAGCAGAAATGTCCCCGTTTTGGATGGTGAGAGAGAACGATGCTTCCATCTGCGGGTGCAGCCTAGGTATTGCTTAGGTATCGCTGCTGTCCGCTGGTGGAGAAGAGAAGTCTGGGGAAATCCAGGCTTTGTTCATCTTGATGAGTGTTAGCCTGTCGGCACTGTCGGTTGACAGGTGGGTACGCTTATCTGTGATGATTCCCCCAGCCGCACTAAACACCCTCTCCGACAAGACGCTAGCCGCAGGACAAGCAAGCACCTCCAGGGCATACAGCGCTAGTTCAGGCCACGTGTCCAGCTTCGACACCCAGTAGTTGTAGGTGGCAGAGGCGTCACGGAGGACGGTCGTGCGATCGGCTACGTACTCCCTCACCATCCTTTTACAGTGCTCCCGCCGACTCAGCCTTGACGGGGGAGCGGTGACACAGTCTTGCTGGGGAGCCATAAAGCTGTCCAGGCCCTTAAAGACTGTTGCACTGCCTGTGCTGTACATGCTGCTCGATCTCCGCACCTCCCCTGCTACCTGGCCCTCGGAACTGCGCCTTCTGCCACTAGCGCTGTCGGATGGGAATTTTACCATCAGCTTGTCCGCAAGGGTCCTGTGGTATAGCAACACTCTCGAACCCCTTTCCTCTTCGGAAATGTGAGTGGGAAGGTTCTCCTTATAGCGTGGGTCGAGCAGTGTGTACACCCAGTAATCCGTAGTGGCCAGAATGCGTGTAACGCGAGGGTCACGAGAAAGGCATCCTAACATGAAGTCAGCCATGTGTGCCAGGGTACCTGTACGCAACACATGGCTGTCTTCACTAGGAAGATCACTTTCAGGATCCTCCTCCTCCTCCTCCTCAGGCCATACACGCTGAAAGGATGACAGGCAAGCAGCATGGGTACCGTCAGCAGTGGGCCAAGCTGTCTCTTCCCCCTCCTCCTCATCCTCCTCATGCTCCTCCTCCTCCTCCTGAACGCGCTGAGATATAGACAGGAGGGTGCTCTGACTATCCAGCGACATACTGTCTTCCCCCACCTCCGTTTCCGAGCGCAAAGCATCTGCCTTTATGCTTTGCAGGGAATTTCTCAAGATGCATAGCAGAGGAATGGTGACGCTAATGATTGCAGCATCGCCGCTCACCACCTGGGTAGACTGCTCAAAGTTTCCAAGGACCTGGCAGATGTCTGCCAACCAGGCCCACTCTTCTGTAAAGAATTGAGGAGGCTGACTCCCACTGCGCCGCCCATGTTGGAGTTTTATTCCACTATAGCTCTATGCTGCTCATAGAGCCTGGCCAACATGTGGAGCGTAGAGTTCCACCGTGTGGGCACGTCGCACAGCAGTCGGTGCACTGGCAGATTAAAGCGATGTTGCAGGGTGCGCAGGGTGGCAGCGTCCGTGTGGGACTTGCGGAAATGTGCGCAGAGCCGGCGCACCTTTACGAGCAGGTCTGACAAGCGTGGGTAGCTTTTCAGAAAGCGCTGAACCACCAAATTAAAGACGTGGGCCAGGCATGGCACGTGCGTGAGGCTGCCGAGCTGCAGAGCCGCCACCAGGTTACGGCCGTTGTCACACACGACCATGCCCGGTTGGAGGCTCAGCGGCGCAAGCCAGCGGTCGGTCTGCTCTGTCAGACCCTGCAGCAGTTCGTGGGCCGTGTGCCTCTTATCTCCTAAGCTAAGTAGTTTCAGCACGGCCTGCTGACGCTTGCCCACCGCTGTGCTGCCACGCCGCGAGACACCGACTGCTGGCGACGTGCTGCTGCTGCTGACACATCTTGATTGCGAGACAGAGGTTGCGGAGGAGGAGGAGGAGGAGGGTGCTTTAGTGGAGGAAGCATACACCGCCGCAGATACCACCACCGAGCTGGGGCCCGCAATTCTGGGGGTGGGTAGGACGTGAGCGGTCCCAGGCTCTGACTCTGTCCCAGCCTCCACTAAATTCACCCAATGTGCCGTCAGGGAGATGTAGTGGCCCTGCCCGCCTGTGCTTGTCCACGTGTCCGTTGTTAAGTGGACCTTGGCAGTAACCGCGTTGGTGAGGGCGCGTACAATTTTGCGGGAGACGTGGTCGTGCAGGGCTGGGACGGCACATCGGGAAAAGTAGTGGCGACTGGGAACTGAGTAGCGCGGGGCCGCCGCCTCCATCATACTTTTGAAGGACTCCGTTTCCACAACCCTATACGGCAGCATCTCAAGGCTGATAAATTTGGCTATGTGGACGGTTAACGCTTGAGTGTGCGGGTGCGTGGCGGCGTACTTGCGCTTGCGCTCCAACAGTTGCGCTAGCGACGGCTGGACGGTGCACTGACAGACATTGGTGGATGGGGCCGAGGACAGCGGAGGTGAGGGTGTGGGTGCAGGCCAGGAGACGGTACTGCCTGTGTCCTGAGAGGGGGGTTGTATCTCAGTGGCAGGTTGGGGCACAGGGGGAGAGGCAGCGGTGCAAACCGGAGGCGGTGAACAGCCTTCGTCCCACCTTGTGGGGTGCTTGGCCATCATATGTCTGCGCATGCTGGTGGTGGTGAGGCTGTTGGTGGTGGCTCCCCAGCTGATCTTGGCGCGACAAAGGTTGCACACCACTGTTCGTCGGTCGTCAGGCGTCTCTGTGAAAAACTGCCAGACCTTAGAGCACCTTTGCCTCTGCAGGGTGGCATGGCGCGAGGGTGCGCTTTGGGAAACAGTTGCTGGATTATTCGGTCTGGCCCTGCCTCTACCCCTGGCCTCCGCACTGCCTCTTGCAACCTGCCCTGCTGCTGCCCTTGCCTCCCCCTCTGAAGACCTGTCCTGAGTAGGCGTTGCAAACCAGGTGGGGTCAGTCACCTCATCGTCCTGCTGCTCTTCCTCCGAATCCTCTGTGCGCTCCTCCCTCAGACTTACTGCCCTCACTACTACCTGACTGCAAGACAACTGTGTCTCATCGTCATCGTCCTCCTCACCCACTGAAAGGTCTTGAGACAGTTGCCGGAAGTCCCCAGCCTCATCCCCCGGACCCCGGGAACTTTGCAATGGTTGTGCATCAGTGACGATAAACTCCTCTGGTGGGAGAGGAACCACTGCTGCCCAATCTGAGCAGGGGCCCGAGAGCAGTTCCTGGGAGTCTTCCCGCTGCTGAGCATGTGTCATTGTAGTGGAGTGAGGAGGCTGGGAGGAAGGAGGAGCAGCAGACAGAGGATTCGGATTTGCAGCAGTGGACGGCGCAGAACTGTGGGTGGACGATAGGTTGTTCGAAGCACTTTCTGCCATCCACGACAGGACCTGCTCACACTGCTCATTTTCTAATAAAGGTCTCCCGCGTGGACCCATGAATTGTGCGATGAATGTCGGTACGCCAGAAACGTGCCTCTCTCCTAATCGCGCAGCAGTTGGCTGCGATACACCTGGATCAGGAGTTCGGCCTGTGCCCACACCCTCACTTGGCCCTCCGCGTCCTCGGCCGCGTCCACGTCCTCTAGGCCTACCCCTACCCCTCAGCATGCTGTATTACCAGTGATTTGATTTCCCAGGCAGGAAATAAATTGGCGCAAGCCTGCAGGCCAAATATACTTTTTTCCCTTTTTTTTAAAAGGAAAGGCCCACTGCGTCTATTCAATGAATAATAAGTTTAATAACTGTGTTGTGCCCCTGCAAATGTGTCACAGAACTTTAGTGTTGCAGAGTTATTAACTACAGCTGAGCAAGGAATTTCACAGGCAGGAAGGAAAGTGGCGCAAGCCTGCTGTAAAACATAGCTGGCTGCGGCTGATTTTTTTACGTTCTCCACGCAGCACACACGTACCCAGAGCCCTGAGGACTGTCAGAGGAAGGCCAAATATACTTTTTTCTCTTTTTTTTAAAAGGAAAGGCCCACTGCGTCTATTCAATGAATAATATATGTCTTCTGGCCCTGCCTAATCAATTCTGTCCCTGTAGTATTAATGCAGGGTGCAATGCTCTGCACAGCCGATTTTGAGAAAAAAAAAAAAATGCAACACAGCTAACAGCAGCCTGCACAGTACTCCACACGGTTAAATGTGGCCCTAGAAAGGACCGTTGGGGTTCTTGAAGCCTACACTCACTCCTAACACTCTCCCTACAGCAGCACCGGCAGCAGCACTTTCCCTCAGCTAACTCACAAGGCATCTGAGGCGAGCCGCGGGAGGGGCCGACTTTTATACTCGGGTGACACCTGATTTCCCCAGCCACTCACAGCAGGGGGGTGGTATAGGGCTGGAACAACACAGGAGGAAGTTGTAATGCCTTCCCTGTCTTTCAATTGGCCAGAAAAGCGCGCTAACGTCTCAGAGATGAAAGTGAAAGTAACCCGAACATCGCGTGGTGCTCGTTACGAGTAACGAGCATCCCGAACACGCTAATATTCGCCCGAGCATCAAGCTCGGACGAGTACGTTCGCTCATTTCTAATCTTAAACTAATGGCACACAAACGGATTTGCATTGCGGATCCACAGCAAATACCATTCGGAGCATGCAATGTAAAATCACTTTTTCCTACACACGCGGAATTGAAAAAATTGCAGCATGCTCTATTTTTGTGCAGATCCCATATAGACATATTGAAGTCAATGGTAGCCGTCTGACCAGCGGTCCATCCACAATTGACATTGCGGATTGGTCGCGGGTACCCCAGTGACCGCTGGGAAAAAAAAAAAGCCAAAAAATTTGTACTGCACATGTCCGATGGCAAGCCGTCCGGACCATCTGCATTACAGAGAATGAAAGGTACGCATGGACGCCAGACGGGCACAGGGCCAGATTCTGCTATGGGCTCCCGCATGAGGAATCTGACCCGTTCGTGTGCAGTTGGCTTAAGTCTCACAGGCTAACGAAATTAAACTTCAATGTTTTATTTCTTTATTAGTGAAAAAGTAACTTATATGAAAGAACATTTAATAAATTTACCTAAAAACTATCATCAAACTAAATAAATGTATTCCTTGCAGTCATTGGAACAGTGTGTTCGGCACAAATCGCCTAGCTGCAGGAGTGGCATAAGAATTTGGTCATCCTATGCTTTTAGTATGGACTAAATGCGCAAATGTTGTGTTTGTTTGGGTTGGTTTGCCTATTTTTAGGGGCTGCAGCTGCACATTTTGTCCCCATACTGGTTACCCCATCTGCGCAACCATTACAGGTAATTGCTGTCCTTTTTTATTATGCCAGTTATCCATTGATCCTATAGAGTCAGTTTTGCCTCACCATTAGAGTCCGCGTTATTCGAGTCGAGCTTTTCGTAAAATTCGAGAGCTCTACTCGAGTAACAAACCCCATTGACTACAATGGGAGACTCGAGCATTATTATATGTGGGACGCCGGGTCCCGAGCTTTTTTCTTCTTCTTGGTTCGTGTTCTCTCTGTCTCTCCCCTTCCTGCCTGACAAAAAATTTGCCAATGGCGCGCGCTGCGTCACGGCGGGGAGGGGCCAAAGCAGGCACGTCACAGCGGGGAGGAGCCAAAAACTGGGGCGGGGTCGAACACGATTTGATGGTCGTTCGAGTAACGAGCACCATCGAATGGGCATCAAGCTCGGCAGAGTATGTTCGCTCAACTCTACTCACCATGCATGCTCCCTTACAATTTTGACTAAGATCACTGTCATGAATAACGAATAGTGTCTAAGGTATTACATCCTTCGTAGCTCCAGAATACTCAAGAGAATTCATCAAAGGGTGTTGATTTGTAAGCCTAGATACTGTCCAGGCCTGAACAGCAAACACATGTCGTAACTGAAGGAACTGGAAAAAATAACTATGGGGATCATCATAAAGTTCTCGAAATTGTTCAAAACTATAAAAAAGACCCCCAGTATGTACCTGCTCCTAAAAAGATTACCCCTCTCTTTCCCCATGGCGAAAACCAATTCAATCAAAAAACTCTGACAATCTGGGGTTCTTTTAAAGGCGGGAGTATATAGTAAATCCATCTAGTTCCAAAATATGCTTATGTGTTTTCCAGAATTTAATCATTAACCCCTTAAGGATGCAGTCTTTTTTTTCCATTTTAGATTTCCCCCCCCCCCTTTTATAAATTTATAACTCCTTTATTTATCCATCGGCGTCGCTGTATGAGGGCTTGTTTTTTGCGTGACAAGTTGTGTTTTTTAAGGGTGCTATTTAATGTACCATATAATGTACTGAAAAATGTTTAAATAGGTGGGGGGTGAAATGAAAAAAACAAAAAAAAAATTCCACCAATAAAAATGACAAGATAATTTTATGTGTCAGTACGATTACTGCGATACCAAATTTATATAGTTTTGTTTTGTAGGTTTACTATTTTTATTTCTTTAAAATTATTTTCTGCCGCCATCTCCTGACAGCCATAACTTTTTTAATTTTTCCGCCAACATAGTTGTGCAAGGACTCATTTTTTGCAGGACGTTCTGTAGTTTCTATTGGTACTATTTTGGATTTGCGATTTTTTTGGTGGCTTTTTATTACATTTTTTCTTGGAGATGGGGGGGACCAAAAAAGCGCAATTCTGGCGTCCTTTCATCTCTCTCACATATTATAGGGGGGCTACAACCTGTCATTTTAGAAACTAATCTGCCATTCCACCCCACCCCATTTCTTTTTCCCCATTTTCTCTTCACCTGCTGCAATTGAGATGCCAAAAAAATATATCCAAACATTTGGAATTGCCCGCCCTCCAGACTGTTTACCCCATTGAAGGGTCTCCAGTTTAATTCTAGCATATTTTTTATTCCACAATAAACTCTTAAATATTGTATGGAGTCTAAAAAATATTGTGATGGACTCTAAACCGGAAAGTTGTGGCATCAAAACCATTTTAATAAGATGCCCCTGCCAATTATAGACAATATAAGGCGATTCCAGACCTTGACTTTATCCTCAAGCTTTTCTACCAATGGAAGCAAATTGGCAGAAATATAATCTTGAGGCTCAGAAGATACCACAAATACTTGAATTCCTTCACTATTTGTAATTGTGGATGTTCCAATGAATAGTCCACCTGCTAGGGATTTAAAGGGAGAATTACAGATTTTTCCCAGTTGATAGTAAGACCCGACATCTTACCAAATGTATCAAAAAAGGACATACAAGGACTCATTAATCTATTCACATCCCCCATATACAACAGATCATCTGCATAGAGTGAAATCTTTACTCAATTTCTCCATCCTGCAATCCAACTATATCGGGCGATTGCCTTATCAAACTAGCCAGGGGCTGGATTGCGAAGGCAAAGAAGAAGAGGGAAAAGTGGACACCCCGCCTTGTTCTTCTCTCTAACACAATCTATCCTGAAATATAAGCATTTACCCTCACTCTTGCCTCTGGTATTGAATAGAGCAGTCTAACTGTTACGGCACTCTGCCCCCCGAGTGCCAGGTGGGGTGCCCTGAACTTCCCACACCCCACTGTCCCTGCCTACTTGCCTCGGCCCTGGCTAACCCCAGGCGGACAACTGGGCGGCGGTCCCTGCTCTGGCTAGGGACCTGGCGACTACCTAGATGGAACTACTAACGGGGGACAGAGTGCCGACAGAAGAGGCAGGTGGAACAGACCAACAGAACTTACTAGGCAGAGGTAAGGCTGGAGATGGAGCTCACAGGCAAACTGAAAGGACACTGACTAGCAACTAGAGCAGACTGAGACAGACCTGACTAGAGGCTAACAGAACCAATAACTGGCAGTGAGCTCAGGTCACTGCCAGCCTTTTAACTTAAAGCCTCCGCCCAGGGGCGGAGAGTGGGAGGAGCCAACTCCCACTGTTGCATATGGAAGGTGGAGGAGAGCGGGCGGCACCCTATGGGTGGATACGCCCACGCCGCTGCACGCTGGCTGCTCCACGCCGCCGGGAGAGTCCCGACAGCAGAGCTCCGGGACGCCAGAGCCGACATCGGAGCGGCGCGCGCCTGCCGCGGGAGCCAGCGCTGCTCTGCATGGTAACACTAACCCATGTCAGAATTTTCTCCTCGGTATTGCAGACTGACTGCTATTTGCCTGCGACTGGGAGGAAGGGGAGATGGTGGCACTTGAGGTATGCCGTGTCATCTACTCTATGATGACCTTTTCTGCATGCTGCGGATGTAATTCATGGGTAGAACCACTTCTAAGAAATAGCAGTGGGCTTGCCTCACCTTGTGCAAAATGTGGAGCTGTTGCTTCAGTGGGAGCCACTTGAAGGGCAAACTTGGCCCATCCTCTAGCACCTCTGGCAACACCAACATGTTTCCTATCACTTACTTTTTTATGTTTAGTTTTTATGCAGTTTTTAATTTATGTTTTTTTTGGGGGGGGGATTCACTTTTTAGTATAGTTTTAGGAAGCTTATCAGCTAACTGTAGTTTTTAGAAAACAACTGCTAGCTGCTTAAGGTCTGCAAATAATTCGTAGTAGCCAGACTGGTGACTTTGAACCTTGCCTGAGGCCACTGGCACGCACTGTGTGTATCTGCTGTTTCCCTGTTTGGTCTTCTTTTTCTTTGATATTAACAAAAAAAAGCACTGCCAAGTAAATAAGCTGCAATCCCTGGGAGGTATAATATGTGAGAACAGAAGGACAAAGAGTATAGCTTGTATCTTTGTGAGCTGTCCCTGCTTGGCACAGCATAATTGAATTCCCTAAACCCCACTGCTAGCTGTGCAGTCCGCGAATAATTCTTAGTGGCTGAACTGATGACTTTTAATGTCTGAGGCCAAAAATAAAGAACTCCTATATTTCCCACGTCAAAGCATATTCTGTCTATCTGCTTTGCTGCTATATCCATTGACAGCAGCAGAAATATACCCTCTGCAAATAAACAGACGACATTTCGTACAGGAATATAAACGTGATGCAGCTTCTTTCTCTGCTCCCTCTGGTAGAACCCATTTAAGTTCTCTCTTGGTATGCAAGCTTTCATACTAGCAGCAAAGTATCATCTGTAGAATATCTGACCCTAACAACAGACCACATGTTATATGGGCATATATAATCCTGGTATACAAGCTTTCACACCCAGCAGCAATATATCCTTTATAGAATATCTGTCCCTAACAACAAACCACATTGTCAGGTTTGTGCTGCTGGGATCTGTTGTTCTACAGGTTTCCAGGGGCACACCTTCTCAGCTGAGGAATAATTGGGTTGGCTGGGTGTGGAGTTTCTCCAGCCAGCCAATCCCCACTGGTCTGCTGTACATAAATGCCAGCTTCTCTGATTAGAGGATGCTAGTCATTTTACTGAGTTTACTCATTCTGTGTTATTCCCACTCAAAACTGGGTGTTATGCATGTTGGTCGGTAGTGTTTCTCCCACCTTTCCTGAGGATGGTCTGGACACCTGTTGTCTCCATCTGCATTTTATGTGGACACCCTCTTCCTTACTCTTTGACAGGTGTGGCCTCCAAACATCCGATGTCTCGTATGGCCAGATGGGTGATTCCTGACACTGTTCCCTTTATGTCAGCATGACGGATGACTCTGTTTCCCCTTGGTGCAAGGACCCTTGCACTAACTATGGCTTACTAGTTTTATGTATGGGAGTTCTGAGCGGGGTTACTGGTCTGTGTGGTATGCATTACCTGGTGTGTTGGTGTGAACAGTGACATATTCATTTATTCTATGCAGGTGGCCAGACATGAGGTGTATGAACAGTCGTGTTCTGTATGTGTAAACAGTGTCATGTTCTGTGTTTGGTGCATCTCTCCAGGCTCCTAATCAGGGATAGGCAGGTCCCAGATAAAGACAGTAGGGCCATCCTTATTAGGGCAATTCACTTAGATTTAACCCACAGCACACCTCAGGATTCTTCAAACCAATAGAGAAATGACTAATAAGTCCAAGGGATGCACGCCAACAGTCACGGGGTCAGAGCCTCCAGAGACCCCACAAAGATATCTCACAATCTCTCACAAAAAGGCAGCTTGATAAAGACCCCATGAGGGTCGAAACGTAGCATGTTTTTGGAGGAATAAAATATTTTTTGCACTACGCCCTGGATGCTGCCACTACCTTTTTGTGAGAGATTGTGAGACATCCTTATTAGGGCACCTATTCTGCTTTTAGGCAAGGGTGCCCCACTTCCCCTGATTGGTAAGGGACAGGTTTCCTTTGATCTTTGCCTGCAGTTGTGTAATTGGTCCCTGCAAATACTATATGAGCATGTTTTATTAGGACACCAACTTGCGTCCGTGGTGAGGCGCGGTGCTTTAGTGCGCTGTACGGACTAACACACATGTTATAAAGGCATATAAATGTGATACATATGTTACATATGACTAGATCATGTGATGCAGGTGTCCATTGAAACTGCAGCCCATATGGGAGATGGAGCACACATTTGGTGACATCAGCAAGGTTCCATAATCTTCACCAAAAATCGGTTCGGACTAACCTAATTGATTTTGCAAAAATCAGGGCGATTTTATGGCTTGGCCGATAAATGCAAGATGAGCAACACTCTCGGTGCATATATTATCTATGGACATCACATTTCTCCGAAGACTGAAAAATACTCTAAATCGTTAAAACAAAAAAGTTTAGTAAAAAAAAACAAACAATACATTAAAGCATGCATTAGATTTTCATTACATACATAGCAACCAGCTATAGAAAATAATTAGTCACTAAGGGGAATTAGAGGAAAGAGAGTCGCTCCTTCACCTCATTGTACCCAACGCTGTTCCTGTGTCACAATGTATTAAAAATGTATCTGCTTAATATTACTGTAACACAACCCCGCAATTTGCACAGCGGTCACACTGGATTTCATCCCCACCAGTGCAAGTAGTAAGATAATGTTCTCTTGTAGTCAAGCAAGACCGAAGTCAGCCGAGCATAAAATCAGTTATTTCCAACTGGCTCTATTTTGATTAAAGGAACAACTTGTATTTGTACGGTCAGGTTACCGTCCTGTCACACCGAGCAGAATATACCTGTTTAATGAGAATTAGCAAATGATTTCAATAGACAGCGAGGCGGGAGTACTTGATACATTAAATGATAGAATGTAGGACGCGGCGTGCGCGCCGTCGCTCAAACTATGAATTAATAATGTTCCGACTTAATGGAGTCGAGTGTCACTACATGTCAAGAACTGCTCGTTTCACTATGGAATCGGAACAGGAGAAGCCCGCAATAGTGCGGCAAGTAGGACAATAGGTAATAGGTGCAGCACATATACGGCATAGTAGAGATATAAGAAGGAAACTGTTCACCTCTGGAGCCATCATGTATAAGATCAGAGAAGATAGCATATTATATAGAATATTATTAACCCCTTAACGACCAGGGTGCTTTGGTCCAAATGGACAAGACACTTTTTAGGGATTTTACTCATGTGGTGGTTTTACTGCCCTTTTTTTTTCTTCTTCAGCTACCAAAAATTATTTCCCCGCTGTTTTTTAAAATACATTTTTCACAGATTTTTTCCCCCCCGTTTTTAGTTTTTATTAGGGGTTGAAAGCTTAAAAAAGATAAAAAAATATATATATATAATGTTTTTCTTTTAAATGACTATATTTACAGTAAGATAAAGTACAGGACGAGGCCCAATGCACACGGGTGGATTTTTGCTGCGGAATCCGTGGTGGGTTTCTGGCCGCCGATTTTGCAGCAATATCTGCATGCAATGTGAAATGATTCTTGCACACGAGTGGAAATCCTTAGCATTTTCTGCTTGTGGAGGAAGAATCACAGCATGCTCTATTTTGGTGAATGACTCGCACTGACAGCTTCTATTGCAGTCAAAGGAAGCCATCGAGCCCGCGGCAATTCCAAAATATGAATTTCAAAATCGTGGTGGATTCTCGTCATTGCAGGCGCGGCGGAGCAACACTCTCTGCACTGCGCATGTGCACAGGGGCGTGCTAGCCTGGCACATCAGTAGCAGAGAGAAGACAATCCGTCCAGGTACGCAGCGGGGGGGGGGGGGGGGGGGGTGTCAACGGCCGGCACAGGGTCTGATTCCGCAGTGGGACCCTGCTTGTGGAATACGACTCGGCCGTGTGTTTGCGGCCATAGGCTCCTCATTTTGTTTTGGACATTTTGATATATAATTTGTTTAGTTTCAGATTACAGAGCGCATATGGCTATAGTTTTGGTTGGAGTTGGCGGTAGGTCGTTCTCATTAATATAAGGGTTTTTTAAAAATAATTTTCTTTATTTATCTTTTTTATCTTTTTTCAACAGTCCCTGAAGGGGACTGTTATTGGACCACACCGGTACCGATCTGATGACCTCATTGACATGTGCCAAACTGCTAGATATGGAAGCCCGTGATGAGAAGATTTGCTAGCAATAGCACAAAATCACTCCATGTTATGTCAAGACACTTCTCCATGAGAACTCAATGAATTCTACTTTATTATGAACATTACCAACTCTTATACAGAAAGAAGAGGGCATATTCAAAAGTCACTTGGTACAAAGATTAGTGTTACAAATTTTACTGTTACAAAGGTGAAAATGCTTATTGATCATAAGACTTATTGACATCTACCAAATAGTCTCAAAGCTCTTAAGGCTCATCTCAGACATGGAAATCAGTACAATCAGGATATTGCTGCTGCATTAGACAATATTTCTGCAATAATTGTGTGTCTTCTCTGTTAACATAGCTTAGCCTTATTTAATTTGTCTGTTGACTTCTTATCTTAAAATCCTAGTTACTGGCACTACAAAGCATAGGTTTTTGTATTCTATTTAAGGGACAATAGTTCAATACAAGGTAAGAAACATACACTTATTGCATTCTGAAACTTGACAGGACCTGATCCAGAGCAGCTATGATCACTATTATAAGGCATTGCAGGATTTCTGTACTGCATTGCCTTATCGTTTGTATTAGTTAACATAGGCAATGGAAAAGCAGGACACCTCTATCTGGCGCCATGTTGTCATGGCAACCCGTCGGCCCTCCCCGATTACATCGCGGGGGCCCAATGACATCACAGAGGGAGCACCCTCCCTCTGTGAACCCTTTACATACTGAAATCTACATAGATCATGGCATGCAGGAGGTTAACAGCGAGGGTCTCTGTCCTTATGCACACTGCTGTTGCAGCAGGAGGCCGACTATCGATGATAGACGGCTCCCGCTGCCAGATGGCGCGTGAT
The DNA here is from genome assembly GCF_035609145.1 of Eleutherodactylus coqui. Classification (NCBI taxonomy): domain Eukaryota; kingdom Metazoa; phylum Chordata; class Amphibia; order Anura; family Eleutherodactylidae; genus Eleutherodactylus; species Eleutherodactylus coqui. The sequence goes on from NC_089847.1 coordinate 112,927,153, forward strand.
CCCTTCTGATCTTGCGCTATCCATATGATATAAAGTTACATCATTTTGTGTTAAGTACCCTGCAGCCATGACATAACCTTATGTCGTGAAGTTAATGGGTTAAAGTAGTAAAAAATAAAAGTATCTATATGAGATTGGCATCGTAGTAATCATGCTGATGCAAATACAAAAATGATTATGTTATTTTTACCGAATGGTAAAACTCAATAAAAGCAAAACCCAAGAAACAAAGGCGGAATTTCTGGGGGTTTTCTATCTCCCTCCCAAAAAATATAATACAACTTATACAACACATTATATGTACCCCAGAGTAGTGCCAGTAACGCGTCTCACAAAACACAAGTCCTCTTGCAATGGGAAAATAAAAATCACTGGTCCTCCACAAAATAGGCCAATCACTAAGGGGTTAAAGTAAATGTCCCTATATGAAGCTGCAGAGAGCTGTATACAAAAGTGTAGCTCTTGCTTTCTGTTGGGCCTAGCCATTATATATACCAGAGTACACTTTCGACCATTCACTTGAACGCAGCTTCCCGCAGTGACACTTGGACCCCAACGATGAGCTCATCACGGGATCAGGGATGGTCTTCGCGAGATGACCCCTTTAGCCATATGTTTAAACCTACACAAACAAATACAGTAAACTAGTATGGCATGTTTTCCCTGGAAGGGTGTGCAGATATAATAGTAGGTGACCTTCTGTAAGAACATCTTCTTATAGTTCTTGTTCTCTGATGCTTCAAGCTTAATTCCTAACAAGGAAACCCATTCAGAAACATGACAAGTGTGTGAAAATGTATCCGCTCTACAAAGTACTGCAAAAAGGCTAATGTCACATCAATATTCTCCAGCCTTAGAACATTCCTCTCGGCAAAGAAAGCAGAATTATAGTGCTTTTAGCAAAATTGATTTTTCTTTTCCTGTTTTGCCGACCGATGTTTGCGCCAATGGAATGGAGTGTCAGTGCACATTCTTCCATAATATCCTTCCTGATGGCATCACAGGTACAATAATTACATGAGCTTGCAATCTGAAAGAGCCACCAGCCTGTGAAGTACAAACAAAGTTCAGACGGCACGCAGAGCTTTTGTAGTTGATGCTACCTGTTCCGAATATCCAACAATAGAGGACAGAAAAACCCACTGAAGAACCTCACCCCTGCTGTTTCTACGGGTACCGAAAAAGCTGCTTTGTCTTATTTGGCTGATATGTAGATATAAAACTGCAGATTGTAAACCACTTAAGCCTAAATAAAGATAACATCCCAAATATACATGATCATAAAGTATGCCTGAATGGGGGACTAGAATCATGGTGGTAAATGACCTGTTCCCTCCCAGCTACACCACAGTGGGGGACAAGATGGTATGGGCTGGTCTCTGCTCCTGGGAGTGATGTTGTGGCACATTGTGGTGCCGGACTCCACTGGAAAAGAGCTCCAGGAGTCAGGAAGTAGTGATGAGCAATTAGTGGAATAATCGGCTCGTGTCGGTATCGGGCTGATTTCACGAAAATCATCATGAATGGGAATGGTAAATTCCGATTGCCACCAAAGTCAATGGAAGTGAAGATCAGGTTCACCAATTTGCTCTCTGAAGATCCCTAATTCAGCCCCACCCTAAATTGCATGGCAATACAGCAACACATTTGAGGAACACTGTGCTTATCCCAAAAATTTGTCAAAATAGTCTACAATAATATGAATCAATTGTAGCACACGGGTGTTACTGAAGTCAAAAGAAGGCCCACATAGGGTCTCCTAGATCACAAATTGCGCCAAGGAAGACACAAGGTGTGCTGCTTGTTTTAAAAGGAAAGTCATAAATTTTACAAAGAAAAATGTTGCTAGGTGAAGACAACACTCAAGCACGGGCTTACTTCAAGGAACAGCTGTGGAGCTACCCAAAATGTCGCTGTGCAAGACAGCAGGTTTGCTGCTTGTTTTAAAAGCTTGCAAAGAACAAATTCTACTAGGTGAAGAGAACAGCCAAGCACGGACCTTCTCCAAGGAAAAGCTGTAAAGCTACAGCTGTTTCTTGTGTTTTAGAAAATTTTAGTTTTGAGAGAAGGAGGAAACATGGCGGAAGCAGGAGAAGGAGAGCCGAAGCATTTCCACCACCACCAGCCACAGCATCTTGAGGTCACAGTTTAGTCTTTGCTCAGTCATATCAGCCATATATGAGTCAAAAATGCCAGCATGTCAGTAGAGTCTGCAATGGAGTTGCAGAAATCATGTGAAATCCACACCTGGTTAATTCTTATAAATGTCAGGCTTTCCACATTGTCTGTGGACAGGTGGATGCGTCTGTCAGTTATTACACCTGCAGCTGTGCTGAACACCCTTTGTGATAGCACACTGACAGTGGGGCAGGCAAGCACCTCTAAAGCATGTTGTGCAAGCTCTGGCCATTCGTTCAGCTTAGACTCCAAGACGTCAAAGGGCCAACACCATGTCTGAGTATATCCATATGGGAGCTGACATACTATTGAACCATCATGAATAAGTGCTGCCTATGACTGTCAGTCCTACCCTGTGCTTTTGCCACAGGCTGAGACAGGCTGAAAAAATAATGCCCCACCTCTGTTAGACTTCCTCTGCCACTGGTGGTGCTGCTGATATGGCAACTTCCTGCTCACCTGCCATGAGCCGCAGAGATGCAATTCATTGCAAATGCATTACTGAAGCTATGGGAAAATGCTGTGCTCAAGCTGCTTGACAGTCTGTCCTGATAGTTTCACATTTTGAGGTTCCTCTCCACTCCTGGAGGAGGGTGTCCTCTCAGTAATGATCTGATGTTTTGATGTGGGCTATGCGACAGTCCTTCAGCAAGCACTGCAGCATAAAAGTACTCATATGCCTCACAGTGCCTAATGGTGATGACCCATGTTCCTTGAGGACAGGCCTAGGAATGTCTTCTGGCTGGTCCTGCCATTCACATAAAATAGCTGAGGTTACTGATGGATGGAAGGAATGTTATGTTGCCACTAGAGATGAGCGAACGTACTCGTCCGAGCTTGATACTCGTTCGAGTATTAGCGTGTTCGAGATGCTCGTTACTCGTAACGAGTACCACGCGATGTTCGGGTTACTTTCACTTTCATCTCTGAGACGTTAGCACGCTTTTCTGGCCAATTGAAAGACAGGGAAGGCATTACAACTTCCCCCTGCGACGTTCAAGCCCTATACCACCCCCCTACAGTGAGTGGCTGGCGAGATCAGGTGTCACCCGAGTATAAAAATCGGCCCCTCCCGCAGCTCGCCACAGATGCGCTCTGACATAGTTGAGGGAAAGTGCTGCTGCTGGTGCTGCTGCTATAGGGAGAGTGTTAGAAGTATTTTAGGCTTCAAGAACCCCAACGGTCCTTCTTAGGGCCACATCTAACCGTGTGCAGTGCTGTGGAGGCTGCTTTGTGCAGTGTTGCACTTTTTTTTTTTTTGGTATATCGGCCGTGCAGAGCATTGCGCCCTGCAGTAATACTCCAGGGACAGAAGTGCGGAGGCAGGGCCAGAAGACATATATTGTGAGGCAGGGACAGAAGACATATACTGTGAGGCAGGGACAGAAGACATATTCATTGAATATAGGCAGTGGGCCTTTTCTAAAAAATATTGGGCAAAAAATCTATTTGGCCTGCCTGTGACTGTGCGCAGTGTTCTGGGTCTGTCTGTGCTGGGTGTAGTAGTTCTACAAAATCATACGCAGCCAGCTAAGTGTTACAGCAGGCTTGCGCCAAATTATTTCCTGGCTCTGTCTGGGCTGTGAAATCACTGCTGTATTGCAGTCCACAGTGCAACACTCTGCAGTTCTGTGACATACTCCAGGGCCAGAAGTGCGTAGGCAGGGACAGAAGACATATTCATTGAATATAGGCAGTGGGCCTTTTCTAAAAAATATTGGGCAAAAAATCTATTTGGCCTGCCTGTGACTGTGCTCAGTGTTCTGGGTCTGTCTGTGCTGGGTGTAGTAGTTCTACAAAATCATACGCAGCCAGCTAAGTGTTACAGCAGGCTTGCGCCAAATTATTTCCTGGCGTTCCGTAAGCAAAGTCAGCCTCCAACCACAGGCCAATAAGCGGCACATTTAATTACAGCGTTTTGTTTCTGCATTACTGGTAATACAGCATGCTGAGGGGTAGGGGTAGACCTAGAGGACGTGGACGCGGCCGAGGACGCGGAGGCCCAAGTCAGGGTGTGGGCACAGGCCGAGCCAGTGCGGTGTCCAGGGGTAGAGGCAGGGCCAGACCGAATAATCCAACTGTTTCCCAAAGCGCCCCCTCGCGCCATGCCACCCTGCAGAGGTCAAGGTGCTCTACGGTGTGGCAGTTTTTCACAGAGACGCCTGACGACCGACGAACAGTGGTGTGCAACCTTTGTCGTACTAAGATCTGCTGGGGAGGCACCACCAACAGCCTCACCACCACCAGCATGCGCAGGCATATGATGGCCAAGCACCCCACAAGGTGGGACGAAGGCCGTTCACCGCCTCCGGTTTGCACCACTGCCTCTCCCCCTGTGCCCCAACCTGCCACTCAGATCCAACCCCCCTCTCAGGGCACAGGCACTACCGTCTCCTGGCCTGCACCCACACCCTCACCTCCGCTGTCCTCGGCCCCATCCAACAATGTCTCTCAGCGCAGCGTCCAGACGTCGCTAGCGCCACTGTTTGAGCGCGAGCGCAAGTACGCTGCCACGCACCCGCACGCTCAAGCATTAAATGTGCACATTGCCAAATTGATCAGCCTGGAGATGCTGCCGTATAGGCTTGTGGAAACGGAGGCTTTCAAAAGCATGATGGCGGCGGCGGCCCCGCGCTACTCGGTTCCCAGTTGCCACTACTTTTCCTGATGTGCCGTCCCAGCCCTGCACGACCACGTCTCCCGCAACATTGTACGCGCCCTCACCAACGCGGTTACTGCCAAGGTCCACTTAACAACAGACACGTGGACAAGCACAGGCAGGCAGGGCCACTATATCTCCCTGACGGCACATTGGGTGAATTTAGTGGAGGCTGGGACAGAGTCAGAGCCTGGGACCGCTCACGTCCTACCCACCCCCGAATTGCGTGCCCCAGCTCGGTGGTGGTATCTGCGGCGGTGTATGCTTCCTCCACTAAACCACCCTCCTCCTCCTTCTCCTACGCAACCTCTGTCTCGCAATCAAGATGTGTCAGCAGCAGCACGTCGTCAGCAGTCGATGTCGCGCGGCATGGCAGCTCAGCGGTGGGCAAGCGTCAGCAGGCCGTGCTGAAGCTACTCAGCTTAGGAGATAAGAGGCACATGGCCCACGAACTGCTGCAGGGTCTGACAGAGCAGACCGACCGCTGGCTTGCGCCACTGAGCCTCCAACCGAGCATGGTCGTGTGTGACAACGGCCGTAACCTGGTGGCGGCTCTGCAGCTCGGCAGCCTCACTCACGTGCCATGCCTGGCCCATGTGTTTAATTTGGTGGTTCAGCGCTTTCTGAAAAGCTACCCACACTTGTCATACCTGCTCGGAAAGGTGCGCCAGCTCTGCGCACATTTCCGCAAGTCCCACGGAACGCTGCCACCCTGCGGACCCTGCAACATCGGTTTAATCTGCCAGTGCACCGACTGCTGTGCGACGTGCCCACACGGTGGAACTCTACGCTCCACATGTTGGCCAGGCTCTATGAGCAGCGTAGAGCTATTGCGGAATACCAACTCCAACATGGGCGGCGTAGTGGGAGTCAGCCTCCTCAATTATTTACAGAAGAGTGGGCCTGGTTGGCAGCCATCTGCCAGGTCCTTGGAAACTTTGAGGAGTCTACCCAGATGCTGAGCGGGGATGCTGCAATCATTAGCGTCACCATTCCTCTGCTATGCCTCTTGAGAAGTTCCCTGCAAAGCATAAAGGCAGACGCTTTGCAATCGGAAACGGAGGCGGGGGAAGACAGTATGTCGCTGGATAGTCAGAGCACCCTCATGTCTATATCTCAGTGCGCTGAGGAGGAGGGGGAGCAGCATGAGGAGGAGGGGGAAGAGACAGCTTGGCCCACTGCTGAGGGGACAGATGCTGCTTGCCTGTCATCCTTTCAGCGTGTATGGCCAGAGGAGGAGGAGGAGGGGGAGGAGCATGAGGAGGAGGGGGAAGAGACAGCTTGGCCCACTGCTGAGGGTACAGATGCAGCTTGCCTGTCATCCTTTCAGCGTGTATGGCCAGAGGAGGAGGAGGAGGAGGAGGAGGATCCTGAAAGTGATCTTCCTAGTGAGGACAGCCATGTGTTGCGTACAGGTACCCTGGCACACATGGCTGACTTCATGTTAGGATGCCTTTCTCGTGACCCTCGCGTTACACGCATTCTGGCCACTACGGATTACTGGGTGTACACACTGCTCGACCCACGGTATAAGGAGAGCCTTTCCACTCTCATTCCCGAAGAGGAAAGGGGTTCAAGAATGATGCTATACCACAGGGCGCTGGTAGACAAACTGATGGTAAACTTCCCCTCCGACAGCGCTAGTGGCCGAAGGCGCATTTCCGCGGCCCAGGTAGCAGGGGAGGCGCAGAGATCAGGCAGCATGTACAGCGCAGGCAGGGGAACATTATCCAAGGCCTTTGCCAGCTTTATGGCTCCCCAGCAAGACTGTGTCACCGGTCCCCAGTCAAGGCTGAGTTGGCGGGAGCACTGTAAAAGGATGGTGAGGGAGTACGTAGCCGATCGCACGACCGTCCTCCGTGACGCCTCTGCCCCCTACAACTACTGGGTGTCGAAGCTGGACACGTGGCCTGAACTCGCGCTGTATGCCCTGGAGGTGCTTGCTTGTCCTGCGGCTAGCGTCTTGTCAGAGAGTGTGTTTAGTGTGGCTGGGGGAATCATCACGGATAAGCGTATCCACCTGTCAACCGACAGTGCCGACAGGCTAACACTCATCAAGATGAACAAAGCCTGGATTTCCCCAGACTTCTCTTCTCCACCAGCGGACAGCAGCGATACCTAAACAATACGTAGGCTGCACCCGCGGATGGAAGCCCACCTGCATTAAACATGACATTATTACCTCAGCTGTGATGGGCAATGCAATGGGATGTATTAATGTACCGCTGGTGGCTTCCTGGCACCCACCCATGCTGTGGGTCCACAGGGAGTTGTAACTGCATCTGTCCACTTCTAAAGAACCCCGGTCTGACTGGGGCATGCAGTGTGGGCCGAAGCCCACCTGCATTAAACATGACATTATTACCTCAGCTGTGTTGGGCAATGCAATGGGATATATTTATGTACCGCCGGTGGGTTCCAGGGAGCCACCCATGCTGTCGGTCCACACGGAGTTGTAACTACATGTGTCCACTTCTAAAGAACCCCAGTCTGACTGGGGCATGCAGTGTGGGCCGAAGCCCACCTGCATTTAATCTGACGTTAGCTCTGTTGTCCAGGGGACTGCAATGGGATACATTTATGTACAGCCGGTGGGTTGGCACGGCCAGGCAGCGACCCTCTTTAAAAGGGGCGGGGCGATAGCCCACAATGCTGTACAGAAGCAATGAGAAATCCAATCCTGTGCCACCTCCATCAGGAGCTGCACACGTGGGCATAGCAATGGGGAACCCATGTGCCACACACTATTCATTCTGTCAAGGTGTCTGCATGCCCCAGTCAGACCGGGGTTTTTTATAAATAGTCACAGGCAGGTACAACTCCGCAATGGGAATTCCGTGTGCACCCACAGCATGGGTGGCTCCCTGGAACCCACCTCTGGCAGATGCACTTATAAATAGACATGAGGGTGGCGTGGCATGAGGGCAGCTGAAGGCTGGGCAGGGACAGTTTGGTGTGCGCTGTGGACACTGGGTCGTGCAGGGGGGGTTGGTCAGCATGTTACCCAGGAGAAGTGTCAGTGGAGTGTCATGCAGGCAGTGATTGTGCTTTGTTGTAGCTAGTGTGGTGCTTAGCAAAGGTATGCCATGCTAATGAGGGCTTTTCAGAAGTAAAAGTTGTTGGGAGGGGGGGGGGGCACTCTTGCCGCTATTGTGGCTTAATAGTGGGACCTGTGAACTTGAGATGCAGCCCAACATGTAGCCCCTCGCCTGCCCTATCCGTTGCTGTGTTGTTCCCATCACTTTCTTGAATTGCCCAGATTTTCACAAACGAAAACCTTAGCGAGCATCGGCGAAATACAAAAATGCTCGGGTCGCCCATTGACTTCAATGGGGTTCGTTACTCGAAACGAACCCTCGAGCATCGCGAAAAGTTCGTCTCGAGTAACGAGCAACCGAGCATTTTGGTGCTCGCTCATCTCTAGTTGCCACCTCCCCTCCTATCTTGGCACATATTGCGCAATAGTAAAAATACAGTGTAGAATTAAAGTTCCTGCAATCTAGCAAAAATTGGAACAGTCATGGGCAGATGAATACAGATTTCTGTTGCACCATGCTGACGGGAGGTCAGAATTTAGCACAAGTAGCATGAATCGATGAACCCTTCCTGTCAGCCACTCACAGCATATCAGTACTTCCATCTAATTTGCGGCAGCTACAAGATGTTCTCCTGCCCACGTGGGCCAATATTCCTCATGAAACATTCCACCACCTAGTTGGGTCTACGCCATGACAAATTGTTGCGGTTCTGATGGCTAATAAAGCATCCATTCAGAAGATACATGGTCAAGGAATTCCTTGATGACTTGTAGCATTCTTAGACGTTACAGTAGGGGGCATTATTCCGTACATGCACAGCAACACTTCTCTTTCTTTGTATGCTGATTCTGTTCCTTGGTGTTGGTACTTTCTTGTATGCCTGGAAAACTAAACAGTTTCTCTTCATCTGTATTCTGGATAGGAGTCTCACTACATGATTTTATTGTACATTTAAACCCTTTCTGTACAGAATATTTTTCTATATTTGTAACGAAGTATTCCTGCTGCCTTGGATTTAATTCCTTTGAAAGAATTTCAGATATTTTTATATAGAATTTCTTTTTATGACAAAAAAAATTTCCCAAGAATATTACTTGGTTCATAACATCGTTTGGTCCCTGATCATCTGCCAAGAAACATTTCCCCGTTAGTCTGTTCAGTTTTCTCTGCACATTCCTCTTGTAGTGTTATGAGTGTGACAACTTTTTGAAAATGCTGAGTCTGTCCCGTTGATACAAAAAAAAGGTGTCTGAGACCGGCCATATCTTCTTTCCACTTTCCCGCTTTAACCTGTGGCAAAATTCGACCTTGAGAGGAAGACCCGAGTAACGTGAGACAGACTATGTGCTAATGACATGATGTCTGACATCCAGAGGTGAAACAAGCTCTTCTGGTGCCCAAGGCAGTCATTTCAGAATGCGCTTCAGCACCTAATGTCTCTTAAGTCCAGCATGATAGATGGACAATCATTAATTTTCTTTAACCCGTGTGTCTCCTTATTGCTAGCTTTCTTATTAATACAGGAAACCTGACTGGTAAAAAATGAAATGCTGAATTTTTTTTTAATTAAAAAAAAAATTACCTCCCAATAGCGCCCCCTACTTTGCCTGCTCCTCATTCCATTCCTGCAGATAAACCATGTTAAAGACCGAAATACGCCTTTTTACTGACCTCACTAATGGGCTTTAAACCTGCACATACAGCTTTTTAAGGTGGTGGCTTGGTCGACTACTAACAGCCAGGATCCTGCTCTAACAGCCAGTAGCGGAGAAACCTCAGATCCTGACAGTTTAATTGCCTCCATGCAACAAGTAATAGCAGATGGCATGGGGCTCCTTCTGTCACCCATTGGCACCCTGCAATGTGATCGCAAAGTACTAATGGGTTCTCATGGTAGCCAAAAGCCTGACAAAGGCCTCCATGTCTGCTATGTAATTCAGCCTGTTAGGCCCTGCCTCCTGCAGAGTCTAATAGGCTGCTGTCATAGACTCAGTAGAATGCACTACATAAGTAGTGCAGTGTACTATTCTAGTATTCACAGAAGCAGGAAAAGTCTATAATTTTATAAACTGCCCTTGACAGACTAGACTTAAAATTAAAATGTGATGTTTATTAGTAATAAATTGATAAAACCATATACATTAAGGGCGCAAATGTCCCAGAAAGGAGAGAAACAATATCCTAACTCTCGCACTGGGATATCACCTGTGCGATTTTTTTTCATGGCCCTATCTCTCTCGTACTTCCTTAAAGGGGTTGTCCCGTGATAGCAAGTGGGGTTAAGCACTTCTGTATGGCCATATTAATGCACTTTGTAATATACATCTTGCATTAAATATTGGCCATACAGACGTTATACACTTACCCCCTCCGGTGTTGGCATCCCCGTCTCCATGGCGTCGACCAAAGCTGCCTTCTGCCTGGATTAGACGCGCTTGCACTGTCTGCCCTCTTCTGTCCGGCTCCGGGGTGCTCGCGCCGCAAAGGTCTTCTGCGCATGCGCAGAAGACCTGTGAGGCGCGAGCACGCCGGAGCAGCCCCTTCAGCGCAAGCGCGTCTAATCCCGGCAGAATGCAGCTTTAGTCTGCGCCATGGAGACGGGGACGCCAGCACCGGAGGGGGTAAGTGTATAACGTCTGTATGGCCAATATTTAATGCACGATGTACATTACAAAGTGCATTAATATGGCCATACAGAAGTGCTTAACCCCACTTGCTATCGCGGGACAATCCCTTTAATACTACGTGCAAGAAAGATAGGACAGGACTTATCTTCATGCTTTTTCTTTCAAACTCTGTGTTTTTCTGTGTGAGTTAAAAAATAAGCGTTTTTTTTACCTTGTTCATGTGCAACTTTACGCTCCAGCGCGTCGAGTGTAGTTGTGCATACGCCCATGTGAAGAAGACCTAATGTATGTTTAAAAAAAAACTGTTTGTGCTAGCATTAATTTTTTTTCACTCATTCATTGCCTTGATTGGGAGTTTTAACCCTTTCCAATCCACTGTCTGACGTCTAAAGGCATTCTGATTGAAGTCTGTACAGCTCTGATTTCGGAAGACATCTGGCAGGGTATTCTTACTGTAGGTTACTGGCTGCTCTGTTGTTGGGGGCCTTTCTGGCATGTCACATACCGCAGTACTGGCTTTAGCCAGCAGATGGCGCCATTGTATAATGGCAGAAAGAGAAAGCCCCCTAGGAAACCCTGAAACCAAAATTGGATTGCAAAGGGTTAAATAACATCAATTGGCGCACCTTCCTTCTATTTCATGGATGGGAAAAATAGATTGCATTTGGATGACACTCAAATCTGAACTAACTAGTCCCTGGGTTACCAAAGGGTAAACCAATAGTAATAAATAATTGGATTTTTGATGCTTGAAATCTGCTTATAACAAAACGCTTCTCCGGATCTCTAATTCTTCCATCTCGCCGAACGTTGCAAGCCTTTAAGATAATGACTTTCATGGCTTTCTTGTCTTTTATCTGCAAACGCACCCACATTGTTTTTGAAATATATTTTCCCTTTTTTAAACAAATGATTTAAATCTGCGCTGGAAAGTTTTAATTTTCCTCACCACAGAACAGATCTTTTGATTAAATGTTTATTCTGCGTTTATATTATTACTGCTGCCTTCCTTCGCCGCTTGCTCATTTGCCTTCTTTTTATTAATGAAGCAATTGTTTTCCTTTTTATGTAGTTGAAAGAAGCACAAGCTGCTCATTCTCCGAGGTTTTTTCGACTGATGGTGAATCATGATTACTTTACATCCTTGAACTTCTATATTGGATTTGCTAAAAAAAAAAAACATTTATGGGTAACATGGTCACAAAGTTTGTAAGGCTGAAAAAAGTCATCCACTCAGTTCAGTCTGTTATCCTGTTGATCCAGAGGAAGGTGAAAACCCCAATAAATAATTCAATTTTATATATGAAATCAGAGTAACTAATAGGAAACATGTAACAGATCTGACAAACACTTTTAGTTGGTAGAGATTAGAGATGAGCGAGCACCAAAATGCTCGGGTGCTCGTTACTCGGGACGAACTTTTCGCGATGCTCGAGGGTTCGTTTCGAGTAACGAACCCCATTGAAGTCAATGGGCGACCCGAGTATTTTTGTATTTCGCCGATGCTCGCTAAGGTTTCCTTGTGTGAAAATCTGGGCAATTCAAGAAAGTGATGGGAACGACACAGCAACGGATAGGGCAGGCGAGGGGCTACATGTTGGGCTGCATCTCAAGTTCACAGGTCCCACTATTAAGCCACAATAGCGGCAAGAGTGGGCCCCCCCCTCCCAAAAACTTTTACTTCTGAAAAGCCCTCATTAGCATGGCATACCTTTGCTAAGCACCACACTACCTCCAACAAAGCACAATCACTGCCTGCATGACACTCCACTGCCACTTCTCCTGGGTTACATGCTGCCCAACCGCCCCCCCCTCCACCCCACAGCGCGCACCAAAGTGTCCCTGCGCAGCCTTCAGCTGCCCTCATGCCACACCAGCCTCATGTCTATTTAGAAGTGCGTCTGCCATGAGGAGGAACCGCAGGCACACACTGCAGAGGGTTGGCATGGCTAGGCAGCGACCCTCTTTAAAAGGGGCGGGGCGATAGCCCACAATGCTGTACAGAAGCAATGAGAAATAGAATCCTGTGCCACCGCCATCAGGAGCTGCACACGTGGGCATAGCAATGGGGAACCTATGTGCCACACACTATTCATTCTGTCAAGGTGTCTCTGCATGCCCCAGTCAGACCGCGGTTTTTAATTCATAGACACAGGCAGGTACAACTCCCTATTGTGAAGTCCCTGTCGACCGACAGCATGGGTGGCTTCCTGGAACCCACCGGCGATACACAAAAATATCCCATTGCATTGCCCAACACAGCTGAGGTAGTAATGTCGTGCTTAATGCAGGTGGGCTTCGGCCCACACTGCATGCCCCAGTCAGACTGGGGTTCTTTACAAGTGGAAACAGATGCATTTATAATTCCCTGTGGACCCACAGCATGGGTGGGTGCCAGGAAGCCACCGGTGGTACATAGAAATATCCCATTGCATTGCCCAACACAGCTGAGGTAGTAATGTCGTGCTTAATGCAGGTGGGCTTCGGCCCACACTGCATGCCCCAGTCTGACTGAGGTTCTTTACAAGTGGAAACAGATGCATTATAATTCCCTGTGGACCCACAGCATGGGTGGGTGCCAGGAAGCCACCGGCGGTACATAGAAATATCCCATTGCATTGCCCAACACAGCTGAGGTAGTAATGTCATGCTTAATGCAGGTGGGCTTCGGCCCACACTGCATGCCCCAGTCAGACTGGTAATATGTCCCTTAACAGTAACCGCGTTGGTGGTAATGTGGTGGTGACTGCGGACCTAGTAGCACGGTTTTATTTTGTTGGTTTTCGGAATGTGGCCAGGATTAAGTGGGCCGTGGCGGGGGATGTTTTGGAGGCACTACGTGTCCTCTCCACGTGTCCGTGGTTATATGCACCTTAACAGTAACAGCGTTGGTGGGAAATGACCTCGCCGCCATCATGTCTTTGGGAAGCCTCTGTTTCCACACCCCAGAGACATACCATTAGCAGCGGTATAGGCAGAGCCCAGAATTAGTAACATTTCAGCCGTAGCATTAGCGACAGGCCCCACTAACATATCACTAGCAGCATTATAGGGGGAGCACAGTCTTAGTTCCATTTCAGTAATAGTAGCAGCCTACACAGGCCCCAGTAACAATTCCGAAGCAGCAGTATAGTGGGAGCGCAGTCTTCGTTCCATTTCAGTAATAGTAGCAGCCTACACAGGCCCCAGGAACAATTCCGAAGCAGCAGTATAGTGGGAGCGCAGTCTTAGTTCCATTTCAGTAGCTGCAGTATAGCCAAGGCCCAAGTTACATTTATGTAGCTAAAGTGTAGGCCAACCCCACACACACTTCTGTACCATGAGTGCAGGCGAAGAACATACAAATTGCTATGATTACACTGTAGGTGAGGGCCCCAAAACATTGGTGTACCAACAGTACTAATGTACCTCAGTAAAAATTGGCCATGCCCAACCAAGATGGCAGGTGAAACCCATTAATCGCTTTGGTTAATGTGGCTTAAGTGGTAACTAGGCCTGGAGGCAGCCCAGTTTAACTAAAAATTGGTTCAAGTTAAAGTTTCAACGCTTTTAAGAGCATTGACACATATAAAAATTGTTTAGAAAAATTAGATGAGTGAGCCTTGTGGCCCTAAGAAAAATTGCCCGTTCAGCGTGATTACGTGAGGTTTAAGGAGGAGGAGCAGGAGGAGGAGGAGGAATATTAGACACAGATTGATGAAGCAGAAATGTCCCCGTTTTGGATGGTGAGAGAGAACGTAGCTTCCATCCGCGGGTGCAGCCTATGTATTGCTTACGTATCGCTGCTGTCCGCTGGTGGAGAAGAGAAGTCTGGGGAAATCCAGGCTTTGTTCATCTTGATGAGTGTTAGCCTGTCGGCACTGTCGGTTGACAGGCGGGTACGCTTATCTGTGATGATTCCCCCAGCCGCACTAAACACCCTTTCCGACAAGACGCTAGCCGCAGGACAAGCAAGCACCTCCAGGGCATACAGCGCGAGTTCAGGCTACGTGTCCAGCTTCGACACCCAGTAGTTGTAGGTGGCAGAGGCGTCACAGAGGACGGTCGTGCGATCGGCTACGTACTCCCTCACCATCCTTTTACAGTGCTCCCGCCGACTCAGCCTTGACTGGGGAGCGGTGACACAGTCTTGGTGGGGAGCCATAAAGCTGTCCAGGCCCTTAAAGACTGTTGCACTGCCTGGGCTGTACATGCTGCTCGATCTCCGCACCTCCCCTGCTACCTGGCCCTCGGAACTGCGCCTTCTGCCACTAGCGCTGTCGGATGGGAATTTTACCATCAGCTTGTCCGCCAGGGTCCTGTGGTATAGCAACACTCTCGAACCCCTTTCCTCTTCGGGAATGAGAGTGGGAAGGTTCTCCTTATAGCGTGGGTCGAGCAGTGTGTACACCCAGTAATCCGTAGTGGCCAGAATGCGTGTAACACGAGGGTCACGAGAAAGGCATCCTAACATGAAGTCAGCCATGTGTGCCAGGGTACCTGTACGCAACACATGGCTGTCCGCACTAGGAAGATCACTTTCAGGATCCTCCTCCTCCTCCTCCTCCTCAGGCCATACATGCTGAAATGATGACAGGCAAGCAGCATGGGTACCGTCAGCAGTGGGCCAAGCTGTCTCTTCCCCCTCCTCCTCATCCTCCTCATGCTCCTCCTCCTCCTCCTCCTCCTGAACGCGCTGAGATATAGACAGGAGGGTGCTCTGACTATCCAGCGACATACTGTCTTCCCCCGGCTCTGTTTCCGAGCGCAAAGCGGCTGCCTTTATGGTTTGCAGGGAACTTCTCAAGATGCATAGCAGAGGAATGGTGACGCTAATGATTGCAGCATCACCGCTCACCACCTGGGTAGACTGCTCAAAGTTTCGAAGGACCTGGCAGATGTCTGCCAACCAGGCCCACTCTTCTGAAAAGAATTGAGGAGGCTGACTCCCACTGCGCCGCCCATGTTGGAGTTGGTATTCCACTATAGCTCTACGCTGCTCATAGAGCCTAGCCAACATGTGGAGCGTAGAGTTCCACCGTGTGGGCACGTCGCACAGCAGTCGGTGCACTGGCAGATTAAACCGATGTTGCAGGGTGCGCAGGGTGGCAGCGTCCGTGTGGGACTTGCGGAAATGTGCGCAGAGCCGGCGCACCTTTACGAGCAGGTCTGACAAGCGTGGGTAGCTTTTCAGAAAGCGCTGAACCACCAAATTAAAGATGTGGGCCAGGCATGGCACGTGCGTGAGGCTGCCGAGCTGCAGAGCCGCCACCAGGTTACGGCCGTTGTCACACACGACCATGCCCGGTTGGAGGCTCAGCGGCGCAAGCCAACGGTCGGTCTGCTCTGTCAGACCCTGCAGCAGTTCGTGGGCCACCCAGTAATCCGTAGTGGCCAGAATGCGTGTAACGCGAGGGTCACGAGAAAGGCATCCCAACATGAAGTCAGCCATGTGTGCCAGGGTACCTGTACGCAACACATGGCTGTCCGCACTAGGAAGATCACTTTCAGGATCCTCCTCCTCCTCAGGCCATACACGCTGAAATGATGACAGGCAAGCAGCATGGGTACCGTCAGCAGTGGGCCAAGCTGTCTCTTCCCCCTCCTCCTCATCCTCCTCATGCTCCTCCTCCTCCTCCTGAACGCGCTGAGATATAAACAGGAGGGTGCTCTGACTATCCAGCGACATACTGTCTTCCCCCGGCTCTGTTTCCGAGCGCAAAGCGGCTGCCTTTATGGTTTGCAGGGAACTTCTCAAGATGCATAGCAGAGGAATGGTGACGCTAATGATTGCAGCATCGCCGCTCACCACCTGGGTAGACTGCTCAAAGTTTCGAAGGACCTGGCAGATGTCTGCCAACCCGGCCCACTCTTCTGAAAAGAATTGAGGAGGCTGACTCCCACTGCGCCGCCCATGTTGGAGTTGGTATTCCACTATAGCTCTACGCTGCTCATAGAGCCTGGCCAACATGTGGAGCGTAGAGTTCCACCGTGTGGGCACGTCGCACAGCAGTCGGTGCACTGGCAGATTAAACCGATGTTGCAGGGTGCGCAGGGTGGCAGCGTCCGTGTGGGACTTGCGGAAATGTGCGCAGAGCCGGCGCACCTTTACGAGCAGGTCTGACAAGCGTGGGTAGCTTTTCAGAAAGCGCTGAACCACCAAATTAAAGACGTGGGCCAGGCATGGCACGTGCGTGAGGCTGCCGAGCTGCAGAGCCGCTACCAGGTTACGGCCGTTGTCACACACGACCATGCCCAGTTGGAGGCTCAGCGGCGCAAGCCAACGGTCGGTCTGCTCTGTCAGACCCTGCAGCAGTTCGTGGGCCGTGTGCCTCCTATCTCCTAAGCTGAGTAGTTTCAGCACGGCCTGCTGACGCTTGCCCACCGCTGTGCTGCCACGCCGCGCGACACCGACTGCTGGCGATGTCCTGCTGCTGCTGACACATCTAGATTGCGAGACAGAGGTTGAGGAGGAGGAGGAGGAGGAGGGTGCTTTAGTGGAGGAAGCATACACCGCCGAACATACCACCGAGCTGGGGCCCGCAATTCTGGGGGTGGGTAGGACGTGAGCGGTCCCAGGCTCTGACTCTGTCCCAGCCTCCACTAAATTCACCCAATGTGCCGTCAGGGAGATGTAGTGGCCCTGCCCGCCTGTGCTTGTCCACGTGTCCGTAGTTAAGTGGACCTTGCCACTAACCACATTGGTGAGGGCGCGTACAATGTTGCAAGAGACGTGGTCGTGCAGGGCTGGGACGGCACATCGGGAAAAGTAGTGGCGACTGGGAACTGAGTAGCGCGGGGCCGCCGCCGCCATCATAGCTTTGAAAGCCTCCGTTTCCACAACCCTATACGGCAGCATCTCAAGGCTGATAAATTTGGCTATGTGGACGGTTAACGATTGAGCGTGCGGGTGCGTGGCGGCGTACTTGCGCTTGTGCTCCAACACTTGCGCTAGCGACGGCTGGACTGTGCGGTGCGAGACATTGGTGGATGGGGCCGAGGACAGCGGAGGTGAGGGTGTGGGTGCAGGCCAGGAGACGGTAGTGCCTGTGTCCTGAGAGGGGGGTTGGATCTCAGTGGCAGGTTGGGGCACAGGGGGAGAGGCAGCGGTGCAAACCGGAGGCGGTGAACGGCCTTCGTCCCACCTTGTGGGGTGCTTGGCCATCATATGTCTGCGCATGCTGGTGGTGGTGAGGCTGTTGGTGGTGGCTCCCCGGCTGATCTTGGCGCGACAAAGGTTGCACACCACTGTTCGTCAGTCGTCAGGCGTCTCTGTGAAAAACTGCTAGACCTTAGAGCACCTCGGCCTCTGCAAGGTGGCATGGCGCGAGGGTGCGCTTTGGGAAACAGTTGGTGGATTATTCGGTCTGGCCCTGCCTCCACCCCTGGCCACCGCACTGCCTCTTGGAACCTGCCCTGCTGCTGCCCTTGCCTGCCCCTCTGAAGACCTGTCCTGAGTAGGCGTTGCACACCAGGTGGGGTCAGTCACCTCATCGTCCTGCTGCTCTTCCTCTGAATCCTCTGTGCGCTCCTCCCTCGGACTTACTGCCCTTACTACTACCTCACTGCAAGACAACTGTGTCTCATCGTCATCGTCCTCCTCACCCACTGAAAGGTCTTGAGACAGTTGCCGGAAGTCCCCAGCCTCTTCCCCCGGACCCCGGGAACTTTCCAATGGTTGGGCATCAGTGACGATAAACTCCTCTGGTGGGAGAGGAACCACTGCTGCCCAATCTGAGCAGGGGCCCGAGAACAGTTCCTGGGAGTGTTCTCGCTCCTGAGCATGTGTCATTGTAGTGGAGTGAGGAGGCTGGGAGGAAGGAGGAGCAGCAGACAGAGGATTCAGATTTGCAGCACTGGACGGCGCAGAACTGTGGGTGGATGATAGGTTGCTCGAAGCACTTTCTGCCATCCACTACAGGACCTGCTCACACTGCTCATTTTCTAATAAAGGTCTCCCGCGTGGACCCATTAATTGGGCGATGAATGTGGGGACGCCAGAAACGTGCCTCTCTCCTAATCGTGCAGCAGTCGGCTGCGACACACCTGGATCAGGAGCTCGGCCTGTGCCCACACCCTCACTTGGGCCTACGCGTCCTCGGCCGCGTCCACGTCCTCTAGGCCTACCCCTACCCCTCAGCATGCTGTATTACCAGTGATTTCCAAGCCAGGAAAGAAATTGGCGCAAGCCTGCAGCCAAAATAGAATTTTTTCCCTTGTTTTTCAAAGGACAAGCCACACTGCGTGTATTCAATGAATACTACTAAGTTTAATAACTGTGTTGTGGCCCTGCAAATGTGTCAGAGAACTGCAGTGATGCAAAGTTATTCGCTCCAGCAGATCAGGGATTTCCCATGCAGGAAAGAAATTGGCGCAAGCCTGCAGCCAAAATAGAATTTTTTCCCTTGTTTTTCAAAGGACAAGCCACACTGCGTGTATTCAATGAATACTACTAAGTTTAATAACTGTGTTGTGGCCCTGCAAATGTGTCAGAGAACTGCAGTGATGCAAAGTTATTCGCTACAGCAGATCAGGGATTTCCCATGCAGGAAAAAAATTGGCGCAAGCCTGCAGTAAAACGTAGCTGGCTGCGTCTGATTTTTTTTAACGTTCTGCACGCAGCACACACGTACCCAGAGCCCTGAGGACTGTCAGAGGCAGGCGAAATAGAATTTTTCCCTTGTTTTTCAAAGGACAAGCCACACTGCGTCTATTCAATGAATAATGTATGTCTTCTGGCCCTGCCTACACAATTCTATCCCTGTAGTATTAATGCCGGGTGCAATGGTCTGCACAGCCGGTTTTGAGAAAAAAAAAAAATGCAACACTGCTAACAGCAGCCTGGACAGTACTGCACACGGATAGATGTGGCCCTAGAAAGGACCATTGGGGTTCTTGAAGCCTACACTCACTGCTAACACTCTCCCTGCCTAACCACCACTTCTGTCCCTATTGCAGGGCGCAATGCTCTGCAGATCCAATTTTGAAAAAAAAAAAAAAAATACAGTGCTAACACAGTACTGCACACTATTAGATGTGGCCCTGAGAAGGACCGTTGGGGTTCTTGAAGCCTACACTAACTCCTAACGCTCTCCCTACAGCAGCTCCAGCACGATACCACTGTCCCTCAGCTAACTCACAAGGCATCTGAGCCGAGCCGCGGGAGGGGCCGATTTTTATACTCGGGTAACATCAGATCTCCCCAGCCACTCACAGCAGGGGGGTGGTATAGGGCTTGAACGTCACAGGGGGAAGTTGTAATGCCTTCCCTGTCTTTCAATTGGCCAGAAAAACGCGCTAACGTCTCAGAGAGGAAACTGAAAGTAACCGGAACACCGCGTGGTACTCGTTACGAGTAACGAGCATCTCGAACACCCTAATATTCGCACGAATATCAAGCTCGGACGAGTACGTTCGCTCATCTCTAGTAGAGATGCAATTAGAGTTGAAAGAGTATACTCGCTAAGGCACATTACTCGAGCGAGTAGTGCCTAAGCCGAGTATCTCCCCGCTCGTCTCTAAAGATTCGGGGGCCGGCGGCGGGCGGGGAGCGGCGGGGGAGAGCGGGGAGGAACGGAGGGGAGATCTCTCTCTCCCTCTCTCCCCCCGCTCCCCGCAGCAACTCACCTGTCTCCCACGCCGGCCCCCGAATCTTTAGAGACGAGCGGGGAGACACTCGGCTAAGGCATTACTCGCTCGAGTAATGTGCCTTAGTGAGTATACTCGCTCATCTCTGGTTGCAATGTATTAAAGGACCTCTGTTGCCGCTCCTGCAGGCTATATAGAATCAATATGGTAGAGTTGGAAGGGACCTTCAGGGTCAGCAGGTCCAACCCCCTGCTCAGTGCAGAATTCAAGGCCTCCATGTCTGCCAGGTAACTCAGCCTTTTAGGCCCCGCCTTTGGCAGAGTCTAATAGGCTGATGCCATAGGCTTAGTAGATTTTTTGTAACTATCGCATTGCAGTCACTTTAGGCGTAAATGCATCCAGGGCTACATGGTGGCATATGTGGCATGTAATATTGTATCTAATGATTGTCAATTGTGTCGCACCGTGACCTAGTGCAACTGCGACATGACAGTCACAGAAAATACAATGGGTCGCAAGCAGAGGCGTAACTTGAAACTCCTGGGCCCCAATGCAAAACCTGTAACAGGGCCCCCAACTATAATGCTTTATTCATAGTACTGGGCTTCCTATATGGAGAAGAGAGGCCTTATGGGCCCCCTAAGGCTCCTGGGCCAGGGTGCAACCGCATCCCCTGCATCCTCTATAGTTACGCCCCTGGTCGCAAGTCTCGTACAACTTTTTTACCATAGACATTAGAGATGAGCGAACGTACTCGTCCGAGCTTGATGCTCGGGCGAATATTAGGGTGTTCGGGATGTTCGTTATTCGTAACGAGCACCACATGATGTTCGGATGTTCGGGTTACTTTAACTTTCTTCCCTGAGAAATCTTTTCTATATGCGCTCAATGGGGCCGGCGGCAGCAGCGCCAACCCCATTGAGAACATATAGAAGACAAATCCTTCTTCTCTGCCACAGCTGTAACAGCTGTGACAGAGAAGAACGATGTTTGCCCATTGAATTCAATGGAACCGGCAATACAGCCGACTCCACTGAATGCAATGGGCTGCCGGCGATCGCGGGATGAATTGTCGGAAAGAGGTTAAATATATAAGCCCTTTCCTGCAATTCATCCAGAAATGTGTAAAAATAAAAAATATATATATACTCACCTGGTGCCGGCAGACGGAGTTCAGCGCGGCAGGCTGCAGTTCTCCTGAACTGCTCTGAACAGCTGTGAGTAGTATTCAGCAGCCGGGGATTTAAAATCCCCGCCTGCTGAATAAGATGCCTCTGAATGGTCACAGCCTGACCAATCAGAGGCCAGCCCTCACTCACACCCATTCATGAATTCATGAATGGGTGAGTGAGGGCTGCCTCTGATTGGCTCAGGGGGGGGCTCTCCTGCCCCTGAGCCAATCAGAGGCAGCCCTCACTCACCCATTCATGAATTCATGAATGGGTGTGAGTGAGGGCTGGCCTCTGATTGGTCAGGCTGTGACCATTCAGAGGCATCTTATTCAGCAGGCGGGGATTTTAAATCCCCGGCTGCTGAATACTACTCACAGCTGTTCAGAGCAGTTCAGGAGAACTGCAGCCTGCCGCGCTGAACTCCTTCTGCCGGCACCAGGTGAGTATATATATATTTTTTATTTTTACACATTTCTGGATGAATTGCAGGAAAGGGCTTATATATTTAACCCCTTTCCGACAATTCATCCCGCGATCGCCGGCAGCCCATTGCATTCAGTGGAGTCGGCTGTATTGACGGCTCCATTGAATTCAATGGGCTAACATCGTTCTTCTCTGCCACAGCTGTTACAGCTGTGGCAGAGGAGAACTTGCTGTGTCGTTCCCATCATTTTCTTGAATTGCCAAGATTTTCACACATGAAAACCTTAGCGAGCATCGGCGAAATACAAAAATGTTCCGGTCGCCCATTGACTTCAATGGGGTTCGTTATTCGAAACGAACACCCGAACATCGCGGGAAGTTCGTTTCGAATAACGCGAACCCGAACATTTTGGTGTTCGCTCATCTTTAATAGACATCAATGTAAGTTGCATACAACTGTGACATTCCTGCCATTCGGCTACTATGTTCTAATATGGACACTGTAGGCTGCAATTTGACTACTTTTTAAATGTGAAATCACAGTTCTGAAACTGTTGCATCAACTAGCAGACAAGTTGAGCAACATTTTTTGTTGTGCAACCTATGCAACTTGATGTTGTCCAACATATGTCTTTGTGTAACTCTAGCCTAATTCTTGTCTTCTACTAATTGCAAAAACATTGAATCCCCTTATTCAGTACCATCTCCTATTAACTAGAGAGGAGTGTGGCAGCAAAGAATCTCTTGCTTTGGAAGATTAAACAAATTTTATTACACAGGCAGGACGTGATTTTTTTGTGGAAGCTGTGCAATGGTTTAATCACCCTATGGTGGTGTTGAAGGGTGTTAGTTCGTTTAGGACACAAGTACGGCACCCTTCATGGATGTCACCAACACGTCCAACTAAGGCTTAATTAATACCCACAATAAACCATAGAGGCATATCTTATATCACGAAAATGCTGTGAACACAAAATAGGGCAGATAACGGTAACAGAAATTCAGGGATGGGAATACTATACCTAACCAACTTTTGGTGTGGCAGACCCTGCCTAAAAGCAGGGCGATCGCCCTGATAGGGGTGACCCTATGTCAGGAACCTAAGGGGCCTAGTCTGTCTCTAGATGGAGTATAGGGAAGATAATGCAGATGGAAAGAACAATGTATATATCACAGTACAAGGAGGAAGGAAATTAGCCACACACAGAATAAATATCCACAGGTACTTAGGTGACAGGCGAACAACGCCTCACCAAACACCTCAAGCAGGAGAGTAAAGAGGAAGGTATGAAATAAGTACACATCCATTATGGCTGATTGGTCGGCTAGGGGAAACGCCTCCCTGTCAGCCAATCAGGACTGTAAAGAAGGGCACATTATACACTGAGCCCACTAAGGGATTTCCGACAGACAACACTCCAGGGGTCTTCTGCAGCGACAGGAAGAAGACACTCATCAGTTCCCAGTGTTCAATGACAGTGTTCATCCGTGCTCACTTGGGCCAGGGTTAAAGTCGTGACTCACCCAAGCTCCAACTCCCGATTGTGGCCGGCGTACCACAACAGAGGGGATCTGAATACTTCTTACTGTGTTCCCTTTTATAATACAGCAAGGGAAAAATTTTTTAGAAGCTTAGAGGACTATTTTAACAAACAGGAATTGTACGAAGAACCCTTTAAAATTGTTTCATTTTATTGGTTACCCGTCATTTGTCCGAACCCAGAATTGAACGTGCTTGCATTTTGCTTGCGTACAGAAGTTTCCCTCCTTTGTTTCTACACCCTTGTCCACTAAGGAAAACCGGCGCTCAGCTCTAACTATAGGCTGTCTGCCATTATTACGCTGAAGTCTGTCAGTTATAATTACGGGGAAAATATGTTTTGTTTTTATTCCTACCTCTAGTTAGAAGCTGCCTATGATTTTCGACATTATAATTCCCAGCTCCTAAAATAGGGTATTATGAAAGAAAATGGCAAGCAGCGTTGCTGGAGCTTTAATAAATAATTCTCAATGGTTATATTAGATCTAATGGTTCTGCTTCACAGCAGATGTTCAGCGCTACCTCTATAAAGCTTCATAATGGATTCTGTGTTCCCAATGGTCGCTGTCAAAATAGGAGAAATATTCCGTAACTCTTACTTAGCATATGAAATGACTTTGTACCTTTATGCAAAATACTTTCATAGCCCATGGGCTAAAGAGACATTAGATGCTATATAAAGAAAATGTCACTTACAAGTGAATTAAGTGACACAGAAAAAGGTCAGCGGTCTTTTTTTTTCTCAACGCCAGCCATAGTCTGAGGTCTGCAGGGAAGATTAGAAGCTGCGCTGATATTATCAGTTGTTATATGCCGGTAATATCACTACAATCACTGACATTGTGCCGCTCGTATCTCTATTATACCCTGTAATTAACATAAGACATTTCCGTGATGGGCAACAAAAGTGAATACGACTCGCTCATGGTTCTCGATCAAGGTTCAGGCCATCAAGCCTTTAATCTTTATTACTTAGAAACACATGTATATTGCAGCAATCAAGCCAGCCCTGTAATAAGGCCATGTTTTAGCGTGTGTATTATGGACTCCCTGACAGATTGGAGTGCCCAGGGTCAACCAATAAAATTTATTCTGGTGGCCTATTCTACAGTTAGGGAAGCTGGGGCCTAAGATAGTGGCTGGCCTCCCAATGCGCCTAGATATAATTTCACCTACGCTATGAGTCTTTATGAACAGATAATCTAGCCACTTTATTATATGAAGGTATAGACAGGCTGATACACTGCCTATGTGTATAGTCTGTAGAAAGTGTACGGATCATGTGGGGTTGAGGGGATGGGTGGCCCACTCCAGACTCAGGGCCCATCGGAGGTCCACCCGTGGGCTAGTCTGAGCCTACCACCAAAGAGTCTACTAATTGAATTCTGGAACACCATAGAAATCCAAACATCCTTGTACATGGCATTTCCATGAGTCTGTGAGGAGTTCTCCATAAAGGTTAAAGTGTTGCAATTGCAGTGGGTTGTGATATACGCCGAATTATCGCGTGCGCCAAAATGTCTATTATGTGTTGTTTTCACTTCTATGGCTTTGCATATCTTTTATGTATTAAGACATAACTCATAACTTTTTTTATTTTATGCATAAGCCCCACCAGGCGTGACTGAAGAAGGGGTCCACCCCGAAATGCATATCCTATGCTGATTTTCAATATACTCAATAAAAGAGAAGTTAGATAATATATCCTACTGTCCCACTATCTTTTCTGGAGAGTTGTGCCTATCCACCAGTCTTTGCTCTCTATAGCTTTTCACACTACTGTTGTGCCCACCATTGGTCTGCTCTCCTGCTGGGCAGCACCTCCACAGCTCATTCAATTTTCATAGCCCGTTATAAGGCTTTTTGGTCTACAGATATCATCTGGGACCAAAACCCCCAATACTATTGGGTTTGCTCCACCCCTCTCCTTTCCTACTAGCGTAATGACTATAGGAGAGAGATGCTGATTCTGTCATCCGGTGACTGATTGCAAGCAGATAGTCGGCAATCATGTGCTGCCCGTTTGGCCCAATATTCAGGCTCTGCCAAGGGGCTGTTTATCGATCCGGACTATCGCTGAGCCTAGCACTAATCGGTAGAATTCTGCTTAAGTGGACAAGTGGAATGCGTCTGTAATGTTGGGCTTCTCCATCACGCTGTTCCTCGAACACTGCTGAGTGCAAGTAAAAGTAACCCGTGCTGTTGGTCTGAGCTCTTTCTGCAAGTGACTTTTAACTCCCAATGTGGACTAGTTTGAACTAAGGTTTCTTCAGCATTGCAACATGTGGTCTCCTTCTATATGTCCTTTGACCTTCACCCTGCATGTCCCCTACTTGGGAAGCTTCTGGGAACAACCACCACCATGTGGCCTATTAAACCTGCTTCTCTCTCCTGTGGCTCATTGCCCGCATTACCATCCCCACCTGGCTGGCCCATACCCCCCAAACCATGTATGACACATGGAAGTGAAAGATCTACATGGAATGCATTTGGACGCTGGCTAGACATTCACAGATTAACATCAGTCCATGTTTTACAGACTAAAATCGGACGTGCTTGTCTGAATATGGGGAAGAATTTTATATGGTACCGAAGCAATATTATGAGGGTTTTTAAAACAAGTCAATGTATTTTTCTACTTAAAGTTGGATATGGTCAATGAATATGTCAGACTGGTCAAATTCTATGTTACATTAGCTATATTCAGCTCACTGTGCTTTAATCGTGAGCGGAATTACTGAAGTGTGTGCTAAAACTTTGCTGTGAGATGTAATTATGAGCAACTGATGAGTTTTAAAACAGGCAAAGAAGACCTGCCAGGCAGCTCTGTTAACGAGGGTCCTTGTCTAACAAAGTTAATAAGACCTTAAGACACACCGAAAGGTAAGATTACATTGCGCTCAGTTATACAGCCATTGGTGAAAGTATGTTCACCTTTAGACATTTAGAGTTTACATATAGTTATAATTTGCAAAAAAAGTAAAGTTGAGTAACTTTATGTGTGTGTGTGTGGGGGGGGGGGGGGGGTCCAAGTGTAGGTGGATTTACCCTTTCCAATCCAATTTGTATTCTAGTTTTCCTAGGGGGCTTACTCTTTTTCTGCTGTTATACAACGGCGCTATCTGCTGGCTAAAGCCAGTACTGCATGAGTTGATACATTGGATAGGCTCCAACAGCAGAGAGGCTGGTAATATATAGTAAGAGAACCCCGACGGACGTCTTCCAACATCGGAGCTGTACAGCCTTAAATCATAATGTCTTTAGACGTCAGACAGTGGATTGGAAAGGGTTAAGAGACATGCTATGGTAAGCAATAACAGGTTTTACTTGGCATGTGAATTAGTGGTACAGTCATTTTTACTTGGCCCATAGTTTCAGAACATTGCAGCACAGTTTCAATACTTTGACAATACTGGCTTTACCACTTGGCAACATTGTCTTAGCTTGTCGACCCTTGCGGAATCAAATCTCAGATTTTTTACATATTCACATTCTCTTAGTCAAGGCTGATTTACACGCAACGATTATGACTCAAAATTCATTCAAACAATGGCTTTTGAGTGATAATCGTGCAGTGTGAATGCTCCTATCATTTGCTTTTTTGCCGAATGATGGATTTTATGTTAGCATGAAACCATCGCGTGTGATAGCAGGGATCGGACACTGAGTTCTCCATGGGAGCGCTCATAGCATTGTTTTCAGCTGCAGTCTTGTGGCAGAACAAAGGAGCTGTATGCAGATAACAGACCACCTGCTGTTATCTGCATACTCCGAAGGGAGTCTCATTTACATGCAAATGAAGCTAATAAGGTATTAATGGGCATGTTGTGGTGATGACAGACTGAAGCAGGGATGGCATGTTTATTTTTTACAAAATAAAATGACTGAACATTAAACAAAATGCCCAGGTGTAAACTGTTGATGGTCAATGTTTAGGATGGGTCATCTATAGTACATCAGCAAGGGTATGCCAGCCAGGATCGCTGGCTGTTTGCTGAGTCAGCGATCTTGTGGACTCAGTTAATTTCTGCAGGAAGCAGACAGTTTTATTCCCACTGCAGTGACCAGGGATGGTATTACAGGCACAGTTCTCATTCACTTCAATTGTAACTTAGTGTGTAATACCAAGCGTGGACACTACAATGGGAATGATGCTGTCTGCTTCCTGCAGAAATCAGCTCAGTGCATGAGTATAAGCAGCTCATCAAAGGGGTTCCTGGGCGGTGGACTCCCAGTGATTTACTATCTATGGCCTGTCCTGTGGATAGGCCATAAATATTTTACAGCCGGACAACCCCTTTTAAGCAGTTGTTCAGTCAACTGTTATCTTGTCCCGAGAGAGCCCCATGTGTCGCAGAGTATTAAGACAGCAGAAATGACCTAGAGGTCTCACTCATGACCTGAAGGTTGCGGGTTCAATCCTTGCTTAGTTCAGGTAGCTGGCTCAAAGTTGACTCAGCCTTCCATCCTTCTGAGGTCAGTACAATAAGTACGCAGCTTGATAGGAGGGTGGAAGATGACTAGGTAAGGCAATGGCAAACCACCCCACAAAAACAGTCTGCCAAGAAAACGTCACACTGTGACATCACCCTAGCACTCAATCATGACTCGGTGCTTACTCTAGGGACCTTTACCTTTACGTTATCTATCTTGTCCTACACCTAAAATGCAGTTTATCTCCTCATTAACAAAAGGATTGGGGAGTTGAAATCCAAGCACCTGATCCTTATCTCCTCCGTCATCTACCACCTTTGGAAAGCCAAAAGTAGTGTTGCTTGTCATGATCGTCCGGATGATGAAATTGGATCAAGTGAGACCTGATTTTTAGCAAAAAAATTGCTGGAAAATCAGCTAGGAGTACTAGTGGCTCTGGTGTTACTCCACTGAATGTGGTTCAGTGGTTACCACTGTTGCATTTCAGTGCTGGGCTCATAGGTCCAAATCTCATCTAGAACAGCATCTACATGGACTTTAAAAAACTCTATACAGATATTACCCTCGGTTAGATTTGGACTTAGCACTTCAAGCCACCAGTGCTAACCACTGAGCCACCATGCTTGTGTTTCCAGCTTTCTTCTCTGAAAAAAAGGAGAAACACAAAAAGAACATACAAAGTCTATGCAGATGTTGCCATTGGTCAAATCTGAACTTAGGCCGCTAGAACTGCAAGTGCTAATGGCTGAGCCACCATGCTTCTTTCTTCTTCATTCTCCTCCTCCAGAAGAGAAGAAAAAAGTAATTGTCTCCTTCTTCTCCTCTGGAGAAGGAAGAAGCTTGGTGGCTCAGTGGCTGGCACTATTGCCTTGTGACACTAGGATTCTAGGTTTATATCTAAATATGGACAACATCTGCATGGAGTTTTTATGTTCTCTTGTGTTTATTCTTCTTTGACTTCTCCTTCTTCTCTGGAGAAGGTTGAAGGGAGAACAAGTAATGTGGCTTTGTTGTTAGCCTTGCTGCCTTGCAGTGCTGCAGTTCGAGGTTCCAATCTGACAAAAGGCAACATCTGCATGGAGTTTTTCAAAGTCCATGGAACCGGTGGTCTTGATGAGATTTAAACCTGGGACTCCAGCACTGCAAGACAACAGTGCTAACCACTGAGCCACATTCATTAGAAAAACCTCCTCACCCAATTAGTGAATCTGATTTTACTCCCATTGACTTTGATTGAATTGGTATCAGGCTGTCCGAATTTTGGGGGGAAACTCATGTTGGGCACTTCCAAATCAATAATTCTAATAATCGTTCATCACTAATTAGGGTTCCGTGTCCACCAAGATCAATAGGTTGGGCAGACATTTGTACATCTAGTGTGTATGGCTACCCGTACCCTTGTATTTATCTGTCCAACGCAATGGCCCTGTTGCAAAAAAAACATTGTACAGATTGTAGGTGAGTAGCTAATGTGATACAGAAGACCGAAACTCAGCCGCAGTGCCAGAAGCTAAGTTCTTGCATACATTCAATCCTTATAATTAAGGATCAGCATTAATGCACAAACGGAAGACGCTACTCTAATATATTCATGAAAGCCCATGAACTGCTTTACATACTACATATCTACGGTGTATTCTGCCCTTGAACAGAGAAATAGAACAATTACACTTGGAAATGCCTTTGAAATGTGCAGAATGTGCGTATGTGCATTATGTAACAGTTCCCACATCCATTATTAGCTACTGTTGGTAAGCACATGCCCCAGTTCTGTCATCTTTTCAAGTTTTGTTACAAGCCCAGATGTTAATAGTATTCTCATTTAAACACAGCCTTTGCATGCTCTGCTGAGATATGCATTAATTACACAAGCACAGCCTAGTGAGCACCCTGTTTCCCGCTTGTAACGTTCACAGTAATAAGCAATGATTTTCCTAAAGCACAACAGGCGTATAGTAGACACGAGCTACTAAGCTCCAGTTACAGGGAGAATCTATCCGGGAAGCTGGAGGGCAAATGATTGCACCAGCAAACAGAATTACATATGGGTAGTCATAGAGGAGCTACCATGGCATTGCTGAGATAAAGTATAGGGATTCTAAAATACAGTCCCTCCCCTAGAAGTTGTCGGAATCGAATGAAACTTTCCATGTGTGATTGTAACGTTGATATAAGTAAGATTGCAATATCAGAGCAAGAGGATCATTTATTGCGGAAAATTGACCCCTTGAAGGGAGGCTCTAGTACCCTGTTGTACCGACTCTAGCTTGGATACAAGATGTGATACAGCCAGGCATGGAGGCTCTAGTACCCTGTTGGGCCACCTTTAGTTTGGATACAAGATGTGATATGAGCAAGCATGGAGGCTCTAGTACCCTGTTGTACCGACTCTAGCTTGGATATAAGATGTGATACAGGTTAGGCATGGAGGCTCTAGTACCCTGTTGTACCACCTCTAGCTTGGATAAAGATGTGATACGGGCAGGCATGGAGGTTCTATTACCCTGTTGGGCCACCTTTAGTTTGGATACAAGATGTGATATGGGCAAGCATGGAGGCTCTAGTACCCTGTTGTACCACCTCTGCCTTGGATACAAGATGTGATACGGGCAGGCATGGAGGATCTACTACCCTGTTGGGCCACCTTTAGCTTGGATACAAGATGGGATATGGGCAAGCATGGAGGCTCTAGTACCCTGTTGTACCACCTCTAGTTTGGATGTAAGATATGCAACAGGTGGGCATGGTGGCTCTAGTATCCTCTTGTACCACCACTAGCTTGCTTACAGGATGTGATACAGACAGGCACGGAGGTTCTAGTACCCTGTTGGGCCGCCTCTAGCTTGGATGTAAGATGTAATACGGGCAGGCATGAAGGAATACAGGTCCCATATGGTATCCTGCGGCATATCAATGCACATTTGCTGTAATTGAGCCTCTAGATTGTGCAAACTTGTAGGCTGTCGATGTTGGCATCCCAGATGATCCCATACTTGTTCTACTGGCGATAAATCTGGTGACAGAGCAGCCACAGAAGTGTGGAGACATTCCTGTGACCCTCTTGTATGTGTGGTCAAGCATTATCCTGCTGGAAAATGCCTCTTGAAAGTCGCCATGAGAGGAACACATGTGGCTGCAGGATGTCTTGAACGTATCGCTGAGCTGTCACTGTCCCTCGTACAACTACTAGGGGTGACCAATTGTCATATGTGATGGCCCCCCAGACCATCACACAAGCAGTGGGGGCAGTGTGCCACTCTACAGCAAAGGCAACATTAAGGCGCTCACCACCCCTAGGTCTCCAGACACGAACATGGCTGTCATCAGTGCCCAAACTAAAGCTGGATTAATCGCTCAAGACAACTCAAGTGCACTACGTAGCGGTTTTGTTGTTTAAGACACCACTGCAAATGGAAGCGACAGTGGGTGGGTGTCAAAGCCAGTACATGCAATGGGCACCGTGAGAGCAAATGTCCTCCTTCAGGCAAATAATTGGAAATGGCCTGTAACGATAGTACCGCCTGTCTTTGGATGGCAGACAACAAAACAGTTGGAGCTGCTCGTGCTTGTTGGATGATCAGGTGATCCTCTCTACTGGTGGCCTGCCAAGGATGTCCTCAGCCCGGTTGCCTTGTGTGTCCTCATGTATCCACTGGTCCCAACACCTCCTAACAGTCTGGTCAGAACAGCCCAAGTGGCGGGCAATTCTTCGATACGACCATCCAGCTTCTTGAATTCCAATAATGCCCCTTCTCTCTAACTCTGTCAACTGGATGAAATCTCTTTGATTGTATCATAGAGGCATCTTGTTGTTAACAAGCTCTACACAAGCGGAAAAAGTGGTCCACTACACACAAGTATCCCCTGAGAGCCTTTTTATAGGTGTAGTGACCCAGAGGGATCAACAGGGCAGGCTTCAGGTTAATAGCTCCCGGGGACCTCGCTATGAGCCCTTTGGAGGACATAGGAGGCACCCTTTAGGATAAAAACACTGTTTTCCCCTGCATATAGGGTTAAATCAAAACTGCCCAGCAACAGTGCCCTTTGTGATTGACTGCTTCCAGCTAATTTCCGGGTTAGTCAACCTCTCCCTATTAAAGGATTTATGTGACTGGAGAAAACAGGCCAGGTGACCCAAGAGAGAGAGAGCCCTGGTGCTTAGTGGAGTGGGAGGAGTCAAGTGAAGCCCGAGAAAGTGAGCTGGTGGAGGAAAGGAGAGTGAGTTAGCAGAGCACAGAAGAAGAGAGGGGGAAGCACGTGTGGAGGAGTGCAGGAGCCCTGAGGCCGGGAGAGGAAGGAGCCTGCAGGTGGAGGAGGATCTGAGCTGTCTCAGAGCGGACATTCTGCATCCACATGAGAAGGCTGTCTGTAAGGCCGAAACACGTTGCATACTTTCAAATAAATCGCTACTTTGGAATTTTAAGAAAACATCTTTACTATCTGCTCTACGTTAAATGCGATCTGGGATTGAGGGCTGCTGTGGAACAGGCACCCCTACGAAGTAAGTTGTCTTTGATCTCTTCATTATCCATACCACTGGAGCATCAGGGGATTTTCCTTTTCTGCCTAGTATTGTTTCTTGTTCTCTGGTATATTATACCTAGAGCCACCCCGTGATGCTCTCCCTCAGGGATGTTACCAAGACCAGTATGAGTTGGATCTTCACTATGACTTGATGTAATTTGCCTACCAGGATTTATAGACGTACCACGATCCCCCAAAAGGGTCCCGTTACGCCTGGGGTGATTCTACACTGTTTTTTCACTTCCTACCATATCTCCTCACTCTACCCTTGCAGCGCTACTAATCTGATCCTCTCGTTTGTACAGCAGAAGGTGATATTTGGCAGTCGTGGGTAAAAATGGTGACTTCAGTGACTTTGACTGTGGCTGTCAGTATTTCTAGAACAGTCACACTTGTTGACTGTTCACAAACCACAGTATCAAGAGTGTACCAAGATTGGTTGAACTATGGACAGACACCCAACAGAAGACCACAGAGCAGCAGGCCATATGCGGTTGATTCTAGAAGCAAGTGCTGGGTGGCATAGTGGACCAACTGACCCAGCAGTACAGCAGTGGGGAAGTTAGAGACATTTCCACAATGTCCATATGGCGTACTTTGCGTCAACTGGGGTTCACAAGCCAAAGACCTACAAGGGCGCCATTGATGACCCCACATCATCCCTAACAACACCTCACATGGGCTGAGGAAGGACATTAATAGATCTCTGATACATGGCAGAAGTTCATCTGGAGTGATGAGACACATTTCCTACTGAACCATATGGATGGCCGATTCCACATCTGGAGTAAACAGCATGAAGCCATATCCCATGGGTTCACTGTTGGGGATTCAACCTGCCGGTGTGTAGTTTCCACATAATACTACAATCCAATTTCCAAATAATACCACCATATACCACTAAATAATACTGGGTCATTTTAGTTTGCTAATGGAGTTCTCTCATGTAATTGAGGGGTCTGGGCTATTGCCAAATTTGACAACTCCATAACTCCTCTGCATTGTTACCAATTTACACAGTCCTCATTGTAATTAATGGAATTTGTTGAACTTTGAAATTAATGTCCTATGCTTAGATTAGCCATCACCATCAGATCAGTGGGGGTCCATCTGCTGGCATGCACACAATTAATTGGCTGAAAAGGCTGCAACACTCTGATGACAACCATGTCCCTTTCATAGCTTACCAGTGACAGTGCCATGCATTTGGTAGTGGCTTTGTCTGGTATTGCAGCTCAGTCCCATTCACTTGAATGGAACTGAGGTGCAGAAAGCTGCAGCACGAGGCACAGCTTTGAGAAAATGTCTAGTACTGTGCCTTGTGCACAGTGAAAAGGCTGCAATGTTTGTTGGAAGCCTCTTCAGTCAATTTATTATTGGGGGTTCCGGGCATCAGACCACCACTGATCTGATATTAATGGACTATTCCAAGGATAGACCATCAATATCAAAGTCCAGGAAAACCCTTTTGATGGATTGCCTGTGTAATGCATGGATGTGATGGGTCCTCTAAGACGAGAAAGATGTTATTAGTAATTGCTGTTCCCCTCCAATTGGGTGTCACTGTAAGGCACTATTATGAGACAGATAGGGTATGGCTATGCAATAAAGGGGCATGGCCTGTCAAAATTTTACTACAACTGTTCCTCTCTTCATCGTTCAAATCTTGGGAGGTATGCGAAGTGCAGTAGCCACCCCAAAAAGGGCGACCACGCTGCAAATTCTGACATCAGAGAGCAAGCAAGGCATCAGAGTATAAGACTTGATGGGAGAATTGGACTGGGAAGAATTGGTTGAAGAGCACAGGACACCAACCTGTCAAACAGACAATTGACAACTGACAGATAAACAAACAGTAAAGAAGTGATGACAGATATGCTAAATGTCCCGATAGAGCCAAAATACTAGGCCTATAACCGGAGCCCTCAACAAGGAGGAGTGGGTTTATGTATCATAAGAAAGTTGCCGCCTGGATGACTGACGCTAGAAGCACCATAGCAGGAGCATTTTATACCATTCTTCCATGTTGAATTTGATCCCATCTTAAAAAAAATATATATATGAAGGCACCAGTATAGATGCCCTGTGAACCTTTTCATTGGTCGTATCAAATCGATATATAAAACTTCATTGCTTTTGAACACAGAGCCTGAAAAATAATTAGTAAAAGTAATTAAATGGATCTTTGTGTCTCGTGATATATGATGTGTATATTAAGCCTTACTTCACAAAGATAATTGATTTTTTTATTCTCTCTATTTATTGTTTAATTATCTTTTGCAGCTATGTACGCGCCATAAATTATTAATACTTGAAAAACAAAGAGATAAACCAATGTAAAGATTGATGATCGGAGGTGATTGCCTACACTAACCATCGGTGCACAGACGTTACATAGGAAAAATAACCTGTAACACTCTATAATAGCATTAGTTGTTATTAAGGGCATTGTCTCAAAGACAACACCTTTCCCTATGCGCTATTAGGGCATATATATGACATAGACGGAACCCCATCTGTTGACCAGTGTGGAGAGGTACTTTTGAAAGAATCTCCCAGTCTGGCTGGTCCATCCCGTCCATGTATGGTAGGCCTGGCCAATTTTTTTGAAAGGCTAGCATGTAGTCCTAAATTTACCCAACAAGGGGTGCTGTAGCAGAAATTTGTGATTGGCCACAAATTTGGGTTTTTTGAAGCCAAACGTGGAATTTAGACGATCGCTACATAATGGATGCATGAGGAAATCAACAATAACACCAAGGAAGTGGTTGAAATAAAGTGTTTTTTTTTTTTTTTTTTTTTTTTTTTTACTGTAGATTATCTTTTGGCTGCAAATTGAATCAAATAGTTTATGTATACTAGTAATGTTAGAGGATGGCAATAGTCTCTAGTAAAGTCTGGCTTGGTAAATTAACAGTAATCTCAATAGTT
Source organism: Eleutherodactylus coqui (assembly GCF_035609145.1). Lineage (NCBI taxonomy): Eukaryota > Metazoa > Chordata > Amphibia > Anura > Eleutherodactylidae > Eleutherodactylus > Eleutherodactylus coqui. Next base: position 112,962,246 of record NC_089847.1, read on the forward strand.
GTTAGTTCTTACACCAGGTGCCCTTGTTCTGTTTGACCCGCACTGGTTAAACCTCCTTTCTCTTGGGTCACTACTACTATCTCTGCCTTTGTCTGACCACTCTGGCTTCCCTTTGTGACATAACTCCAGTACAACTCCCAATATCCTGCAATGGGATGGTTGGTGGCTGTATTACTCCACCACATGCAGCAAATTCCAGTTCTCTCACTTGAGAACACACTGCTACCACATTACACTTCCTTTTCCTGTGTAGGCTGAAACTTCTTCCCTAGCTGTCTTGCCCAGGTGCCTTCTTGCTGTTGGATACCGATGCACGTCTTTTAGAAGTATCGCTGTGTCTTACAACTGGATTGGCTTTTTAACAGATATATCTTATTGATCATCAATGGAGAAGTGCAATTACAATCCGTTAATTGTTTAGATAGTTTGGTTGTGACTGTTCCCTGGCATAAGAATACTATGAGCGCATTATATTTGCATAAGGATTTTTCACCTAAAATGCTGAAATTTGGGAAAAGATGACAATTCACTCACACTGGCAGACAAATTGGTTTCTTTACCTACCTGGTTGCACTCCACCTGTAGGACTAGCCATTGTTGACTTCATAACAGAATGACAGACACTGTGCAAATATTCAAAATCCAGCAACCACTACAAAGGGGTTCTAATAAGTCCTTGACTTTGACCACAAAACATTGACATAGAGCAATGAAATTTTACAGTCATTCTACGTAGTCCACATCCAAATAGAATTCCTTTGGTTGGGGCGACAAACCAGGCATCAGCCGCTGCAACTCTATCAGAAATACAGGCAAATTTGGATCCCTTGAACCACAGACAATAGATCAGGTGAATAAGGAGGATAGTCCAGCTCCTTGAAACCCAGGTCAGCCAGTTTGTTTTGGGTGATGGCCACTGTTTGGGATGAAGCACTGTCATGCAAGAACACAACACCTTCAGTCAACTTTCCACGCCTTTTGGCCTTCAATGCTTTTGATTGTACTGATGACTAGCTTAGAGGACTACATTTTTGCTCCATTGCACTTGCTAGCCATCTGTGCTGGTGAGGGTTACTTTGCTTGGTTCTTACCTGTTTCTCCAGAAAATATCAGCAAGAACTGATGTAAAATCCAATTAAGGGTTAAACATTTAGTAGAAAACATCGAAAAATTATCTTGGTGCAGTGCCAAGTTCCATTGTGGTGAATACAACGGAAGAGGATGTGATGGCCCTGGATAGTATCTCTCCACAATGAATTAAATTTAGCTAATTCCGCAACAATATAAGAAGAAGCAGGACAAATCGTACTGTGTGGTAAACGCAGGAAGCAGAAAATATAGTAACTCATCTTATTGTGGAAGGAAGGAAGAGCTGAGAGTCATTTATTTAAATTATTTGATTTTAAAGCTGATATCATAAAATAAAAGAATAAAACAGGACAGTGGAGAATAAAGAGAGATATGTAACTGCACACTGCTGGTATATGCTATTTAGGCAGTGTAGTACAAGTTATGGCGCAAAGTTTTGCCACCCACACTACAAAGGCTTGGTGTTCATCCTGGACTGCAAACAGTACGAGGTCAGCCAGAATGGACGTGTAAACTAGCTATATGGGTGGCTAGACGCAGGATGAACAGAAAAGTGAGGTAATGGACAGTGTAGGGCACTCTGAACCCCTCAGACTGAACCTATCTCTCAGCGGAGCACCCATCCTGAAAGGGACGATCCCACTTTCTTCCATGAGGACTTAACGGGGGTCCGAGGGAAACCAGAGTCCTGGCAACCAAGGAACAAACTGAGTCAGACAATAACTAAAAGACAAAGACAGTAGATTACCAGACAAAGAATAGATACAAACAGGGAACAAACCCGAACGCAGGAGCCAGACACACAGGAGCTCTGAGCAGGCTGACTGCTCAGGGAACACTGAGAATCATCGGCAATTCCCAGCTAGGATGAGCTGGATTATTTAGAGAAGAGGGAGAAGCCGGTTGGCTAACAGAAATGTCAATCACCAGCCACACCTCACTGACAGCTGCAGGACTAATTTACTTGGACTAATAAGCACAGGAGATGTTAACCCTAACTAGTCAGGATAGAACCCATGGAAACAAAGGTGTGCTGGCAAATACTTGATGGTGTGCTGACTGTGACGTGACAACACCCTTTCAATAAACTTAGGGTGCTCATCATTAGTGACCAGGGGTGCCCCAAGCCTTTATGCTGCCTGAGATGAAGTGTGAAATAGCGCCCTTCCACCCCCAAAACGTCTCACTCATTATAAAGACTTCAAAAGCATCAATGCAGAACAAACCCAACACGTATTTGAACCATTGAGATTTGTCTGAAGTGACAAAGTGATAGTAGCCCCGTAGTGACCCCAATAGTAAGTGTTCCATCTAAGTGGTCCGACTAGTGATAGTGACCTCGTTAGTGGTTCCAACAATAAAAGTGACTCGCTTAGTGGCCCCAATAGTAACAGTGACCCTGTTACTGATCCCAATTGTAATAGTGACCCTGTTAGAAGCACCAGTAGTAATAGTAATTCCCATAGTAGTCCGAAGAATAATATCGACTCTCATATTTTCCACAGTAGTAATATTGTCCACCTTAGTAGTCCCAGTAATAACAGTGTCCCCATTAGTGGCCCTAGTGTTAATAGTGCCGCCTATGGTGGACCTACAGACAGAAGGCAACCCAACAAGCATTTAACTTGCTCGGTTTGTAGCTCCCTTCCGACTGCGGTGGCTGCCATTGCTGTAATCAGAATGCGACCCCTGACCTCTACCCTCAGCGTTTGCGACCAAAATTACAGACGATGGGCGAATAAGTCAGGGGTTGCAGTCTGATTAAAAATAAAATACATAAATCGTGGGAGGGAGGGAGGGAGGGAGGGAGGGAGGGAGGGAGGGAGGGAGGGAGGGAGGGAGGGAGGGGTAAACAGCCTGAAACAGCTGTCTGTGCATGGGCTTTGGCTTGGCTTTACATTCCAAGTCATTGTTACAAGGCTTGTATAAAGAGCCTAATGTTCACTTGCAGGAATGCTGGTGGTGCTGCAAAGGTACCGTTCCATTTCCCTTATCTGCATAGTGAAAAATGCTTACTGCACACATGGTTTCAACTGTTGCTTACATTTGCTCTATTGGGTGACCATTGAAATAATACTTTACCCGTGTAAAGGCACCCTACTGCAAATAAATCTAAAGTGCTTCATATTTTCCTATGTGAAATATATTTAGTACGCAGCTGTATATTTCAGTATATATTCATGTTTTATAGACTTGTCCAACACCGGTTATATTTTCTAGCCGAAACGGACCCCGATGTTCTGCTCTTTATCAGCTGTTCTGTAGCGTTTTCCGGGCTACAAGCAGGACGCCTGCCAGCTTTCCATTAAGCTCTGTTATTTTCCTAGGTGGATATTAGGCCATCCCAACACTTAGTGTTCTCAGCACTGTATCCACTAAGTCATACATGGCTCGGTTAGAAGCTCTATCGTTGTCTTCGCACTTACATTCTACCTTTCATCCCGTAAATGATGACATTTAACCAACCAGCTCTCCTAATATGGAAAAAATTGCTCGGCGGTCTTACGTATTCTGAAGTACCCACCGCTGTTTGTTTGCTTAATGAGGTTTTATGTTTGTACTTTCTGAGTGGCCAATGTTGGTACAATTTAACTGGCACTTAGTTCAGCTGGTTTTTAAAGTTTTTCGAATGTGCTTATTTTCCATGCTGTGCTTTTCACTGGATTTGCATGTAGCCGCAGACCGCCCTAATTCTTTTTCCAAGTAAACAACATATTTATTGCATTCGGTAAAGGCTAACATGCACATAAGTGTCCTTTTTCGCCGCGGGTGTCAGCCTACGGGCCCTATTTACATTCTCTTATGTCAATAATTTGGTTGAAATTGCACAAAAATGCTCCATGGGAGTTATAGGGAAAAGAGAAATTTAGAAATGTTTTTGTAATGATGTCATTCATTAGATTGTGATATTGAAGTGCTTATTCCATAGCTAATTTCTGTTAGTATTAAAGGCGTTGGCTCAACAAGTCAATCTCTATCCAGATTGAAGCCAGCCATGATCGGCACAGCTGTAGACACCGAAACCCCCAGCATACTGTACAGATATAGCTAAGGCCATGTTTGTTACTAGACACTGGAGGTCCAGTGCCTAGGGCGGCTCCTTGCAAGAAGGCGGTAAGAGGGAAAAATAACTTTTTAATGCAAGCCAACTCTTCTACCTCCCACCTGACTTGGTAATAAGTATGGTGCTTTTAGAAAAGAAGGCACATGGAGAAAGAGCTTCGTCCCATCTATATGGACTGCAGTCTGCAGGGTGATTTGCAATTAACCTAGTGGTCTGTGGACTGTAGAAAGAGGGAGGAAGACTGCTGTCTAAGAATATGCCAGTAAGGGTCAAGGGGCAAAATAGGTGGCACAACCAACCACCAAATTCAACTACAGTAGCTATCAGAGGGGTGAGAGCAGAGGCGTAACTAGGAGCCCTTGGGCCACCATGCAAAATCTGTAACAGGGCCCCCTATCTACCATGTGCCATTTATAATACTGGTATGTAACAGGGGGTTCTTTGGTCCCCTTAGACTCCTTGTCAGGGTAGCGAGTGCTACCTCTGCACCCCCTATAGTTACGCCCCTGTGAGAGGACCTACCATCCTGGACGTGAAGTCTACCTGCATGCTTCCAAATGCTAGACTGCCGATTCCTCTCCTGGTAACCTCTTCCTTTCTGATTCACAGAGGAGCTGCTAAGCAAGGCTATAGAGAAGGTGAGTGATAGCAAATGTTAAAGGGAACGTGTTGGGTTCCCAGGCTGCAGGCAGCAGTGCACAGTGACCAGCACACTGTTTCCAGTGGTTGGTCACTTATACCGATTGGTTTAGATGGTTTGCAAATCTTACTTTTGAGCGCCAAGTATAAGGAGGACAGCGCCTTGATTGAATTTCCACTTCCTGTTCCTTCCTCAATCCTCTTGTTACCCACCGATGATGGAGAGCAGCATGTACAATATAAAAACAACCCCCCCTTCCCCATGGAATGGTGGTAAGATATGGTTAAAGTGTGATTGTATATGCCCTCATTCAGATCAAAGATGTGGGTGCTCACTTGTGGGGTGTGGAGGTGTCCCTGAGTGGGTTACTTTTGAGCGCATCAGACAAGAGATGAATTCGATAAAGCTCATGCATATTCCTATATGCACAATACCCTCCAAACAATGATTGACAGCTCCCTCCATGTTAGTGTGCATAGGGAGAGACCTGTCAATCAGCCTCTGGAGGGAGCAGGAGGGAGTGTGCATATATGAGTATGCATCATCAGTGGAACGCCATAGCTCTATGGAGGATGCAACAAGAGCAAGGCTCTGCAGAGGTGAAATGAAAGGTCTTGAATCTTACAGATAAGCGAGCATACTCGCTAAGGACAATTACTTGATCGAGCATTGTCCTTAGCGAGTACCTGCCCGCTCGGAAGAAAAGGTTCGGCTGCCAGCGCGGGTGAAATGTGAGTTACGGGAGTGAGCAGGGGGGAGAGAGGGAGAGAGAGATCTCCCCTCCGTTCCTCCCCGCCCACCGCCGACAGCCGAACCTTTTCTTCCGAGCGGGCAGGTACTCGCTAAGGGCAATGCTGGATCGAGTAATTGCCCTTAGCGAGTATGCTCGCTTATCTCTAGTCTTGATTTATTAGGATAATGCCCAGAAACATGTAGATTATAGGGGCTTTTACTATAATAAAACAGATTGGAGTAGAGTCGTCTCAGTGCAGCAGTTTCTGACTCATCAGTAACAAGCAGAGTATTTCGGGTGTTTTTATGTGATGTGATTTCGCTGAGGAAGCAGATTTTTAATATGAAGCCCTTATTGCACACTATGTCAGCTGTAAACATTAAATGTTTCTTCTGCCTCACTGTTCAAGACGGGACGTTCAGGTTCACTACAGTAAATCAATTTTTAAATTCATGAATGATTCAAGATCCGTCCTCGACACTCAAAAAAGTTGCATGGAGGAAAAAAACTCTTTAGTGAAATAGTGGAGCAAAGATGCTCCTATATGAAATACGCTCAAGCCAATTATTTCCGAAAAGGGGAAAGTATTTCAAGTGTTTGTGAAGGGTTTGTAAGAGTTGTTAAGAGCCTGTCAGATAATTGTACTGGATAGTAATAACTTTTGAGTTAAAATTCAGTTTAGAGAGTTTGTACACTTTGAACATTTCCATCCTACTGAAAAGGTAGCCTAATGATAATCCAATCCCGCGGTGCCCTGCTGCAGAGAACCACAGCAATCAGCTGTATTACACTATCCTCCCAAAAGTAATTGGACACCTGAGTAAGAATCAAAAGCAGTATTTATTTCCATATGCTAATACTTAGTGGGGCTCCTTTGGCCCTAAGGACATCAGAAAGTCTCCGTGGTATACTTTCTACTAACATCTGATACACTTCAGCTGGGATTTCCCTCCATTCATCCTGTAAACGTCTGGCAAGTTCTCTCAAAGAAGATGATTGCTGTTCAAATTTTCCTGACCCGATGTTCTAGTTCATCCCAAAGATGTCCAGTAGAGTTCAGGTTGGGACCAATGTAAGCCAGTGTTAGATTTGGGACATGGCATGTTTTTCCTTTTGCAATTATTGCTGACCATTCCCAGAGTATTGGCGCATTGTCAACAGCACATTGTTGTCTAGAACAGAGTTACACAAACTTTTTAGTCTGAGGGCCACATTGTCATACTGAACCACTTCCAAGGGGCGCAAGGGTATTTCCATCTGAGACATTTATGGTATATCCTAAGTATATGCCATGATAAATCAAAGTTCCACTTCCAGGACTCCTACCTATTATCTTCTATCCCGATCAGTACTCCAGATAGGAGGGTACAATGCACAGGGCTCCTTCCATTGTAAATGATGGATGTCGAGATAATGCTCTAGTATGTTATAAGTCCTACAAACTACAATGGAGAGAGCTGCATGCATATTCGATGCCTCTAAATTATATACTCATTTCTGTAGTCAAATGGGTCAAGAGTAGAGATGATCGAACGTACTCGTCCGAGCTTGATATTCGTGCGAATATTAGGGTGTTCGGGATGCTCGTTACTCGTAACGAGTACCACGCGGTGTTCCGGTTACTTTCAGTTTCCTCTCTGAGACGTTAGCGCGCTTTTCTGGCCAATTGAAAGACAGGGAAGGCATTACAACTTCCCCCTGTGACGTTCAAGCCCTATACCACCCCCCTGCTGTGAGTGGCTGGGGCGATCAGATGTCACCCGAGTATAAAAATCGGCCCCTCCCGTGGCTCGGCTCAGATGCCTTGTGAGTTAGCTGAGGGACAGTGGTATCATGCTGGAGCTGCTGTAGGGAGAGCGTTAGGAGTTAGTGTAGGCTTCAAGAACCCCAACGGTCCTTCTCAGGGCCACATCTAATAGTGTGCAGTACTGTGTTAGCACTGTATTTTTTTTTTTTTTTCAAAATTGGATCTGCAGAGCATTGCGCCCTGCAATAGGGACAGAAGTGGTGGTTAGGCAGGGAGAGTGTTAGCAGTGAGTGTAGGCTTCAAGAACCCCAACGGTCCTTTCTAGGGCCACATCTATCCATGTGCAGTACTGTCCAGGCTGCTGTTAGCAGTGTTGCATATTTTTTTTTTTTCTCAAAACCGGCTGTGCAGACCATTGCACCCGGCATTAATACTACAGGGATAGAATTGTGTAGGCAGGGCCAGAAGACATACATTATTCATTGAATAGACGCAGTGTGGCTTGTCCTTTGAAAAACAAGGGAAAAAATTCTATTTCGCCTGCCTCTGACAGTCCTCAGGGCTCTGGGTACGTGTGTGCTGCGTGCAGAACGTTAAAAAAAATCAGACGCAGCCAGCTACGTTTTACTGCAGGCTTGCGCCAATTTTTTTCCTGCATGGGAAATCCCTGATCTGCTGGAGCCAATAACTTTGCATCACTGCAGTTCTCTGACACATTTGCAGGGCCACAACACAGTTATTAAACTTAGTAGTATTCATTGAATACACGCAGTGTGGCTTGTCCTTTGAAAAACTAGGGAAAAAATTATATTTTGGCTGCAGGCTTGCGCCAATTTCTTTCCTGGCTTGGAAATCACTGGTAATACAGCATGCTGAGGGGTAGGCCGAGAGGACGTGGACGCGGCCGAGGACGCGTAGGCCCAAGTGAGGGTGTGGGCACAGGCCGAGCTCCTGATCCAGGTGTGTCACAGCCGACTGCTGCGCGATTAGGAGAGAGGCACGTTTCTGGCGTCCCCACATTTATCGCCCAATTAATGGGTCCACGCGGGAGACCTTTATTAGAAAATGAGCAGTGTGAGCAGGTCCTGTCGTGGATGGCAGAAAGTGCTTCGAGCAAGCTATCATCCACCCAGAGTTCTGCGCCGTCCACTGCTGCAAATCCGAATCCTCTGTCTGCTGCTCCTCCTTCCTCCCAGCCTCCTCACTCCACTACAATGACACATGCTCAGGAGTGGGAACACTCCCAGGAACTGTTCTCGGGCTCCTGCTCAGATTAGGCAGCAGTGGTTCCTCTCCCACCAGATGAGTTTATCGTCACTGATGCACAACTATTGGAAAGTTCCCGGGGTCCGGGGGATGAAGCTGGGGACTTCCGGCAACTGTCTCAAGACCTCTCAGTGGGTGAGGAGGACGATGACGATGAGACACAGTTGTCTTGCAGTGAGGTAGTAGTAAGGGCAGTAAGTCCGAGGGAGGAGCGCACAGAGGATTCGGAGGAAGAGCAGCAGGACGATGAGGTGACTGACCCCACCTGGTGTGCAACGCCTACACAGGACAGGTCTTCAGAGGGGGAGGCACGGGCAGCAGCAGGGCAGGTTGCAAGAGGCAGTGCGGTGTCCAGGGGTAGAGGCAGGGCCAGACCGAATAATCCACCAACTGTTTCCCAAAGCGCCCCCTCGCGCCATGCCACCCTGCAAAGGCCGAGGTGCTGTAAGGTCTGGCAGTTTTTCACAGAGACGCCTGACGACCAACGAACAGCGGTGTGCAACCTTTGTCGCGCCAAGATCAGCCGGGGAGCCACCACCAACAGCCTCACCACCACCAGCATGCGCAGACATATGATGGCCAAGCACCCCACAAGGTGGGACGAAGGCCGTTCACCGCCTCCGGTTTGCACCGCTGCCTCTCCCCCTGTGCCCCAACCTGCCACTGAGATCCAACCCCCCTCTCAGGACACAGGCACTACCGTCTCATGGCCTGCACCCACACCCTCACCTCCGCTGTCCTCGGCCCCATCCACCAATGTCTCGCACCGCACAGTCCAGCCGTCGCTAGCGCAAGTGTTGGAGCGCAAGCGCAAGTACGCCGCCACGCACCCGCACGCTCAATTGTTAACCGTCCACATAGCCAAATTTATCAGCCTTGAGATGCTGCCGTATAGGGTTGTGGAAACGGAGGCTTTCAAAGCTATGATGGCGGCGGCGGCCCCGCGCTACTCAGTTCCCAGTCGCCACTACTTTTCCCGATGTGCCGTCCCAGCCCTGCACGACCACGTCTCCCGCAACATTGTACGCGCCCTCACCAATGCGGTTAGTGGGAAGGTCCACTTAACTACGGACACGTGGACAAGCACAGGCGGGCAGGGCCACTACATCTCCCTGACGGCACATTGGGTGAATTTAGTGGAGGCTGGGACAGAGTCAGAGCCTGGGACCGCTCACGTCCTACCCACCCCCAGAATTGCGGGCCCCAGCTCGGTGGTGGTATGTTCGGCGGTGTATGCTTCCTCCACTAAAGCACCCTCCTCCTCCTCCTCCTCAACCTCTGTCTCGCAATCTAGATGTGTCAGCAGCAGCAGGACGTCGCCAGCAGTCGGTGTCGCGCGGCGTGGCAGCACAGCGGTGGGCAAGCGTCAGCAGGCCGTGCTGAAACTACTCAGCTTAGGAGATAGGAGGCACACGGCCCACGAACTGCTGCAGGGTCTGACAGAGCAGACTGACCGTTGGCTTGCGCCGGTGAGCCTCCAACTGGGCATGGTCGTGTGTGACAACGGCCATAACCTGGTGGCGGCTCTGCAGCTCGGCAGCCTCACGCACGTGCCATGCCTGGCCCACGTCTTTAATTTGGTGGTTCAGCGCTTTCTGAAAAGCTACCCACGCTTGTCAGACCTGCTCATAAAGGCGCGCCGTCTCTGTGCACATTTCCGCAAGTCCCACACGGACGCTGCCACCCTGCGCACCCTGCAACATCGGTTTAATCTGCCAGTGCACCACATGTTGGCTAGGCTCTATGAGCAGCGTAGAGCTATAGTGGAATACCAACTCCAACATGGGCGGCGCAGTGGGAGTCAGCCTCCTCAATTCTTTTCAGAAGAGTGGGCCTGGTTGGCAGACATCTGCCAGGTCCTTCGAAACTTTGAGCAGTCTACCCAGGTGGTGAGCGGCGATGCTGCAATCATTAGCGTCACCATTCCTCTGCTATGCATCTTGAGAAGTTCCCTGCAAACCATAAAGGCAGCCGCTTTGCGCTCGGAAACAGAGCTGGGGGAAGACAGTATGTCGCTGGATAGTCAGAGCACCCTCCTGTCTATATCTCAGCGCGTTCAGGAGGAGGAGGAGGAGCATGAGGAGGATGAGGAGGAGGGGGAAGAGACAGCTTGGCCCACTGCTGACGGTACCCATGCTGCTTGCCTGTCATCATTTCAGCGTGTATGGCCTGAGGAGGAGGAGGAGGATCCTGAAAGTGATCTTCCTAGTGCGGACAGCCATGTGTTGCGTACAGGTACCCTGGCACACATGGCTGACTTCATGTTAGGATGCCTTTCTCGTGACCCTCGCGTTACACGCATTCTGGCCACTACGGATTACTGGGTGTACTCACTGCTCGACCCACGCTATAAGGAGAACCTTCCCACTCTCATTCCCGAAGAGGAAAGGGGTTCGAGAGTGTTGCTATACCACAGGACCCTGGCGGACAAGCTGATGGTAAAATTCCCATCCGACAGCGCTAGTGGCAGAAGGCGCAGTTCCGAGGGCCAGGTAGCAGGGGAGGTGCGTAGATCGAGCAGCATGTACAGCCCAGGCAGTGCAACAGTCTTTAAGGGCCTGGACAGCTTTATGGCTCCCCAGCAAGACTGTGTCACCGCTCCCCAGTCAAGGCTGAGTCGGCGGGAGCACTGTAAAAGGATGGTGAGGGAGTACGTAGCCGATCGCACGACCGTCCTCCGTGACGCCTCTGCCACCTACAACTACTGGGTGTCGAAGCTGGACACGTGGCCTGAACTAGCGCTGTATGCCCTGGAGGTGCTTGCTTGTCCTGCGGCTAGCGTCTTGTCGGAAAGGGTGTTTAGTGCGGCTGGGGGAATCATCACAGATAAGCGTCAACCGACAGTGCCGACAGGCTAACACTCATCAAGATGAACAAAGCCTGGATTTCCCCAGACTTCTCTTCTCCACCAGCGGACAGCAGCGATACCTAAGCAATACGTAGGCTGCACCCGCGGATGGAAGCTACGTTCTCTCTCACCATCCAAAACGGGGACATTTCTGCTTCATCAATCTGTGTCTAATATTCCTCCTCCTGCTCCTCCTCCTGAAACCTCATGTAATCACGCTGAACGGGCAATTTTTCTTAGGGCCACAAGGCTCACTCATAATTTTTCTAAAATTTTTTTATACGTTTCAATGCTCTTAAAAGTGTTGGAACTTTAACTTGAACCAATTTTTCGTTAAACTGGGCTGCCTCCAGGCCTAGTTACCACTTAAGCCACATTAACCAAAGCGATTAATGGGTTTCACCTGCCATCTTGGTTGGGCATGGCCAATTTTTACTGAGGTACATTAGTACTGTTGGTACACCAATGTTTTGGGGCCCTCACCTACAGTGTAATCATAGCAATTTGTATGTTCTTCGCCTGCACTCATGGTACAGAAGTGTGTGTGGGGTTGGCCTACACTTTAGCTACATAAATGTAACTTGGGCCTTGGCTATACTGCAGCTACTGAAATAGAACTAAGACTGTGCTCCCACTATACTGCTGCTTCGGAATTGTTCCTGGGGCCTGTGTAGGCTGCTACAAAGACTTAAATGGAACTAAGACTATGCTCCTCCTATACTGCTGCTTCGGAATTGTTCCTGGGGCCTGTGTAGGCTGCTACAATGACTTAAATGGAACTAAGACTATGCTCCTCCTATACTGCTGCTTCGGAATTGTTCCTGGGGCCTGTGTAGGCTGCTACTATTACTGAAATGGAACGAAGACTGCGCTCCCACTATACTGCTGCTTCGGAATTGTTACTGGGGCCTGTGTAGGCTGCTACTATTACTGAAATGGAACTAAGACTGTGCTCCCCCTATAATGCTGCTAGTGATATGTTAGTGGGGCCTGTCGCTAATGCTACGGCTGAAATGTTACTAATTCTGGGCTCTGCCTATACCGCTGCTAATGGTATGTCTCTGAGGTGTGGAAACAGAGGCTTCCCAAAGACATGATGGCGGCGAGGCCATTTCCCACCAACGCTGTTACTGTTAAGGTGCATATAACCACGGACACGTGGAGAGGACACGTAGTGCCTCCAAAACATCCCCCGCCACGGCCCACTTAATCCTGGCCACATTCCGAAAACCAACAAAATAAAACCGCGCTACTAGGTCCGCAGTCACCACCACATTACCACCAACGCGGTTACTGTTAAGGTACATATTACCAGTCTGACTGGGGCATGCAGTGTTGGCCGGAGCCCACCTGCATTAAGCACGACATTACTACCTCAGCTGTGTTGGGCAATGCAATGGGATATTTCTATGTACCGCCGGTGGCTTCCTGGCACCCACCCATGCTGTGGGTCCACAGGGAATTATAAATGCATCTGTTTCCACTTGTAAAGAACCCCAGTCTGACTGGGGCATGCAGTGTGGGCCGAAGCCCACCTGCATTAAGCACGACATTACTACCTCAGCTGTGTTGGGCAATGCAATGGGATATTTTTGTGTATCGCCGGTGGGTTCCAGGGAGCCACCCATGCTGTAGGTGCACACGGAGTTTAACCTACATGTGTCCACTTGTAAAGAACCCCAGTCTGACTGGGGCATGCAGGGTGGGCCGAAGCCCACCTGCATTAAGCACGACATTACTACCTCAGCTGTGTTGGGCAATGCAATGGGATATTTTTGTGTATCGCCGGTGGGTTCCAGGGAGCCACCCATGCTGTCGGTCGACAGGGACTTCACAATAGGGAGTTGTACCTGCCTGTGTCTATGAATTAAAAAGCCCGGTCTGACTGGGGCATGCAGAGACACCTTGACAGAATGAATAGTGTGTGGCACATAGGTTCCCCATTGCTATGCCCACGTGTGCAGCTCCTGATGGCGGTGGCACAGGATTCTATTTCTCATTGCTTCTGTACAGCATTGTGGGCTATCGCCCCGCCCCTTTTAAAGAGGGTCGCTGCCTAGCCGTTCCAACCCTCTGCAGTGTGTGCCTGCGGTTCCTCCTCATGGCAGATGCACTTCTAAATAGACATGAGGGTGGTGAGGCATGAGGGCAGCTGAAGGCTGCGCAGGGACACTTTGGTGTGCGCTGTGGGGGGGAGGGGGGGGCGGTTGGGCAGCATGTAACCCAGGAGAAGTGGCAGTGGAGTGTCATGCAGGCAGTGATTGTGCTTTGTTGGAGGTAGTGTGGTGCTTAGCAAAGGTATGCCATGCTAATGAGGGCTTTTCAGAAGTAAAAGTTGTTGGGAGGGGGGGGGGGCACTCTTGCCGCTATTGTGGCTTAATAGTGGGACCTGTGAACTTGAGATGCAGCCCAACATGTAGCCCCTCACCTGCCCTATCCGTTGCTGTGTCGTTCCCATCACTTTCTTGAATTGCCCAGATTTTCACACAAGGAAACCTTAGCGAGTATCGGCGAAATACAAAAATGCTCGGGTCGCCCATTGACTTCAATGGGGTTCGTTACTCGAAACGAACCCTCGAGCAACCCTGTTTGGAGCATCGCGAAAAGTTCGTCCCGAGTAACGAGCACCCGAGCATTTTGGTGCTCGCTCATCTCTAGTCAAGAGACTTTATACTCCTAATATATAGAGGACTCAGATATGGCTACACAGTGCACCCTTAGTACTTCTCCTGATATATAGGGTACCCTATGGGGCTTAGCTACCACAGAGAAGTTTTTTATGAATTTAGGATAGTAGTAAGCGAACCCCAAGAAGCGCTGCAGGGCTTTTAAGGTAACTGGCTGAGCCCATTCCGTGATGGCCTTCACCTTTACTGCATCCTTCTGAATATCGCATAATGATGTAATGATAAACCCCAAAAACGATATTTTCTGGACACCAAAAATAAACTTTTTAAACTTAGCGAAGAGTTTGTTAGGCTTGAGGCAAGTCAACACAGTTTGGTGTGTCTCCCAGTCGGAGAAGAAAATCAGGATGTCGTCCAGGTACACCACAACGAACACACTCATGATATCCTGAAAAATAGAATTCATAAAACCTTGAAAAATAGCCGAGGCATTACATAGCCCAAAAGGCATCACAAGGTATTCAAAGTGACCCAAAGGTGTATTAAAGGCCGTCTTCCACTCATCCCCTTCCCGTATACGGATTAGGTTATAAGCTTCTCTCAGATCGAGCTTAGAAAACCACTGGGCCCCAGAAACCTGATTGAGGAGGTCGGGAATGAGCGGAAGAGCGAATTGGTTTCTAACTGTTATCTTGTTAAGCTCTCTGTAATCAATACAGGGTCTAAGACCCCCATCCTTCTTCTCAACGAAGAAAAACTCAGCACTCACTGGAAACTCCAAGGGTTGCTTGTGCTTCTTGACAAAACTGTCCTAAATATAGTCCTTCACAGACTCTCTCTCAGGGACAGTTACGTTGTAGATCCGACCCTTAGGAAGTTTGGCATCTGGGATCAAATCAATCTTACAATCACATTCTTGATGGGGAGGCAATTCTTCAGATAACTGTTTGGAGAATACATCAGCAAAATCAGAGATACAGTCTGGAAATTCAACACCCTCCACAGCAGAAGTATCCAAATACACCGGCCTAATGTGATTGGTACATCGGGAACCCCACTTGACCAACTCCAGCTTGTCCCAATCAATAATGGGATTGTATTACCTTAACCAAGGGAGCCCTAAGACTATATCCACCGACAAGTCCTTCATGACGAGGAAAGTGCAGAACTCTTTATGCAAAGCTCCTATAGAAAGCTTTAACTCTGGGGTAACTAACTCAACGAGACCAGCCCGCAATGGCTTGAAGTCTACCCAGGAGACCTGAATCGGAGGATCAATGCATATCAAAGAACCAGAGATCTGACCCACAAAATCACAATTCGCAGCAGCCCCGGAATTAACAAAGGCGTGCCGTGCACGAGAGAAAGAACGGACCTCTAAAGTGCAAGACAAAAACATCCTAGACACCACTGGGAGTACCTTAGCTGCTAAATAGTCCTCCTGCCAACTGACTAGGAGTGGAAGTTTTACTGCCGAGGCTTCCTCCTGCAGTTTGCAACCTGATGACCAGATTCTCCACAGTACAAACAGAGGTTTTTCTTTAGACTGTACTCCCTTCGCTGCTGAGGTGACATAGTACCCAATTCCATAGGTTCAGCGGGGAGCGGTGAAGCATTCTGATCCTCAGACGAGGTGGCCGGTCGGACTGGACTGGTCCTAGCCGATCGCCTGGCCCTTAGTTGACGATCAGCTCAAATGGCTAGCGACATAGCTTGCTTCAGGGTTCTTGGCTCAGGATGCGCCACCAGCAGATCCTTTAGGCCTTCGGACAGGCCAGTCAAGAACGAATCTTTAAGGGCAGTATCGTTCCACCCCGACTCCATGCAGTGTTGTCTGAACTGGCAGCAATAGTCCTCCTCCAACCTTCGCCCCTGTTGCAAGGACAACAGTTTTGAGACAGCGTACGCAGCCCGGTCGGGCTCATCATAGATCTGACCCAAAGCAGAAAAAAAAGCGTCCAGCGACTGTTGAGTAGGGGAGTCAGAAGGTAGTGAGAAAGCCCAATTTTGAGGGTCTCCTCTCAGGCGGGAAATCACGATTCCCACCCGCTGGTACTCGGTGCCTGAAGAGTTAGGTCGCAGGTCAAAATATAGCCTACATCCTTCCCGAAAGGCAAAAAACGGTCTTCTTTCACCTGAGAAAAAGTCAGGCAAAGTAGCCCGAGGCACAGAAACAGTCACTGGAACAGCCGGCAGCTGAGCCTGGGATGTAGACAAAGTCCGTTCCTGTTGCTGCAAGCGGATGGTCAAGTCATGCACCAGGGCTCGTCAGGTTCTGGACCTGATTGGCCAAAGCCGACATGGTCTCCATAGGAGGAGTAAACGTGGGAGGTCGGATTAAAAAAATCTGACCGTTTTTGGGCCAGTGTTACTGTCAAGGGACTGGGGTCCAGTTACGCGAAGTCTTTAGGAGAACTACCTATTTGCCCCCCTGGGCTAACCACCAGGGTGACGGTCCCTATACTCCTATAGGGATGCAGGGCAGGAGTAAGGTTACAAACAAACACTGAGACAAACAACACTAAGGCTGGTCAAGAAGTCCAGGTCGGCAACAGGAGGGTACGCAGTACAAGGGGTCAGGCAAAAGCAAGGTCGGGGTACACGCAGTAGTCAATCACGAAATCAATCAAAAACGTAAGTGCTGCAGAGGAACAAACAAACACTGGCAAATACAGGAGGTAAGAAAGGCGTTTAAATGCTGCCAGAACTTCCACCCCAGCAGCCGATCGGGGCGGAGAGTCCTGATAGCCACAGGCACCAATCACGGGGCGCCGGGAGAACCAGCCCCCTGGCAGCAGCATAACCAACAGAACCCAGCCACCTGGGTGTCATGGCAAAGGGACGAGCACAGGGTGGCACCCGCCGTGCCCCTAGCAGCCCGGTGGCGTCCAGCATACCTGCGGACTCCCCCTGGCTCGCACCCCCACAGCCCAGGTGCCAAGATCGGCGGTGAGGGCACAGAGACCCCGAAAGCCAACGGTGTTGACAGACGCCTCTTACAGGGATGAACAAATAGTACTACAGGCAGAGATGAGCTGGAACAGTAATGCATAAGAAACCAGATAGCAGGACTTCATGATGTTGTGTTCTTTTTTCCAGCCCTTTAAGGCTTGGCAAACAATAAAATGCTTTGTGATATTGAGCCAGCTCAAAAACTGGAAATAAAAAGCCACATCCGACAAATGCTGCTGTGCAACCAGTCCTCATACCCCCAACCTGTGCAAGTGCAGTAAGTATTCTAGTGTTACCTCCAAGCACAAGTGACCTGACCCGGATACGATTCTTCCCAACCAGACACAACCACTGTGTCCACGCCTTACCATTATGATGTCAGATGGCCAGGGTCACGGATGACCACATGAATGACATTATTCCAAAGACCTTTGTGGTGCAGGCACTGCCAGCCTTCCAGCTGCACCAACAGATGTAGATCCCAGAATTCCTGCCAATGAAAACATGACAACACATTAGCCGCCTTATTCTTCACTCCCAGGATAATTCTGACCCTCCCATCAGTATGGTCCAACTACTCAGTGATATAATTTTTGACTACTGGAGTCTAAAATTTCTGTTCCTCTTAAACCACAATGGGCTGGAAGTGATTGTCTGGTGTTATAACCCATCTGTGCCAAGGAACCAAGAGTTGTGTGTTCAGACATGTTAGTTGGAGCACCGGCATTGTATTCGGCTGCAATTTGGTTGACTTTCTTTTTATCTTAGTGGATAAAATTCATTGCTTTTTAATTCTTGCGAGTGTATGAGATTAGAATCATACGGATGTAGCAAACTTTACATTGACTTTTATGATAATTACAATGTACTACATTAGTGTGAATCGAGTTATCATGTGTTGTCAATCATGTTAACGACTGCTACATCTATAGGACTTTTTTATTCAGAATCAGCACCGCTCTTGCCATGGTCTGTCCCTGTTATTACAGTTTAGCCCCTTACTAGAACCATAATACTATACATAGTCTTTGGAGAGAGGCGCTGTTTCTGGTAGATGCAGCCTCTTTATTATTAAATAGTATATAGTCAACTGCTCTATGAACTCAATCATCTTCACTTCATTATACACGCTTTGTCCAAAAAAATCAAGCCCCTAGAAGAAGTTCTGAAGCGCTGCATAACTCCGCTGGCCGATATACAGATGCTTAGAGTTGTGGCGTGATTAGATGAACAGTCTGGACACCTGAGGCTCTAATAGTGTTTTCACCCCTGGCCTATAAAAAGGCGAGATATATCGCCAGTAGAAGATGTAAGGGATCATCTGGGAGGATAACTTCGACAGTCTATGAGTCTGCATGATCTAGAGGTTCAGTTACAGCAAATGTGAAGCGATATGCTGCAGGATACCATAACCTGTATGCCTCTATGCCGGCCATATCACATCTAGAGGAGACAAACAGGGCACTAGAGAATCCATGTCTGCTCAAATCACGTCTTACATTCAAGCTGGAGGCTATGCAACAGGGTACTAGAGCCTCCATGCCCGCCCGTAGCACATCTTACATTCAAGCTAGAGGCGGTACAACAGGGTACTAGAGCCTCCATGCCCGCCCGTAGCACATCTTACATTCAAGCTAGAGGCGGTACAACAGGGTACTAGAGCCTCCATGCCCGCTCGTAGCACATCTTACATCCAAACTAGAGGCGGTACAACAGGGTACTAGAGTCTCTATGCCTGCCTGTAGCACATCTTAGATCCAAGCTAGAGACGATGCAATGGGGTACTAGAGCCTCCATGTCAGAATCACATCTTACATCTGCATGATCTAGAGGCTCAGTTACAGCAAATGTTTATGCCTCTATGCCGGCCATATCACATCTTGTATCCAAGCTAGAGGAGCCAAACAGGGTACTAGAGCATCCATATCTGCTCAAATCACATCTTACATTCAAGCTGGAGGCTACGCAACAGGGTACTAGAGCCTCCATGCCCACCCGTATCACATCTTGTATCCAAGCTAGAAGCAGTACAACAGAATACTAGAGCCTCCATGTCCGCCCATATCACATCTTACATCCAAGCTAGAGGTGGTACAACAGGGTACTAGAGCCTCCCTGCCCTTCAGTACCACATCTTGTATCCAAGCTAGAAGTGGTACAACAGGTTACTAGAGCCTCCATGCACCCCGCATCACATCTTGTATCCAAGCTAGAGGTGATGCAACAGGTTACTAGAGCCTCCATGCCCACCTGTAGCACATCTTACATCCAAGCTAGAGACGGTGCAACAGGGTACCAGAGCCTTCATGCCTGTCCGAATCACATCTTACATCCAAGTTAGAGGAGGTACAATAGGGTACTAGAGCCTCCATGTCCGCCAGTATCACATCATGCATCCAAGCTAGAGGCGGTACAACAGGGTACTAGAGCCTCCATGCCCACCAGTATCACATCTTGTATCCAAGCTAGAGGTGGTACAGCAGGGTACTAGAGCCTCCATGCCCGCCCATATCACATCTTGTATCCAAGCTAGAGGCAGTACAACAGGGTATTAGAGCCTCCATGCCGATCCTTATCACATCTTGTATCTAAGCTAGAGGCGGTACAACAGGTACTAGAGCCTCCATTCGATGGGTCGGTTCTCCACAATAAATTCTCCTTTTGCTCTGACATTGCAATCACTTACATCACCGTTACAATCACACATGGAAAGTTTCATTCGATTCTGACAACTCCTTCGGGGTACCTGGATATTTTTGCCTATGAGTGTACATTTATCTTCTAGTAGTGATATAAAAGCCAACTTACAACCCAGGATAGAGAAATCCTTCATTTAATGAGAGACATAGCTAAACAGCAGGTGCGAAAAAGGAATGTAAATTGTTGTACTTAGCATCGGGCACGAGAAGACAGTAAGACAGTAAGCGTCAGAAGATGGTAGAGCAAACAAAAACATATTGTCAAAAAGTCTCACTTTTACAGCATATCTAATGATGGAAATGCAAAATAAAAGAATATGCAGTTGTTCTTACTGCTGAAAGGGAACAATTTCCCAGGTTTTCAATTTCACTTAATCAGCAACTCTGAGCTTCTCTCCGAGGATGAATAGTACTTGGGAAATATGGAATTCAAGATAAACACAGTGCCAAATAAGAAAACATATTCCTAAAGTTTAATGTACAGAATTGCACAGAGAAAACCCTGTTGCAGAAAAACTCCTGCAGAGTAGTGAAATAACTCCAGCGGAGAAGGACCAGGAAGTGCTATGGGGCCCATAGGATGGAGGACACAATGCTGAAAGGTCATCCCACCAATGGTATCAGTAACAGTTCCAACTGGCCAATTATATAGATAGACTATCAAAAATAACTAGCCACCTGAGCAAGAATCAAAAGTAGTATTTATTTCCATATGTTAATACTGCTCGGTAATGTATTCTCTTTTTATGTAGTCTAGCTAGGGCTTATTTTCAGGGTAGGGCTCATATTACAAGCCTCCTCGAAAATCATGAAAAATCAGGGTAGGGCTTATTTTTGAGGAAGCACGGTAGCAGATTAGTGAATTGGAAAAGAACTTACCCGATGACAGACTTCCACACCGCCGGTCCAGGTCAACTTCATATGTATTTAAATGTCCAAAACACCAGATCCCTGAAGATGTCTTCAACACTCAGGTAGAGCATCTTCGGAAGATTCCCCAGGTATAGGGAACACCTCAGCAGTATCGGATAAGGAGACTGTCTTTGTAGCCACTCTATGCTCTGGCTAATAGATAAGGGTCCTAAATGAGAACGGCCCCTTTAATGTCTATTACCGCTCTAAAGCCACTGTTCTTGTAATCCGTTTGCTATTGAGGGAAACTCACTTAAAGCAGCATTTTAGTCCCTTAGCTATTGTGCAATTACAAACTAGCAGGGAACAATATAGATAAAATATAGTATTAAATATTGGGAGAACGCTATAAAAGCTGAACTATATAAGTTTAGCAGAGACAAGTCATAATCCGGAATCCACATTATGTAGAAATATATTTTTGGTTAAAGTCGATATTAAAGCTTTTAAAATCTAAGACAAATGAGTCATTTTGCACCAGCGGTAATTGGAACTCATAAAAGTCTACATTATTTAGTTAGTAAATGTGCTTTTAGAAACTGACCTGCAGGATACATTTAAAATAATATACATGCAAAGTGTAGGGTTAAACGCAGGTGATAAAAGAGCGCTAAACACCAAAACAGCCTCCGTTGCTGCATAATTTGTGCACCTTTTAAAGTAATGAAATCCTTGGCAGAGATTTAGCTGCAGACATTTCCCATTGCAGATTTCACTACAAGATCTGCATGCGTCGCGGTACGGGCAGCGACATCGGTACCGGGGCACAATATAGGCAACAGGCTTACAAAAATATATATATTTATTACAACAAATGAACTTCGAGGATGAAATACTAATCAAAGATTGCACAAAGTTAGGCAGTTACCACGGAAACATCAGTCAATCTAACTGGCTCTAACTAAAAGTAGAAATAGCTTTAATGTTAAAGGGATGATGTAACAATCTTTCATTAATCACGCCGCTCCATAATATACTTCAATCATAGGACAAGTAATGCTACCGCTGAACGTATAAACTCAGTAAGAAATGGCCGGTTACCATACACATTCCGAATGCAACTTAAGTATTAATTGATGACTTGTCTGCAACTGGTGGATGAACACTCCTGGAATAACAGTCCATAAGTTCCTGGCTCATCTCTAGTTATGTTTCTGTAATTTTATTCTTTACTTGAGTACATGTATTGTGATTGACATGCCTACCTAGACCCTGAAATCTGGTGGTATGCACAGTAAGCAGGTTTTTATAGAGGGCCGCCCTCAGAGGCGTAACTTGAAGCTCCCGGGCCTCGATGCAAAACCTGTAACAGAGCCTCCAACTGTAATGCTTTACTTATAGTACTGGGCTCCCTATATGGAGAAGAGAGGCCTTATGGGCCCCTAAGGCTCCTGGGCCCAGGTGCAACCACATCCCCTGCATCCTCTATAGTTACGCCCCTAGCCACCCTCAACTTACAGTTCTCTAGGTGTACTTAATATCTCAGAGGGAAAGAGAGGTCTCTCAAAGTCTGAAGGGGATGAATAATGTGAAGGCATGGTCCTTTTAGATACGGTCCTTGTGAGTCTGTAATCTTGCTTTCCCTAGCCTATCTCTCTTGGCAAAGGTTCCTGACACGAGGGTCAGGGTCGTACCGGCTGCCCTGTCTGTCCCTCTTTTCAGCTCTGCTGCATTTCCTGCCCTGGCTATGTTGCAGCTTATCTCTGCAGCCCATAGACCCCAGAACATCGGCTTCCTCCCTTACTTCAGGACGTCCCCCAAACCACCAGGCTAGCCAATAACAGTTTTTCTTTTATGAAGGAGAGATGAGCAACAATTAGAGATGAGCGAGCCTACTCGGCCACGCCCCTTTTTCGCCCGAGTACCGCGATTTTCGAGTACTTCCGTACTCGGGCGAAAAGATTCGGGGGGCGCCGTGGGTGAGTGGGGGGTTGCAGCGGGGAGTGGGGGGGAGAGGGAGAGAGAGAGGGCTCCCCCCTGTTCCCCACTGCTACCCCCGCGTCGCCACGCCTCCCCCCACCTCCGGCGCCCCCCGAATCTTTTCACCCGAGTACTGATGTACTCGAAAATCGCGGTGCTCGATCGAGTAATTACTCGAAACGAGTAGTTTCGCTCATCTCTAGCAACAATGTAACATTGTTACCACTGGATATCACTAGTGATCCACGTCACGCAAAGATCAATACAATGGTAATAATAAACATAGCAAAGTCAAAATACTTTTAACAATGGAGGGTAAGTAACGAGGTGTCGGTTCAGCAGCACACACGACTTATTGGTAGACTGCGCTGCAAATTTGCATCAGATGTCACACTATTCATCTTTTACACCCATACTGAAGGATTGCAGCATAATTTTAGTGCAGAATCTGCATCGAATATTGAAACGCTATTCACAGTACAATACATGTGGATGGAGTTGTTTGTCCCCTTTGAAATGAAGTGCTAGTGTTTCTATATGTTGGATTGCAGCAGCTTACCCATAGGAATCAGTTATAAATTAGGGCAGGAACACCAGCTCTGTCCCCTGGTCACAGGACAGGTAACATTTAGTGCTGTTTGCAACGGCTTGACATTCTGTCTGCTTAGGGCCAGTTGAGGTCTACGTGGGTCCTTGGATGACAGTAGGTCCCCTTAGTAATTTATAGGCCCCACTGTGCCTTTTAGTCATTTATAGGTCCTGCTGTGTCCCTTAGTCATTTATAGGTCCCTCTGTGCCCCTTAGTCATTTATAGGTTCTGTTGTGCCACATAGTCATTTATAGGCCCCTCTGTGCTCTCCTAGTCATTTATAGGTCCCGCTGTGACCACTGAGTTGTTAGTAAGGCTCCACTGTGCCCCTGAACAATTATTAAGGTCCCACTATGCCCCGGCAATAAAATGATTAACTCTCCTCCATCGCAATCCCGTGGTGTCCTCCATCTTTGCCTTGGCATTTTCTGGCTAGGTGATGTGATGACAACATGCCATCACTTGCGTGACAAAAAAGGCATAGGACAAGAGAGTAGGGAGCACTGGGCTTCCAGCAGTCCCCCCTGTCATGGTCAATTGTACCTGCATCTTTAAAATGCAGATACAGGTAAATTCAAGGAATGAGGACTAATTTGATCATACCCTTGCAGATGATACAAAAGTAAACAAGGTAATTAATACAACAGAGGACAATGTGCAGCTACAAAACGACCTAGACAAGTTGGGGACTTAGGTAGAAAAACGGCAAATAAAGTTCAATGTTGATAAATGTAAGGTTCTGCACATGGGCAGGAGAAACAGATGTCACCAATATACACTAAATGGGGTACTGCTTGGGAAAAGTGAGATAGGAAAAGACCTGGGGGTACTAGTGGATTGTAGATTTAACTGGAGCAATCCATGCCAGTCAGCTGCTGCAAAAGCTAATAAAGTCTTGGGGTGCATTAAAAGAGGTATAGGGGCGAGGGACAAGAACATTATTCTCTCACTATATAAGGCACATAGAGGACAATACAAGGATCTCTCCCATGATCTGTTTATTCCCAGGACTGCGACGGTAACAAGAGGGCATCCAATACGATTAGAGGAAAGAAGGTTGCATCACCAACATAGAAGGGGGTTCTTTACCATAAGAGACTGTGGAACTCTCTGCCTGAGGACGTGGTGATGGCAAAATGCGTAGAGGAGTTTAAGAGGGGACTAGATGTCTTTCCAGAGCGCTATGATATTACAGGATATAGACATTAGGTGACCAGCAGGGTTGTTTATCTCAAATGTTGATCCAGGGATTACTCTGGCTGCCATTCTGGAGTCAGGAAGGAAAATTTTTCCTCCATAGGAGGTAATTGTCTCGCAGGATTTTTTTGCCTTCCTCTGGACCAATAAGGTAGGGGGGTTAAACCAGGCTAAACTAGATGGACATTGTCTTCATTCAGCCTAACATACTATGTTAATATGTTACTATGTTACCCTTGAGTAGTTCTTCCCAGGATTAGTGGCCCATATTTGCCAGACGCTGAGTTTGGTCGATGGGCTGCTCCTCAGGTAGTGTTAGGGTTCGCTGCTGGGGTCTGTTGTACTACATGGGTTTTCAGCAGCAAAGTTTCGCAGGTGGGTGTTGATTAAGCTGGCTGGGTGTGGATTGCTCCAGCATGCCAATCCCCCAGGTCCATTGCTCATATATACCAGCTCCTCTGCTACAGGCTGCTGGCGTTTTCTCTGTTTGTTCAGTGCATTCAGTGTGGGCAGTGTCGTGCTCCTGTGTGTCTGTGCATGTGGCTGGACATGAGGTGTCAGTGCAGCGTTCAGGATGTTCAGTGTGAACAGTGTCCTGCTCCTGTGTGTCTGTGTTGCATGTAGGGTAAACTGTGTATTGCTGTGGATCCTTTATCATCTAAAATGAGGTAGGTCCCTAAGTTCCAGCATGTGGTCATCCCTATTGTGACGATCGCCCCGCATTGTAGGCAGGTTTCTTGGCGTTAGTTGTCTCGTTAGTGTAGGGACCCATGAGACAACAAGGACTCTTGAAGTGGGGTCGCGGGCTTAAGTATCTTGGCCAAAATACGAACTAATACCTTGTATTGTATCTATTCCATCTGTTTATACATGCGGGTATGCTTGGTGCATATTTTGAGCATTTATCAGCCATTGGTTTGTGTCTGTCCATGAGCATAAAGTCCGTTCTGCAGTTCTGCTATTCGGTCAGTTTTCGCCAGTTCATGAGTGTAAATGGCATAACGTTTATGTCTGTTTCTCAGTCTTGTCTTCACGTTTCATGTCCAGGTCACAGTTCCGCAGTTCACGTGCCGATAAGACTCTGCAGAGTGTTCATGTCCCAGTTTAACGTTACAGGTAGTCTCACAGATTGACCTGGCTGACACTATAGGTGAAGAAAACCATGAGTCTATACTTGAATAAGTGGCCAATCGCCAAACAGAACGTCATGCCATTGCTCACAACACTGGGTGTTCTCTGTCATGTAACCAGGGGTTGTCTTATTTTAAAACTGATTGTTCTAAGTAAGTGGCTGCAATCCAGCTTATATGGTGGAAACACCAACACTTGATTACCTGTAAGCAGACAACCCCTTTAAGAACCTCATTCAGATAAAGTAGTAAAAACCCATGCAGAATTTAAGACAAATTTAGCAGCATATCAGTTCTGTTGAAGCTGAGTTGACCTCATCAACGACTCAACCCATAACAAGGATAGGCCCAGGAGGAGTTTGACAGGTTTTGCTTAATGCCGGAGACGGTGACACTGTTCTGGGGTCTGTTGTCACAGTCAATTCTACTTTAATGCTCTCCAGTTGTGATGCAGGTTCTACCTTTTGTGTCGATGGAGCTGGAACACGGTATGGCCAAATCACCGTATCCTCTAGACCAGAGGTCCCCAACTCCAGTCCTCAGGGACCACCAACAGATCATGTTTTCAGGATATCCTATAGTAAGAACACCTGTGGCAATGTCTGAGGCACCGACAATAATTACATCACCTGTGCAACACTGAGGAAATCCTGAAAACATGACCTGTTGGCTGTCCCTGAGGACTGGAGCTGGGGAACCCTGCTCTAGACTGCATGACTGAAGGAAAACTCTAGGCTGAGCAGAGAGCTCTGAGCCAAACGGGATATCAGCAAATGCTCTTTTCTACTCCACATTTGCTGCAAAACTCTTATTAGCTTACAACAACGCACTCTGATATTCGTAACTGGTACAACATGAGTGGTAAGCAGTGAGGAATCTGCAGGAACTGGCTGAAGAACCACCCAAATTTCATTCCAGTTTACAACACCAGAACTCTTTTCCTTTGCCTATCTCTCGGCAACAACACTTTCCGTTCCACAACCACCTACTTTGCCTCTAATATGCATGAGAGCACCTATAGTAGAAGTTGCTCAACTGTGCCACCCAAAGTGGTGCCAGAACTTTTTCCTTTTCCAGTCCCACTAGCCCAATCACTGCTGCCTTACAATAATAACCATTTAAAGGAAAAAAAAAAATCAATTTTTCCCCCTTACATTGTTATAGATTTGTCTTTTCACTGCAGATTTCACCTTCTTCAATGCATAGTCATAGTAACATAGTATGTTAGGCTGAATTAAGGCAATGTTCATCTAGTCAGAATTCATTCTTTAAAAACCTCGGTATAGTTGCATTGATAGGCTGAAAATAGGCAAGTTCTTCAGGTTCATCCTTTCTCATACACATATATACAGATTCCAAGTTGTATGGAGCCATATTTTGGAAATACAATCTATGGGCCCTTTTGTGCCATTATAGGCCTTCAATTTCATCTACAGTACAGGTATATGCAGTTTTGTTTTCTCAAAGATTTTTATTGAATCTGTGAAAAACAAATTGTGCCATATTCCTTTAGATGGCACCTTACTAGGATATTCTTCCCAAAAAAATATTGCTTTTAAAGGAGAATACCTCTTTATTACAGTGCCATACAGGGACACCACAATGCCTCTAGAAATCTAAGGGATTCCATATGCTGCCATACAGGCTTCAGATATAATGCTCAGCCGTGTGCAGGAGGACTTATTGGTTCTTCTAGTTTCTTGGAGACCTAAAGGTTGTTTGATTGGTAGAGGTCCAACAGCCTGCCATTGAGCCTCTGTGCTCATCAGTGAGGTCCTAGAAAGTGCAAGCTACTAGTTGTTGCCAGGTAGGGTGTAAGCTGCCATATATAAGTAGGTTGGAGGAGTGTCACTGTCACTGACTGAAACACAGAAGGTGCTCACTGGACAGCAAGTGATCTGAAATTAACCTAGGAGAGATCGTTAGCAGTATGAGTCCTGCCAAGGACTGTACATCATCTCTGTGCTGCATATCACAGTTACAGCTAAATTGATGGCTGATCATTGATGGAGAACGCATCTTGCAGGGATAAAACCATTAATAAGCATCATCATATTGTCTTACCAACAAATTGTGCCATTGAAACCGCCAAGTGTATTGTGCCTCACAGTAGAGTAACTGTCAAGCATTGAATTGTACATATTGTAACTGGTGATGACCGTGTTTGAATTGTGAAACCGTGAAGTCTGAGCTTCTTCTAGAGGAAAGTTTTTAGTGGTCTAGTAGAAAGAACTACTTTAGTCACATGACCGGAATGGAGTGCCACCGTTACTTTACATTTATGATCTGCTTCATATCAAGCCAAACTCCAATTAAAACCAAGAAAAAGCCATCTGACAAGATGACATAAATATGCTTTATGGCAAATGAGGGTTTCCAGATGTCTAAGAAGCATTGTTATGTGATTCATAAACCAGGGAGCTTCTCATTTCTTAACTGATATTATAATGTGGATGGCACTTAGTTAACTCTTTCAGTAAATGAGCTTAGTAATGTAAAGGGCAGGTTTTCATATGTGATGGCGTGGGAAATGAGGGCAAACAGCAGCAGAGATCATTTGTAGCACACTTTCCCCTGTACTTATTATACATTCTCGCTCTACATAGGACAGCACATTACTTCTAATGTTACTCATGAACAGTTCACAAGTCATGGACTTTTACTCCATGACCACATGTAAACAACTGCATCAAGTGGGATGGTACAGGACTGGTGTCGTGGGTGGTGGTATAGCAAAGCAAGATTTAGCACACGATGCAGAAGATGGAGTAACCAAAATATACAAAATTTATTTAAGTACAAAAGAATGAAATTGGATAATGAAATAATGATGGTTGAGCAATGGAAGCCCCACTCTGCAGACGATTGCTACCCACTGCAACAACTCTTCCGACTCTCTGCAAACCACCCTGCACTCTCTTTTGACCCAGCAAGAAATTGCCCCTTTAATCTGGGAGCTCCTATCAGTCACCCAAATTGGGATCCAGTGCACCTGAACTGTGCACTAGGCAAACTCAACCCACCGCCCAAACTCACTCCAACCGGGACTCAGCTTCTTACTTGTCTCTGGACGTCACTCACCTCCAAGCTGTTTCTGGTTTTTGCTATCTCTAACTAGGCACCTTTTTTGCCACCTCTTATGATCTCAGGGGAGGATGACAGACTCAAGACCCAATTAATTGCCTAGTCATCGCTACACCAGTTATATCCAGTCATCTGCATTATGCACCATGCTATTCCTCTTTAATTGTGCCGTTCAATGCTTATATGTGGCCTCTTCTTCTCTGTAGTCCCTGAGCAGGTGACACGTTAGCCGTACAACCACTTGTATTCACAAAAGGCTGGCACTTCTCCTTACTAATGCGTAGTATGATTGTAGTATTATGCAAGGGTTCAGAATATGACAGAGAAACCAGAGCCATGAAAACCCAATTTGTGGTATTTACTATTGAATACTAAACAGATACAAAACTAATGGGTTTGACAGAAAATCAATTATTAGGGTTATATATCAATGTGTTATCGAACCTGAAATGTTATCAGAACTACTGTAGAATCTGCCCTAGGTGAAAGTGAACACTGCACTCTATTGGTTGTAATAACTTAAAGGGGTTGTCCCGCGCCGAAACGGGTTTTTTTTTTTTTAAACCCCCCCCCCGTTCGGCGCGAGACAACCCCGATGCAGGGGTTAAAAAAACCACCCGCACAGCGCTTACCTGAATCCCGGCGGTCCGGCGTCTTCATACTCACCTGCTGAAGATGGCCGCCGGGATCCTCTGTCTTCATGGACCGCAGGGCTTCTGTGCGGTCCATTGCCGATTCCAGCCTCCTGATTGGCTGGAATCGGCACGTGACGGGGCGGAGCTACACGGAGCTACACGGAGCCCCATTCAGAAAAGAAGAAGACCCGGACTGCGCAAGCGCGGCTAATTTGGCCATCGGAGGGCGAAAATTAGTCGGCACCATGGAGACGAGGACGCCAGCAACGGAGCAGGTAAGTATAAAACTTTTTATAACTTCTGCATGGCTCATAATTAATGCACAATGTACATTACAAAGTGCATTATTATGGCCATGCAGAAGTGTATAGACCCACTTGCTGCCTCGGGACAACCCCTTTAACATTACACTGTATGTGTGTCATAAGTGTGTATAAATATGCATGCCTCTTCAGATCTATTTCATTTTAGCCTGAAGAAGAACCCAAGAGGTTCGCAAGCTTGCTATTACATCATGTATTTTTGTTAGCCATTAAAAGGTATCATATCCACAAGACCACGTGGTTTCTCTTGCTGGAAATAGTCGCATTGTACTCTACTGGCTAACACGGTACCAAACCTTTGTTTTCATTATACCTAATGGAGAATACCAGAATGTACCGTACAAGAATGGAACTAAAACATCTTCTGAATTTGGCACAACTGGACAGCGAAATTTTCTTTTTAACCAGATGCAAGAAGGAACATCTAATTCCCAAATGACTTTGCCTGAAGAACCCAACTCTGCACACTTACAATACTCGTTATGCACAACGTCTTTGCTACAGGACCTCTGAGAGACTGCGGAACTACCTAATCCACGTCTTCTACAGCAGCAAGAGAAAGGCCCTTGTGGAGATACAAACTTTAAGGAATACACTTACAGAGAATGTGAACCTGGAAATGCAACACTATTACACAACACTATGGTGCTGCCTAATTAAGAACAAAGAAAAGAAACTCTAGAGACTTCGACTCAGAGCAGGTCTATACCCAAACAACGATCGGGAATACCCCAAGTCCAGAGCAGGCCTGTACGCAAACATCGATCAGGAATACCCCGAGTCCAGAGCGGGCCTGTACCCAAACATCGTTCAGGAACACCCGGAGTCCAGAGCAGGTCTATACCCAAACACCGATCAGGAATACCCAGAGTCCAGAGCAGGCCTGTACCCAAACACCGATCATGAATACCCCGAGTCCAGAGCAGGCCTGTACACAAACATCAACCAGGAACACCCAGAGTCCAGAGCAGGCCTGTACCCAAACACTAATCAGGAACACCCCGGGTCTGGCAGGATGGAACTGAACCCCCAACAGGAAACGGACAAAGGTAAAATCAGCTGTGTTATCAATCTGCCATCTCGCAACCCAAGTAATGGAGCTCAGTGTTTGGACTTTCATTCTGTCTCACTAAAACACTTGACAAAACAGAACTCTGTAGCGACATGGAGGAATATTTCAGGAGACTAAGACTGAAAGCTTCTTTCATGACAAAGAGGAGACAGGACTCTCAAGCACACAAAGACAGGAGAAACTTGGGGCCAAAAAGAAGTCTGATTGGAAACCACCTTCTGGCTGCAACCCCACTTTGGACAAATATATAGACTCCTTTAGACATGAGGTGCAATCTACTATACTGGACAAGCATGGAAGGGAAATATTTAATATCAATATGCAGGAAAGAAGAGCCATCTATGCACTTAAGAACAACAAGGAGATCACCATTAAGCCTGCAGATAAAGGTGGTTGCTATAGTTCTCATGAATACATCGGACTACAAGAAAGAACCAGACAGACAGCTGACGGACACCAGATACTACACCAAAGTGGATCAAAACCTGACTCAGAAATATGTGAGGGAATTGAGAAGGGTAATCAGAAGTCTGTCTGTGGGCTCCACAAAACGTCAGGGCTTGATACCGGAGAACCCCAGGGTTGGAACATTCTACATGCTTCCAAAATTACACAAAGCAGGCAACCTAGGGAGGCCAATTATCTCAGGTGGGGGAACCCTCACTGAAGGAATCTCAGGATGGGTAGAAGGGGTCCTCAAATCATTGGTGAGAAACACAACCAGCTACTTGAAAGACATCACGAACCTACTGAACAAACTATCCACAATGGGTCCCCTCCCCGATGGCACCATCCTGGCCACCATGGACATGGAATCCTTATATTCCAACATCCCACACAAAGATGGACTGACAGCTTGCCAAGAATACCTTGAGACCAATGTGGTTGCTTCTGAATCGGTGTTACAAATCACAAGATTCACCCTCACACACAATTATTTCTCCTTTGGCAAAGAGATATTCCTGCAACTCACTGGAAGCACCATGGGTAGTAAAATGGCATCGCAATATGCCAACCTTTTCATGGCAAAACTGGGGTGTAACTTTCTGGCCTCCTGATGCAGCAAACCATTGGCCTACTTCCACTACATTGATGACATCATAATCATATGGACAAACACCGAACAAGAGCTAATAAAATTCCATGAGAGATTTAATGCATTCCACCCCACCATAAACCTGACATTAAGCTACTCGTATACCGAAATCAACTTTTTGGACACCACCATAAAAATTTTAAACAACTCAATACAGACATCCCTATATCGAAAACCGCGGTTGATCGGCCCACATACCTCAGATGGGACAACTTCCACCCTAAACACATCAAAAAGTCCATCGTCTACAGCCCGGCCATCAGATACAACCGGATCTGCTCCAACCCAACAGACAGAGAGGAACAACGATACCATCTTAAAAGGACATTTTTAAATCAGGGCTACCATCCCACCTCAATTGATGACAAAATCAACAGAGCCACCAGAATACCCAGAAATCAACTACTCTGATATACAGAGAAGGAAAGAAACAATCGTGTACTTCTAGTAGTGACCGATAATCTGCAACTAGAGATACTAAGGAAAACCGCAAAGAAACTTCACCATACCTACACAAGGATGACCATCTGAAAACCATATTCCCGGACCCTTCACTTCTTTGTTACAGGCAACCTTCAAATTTGAGGAACCTTATAATCAGGAGTGCATTACCCTCTGACACACAAAAAGGAATGTATTCCTGCAATATAAGGAGCCGCAAGACCTGCTCACATGTACTGACTGTGGTCAGGATACGGATCCCCAACACACAGCAGGACTATAAGATCCCGCCCACATTCACATGGTCCACGTCTGATGTTGTGTACCTCATCTTGTGCAGTAAATGTCCGGTTGAGGGCCTTTATGTTGGGGAAACAGGGCAAAAACTGAAAACCAGGTTGAGATCTCATCGCCATACAATTAAACAAAGACAGAATTACCTGTGGCCGAGCACTTTTCTAATCATGGACATGACATAGAAGATATGAGAGTTTTGATATTGAAGAGTGGTTTTAAGTCACAAAGCTATAGAAAAATTTGGGAATATAAAATTATAACAACTTTTGACACATTCAATGGAGGACTAAATTATTCCCGAGGATTTATGTGTGAATGGCAGG
The DNA here is from genome assembly GCF_035609145.1 of Eleutherodactylus coqui. Classification (NCBI taxonomy): domain Eukaryota; kingdom Metazoa; phylum Chordata; class Amphibia; order Anura; family Eleutherodactylidae; genus Eleutherodactylus; species Eleutherodactylus coqui. The sequence goes on from NC_089847.1 coordinate 112,994,930, forward strand.
TATAATACATCTATAACACAGATAAGACTGCTGGCCTGGTGACCCCCCCCCCCCCCCCAACAGTAATTCAGAGGCTATAAAACTTTCACTCCCTTATCAGGGTCTAGTTAAATATTTTTGTGTTTCTGTTCCGGTACTCCTTGGATATTTTGGAAATGAACAATTGTTTTGTCACGGGTGACGTCAATACTCCAACCTGAACTCACAAGTCTAATGATGGCGGAATAACTTGAGACAAATCCAGTAGCTTGAATTAGAAAATTGGGAGCATGCAGTTTTACAGAATTTTAGTTGCAATGACAGATAGGTAGGCAACATTTTGCAGATACAGCAGGGTCCATAACAATGCAGTGTATTGACACGATGGAAACAGTAGATTGACAAGTTGAATTTCCACTTATCTTCAATGCTCCGTCTCTCTAGTTCTAGGGGTAACTCAGTATTAATCTCCCCAATTGTTACTAATTGGGGGTTTACTGGTAGTGTATTATGGAGTGAAATGTGAGTCATAATGGCCACTTAATTAATCCTGGCTTTGAATTCACCGAGTAGTTTGACTCACTGTTAGGTGAGAATGATGACGTCCAACTCTTTCATCCTGACTGCTAGTAAGACAAGGGCGCGGAAAGGGACCTCTCTACACTTGCTGGACTGCTGAACACATGCTAAACTGCTGACACCTCCTTTCTCCGACCACATTTTGCTCCCTCTCCTCTCCTCCGACTGCAACTGACTCACCAACTCCTCCTCCACTTCCTCTCTCCTTCCCGCACTTTCTCCAAGCTTCACCCCCTCTGCATAGAGACGCATGTAGTGTTTTTCCACTCTGGACTTTCCCACCAATGAGTGGAGGCATGACATTTAGCCAATAATCAACCAACTATTGCCCACGCTAAGCTCTCAGCTTAGGAAAGGGGAGAAACTGGGTTTCTCTGACACACAGCACCTTCTATGCCTAAGGGTAGCGCATAGACAGGTATGACAGAACCAATTATTAGTGCAACTGTTCTGTAGGACCCTCTGGGCTACAACTTCATTGGTTTTTGTGCCTTCTTCTGGATCAGCATGTGGGGGCGGTAGTAGACTGAACTGTATGGACATATGTCTTTTTTAAATCTGTGAGAAAAAAAACTCCACATGCTGCCTAGAATCAGGTACACATGATGGGTATATACAGTATAGTCCCATAGCAGTCTTTCTGTCACTTCTACCCTACAGGGGTTTCCTCAGTGCACTATTATGACTAGAGTTCTTCTTTGACATGCCAGTAGGATACAACTTTCTTGTTGATTAATTTAGAAGCACAGTTGATAGTGTATAATGTATTTGTTGCTGGATTCCAAATTCTCTAAGAGCAATTATCTGGATGCACTCTACACAATATTTCTTTTAGGCCACATGTGTTAAACTCAAGCCCCAAGGGCAAATTCTAGCCTGCCACATCATTTTATGTGGCCACGACGAGGTCCAGCTGCAGAAGGACCAGCTCTTCACTTCCCCTGGTAGACGATGCCAAGCTTGGCAAATGGGGAGCCAACAGCAAAGGGAGCCTCGCCACTCTACAAGGTAGGTCACTCGGTGTTAAAGAGGTGGAAAAACACCATCATAGTGCATAGAGCTTCAGAGTTATGTTAAAGGGTTTCTGTCATTAAAAAAAGGCAATGCTTACCTGTTCTTCCCCAGGCAGTCTACTTACTGCACTTTCTCCCCGCCGATCTTCTCCTGGCTTCTCTTCATCTTCCAGTGACAAAGGGGTCCATTAGCTGCAGTCACCTCCCTCAGGATGGATGGATGGATGGATGTGTGTGTGCAAGTGGCTGTCAGAAGTCCCGGGAGGGGGAGTGGGAGCGAGCGAGCGGCAGTGATGTGTGTGTGTGCAATGTCCAGGAGACCCGGCTGTCAGAAGTCCCGGGGGGAGTGGGGAGGGGGGGGGGGGGGTGCTGTTAGTGTACTTGTGTGTGGGCACTGTAAAGGGGGACTCTGTGGGGGAGGTCACAGGGGGGGGCACTGTATAGGGACGCTGTGGATGGGGGGCATGTGGAGGGGGGTTACTTTGGAGTGCAGTGGGGGGGACTCTGGGGGGGTGGCATGTGTAGGGGGGGGTACTGCGGAGGGCACTGTGGGGGGGAATACTGGGGGGGGCACTGTTGAGGGGGGACTGTGGAGAATGCTGTGGTTGGGGGGAATGAGGGGGGCTACTTTGGAGGGCACTGTAGGGGTGACACTGGGGGGCATGTGTAGGGGGTACTGTAGAGGGCACTGTTTGTGGCACTGTGGGGGATCATTAGGGGGGCACTGTGGGGGAGTGCACTGTGGGGGGGGGTCATTGTGAGGGGGGGTCGCTGTGGGAGGGGCACTATGAGGGCATGTGTGTGTGGGGAAATGTTTTGTTTCACTTTAGCAGGGTGGGGGGGCAGTAGGTAGCCTTGCAGTGGGGGGCTGCAGGAGAGTTCTCTCTCGGCTCTTCCCCGCCCCTCTCCATTCACTATACACAGTGCTAGTGTTTACAGTCATGCCAGGATTTTATCCTGACATGAGTGTATACTGCAGTCTCCCCTGGCCACACCCCCTCTGATTATAGTATGCAGCAGGGGGCGGGGCCTGGGCGGGGAGAGACTGTAGAGCAGTTCAATAGAGGTGGGCGTGTCGTGGGCGGGGCTAGGACGTGAGCTTTGGGAGGCCATGAAATCCTGCCTTTTCATGTCTCTTACTACCATCGGGAGCGCGCACACAGAAGAGGGAGAGCGCAGAGAGGCGCCATCTTTGAAAGCTGCAGTGAAGATCAGAATCTAAGGTAAGAAACTGACATTGCAGCTGATCTGCCGGCCGGTTTGAGCCCCTGTATGCTGTCTGTTACTATCCTTACTGAAAGGAAAGCAGCAGCATTATAAAATTTTTTACCCTGTGTGGCCGGACAACCCCTTTAAGTCTTCTGCCTCTGCAATCAGTCAGAGGCAGGAACGGGTTATCAGCTGTTAGTGACAGCTGATAACCCGGAGCAGAAGGCAGGAGGGGTTTTTAACCCTTCCTGCCTTCTGCTTCCCCGATATACAGTGCTCAATGAGCACTGTATGGGGAAAGTGAAAGTAACATGTACTTTCACTACGGGAGCCTCGGGGGGTCATGTGACCTCCTGGGATTCCCTGCTACTGCACAGCTGGAGGGTCAAACTAGACCCTGGCAGCTCTGCAGGTGACTAATGTCACCACAGGGGTTGCTTTCCCCTGTAACTAGGGCTCCTATGGACGCCACAGCTACAATGGGAAAGTGTCAAATAAAGGGAAAAAATATATGTGAATGTCCCCCAGAGGTCTTATATGACGTCATGGAGGACATAGATAGTAAAAAACACAATTACATACATAAGTAAAACAAAACAACAGAATAAAACAACAATACATACATAAGAAAGAGAATAACACAAAGCAGACGCCAACAAAAACCGTCGCCGTATGCGCCCTGTAAACCAAAACCACACATACTATATATCAAAACATCCAAAACAAATAGAAGAACCCATTCCCATACTTTATTTTAGTGTAAATATAAAAATAATTTTAAAAAAATTATAAATGTTAAAAAAATGATTTTTTTAGCTTATTACCCACAATAAAACTAAAAAACGGAAAAAAAGTCAGTGAAAAAGATATAAAAAAATAGTCCTATATGTCACGGAAAAAAAAAAACGCAGCAAAAATAATTTTGGTAGCTAAAGGAAAAAAAATAGAGCAGTAAAACCGCCACATGGGTAAAATCTCTAAAAAGTGTCTGGTCCTTAAGGTACAAAACAGCTTGGTCCTTAAGGGGTTAAGGATTAGTTACCTCTAGGACTCATTCACACAATCGTATGCAGTTTCAGTCCATGAAATATGCAGTGTTTTCACGGCCCAAAACTGTGTGTATTCACTGCATATTTACACAATCCCATTGACTTTATTGGGCAATTTCTGTTTGTAACACAGACCAAAGTAGGACAGGCTGGGATTTTTTTTCTTCACACGCATAGAATAAATCCGTGAAAAACACGTCTGAATACCTCAATGCCAATCAGTGGTATTTAAGCTGTTCATATTCTACACATAGCCTTCAGCGAAAATGAATTTGACATCTCTGCTTTAGGCCATACAACAAAATACGACCTAAAAAAAACAACATGTGACTAAGTAATAAACCCACAAAGATAATCCAGGGGAGATGCCATGTCCTCCATCTCTGGGTAGAGATCAGAACTCTTAAACTTCAGGGCTATTCATCATTGCTGGGACATAATGGCCAATGTAAAATTCCATTACCAGGTAACATAATAAGTCACCTACAGTTTGATCCTGTCTTGCTTTTGAGGCAGAACAATCACTTTAAGAAGCATTGAATGTTTTGTACAATTATATATACAAATGTAATAAAAAAGCTTTAGAGCTAAACGTATTTTCCAAAAATGTACATATTTTTGGGGAATTTTTTGAGACTCAGAAACAGCGTATTTCATTTTTCTTCTCTTGTGCAACCGGTAGACTAAGTAACAAGACTTGTATAAAAAATATGACTTTGGCTTGAAGAAATGCTGCCTTTCAATAGGTGGCACTGTGGAGGATTTATTCCATCTCCCTTATTTGCATATTACCCAGAGGAGCGTGCGTGGCCATTTGAGTCTCCTCACTAAGTTGCTCTCCCTAAGGAGAAAAGATAGCGTTTCTGACTAAGTAGACTTTAACTCCTTAAAGGAGATGTCCCGAGGCAGCAAGTGGGTCTATACACTTCTGTATGGCCATAATAATGCACTTTGTAATGTACATTGTGCATTAATTATGAGCCATACAGAAGTTATAAAAAGTTTTATACTTACCTGCTCCGTTGCTAGCGTCCTCGTCTCCATGGAGCCGACTAATTTTTGGCCTCCGATGGCCAAATTAGCCGCGCTTGCGCAGTCCGGGTCTTCAGCAGTCTTCTATGGAGCCGCTCGTGCCAGAGAGCGGCTCCGTGTAGCTCCGCCCCGTCACGTGCCGATTCCAGCCAATCAGGAGGCTGGAATCGGCAGTGGACCGCACAGAAGAGCTGCGGTCCACGAAGGTAGAAGATCCCGGCGGCCATCTTCAGCAGGTGAGTATGAAGACGCCGGACCGCCGGGATTCAGGTAAGCGCTGTGCGGGTGGTTTTTTTAACCCCTGCATCGGGGTTGTCTCGCGCCGAACGGGGGGGGGGTTAAAAAAAAAAAAAACCCGTTTCGGCGCGGGACATCTCCTTTAACGCCGTAGGATGTAAATTTATGTCCTGGCAGGATGGTAGTTAACGCAACATGACGTAAACTTATGTCCTGTGGATGGCGCAGGCTCACAAGTGGGCCCACGCCATCCTGCAGCGGAAGCTGTGACTGATAGCCGGCCTCTCACTGGAATAGCAGAGATTCCCACTGTTAACCTGTTACATTCCATGATCAATGTACATCACGGCATGTAAAGGGTCTGCAGAGGGACGATGGTTTGCCATTGCAACCGTTTGCCACACACTGGTTTCCGGCCTGTCATGGCCTGCGATCGCTATTGTGAGTGATAATGCACTGCAATACAGAAGTACTACAGTGCTTTATCATAGCGATCAGAGTTTTTATGGTTCAAGTCCAGAACAGGGACATAAAAAATGTAATAAAATTAATAGAAATAGTGTGAAAAAAACATGTAAAAATGTATCAAGTCATTTATGCTTCATGATTAATAGTATAAAAAAACTCATATGGCCATTTGATGCAAAAATGTAAAAAATTATGGTCTTTAAAAATTGAAGATGAAACCCCCCCTAAAAATTCGTTGCGCTCTTATGACCAAAATCGGCCATGTCCTTAAGGGTTTTAAATGGTTCTCCAGGACTGCTACCATTGATGACCTATTTTCAGGGTAAGTCATCAATAGCTGATCTACAGGGATCCGCTGCTCGGGATCTCCAACAATCGGCTGATCCCCAGGCCTGCGGACAGTACAGACAACACTGTAAGTAAATAGGACTGGCAACATTACAGCAGCTCAGTTTGGTACCGCAGGCACATTCCCATTAAATTCAATGCAGCACCAAACTAGACCTGTGGAGAGGTGTTAAAAGTCAATCTTGGTGAAAACCCATTTAATTGCTCCTACTAGCCAGTGGGTGCCACCAGGGGCGTAACTATAGGGGGCCCATAAGGCCTCTCTTCTCCATATAGGGAGCCCATTATTATGAATAAAGCATTATAGTTGGGGGCCCTGTTACAGGTTTTGCATTGGGGCCCAGAAGCTTCAAGTTATGCCTCTGTGCAGCATGGTTTAGGTATGGGTACGGGTACAAATACAGATAGAGGGGGCAGGCCCCAGCTCACCTTTTGCATCAGGGCCCCTGAGCCTTTAGTTACACCCCTGGGTGGCACAATATTTTTTTGTACAATTTGGGCTAATAGAAGAATGGACCTATATCTGTAGCATTCGGCCCTTGGATAAAAGAGTATATTAAGATGATAGATCAGTTTAAATGTTATGAAATCTAATAAACATTTCCTCGCAAGAAGCAGAAAACTCATTCCCAGTTCGTAATGCAGTAAGAACAGGTGATTGTAATTAGGATTAATGGGAGTTTTATTGTATTACTAGGAAGAATGCATTTATAATGTTTTTTTCTCCTCTAGTTCAACTCAAACATCTCTTCTAATTTAATCTTTGCAAACAGAATTACAGATGGAGCCTCTGAAGTCACTGGGAGTTTATTAAAATATACCAGAAAAAAAGTATTTCAAACTTCCCTGGAAGAACATTTCTTCTTTTGTCAAGGTCAAAACTCAACTGTAAAGTATTAAAACAACAGACTTACCTCTTTGACTTGACAAGGCTGCTTTTGTAAGAAACCTATTGGGCTATAAAGTTATAGGGCTGGTTGCATAGCTGATTCTATTGCCCCATTCTGTTCTATTGACCTTCTTAGGTCTGAGTCTTCATGGTGTTAAGGTGTAAAGTGGGTGAACCCTGCCATTCACTGTCAATGGGTAATGTTGGACTTGATTGACTATCCAGTGTCACACATTGACAGAGAGTGGTGGGAACATCCTTACAAGCTATGTAGCCTTCATATCAACCTTACAACATGACATGTCTTCTTTAAAGGAACATTAAAGGGGTTGTCCCGCGGCAGCAAGTGGGTCTATACACTTCTGTATGGCCATATTAATGCACTTTGTAATATACATTGTGCATTAATTATGAGCCATACAGAAGTTATAAAAAGTTTTATACTTACTTGCTCCGTTGCTGGCGTCCTCGTCTCCATGGTGCCGACTAATTTTCGGCCTCTGATGGCCAAATTAGCCGCGCTTGCGCAGTCCGGGTCTTCTGCTTTCTTCTATGGAGCCTCTCGTGCAGGATGCCGACTCCGTGTAGCTCCGCCACGTCACGTGCCGATTCCAGCCAATCAGGAGGCTGGAATCGGCAATGGACCGCACAGAAGAGCTGCGGTCCACGGAGCAAGAGGATCCCGGCGGCCATCTTCACCGGTAAGTATAGAAGTCACCGGAGCGCGGGGATTAAGGTAAGCGCTCCGGTAAGCTTTCTTTAGGTCCCTGCATCGGGGTTGTCTCGCGCCGAACGGGGGGGGGAGGGGGGGGGGGGGTTGAAAAAAAAAAAAAAACCTGTTTCGGCGTGGGACAACCCCTTTAAATAAACAAAATAATTATAAATCCCATTGATCCCTCATGTAATATCCTTTCCCTCTTTGATAGGAATCTTGTATCATTTTGCTATCAAAATGATGAGGAATATATAAGGGGACTTTCAATATGTGCCACAGGAAATTAGCTATTTTCCGCCTCCCCATCTCTTCTCAAACCTGTGACTAGCTATAAGGCAACTGGCTGCAGCAGGAGCCTCCCCCCTGCTCTGTCTGCAATAGGAGACCAGAAATGATATGTTCCTACCCCACCTCTAAGTTATATCCCCTCCCCCAATCTGCCTGATGCCAAAAATAGAGGGGTTAAAAGATCAAGAGGGAATCAATTGTCCAAGATTGCAAAAAACATGGTTGCTATTAATGACCTATCCTGGAGTGGCACTATGTATACTCTACCACCGCTCTATTCAGTCTCCAAGTCACCGCTATGGGGGAAAGAAGGAGTGCAGTGAGTCTGCAGTGAGAAGAAGAGGGGGACAGAGGACCCACCATTCTTGGGATCGATGTGGTAAGACCCCCAACAAATAGACTTTTATCACTTATCCTATGGATATGCGATAAAAGTAAATTTTTGGGATAAAAACTTTAACTACAACGCAGAGAGCATCTACAGAGAGCATCTTTCACTTTGGACCAAGGACTACCCTACATTACAAAGACAACCCACTGGTTTCAACAGACAACATGTAATCCTTCATATCCCCTTCTGGAATAACCCCTTTAAGGGGTTAAAGTTATACTGGCTTCAAATGAAAGGTAAATTTGGGATCATTTCTTTAGTTTTGGCATCAACCTTATCAACCCGCCATGGCCCAGTGGAAAACATTTTGGAAGCCCCTCTGTATTCTATGGGTGATGTTTTCTAGACGTGTCATCCATCTCAGGAGTGTATCAGCAGATACTGTACTGGTCTTAATTTGGAAATTATAACTATGGCAACAGCCCTATTTTAATCTGTTATAATTATCATTCACTTTAGATGTCAACCAGTCCGTATGTTTTAAGGCTTTCTGAATCAGTAGTCACATGATGTATAAGCATTTAGATGACCTTTTATGCATAATACTTGCTATTTAAATGGTGTTGATGGCCCTGCGCATACTTAACCTTTCTCGCAGATGATCGCTCAAAGTTCTGAAATGACTCTGTTTTCCAAATGCTTCTCAGTTTTACATCAAGCATGGCTAATGTCTAGTATCTAGTGTAGATGTGAAGAGGTAAATGTATGCAGATGCATAATAGATGGCATCATATCCTATAATGTGACACCAATGATTTATTTATGGCCAAATGTTCTAGTATCTGCTAGAAGGAGTGATGTACAGTGGAAATAGTGTGAAATGCTCCATGGGCTCCACTCTGCCACATGTTATGGAAGTTGGAATATGACCCTCTATACCAGGGGTCTCGAGTAGAGTCTTCACACTTAAAGGGTATGTACACCCTTGCACTTTTTTTTTCTTTAATGGATGTGCTTTTGGAAATTAAGACTTTTTGTAATTGGTTTTCATTAAAAATTTCTGATTGTTTGATTTCTATGCTTGGGTTTATAAGGCACTGCAGACTGGAGGACCGAAAGCCTAGCAAATTCTGCAAACCAAATATGAGGTTTTCTAAATGTATAAGAAGGAAAACTCAATGCAAAAGCCAAATATGTGCATCATTTTTATATGCATTGATTTATTTATTGATTTCTCATGCACAAAGGTTACCATAGCCTTTAAATTAGTTATACCATCTTATAAAGTGATGATTAGACTGTGCCATCACTTCATGATCCGTGTGGGACTGAATTCTGGGATCCCCACCTGAGAATGAAGGGGAAACAGTGCTGGTTTAGCTGCATTACTTCACTGTTCCTCATCTGCACAGTGGCACCGGGGCATCTTGTGTAGGGTAATGCACTTGGCCTTATTCAAGAAGTGGAACCAGCTGCAGATCCATTCATAAATAGGTGATTGGGAGCATTGCTTTGAAAGGAAAACGTAGAAAGGCTTGCATGCAGCACTAATATAGCACTGCCTTACCTTACTTTTTAGGATCAGTGGAGCCTGAAGAGGTGCAAACCCCACTGAACATAAAGTGATTGCATATCCTAACTCCTTGCTATCACTTTATGGGCGGTTTCATACATCTTGCATAAATATGAACCCTGGGAAACACATTGCAGCATGTTCTATCTTCCTGCGATATCGCCCATTGCTCTCAATGGGGCCAGCAGCCGCAGCACCAGCCCCATTGAAAGGAAGGTGACAGCAGCGGCATGGGATTCTTTCATCACTGTGTGGAATCCTTTCAGATGCAGAAGGGAAATCCCTTCAGACGCGGCGGGGGTGAAGGGATTTCCCATGGGGATGAAGGAATCTCCTGCCGCTGCTGTTGCTTTAAATGGGACCGGCGCTGCTGCCGTTCCATTGAAAGTAATGGGATGAAGGAACTCCCTGCAGTGAGGTGAAGCTGTTTTCAAATGAAAAAGCCTCGCATCCACGGGGCTTTTACATGGTGTCAAGTGCGATATCAGGGCATGAATCACGGCCTATATGTCGTAAGACCCTTTTAAGAGTCTCATCAAGGTTCGGGTCTCCCCGGTTTGAATTCCCCAAGGTAGTCTCCAATTATTGGGAAGAGAAGTGTGGGAACCAGTGGGCAAAGTCTATACAAAGTTGGAGATTGTGCCAATAGTCAGATGAACTATGAAGCAGACAAAAGACATAGTCACAGAAGCAGCAAAAGGTCAGGACAGTAAGTTAGCACCAGAGATGTAACTACCAAGGGAAAGAGGAAAAATAGAATCCGGACTGGTCAGAGCCAGGAACAATCGGGAATGCAAGAGCTCAGGGCTAGAAGGCTAGGCAAAGAGAAACAGAGCATCTACAAATGTGTGGTTTATACACCCCGCCCGATTGATGTAATCAATGAATGGCATTGAAATATGTGATATCTTTTCGGTTTAGCCGATTCCTCTGTCCTCTGGTTGTTTATTGCTTGTTGCCAGTGGAACATACTGTATTAAACCCTTCCCTCCCTATGACGTAAGGGTACTTCCCGCAAAATGACGTACCCTTACGTCATAGGGATAGCGCGAGATCATAGCAGATCTCGCGCTATCCCACAGCGGAAGCCAGCTGTCACTAGTAGCCGGCGTCCTGCTGCGACAGCGGGGGGCATTGGAGATGCACTCACCCACTGTTAACGCCTTCCCTGTCGCGATCTAAGTAGATTGCAGCAGGGAAAGGGTTCACAGAGGGCGGGCTCTCCCTCTGTGACTTCAGCCGGCTCTGGCGATATAATCACGAGAGCCCGGCTGGTTGCTATGGCAACAGGACGCCAGATACCAGTGTTCTGTATTGCCACTGACTAAGATCGCTTAGTATCACTTAATAAGCGATAAGGCATGGCAGGAGAGAAGTCCTGCTATGCCTTATCATAGCGATCATTAGTGCTGCACTGTGAGTCCCTCAGAGGGACACAGATGGTGTAAAAAGAAGAGAAAAATAAAGTACAAAAAATCAAAATGTAAAAAAAGTTAAAAAACCCTTTTTTATGCTTTTTCTCATATTAGCATACATTTTTTTTTTTAAATCCCACATATTTGGTATTTTTTTAGCATTTTGCCTCCCAAAAAACGCAATAAAAGTGATAAAAAAACATATGCATCACAAAATGGTACCAATAAAAACTACAGCTCTTCTCGCAAAAAATAAGCCCTCACCGAGCTCCGTTCATGGAAAAATAAAAAAGTTATAGGACTTTGAATGCAGCGATTTAGAAAAAATAATAATTTCCAAAAAAGGGGTTTTAGTGTGGAAAAGTGGAAAAACCTAAAAAAAATATAAAAATTTTGTTATCGTTGTAACCGGACCGACCCGCAGAAAAAAAATGCAGTGTGTCATTTATGCTGCATAATTAACGCTTAAAAAAAATCAATGGCAGAATTGATGCGTTTTCTCTCCCTACGATCATAAAAAAATTAATTAAAGTTTTACAATGTAGTCTATGTACCCAAAAATGCTGCCAATAAAAACTACAGTTCGCCACGCAAAAAACAAGCCCTTATACGTCCGCTTCGACGGAAAAATAAAAAAGTTATGGCTTTTGAAAAATGGAGATGAAAAAATACCAAAAATCATTTGGTCCTCAACGGCAAAATAGGCCGTGTCCTTTGGGGTTAATGTACATGTTGTTTATGTTTCAGTAACATTGTTCTGTTTATTGCTGCACTGAAGTTCCTCCATCTGTTGGTTTCCATTCTTTTAGGTTTCCGTTTTCAAAACCGAACAAATAGCGCAGCTTGTTTTTTTAAAAACCCTGTTGAAATCAATGGGGGAAAACTGATCCCTCTTTTAGGAGGTCTTGTTTTTTTTGTTTTTTAAGGAAAGGGGGAAGTTGTATATTTTAACATATAGCATGCTGTATAACTTTATTTCATTTTTTTACTAATATAGCAAAATAAAAAGATTGAATGACAGCTGAGAGCTGCCCCTGATTGGTCCCCGCGCCGAGCCAATCAGAGGCAGCACTCACTCACCCATTCATGAATTCATGAATGGGTGAGTGAGAGCTGCCTCTGATTGGTGAGGGCTGTGACCAATCAGAGGCAGCCCATTCAGCAGGCGGGGATTTTAAATCCCTGCCTGCTGAATACTACTCACAGCAGTTCAGGAGAACTGCCGGCCGGCCGCGGCTGAACTCCGCAGGGACAAGGTGAGTATATATATATTTTTTATTTTTACGCATTTTTGGATGATTTTCAGGGAAGGGCTTATATTTTTAAGCCCTTCCCGAAAATTCATCCTGCGATCGCCGGCAGCCCATTGCTTTCAATGGAGCCGGCTGTATTGCCGGCTCCATTGAATTCAATGAGCTGGACAGCGCTCCTGTAATCGGCCCGTTTCAAGCAAAACGCGGCTAGGAGCAGATTTTTCGGCCCCGGTCACGCGATTTGCAGATGCGCATCCGTCATGCGATCCGCAAATCGCGGCAAAAAACGCCCGTCTGACCGAGGCCTGAATCTGCATTGCATATTCTAAAACCCATAAGATTTTTATTTTTCGGATAACGGAGCTATGTGGAGGCTTGTTTTTTTTGCGGGAAGAGTTGTAGTTTTTATTATTACCAGCTTGAGGTAAATGTGATTTTTCTAAATCTTTTCATTATATTTTTGTGAAGGCGAACAAGATAGCAATTCTAAAACACGGACATGTGAACACACCATAGGGAATGCAGTGGTTGTAATAGACGCGTGTTTTTGTGCACACACATACACACGCTCGTGTGAAGGCACCCATAGAGTAGGAGCCTGGCTGTCAGTAGTCAGCCAAGCCACCGCCTTCAAAAGATGTACGTGCAAGTTTAAAGCCCATTAGTGACCACCGTAAAAAGATGTGTTGGTTGTCACTAAGGTGTTCAACTTGTAGCTAGTGTGTGTAGGGGCAAACCCTATTTGCAAGGGGAATGGTAACACCCAGTTGTCAAGTTACATATAACCTTCCAGGAGGAATAACAGATGAACAACACCATGTAGGGTTCTAAGAAAAGATGCCCCAGAATGAGTACTTAGCATTTACTAAAACAGACAAGTCCGAAGGGGTTAAAGTTCCTTTCTATGAAGCATATATGCTGTTTTTCAACTTGTTTTGTTGTTTAGGTACAAAGCACACTGAACAGCTCAGAAGAAGACATGGAAAATTAAATCAGTTTTCAAGCATAGTTTCCACAGAGCTTTGTGTGTATAATGATTCATTCGCTCTGAATTTCGGCAGTGTAAGAACATTTGTGCTCACACAGCTTTTCATTATTTAGGTTCTAGATGGATCTCTAGGGTGTAATATTTTTGCTCTTCAGTCTTGAAATAACTGGGATAAAAGTTTCCCACAGCTTATAAAAGCAGACCATGCAAGCGAAAGTCTTTATAATGTTATAATGAGTTACAGATAGATAGCTAGATATAGATATATACACTCTACCATCACTACCAGTCAAACGTTTTAGATCAGCTCAATTTTTCCAGTTATTTTCGACGTTCACACAGTCCAAATTTAGCAGATAACATGAAGTAGTTCAAAAGTAAGTAAAAAAACGTAAAAATATTATGAAATGTAAAAATATTCAAATTTTATGATTTTGACCTAACGGTTTTTTTCAGGCAATACATCCAGGACAGCTGTTCTGCTGCTCAGAGAGCAAATTATGGTTTGAAATTGGATGCAAACTATTCCTACAGGTGTCTCAACTTTTGTAGATTACTTTCAAACCCTCTCATTCTATGTTGGAACATACTGCACTATAACAACCTCTAGGGCAGAATTTGGACAGTTTTGCTCTTAAAGGGGTTGTCCCGCGGCAGCAAGTGGGTCTATACACTTCTGTATGGCCATATTAATGCACTTTGTAATGTACATTGTGCATTAATTATGAGCCATACAGAAGTTATAAGAAGTTTTTCACTTACCTGCTCCGTTGCTAGCGTCCTCGTTTCCATGGAGCCGACTAATTTTCGGCGTCTAATGGCCAAATTAGCCGCGCTTGCGCAGTCCGGGTCTTCTTCTTTTCTCAATGGGGCCGCTCGTGCAGGATGCCGGCTCCTCGTAGCTCCGCCCCGTCACGTGCCGATTCCAGCCAATCAGGAGGCTGGAATCGGCAATGGACCGCACAGAAGCCCTGCGGTCCACCGAGGGAGAAGAATCCGGCGGCCATCTTCAACCGGTAAGTAAGAAGTCACCGGAGCGCGGGGATTCAGGTAAGCGCTGTGCGGTTTCTTTTTAAGTCCCTGCATCGGGGTTGTCTCGCGCCGAATGGGGGGGGGGGGTTGAAAAAATAAAAAACCCGTTTCGGCGCGGGACAACCCCTTTAATATCATAATAGCAAGAAAAGGGAAATTACCCAAAGAAGTCAGACAATTACAACTCTTAGAAGTGCTGGTCGGTCCTACCGACAGATTGTCAAGAAAGCCAAGATGGCGGTTAGCACAGTTAGTTTGGAAACTGGAAGAAACTCTGACAGGAAGAGGGCAGGCCGACCAAAGGCTACTACAAAATCAGATGACAAGTTTTTGATCAACCCCTCACAGCACAAAATCTTCAAGCACAACTTAATGCAGTAAAAATAAACAATTCTCTGTGAAGAGAAGACTTCCTTTTGCAGGTTTGACAGGTAAAGTATCAGTAAGAAAGCCGCTACTAAGATTGCAAAATTAAAAAAAAAAAAGACTTCCCTGGGCCAAGCAGCACCTCTAGTGGACTACTGAAGAGTGGAAGAAGGTCTTATAGGCTGATGAATAAAATTTGACCTCTTTGGTGCATCACAGAGAGCTTTTGTAAGCGGTCAAGTAGGTGAAAGCATGCTTCCTGAATGTGTGTCACCGACTGTCAAACATGGTGGAGTAAGCCTGATTGTCTTGCACTCTTTTGTTGCATCCCGAGTCAGCAACTTGAAACCTAGCACTCTTGATAAAAACATCTACCACAGCAATTTGATACGCCATGCAATACCCTCTGGCGTACCCCTAATTGCTCAGGGGTTCATATTACAACAAGACAATGACACGACTTCTATTGGCCCTTTTACACGAGCTGAGAATCTCAGAATGAGTTGGAAACCTAATACGCTTCCACGTGGCTCAGACAGCGCAATGACTTCACTGCATTGTGCTGTCTGTGCCAGGCTGCAGAACCTACACATCATGGGAACAGAGATAGGGGATTTAAAAAAAATGAATTGGTAAAAAACTTTGCACTGTTATTATATAGGGGCATAGTGGGGGAACTATTAATGTATTGGGGTACAGTGGGAACAATATTATTGTATTGGTGTACAGCAGTATTGTATGGGGAATAATTGGGACAGTACTGCTGTATTGTATGGGGGCACAGTGGAGGCACTAATATTGGCAGTACAGGGGGGGGCATTATTACTGTAAGAGGGCACAAGTGGTGCAAAATGGGACCACTGATATTGTATGCGGGCACAAATAGGGCATTGATACTATATTGGGTCACTATTACTGTAGAGGCCACAAAGAGGGTACTAATTCTGTACAGGGGCAAAATGGGGGCACTATCACTGCATTAAGAGGGCATTAATAGTATACGGGTATACAGGGACATTTACTGTATGGAGGTACAATGGAATGGTTTTACTGTATGGAGGCACTATTATTATATAGGTGCATTATAACTTTTTGGGGGCAGCAGGGGATACTATTACCAATTCTGCAGAGATGAGTGACTGCTGACAGAAATGATCATGTTCGTCTGGGCCGGATTGAGAAGAAACGTAAAAGCGAATGATTCCGGTCAGAGATAACATCACCTGTGATCTGGTTCTCGTTCTCTCTCTCGTTCTCTCTCTCTCTCTCGTTCGTTCTCTCTCTCTCTTGTTCTCTCTTTCTCTCTCGTTCTCTCTCTCTCATTCTCTCTCTCGCTCTCGTTCTCTCTCTCTCTCGTTCTCTCTCTCGTTCTCTCTCGTTCTCTCTCTCTCGTTCTCTCTCATTCTCTCTCTCTTTTTCTCTTTCTCTTTCTCTCTCTCTCTCTCTCTCTCTGTATATATATATATATATATATATATATATATATATATTCAATCTTTTTTAGAGACCCTACCATTGCCACTGCAGTCCACACGTCCAGGCAACAAGCTGGGGGGAGTGTGTTAGGAGCCCTGGCCCAAAATTTGCAATAGAGCCCATAAGACCCAAGTTGTACCTCTGCTCAGGAGAATTTTATGGTTAGTTATTAATGCTATCTGCATCCTGGAGATCTCCGCACCTGAGTACTCTTCCGATTATTGCATTTCAATCACCGTTGTATAGAAATATATTTAAGCAATTCTGACAATGCTTTATATTGCGTTTGTCCCTTTCCTGGCACTATAATGACATGACATTGCCCTAATCCTGTCTGTTTTGCTCCTGAATAATTCATGTGATCCAAAATGAACAGCAAGTAAAGATTAATAATCCCGCGGACTGCGGAATGATGCCATTTACCTTGTGTAACAATCATGTGAGTTGTGTCAGTAAAGAGCAATTAATTGACCTGCATGGACTCCTTTAAATACTACACAGCACTTCACTGCTAAATATTATCTCTGACTGTCGAGTATGAGTAATGTTACAATATATGCACCATATAAAACTTTTAAAGGTTACTTTTAAAAAAAAATGACATTGAAAAACCTTGTGGGAGTAAGAGAAATGAGTGAAGGTTAGATTTCCCAAAAAGGTGGCTGAATAATTTACATGCACAACCCTCTTCATGCAACTTTGCATCTGTTAACATAATTCAGCAAATCTGACCCTAGCAGGCCTGTAACATACAAAACAGTCCCGAAAAAAAGTACAAAGTATATGAAATTTGCATATTTCTTTAGAAATCTATTAAAATTGCTGGAATGACAATTTTTTCTAACTAATGCTATATTATCACTATCCAACTCAAACCACTTGTGGAGAGCACCGTATTGTCCAACCTGGTCTTCTGTGCACATATATTCCAGCCCATCCTCTCTGAGGGCAATAGTTATTCTTGTGTCTTCAGTTTGATTTGATCATGCAGGCTGATCAGATCTCTGTCTCACTTGCCCACCCAAATGTTACCAAGGACAGGGAACACCAGGTGAAACAACCACCAATTAGCAGATGTTAATTGGTGCCAGGTATTTCTTGACATTTTGGCCAAAATATGGAAGCTAGTGGGCTATGTCATGGCTCCCCGCAATACTGCTAGTCCCTACACTAACCAGCCGTTACAAAGGACAGGGAACACCAGGTGAAACAATCACCAATTAGCAGATGTTAATGCTATAAATGACAGGTATTTCTTGACAATTTGGCCAAAATATGGAGGCTAGCGGGCTACGTCATGGCTCCGTGCAATACCGCTGGTCCCCAGGAGTCCAGCGACACAAACAAAGAAAACCACAAGACACAAACTTTTCTTGCAGCCACCATACATAGAACCTGCTCACACCACACACAGAGAGAGAATGAGAACAGAGAAAGCTGACCACACCCACACCTGGGAAGACAGCTTTATGTGTACTGACCCAGAGTGATTGGCTGATTAAAGACACACACATGCCCCGCCAGCACAATCCACCACACCTGAGCAGGAAAGCTCCTGAGAACCTGTAGTACAATAGATCTCAGGAGACAGATGTGACACAGTTCTTGAAGTTGATGTGCTGGAAGCAAAAAAAATGGGCAAGTGTAAGCAGCATGTGTTAGAAGCAAGAAAATCGGCAAGTGTAAGGCTCTGAGCAACTTTGGCCAGGAACAAAACAGCAGATCTTGTGGGTAGCCCTTGTATGCAGTGGTTAGTACCTACTAAAAGTGCTTCAGTGAAGGACAACCGGAAAGCTAACGATAGGTTGATAAGCCCCCAAAGCTTATTGATCCAAGTAGGGAGCAAAGGCTATCTGAAAAAGTTACTGTTGGTTATGACAGAAAAGTATCAGATTTAACAGGGCATCATAGCTTGGTATGTAGCTGCAAACAGGTTAGAGTGCCCAGGCTGGCCCTGGTCCACTGCCGAAAATGCCTACAATGGGAACCAGAGCAACAAAACCGCCCCTTGGAGCAATGGAAGAAGTTGGACTGGTCTGATGAATCATGTTTTCTTTTACATCATGTAGATGACTGGGTGTGTGTGCGTCACTTACCTTGGGTACAGATAACACTAGATTCGCTATGAGAAGAAGACAAGTCAATGCAGGCAATGTGAGGTTTTGGGCTGGGAAACAGTGGTTCCTGGCATTCATCTGCATGCTATTTTGACACCATTTATAGAGCCTAAACATTTTATGGACATGTGGCAGTGGTATTCCCTAATGGCAATGACCTCTTTTATCAGAATAATATGCTAACCACTATCTAGGAATGCTTTGAAGAACATGAGAAAAAGCCCAAAGTAATTGGTCCTGATTCCCCAGATCTCAATCTGATCAAGCATCTCTGAGATATACTGGAAAAACAAGCCCATGGAGGCCTGCTCCAACATAAAGGATCTGTTGTTAACATCTTGCTACTGTATACCAAAGTACACCTTCAGAGGTTTTGTGGAGTTCATGCTTTGATGGGTCAGAGTTGTTTTGGAGGCACAAGGCATTTTTCTACCCAGTCGTAGTTCAGAAACTATTTCTCTATTCCTAGAGATTTAGTACAGAGTCCTGGATATGTTTGACAATATATCTGTTAATTGCAATATTTTTCTTAGTTGAGTGTTGGTCACTATCAATAACTCTACCAGAGAACCTTGGGTACAGTATGCAAAAAAAAAGCACATTTTGGTTCCCATTATCTAACTAAATTGGATTCTGGAAGATATTTCAATTAGGTACTGTTGGTATTTTGACATTTTGCCCAATTAAGAGTCTTGTGTGTGCTCATTAGAGTTTGCAAACTGATTTTCTTGAACATTGGCAAGGTATTTCTGAATTCTCAACTTGTAGTCTCTTTAACCTTTTGCTTAAGCAGGCTTTAGTTTTTAATGAGAAACCTTCTATAGAGCGAGCTGAAAAAAATTAACATGCGTAGCGCTATTAAGTCGGATGAGTATTGCAATGCAAAATACCATGTCAGTTTGTGCTAGACAGCAAATAAAGTTTAATTGATTCCGGACAAAAACAATCAAACTCTTTGAAATTCACTTGAATAAACTATGATGTCTTTTTCTGCTCGGGTCTCCATTGGTTCTGCAGTGCTCAACTCTATTTCAATTAATCATTTATTTTCTATTTAACTCCAGTTCATTTTAGACCAGCTTCAGATGGTTATGTTATAGCCACATTTTAGCATCCATATTATGACCACAACACTTGGAACTTTTTGAACATTTGGATCTGCTGAACCAAACTCATAGCTATTGCGGCGGTTCTGAGATTGCTGCCATGCTGAAAGTCTGGTGCAGGTTTTGTAGGTGGTTCTCCATCTTCTGGTCCTGGTGGGTGCGGTATTAAGTGAGACATGCTTAGCCGCACCTGTGGGTAATTGTCAAGGCTATTTTGTCTGGCTGATGTTGCACTGAATTGCCATTGAATCTTAGGTCTAGCACTGACTGCGGTCTCAGTCAGAGCTTGGTCCTATCATTTGCCTGCTGCATCTCAAAGCTAAGTTTGTATTTCTTTTCTTCTGTGTTTCTTCTGTTATTCCCCTGTCTCGTGTAAGGTTAAAGGGGTTGTCCCGCGCCGAAACGGGTTTTTTTTTTCTTTTTTTTCAACAGCCTCCCCGTTCGGCGCGAGACAACCCCGATGCAGGGGTTAAACAAGAACACCGGACAGCGCTTACCTGAATCCCCGCGCTCCGGTGACTTCTTACTTACCTGCTGAAGATGGCCGCCGGGATCTTCTCCCTCGGTGGACCGCAGGGCTTCTGTGCGGTCCATTGCCGATTCCAGCCTCCTGATTGGCTGGAATCGGCACGTGACGGGGCGGAGCTACACGGAGCCCCATTGAGAAAAGAAGAAGACCCGGACTGCGCAAGCGCGTCTAATTTGGCGATTAGATGCTGAAAATTAGACGGGCTCCATGGAAACGAGGACGCCAGCAACGGAACAGGTAAGTGAAAAATTTCTTATAACTTCTGTATGGCTCATAATTAATGCACAATGTACATTACAAAGTGCATTAATATGGCCATACAGAAGTGTATAGACCCACTTTGTTTCGCAGGACAATCCCTTTAACTAAGGCCTGAGGTACAAGGTCAGGTACGTCCTTGTCAGGGCAATTTGCCTGCATGTAGGCAGGTCCCTGTCCCTAAGGTTATTTAGATAGGCAAAGAATTCCCATGTTTTTGCTTATTATCGTTTTGACTCAGTTTGTGTGTTTATGTGCAAGATCTGCGGGTTACGGTTCCAGCATGTCCTGTGTGGATGTGACATACCATAAGTTTGGCCCTCTTGAACCACAGGTGGTCCTGCTGTTGCAGCCATATATCAGCCATGTGTTGGTTTTAAAAAGACTCATAAAGTTGGATTGGTTTTATATATAGGGACAAATTTAAGTCTCATCTCTCTTGATTTCATGTTGATGCACTCATAGGTTCATACAGATTCAAACAGAAAACAAATCAAACAAGGTCCATTAAAAACCATATAGCAAGGTAATTCTCCCTTAAGCCACAAGCATTGCATTGATGGATAAATATTGAACCTGATGGAGGTATCACACAACAGCCCTTACTCTGTAATACCGAACTATTGGTACTCCATACAGGTTTGGTGCACATGGCCCTGCCTAATGCATGAAGCTAAAAACCCTATCAGACAGACATCAGTTGTTCTTATCTTACAGCTTTGATATACTTCCTGACTCCAGATACGGCAATCAGATTCTTGAGTAACGTATAGTAGATTTGTCAGACCTTGTCAGGCCAAGCCCCTCTCACTAAGCCAAGCACATTTCTAAAAATTGCTGAACATGGCGTAAAAACGAAAAAAGTCAATTTTTTAATTTAAAAAAAAGGTGTGCACAAAAATTTGCAACTTTTTATGCACAAACACCTTCATAAATTCACTGCATTGTGTTTTACTATTGAGGTATATGTGCAAATTGTATGTAGTAAGCACTTAGAGGGGTTTTCCAGGATAATAAAATAATTCTAAGGCCTTAAAATGGTGTGAAATAAAGAAAAAATGGATACTCACCTATTCCGATGGTTCTGGGTCCAGCATTGCAGCTCTGGTGCCCACTTCATGGAACCCAGAAGAAGTGGCTGGTGGTCATATGCTATTCATTGTGCATGTAACCACGTAGCCACTCACAAGCCTCAGTGGCCATGGAAGAATACCTGCTGATGCCTTTGAGTGGCTGAGTGGTTGTGCTCAATGACCGGCACATGACCACCCACTGCTTCTACTGGGTTCCAGGCAGCTGT